>NC_080858.1:6262004-7462004 GCF_030435755.1 Ochotona princeps
TTATTGCAGACCTTCCTAATTATGACATTCTCAGCTACTGAACTGATTTTATTCTACATTCTATTTGAAGCCATCCTTATTCCCACACTTATTATTACTCGCTGGGGTAATCAAATGGAACGACTAAACGCAGGAACCTATTTTTTATTTGATACCTTAGCAGGATCCCTCCCCCTCCTAGTAGCTCCACTTTATATTCGTAACACCACAGGAACACTAAATTTCCTAATTATTCAAATATTATCCTGCCCCCTAACCAACTCATAATCTAATTCCCTCCTATGACTAGCCTGCATAATACTATTCCAAGTAAAAAATACCCCTATATGGATTACACCTATGTCTCCCCAAATCCCACGTCGAAGCCCGCATTGCAAGCTCCATAGTCCTAGCAGCAATCCTACTAACACTAGGTGGATATGGGATAATACACTTAACCCTCATCCTAAACCCAGCAACAGAGTACATAGCCTACCCCTTTCTCCTCTTATCACTATGAGCAATGATCATAACAAGCTCTATCTGCTTACGACAGACACCCCTGAAGTCCCTACTTGCATACTCATCTGTCCGCCTATACCACTTGTAATCGTTCCAATTCTAATCCAAAGCCCATGAAGCTTTATAGGGGCCACAGATAATAACTGCCCACAGCCTCACTTCATCTATACTATTCTGTCTGGCCAATACTAACTACGAGCGCATTCACAGCTGAACAATAATTCTAGCCCGAAGTCTACAAACTATCCTCCCCCTTATAGCCACATGATGACTATCAGCAAGCCTAGTCAACTTAGCCCTGCCCTCCTCAATTAATCTAATTGGAGAACTATTTGTAATTATCTTATCATTCTCTTGGTCTAACTTTACAATTATCTTAGCGGGAATTAATTACTGCCCTTTTTACTCTTTGCATACTCTCCACTACCCAACAAGGAAAACTTACGTATCACATCAACAACATAACCCCATCCTTCACACGCGAACACTCCCTATTAGGAGTCTACCTAGTCCCCCTCATTCATCTATCAGTCAACCGTAAAATCATTCTCAGCATTCCATACCGTAGATATAGTTTAAACAAAACACTAGATTGTGAGTCTAGTAATAGATGTTAATAGCCTCTTATCTACCGAGAAAGTATATGAGAACTGCTAACTCCTGCCATCATATGTAATAATATGGCTTTCTTAGCTTTTAAAGGATGGTAGTTATCCATTAGTCTTAGGAGCCAAAACAGTGGTGTACATCCAAATAAAAGCAATTGACCTACTCTCAGCTTTATCCACCTTGACTATTTTTATCCTCACTGTACCTATCCTAATTTACCACCCTTTACTTTCACTCTAACTTCCCTATATATGTAAAAAACTTAGTCTCACTTGCCTTTGCAATCAGCTTAATCCCAACAATTATATTTCTACACACAAATCAAGAAATAAGACTATCAAACTGACACCGATTAACCTTTAATACTATTAAACTTTCCATTAGCCTAAACTTAGACTTCTTCTCCATATTCTTCATCCCACTTGCACTATTCGTTACATGGTCCATTATAGAGTTTTCTCTATGATATGTACACTCAGACCCTAATATTAACCGCTTCTTTAAATACCTCCTTATATTCTTAACTACTATAATAATTCTAGTAACAGCTAACAACTTATTCCAACTTTTCCTTGGCTAAGAAGGAGTAGGTATCATATCGTTTCTCTTAATTGGCTGATGGTATAGATGCACAGACGCCAACACCGCGGCCCTACAAGCAATCTTCTATAATCGAATCGGTGACATTGGCTTCATTTTATCTATAGCATGATTCCTTATTCACATAAACACATGAGAAGTTCAACAAATTTTCACACTAGGACAAGATAGCCTAACCCACTCGCTCTTAGGCCTAATCCTAGCAGCTGCAGGAAAATCAGCACAATTTGGCCTCCACCCGTGATTACCAGCAGCAATGGAGGGCCCAACTCCTGTATCAGCCCTACTATGCTCCAGCACCATAGTAGTCGCCGGGGTATTCCTATTAATTCCATTTTACCCGATCATGGAGTCTAACAAACTAGCTCAATCTCTAATTCTATGCTCAGGGGCCGTAACCACCCTATTTATAGCCTTATGTGCCCTAACCCAAATTGATATTAAGAAAATTATCGCATTCTCTACCTCAAGCCAACTAGGTTTAATAATAGTAACAATTGGGATTAATCAACCCCACCTTGCTTTTCTCCATATCTGTACCCACGCATTTTTCAAAGCTATGCTGTTCATGTGCTCTGGATCAATTATTCACAGCCTCAATGATGAGCAAGACATTAAAAAAATAAGTGGCCTATTTAAAACCATACCATCCACATCATCAGCACTAACAATCGGCAGCGTGGCCCTAACAGGCATGCCCTTCCTAACAGGATTTTACTCAAAAGACCTAATTATTGAAGCAGCTAACATGTCGTATACAAACGCCTGGGACCTATTATTAACGCTTATCACCACCTCCCTGACAGCCATCTACAGCCCTCAAGTAATCGTCTTCGCCCTACTTAATCAACCTCACTCCCCACTTGTAATTATTATTTATGAAAATAGCTCCCCCTTATTAAATTCCATTAGACACCTTGCCTTAGGAAGCATCTTCGCAGGCTTTCTTATTTCAAACAATATTCAACCCTTCCCAGTACCCCAAATAACCATACCACTCTGATCATTACCATTCTAGACTTCTTCCTAGCAATAGAACTCACACTCAACCTAAAACTAAACCCCGCTCCAAAACATTTTACTTCTCTAACCTACTCGGCTTCTTTCCCACAACTGTACATCGCCTAATTCCTTATATCAGCTAATTATTCAGCCTTAACACTGCAACCACTACCCTAGACATAACATGAACAATCCCCAAAACAATTGCTAACATCCAAGTAAACATATCCTCCCTAATCTCAACGCAAAAGGGACTAATCAAACTCTACTCCCTAGCATTCTTGATCTCAATTACACTAGCCATCTTCATTCTAATTTAAAACCCCCGTGTAATTTCAATTACAACAAAAATACTAACAACATTCAACCCGCCAACAATTTTAATCACCCACCACTGCTGTATAAAGCAGCTACTCCCATTGAATCCTCTCGAATATAACCACACTCCTCACCCCCAAATACACCTAAACTCTCAGAACCCTTTAACTCAAACCCAGAACCAACAACCCCGTCTCCTATAAGCAAGCCTACTAAGACTAACTCCATCACCAAACCTACAGCCAATGCCCCTAAGACTGCCACATTCGATCCCCAAGACTCATGGTATTCCTCTGTAGCCATTGCAGTAGTATATCCAAATACCACCAACATACCCCCTAAATAAACCAGAAACATTATCAGTCCTAAAAATGATGCCCCATAACTTAAAATAATCCCACAACCCCCACTTACAATTAAGCTCAAGTCCCCATAAATAGGTGACGGCTTAGATGAAAACCCCACAAAACCTGCAACAAATACTATACTTAATAATAACACATAGTATGTCATAATTTTTGCATGGACTTTGACCGTGACTAGTGACATGAAAAATCACCATTGTAGTTCAACTACAAAAACTTAATGACCAACATCCGAAAAACTCACCCTTAATAAAAATTGTAAATCATTCCCTCATTGATCTTCCAGCCCCTTCAAACATTTCTGCGTGATGCAACTTTGGTTCATCACTAGGTCTGTGCCTAGGTATCCAAATTATCACCGGCCTATTCCCAGCTGTATACTACACATCAGATACATTAACCGCATTTTCATCAGTTACCCATATCTGCCGAGACATAACCTATGGCTGAATTATCTGATACCTACATGCCAATGGCGCATCCATATTCTTTATCTGCCTGCCCTCCACAAAGGCCAGGGTATGCTTCCTGCACCTACTCAGAAACATGAAACATTGGCATTCTATTATTATTCGCAGTTATGGCAACTGCTGTTACAGATAGCGTTTTACCAGGAGGCCAAATATCATTTTGAAGAGCAACTGTAATTACCAACCTCCTACGTGTAACCCCCTACATCGGCACTGACCTTGTGCAATGCATCTGAGGAGGTTCTCCGTTGACAAAGCCACCCTAACCCGATTCTTCACCTTCCACTTTATTCTCCCACCCATCATCGCCGCCTTACTAATAGTCCACTTACTATTTCTTCATGAAACAGGCACAAACAACCCTGCAGCCATTATCTCAGACGCAGACAAAATCCCCTTCCATCCCTACTATGCAATCAAAGATGCCCTCGGCTTCCTACTCCTCATCCCTCTCCTCACCCTACTTGTATTCTCCCCAGACCTCTTAGGAGACCCCGACAACTACACCCCTGCTAACCCTCTTAACACACCACCCCACATGAAACCAGAGTGATATTTCCTATTTCCTTACGCCATCCTCTGGTCTATTCCCAATAAACTCGGGGGTGTACTAGCCCTTGTCCTGTCAATTGCAACCCTAGCTGTCATAGCCTTCCTTCACACATCAAAACAACGCAGTGTAATATTCCGACCAGTTACCCAAATCCTGTTCTGAATGCTCGTGGAAGATCTACTCACACTCACATGAATCGGAGGACACCCAGTTGAGCACTCATTTATTATTATCGGTCAGTTAGGATCATTCCTCTATTTCCAATTAATCCTAGTTCTCATGCCAATCTGCATTTAATTGAGAATAAACTACTCAAATGAACGTCCTTGTAGTATAATAATTACCCTGGTCTTGTAAACCACAGATGAGCGTAACTCTTCCCGGGACAGCAAAGAGGGGAACTAAAGTCCCACCATCAGCACCCAAAGCTGGAATTCTTCTTAACTACTCTCAGTAACCCAAAATTCACACAAACCAGAGGCACACATGTGTGCCTCTATGTACTTCGTCCATTACTGCATGTCCACATTAGTAATGGTACAGCACATATAATCCATAACACTACATAGTACATATATGTTTAATTGTACATTAAATTCTTATCCCCATTCATATCTAGTACATCTCATTATTAATCGGACATAGGACATTACCTCTTAAACAACTAACCATCCTCCGTGAAACCAGCAACTCGCCCAATTCGGATCCCTCTGCTTGCTCTGCGCCCATACCACTTGGGGGTCGCTACACTGAAATGATGACTGACACCTGGCTCATACTTCAGGGCCAAAACATCTAAAATCGCCCACACGTTCCCCTTAAATATGACATCTCGATGGACTTATGACTAATCAGCCCATGCTCACACATAACTGTGCTGTCTGGCATTTGGGATCTTTATTTTGAGGGGTATGCTTGGACTTAGAATGGCCATGGTCGGCCATAAATCAGAACTAACATCATAGCCGAGCACCTCGATGTACCTCCTCCACCCTTGTACTTATGAGCTCAGACATTCGTTCCATGTACCCTAGGACATTACAAGTTAGCACTTCAATATTCATTTGCATCTCTCACCATGCCTAAGCTAGTACAGACATTCGAATTAATGGTTACAGGACATTATTATTTAACACCACACACATCCGTGCGTACACGTGTACGGGTACTTCATTACTATAATCCCAATTATCTCAACAAACCCCACTTACCCCACCCATCTAAGTTACGCTAATAAATTCCTATTAACTCATACGAACACCTATATAAGCTTAATGTCTTGCCAAACCCCCAAAACAGATTTATACAATATTAGTAACTCAGGGTATAAAACTAAATCAACTATCATTAAGACTAACACCAATTCTAGCCCAACCCTCAATTAACAACAATGCAAATTACTGCAAAATTGTACCAAAAATTAGGCTAAGTGAACTAAGATTTTTAATTTTTATTTTATGGTTATGAATTGGTCCCCACAATACTGACATACCACTCAAAAAATCATTTCTCTTTTGGCGGTCTAGGCCCCGCCACCCCTCATTTAATTAGGTTATAGGCTAGAAACAATTCTAGCCAGACCCTCAATTAACACCATGTTTCATGTGTAGAAAGCAAGTTGGCCTTACAGGGTTCGACTGTCAATGTGGAAATTTGTTCTGTGGACTTCATTGTTACTCTGACAAGCACTTACGATTACAAAGCAGAAGCTGAGGTGAAAATCAGGAAAGAGAATCCAGTTGTTGTGGCTGAGAAACTTCAGAGAATGTAGAATAACTTGAGAGGACACAAAAAGTTTGTTTTCATTTTAATATATCGTAGGAAAACATTAAAGAACAGATGCATGGCCGTTTTTCAAAAAAAAAAAAAAAGGCAAGGTTAAGCTTAGCTCCTCCTGGCGGTGCGGTCACAACCCACTTTCCCAGCGGCTGGAGTTTTTCTCTCCTATGGGGGGGGGTTGTGTGTGTGTGTGTGTGTATGTGTGTGTGTCCATGAGGGCCACAGGCCTCCTCTTGCCACAACCTCAGTGACATGAGCGTCCAGCGTGGCCTGCCATGCCATCTCCGGGCAGAGGCTCATGAGGACTCCTTTCCCTTCCTCAAGACCTCCTAGGAAACACTTGAGGGGTCAGGCATCCCTGTCGTGTGCATTTGAAGCAGGAAATATGCCCCGAAGCCCCCTGCCAGACGCTGCTGCCCTCGCGTTCACCAGGCAATGCTTTAGCCTCCTCCAGGGGCATCCTGGATTCAAGACACTTTGTCCTGCAGGCCACCTGTGGAACATCGGCTGCCAATGATGTGCCACCTGCCACAAGACACCCCAACAGCTGACGTCTGTTCTCCACAGAGGTCCTTCTCACCAGGACAGGTATAGTAGCAACATGCCTGGATCCCTCCTTTGTGCCTGCCGCTCTCACAGCACGGAACAGCATATGTTGTGCAAGCCACGGGGGCAGGCACCTTCACCAGCCAGGAGAAGGAGTTGGTGAAGAAATCAGCATGGGTGGGGGGCTGGCGGTGTGGCCTAGCAGCTTAAGTCCTTGCCTTGAACGCGCCTCGGGATCCCATATGGGCACTGGTTCTAATCCCGGTAGCTCCACTTCCCATCCAGCTCCCTGCCTGTGGCCTGGGAAAGCAGTCGAGGACGGCCCAAAGCTTTGGGACTCTGCACCCGTGTGGGAGACCCAGAAGAGGTTCCTGGTTCCTGGTTCCTGGTTCCCGGCTTTGGATCGGTGCAGCACCAGCCGTTGCAGTCACGTGGGAGTGAATCATCAGACAGAATATCTTCCTACCTGTCTCTCCTCCTTTCTGTATATCTTTCTAATAAAAATAAATAAATCTAAAAAACAAAAAGAAGAAACCAGCATGGGGTGGCATAGGGTGGTGCAGGGTGGTGTCCCAGTGGGTCAAGCCACAGCCTGCCACGTGGATGCCCTGTATGGTGCTGCTTCAAATCCTGCCTGCTTTCCCTGCAGTCCAGCTCCCTGGCAATACTCCTAAGAGATCAGCAGAGAATGGTCCAGGGCCCCTGTGCCCCTGTGCCCCTGTGGGAGATCTGGAGGAAGTGCCTGGTTCCCGGGCTTGTCCTGAGCCAGCCACAGCTGGCTCTCGTGGTGGTCCTTGCAGAAGTGAGCCAGCAGATGCAAGAAACGTTGCTGTGTCTCCCCCTCTGTTCCTCTGTGTTTCAAAGCAATAGGACAGAGGGAGACAGGCAGGCAGGAAGAGACAGAAAGCTGCCAGCCTCCTGGGAGGGAGTGTGCTGTGGGCTGTGTGCTGTGCTGTGGCTCCAGACTGCTTTTTCCTGCCAATGCAGACCCCGAGGGCGTGTAGGGCTTCCATCATGGAACTCCTGTGCAACCTCTACAGGAGAGTCCTTGAGAAGCACCCCTCTCTGGCCCAGGGTGCTTCCCTTGATTTGGCAGGAGAGCCTGGAGGGGCATCCTGCACTGAGTCCTGGTGGCCACGATAGGGTGTGTGAAGCTGCCCTTTCTACCCCTGGTCAGCTCAGGCCTTCTGATCACTACACAGAAGAGCCTGAGCCATCCTAGGGTCAGGCAGAGGTCCTGGATAGTGTTCCTGCGCATGTCATCAGAAGATCAGGGATCCAAGGCTGAAAGTCCTCACAATAAGGCCCAAGAGGGGGTGGAGCACCCTTGGGGCCTTGCATCAGCCTGGGCCTCTGTGCTAGGAAGTGACATGGTGCCTTTGTCAACAAGGTACCATGTCAGGGCACCCAAAGAACCCTGGGAGATCGAGTCCCACAACAGGATACCCACAGTACTCTGGGAGCTGGAATCCCACGTCAGGGCACCCACAGGCCCTCTGGGAGCTGGAGTCCCACGTCAGCATACCCAAAGCCCTCTGGGAGCTGGAGTCCCACGTCAGCATACCCAAAGCCCTCTGGGAGCTGGAGTCCCACGTCAGCATACCCAAAGCCCTCTGGGAGCTGGAGTCCCACATCAGCATTCCCACATGCCCTCTGGGAGCTAGAGTCTCAGGTCAGCATATCCACACGCCTTCTGGGAGCTGGAGTCCCACGTCAGGGCACCCACAGGTTCTTCAGGAGCTGCAGTCCCACGTCAGCGTACCACAGGCTCTCTGGGAGGTGGACTTGCACATCAGCCGACTAGCATTGAACTTTGGCAGATAAGGTCCCGAGGAACCTTACCACCACCCCCATTCCTCACAGAGCACCCTGAGATGCAGGCCCTGGGCATTCGTTAGCAAATGCAGAGGTTCCGATGGACTGCGGAGAGGGCTTCATCTATTTTGGCATGTCTGGGGTGGCGGTTAGGGAGACACACCACTCGGCACTCCTCTGCCTAGCTGGGTGGTGGCTGGGCATGTGGACTCATAAGCCAGGAGCAGGTGGATGGGCAAATAGGCACCAGAGGTCACCAGCCATCTAGCATAGGAAGTCCAAGGCCTTAGTTGCTATGAGAGCACTCTAGAACATGCAGTACTGCTGCCCAGCAGTATCACGGTGGCCAGGGAGCCACCAAAGCCTGGACAAGGGAGGGCTTTCAGGGCCTGTGCTCCCTGTAGCACAGGCCTGGACCCTTGGACAGTTTCCCTGCAGCCCTTCCTGCATTCTGCCCCAAACCCTTCTTTTGGGGATGCTTCTTTGGGGACATGCCCCCCCGCATCTCAGGCCTCTGCTCAGACACCCCTCGCCCCTTCCCCTCTTGCCCCTGCCTTGGCCATGCACCCCAGTCCCTCCTGCAGGCCCTCACAGGTGCCCGGCATAGCCATGCCCGCTCACTGCTTGATCTCAAGTTGCCCTGATAGGTAACACTCACCTGCTCACATGTTTTTTGCTGGTCTCTGGCAACAGGTCTATTACCCTCCTCCTGCTTTTCAGCAGAAGCCCTGTCCTTCCTTGTGCATGTCTTCAGGCTCCAGGGCATCTCTTGTGGCTTCTCATCAGCTTTCACAGGACACTTTCCCACCTGGTCGCTTGACAGCTCAAGCCCTCATGCATGGATGTGGCCTCCCCACAATGGACTGCTTACTTGCTCCTCCTGGTGGTGCTGTCACGACCTGCTCTCCCAGGTGCTGGAGTCTGTCCCTGCCCTCCTGCCTGCCCGCCCACTGTCTTTATCTCCTATTGGGCCTGTGTGTGTGTGTGTGTGTGTGTGTGTGTGTGTCCATGAGGGGACACAGATCTCCTCTTGCCACAACCTCAGTGACATGGGTGTCCAGCATGGCCTCCCATGCCTCTCCAGGCAGGGACTCACAAGGACCCCTTTCCCTTCCTCAGGGCCTCCTAGGAAACACTTGAGGGGTCAGGCATCCCTGTCGTGTGCATTTGAAGTCCCCAGCCAGATGCCGCTGCCCTCTCGTTCACCAGGCAATGCTTTAGCCTCCTCCAGGGGCATCCTGGATTCGAGACTCTTTCTCCTGCAGGCCACCTGTGGACCATCGGCTGCCAATGATGTGCCACCTGCCACAAGACACCCCAACAGCTGACGTCTGTTCTCCACAGAGGTCCTCCTCACCAGAACAGGTACAGTAGCAACATGCCTGGATCCCTCTCACAGCACGGAAGAGCATATGTTGTGCAAGTCAGGGGGGCAGGCACCTTCACCAGCCTGGTGAAGGAGCTGGTGAAGAAATCAGCACAGAGGGGTGGGGGTGGTGGGGAGGTGCAGGGTGGTGTCCCAGTGGGTCAAGCCGCAGTCTGCCACGTGGATGCCCTGTATGGTGCTGCTTCAAATCCTGCCTGCTTCCCCTGCAGTCCAGCTCCCTGGCAATACTCCTGGGAGAGCAGCAGAGAATGGTCCAGGGCCCCTGTGCCCTTGTGCCCCTGTGGGAGATCTGGAGGAAGTGCCTGGTTCCCGGGCTTGTCCTGGCCCAGCCACAGCTGGCTCTCGTGGTGGTCCTTGCAGAAGTGAGCCAGCAGATGCAAGAAACGTTGCTGTCTCTCCCTCTCTGTTCCTCTGTGTTTCAAAGCAAAAGGACAGAGGGAGGCAGACAGGAAGTCAGGAAGAGACAGAAAGCTGCCAGCCTCCTGGGAGGGAGTGTGCTGTGGGCTGTGTGCTGTGCTGTGGCTCCAGACTGCTTTTTCCTGCCAATACAGACCCCGAGGGCGTGTGTAGGGCTTCCATCATGGAACTCCTGTGCAACCTCTACAGGAGAGTCCTTGAGAAGCACCCCTCTCTGGCCCAGGGTGCTTCCCTTGATTTGGCAGGAGAGCCTGGAGGAGCATCCTGCACTGAATCCTGGTGGCCACGAGAGGGTGTGTGAAGCTGAAAGTCCTCACAATAAGGCCCAAGAGGGGGTGGAGCACCCTTGGGGTCTTGCACCAGCCCGGGCCTCTGTGCTAGGAAGTGACAAGGTACCACATCAGGGCACCCAAAGAACCCTGGGAGATAGAATCCCACGTCAGCATACTCACCGGCACTCTGGGAGGTGGAGTCCCATGTCACGACACCCACAGGTACTCTGGGAACTGGAGACAAGGCTAGGGTTAGTGTTAGGTTTAGGGTTAGAGCAAGGCAAGGGAAGTCTAGGGCAAGTCTAAGCAAGGCTAGGACAAGGCTAGGGCAAGAGGAGGAAAGGAAGAAAAAAAAACTGTGTAACAGAAAGCACTGAACCCTGTAACCTGGACAACTAGTGTCTCCCTGATCCCAGGTACTCCTGGACCCAGAAAAAAGGCTGAGGAGGCAATACTGTGTTTGCAGGCCACACTGTATTCACAGCACAGGGTCACAGGGAGTAATGACGGAGAGCCATGCGCACGGCATTGGAACCTGGGACTGAATCTCCCTGGAGGGCGTGGCACGAGACACACCACACAAAGAATCAGGCACTGAATTGGATCAGTAAAATCGATTGGTAGACTTACACTTAACACAGCTTAAAAACAGCCCTAAAATGATGTTCTTGTTTTCATTGTCATTTCTTCCATCCCTTATGGGTCATGCAGTAGTGTCAATTTCTCCAAGGTTTTTTTATTTATTTATTTTTGGTCACATCAGTGATCCATTGGTAGGTTGTGTAGCATGTTGTTTAACTTCACATTGATGAAAATTTTGTTGGCCTCCCTGCTGTGCACTGTGTTATCTGGCCCTCTATTTAAAGGGATGTATAATAACAGTGTAGTGGAGACTGATGTGTCCAGATGTGGAGACATAGTGCAGTATGTCTATGCACCCAGACCAAAAGTGGACTCCCAGTGAAACAGCTGAAAATATCCTGACACTAGGATGCTGGACTCTCCGACACCGTCCATGCCTACAATGTTACGAGACACATCAATGACAGCATAATGCATTTATGACTGTTCATGTAATACTAGAGGGGTAATCAATGGGCCGGGGGGGTTAGATAGGACTGGAGAAGGAGGATGGGAAATCCCAGCGTCTATGGAATTGGTTCATAAAATAATAGTAGTAATAATTATAATAAGCTATAATGTTTTATTATATATCATCATACATAATTATATCTGATTATATATAATTATATTATGTCTAATATAATTATATAATTAATAATAATAATATATTATTATTATTAACAGTCCTTAGGAGAAAATTTTGCTCATCAAAGTTACCATGACCAAAGAGCAAAAGAAGAAACACACGAAGAATGAATAAGGTTACTGACAGCTCCCCTGCAAAGGAGCAAAAGCCTTTGTCAACTTCAGTTAACTGAGGAAGACGTGTAGACCTGTAGGAACTGCTGGGTAAAGATGGTTAAAAAATACTTAAAGTTTCTTAAAACCAACAAGAAACACATATAGGAGTTCAAGGAACATGTTACAAAGGAAACAGCAATGTTGAAGCAAAATCAAGTAAACTATTAGAAACTAAGTACACAATGCAGCAAATTAAAAACAAAGTAGAAAGTTTCAATAAAAGAATGAGTGAGGAAGAAGAAAACACCTTAGAATCGGAGGACACATTTTGCAATAACTTTGAAACAATAAAAAACCGAAAAGGAACTGAGTCAAGCTAAAAAAATAATCTTGAAAAAGTTGACGGGCACCATTAAAAAGCCAAATCTAACAGTTACGGGAGTGCCTGAAGGTGTGAAGAGAAGTTGGGTTCAAAATACATTCAGTGAAATAATAAATTAGAACTTCCTCAATATGGAGAAAGTTTGGGAAACTAAAGGAAGTCCACACAACTCCCAATAGAGTTGACCCAAAATGATCCTCACCACATGTCATAATCAAGTTCTCATCAATAGAACATAATGAAAACATATTGAAATATGCATGTGAAAAAATTGGATAACTCATTAGCCCCAATGATACTCACAGCTGACCTCTCAGAGAAAATTCTAGGCCAGAAGAGAATAGAGTGACATATTCCAGATCCTAAAGGGAAAAACTGTCAGCCAGAATATCTTACCCAGCACAGCTTTCCTTTCTTTTTGAAAATGAAAGAAAATCTTTCCACAGCCAAGAACAGTGCAGAAAATTCGCCTCTACTATGTCCACCCTGCAAACACTGCTTAAAAATGTCCTACTAAGGCCCAGCGGCGTGGCCTAGCAGCTAAAGTCCTCGCCTTGAGCACGCCGGGATCCCATATGGGCGCCGGTTCTAATCCCGCAGCTCCACTTCCCATCCAGCTCCCTGCTTGTGGCCTGGGAAAGCAGTTGAGGATGGTCCAATGCATTGGGACCCTGCACCCGCGTGGGAGACCTGGAAGAGGTTCCAGGTTCCCGGCTTCGGATCGGCGCGCATCGGCCCGTTGCGGCTCAC
The DNA here is from genome assembly GCF_030435755.1 of Ochotona princeps. Lineage (NCBI taxonomy): Eukaryota > Metazoa > Chordata > Mammalia > Lagomorpha > Ochotonidae > Ochotona > Ochotona princeps. The sequence goes on from NC_080858.1 coordinate 6,275,136, forward strand.
TTGGGGAGTGAATCATCGGACGGAAGATCTTCCTCTCTGTCTCTCCTCCTCTCTGTATATCTGGCTGTAATAAGATGAATAAATCTTTAAAAAAAAATGTCCTACTGACAGACAAAAGGAATAGCACCAACCAAACCCAAAGGCAAATGTGAGCAACATCCCATTAAAACAGTAACTCCCTGCTAAAATGCCAGGACCAAATTACTTCCTATCTGTAGTAATGCTACATGTAAATGACTTACACTCAATCAAATGTAACAGATTAACAGATTGTACCAAAACCAAAACCCATTCATCTGTGACCTACAAGAGACGCACTCACCAACAAAGATCAGTGGAAACTGAAAGTGAAAGGATGGAAAACAATATTCCAAGCTAATGGTAAGGAAAAACAAGTGGGTATAGACATTCTTACGTCAGATGGTACAGACTTTAGCATGAAAAACAATTGAAAGACATGAAGGCCACTACCTCAGGATCAAGCGATCCAGTCACCAAGAAAAAAATCACCAAAACAAACATATACACACCAAATGCCAGGGCACCTAGCTATGTGAAACTAATATTAATGGATTTATCGAGAGCATGACTCCTGTACAATGATAGTGAGAAATTTAAAACCATGGACAGACTGACGACACTAAAACTCAGCAAGAAACAACAGAGTTCACCTAAATACTATAGCAAATAGACTTAATCACTACTTACAAAACTCTTCATCCTACAGAAAATACACTTTTATTTCATCAGTACATGTAACTTTCTCCAAGATGAATTCCATTATAGGCCATGAAACAAGCCTCAGTAAATTTTAAACAGTTGAAAATTTTACCATGCATCTGCCCAGATAACCATGAAATGAAACTAAAGACCAACAAGTCAAAATACTCCAAAAGATATTCAGACACATGGAGACTGAATAATATGCTGCTAAATGAACAGTGAAACTGAAAGTGAATAAACCAAAGGGGATAAATAAATTTATAGAATAAATCAAAGGGGAATTTTATAAAATGCTTGAAATAAATGAGGGCACCAACGTAACAGATTGAAACCAATGGGACAAGAGCAAAGCAATGTTAACAAGAAAGTTCATTTCATTGACATTTTGTGTCAATGAAAATAAAAGAATGAGTGAGGAAGAAGAAAACACCTTAGAATCGGAAGACACATTTTGCAATAACTTTGAAACAATAAAAAACCGGAAAATGAATTAATACAAGAGATTAGAAAAGTACCAAGTAAATGAGCTAACCATTCATCTGAAGGTACTGGAAAAACAACAACAAAGTAATCACAAAATTAGCATGAAACAAGAAATAAGAGAGACCAAAACAACAATACGTAAAATCAATGAATCAAAGACCTGGTTCTTAACAGACTAGACTCCCCACTAGCTCAATTAATTAAAAAAAGGAGGGAGAAGATATAAGACAAAGAAAATACAACAGTGGAACCTTGGACATATATAAAATAATCAGGAACTATACAAGCAACTATACACCAACAATTCAGAAGACTTAGAAGAAAAGCATACATTTTTAGATACATACATTCTACCAAAATTGAACCATAAGGGAATTAATAATCTAAATAAATAATCTAATTAATAAACTCAAGGACTGCAATTGAATCGATAATTAAATCTCTCAAGACCAAAAAAGCTCTGGCCCAGATAGCTTAACTACTGCATTATACCAAAGATTTCTCAAACTTACCCCAATCCCCCACAAGCTATTCCAAACAGTAGAAAGGGAGGCAATCCTTCCAGAAGCCATTATCACCTGAATAGCAAAGCCAGATAGAGACACAACAGGAAAAGAGAACTATAGACAGATATCCTCAACAAGATACTAGCCAACAGGATCCAACAATACACCAGACAGATCATTCACCCAGATCAGGTGGGATTTATCCATGTCATGCAGGGGTAGTTTAATATAAGCAAATAGTTTAGCATATGCAAATCAATAAGTGTAATACAATAATCAATAATCAATAAACTGGAAAAAAACACATGACCTTCTCAATAGACATGGAGATGGTATTTCATAAAATCCAACACCACTTCATGGTAAAAACCCTAAGCAACAGACACAGAAGGAACATTCCACAGCACAACCAAAGCAATTTACAAAAAAACCAATGCCAGCATCATACTGAATGAAAAAAGACAAGAAGCTTTTCCACGAAGATCTGAAATTACACAATGCCGTCCTCTTTCAACACTGGTATTCAATATACTATTGGAAGTATTTGCCAGAGCTATTAGACAAAAAAAAAATATTAAAGGAATTCAAAGCTCAAATGAGGAATTAAAAAGTATCCCTGCTTGCAGATGATATAATTCTCTATAAGAGCTAAAAGACTACATCAAGAGACTATTGGAACTCCTAAGAGAATTTGGCAGTGTAGTAAGATGCAAAATTACCTGAACATAAATCAATGGCACTAGCATACACAAGTAACTCCGTGACTGAGAAAGATCTTGTAAGTGACCTGAAAAGTGATGTGCCATATGACCCTAAGCTATCTCACTTTTGGGCATATATCCAAAGGAAATGGAATCTGCTTATGAAGAAGTGACATGTAATTCTGTGTTTACAGCAGCACAATCTATAATAGCAACGGCATGGAAACAACGCAGATGCCTGTCAAAAGAGGAGTGGATACAGAAACTGGTGCATCTGCTCTATGTAATACCACTCTCACCGTTAGAATGAATGAACTTCTACCATTCGCAATCAAGGGTCCCAACTGGAAACTATTATGCTCAGTGAAATAAGCCAATCCGAAAAGGATAAGTATCTATCATGTTCTCTCTGATAAGGCAACCTTCATGCAAAATACAAAATCAACAAATACAGAGGGAAATACGCAAATGCATATGTTTCTCTGGAAGATCTGCACAACGGAGGTAAGTATACAGTCAAGCAGAGATGCAATGCTGTATGCGTCTCTACTTCTGAATCAAAGATGGACTCCCAAGCAAACTGTTAAATATGTATTGACAATAGGCTGCTGCACTTTATACCGTTCTCTACACCTACAATGTCAGGACACACTTAAATAGAAGGATGATGGACTTGTGACTGCTCTTGAGGGAGTAAACTATTATTACGGCACAAAAAGAGCATAACTATATTCCCCATTTTATATGGTTATACCTTCCTTCCCTCATTAATGACCTTCCTTTTTTTTTTCATTTTTACAATCACAGATGTTCAACTTATAATCATAAGCTTGACCTTCCACTAAATAAAGAATTCAACACCATAAAAAATAAACTGATGGGGCTCAGTGGCGTGGCCTAGTGGCTAAGGTCCTCGCCTTGATCCCATATGGCCGCTGGTTCTGATCCCAGCAGCTCCGCTTCCTCTCTAACTCTCCTGTCAGTATATCTGACTTTGTAATAAAAATAAAATAAATCTTTAAAATAAATAAATAATAAACTGATGGAAGATAGCTTCACATGAAAGAAAAAAAAATAGACTCAAAACAAGACGGAGGACCCAGCGCAACAGCATAGTGGCTAAAGTCCTCCCCTTGCACATACCAGGATCCCATATGCACGCTGGTTCTAATCCCGGCAGCCCTGCTTCCCATCCAACTCCCTGCTTGTGGCCTGGGAAGGCAGTTAGGGACGGCCCTAAGCCTTGGAGCCGTGCAACCGCTTGGGAGCCTGCAATAAGCTCCAGGCTCCTGGGTTCAGATTGGCTCAGCTGCAGCCGTTGCGGCCACTTGTGGAGTGAACCACAGAATGGAAGATCTTCTTCTCTGTCTCTCCTCCTCTCTATTTATCTGCCTTTCCAATAAAAATAAATTTAAAAAAGCAAGAAGAAAAAGGAGATATTACAATTGATAGAGAAATATAAAGAATCATTAAGGATTATGAAACACAAAAGTATGCCAATAATTTGAAAACCTAGAAGAAAAGAATAAATTTCTGGACACAACAACTTACCAGGGAAATGCTGAACAGGTCAATCATGATGAATGGAACTGAACAATTAGAGGTCTTCAACAAAGCAAACTAAGGACCAGATGACCTGGCGACACATTTCTACCAGACTTTAGAAAGAAAAAAATTAGATTATAGCCAAAAAATTCAAAGCTGGGAACCTTTATAACCCCATTCTGTACATCAACATTACTGCAACATTAAAACAAGACAAAGACACCAAAGCCACAAAGAAACTAAAATCCAAGCACACTATAGAGCAATCTCCCTGTTGAACAGGTTCAGGTATCCTCAACAAGGCACCAGCAAATAAAAGCCAACAGAACATCCAAGGTAAACAACTGTCCTGGTGCCAGGAGGTGAGGCAGAGGCAGGAGTGGAACCTGCCCATTCAATACGGGGCCTAAGTATGTAAACCAGCATCTCCACAGAGGCCAATGCCTTCCCCAAAGTTCTAGAAGAGCAGATAATTCTCCAAGAAAACATGTGATAACATAACTACATTTTATACGGCTCTATCTTTAATACCAATGCTCAATTCTTAGAAAAATCTTAGAAATAATTATGAGATCAAGCCTCTGCCTTGAGGGTTTGTACAGCACTCATATCCTGGACAGAAAGTAACTACCACCTGCCTGTCACCCCAAACTCACTGACGCCCACTTTTCCACTGTCAAAAGTCCCCAGAAGACGCTGCCAACAATAAAAGGATGGAGAAGCAAGCAAGCAAGCAACCAAGGACTGAGAGCTGTACTAAATCAGACTGCATGTCTCAACCCCACATTCAAGCTGTACTATTCCTTACCCTTAACCTCTTTGCAAAGAAAACCTAAAAAAGAAAGAAAAAAAAAAAGCTTGCTTTGTAAAATACCGCTGAAAGGAGAGGCTTGTGATTGAGATAACCATCTCTATCTGCCCCCTCAGACTTCATCTTCCAGGTGTCCAGAGAGAACCGCCTCCGTTAGGGGGAGTTTCTACACAGATGTAAATTCTCTTCACTAAAGACAGGTTTCAAAATGATTAAACCCAGACAGCTGCCCAGCACAGCCTGTCTCCTCCATGCAGTTACTGTGCTCAGGCTGGAGGCCATTACGGAGCAAGCTAACCGCTCCTTCCAAGCTGGACTAGCTGACCTTAGGTTGTGTTCAAAGTTTACAACGAATCAAGGCACAAAGGTGGCTGGCCAAGCAGGCCTCACCGGTTGAACAGCTCGACTTTCAAGATTTCTCCACTTTTGTCCTTTAAAAGCTTCTGTGACTTTTAACAGATATCTCCTATCATGTCTGTCATTTTTAAGCCTTCCTTTTCCAGTGTACCTCACAAATCCACTATTTTATTCAAACTAAGATTTTCTCATTGTGAGTACTGCATTTCCCAATTTTTCCACATCCTTAAGAAATGCAGCATCTGAATGCTTCTCCTTGACATTGCTGACTTTGAGTCACAGCGCTCTACACTCAACTTGCCTGCCCAAGGCAGCCACCACAAGCTCCCAAAGGTCAGATGCCCTCTCGTAGCCCAAAGTGACCCTTGGTAAACACCAAGGTCTGCTAGCATACAGTAATCCTGCTGGCCCGCACCACATAGGGCTCCAGGCACTCTGGAGTACCCGAGGGCGCTCTCCCGGAGCCACCCCTGTTCCTACTGAACCAAGTTCGGTGTTTACCTAGCCTTCCCTCCAGGCCCCATCTGGCTTCTGTCTGGACAAAAAAAACAGTCAACCTCAGGAAGCCCAAAGCACAAAACTGTGGGAGGAACAGCTCACAAGCACCAGAAAGAACTAGAAAACAGTGAGCACAACCAGTCCAACATTACCAAGCAGTCCAACAAGTACCGGCATTTCCTTACCTGAAGATGGTGCCGGGTGGGGAAGGCAGGAAAGGGCTGTCAAGGGCACTTCAGTTTCCTTACTGCTGACTACTGTAGAATGAAGGAAATTCCTTTAGACGGACAAAGCAATTAATCCTTAGAACTTACCAGAACAACAACAATGACAAAAAGTAGTACTTACTAGAACAAGCTAAAATATAAACGGCTTGTGAACGAGGAAGCTACAAGAACCTTGAACAACTCCGACCAACGTGATCTCACAGCTTTTACAGAAACCCAGCAGTGAAGCCCAGCAAACAATTCCACTGGCTACAGCCTAGTCAATCAGTCAATTGGTTTCAGCTTAACCATTCAGCTGAATCAGTTAATTGGTTTCCAGGCATTCTAAAGCCAAGCTCTAAGGTTGGGATGAACTTCCGTGCTTGTTTGGTCTCTTGGGCACCGTGCAGCGCTCAGTCAGGGGCCATGGCCTTCCACAGGGGTTCACTTACCACCATTTTACAGATAAGGAAATGTGGACGCAAAGAGAACGTACACGATGCTAGGCCAAACACACATGAGGCTGCTGAGCTGTGACTGTAACCCGCAGCATCCACGAGCTCACCACTGCACTGAGCGCCTCAGATGCGTGAAGGAAGTAGTAACGCTGCTTTTGATGGTCGTGTATTTATGTGGGAGAGAGGAGAAGGAAGTGCGTGTAGGAAAGAGATTTCCCTTGGAGTGGGCAACATCCATGGCTGGACCACGTTTAAGCAAGCACTCTATCAGGGTCTCTGACAGGGTTAGCAGGGACCCTGCTACCTGAGCCATTACGGGCTTCTTCCCAATTGTGCGCGTCAACAGCAAGCCAGCGTCTGGGCAGAGCCGGGATTGGAACCCAGGCTGACCCACTGCGTGTTGAACTTGGTGTCCTCCACTACACCAAGTACCCACCCCAGGATGGGGGATTGTAACTCGGTTTAACTGGACAGCCATGGACATCTGGAAATGAAGTTACATCAGTGAAAACTCGATCTGCCCTCATTTTGGAGGACAGTTTCAATTTAATAATTTTTAATTATTAATATCACTAGCAGGGTTTTCCTGTCTTTTCCAGATTTTGTGTGAGATGCCCAATGTCACACAGCTGCCACATATTACCTACCCCTTAAGTCTTATTCCTTTTTAAACTGGTTATTACAAAATGAAATCATGAGGAAATTGGAAGGTAGAGAATACATTGAAATACAGTGCTGACTGTATAAGCATCAGTCACAACTATACTTTTGTCAGACTTTTATGGTCAATAATAGTTTCACTCTCAATGTTTGTAAAGTTTGATCACAGATGGGGGTCATGGTGGGCTTACTCTCCAGCAACTCTGAGATCCCAGCCCTTCTGCCCACCTCCTACGCTAAGGATGCAACGAGAAAAGATGAAGTATTCCTGCTCTTTGTCAGCTTCTAAAGGGATAGTGTGTACTGGCAAAGCGAGGTGGGAAAAACAGAAGCCTGGATGATGTTGACAAGTTCCATTAGTCTAAACAACAAGGCAATTGTGATGAAAAGGACACCTAACAAAAGATTCCAAGGAAGCTAGCGTCGAAGATGTGAGTTCTGAGGGGGGAAGTGGAGGACAAAGGAACTGGTAAGAAGGGACCAGTGTGACCAGGGTGGGGAGGAGGGACCTGGGGGGCGTCATGGCATGACAAGTGAGTGGGGCAGGTGAGAACCTGGGAGACCCAGAGTGAGCAGTGGGGTGCAGGTGAGAACTGGGGGGACAAGGTGGGGTAGCTGAGAACCTGGGAGAAACCAAGCCCCGCAAGTGTAGGAATCTTGACTTGAGTTCCAGAGAAACACAGTGTTAGACGCGCTTTCTTACGGATGAGTGTCCTGGAAGACTACAGAAACATTCGATAACTATGGCAACCGTTACTTATGCCTGGAAAAGGAAGTTTCGAGGTTCTAGTCGGGAGCGTGTGACCCTCACCGTCAGTGACACGCTGCCGGGGGCTCGAGGCTGGCCGGGGGGCTCCCGGGTCCCCACGAGGAGGATTCGGCTCCTCTCTGATCTGAAGGGCTCAGCGTGGACACGCCCCTTTGCCACTGACCACGCCCCGCAGGATGGGGACTGCCAGCCCTCCAGAAGCCACGGGGATCTCGCGAGAACTCTCCTCGGGCTCCCTTCTGACGTTTCCAGAGGTGATAGTAGCTCTTGGTTCTCGCGATAGTTCTGGCAACACCGGAGTCCGGCGACCCGGGCTTGTGTGAAATATGGCGATCGGCTGGGACCGTAGCACAAGGTAAAAGCCCGGAGCCGCCGCTGGGTGCGGATCCCGCGGTTGTCCCAGGACGGCGGCGGGGACGCGGAGCCGGAGGCTGAGCGCCTGGTATGCACCGAGCGTCCGCATCTCAGGGCTCCCCCACCCCCGAGGGAGGCGCCCTGGGCATCCCCTGGCCGGGGGCGTTGCTGGCAGGACCCTGGGCAGCGCTGCTCGTGTCCACTCCGCCTCGCTGGCCGCTGGCCTGACACGCGAAGGCGTGGCGGGGAGTCCTCCGGGGGTGCGGGGGCAGCAGCTGGGAGCCCTGGCTTCCCCAGGTCCCCCTGATCGGGGGTCGGACTTGGCTCAGCTAACGCTCTCTAGGAAAGAAGAAGGGCTCGGCCTGGCTCCGAGTTGGACTTTGTGACTTGGGGAGCGGTCCATCGGGGCAGGGTGCTGGCCGCCGGACCCGGGTGTTCCTGGGCCTGGACGAAAACTTTGGTGTTTAGGAGTCCCCGTGAGGTGTTAACGGTGTTGCGAGGCTGGGCTTTTAGAAACAGTGGGAGATACAATTAAAAACAACCATAGTTCATGCTTAAAGTTGTAATCAAGTGTTTCAGCCCCTTAGCCTGAAACGTTGAGCTCTTACCTATGCAAGCTTTGGAAAGGTGGGTCTGATTTGTTCTGTAAGGATTTATGATTCTTTAAGAAATTGACTTATCGGTCTTCCGGTTCTCTTAGAGGAAAAACACGAGGCCGTTCCAGGGCTAGGAAGAGTGGGGGGAGTTTTGTTCCTTTTGATGGTAAACTTTATTTCAAAACCGAGACGTATTATGACTCCTGTGGAACATAGCAAGTAAAACCTATGACGTGAGAAAGAGTTGTCAGAGGAAGTCAGGTGCTGTCCGCAACAGTCACAAAGATGTAACGAACCTTACCACATCTCCTCTCTGAGTGTTAGTGACTTGACTCAAGAAAAATGGAGAAGGTGATCTGCGGTAGAAGTTACTTTGCGGCGATGCGTACCTTCTGCGAACCCTGCGGAACAGTTTCCGTGTGTTTACGCTGACTCTTTGAATAGCATAGTGACTAAATACTTTCACCTTTTCCATGCCTTAGTGTCTTCGTTTGTAAAATGAGAAAAGCGATAATTCTGTAATCCCCACCCCAGGGCCCTCCGTGCGGTTCACACATGCCCCAGCAAGGCACACACTTGGAGCAGTGTCTCGCACCAGGGCTGCCTTTTAGCTCCATTTCCTTTTTTCAAAAATTTTCATTTTCCAATTTTTGTGTTTCCAAAAGTTGCTTCGGTGCTCAGTCAGAATATAAACTGGAGAAAATACACTTAAAAATCACTTTGGTCTGACCTCATTGCGTTGAAACCTTGCTTGGCGCATATGAACATTCTTAAATTCCATCTTCCAGTTGCTTGCTTTCTTAAGCTGCTGTCTTAATTTCCAAGACCCGCACTCCTTGCCCTTTTTGTCCATTCGGTCATTTGTCAGCTTGAGCTCCTTTTCCGATGTCCATTCTGTTGAACGTGTATTGCCTGTTTGCTTCATTTTTTCCCCACGTGTTTCTTATGTTTCTGCTGAGTAGCTACTGCACAGGACTCTTCTCGAGGGAGGACACGCTTTCCTTTGCCGGGCCTCAAACTGTGGTCAGGAACTTCCAGGTGGCTGGTATCCACACTCAGTTTATTTCATCCCTGCTCTACGAGCTGCTCCATTTTCCTTTAAGAGATCAGCAACTGGGCCCGGCTACGTGGCCTAGCAGCTAAAGCCCTTGCCTTGAACACGCTAGGGTCCTAATGGGCGCTGGTTCTAATCCCGGCAGCCCCACTTGCCATCCAGCTCCCTGCTTGTGGCCTGGGAAAGCAGTCAAGGACGGCCCAAAACCTTGGGACCCTGCACCCGTGTGGGAGACCTGAAGGCCTCGGGCTCCTGGCTTCTGATAGACTCTACTCCTGCTGATGTGGCCACTTTGGGTGTGAATCATCGGATGGAAGATATTTCTTTCTGTCTCTCCTTCTCTCTGTATGTCTGACTGTCAAATAAAAATAAATCTTTTTTTAAAAAGAGATTATCAACTGCATCTCAAATATCCTGTGAATCTTTGTATTTCTTCAGAGAATTAGCAACTTTTATGCCTGACTTTTATCTTGATTAAAAGCTATGAGATGGACACCTGTGTTATGGCACAATGGGCAACTTAGTACTTGCAAATACCTGAATCCCATATTGAAATGTTGACTCAGGCAAGTCCTGGTTACGCTGCTTCCCTTGCAGCTCCCTGCTCAGGGCCCTGGGAGGCAGTGGTATATGAACCTATGCTGGCCATGTGGGAAACCAAGATGGATTTCCTGGCTTTGTCCTGGCCCAACTCTGTGGCCATCACTGGGGAGTCACTGTTTCTCTCTTTTGAAAAACATAAAGCTTTTTTTTTTTTTAAAGATTTTATTGTTATTGGAAAGCCGGATATACAGAGAGGAGGAGAGACAGAGAGGAAGATCTTCCATCCGATGTTTCACTCCCCAAGTGAGCCGCAACGGGCTGCTATGCACCAATCCCATGCCGGGACCAGGAACCTCTTCCGGGTCTCCCACACGGGTGCAGGGTCCCAAAGCTTTGGGCCGTCCTCGACTGCTTTCCCAGGCCACAAGCAGGGAGCTGGATGGGAAGTGGAGCTGCCGGGATTAGAACCGGCCTTAGCATCTCATTTGGACACCAGTTGGAGTTCTGGCCTCTCTGCTTCTGAAGTGGCTACTTGGGAGAGCATTGCCGGGAGACTCTGTCTCCTGCGGGAGCCCCATCCGCTCTGCCCTGAGCGCAGGGGTTCAGGTGTGTGGGTGTCTCCGCTGCTTCTCCCAAGCCATTACCTGAGAGGCCTCCGAGGTGGAGTGGTAAGGGCTTGCAGTGGTGGAAGCTTAAACTACTTGGCAGCCCAGTTGAGGTGCCAGCATTGCAAGTAGCAGCTTTACCCACTATGCCATAATGCCAGCCCCTGTAATTTTTTTTAAAGATTTATTTATTTTAAGTGGAAAGGTAGATTTACAGAGAGGAAAGACAGAGAAAGATCTTCTGTCTGTTGGTGCACTCCCCAAGCGGCCACAGAAGCCAAAGCTGAGCTAATCTGAAACCGAGAGCCAGAAGCTTGTGGGTTCCCCACGCAGGTGTATGCTCCCTAGGCTTTGGGCCGTCCTTGGCTGCTTTTCAGGCCACAAGCAGGGAGCTAGGTGGAAAGTGGAACAGCCGCGTCAGGAACCAGCACCCAGGTGTGATTCCTGCACTTGCTGGGTAACAGTTTAGCCACTGAGCCATCACTTTGGGCCCAACCCCTGTATTTTAATACAATATAATTATTTTTACACAGGTTATGTTGGGCCTTGGTGTGGTAGCCTAGCAGCGGGAGTCCTCATCTTTCATGAGCCAGGATCCCATATGGGTTCTAATCCCGGCGGCCCCGCTTCCCATCCAACTCCTTGGTTGTGGCCTGGGAAAGCAGTCGAGGACAGCCCAAAGTGTTGGGACCCTGCACCCGTGTGGAAGACGCAGCAGAGGCTCCTGACTCCTGGCTACAGATAAGCTCAGCTCCCATTGCGGCTGCTTGGAGAGTGAATCATTGGACATAGGATCTTCCTCTCTGTATACCTGACTTTCCAATAAAAATAAATAAATCTTTCTCTAAAAATGGGTATGTTGTAGCTTTACTTTTTACTTTGAAGTTTCGAATATTTGCTTTGTTTCTCTCTGATTATTATTAAATACTACCATTAGTTTCCTGAGCCTGCCATACCAAGCCACCATAGCCTGGAAGGTGTTGAAATAATTGAAATTGGTCTGCAGGCTCATGTCCAAGCACAAGCATGTTGGCAGAGTTCTGGACCCTCTGCAGGCTCTAGCAGGGAATGGCTTACCCTCTGTAATGTCTCAGGAGATGCTTGCCCCTGTGTGTGGCTCCCTCTCTTGAGCAACAGCCTTTAGAAAGCCCTCTTTTTAAGCAACATACTGACTTTAGTTTTACCCCAAACCAGTGAAGTTTATGGAATTTCATCTGTAAAGTCCTAAATATTTCCAATAAACCTCATTCACAGTTAGGAGGAGATCTGGCTTTCTAGTGTTTGAGGGGACAGGGCATAGATCATAGCACAGTGTGGCCGCATGCATGAACCAGTCCAGTGTTTCTTATATTGCCAACTACATGTTAAAAGTAGAGTTTAACTCATAAATTTGAGTCACAAGACATAAAGTTTGTTGCTATTTTTGGTGGAAGAAGTAATTCAACTAAACTGCCTGGATATAAAGTTTCATGCATTCTGGATTTTAATTTGTGCAAACCATCTGGTGTTCTCATTATATTCAGCTCAGTACAGCGGTGACGTGCAGGCTGTATGGGAGTACTTACATGGAGTGTTAGTAAGGGCCATCTGTGTTGCAGTGTGGAAGAAGTGCTTCTTACACAGATTTTCACAGTATTGTTTTAGTAGTAACTGTCATCAGTGACTCTTTGGAATTTCTTTTTCTTCTTTTTTTTAATACATGGCCGAGCTTACATCGAGGAAAGCAGCTGTGGCACAGCAGGTTGTGACGGTATGAATAGTAGCACCAACAAGTGGGCGGAGGAGTGCAGTGGTTCCTAAAGTTTTGAACTTCATGGATCAGTATGAAAAAGATACCTGCAGGAGAAGAAGGGGAGAAAAATGAGGAAAGGGGCAGGCTCGGATGCTGAAATACACCTACAGTTTTGATGTTGGCTACATAACGGCATCCAAAAGTAGACCCCGTTCTTTTTGGAAAGGAATTTTATGTAAAGGACACGTTAACTCACATAAAGAAAGGAGGTAATCCCAAATAAAGGACATATCATGCAATTGAGGAAGTGTAGCTTTTAAAAGTGTCTTTCTTTCCTCTCCGTCCCTCCCCAACCCATTTAGTTAGGGGCTGTCCCATGATATTCAGTTGAGTACAGAGGGCAAACAGGTGGCCCTGTGGTTGAGATGTGTGGGAGTGCCTTAGCAAGCACCCAGCTCCAACTCCTGACCCCTGCTGCCTGCTGATGCAGACCCTGGGAGGCGGCAGCAGTGACCTCAATGGTTGGATCTCAGCCGGGCACATGGAGACTGGGTTGTGTTCCAGACTCCCCACATGGGGATGTTTGTGGAGGTGTTCTGTTTCTCAGCCTTTGAAATAAATAACACCACAAATTAAATTGACATTGATTTCTTGCAAGCATTGATCTTTTACAAGACATATTAAATTTGAGAAACGAACAGATCATTCTCAGCTGCAGAGTCACTCTCTAAATAAAGTTCAATTCACTGCTTCCAGTGAAGTGGCCGGGACTCCAGTCGGAGCGAGCGCCGTCGCCTGCTGCCTCCCCACGTGTTCAGAAAGCTGAAAACAGGAGTACGGCAAAGATTGGAAACCAGACACTTGAAATAGGTCCCGGGTGTGTCAGAAGCATCTGATTTTACACCCACGTTAGACCTAGGGTGTTTCTACGTGCTTTCTTGAAAACGACTCACCAAGCTGGAGAGAATGGCAAACAGACCGTGAAGCAGGTGGCAGAGAAGAGTGCAAGGGCGTGAGAACATCCTTGAGAAAAGATGCCAACAGCTGTCTTAGCACGTTGAGGAGCTTCATGGGCAGGGCCCTGCACTCAGAAAACATGAAAAGCTGGAACGGTTCCAGGGATGAGGCCAGGCGAAGCCTGACTTTGCTGCCTTGTGGGTTTGTAGGATAGGCTTGCCTAGAATTAACACGGAGGTCACTGCGACAGAAGAATTTAAACGCTTATGTAGCAAATGGCTTTGGGTGAGGGGCTTTGAATGAATGCCGTCGGATCATGAATTCTGAAGGACTGCAGTGAAATGTGGAAGAAGTGAAACCCTGGTGATCCTGTGCCGAAGTATTTCAGGAAGGTGTAGATCTGTCTAGATGCTGGTGGAGGATGGCAACAAGTATCGAGTGAGCCGCTGCTCACTGCGGGTGCAGCAGACCGAGCCAAGCTGCCTGGGATTCGCTCCAACTTCCGCCACCTGCCTTGTGTCACTGCAACAGTTATTTATTTTGTGCCTCATTTCCTCCTCTATAAAGTGGAAAATTGTCTGTGCTTCAAAATCAGAGCATTAAAAGTTAATTTGTATGAAGTATGAACTTGCGCTACAGTTCTGTGTATATATGTATGTGTTCACTGTTACTTGGAGAGGGAATAGATTTTAATAGGACAAAGAAGTCGGGCAATATGATCAGACATGATCCTATTTTATCCTGAAACTCTGAGCAATATGAACATTGGAAGGGAACTGAAACAGGAACAGGTACGCTTGCTTTCAGAGAAGCTGTGCTTTTGGATAAATTCTTCATGTCAAAGCAGTGACTTCACAGAGTCACACAGCAAGTACTAGAGGTGCAATGGATTTCTGGGAGGTAAAATGGTTCTGCTCTTAAAGGCAGGAGGTGGGAGGAACAGCAGAGTGATGGTCAAGGAAAACGGAGAAGGAGGGAGGAAATGAGAGGGGGGGTAGTTGCCTAGTGATGTATTTGGGTTGCACATGTAGGGGGTCAATACTATCCTTATGTGTTGCTTAAAGTATTTATAAAGCTTATTATAAAAATATCGCCAGTTCTGGAAGTTGAATTCGCTCTTTGTTCATGAACTCAACAATGTTTGCTCTTGAATACTTGCTATGCCAGGCATTAGGGATGCACAGATCAAGTTAGACAAGGTGCCTGTCTTAACTCTGCAGTGGAGCAAGCCGAAAATGGTGAGGGGGGGAGGACAGTGAACAGTCAGATAAAGCTTTGATGTTTTAAGAACCCAGATTTTGAGAGCACAAGTGAAAGGCAGGTAGACTGGGATTGAAAAACAGAAGGGAGAAAGGGGAGAAAGAATATTTCTGAGAGGGAAACATATTCGAGGTGATGTGATTTGGACTTAGACTACTAGAGAACTGGGTTTGGAGAGAGGTTAAGCAGGACTGGTTTTTTGATGGAGTGCAGACTTAGTGCGGCCTCGCTATTCAGAGTGTAAGGAATGCCATGAGAGTGCACGCTGCTGAAGGCAGTGACATCAGGGTTGAGGGAGCAGAGGTTGCAGAAACAATGTGAGTACATGATGTGGCATTGAGACCAGGATCCTGGAAGCAGTGCAGGAGAGATTGGTGTTTGGATCAGGAGCGCCAGTGAGGAACTTACTGATGGACTCAAACAGGAGATGACAGATTTTTAAGGAAATCGAGGAAGAGTTTAAGGTTGTAAAGCATGTTTCTGGTCTGTAAATTTGAGTGCATAGTGTTAATAACCAAGATTAGGGTGTAGCACAAAGAATAGTTTTGATAGGCTGAAATAGTCTACTTTTAGGGCTTGTCGAGTCTATCCACGGAATGTCCAAATGAAAAGCTTAAAAGCAAGCTAGGGCAGATGCATATGTTTGCAGAAGCATTTGGCAAGAATCAATGTTCAAATAAAACTTGAAGGATAGGGGATCACTTCAGGGAAAGGGTAGATTTGGGAAGAGCTCCTAGAGCAGAAACAGTGAAATATTTACTGAAAATTAGGCAAGAGATTCTTAAAAATCCAGTACAAATCAGGACTGTGATACCATTGGCACTAAGTGAGAAGTGATCCTGCTTTCTCCATGATGAAATAGCCACGGAGCAGGAGCCGTTGGATTTAGCGCTGAGGTTATTAATGAGTTTCTGAGCATCAAGGAAGCTGTGTACATGATAGGCAGAATCGTATCTGCAGATCACTTTGAAACCATGGAGTCAGCCAGAGAGGCTGCATGTTGTAATAGCTGTGAAATCAGGCTGTTGACAGGTTCAGCTCTGCTTCAGAGCAGTGACTCCCTGGTGGACTGATTAGCAGGTCCCTGGCCAGGGCCGCCCCTGCACAGGACTGTGGTCAGCACCAGGTTTCGTTCCTCTGATGCTTCCAACCTCCCTGCCTTTTCCATGGCGAGCCTGTCCAGTAGATTTTGGACTAATGATCTGTGTGCTTTCTTACAATCTGTTCCCTGTAGGGATTTCTGCTGTTGCGTGTTTGCTTTATTAACACACTTTTGTTTTGGGGAATTCTTCATAGTATCATCTCCAGTCTTATGAGTTCGTTTTGCGGAAATATACACCTATTGGAGAATTTCATCACCATCTGTTGTTTTTATATGTTTTAAATGTTATTATGAGACTGATAAAAGTCAAAATAGCTATAGATTTCTAAAATATTTTATTATAAAACATATAATTATGGAATTAAAATTACATTGGAACACTGTTAAAATCCTGTGATCTACTTTTCCAGCATTAAAAGTCTCATTTTTTCTTGAAATTATTTCCCCATTTCTCATAAAATTTAGCTCCTAAAGGTTTCTGATCTTAACAGATCATGAATTTTTAAGTTATGCATGAAATATTTTCTTTCATAAGATTTTCAGTAGTTAGATTAAGACCTGTTAAATTACCATGTGTTTGGTTTTTTTCTTTCAGTATTTAAAAAAGAAGTGAGAACTATCCAAGGAAGCTAATGTTTGTTCATAATCCAAATTGTTGCCTTAGGATACATTTCTCAAGAAGAATTTACATAGTCAAAAGGAGAGGCGTGAATATTTATGTTCTTGTTAGCAATATATGAGTATGCTATTGTACTTTATTACCGTTATTGGATATATATACATATATATATATATTCATACACTATTTCCTAATGTAATAGGAGATAGTTATTTCTAAATGTAATTTGTGTTTCAATATTGTGAATATGATTGAGTTGCTTTTCCCTTTTCTGTGGCTCTTTCGTGTTGGTGTGTGTAAGCTGCCGGTCACTGGTGGCTTTTGCTAGCATGCGGGGGGAGGAATGGTAAGAGCAAGTCTTAGATTTTTTTTTCCCCCTTCAAGGAGAGTTGAGAATGAGAAGTTGTTTAAGGACATTTATCTTAAGATAAAAGAAACCCTTGACCTGTTTAGGGGATTGATCTATTCCTAACCTGTTTCTTAGCATGACTTTATGAAAGAAAAGGAAGGTGTTTCTGAAGATGAGGCGCCTGAATCGAAAGAAAACCTTAAGTTTGGTCAAGGAGTTGGATGCCTTTCCCAAGGTTCCTGACAGCTATGTGGAGACCTCAGCCAGCGGGGGCACAGGTGAGCCCAGCTCTGGGGGGCCTCCTTGGGGCAGTGCAGCTCTGAGGGGCCGAGCCAGCCCCGCAGAGGAGCCAGGGAGGAGCTCAGCGGGAAGTGGCAGAGGGACCCTGGCACTGCGCTGTGTTCGCCTGTCACGCAGTGTTCTTGTTTTGCTTTAATTTTCTGTAATATTCAAACTGGAGCCACTGTGCTTTTAGCATTATTTATTAAGATGTCAGTGAACAAATTGTCTTATTGCCTCAGGGCTCTTCGGTTGTATAAACTGACGTAACTTTTGTCGTACCACTCATTCAGCATGTAGATGGGGGTGATACATTTAGGAGATTTCAAAACACTGTTACGGAGTTTATTAAATTATTCAATCTGCTGGCACCAAGTTTGCTCTGGCTTCTTAAGATCCAAGAACTTAGCTCATTTGTGTGTTTGAAATTTGGTGACAGACATGGATACATTTTTAATAATGAAGGGAATATTCGCACATTTGGCCTGTAAATACACACATCATTTATTCTATATCTCCCATTACTGTCTACTCCTGTAACAAAGTGGGAATTCTGTGCTTTGTAAAATTTTGGCCAGTAGAATTTAGTGAAAGGTCACTTTAAAGAAACGTTTTATTCTTGGTATTATAAATATCATCAAATATCATTTGTATTAGATGCTTCTAAAATTAATTGTCATCATACTGCATTTCCTGTGATTTGCTTTGGTTTTGAATTGTTTTTCTCCTCTGTTGCATTTCTCAGTTTCTCTTATAGCATTCACCACCATGGCTTTATTAACAATAATGGAATTCTCAGTGTATCAGGATACATGGATGAAGTATGAATACGAAGTAGACAAGGACTTTTCTAGGTAACTGCTTTTCATTTTTTTCTTAAAATGCTTGCGGTCCAGTTGTTTAACAGCAAGCCGTTTAGCCTATTTTAGTTCTGTGGAAATAGTCCTGAATAATTTTTTAGTAGTTCAATCTCAGAAGAAATGTTTTTAAATTATTTAAAATTCTGGCTAAATCCTTTTTGTAAGAGAAGAGATATATATATATTTTTAATTTGAAATGCAGATTTACAAAGAGAAGGAGAGTTAGAGGAAGAAATTCTTGCATTCACTGGTTCGCTCCTGAAATGGCCACTGTTGTCAGAGCTGAGCTGATCTGAAACCTGGAGCCGAAAGCCTCATTGGGTCTCCTTAATGGGCCGCCATCTGCTGCCTTCCCAGGCCGTCAGCACAGAACTGGACTGAAAGTGAAGCAGATGGCACGCAAAGCAGCACCCAGTTGTGTTACTTTTACCACAGGGTGGAGGATTAGCCTGTTGAGCCATGGCACTGGCCACAGTTCTAGTTAAATTCTAAAGCAGATATTCCCTGATGTAATCTACAATTACTTGAAAAGATTAGGATAACCATGGCAGAAATTACTGTTCAGACTTGGAAATATCTTACTGCTCTGTGTGCACCAATAAGTTCATCGTCTCAAGTTACATTGCATACACTTATAACCTGATTTACATGGATTAAAGGTGAATTTTGTATGTGAGTAGTGTGACTTTTAACCTTTAATCTTGAACTGTTTGATGGTTGCAGGTGAAGGGTCACAGTATCAGGATTGCACTAGATAAGGAGTTCTCTGTTCTAATACTTTCACTACCATTTATTTACTGGCTTTATGCTCTGGATGGATATTTTTATCATAGTGCCCTCCTCATGGGGCTTTGGCTAATTAAATAAATCAGCACCGGTAAATTGCTGTGCAGCCTTTGGCAAGTTGCAGAGCTTCCTTGGTTTGGGCCTCAGATGCTCGTCTTGAACATGGTTGTTCCTTTAAATGCAGTTGATTTTCAAAGAATCCTTGTAGCGTTTCAGCTTTTAGCACCAGTGAAACATTTCTCATTTTCTCCAAAGAAGCCTCGGTGTTGCCCCTGTCCCCTTAGCTTCTTTGATTCTTAGATCTAACATCACTGTTGAAATGAGATGAAAAATAGCAGTGTGTATGCCTTATTTTTTAAAAAATATGTAATTTAATGTATTTTAGAAGGTAGACTGACAGGAAACGAAGGAGAGCAAAAGAGGAGGAGAGAAGAGAACTTCCACCTGCTGGTTCACTCGCAGATGCCTGCACCAGCCAGGGCTGAGCCAGCCAGAAGCCAGGAGCCAGGAACTTCATCTGGGTCTCTCCTGTGCGTGGCAGGGATCTGAGTCTAATCGTCTGTTACTTGAAAACCAGGAATTTGAACTGTCACCTGCAGAATGTACCTTAGCGGCCATCAGAGCCAGGACATGGCCTGAGGGGTCCCAAGGGGCATCTGAAACACTATGTCAAATGCCTGCTCTACAGGCCAAGTTCTAATTGTCATGTTCTATTCTGTTCGAAACCCAACGTTTTATAGATCTATTGATTTGTTTGTGCTTCGTTGACTAATTGGTTGGTATTCATGTTTAGTTTTTTTGTCTTGTAGCAAATTAAGGATCAATATAGATATTACTGTGGCCATGAAGTGTCAATGTAAGTATACCTTCAACTGGATGAATCTATATGTTGTTTGTGATTTAAATTGACATTAAAAGTATAAAAGCATTGGCTGTATTTTAGCATCATTTTCTCCTTTATATTATTTAAAACTTTATTTCTGTTTCGTTGATTTATTCCTCTCGTTAAATTAGTATAATTAATATGAATTTTGTTTTTTTCAAAATAAAATTATTGGTGATTTTTTTAAAGGTTTTAATTCATCTTAAGATTTCAGTAAGCCTCCCAAGAATACTTGTATTCTTGTAACTAATTTTGCTCAACTGCCTTTAGTACTGATCCTTACATATTCACAAATTGCCACAAAGCCATTAAATTCCCTGAATTTTATGCTTTTTTACGCTGCAATTCTGAGTTGTCTTACTTACTGAATAAGAAATAGAAAAAAAAAACTTTGCTAAATTTTTGTATAGTCTTGAGCCAACCTTATGTTTTTGTTTAAATTTTAGGGAAAAAATATTGGACAGTGACATACTGCATACTTTGTCAGCTTTCTGCTAATGCCCTTGATTCTATTAGATGTGGCTGTGTGGTGTATGAAGCTTCATTGTGTTTTTGTGCAGATGTTGGAGCAGATGTGTTGGATTTAGCAGAAACAATGGTTGCGTCTGCAGATGGCCTAGTGTATGAGCCGGTAAGTTTGATTCATCTGGTTTCAGAAGTTTACACCCTGAGGACTTGTATGTGCCCTTGAAGACAGTGTGCATATTTGCTCTTAGTTTTGGTCTGGACTGATGTGTGTACAGGTTTTATTTTGGAAGTAATCCATAGTCTTTGAGAACAAGTCAGGCAGGGGCTAGGGAGGCAGTGACGAAAAGCCCCGACAGAACACCTCATTGAGCCTGTAAGTCTGTTTTGCGACTTACTTTCTATTTTCTGTTAATGCTTGCTGATAAGCTCTGTGTTTCTTTTGAACGCTGTTTTGATAAATGTTTCTCCTTCTCTTGTAATGATATAGAGACTTGTGTCCTGTTTGTCTGCTTTCTCCCACATTTAAATCAGGAAGAATAACCAGCTGTAGTTCTTACCAGCAAGAGTGAAAGCAGTGTCCTCCTCCGAGAGCTCCGACTCGGTTCGGCTGCTTGTTCTCTCGGTGCTGCCTTGACCCTCCACAGCTTGTTAGATGCTGATGGTCGTGTGTTGGCTTCACGTCCTAGGTCAGACCTGACGGAGAATGTTAGCATTCCAGGGACAGGCAGAGGGAGTCAGCACATCATGATCAGAACTAACCTAACAGAAACTTCGGGGAGCGAGCATGGCTACTTTGATTGCCCGATGCTCTGTTGGTATTGTGGAACTCAAGTTTATACATGCGTGGCTGAGTTGTTTTGTTCATTGTTGACCATTGTCAACTTTCCTAGTAGCAGAATTCCAAAGTAAAGACCACCTAGGATGGGGGAAGAGTAACAGTGGGTAAAGTTGAAGAAGGAAGGAAGAAAAACTGGCCAGTTTTGATTACTGTTTTTTTTTTTTTAATTTACTTTTATTGGAAAGTCAGATCTACATAGAGGAGATACAGACAAGATGGTTCCATCAGATGGTTCACTCCGTGGCTTTTAATTTGTAACAATATAAGAGCACTTTTTGATGTACACATTTTTATAACAAAATATTTTTTTATATTTGAAAGACACATTGACAGAGACAGAGAGGAAGGGATCTTTTGTGTGCTGGTCTACTGCTCAAATCACCACAATGACTGCAGCTGGGATAGTCCAAAACCTAGAGCTGGGAGCTTCTTCCAGGTTTCCAGTGGAAGTTCAGGGACCCAAAGACTTGGGTCGTCCTCCACTGCCTTCTTAGACACAGAGAGCTGGATTGGAAGTGGAGTGACCAAGGATAGAACTGGCATCTGTTTGGGATTGTGGTGCTGTAGGCAGAGGCGAGCGACCTCGCTGCCCACTGAAGATACTGGTTTTACAGGCTTTATTCAGGAGATTTGATCATTTGTAAATTTGGACGCCATGTTATGGTGTATTAAGCTATCACATACACAGTTTGAGAATATGATACTTCATTTTGTTGTCTTTCTTTCCTATTCTTCATGCGATTTAATAGATGGCTTTCTTTTTTTTGCCGTTCCTTCAGCAAGAATGTGTTGTGTGACTGCTTGTGTCTCACCGTTGTGCACTCGTGGCGATGTAAGGTTGGCTGAGGATTCAAGTCTGTTTTATAGTGTTTCAAACTAAAATCTTACAGGCATTCCTTGCTTGTCTTCAGACCCAATTATAGCCTTTCCTTTGTAGGTAATATAATTCATGCTTTTTCTTTTATTTTTGAAATTCAGATTTTCATCCTAAAGTGCCATTTGTGGGTCTCTTTTAGTTTTTGCTGGTTTTGATAATGTAGATTTTTTTTTCCTTGGTGTTTTTTGCCTGCTTTAATGTTCAAAGCAGTACTTTAAATCTGTCCTTTTGAAGGTCTTATAAGATGTTGAATATCATAGAGTTCTCAATCTCATTATTATTTCTTACATTATATGTGCATTTTGAACTTTACCAGATTACATTGACTTAATAGGATGTTTTTAATAGCCCTAGATGCAAGGAGAGAATATATAGTTTAGTCCAACTGTGTTTCTTTAAGTCAGATTGTGCTTCTGATGCTTTGGAAGAGATCAAGTCAAACGCAGCCTGGGATGGTAGTGTGGCCCACCATGGCAGCCCAGCAGTTCTTACTGCGTTTCTTCGGACAGACTAGACTCCGGTAGGGAGGTTCTGTTCTGAGTGAGAGGCCTAACTGTGCAGGTCGCCTGTGGTGTGCTCTCATTATGGACAGGCCCGTCCTGGGTGCTGCTGAGCAGCTGGTTGAACCCGCACCCGCGATGTACCTCTGGTGGCAGGTGTCCGGAGGGTGCCCTGCTGCCGTCCTGTGCCCACGTCCTGTGTGCCTGTGCGCTCGGACGCTCTCTTCATTTTCTGCCCTCGTAACTTTTTCTGTCCTGTGAAATACAATTGTGTTGGCCTTCTAAATTTGGACTCTGTAGTGTGTTGCCTTGCATATATTCTTTAAAGTTTCCACCCTGGGATTAGGAGTTAAAATTATAATGCAGATTGTATCCTCACTTTTAGTCTTCTTTGAACTTTCCTATGTAGCGGACTGCAAAGTCTATGTGGTACCAATATACGTTTACCTTGTCAAATGTGTTTATATTGTTTCTCTAGCTTCCTCTCCGTTCTGACTGGTGTATGTCCTCTTTTTTTTTCACACTTACTACATCCCTAATACATTTTAAAAAAGATTTATCTATTTTTTGTTGGAAAGTCAGATTTACAGAGAGAAGAGACAAAGATATTTATCCGCTGGTTTACTCCCCAAGTGGATGCAATGGCTGGAACTGAGCCGATCCAAAATCAGGAGCCAGGAGCTTCTTCCCAGTTTCCCATGTGGGTGCAGGGTCCCAAGACTTTGGGTCATTCTCTACTGCTTTCCCAGGCCACAAGCAGGGAGCTGGAAGGGAAGTGGGGAAGCTGGGATATGAACCAGTGATCATATGGGTTCCTGGCACGTGCAAGGCAAGGATTTTAGCCACTAGGCTACCACTCCATGCCACCTAATTTGAATTCTTTTTTTCTGCATTTCATACCTCCAGGTGATTTGTAATCTCCTGAGATGCATCCATTATCTTTCTTCAATCTTTAGGATTCCAAGTTGCAGGCAAAAGGGACTAATGACTGTGTTCGTGTTACACAATTGTGACAGGATAAATAGCTATTTTCAAAATGTGATGTTTCTGCCATCTATTCCAGTTGTTAGTCAAATTAAAAGGACTTCTGTAAAAGAGTGATATTTTAGGCAGAAAATTATGATTTCGAAATACTTATATATTTGTATCCATATACTTTTCATAAACCATTTAACAGTGTTAGTAAGTATTGATTCTCTTGTCCTTAGTGTACAAAGTACTTAAGAATTTTTTTTTAATTTGAGAAAGCAAATTCAAGTTTACTTTAAAATAATCTTCTCTTTAAACACTGAATATTAAAGTCTTAACCCTATTAACTTTACTGGTTTCCAAACCATGATCGTGCAATATGCTGTTGTAATTTCAATTTTGCTATTTATTTTTACATTTAGTTACTATTTAATGATGTTTTTAAAGGTGAGACAGTGAGAAACCTGATGGACCTGTGGTTTTTTTTTTTTTTTTTTAAGATTTATTTATTTTTCCGAAGTCAGATATACAGAGAGGGGGAGAGACAGAGAGGAAGATCTTCCTTCCGATGATTCACTCCCCAAGGTTGGCTTTAAAAGACTAACTGTATATCATAATCTTTGTTTTTAACAACAGTATACGTTTGGTTTTGTTCAAAGGAAGTAAGAGCCAAGAAGACTATTTGACAATGACGGTGATTCTGTTTTGGTTTATTTCAGGCAATATTTGATCTTTCACCACAGCAAAGAGAGTGGCAAAGGTAATAAATGAACAAAGCATTATGTCCCATAGACCTCTAAATCACATTTTGTGTATTTTGTTTATGGTAAGCTCTTTGTAGATGAACATTTTTCTCTGAATGACTTATTAGCATAATTTTATTTGTAACAGTTTCAAAAATGGTCAGATTTTAAGAAAGTCAATGAAATCTTTGGTACATACTGAATGATTCTAGCTTTTCTTTACATTTTTGTTTAAAAATTTCTATTTATAATATTTACATGTCATAGTTGTTCAAAATTCAGCTAGAATCTGAGTGACAAAAAAGAAAAAGCTAGCTATGTCCTCCTCCTGTAGGCGCGCCCTTGCCTCTCATGGCCAGGCCTGCCTCTGCCCTGTGGCCTTCTGGGCAGTTTCTGTGGATGTATGATTTTCTGTAGACTTACATATAAGCTTACATGTTTTTCGTAAAAATGGGGTCACTCCATAAGTTTGTTGTATAAGCTGTTTTTTTTCTATCTGACATGATGTATTAGCCATCTTCCCCTTTCCTTATTCATAACAGTTCATTTAATACACAGACTATCATTTGTTTTCGTAGATCCTTATTGATGAGCATTTAGGGCACTTCTTGAATTGCAGTATGGGAAGCACATTTAGGGGGCGTCCTTGAGCCACTCCGTGTGCTTGTGCTGCGTGTGCCTCGTGTGTGTCTGCCTGCCTACATGAGACACAAGTGCTTGGAATGTTTCTAGAAACAGAATGTAGCTTTTAGAGGATGATTTTTACTTTTTAAATGAATTAATTGAAAGCCTTTGTGGGTTTTTCTCCCTCTTTTTGTTGTTGTTGTTGGAGTTGTTGAGACTGCTTGGTAATACTTCTGTCCCTTTTCCTGGGTTGTTGTTTCACTCTTAATAACCACTTGTCTGTTAAAGAAATCAGTCTTTCATTGTGTTTCCGCAACCATGCTCACTCTGCTTTTTTTTTTCTTTCTTACTTTCTGGTTACTAGACTTTACCTAATAAAATTATTATCAAAAGCTTTTACTCATGTTTCCCATAATCCCTAAGTATATTTCAAAGATCTTTCTCTCACAATTGCCAATTTTGCCATTTGGGAGAAATTTTAATATAGGAATTTCAATTGAATATGAGTCAATGTCTTTGGGCTTAAGCAAGCATCCAGAGATGAAATACCTTACTTTGATCCAAAAATACTAAAAGAAGATGTCTCTTTTCACTTGGACTTTATTGAAGACTGATAATAAGTGATGCAGATTGTTTTCACTATGGAAATATTAGACATTTTCCATCATAGTGGAATGTTCTACATTGCTTCACATAGTAAGAGGGCAAGAAGTCTACTTCTTGCACACAGTTTGGATTCCTGAAGCGCTAACCATTGTCCAGTATCAACAGGTAAACCGTGGTGATACAGGACACACAAAAAAAGTGTGAAACACTCGATTTCTGCTGGCATTGGATCCACAAATTTCAAGTGCTCAAGTATAATCTGAAGATGGGATCTGGCTCTCTGAAACTCTCGAATGTATTGTGTTGTCCTTCTAAACAAGCCCTGAAGATACCACTCTGCTGACTTAGAGATCCCTGGGGCCTCTCAGCTCCTGGAACAGTGTGCATGCCAATATCATCTTTGCCTTTCTCTACCTTTAATGAAAGATTTAAATTTTCTCTCCATCCCTATTCTACTTTAAAATATTTAGGATCTCAAACCTCTTTGTTATGTTCAAACCTGGATAACCTTTCAGCTTCTGCTTTTTGTATCTAATTTCCTATTTATTCCACACTAAAGTTACATTGTAAGGGAGATGTGTTGCTTTAAATAGCCATGTCTAACCAATTTTCTAGTTGGGTAGCGCACAATTATCGTGTGACCTACCTCAGTTTGGAAAAAAATACCTACTTTATTGTTTCAGTGGGATGCAAGCACTTTCATATTTATTTTACTTTTGTTTTTAAAAGTTCTTGTGTTTGTGTATTCTGTAGACTTTAGTTTTCGGTTCACAGCACCACTACAGGAATCAGAGGCCAGGGCGACCTAGTTCATGGGCTTGGGCTACCTTTCCTCATTTTTCCTGCTTGCAAGGCCGGAGTCAACGGAAACTTGAATCTTCGTTTTGGAATAAAATCCAGTGATGGCTGAGTGCGTGTTCGCTCACCATTGCTTTTTGAAAATGTACTGCTAGCTTTTTGAGACTCCTTTTCTGTTTCACGAAGCTCTTGCTTGTGTCTGTTGCCCTTAGGATGTTGCAGCTGATTCAGAGTAGGCTGCAGGAGGAGCATTCACTTCAAGATGTGATCTTCAAAAGTGCTTTTAAAAGCCCATCGACGGCACTGCCACCCAGGTGAGAGCTGTGCTTCAAACGCACAATTGCTTATATGATTTCACTCGGATACCAACGTGCGATGCCTCATCTTCCAGATCTTATTATTTTTTGTACAAAGAGAAAGCAGGAATCATTCTATACCGAACAGATGTCTTTTAAGTTAATAATATGATTTTGATGAGGATTATCATGAATGTTTCATTTTCATTGAATTAACTTGCTGGGTCATCTATGGGGTGTACATCTGTAGAAAATTGAAATAAGTTTTAAGAGCAAACTGGTTCCACGTACTGCTGCCAAGATCCATACTTTTGGAATAGACATTTGGGGTTTGTTTTCACTTTTTCTCTTTTGTAATTAGAGTAGCTGCTAATTCAGAAATGTTACAACCAAGAAAATGATCATTTAAATGTAGACTTCCCTACGTCACGCTTGCTCCCTTCCCATTACCGTGCCAGGAGTTGATGAAAAAATGTATCTTTATAGGATTAATCTTTTTATTTTAATCTTTGTTCTGTCACTAGCTTTAGGCTTCTGACTAGATTTAAAAAACCGTGGGACTTTGGATTTGTATAAAACAAATATGTAATAGGTATATAATTCCATTTTATAGATAGGTGATTTTTAAAATACTGTGTAGACTTCAGGAAGCTGATCTTCTGTTTTAGATATTAGAACATTATTTGAAAAATCGATCTTCATGGTTTTTCCTCTGTGTGCAATTTTTTCACTCCAACATGATAGTGATAAATTATAACTCATCTCTGTGCCATATCCAACAGGGAGGATGGCTCATTGAGGTCTCCAGATGCATGCAGAATTCATGGTCACCTCTATGTCAACAAAGTCGCTGGGAATTTTCACATAACCGTGGGCAAGTATGTTCTTTTCACTCACCGAAGATACTGGAAACAAGCTGCATCTTGGTTAAAAATAAATTCCTTGTTAATCAGATAATACACAGCTAACTATTAAAGCAGTGCTTAAAGTGTTATCTGTCTGTTTAATGTACGAGTTTGGTGTTGGAGCATAAATCCCGGCACAGAGAACATGACTAACTTTAAAAGCCATTCTAAAGCATTAACGCACTCATGTCTTGTTTTTCATATCTAACTAAATGACGTGTAGGTAGGTGTACATGGAGTGAAATCTACTTGTCAAGTTTTAGTAGCCAGGGAATGGTTGCTATGACAGTCCATGAAATTGTTCCTTGTGGTAGTTTTATGATTTTATTTGCCTCAAAGCTTTTGGTGGTCCTAATTCCAAGTGTGTTCCTTGGCTAATTCTAGATAAGAGTTTGATACAGTTGGAACTTAGCCATACCTGAAATAAAGGTTAAGCAGAGCACCTGTTTTCAAAACAACATTCACTACAGAAGGTGTCAAGTAAGAAAAGCTTGGTAATAAAGTTCTAAATGAATAAATGGGTTCCATCCCCCCTTCTTCGTTCTGTATTGTAATTGAACAAAATAGCACTAGGTTGTCGAAGATTTTTTTAAATAATTACCATGTTTAAAATACCACACTAGATACTAAGGGTACAACTCAAAAAAAACCCAAAAAAACCAGAAACAAATTTTGTCCTCCTGGTGCTAACATTCTGAACATTCTGAAAAGAGTCTAAACTTTGATCACTGAATTCACTAATAATGATGTCATTATAGTGGTGTTGAAATTGTGAAGGAAATAGATTATAGTCTGGGTGCAAGTCAGCAGAGAACCTTGGAGCACGAGTAGGGCCTTAGAAATGTCCAGTGTGAGGGCGGGAGAGAGCAGAGAGCAGGGAAGAGCGTGCCTGCGGACTTTGACATCAGCCTTATCTCTCAGTGCCCACAACGATCAGATCAGTCAAGCTTTTGTGTTTTTCTTGCATGTCATTCTCTCCTTAAAACTTACCTTTCATTGTTTTGGTTATGTTGCCAAGACCCGTTACAGCCATCCCTGTTCTGTTCCTGCTAGGATCTTGTTTGGTGGTGGTTGTTGTTTGTTTGTTTTAACATTACAGAGGCAACAAGTCCTACTAACCTCAAAGAAATTCAGAAAAGTTTATTTTGCTTTTGGCTCTGAGTAGCATCCTAGCTCAAAGAGGGAAACATTGACACATTGGGTGAACTGCTGTATTGGTTGCCTTTTTTTGTGCATAGGGGGCCTTTTCTCAATTTTACCTCTTTACCTGGATCCAGTCATGTTTTGGGGAGGTCCTGTGAGCCTGCTTTTTTTGGCAATAAGTTCATTGGTTTCAATACTGACCTTTGGAAAGATCTTATGTTACCTCTTAAATACAAAATAGTGAACAACTGACTCTTTGTAATGCTGCAAACAAGGTGTGGATTGAAACGGGCACTTTGTATAACTAAGTGGAGTTTAATGCCAGGCTTGGATTATTTCACATTGCGCGAATGTCTCCTACAGCGCTCAAGGCCCAAGGCTCAAACCCCCAAGGCCCTGGACAGTTGCATTTGTGTGTGTCGCTGTGGATTGCTTTGGTAGGATGCCTTGTTTCCCTGGATGTCATCCTCTAGAGGCCAGTGCGTCCCCCCTGCAGTGACTGTGACAACCAAAAATGCCTCCCATCACCAGTTCTCAGAGCAGTTTCTCCACTGAACCTTTACCCTGGCGTCCTTCTAGCTCCCAGCTTCTTAACAGCCCGGCCCTGGCCGTTGTAGTCCTGTACAGCGTGAACCAGCACATGGGCTGTTGTTGTATCTTTTGAACTAGTAGGTGTCAGTGGTGACTTTACCGTCATGTATGAAAATACTGTCATTTTTCTTGAAATTTTTCAGAACATCAAGGCTGGATAATCTGCCTTTCCCTACTGCACAGCAGTTTGATAACTTAGTGGCCAAATTTCATTGCAATGCTTTTGAGTTCAAGGCCAATTTGGAGATTCTTAAGTGGGAAACTTGGTACCAACCACTGTTTTCAGCCTGCGTCTTGGGAAAAAACAAAAAAACAAACACAAAAAGCCTAAACTTCCCATCGTGGCGCCGGCTGCCCTGCCGAGCTGAGCGGGCTGGTCTGCCTGGTCACAGGGACTATGTTGTTCTGTGAGTTTACACCAAGAAGAACCGTAGGGCATTGCAAAGAGCCACCTTCTGGAACGCGTGACGTAGTTCAATGCTGTTACTATA
Organism: Ochotona princeps; assembly: GCF_030435755.1. Classification (NCBI taxonomy): domain Eukaryota; kingdom Metazoa; phylum Chordata; class Mammalia; order Lagomorpha; family Ochotonidae; genus Ochotona; species Ochotona princeps. Next base: position 6,304,681 of record NC_080858.1, read on the forward strand.
ATACTTCTCCCCCCTTCTTTCAGGGCAATCCCACACCCTCGAGGCCATGCACATTTGGCAGCACTTGTCAATCATGACTGTAAGTAGTTCTTCAGCTCCTCTTCAGCAAGGGTGTCTTTGAGAAAAGCATCGTTTTTCAAGTGCAGGTATAGGGCAGGGCCCCGAGGGTGAGCTCTCCTGAAGACAGATGCAGTGAGAGGAGGTGATGAAGGTACTGACTTGGACCCCTGCAGTTCTCAGAAGCTGCTTGTTACTGGGATGAAGCACCCCAGGCCGGCTGTGTTACTGTGAGCCATGCTTAGGGGTGCTAGGCCTGTAGACCTGCTCTGGGGGAGGCCCTCTTTCACAAGTCTCCAGGACTGAGCCTGGAAGTGGGGGTCTGGGGGACCACTGTGAGGTTGTATGCCCATTCTCCAAAAATTACTTTGCAAGGACACAACTCAGGTTGCTTGAGCAGCTCTCATTTGGCCACACCTCCTGAAGGTTCCACCCCCTTTTACTAGAGCCACCTAGAAGTTAACACGCGGTCATTGGAACAGTCAGCACCCAAGCCACTGTGGCAGGAAGCGTTCTTTGTGACACTTGCAACAAATTTCTGCCAGTTTGTATGGCTAGTGAGACTCTGGAATTTGTTCAAATTTACAATATCTAAATTTGAACATACTCTTATATATAAAATATTCCACTCAATTTGGTAGAATGATTCTTCTAAAACATTTGTAAGTCTGTTGTAGAGAACAACGCAAGTAATTCTATGGAAAAGTGAGTTTGGTCACAGTTAGCAATAGTATGTATTAAAACTGTTGGTGATCAGTTTTGTTATTTGGCATATGGACACCATCCCAGTTCTAACAACAAAATCTTATTGTTATATTATGACCAGAATCAGTAAAGACATTTTTCATGGCTATCAGAATTAGCTGTAATGTTATTTCTCAGAAGCTAATTTGTATGTAATTATAAAATTTAAGATACAAAAATTGATCAGAATTTGCCTATTGTAGATTAAATTTCTGTATGCTAAATGTGTATTATTGTAATTGCAAATTTTGGGTATTTTCATTTGAGAACAGATAAGAATACAAAGCAATCATTAAGATACAGTTTTTATACTGATTTCTCTACTTAGTTGCTTTTGTTTTTTTTTTGCTTCTTAGCTTACAACTTTTCTCACAGAATAGATCATTTGTCTTTTGGAGAACTTGTTCCAGGGATTATTAATCCTTTAGATGGAACTGAAAAAATTGCTGTAGATCGTAAGTATAGAATAATTTGTCTTGGAATTTATATGTAGAAAATAGTTTTTACAACTCTAATGCTAGAACATTTTCAGTAATCTTCCAACTTGGCTTGTGAAGGGGATTGTTCTATGGCTGATGAATGAGATACACATGGAGAGAATTTGTTCAGTAAGTAAGTAAGATGAAGTAACCCCCTAAACATAAAGTGCAAATAAATAATAGGTTGGGGAAAGGACCAAATTTAAAATTTGTATATGAAAACTTAATAAATCATAACTGCACTTTTCCACATTCACCAAAGAAAGAATAAATATAGAAGGCTCGAACTTTGTAAGACTTTTTCTTCTCTAAGTTCAAAGTTTGGAAATACATGTTTGCTCTTTTGCAAATCTCTAGAATTGTACCTAAGAAACCTAGACTTACTTCAGAATGTATTACACGATTAAAAAGTAGCACATTATAGCATAGTTATCTTTTCTATATGTTTTCTTATAATCCACTCCACTTAACGTAATAGTTTTTTGTAAGAATTGGAAGTATGATTTTCTCGATTTTGTGACAAGCAGTATGTTTTCATTTCTTCTGAAGATTCTGTCTTCTCTCTATGTAAGAATTCATTTTGTCTGGTGTCTTATCTGTTGGACGTTTTGAGAACTTCTAAAGTTTTCTCAACCACCAGGAATTTTAAGTTCATACAAGTATAATTAAAAGCTTAATATTTCCTTAAATTCAGTATATTTATTAATGTTCTTTACTCTTAGTGTAGTGTTGTACATTAAAGATATGTAACTTGGGCCTGGTACGGTAGCCTACTGGCTGGGGTCCTCACCTTGTGCATGCCAGGATCCCATATCAGTGCCTGTTTGTGTCCTGGCGGCCCCATTTCCCATCCGACTCCCTGCTTGTGGCCTGGGAGCGCAGTCGAGGACGGCCCAAAGCCTTGGGACTCTCAACTGCATGGGAGAGCTGGAGGAGGCTCCTGGCTCCTGGCGTCAGGTTGGCTCAGCTTCAGCCATTGCGACTGCTTGGGGAGTAAGTCAGCGGATCTTCTCTGTTTCTCTCCCTCTCTGTATATCTGGCTTTCCAATGAAAATTAAAAATATATATATCAGTAAATTAGAAAAGATATGTGACTTACAGTGCTAATTTACATTCATGAGTATTTTGTCTTCTGGGAATGCTTCACTTAAGGAAACGATGTACTAAGTTTAGAAATGTGTGAAAAGGAACAATTGTGAGAATTATAAACCTCATCCAGTGAAATCTTACTTGTAATCAATAAGTATATACCCATTTGACACTAGCGCATTGCATATTAGCTAAGAGATGCTCATTTGAAAAAAAGTTTTTGAACAAGAACTCTTGTAAGTATGGGTGAGTTATTCCAAACATTGTTGAGTCTAGAAAATTCTAAATTGATAGAGACTGAGAGATATTTAGAATTCTGTATATGAGGTGTCAGTAGGTTAGTGAAAGATGTAAAATGGCATACTGCTGTTGTTCCTAACACCTGTTCTATTGGATCTCTGGTTCCAAAAAGAAAAAAAAAATGGTGTAATGAATCTGTATGTGCAGTTGCTGTTCCCTCTGGAAGCTCTGCTGAAATACTGCAGGGATTACTGAGCAATTAGATGCCTGATTTACTCATTGAGATCTTCAAACTTGGGCCTGGTGCGGCAGCCTAGTGGCTAAATCTTTACCTTGCCTGTGCTGGGATCCCATATGGCTACTGTTCCTGGCTGCTCCACTTCCCATCCAGCTCCCTGCTTTTAGCCTGGGAAAGCAGTGGAGGATGGCCCAAAACCTTGGGACCACTGCACTCTTGTGGGAGAACCCAGAAGAAGCTCCTGGCTCCTGGCTTTGGATCAGCTCAGTTCCCGCCACTGCAGCCACTTGGGGAGTTTAACCAGTGGTTGGAAAATCTTTCTCTCTGTGTCTCTTTCTCTCTCAATCTGCCTTTCCAATAAAGATAAATAAATCTTTAAAAAAAAGAGAGAGAGAGAGAAGGAAAAGATCTTCAAGCTTAGTTATACTCCAAATCTTGCAGAAAAATCCCACCCAGCAGCATTTGTACTCTGGCCATGAGAGTGGCGGGGGCCAAATGCATGGAGCATCTTGTGCTGTGTTCCTATAGTGTTGGTAGGACCTGGACTAAAGAGGAGCTGAAATCAGTGCATACGCGTGGTTGTCAAGGAGTCCTGAAAACTGCATATTGTGTAAAGACTAAACAGATCGCAAAATTCTTATAAGAAACAACCTTTGAATATCATGAACTTTTTATGTACCTTTGTATATTACATGTGCTGGTTGTTGTTTCTTAGACCATTAAGTAACGTGAAATGGTATAATTTCAGTTAAATTTACTTGAGAAGGAACTTTCTGGCAGTTTTGCTGCTGTGCTCATGAAAAAATACATTTTGTTTTCGTTCTAGACAACCAGATGTTCCAATATTTTATTACAGTTGTGCCAACGAAACTACATACGTACAAGATTTCAGCAGACACCCATCAGTTTTCTGTAACAGAAAGGGTAAGTTGAATCCAACTGTTGAAATTATTTGAAATCTTTTAGAGATTTAAAATTCCCCTAACCACAAGATGGGTGGTTCAGTTGGTGTCCTTATTTTAAAACTTATTTTTATGTTAAGCTAATAATTTCGTAGAAATAGTTTATTACTATAATTAATACATTTTAGAGCAAGAAAAGTAGATTTTTCTAGCAAGGAAATCTAAAATGTTTTCTATAGAATTAGGACTCAAAACTGTTCAACTTAATGAAGATACTATGTTGATTTTAGTATCTGAAGTTCAGAACATGCTTCCTCATCTATTACTATGAACAGGTTTTAGCCCGGCAGCAGGGGTTTTAATTTCCTGTTGTCTTCTAGCATATGTGCCTGTGCTGGGACATGCCTGTATTGCCTCTTAAGTTAATGCTTCGTGGTCACGTGACATAGAGTATTCTGTAACCTCAGGACACGGTGGCCTCATAAATGCCGAAACGAGGAACAGACGTTAGGAGTTGGACAATTTCACAGATTCTACATCTACTCTAGCGTCATGATTTCTTTTTGTGTGTGCAACAATGATGAATATTCACATTTTAAGTGCTTTTTAAATTTATTTATTTGAAAAGCAGAGAAATGCTTACAACAGCTTGTCCTGGGCAAGGTCAAAGTCAGAAGCCCAGAACTCGGGCAGGGCCTCTCAGGTGCTCAGCAGAGGACCAGGCACTTCAGCCCTGCCTGCACTTCTTTGGGTGCATGTCAGCGGGGAGCTGCAGTGGGAGGGAGGCAGGGAGACAGCCACCCTGCCTGGTGTCTTAAGCATTGTACCAAGTGCCCGACCCTGAAGATGTTTTTGAGAGTCTTATAATTCACGACCATCTCATAGTCAGAATTTTCCTTATTCTTCTGAAATTTGGTGTTCTTTTTTAGAGGGAATGTGTTACATTTCTATAGCCTTTCAAATGTTTCAGTGGAAAACCCTCAGTACCTGTAATTTTGTACATGTGTGTATATATGTGTGTGTGTACACATGTATACATAGACACCAGGTAAAATACATACAGGTACTGATTGTGCTTTTCAGAATTCCTGTAGGGCTGGGGAGCTACCATTTCTCACCTGGAAGTTTGGCAAACACCTGACAAGCAGCACACACAGCTGCCTAGGCCTTGGGGAAAGCAGGCATACTCCCATTGCCATGGGGACGCCAATGCCACAGTGTGTGTGGAATAGAGGTAAATAGTGGCTGCAAAATGGCCCGAGTATTTGCCCTTTGGCCCAGTGGTCCCACTTCTAGAATGGATTCCGGAAGCACAGCGGGGCAAATGTCAAGTGATGTATGAGAATAGTGCATGCTTTGACATTTCTAGTGGTAGAAGACTGGGACGTCAAGCTGCAGGAGTAAAGATGAGGGGGCAGAAAGTGGGGCTGACCTTCAGAGGTCAACAGCACAGTCACTGTTGCTCTTTGGCTGTATGCGGTGCCCCACTCTCCACAGCAGCGTCATCTTCAGCATGATACTGAGCAACCCACAGGTTGAAGTAACTTTGTTGGAAACCATCGATAGTTTATGGAGCCCTATTGTGATAATAACAGGAGCAAGAATTTTGAAATGCTGTATATTTAAAAAAATGTTTAATGTAACATAATAAGATCATAAATGATAGTGTAGTATAAGTGTACTGTGATAATACAGTTTGAAGTTAAAATAATTATTATAAAGTTTGCAGAGTTGATTTTTGAGGTATAAATTAGCTAGAATGAAGTAAGTGAAATAGAATATTTGATGTGCATTATTTGGTAAATTTACAATATTAGTTTTACGCCCTTAAAAAGTCCTTTTAAGTCTGAACCAGTAGTTCAAACATTGATATTTTTTAAATCAATGGAAACATTTTCTTTCTGTATTGTATCATATAGTTCAAATTTAACAACAGGAATTGAAATAGTTTTGAAATCTGGTAATTTCAATAACAGTAGTGAATTCAGTTGTTTTTGAATTCTTGACGAAGAGATTTGGCCAGTAAGGAACACACAAATGTGGCCTTATGCTCTAGAACATTCAGGAGATTGGTATGTAGAGTAAGCCTTTTGAGAAAGTAGGAAAGAATAGTTTTGCTCTTTGGGTAGTTTCAAAAGCAAATCACAGGAGAAATGTAGAATCGTTGCAGAGTAGAATGGAGCAGGATCGGGTCGGAGGTTGGCCTGTGACCTTCACGTGGTCGAGGGCCTTCTCCCGCGGTGGCGCTGGGGCGTTGTGCTGAGTGTTGCCGTCTGACCTGCTCCTTTCGCTTCCCGCAGGAACGCATCATTAACCATGCTGCCGGCAGCCACGGGGTCTCTGGAATATTCATGAAATATGATCTCAGCTCTCTCATGGTGACGGTCACGGAGGAGCACATGCCTTTCTGGCAGTTCTTCGTGAGACTCTGTGGGATTGTTGGAGGAATCTTTTCAACAACAGGTCAACAGGAATTCCTTTCTGTTTTTCATCTGTAAAAGTGTTAGAGACTCTTCAAAAGGCCAAAAAAAAAAAAAAATGCATGTTCTTCTGGCTTGGTGTTAGAGACATGTTTTTGTTGTTGTTAATTCCAAAGTTCCAAAAATTTCTTGATGCACCACTACACATGACTAATTTGGCTGCATTTATTGATTTGAAGGTGATTATATGGTGAGCTGCAAAGGTTGTTTGCTCTTATCAAGCAGAAATATCACTACAGCTAATTTCTGCCAGTCGCTTGGTACCCACCTTAGATGGGTCTCCATACTCTTCACAAAATTCTTCACTCCTCTGTAGAAATGAAATAGTAGCGGTGTTGCATACACAGCATGCACAGGTGTACAGGATTAAGAAAACAAACCGCCTGGACACATGAATGCAAACTTAGCTTTGTATTTAATGTACTTTAAAATGAATAATAAGTAAAATGATGTCTTACAATACATTGAATATGTGCAGACAGATTTTTCAGCCAGTAACGTTTGTCCCAGGAGCCTAGGATCCCCTCCGAGCTCACTTGTAGAACTGTGTTCAGAAAGTGTGAGGTGCTCCTAACTGGGAGAGTTAAATCCAGCAGCGCCTTCAACTCCAGGTCCTCATCGGTGTTACACAGTGCCGGGTGCTTGGCACACCTGGCATCACATTTTTTTAAACAAATGAATAATTTCCTTGTGTAATTATTTTAAAGTGGTTTGTTTAAATCTGCTTCAATGTCCGTTGCTGATTCACATATGTGGATGTGTGAAGAAAACTGAAAATACTGGGCAAAAGAGCATGAACCATACGGACTCATGATCTGGAAGAGAACTGCCATTTGTTTTCGAATTTAACTGAATTATTTTAACCATGGAAGTAAAAACGGCAAATTGCTTCTGTTCTCTGCTTTTATTTATTCCTTCTTATTGGGTTTTTTTTTTATCCTTACATAGTAATTGAGAAAATAATTCCATTAAAAGCATATAAACTTATTGTTTATACAGGTATGTTACATGGATTTGGGAAATTTATAGTTGAAATAATTTGCTGCCGTTTCCGACTTGGCTCCTCTAAGCCCGTCAATTCTGTAAGTAGCAGGGGCTGCATGGTACCAATCTCTGGCCACAATGCCACTCTCTAGTACCCTTCGTAGTGCTTGGTGCCCAGAAAGATTTGTCCAAAATAATTCTTTTGCGTTCGGAGGATCTGCAATGAGGACTGATACTAATGCTTTGGTCGTTTTCTGTCCTTTGTCTCAGGTTCCCTTTGAGGACGGCCACACAGACAACCACTTACCTCTTTTAGAAAATAATACGCATTAACACCTCCTGGGTGAAGGAGAGAAACTTTCTGCCTGAGACACAAAACCTTTTTTTAATAATAAAATATTGTGCAATATATTCAAAGGAAAGAAAATATGAACGAGAAGCAAGAAACAGTTATATAAAAAAGAAAAAAAACCCTTGAGACCCTCCGTGTGTTGTATCTGTTACATTTGTCCTAGAAGAAATGTTGTCAGTGGATCAAGGCCAGTGGAGAAGCGCTCTGAAGATGCCCCTTTGTCACAGCACATGCGCAGTACTGAAATCAGACTTTACTTTCTGATGGCAAGAAGCCGGAAGGCAAGAAGCGAAACCACGTCTCAAGAAAAAGTGCAAATGTTTGCGTCCTCTTGTTTTTCACAGATTTGATGTCGAAATAAAAAAAAAAAAATGTAAAACACATGGAGAACTAGTCTAGACTTTCAACATTATAATCAGGTCACATTGTTAATAAAGAAAAACAGGGACTAGTTCGTATAATTTAGCCATATTAATGTTAAGCCATATGGTCAAGACCATTTATCTCCTAATTTGGTCTTATGAAAACGGTTTTTGGGGACTTTTGTTAATGATTTTTCTGAGTGTTCAGCCTGGTGTTTTAGAAGGCGGAGGTGCACGCCCCGGGTGAGGCTGTGAAGGCGCCATGATTTGTGACGGAGGGAGCCTCCACAGATTGTCTTAGAGACTTTACGGGGAGAGGAAAGCACATCTTCAAAAAAAAAAAAGTTTCCTAATCTGATCCTTTTCCTCTTGCTATACTTCGGAGGGACAGGGTGAATAAAAAGACCCACTGCTGATTGTGAAAATTAGCAACCTGTACCGTATTAAAACAAAAAGCCAAATATTTTACACTTGCAGTGAGTGGGGAACAAGGTAACTTTAATCTTGAACTTTAATCTTGAAGTAACGCAGGAGTCGAGGCAAGTTTGTTAAGTACAAGCGAGGTTCCATATTAGACAATGCCCAGTGAGCTGTAAAGCTGACTTAGGGAGAAGTGTTGAGGTCAGGCTATCCTGAGTGTGACTAACTGTGTATTACATTGTGTGGTTCTAACTTGCTGCCTTTTTAAGAGTTAGTTTAGAGTTTCTAGAGTATATAGGATTTAAAAAATGAGAGGGTGCTATTTCGCAGGTGCCGTTGAAAACTGTATTTGAACATATGTGTGCCAACATCAGTTTTCCTTTTATGATCCCTTAACGACCATAGGATACAAGAATCATCGACTGGTATGCAACACTTCCATCATTTACAGACTCAACTTTAATGACGGTTTTAAAGAATAACATGTCACAAGATACAACTTTTCAAACGGATTTGTTTTTAAGGATAAAATAATGCTTTCTTGAAAATAAAATACAGAGAATAAAAGTGACAGAACTATTTGCAGTAAAGTTTGTTTAGAATAGTACTTTTCGTAAAGTAACAGAGGTGTCATTGTGTAGAATATGTGGTATCATAGAGCCACCAAATGAACAGAACAGTTACATGGCAAAACGTGCTTTGAAAGATTCAAATCCAGAAATTCTCAAATGATGAGTTGGCCACCTCTGGGTTTTGTATTTCTTTTCTTAAACAAAAGTGGGCTCAGAACTTTTAACGGAAAGAAATTGACTGTCATAGATTGAATCTTGGTCTTACTAGTCCGCTTGTTAGAAAATTGAGTTACATTTTCAGAGTTTTATTTTTGGCTGGAAAAGAGTGATTTGGGATTTCTTTTTTTTTTAAATTTAGAATTGTAAAAGTTAAGTATCTTTTAAAAGAACTTAAATTTGTTTCTATATGATACTTTAATTGCTCCTATCTTCTTCAAATATATTAAAATTTAAATGAAGTTAATCTGTCCCATTGAGAGTAACTCTGAAAGGAATGTCTTTCAAGCCTAGTCGTGCTGTTGGCACCGAGTTCCAGTGTGAACATTAAGAAGGGCTCCATGAGAAGCCCCTCAGATGGGCACAGTCAGATGTGTGGCCTCCCCAAGCACTTTTTTTGCTGTTATAGAATGTTCTCTATTGGGGAGTCCTTTCTGACAGTCTCTCTTTGTTACTCAGTCCAATCCCCATGCTCATTTTGAGTACTTAGTGTTTATATTTGTATGAATTCTACAGATATTTTAGATCTGTCTGAAGCCTCAAATTAGGCGGAACAGACTCCTAAGTGCTATGTTTGCACATATCTGTGGAAAGGTTGAAATATTTAAGTGAATCATTTCACTGGTGCACTGTTTGTATACTTCACACTACCTTTAGGATCGTCTTTGGAAATGATGTCTCTTCCAGTCTGTTAGATAATTCCTATAGCACTATACTGTACCTTATTATGTCTTAGGCTAATAATTCAGTTATCAGAAAGTAAATTGATAAGCAACTCCTTTGCTTCAAAATTGGAGGTCTACGCTAGAGTTCAAAAACCTCAGTACCTTGAACATATCAACATATCTTTTAAGCTAGTACTTACTCTTTTTAAAAATATATTCAATTTTTAATTCATTTGAGAGGCATAGAGTTTGTAAACACTTAACTGGTGGTTAACTCCCAAAATGGCCACGATGGCCTGCAGGGCTTTCACGAGCAAGTTCAATCCAGGACTTCATGAAGGTGTCAGGAACACAGCCATCTGAGTGCTCACTGCTGCCTCCCAGGGAATGTGTCCTCATTCAGCTGGAGTCAGGAGTTAGAGCAGGGAATTAAATTTTGTCTTAAGGAAAAACTACCCAGAATGGGAAAGCATAGTGAAAAAATATACATGGATGAAAGCAGACCTTAACAGGCTACAGAATAAATGTTCTGTAAATTCTTTGTTATACTTTTAGCAGTGTAGGAAAGCCACTTACGTGTTGACTTGTACTATACTGATCTTTGATGTCATTAAGGTAATTTAAAATGGATCCATAGTTGCCCTAGCTCACGCTCCCCCACCCAATTGCAGTTCCAGGTTACAGTTAGTATTTAGAATCAAACAAGGACACAGATAAAATGTTTGTGTATCAAAAGGGATATCGCAGATTCCTGACACTCACTTTTAAGCATCCTTTGCCACCACAGATGTCTACACTTCTCAGGGATCTGCTGTCTCAGACCAATCACAACTGAAAACCAGCAACTTCTATATACATATATTTTCATAAAGTTATCTAGGCAATATTTTTCCATACCTCCATTCAGTCATGTAGGACACAATTATGTCTTCCCATAAGCAACTATTTACAGTCAGATTATTAGAACAGCAGTTCTAGAAAAGTAGCTAGGTGGAAATTTGCATGGGATTCCTATGACTTTTGAAGAATTGATGCTTGTGAAAGTTTAATGTACTTTAATTTTCATGTCCCTTTTGAGATAATACAGTGAGTATTATATAAGCTTCCTCTGGATTCTAAATGAGTCAGTTACATTGTCACCTGGAGATGATGGTATTTAGTACAGAATTTTAAGCAGTGCTTTTGAGGTCCCAGCCTCTGCCTCAATTTTGTCTGCCACTAGTAGCCCCGGACGGGGACTGTCTTCTATTCTGAAATCTCTCAGCTGCCTTGCAGGTGCAAAATACAGGGTTTACAAAAATTTTTAAATCACACACCTGCTTTCTCTGTCCATTCTTTCCTCTTTCCGGAATGGAAGCATTTTTCATTATTTTGTGTTCCTTAGGCATTCGGGTAATTGTGACTTGTTGATGGGAATCAGTTACACATTAGGATGTTCATACAGCCACCTGCTTCTACCGCCCCGTCCTCAGAACTTCAGTCGAGTCACTTCTGTGCTGCTGCATAGAGAACACGCACAGAAATGTAACCCTGCTACCCGTGTCAGGAAAAGTGAACTTATGTACCCATGTCTTAGAAGGGCATTCACCTGACAGCCACTACTCCTGCGATTTGACTGAAATTTGGTTTGGTTGAAAGAGTTCTTTGGAAGGTTATATCCATTATTTTTTTTTTTTCTCCAGAGTGGATGTTGTAGAAAGAGCCACTGCAGTAAGAAGTAGTTAAAGACACCATACTAGAAGAGAAAGGGGCCATTTTTAATTCCAAGTTTTATTCAGTCAAGATGTGAATACCTGATCAGTAGAATTACTGAGATGTTGAGATATACAATAATCAAAACATGAATCCTTAGAGCTACCATGTTTTTTTTCCAATCCCATTGAGATATATCTTGATTTCAAATTATTGGTCTACAGAAGTACCCTCAGAAGTACCCTCTAGACAACTGAATGTCACCAGCCTTACGTTTCACAGCTGAAGTGTCTGCTGTGGGAAGTAGTTTCTACATATTCGGTGACTGGGAAGGGACTGCCCAAAAGAACCCTAAATATTTGTTAATATCAGTTGAGAGACCGTCCTATGGCCTAGTGCCCTCAGACCACCTGAATGCGCCCATCTGAACATCAGCAGCTCTTCGTGAAGATGACCAGAGACAGCTGCCATCCTTGGAGGATGCATTATGCCTGTGTGATTACCGGGGGGTTCTGAGAAGACACTTTGGTTGCTTAGGCCCGGATTCTGCATCTAAGGAAGAGGCTGTTGTCGAGCTCATGCTAAACTGAACTGCTGTACTCTACATCAACTCACCTTCGAAACATGAAGGAACGTGGGGACAATAGTATATTCTTAGAATAGGCAAAACAAAAAACCTCACACCTATTCTCTAAGGTTTAGAGTCACTTTATGAAGTGGATCCACTTTTCTGTGGTACACTCCACAGTCCGTGTGTAACTCGAATGATTCAAATAGCAGTAAATCCTTTGCAGCTAACACAAGAAGGCTAAAACTAGAATCTAAGACTTTATTCAGAATTTTGCTTTCCTCAGTGGCAAAAATCAGGTGACTGCATGTTTATATAATTCTAGCTTAGGATTTTGTCCTCTCCTGTTAGCTTTTGGAAAATAAGCATAAATATAAGGATTGGCAACTTTGAACAAGCAAGTAGTAGCCTCAAAAGAAGCTTAATTGGGAAAATAGATTATTAGGATTCAAAGGATGTAGAAATCATAGCTGACAAGTACAAGAAACCATTTTAAAAGCGTAACAAACTTGAGCTCTCAAACATGCTTAAGCCTTCCTTGTATAAATATTCACACTTCTTGTTCCTTTGTAAGGTTAAGAAGTGAATATAGAGTTAAGAAAAATGGCTAATATGAATGCACCTTTTTAATTACCCCACCCTCCAGCCAGGACTCCAACAGATATCATGAGAAGGAAACAGGGACAACGTTCCTGGGGCATTGCTTGCCTTACAGCATTTGGAAGGGTGTCAGGCCCACTCTTCCTTAACCTAACTTGTTAAGCTTTCAGAATGGGTGCCTCACGGACGCCAGGGTCAGTACTGCTGCTCTTTAGCTAGCTTTGCATCTGCCATGCATCGTCCATGTAACTAGACTGAAATTAATCTCGAGGAGAAAAGAAAAGCTAAATATTGCAAGACAGGAGCACTTTCAGGTTTAATGTGCAAGGGCAGGCATACACTAGATTGTTGCTGACACAGAATGGAACCGGTCATCTCCTAAAACATCTGGATACAGGGTAGTGTGTGACTTCCCTCGTCTCACGGAAGCTAAGGAGTTGTGTCAAGAAATGATGGATCGACTACAGCTTGCTTGCTGTCTGACCTTGGGCTAGTCCTTGTTACTTGCTAATGGTGACAACCACAGCTCTCTGTCCGAGGTATCTGAGAGGCTCCACCGGATGGTACTAGACCTTGAGCGTGCTGGACGCCCTAAAGTAGGAAAGGAATTTGTAACAGAAGTTCACGATGAAGAACCAGATATTCCGAGCCATCTGTGATCTTGCAATGAGAAGGCGCCAGACGATAAGAAAGAGGGCGGTATTAAAGAGGTAGTGAATGTTCCGGAGCCTGAGAAACAGACATAAGCAGAGTTAAAACAGTGCCAAATACCCTTTCCACCATGAGCTGTGAAACAAAAAGTGCGTCTTTTCCTGGCTATAGCATGAAAATATCCAGTGTTCCCAGCACACACTCCATGCTTTTGCAACCTTCTGGTTGCATTTCTGCAGCCTTCTTGCTCAATGTTGAATGCCACCATATTTCCCAGTTAGTTTCTGATACTTTCTGCCTGAAGCCATTTCACAAACATGACCAGCGTATATTTCCTAAATATACTTTGCACCGTATTTCCACAGCATAAGTCTTAACGGGTTCTTCAGTCACTGCCTGGTAGTCAAGGTACTTTGGTGTCTGTACTCTCCCAACCTCGTCAGCGCCTACACTGCTAACCAGTTTCCTTGCAGTGCTAGAATTCTTTGTCCATTGGGGATGTTGACAACGAAATGTAAGAATGTCAAAGGGCTATGCTACTTTCCAAGGTCCCACAGCATGATCAGGTCTCCTGTCTGATTTTCTTTGTATCGTATTGCAGGCGGGGCGTGGTGGAAGAAACAAAAATGTGACTTCTAGTCTGGCTCCTGTACTTAAAACACATTACTACAGGGCCCGGCGTGGTGGTGTAGCAGTTAACGTCCTTGCCTTGAGCGCCGGGATCCCCTATGGGCACTGGTTCTAATCCAGGCGGCCCGCTTCCCATCCAGCTCCCTGCCTGTGGTCTGGGAAAGCAGTTCCTCGGCCCAAGGCTTAGGCACCCTGCACCTGCGTGGGAGACAAGGAAGAGGCTCCTAGCTTTGGGATGAGCTCAGCTCTGGCTGTTGCGGCCACTTGGGGAGTGAATCATCAGATGGAGGATCTTCCTCTCTGTCTCTTCTCTCTCTGTATATCTGCCCTTCCAATAAAAATAAATAACTCTTAACACACACACACACATACACATTGCCACAGACAAGCCGCTTGCAGGCTTTGAGCCCAAATACCTCTGTGATGAAAATAGAATGACAAAAATGATAACCTGCCTCTAAGTGTCGTGGTGAAGTCTAAATGCAATTGTATAGTTTTAATGGGATATCATAGCAGAGAACACAGGATCAGCAATAAACTAAATGCTCTAAGAAATGTTCATTCCTTCTCTGCTCAAATTTTACAGCTGACATAAAATCAGCCACACAGCCAGCAACAGGCTCTCCATAAATGTCAACCGACTGTACTTACCTTCTTAAGTGTTGCCTTGCCTCTGGGATCCCAGCCATATCCTCTTTCAATAAATACTTCTTAACTCCCAACACGTAGTTTTCAATGTATTCCAGCCAGTTCAACTGGCGCACATCAAAGTTGAATACCTGAAAAGCGAGAGAAGACTGTGGACTGCAGAACTGTGATGCTGGCTACACTCGGTCCGCTTGGTGAGCTTTCTTTACCTAAGTAAGTGGCACTCAAATAGGAGGTGGTGTGTGCTCCCCAAAGAAGAGATTATCTAAGGGAGTTAGTTCAAAGGTGTTGTTACTGAAGATAGCCACTTATATTGAAATGCTTTGACATGAAGTGGCACCAACATTGGACAGCAAGAAGCTCATGGGAAAATTGAAGGCACCTGAGTCTGTTGAAAGCTTGTGGCTGTTTTAATGTGCTTTCCAAGTACACTTGTGGGAGAATGCTGGCCAGAATATACAGTGCATCTGTCTTCTCTCTGTTTCAGGGGGGAATCCCTCTGGCTTGCTTCTCCTACAGCACTGTCACTCCATTATGCAGGAGAGACTAGGCGTTCAGGAGCAACACCTTCTGGACTAGCCTAGCAATATTTACATTTTTAAATGAGAGTGATTGGTGGTACCAGGAGAGGACAGATCCAAGAGGAGTGGGGAGGAAGAATGGGGAGAAGGGAGACTGGTGGAAGGAAACACAATATGGACATGAAAGTGATAGTAGCGGAAGAGGATTGAGGGGGAAGGCGTGCATGTTAAAAATGTGTTTTCTTTCTGGCTTGTTCCTGAAATGGTAAGGTAAAGATCAGAGTGTCTTTTAGCAGGTTTCTTTCTGCTCCAATTGGAAAATGCTGCTGTCCTGGGTCAGGATCCTTGGAGGGCCCAGCAGATGGTTTAGGAAAACCTGGTATGAGCAGCCGAAAGCTCATCTTTGAGCCTTGAATGGAATAGAAAAAAAAAAATAACTTTGGTTGATTCCAAAAACTAAAAACACCTTTTTTGGAGGGATATTTTTGTCTTTTAAAATATTTCAAATAATAGAGGAAATATGACCTAACAGCACACAGATTTAAAAACTGTCAGCATTTTGCAATGTTTACTTCATAAATAAATATACACATATGCGTGCATTTTTAAAAGCAGGTGCGGAGGGGCTGGTTCTGAGGCACCGTAAGCTAAGCCTCTGTCTGTGGTGAAGCAACCACTCTGGTTTGACGCTGGGCTGCTCCACTTCTAATTCAGCTCCTGCTTATGGCCTGGGAAAACAGCAGTGGATGGCTCAACTGCTTAGACCCCTACGAGAGACCTAGAAGAAGCTCTTGGCTCCCAGCTTCAGATCGGCTCAGATCGGCTCAGCTCGGCTCAGCTCCAGCCTTTATGCCTTCTGGGGAGTGAACCAGCGGATGGAAGACCTTTCTCTGTGTCTCTCCTTTTCTCTGTAACTCTGCTTTTCAAATAAAAATAAAATAAATCTTAGAAAAAGAATAAAAGCAGATGTGGCTAGATGAATAATATGTCTCGGAATTCATGTCATCATAAAATTAGGAAAAAATACATTATTAGGAAAGGAGTATAATTCAAATTTGTAATTTGAAGACAATCTTTATGCACATATACCAAATTATTTGAATAAATCTGGAAACACTTAACGGATGAGGCTCTTGAAAGGTTTAGTTGTGACCCTGTTGAAATAACATTGAAGACTATAAGGAATCTCACCAGGCTTCACACGGGTGGATGTGGCTAAATAGATATAAAGCTGCAACATTTCCTGGACTTTCAGCCCCAGGAGGATTTCAAAGGCTTGCATTCTCACTCCCTGGACATGGACCTCATGTGGCCTGTTCAAATCCTATTCTCAGAAGCAGTTTTCTTCACAGAAGATCAAGATTTGCTCAATTAGACTGAACTGATATCTGTTGAGACCTTGCTAGGAACAATTTTAATCTTAGTACAAAAAGTTGCAGTTGGAATAAATAGTGCTCCTAGAATAATAGGGGGCACAAAGAAATTCAATAATTGCTTCCTGAGTATATGAATGAGTTACAGAATTTCACATTAATTTGTAATGTCATTTTTTTAAAGGTGAAACTGTGGTGTGCTTTTTTGTTGTTTTTTTTTCAAAGTTGAGACTACTTGTTATGCAGCAGTTTCTTCGATTATTTAATCTTTGAGTCACATTTGTATGGATCTCACCTAATGAAGCTTCTCTCAGTTTCCTTCTCTCAGTCCCTTTATAAAGCTTTCAATTGGAAAGGCAGGCAGGCAGACCTTCCATCCGCTGCTTCATTCCCCAAATGCCTGCAATAACTGGGGTTGGGCTAGACAGAAGCCAGGACCCCAGAACTACATCACATATGGGGAGCAGGGACCCAAGGATTTGAGCCATAACCTGCTGCCTTCGAGGGTACATATCATCAGGAAGCTGGAGCTTGCACCAGGCAACCCAGGCTGGGATATGGGCATCCCAAGGCATGCTTGTACCCTGGAACACAGCTAGTCTCTGGTGGAGGCTTAACAGGACATAGATGATCAAAACCAAAAAACCAATCACCACTAGAAGCCACGTTGATGGACTTCAAGTGGTCTGAGAATCTCTTGGTTTGTTTCCGGACTTGTATCGATCCTCCAGAGTCTAAGAGTAGCTCCACTTTTTTTTTTTAAATCCAGGAAATTTCAGACTTTTAAATAATTTTACTGAACTTGACATCATGAAGATTTAGTAATTCTCTAGGGCTGTATAATTTTTATATGCAAATGAAAATGTTACATATTAATCACATAAAACCATCTTAGACCCGGAAAGGAAGCAACTGAATATTAATATGTCTATTTAATTCTGAGCATTTGGTGAACCTTTATTTAAAGGGTGACAGCTTTGCTGATTCACCAGTCATATCGGTTCATCTTCTCAACTTTCATGGAGGAACCTGCCAAGAAATAACTATTGACAAGTTGTTAGTAGATGTGTTTCAGAAATGTTACTTACCCATTGGGCTTGGCGGCATGGCCTAGTGGCTAAGGTCCTCGCCTTGGTCCCATATGGCCGCTGGTTCTAATCCCGGCGGCTCCACTTCCTCTCTATCTCTCCTCCTCTCAGTATATCTAACTTTGTAATAAAAATAAAAATAAATCTTAAAAAAAAAGAAATGTTACCCATTATGTGTCTCAGAGTGCATTGTAGAAAACCCTTCATGAATTTTTTTTTTTTTTTTTTTTACAGTGAAAGGATAAAAAATATTGCTTCTCTTAGAATACTGGTATTGGTTACACAATGACTTCTTCATCCTGGTCTTTTGACCTTTTCATCAAAAAACTCAACAACAAATTAACTGTTCCTCTAGGCCTCAGGTTTTGGTCTTGCCCAGCCCTGGCTATTGCAAGTATGTGAGGAGTCAACTAACAGATGGAATCCTTTCTCTCTCTCTCTCTCTCTTTCTCTTTCCCTTCCAGGTAGAAGAAACTAAATAAAATGAACATTTTAAAAAACCCACAGCAGTTTAGTGGGGTATTTTGGTTTACATGCACACATTTGTTTTCTAAGACTTCATATTTTAAACGGGTTTGTATTTCTTTAGCTTGGGTTTAATTGTTTTTACTATTATACATATTTATTAAAAGATATCTCAAACATTTATGGAATTTAGAGCATTGACAAAGGAAACATTCCAAAGTGCTTCACAAACTTGAAACTTTGCAAACTTTCCAAAAGTTATTCCATTATTACTTTGCCTGGATATGTTTTTTATAATGTTTCTACATATTACTTATTCATCATATTACTTATCTACATGCACACACACACAGACTTTTATTTTTATACAGCTTCATATTGCCTTTGAATTATTTAGGTAGGAGAAAATTCCACAGAGAAAAAGCAATAAATATGAGCCTATGTATGTTTTGAAATTGTTCATCAAAAAACAAATTTGTAAGTTTGAGGCTTTTTTGTGGGTTTTTTTTTTTTTTTGAGCTAATTTGGTCTTTATCCATGTAGTTTAAACATCAGTGCTAGTGAATTTTGTCCATATAAGGTAAACATTTCTGGACAGTCCCATTTCTTGTCCATTGAGAGTAACTCATCAATGATCTCAGGTTAAAACATCCTTTTAAATCTCACCTGATTCACATACCTACAAATACAATGTTTGACAATGAAAGTAACCTTCAGTCTCCATAACCTGAAATTGTCTTGGCTTGGATTGAAATCTTACTGCAGGAGACTGGTGGGTGTGAATGAAACTCCTGGACAGCCAGTGAAAACTAACTAGCCATCTAGCATGCATCAGGTCAAAATACATCAGGAAATATTTTTGAAAAAATTGTAGCAGTAGAAACAACTAACTGATCCAGAAAGTGAAAACTTTAAAATGTAGTTGACATTTTAAAGACACACTCAGGGAACACGTGGCTCTTGGAGGAAAACCAATTGGTGACACGAGAGACAGCAAAAGGTTTCTAGAACTTGACTTTCTGAATGTGCAAAGATTTCAGAAGTTATTCTTTGCGATGACCAAGCAGGTAAAGAAATACATGGCACTCAGCCGAAGCATTGAAAGGGAAGGCCTGTCGTGAGAAAACAAAGTCCAAATTGTTGAAATGCTCCAAGGAGGAAGATGGCCGATGCCAGAAAAGACAACAGTCATAGCGGAAGGCTGAGTCAGGACAGGAAGCGGGCCTGGCTGTGAGAAGGTGAAGGTACTACAACAAGCCTGATGGGACAAGTACAGCGAATAGAAGAGTTCTTGAGCCGCGGAACAATGAGTTTTCATTGGTGCCATATGCTGTGGCAGACAGGGCAAAGCCAGAGGTATTCAGGGGCTGAGCGTCTAAGAGAGGTAACTCCTGAAGGCTGAAGGGAAGACGGAAGTGCAAACAAGCACACACTGAAGGGCAGTGCCGTGAAGGGTCCCGCAGGCACCTGTGTTCTGCCACTGTGCTCGCAGCACTGACTTTGCAGCAACAAACAACAACCTGCTTAAACACACCTACATATTAAACTTCCTGACCATCAGCTTTCCAGTCTAATCACCCTACACCCTAAGTGGAACTCGTGTGAGTGGGCGCAGTACTCACTCGCTGGTCTTCGGGACTCAGCTCGGACATGAGCATTTCCGTGTTGTAAGTGCTCCATTCCCAGCTGTGGTTGATGAAATACTCGAGCATCGAGATGGTGCGTAGAAGCCGATTCATGAGCTTCATCATCCTGAGGGCAGAATGGACAGAGGCCAGGTCAGCAAAGCCCCTGCAGGGCCAGTCCCTGCGCCGTCAGCAATGCGCAGGGATGGACTGTTTTAAGCAAATGGTAAAACCGTTCCTCTTCTTCTTCTCCCATTTCCACTTAAAAATCCTTATTTTTTCCCTTCCAAATTGTCTCTGTGGATTGAAGGAAAACAAGGGCAATGAGAAGCATTCTTATCTGTCATGTATCTTACTACCCACCACTCTCCCCTCTTCAATAATCAACTTGTAAAACCTGGCAATATTCACCCTTATGGACCTATTCCAATGTTCCCAGTTCTGAGACAAACATCCGGAAAGTTTATTAGCCTCTTTTTTTTTAAAAGATATATTCATTTTATTACAGCCAGATATACACAGAGGAGGAGAGACAGAGAGGAAGATCTTCCATCCGATGATTCACTCCCCAAGTGAGCTGCAACGGGCCAATGCGCACCGATCCGAAGCCGGGAACCAGGAACCTCTTCCGGGTCTCCCACGCGGGTGCAGGGTCCCAATGCATTGGGCCGTCCTCGACTGCTTTCCCAGGCCACAAGCAGGGAGCTGGATGGGAAGTGGAGCTGCCGGGATTAGAACCGGCGCCCATATGGGATCCCGGGGCTTTCAAGGTGAGGACTTTAGCCGCTAGGCCACGCCGCCGGGCCCGCTTATTAGCCTCTTTACTGCATATGTTCCTGCATTTTAACAAAACACCAGCAGGATCTGACTTCTTAGTTTGTAACTTCTGAGCAGAGGGGCTGACTGGTATTAGCATTGGTGAACCAATAGCAGTCCATTTCAATGTCGATCTAAGGGGAAAAGAACTTACTGTGGATGATCCACTTCGTATTAGGCCTACTCTGAAAATTTTAAAAATTATTGTCTCCGCTGATCTTCAAACATCCTTCTTAGGCATTTGACTTTGGCTTGATGTATAGGCAACATGAGCCTTACATAGTGGCAAAGCCCAAATTTCAGCAATGTCTTGATAGATTTCAAAAACCATGTGTGTATGTGTGGTCTCACTACCCATGTCCCACTACTTAACATGGACCACATTTTCTAACCCAACGTCAGAATTTAAGCTAGATCTTCTATGTAAATCCTCCAACTTTATAATAATTTACATACTTCATATGTTCCTATTTCAGCCTCACAATACATGATTAATCTTTGCTTTACCACACAGAACTAATCCTCAAATCTTGACCTTTCAGCTACAAGTCATGCTCGGCCAATAAAGTATTTTGTACACCACTAGTTACTGGGTAGTTACTGCAGTCAAATTAGTAAAGGCTTTGGATGTCCTTCTGGGGATTTGTCTTATTTCTGGTCTAATTTGAATGCCCACGTACCTCATGACTCATGTAAAGTTTCTTAGGCATAAGGATGACTTCACTGTTTCTTGACATAAGAGCCAAAGGGTTTCACTTAACTATTGTGATGTAAATCTTACTCTGTTCCTCAACTGTGATGTAACTGAAGTAATTTCAATAGATGTAATTTTTATAAAATAGGGGTTACATAGTGCTGTGGCTGTTGACTACAAGACTATCAACCTACTGATTTTTTAAAAATAAAAAAAGACTGCATTTCAGGGAGAGAAGGCCTTATTAATACATAAATGCTAAAGCTATACAGAAAAGAATAACTCATTGTCGCATAAAAAGTCAAAACTGCTCTAGTAGTTATAGTGTTTATTACCTTCTAAGGGCTTAAATAAAACCATATAAAATAGAACTAATTACCATACTCTCTCTCTCTTTTTACAAAAGAGGAAATCAGAATTTCAGAAAGGTGAAATAATTCAGGTATCATAGAGGTAAATCAATAAACCAAGAATTAAATCCTATCATATTTGATTCCAAACCCCACACTCTTAAGAGCTACAGTATATGAATTTTCATTTGCATCACAAAAGCTCTGAAATCAAAACTAAAGTAGAAAATAAAACAGTTGCTAGAAATATATGTGAATATATCCTCTCTCTCACTCAGTCACACAAGTTCCTATAAATGAACATGCAAAACCCAATAGAAAAATAGGCCAGGAACAACACAGGGTAAAAGACATGACTATTCAATGAGTAAATAATAATCCAGCCCCTCTCACAGTCAGGGGGATGAACAGCAAAGGGGAGTCTGGCATTTGGAAAGGCTGGCTTCCATAAGGTGGCATGCAATATTAGGGGCACAAGTAAAAAGGACACGGCCAGATGAGGAGGGCCTTGGGTACTATCTTGTTGCCCCATTGGGGAAGGAAACAAGGACATCAAAACGAGTTGAATTTTTTCACAGGAAATTGCTGGAAAAAAGTGGGAACCGCACCCATCACACACTCCTATCTCAAAGCCCTATGATGTTTATATATGTCCATACACAGACATAAACACACCAATGATTACACTTACACACACATACAGTGTGAATGGGTCTGGCAGAATCTCGGCATGTTCGTCCATCAAGATGAATGTTGAAATTGGTATCAATAAACCAATCAACCCATTTCCCACAAAGATTACAGCTTACCCTCTCACAAAGAAAAGTCGGACAGGTTTTTATGTATCTCTTCTGCTTATGTTTTTTTTTTTTTTTTTACTTACTGAACTTTATGCCCTATTCAGGTTTTCTTCCAATCCAGATATAGTTTTGGGATGTTAGCATTTCTGCCTACCAAGTTTGTTTGTTTCTTCTTTTCTCATATCCTTATTTAAGAAGCCCCACCCATGTATTTGTCCAAAATTGTTACATACCTTTTTCTACTTGATCAAGAAGAGCTGAGTAATGAGCTCAAAAGAAAAACTCTACACTGCCCAGCTTTAGTTACTTTCTCTGGCTACAAGGATGAAAATCATAAATGTTGAAGAAAACTTCCTCCCTTAAGAAGGGGCTGGTACAGAGAGGCAATATTAATTCTGTTTGTGGTTCTTGGTCATAAGAACTGCTATTAGTATTGATCCCTTGTGGAGTCCTATGACGTGTAGAATATTCAAGTGAGACAAGGCTATAAAGAGTTTCTCCCAAGCTCCACAGTTGGATGTGCCCCAGGTGCCTCAGCTCCAATGATTACACCAATGCCTCCTGTCATTTCTTCTCACAGCTCTAGGTGGCAGCAAATCCAGTACAGAACACCGGCTTTGAAAGTCATCGCTCCCCTCCCACTCCCAATGAGACCACTTCAGGTGTGTTCTCATTGGTAAAGCAGGGATGTGGAAGAGATTTCCCTTGAGTGGTAATGAAAATGAGGTCCTTGGGCATCACCTTAGCCCACGCTGAGAACCACAGAGTGACCTCTTGGTCATTGGGTGTTTTGTTAGGAAATCCCACTAGCCGAGTCCCCATTGCTTTTCTTATTGCGTGAACTCATCAAGCAAGTTGCCTCATGTTAACTATTAGGGTGGAGGATTTTTCAAGATTGGAGTGTACCTTGGTTTCTTATCACCATTGTCATTGCCCAAAGATGTGTTGTGTGTGTGAGAGAGAGATTCAGTCCATCCCCTTCTATCCTCAGCAGACGGGAGGAATAAAGATGTTAGGGCCCTCATCTCCCGTGCAGCGACCCCTCCCTGCCACTGACGCAGCTTCTCACCTGGGCTTCCTCCCGGTGAGCCGCAAGTAGAAGTCGTAGACGATGGCAGGAGCCCGGTGGCTGACGGCGTTCCAGTAGTGAGTTGTGAAGTTGTTGGTTGTGAAGTCAGCATAAGGCCTCCTGAAAGCTCTCTCAAACGGGACTTTTTCAAAAGTCGCCAAGACTTGCAATCCTGGGCAAAAAGAGCATAAACGTTAAGTCTAGGAGCGTCTAAACTCATCCTTTTAGGGACGTTGGCAATGGGTCAAAATGGCGATGACTAAGGACTTGCCATGTAAACAATCAGTTTCTGAGAACGCCAGATAGACTGCATGCGCAACAAGTGATCTATCTATAAAAATCAAATAATGTCTATGGGTTAAGAATTTGTGCTTTTAGGGCATGGCATGTTGGTTCAATTGGCTTATCCTGCCCTTCAAGTGCCGGCATCCCTTACGCATGATGGTTCATGTCCTGGATGCTCCACTTCCCACCCAGCTCCCTGCTCATGGCCTGGGACACCTGCAGAGGATGGCCCAATGCCTTGGGACCCTGGGCTGTGTGGGAGACCCAGAAGAATTTCCTGGCTCCTGGCTTCAGATCAGCTCAGCTCCAGCTGTTATAGTGAATTGGGTGGGGGGTAAATTAGTGGATGGAAGATCTTTTTTTTTAAAAAAGAGAAAAACAAAGCAAACAAGCTGTTTAAGAATTGGTGTTTTTCTTGAAACATTTATTTCAAAACACATTCTCAGGGAAGTAATTGGTCCACACAAGGAAGCATACTTCAGAAAAGTTGAAATATCGCTAATTGCAAGGTGATCGAGTATTTTCTGAGATTGCACACAAGAGAGGTGAGCAGCAGTTGGATCAGAATCATAAGGAAAGTTACTAACAGAAAAGCTTGCTTCCTTTTCAATTAAAAAAATTTTTTTTTTTGTGGTGATTTATTTTTTTAATTTTTTAAAAAAGATTTATTTATTTTTATTACAAAGTCAGATATACAGAGAGGAGGAGAGACAGAGAGGAAGAACTTCCATCCAATGATTCACTTCCCAAGTGGCCGCAACGGCTGGTGCTGTGCCTATCCGAAGCCAGGAGCCAGGAACCTCGTCCAGGTCTCCCACACCTGGAGTCAGGAGCTCCTCTGAGTCACCCATGTGGGTGCAGGTCCCAAGGCTTTGGGCTGTCCTCGATTGCTTTCTCAGGCCACAAGCGGGGAGCTGGATGGGAAGTGGGGCAGCCTGGATTAGAACCAGCGCCCATATGGGATCCCGGCGCATTCAAGGCCAGGACCTTAACCATTATGCTATCGCACCGGGCCCTTGTGGTGATTTATTTAAAGACTTTTTTTTTTCTTTCAAAGAATTACAGAGAGGGGAGAGAAATCCTTCTTTCTTGTTGTTAATCCTTGCTACTATCCAAGTGACAACTGCAGGGACAGTGCAGCTGTGTCCAGGCGGCCTTTGCTACAGTCTTTGTCCGCCTTTAGTAGGCTCTCCATTGAGCAGTGAGATCGATTCTTCTCAGCTGTGACTGGCTGTGATACTTCTCCATTTTGACTCTTTAACAAGAAACAGCTCTCCTTGGAGGGTAAAGTCAGACTCCAATGGGAGTGGCTAGGGCCTTGTGTTATCTGTGTGTCTCATGTTAGTTCTATTTCCTAGCACACTTCTTGCTTCTGCTGTAACTTCACAGGTCACCCAACTGTGCTTGAATATGAATTACGAACCTCAGCATCTACTGCTCCTTCAGCTTAGAACACTTCCTCCAGACAGCTCTCTGATTTGAACCCCAACTCGGCTATGATAGCACTTCACCTGGAGGCTTTCTTGGGTCACTGCATACAGCATAAAATAACAGCCTTCTCTTAGGATACTACCTCCTTCCTTTATGCTTCTTCAAGCACTTAGCCCTATCCGAGTTTCTTCTCCCTACTAGAACGGCAGTTCCATGACAGCAGGATTCTGTCTGTTGATATCAATACAGTACCTTGGGAAGTGGGTAGCTGTGAATGATTCTGAATGAATAAATGCCTCAATAACACACAGTTCTTCTCTGTATTTCTGCTCTTCCTTTAGTCAATCAAAAAGCATCCATTGAGTACTCAGTGCTTGCCAGGTGCAGTTTTACATGGTGCAGTAAGAGTGCAAGTATATATACATGGGCATGTGGGATGTGGTCCCTATCCAGAGGGAGGTGGTAACTTGGTAGAAGTGGACAGTAAGAAGTCATATAACTGCACCTGCATCTCACACAAGGGATTAGCACAATGTGTTTCAGAGGAATAGATACAAGGATCCAGCTTTGTCTGGATTCCAGGGCAGGAGGGTGATGATGGAGAAGGAAGAGCTTCCTAAGAAAGTTACCCAGTAGGCCTGGGTCTCTGCTTAATCCCCGCCTGAGTCCACTGCCTCATCGCCGAATACAGCAAGCAGAGAGGTATGACTCAAACCCAGGCGTTGTGGCTTCAAAGCCTACAACTGTTAGATCCAAGGTTACTGTCCCCCTGACCTAAAGGGCACGTAAGCGCTAAGCATATGTGGGAGTTAAACACCGCATCTACAGATTCCCAGGTCAAACAACACACACACACACACACACACGGATCCTTAGAAATTAAAGCTAACAGCACGGGGCGGGGGTGGGGGGGAAGATGTCCAGTTACATGTTTGAATGAAAAAAGCTGAATATGTCCACATCAAAGAGAAGGGAAAATTAAATGGGAGGCATGGGATAATAGGCTAGTAAAAATGAGAGCAAAAAGAGAAAACAAAGCAGCAGGACACTGGGTCATTGAAGAGAGAAGGTGCCTCCGTGTTCATCCATCTCAAGCTCCGGACTCCCTGCAAAGCAGCAGGTGAGCGCTTGAGTCCCTGACACCTGTAACAGAGAATCTGATTGGGGTTCTGGACTCCAGGTTCAGCCCATCCCAGCCTGCACTACTCTGAACACTTAGGGAGTGACCGAGCAAGTAGGAATTGTCCGTCTGTCATTCTCAAGTCATTATCTATGTCACTCAAATAAATGGACCATGAATAAGTGGGCAAAAATTTTTTTTGGAGACTTGCATGCAGAAGATCAAATATTGTTCTTAAAGAACATGATTGGCCACAACTCAGTGAAGAGAAACCCCTGCTGATCATGCAGCTGTCGACCACTCTGTAATGTCTTCTAGAAGCAGGGATGGTGACCCTCCTGGCCCTGGCGCGGCCCTTGGTCCCACTCCTACACTGCAGTTAGGAAGCGCACATGAGTTTCAACTTGACTTCAAAATGAAATTAATGCGTACTAGCTCCCCAAAAGGTTCCACTGACAAGGATTCTAGCATGAGTTCCAGCATGAGGGAAGGGTGTTGTAGCCAGCTGACAGTGGAGCTGTGGGCATGAGGAAAGTAGATAGGACAGGTATGCCGGGTATTCATGGTTCTTGGACATCATTCAGGCTGGAAGCGGTAAGAGAATGAGCCACGGAACCTCGCAGTGAGATGTTTCATTAAATAGCTCCATGCCTTCATTACACTGGTTAATTTATTTCCGTGGGTTTTACAGAACCGATGAGACCAACCCCTTACGTGCAGACAAATTAATACAGGTTGTATAGTACAGGGTTTGCAAAAGCAGCTTCCCCAGCATCTAGGCTCCTGTGGATGGACGCTCCTTTAAGGTAATTTTTTCAACACTGCCTGAGACCTTGGTCCCAGTGTCCGAAGCACCTCTTACAGCAGATGCATTTATTTGTCATGCCAGGCTGAAGTCCAGAACCTGGAACTCAATCTGGATCTCCCACACGGGTGGCAGGGATCTAAGCACATGAGAGGGGTGTCCATAACAGGCAGCTGGCATTGGAAACAGAGCTACAACTTGAATCAGGCTTGGCTATGGGATGTGGGTGTCCCGTGCAGCATCTAACCACAGGGCCAAATGCCTGTTTTAGAGTCATTTTGCCAATAACTGGCACAGTGGCTCCTGCACACTTGTGGCAGGCAAGACCTGGCTTCTACTTCCATTCAGAGACCAGAATCTGAGAAAACCACTCTCTCTGTACGGGCTCACGTGACAGATGAAGTGCAGCACATGAGGTGGCTTCAGGCTTTCTGCACTGTGGCATTCTAGAATTCCATGAAACACACATTAAAATTTTCAGGACAGAATAAGATCATATTCAATCCCAGAAATAGAATTTACACATCTACTTGTAGAACTTTTTTTTTAGATTAAGATGTATCATTACTTTCAATTGATGCTCTCTCTCTTTTTCAAATTGGTAGTATTTTATCTTAATACTTTTACTAAGGAAGAAGAGATCTGATTTTTTGAGTTTTAGATGTTTTCAGAGACCTGAATCTATGACCTAAAGAACTATAAAAATAGAAGATAGAAAGTAGATTTGACTTGTTCAAGCAAAACTGTGCTTGGTATCCAAACAATAAAACTCTCACGCTTTTAAAGAAAGTCAACTCCTAAACTGAGCAAGGAATACAAGACTGGTTAGCTGGTCACCTAAGTACGCGACGCTAATGTCTTCAGTAAGGTAATGTCCAGGGTCACACTTCGTGCACACTCACAAGGGACAAGGCGCATGGCTGAACGCAGACTTTCACTGACTTGGAAAAGGACCGCTCAGCGACTGTGTCAGGGTCTTAACAGCACAGCAGGAGGGCAATGGCTGTACCGATAGGAGCAGTCTTCCACTGCCCTGGCCTGACCACATTCTGTTGGTTTTGTTAATGCTTTGTTACTCCATCATCCGTGGCATCCTTGTAGTCGGCCCCCGTGGCCATGTGCGGGAACTGTGCTGTTCGGCGACATTGCAGTCAGCCGGGACACAGCCACACAGTGTCAGGGAGCGTGTCTCTACCTCCCCCTGGGCTCTAAGCTCTGAGGGACATCGCACAGATCCCTCGGCACACCCTCCCTGCGACACAGCTTCCCTGCTGTGGGAACTTACCCATCTTGCCCCAGTTACAGGGATTGAAGTTACCAGACGTACAGTGGTAGATCAACGTTGATTTAGGTCTAAAAAAAATTAAGTAGAAAGTGGGTAGGCGCAAATGCAAGAAAGATAACACCAACATTTACATGGAGTATCATTTTCTATGAGGTAATTTGGACAACTCTTTTTTCCTATTTTCTTGCATTGGGTTAATAAGTAAAATAGAAGACTAGGAAAGATAAGTGTGTGTGTGTGTGTGTGTGTGTGTGTAAGAGATATACAACAAGTGTGGCATATTAGAGAGCACACATGCCTGGCTTCGTTAAAAAAAAAAAAACATTTCCTGACAGTGCTCCAAGTAAAATCAACCTATATATATATTTTTTTCCTTTACACTGGCAAATTTCCACACACACGGTGATATGAACTTTTGGAAGTTGAACTGAGTGGAAAACAAGCTACCATTTCCTTTACTTCTATCTCTTTCGCTTAAAAAAAAAAAGGAAGCTGCATTTTAGTTTACAGAATAGAAGGGAAAGCTTTGGCAGTCTCAAGATTTTTATGTTGATCCACTAAGTAAAAGCAGTATTTAGAAACCGTGGCAGTGCATGTAAGGGTGAGATGCTGCATGAAGAACTATGTAAAAAGCTGAGACACTTTGATGCGTACCTGTGAACTGCAGTGTACCATCCTACCGCTAGAGTGAGATTGACAACTGTATCGACTGGAATTAGATCTGCCACTGCCATTGGAGTAGCTCGTATGGACCGAAGAAACCCCTTCCCAGCCTGCGTGGGATAAAGAACATAACATGTTAAGCTAACTTACAGGTAATGGCTGGATTAAAGTAAATATTAAACAGAAGAGACCAGTACAGTTAGCAAAATTAGCTAATGACACGAAGACTCGGTGGTTAAAATTCTCGCCTTGCACACACCAGGATCCCATGTGGATGCCGCTTCGTATCCCGGCAGCCCCACTTCCCATCCAGCTCCCTGCTTGTGGCCTGGGAAAGCAGTCGAGGACGGCCCAAAGCTTTGGGACCCTGCACCCACGTGGGAGACCCAGAAGAAGCTCCTGGCTTTGGATTGACTGTTGTGGCCACTTAGAGAGTGATTCAGTGTATGGAAGATGTTTCTCTTTATGTATCCTTCTTTTTCTGTAAATCTGACTTTCCAATAAAAAAATGAAACAAATCTTAAAAGAAAGTAGCTACACTGATACGCTGTTTAGTAGGTTATTGTGCTACTTTGGATTTGCAGCTTAGCCAACCTGCCTGTCAAGTTCACATCAATTAGCAATGTTTCTGGGAGTGACTGGCAGTCCTCTGGTTCCTTTAGGAAATACATTTCCTCACATTTGTGACAGGTAAATATACTCGGCTAATAAGCACACTTTTTTTTTTTTGCATCTAGAAAGTAATTCACAGGGTGGGTGTTGGTTGCAGTGGTTTCTCTGCTGCCTGGGACACCAGTGTCCCACATTTGGAACTCCTGGTTCGAGTCCCACCTC
The DNA here is from genome assembly GCF_030435755.1 of Ochotona princeps. Classification (NCBI taxonomy): domain Eukaryota; kingdom Metazoa; phylum Chordata; class Mammalia; order Lagomorpha; family Ochotonidae; genus Ochotona; species Ochotona princeps. Next base: position 6,334,494 of record NC_080858.1, read on the forward strand.
TTCACTCGTGCACACCCTGGGCGCCAGCAGATGGCTTGAGTACTCAGGTCTCTGTCACCCACTGTACGAGAGGCAGATGCGTCCTAGCTTCTTGTCTTAGGCCTGAACAAGTCCCGGTTGCTGTGGGCATTTGGGGAAATGAACCCAGAAAATGGAGTATCTCTAATGAACGGAAGATAAAATACATTGAAAAAGTCATTCCTAGAGAAAAAAAATGTGTAAACAGTGGTCTTGTCTACTTTCCCCGAACCTCAACTCTTTCTATCATGGTCAACTATGTAAACATCACCAAAAATGAAAGATGAGTTGTTTTCAATGCTACCTGAAACAAACAAACAAAAATCCCTAAGACATTTTAACATGTATGACTTCCAAAATGTTCCAGTAATATTTCTTGACCATTTCTTAAATGATTTTGTTTTCTTCCAGTGTTTATGAACTTAAAAGCACTAGCGACATTACAAATTTAAGAAACATTTAAAAACTGGCAAAATTCCACCATTTAATAAAACAAAAATTTATTTATTTACATATGGGAATGCCATCATTATTTGCCTTGTTCAACTGTTTAACTCACTCATCATGGGTGTTATACAGATATAATAACAAGGAGTTACTCATGTCAATAAGCCATTATCTTTATGAAACTGATTCTCGATATTTCATATGTTTCCAATGTTGATTTGCAATGATCAACACTCACAACTGGTTCCTTTTGGGAAATTTATGAAAAAATACTCTCAGTCAATGCCCAGCTGTGCATGATACTGTGATCTGCCCTGGGATCACGTGAACACACTGGTGTAACTCCAAGCAAACGTTAAGGGAGGAAAAGCTGAAGGTAGGCAGGTCGGGAGCAGAGAGATTGGCCACTGAAAAATCAAATGTCACTTCATGCTCAGTGTTGGGAACACTCACAATTCACCACCTCCAATGGATACTCTGTTTCAGGCTGTACCTAGCTGCGGGGAGAACGGAGGACATCTGACAACGTGAATTCTGCACTATCCAAGCCCACTTGTTGAGAGTCTCCTGCACAGGAAGGTGGGGATGTGGCTCTGAATGCCTCAGGAGGAGCTGGGAGCCTGCCCTACTGAGACGCCTTCTGCGTTCCCAACACTGGTGTATTTGAAGTTTGCTCCACTGGTAGTTGTCATTTTTGATGGCTAATTCCTAGTGTAAACTAAACTCTTGCACGACTCATCACCAAGTACTTGATCATCTTGGAGGCCATGCCTTTTAAGGCATCACCAATCTCTATGTCAAACTACGAATCAACACTGGAAACGATGAGATAGCCCCACCTTGTGGTCACTAAAGGAAAACCGTGGATGAACAAAGACTTTTAGAAATAAAATGCCACCAAAAAAAAAAAGAATGATGCCACTGGAAACCATTATGCTTAGAGAAGTACGCCAGTCTCAGAAAGACAAATGGCATATGCGTTCTCTGATAGATGACAGCTAATGTGGGACACACAAAAACGAAATGACTCGCTTTGGGCTAGGGCTGTCATGTTTAGCCTATGTTTATATTCCAGTGGAAATGTGGTCTTGGGGCCTTTTTAACTCATTGAACATTATGATTAGTGGCCAATTAACTCTGAGAAAATAGAGTGGCTTACAATTAAGACTCTTCCAATGTTGTTGAAGACAGGGAGGGAGGTAAGCAGGGGACGGGAGAGGTGCTTGTCTTCATGAGCTGTAACCATGGAGCACACAGCATCTGCCCTCTATATTAACAAAAAGTTAAAACACACAAGTGATGATATCACTTGTTTTATATATAATAAAATTATCGAGGAGTAGAATTTCATTCCGTCTGTATTTTCCAGTAAGTGAAACTAAAATAAGATGCCTTGGTTGTTACTGCAGGAACCTTAGGGTTTTGGATTAGTGGCTGAGCATTTTGGTACCATTCCTCCATTACAGGAGCAGTGGGTGCTTCCTCACTGGGATACGTACCGCAATAATCAGCCCGCTAGGTCCATTCAGATTATCCACCCAACCCTAGAAAAGAGAACATCTCTATTAGTTACATGTCACAGAAAACCAAGGTGCATCTGGAGCACCTGCACTCAAATCTTAGTAAACTTCAAACGAGCACTGAGGCCCTGGCCAATAGTGTATCTAACCCGGTGTTCCCATGACCGCCAACAAAAATCAGTGGCATAACACTGGATTCTCTGCAATCTATTTTGACTCTCCAAAAATAGAGATCTTGCTAACAGTGTTTTTCATAGCAGAAGGTCAAGATTATTTTCTGGGGCCCAGTGCTTTGGCCTAGCGGCTAAAGTCCTCGCCTTAAATGTGCCGGGATCCCATATGGGTGCCAGTTCTAATCCCGGCAGCCCCACTTCCCATCCAACTTCCTGCTTGTGGCCTGGGAAAGCAGTTGAGGACGGCCCAGGGCCTTGGGACCCTGCACCCGCGTGGAAAATCAGGAAAGAAGTTCCTGGCTCCTGGCTTTGGATTGGCACTGCTCCGGCCTTTTGCAGCCACTTGGGGAGCTAATTTTCAGATGGAAGATCTTCCTCTCTGTCTCTCCTCTCTCTGTGTATCTGACTTCAAAAAAAATAAATCTTTAAAAAAAGAGATTGTTTCCCAGTATCTCATGGTTAGGGTTAGACTAAATTGAACTGGTATTAATATCATCTCCTAAAGAATTTATCAACCATAATTTATTTACCACTGACATTTGATTTTAACCTCCCTTGGGGGAACATTACAGATGTAATTTGTAAGGATTATTCAGTTTTTGGATATTTTAACAGCTTTGGGGTCCATAGCATATTATATGCTCTGCCTCTGTGTGTGTGTGTGTGTGTGTGTGTGTGTGTGTGTGTGTGTGTGTGTGACAGAGAGAGAGAGAGAGAGAGAGAGAGAGGATATTTACTTAGAGAGAGAGAGAGAGAGAGAGAGAGAGAGAGAGAGGATATTTACTTAGAGATAGTCCAGCAAAGATATGTTTAAGAGCAGCTAGAAGAAATGTCTTTTGGGGCATATTTTCTAAGTCCTAAGCCAGACGATTGACCTTATGATGTCCATTTGGTTATCTATAAAAGTCAAAACGTGTCTGTATAATGCGGGAGGAGAGAGGAGAAAATAAAGGGATTCATATTTTCTGTGCCACCTATCAGCTGTTAGTACTTCAGTAGGTGTTACTCAAACACGGTCTCATTTCACTGGCTCTGCAAATGAGTCCCCACAGCCCAGAGTCACAGCTGAGATCCTTGAACGGCCGCTGCGTCGCTGCTAGGCAGTAGCTCTCATCTTCCCAGAGCTGCTCTGAAGAAGCTGGCATAATCCAAACTACTTCTCAAACCAACACAGATCAAAATTATTTGTCTAAACTGTTTGCCCTGGCAGTTGAAGTACTACCAATTTGGCCGTGAAGAACATTCTGGTATATTTAAACCATGGTGGGAAAGCCAAGAACAGAATCTATTTCCCACTGGACTGTTGAGGCCAGGAATGGAAGCTAATTTAAGATCTTCAGACTAACTCCCCGGACTGAATAAATTCTGAACCACATATGGAATTTGGCCCTAATGTAACAGATTCATGTTTGATTTGTTGCACTTACCTACAAATTCCAAAAACAACAACGACAAAACAAAGGAAAATACATTGGGCTAGAAGGACCCAAATTTGAAACCCAAATTCAAAAGCAAATTAAGGGAACTTACTGGGAAAGGCTCCTGCCAGGTAGCCCCCACAATGGAGGGCCTCACAATGGCAATGTTGAGGTTCTCACTCTCCTGCTGCACCACTATCTCTCCCAAGGCCTTGGTGTAGGTGTAAGTGTTGGGTCGATCCCCAATCAGCTTCGGTGTGATCTCCGCAATGATGGAATCATCTAACCACCTGTCGGTAGAGTAAAACCATTCTAGCAAGGCATGTTACACAACAGGTGGAAAGGAAGTCTTGCAGCCTTCTGGCTGGAGTTCTGCAATGCAGAATGGTCCCAGAATACCAAGTACGCACATGATCCAATCAGGTCTGGTGGCTGAAATCTTGGCTTCCTGGTCCCAAGCTCAACTGTATTAGTTACAACTGAAGTTCTCCAAACCAGACACATAGGCGAGATGATAGACATATGGACAGAGTCAGCAGACAAGCAATCTCCTACTTCGTTATGGACAATCTACCATTATTTCTAATTACTTCTCCAACAGGCTCATAAGTACCCTCATGGAGTGTAGTTTTGGAATGCTGGCCTCTCACCCAGAGGGAGGCTAGATGCTGACTTCACAGGCTTACAGGCTCTTTTGTTCCAGGTACTGCAATGACAGCCCCCAAAATCATTCTGTAGAGTTTAATGAAAACCTGGTGCGCCAATCCTGAGATCTTCAGCTTTTAATTTTAAAAGATTCATTCAATACCACAGAAGATTGAAGCCAATGGCATTTGTCAGTTTCATACATAATAATTCATGTTTAGCAAATCTATGAAAAGTGCTACAAGGTCTATTTGGTGTCTCTGGTAATAACTTGATAATTATTCCCGGAGATTTCTGATGCATTGTGGAGCCTGTCAAGTGTAGTGATGACAGCCCAGCACACTAAAACAGCCACGATAGCATGATTACTGAATACTCCCACTTACAAGATGACATGTGTCACGGATAATCACGGTATTATAGCATTAGTCCAACCTTTGACAAAATGTGTCAGAACTATTCGATGATCCCTGAATCTACAACGTTTGTAAGGAAAGAACAACAAAATGACTGTCAGCTAACGTTTCTCTTAGGGAGCAGAGCTATTTGGGAAAATTACTACCATAACATGCTTTATCTGCTGCCTGGATATGTTAGCATGGTTTTCAGAATTTGCTCCTATTCCTATGGGAGAGAACATCATGCGTACCCTGGTTGTAGACACTGTTAGCTGTCACTGCTTTGCTGCCATGATGAATCGCTGAACACTAATGACAAGTGGCCTGATGCCACTTGTGAAAAAATGGCAATAACTGTCAACCTCTCAGGTTACCAGGGAGACAAAAGGGCATATTCACAACTGAACTTACAGCTCCTAGATGAACTGAAAAGAACCAGTGCAATGAAGGCATTCTTATTTTCTCCTATTAAAACAACGAATGGGCTTGTAGCCGCACGGCCAAGAGTCCATTGTAAAGTATCTTTTCTAACAGTGCCCAAAAGACCATCCACAACATCACACAGTCACTTTCTAGGAGTAGACACCAGTGTGATTTAGGGAAAAAAAAATCCACCTGGCTTCCCAATTTTCTTTTCAGGACATCTGTTCAGTTTGGGCTCCTGAAACAACAATGCCATTGTTTGTTTTGACAAGAGTAAATCCATTAGCATGAGGGGAAAGATATCCTGTAAGAGAAAGCATGTTTCTAAAATGAACCAAACACCCCTCAGCACCCTGTGGCAGATCCCCAGGTTAACTGGGGTGGTCGCTCACAGATCCTCAGGTTAACTGGGGTGCTCACTCATAGGCTCTCAGGTTAACTGGGGTGGGCGCTCACAAGCGAATTGCAGGACACCAGTCTTTCGGCTTCCTGATCTGAAATGGGACCTCCTGATTCAACGTGTAGTTGTCACTGCCTGCACCGTTCACCTTGAGGTCCTCCCCACAACAGGTGTCATATGACAACAGGTGTCATACCCTGGCACCTCCAAAGCTGTGAGTGAAATAAACCTTGCTTTGGTAACATGATTTACTTCAGTTTGTTCGTTTTTGAGGCAAGAGTGCAAAGGATTTTTTCTAAGTCCAGATAACAATAGCATACCGAAGAAAATGTAAACACTGAAGTTGATTGTTTTTTCTTTTCCAGAAAAAAAAAATAAATAAATAAAATCTGTAAATGTTAAGGTATGGAGAATTCTCAGCTTTTTGTCAGCTTTTGTGAGGCTCTGAAAATAAAAGCACAAGTGTTAGAATTTATTTTTCCCCTGATTTCTAGAATAGTTCAACTCATAATGTAACAACATACAAAATTTGAACATCTGAACTCTTTTCCTGGTTCCCCTGTCAGATGCCTGCAGTCTTCAGGCCCCTCTTCATCCACTCTTGACCTTCAGTGCACCCACCATATCCCACTGCCCTCGCCCAGTGCTTGGTGAAGAAACACCATTTCCTTTCTACGTGGTGGCTTTAACCAAGCCTGCTGGCAGCCAGAAAACTTCAGAAGTGTGATTCATAGCAGATACAGGGACTGCATTCTCTCAAAGGTTCTAGAAATTCAAAGGCCACAGAAGGTGAGATAAGCAGGAAAAGGAAGGGGTGTAGGTTGTTAAAGAAAGATGTGTTAAACTCCAAACTTGTCTGTTAAAAGATAAGACACAGACATCCTGGTTTGAATAAATGCAGATTCCTATGCAACATTTTAGAAAGAGTAAGTCAATCTTCAAGCCCCGGTTATTGTCAGGCATACTAGGGAATTATTGAAAGAAACTGATTCTACACATTTCAGTCATTAAGTCTGAACACACTGCAGTCTATTCTCAAGAAGACACTGCGTATTAAGGTACAAAAGTTCCCTGTCTTCTTTAACAGCTTCCCTGAGTTATCCTGACTTGAAACACAGGAAAAGCATCAGCCAGAAAACTCTTTGAACTTTTATGTGCATGTTAAGAAATAAACATTCTACTTAAGCTATCATTTTGGTAACTGGAAATTTGGAGTTCGTTAATGCACTGACATTTCTAAAGGCAGATGTTGTCCAATGTGTAGAAGTTGGGACAATAAAGAAATACTTAGGACTGGCAACACCATCACACAACAGCTTATCCACACCAGTTCAGATGTGGGGAGAGGGCAACTGCAGTGTGAGAGCTGTAACAGCGACTGGTTACCAGTCATGGCAGTCACACTAACGACAAACATCATTTGAGTCACTAAAATGTGTGTATGCTAACATACTTTAGCTCTTGTTGTTAATGCAATCCAATTCCAGTTATAGGGAATGGTTCCAGACCAAGACAACACTGGAACTTTTCAGAAAGTGTCTGAAGGAAGACAGCTGAGGTCTGAAAGCCTGAAGCTGTTGGGTGGATAGCAAGTGAGGGGAGATCTAAGGTCTGCAAGTGTGGGGCAAGGACCAGGTGTGAGCTGTATTCACAGATGCGTTGGCTTTTCTGAGGGCCTTGAGCTGCGTCCCTGTGGCCCACACGATGGGGAAAATCCATGGCAAGAAACCTTCAGATCCTCTCCTATTTGCTGGAAAGGAGAGTCACATTCAACTGACTTTCTGGGAAATGCAAAGGCCCAATTTTCACATGTTCCTGGATGATTTTGCTTTCAAGATTGGATCATCCTGTCTTGAGCCTTGGCTCTTTGAGTATTCTAGCAGATCTCATTGTGCACCAGTATTGTCACAGCTGCCCTGGAAATTAAAACTTCCAAATGACATGGGAACGTGCCAGCTCTGTACTGCTACCCCGGGTCTATTACCAAAGCAATAAGAAGTCAGAGACTTCTTTAGAATATTTAATTTAATATTCTTTGTTATTCTAAATCACCCCAAAATTTCATTTGGTACAGGATTTATGGAACCAGTCTTGAAAGATGACCTTGTTCCTGAGGAGATGTTGGGCTTAATTTAAAATATTATCCAAAATGTTACATACAGGTTTCACTAAACATTTGAGAAGGAAAAACAGACCATCAGAAATAGTTAAGGAACAGGTATTAAGATACAATGGATTAAGCTGTCCCTTTGGGATATCTACATCCCATTGTGGAGTGTCTAGTTCAAGTCCTGGCTGCTCTTAGCTCCCGATCCAGGCTCTGTTAATGTACCCAGAAGGTAATGTAAGATGACTCAAGATCTAGTTGCAGCTTCTGGTCACTTTGATCATTGTTGACACTTCAGGAGTGTATCAATAGGCAGAAATTCTCTCTGTATCCTCCTCTGTCACTTTGTCTTTCAAATAAGTGAGTATAGATTTAAAAAAAAAGGGGGGGGGCGGTAACCAGTACTATGACATAATAGGTTAAGCCTTCTCCAACCCCTGGCATCCATATGGGTGTTGATCCCAGTTCTGGCTGCTCCACTTTGGCTCCAGCATCCTGCTAATGCACTGGGAAAGCAATAAAAGATGGCTCAAGTCCTTCAGGCCCTATACCCCGACAGGCTACTGGCTTGGACTCGCCCAGCTCCAGCTGCTGTGGTCAATGGGGGAGTGAAGCAGCAGATGTAGAATGTCTCTCTTTGTCTCTCCATCTCTCTGTAAATCTGCATTTGAAATAAATTTTTTTTTTGTAATGAATGTAATGTGGGTATAAAGATATGTGGCACACAAGACTTCCACAATCCAAAATCTCACATTTAGGAAATTCAGTCATCTATTCTAACTTATGTGTTACCAAACAAAAAAAGGTTGGAACAACATGATCAGAAACTTCATCCCAAAGTAGGCATTTAGTCTAGTGTTCACTTTGGAGCACCTGGGCTTGAGTCCCAGTTCTGGCTCTCGAGTTAGCTTACTGCCAGAGCAGACCTCGGGAGACGGCAGCGATCACTCCAGGAATTAGGTCCCTGCTTCTCCCATAGAAAATGTGGTTTAGATTCCCAAGTGTGGCTCCAACCTGCTATCACCTGTTGTGGGCCTCTTAGGGAGTGGTTGGGAACTCACGGCCTCTGTCTTTGTCTCCCTCTGCCACTATGTCTTCCAATAACAACAGAGAACCGTTTTCATCTATTCTACAAGTATTCGAGTCTTTAATGTGTACTGGCACAAGAGACAGAAGGAGGCATGAGAAACGCCGTCTTTGTTGACCAGCTGGTTGTCCAGTGGACAACAACGAGAAGCAATGGGATAGTTACAATGAATTACGTTAAACGTCGTGATCCAGAAACCTGGGAAGCCCCGGGTGAGAGCTCCTGAGTGGGCGACAACGCAGATGAAGCAGAGCTGGAGGCAGGCTCTGAGAACAGACCTACTAAGCCCAGGTGACCAAGTCTGGGAGGGGCCGTGACGTTCCTGTGGGTACAGCATAGATGCAAGTGGAGAAGGGACACTGGACAGTTGGGCCTGGATTTAGAAACCTGGATATAAGGGGTTTTTTTCCTATTGAGTTTTGAAAAGAAAAAAAACCACTTTAATACTGTAATTGATTTCTAAAAGTATTTTGTGGAGGTGGAATTTAATTTCATTTCTACTTCTGTGTGGTTGTATGTTTGTTCACATAATTGTTATCTCTGGAGGACAATAAATGAAAGCCTGACATAAAGTGTATTTATTTTCTTTTCAAATGCCATTTGCAGTTTGAGGGAGTGTGCCAAGCGCTGAGTGCCAACTCTTCTTTTAAAAAGTCAGGGGTATTTGGCGATGGACTCCGTGAGGGAGGGAGGAGGTGGCAGAGAGGGCCTCTAGAAGCCCCGCACCAGTTGAACTAGCTGCTCCTGGCCCTTTTCTGACTGCTCAGATCTCACGTACTGAGCATCTGCACTGGAGGGAGCTCCAGGAATCACAGCAGGTCTGCCTCTTCTCTGTAGAGCTCACTGTCTGCACTGTATTGACCAGGAGACAACACTGGATAAGGGAACCTCCTGCAAACCAGCAACTTCCCTGCTGTAAATGCACCAAGGCTTTACACGTAGCTGGGTGGGCCTTATATGGTTCAGCTATTTGGCACTGCAGGGAAACACCTGAGACAAGCTACTGCTGGAGGAAGGTTTTTTAACGTGTGGTTTTAAAGGTCCAAATCCACGGCTGGGCCCTGGGCTGGATGTCCTCAGAGTCCAGTGTAGCACATGCAGAGGAAAGCTCGTGGTGAGCCACAAGGTGGAGAGAGTGTCTGGGCTCGATGCAGGGTTTTATAACCACTCCCTTGTGCTAACTGCCCTCCACAGCCAAGTCCCCAAGGACTCACGGACGTCCCACGAGATCTTGGCTATTATTGCTGCCACTGCCCTGGAGACCAACCCATGGTCAGTGGGGGACATCCAAGCTCACGTCCAAACTATAGTAGATGTTTAACAGCAAGCTAAATCTGCGTTTTCTCCGATTATTCTGGTTCTGAGTTACTAAATGTTCTTTCACATCAGTTGAGCATTTATGAGAAACTTCAAGCAACCTTTAGATCCTTCAGGGGACTCTGATTCTTTGTTCTGGATTTTTTTTAAAAAAAGATTTATTTCTTTGAAAGGCAGAGTTACAAAGGAGAGGGAGAAAAATTTTGCATGTGCCGATCTACTTTCCACAAATAGCCACCATGGCTGGGAGGTGCCAGACCTGGACCAGGAGCCTCTGCTGGGCCTCCAAAATGGGTACAGGGGCCCAAGCACTTAGGATCATCTTCTGCGGCTTCCTCAGGTGCATGAGCTGGGAGCTGGATCCAAAGTAGAGCAGCAGGAGCATGAATCAGTTCTCCTACAGGATGCCAGCAGCAGAGGCAGCAGCTGTATCTGTTACGCCACAATGTCCGGGATATTTTTAAATGACATGTAAAAAAAAAATCTAATCTTAGAGCTGGAGGAGATAAATAATTTCCATGAAGGGAGTAGACTTTTTAGTTGCCTAAATATTTTACAGAGTTGATTTTAAATATAAATACAGCATTACACAAAATGATAATGTCAATAGTTACATTTCTGCTGTACTATTTTTTATGAGCTAAAAAAATTTACAAAACAGGATAAACTTGATAAAAATAAACAAGACAATGAAGGAAAGAATAGAAAAACACTCCTTCTGAGACCACATCCGATACCTAAGAAGAAAATGATTCCTATTACTTGGCAAGAAGAAGATAATGAACTATTTTTCCTATGCAATAAAACAATAGAGAAAGTATATCTCAGACAATTAGGACAAGAGACTGTACTCTTTTTTTTTCTTTTTTTAAATTTGTTTGAGACTGTACTCTTTCGCACAGACTCAAAGGAATTCCCTTTCTTTCCTAGTCTTCTGTGCCAACCACTTGATCAATGGCTAGCTCTACTGCACTTCAGTAAATATTTTTTGTAACGTAATTCATCTTCCCAACTATAAACGAAGGAAACAGGGCTCAGTGAGGTCAAGAGACTGGTTCCACATCTTCCCGTTGGATGGTTGTGGAGTTATGTCAAACCAAGTTAGTGTGACAATGCTTAAGAAGTGTGACGCCACTTCCAGGTGTAGAACATATATCCTATATACAACCTCATACACTCGTAAATCACATAATAAAGCATTTCTTTGTACCTCCTTCCTCTTCAGTACTTCCCAAAAGGGCCTCAGTAAAGCAGCAGGATGTGGCAGCCAAGATAGCTCCTGTGGAAGTATTTGGTTTGAGAGGTATCCCACTTTGTCCACCATTAATGAAGGATTGTCAAGCCTTGGAACACAACCTCTCCTTTCCCTTCCCCTTCATTTGATCCAACTTACTCCATGGAGTCGATGAGTTGTTTTGGCTCCACGGGGCATGGATAGATCACTTCATCGATGTGTTTCAGGTTACAGTTGGAATAGGCGGTGGAGATGTGGATGAAGGCTTCCAGCTTTGGCATCTGACTGGCCATCAGCAGGAGCTGTTGGGTGGCTGTGACATTCAGCTGCACAGCATGTCTAGAAAGAGGAGGCATGAACAGAGTGAGTGCATCAGTTCCCTACAGCCCACTCCTATAACTGACATGAACTTTGAGTGACAGCTGCAAAGGACCAGAAGAACAAGATGGATCCTGGCTGCACTGGGTAAAACTGGACGCTGCTGTTGGGTTTTGTGTACATAAATCCTCTTCACCTTAGCACTATATATTTTGTATTTAGAGGTTACTTGATCTGAATTGACTGGAGGGAAGAAAAAAAAATGACAGTCCCCTGCATGTGTGAAAAGGCTTCTCTACATAAATTAACATCACATTTACAAAAGTACTTGAGGGGAGCAGCAATAAATTTTTAAATGAGCAGTGAAGACGCCTTTATGAAGATCCAAGACAAGTATGAAAATTGGTATCAAAATCCTACACTGTAGCTAACAAAGTTACATAAACGTAAGGTGTTCTGACGATGAAATGATTCATTACAGGAATACTCGGTTTATCTAACATCAGAAAACCTATTAATCTAATAATTCAGAAAGAGAAAGACTAACTCATATAGACAAAAGGTTTTGAATGGCATTTGCCATCTAATCCCAATCTAATTAATTTACTAAAATGAGAACGAAATGATTAAACAATGTTCATATCAAATTGCTTGCTGAATGTCACGCTTAGTGGTAAACAGCTAGATACATTGCATTACATGCACAGCGGAGTTTCAGATTTTGCTTTCTTGTATTTTGTATTGAGGATACATGCATTGCCCATAGAAGCCACCTTGCAGCTTACACACGCACACACACACACACACACACACACACACACACGTCCATGCAGCCACACAGGTGGTGAGAGGGAAGGCTTTGCACCTGAGAGGGTCATCAAAGCGGACAGTGGCGGCACAGTGGAAGATGATGTTGGTGCAAGACAGCAGCTCCTGCAGGTCCTCCTTGCTCATGGCAAAGTCATTGTGGTTGAGGTCAGCGGAAATGGCGCGGATCTTCTCATGCACATTGGGACACACTTCTTTGACTTTCTCAAACAGCTGGAACACAAATGGAGATCATGTTACCAATATCACGGCACTCTAATATGTGCTGGCTGATTGGATCAGTTTGGGCATGTAAGCATATTCATAGAATTTTGTGCAGTTTCTCCTTTGGCAAGCATTGAATTTGTAAAAGGTTCTTTTCGAGTCTGCCTGATAGACCTTAGTCATTGCAGATTTATTTAGGGTTTTGCGGACTCTGACTTTGGTCAATGACAAGTTTTAGAAAAACAGGAGGTGGGGGATGACTTTGGTTTCCACCCTGTAGCAATGGAGTTTTTAAACACAATGTGAGCTGGCACACATGGATTTTTTTTTTTTTTTGCTTCTGGTTTTAAGGCTTTAAAAAGCAGAGCATGCTGCTATTCAAATTGTACTTTTTGACAACTCATGCAAGCACAGTTTATAATTTTATTATTTTAAGAGGTCATTGCTCTTTTAGGAAGTGCTATTCTGTGTCCCACACAAGGAATTGTATTTTCAAATCAAACAGCAGGTCTGGCTGAATATATATATATACACACAAACACTACGTTCATATGTGTGTGTGTTTTCTGAGCCACATAATAGTTGATCATGGCCAGTAGAGGTAAGTCAGTGAATTGGTTACACCAAACTCAAACCACAGTGCTAGATGAAGACTCCATCTAACTAACTATATGAGCCTTGCCATAATCATGCGGGTTTCCCTCTCTGGAAAGTCACCATACGAATATAGCTTTTAACAGAATAACACTCTTTCAATGTTGCTGCGCCCTGAATGAGGTGGCCAAGGTGCTAGCCAACTGCCATCAAACCAATGGTCGTCTCCGTCAGCACCTCTCCAAAGGGTTGTGACTGTTACTACACACAGCAAACATGTAGATCCCTGGGGCTCTGCTCACATCCTCTACGTAAGAATGACTCCAGCATACTCAGGCATTTGCATCTCATTATCAAGTTCACGTTTGATTTTCCTGCACACAAATGATACGATTTTACCCAGTGAACATGCACAATTAAGGAGGAATAATGAGCATTCCCCTTTACAATCTCCCAAAATGTTTTCACATCATCGGTTTTCAAACTATTTAAAAATAATCACAAAACCAGGTTAAAAGTTAATTTTTTACTCCATTCTCAGAGATCCTGACTGAGTAGCTTGGTGAATAACCCAGGAAGTTGTATTTCTTAAACATCTCCAACACGGATTTGATGATTCAGGTACCAAACCTGGGGAAACAATGACCCTGTAATTTATGTATGTATCCTGGTTTGGTCATTATGTAGTGCATATATGTACCAGATTATCATATTGGACTGCATAAAATGTGTCAATGATGAAATAAATCATCAAAAAGAACAATGATTCATAACATGGAAAATTAGGAATCCTTTTGAGTGTTGACAATGGAAACTATTAAACACTCACTTTCTCAAACTTATGCCAAATAAGTACTATACAAGTATGGAAGGTAACTCTCTCAGCTTCTTTTTTTTAAATATTTATTTATTTGTATTGGAATGTCAGATTTACAGAGAGAAACAGAGACAAAGATGTTTCACCCTCTGGTTCATTCTCCAGGTGGCCGCCAACAGCCAGAGCTGAGCCGATCTGAAGCCAGAAGCTTTTTCTGAGTGTCCCAAATGGGTACAGGGTCTCAAGGCTTTAGGCCATCCTCCACTGCCCTCCCAGGCCACGAACAGGGAGGTGGAAGGGAAGTGGAGCAGCTGGGACATGAACCAGCGCCCATATGGGATCCTGGTGCGTGCAAGGCAAGGACTTTAGCCAGTAGGCTACCGTGTACCCTCCTCTCAGTTTTTAACGCTTTGACTCTTTTTGTTTCTCTGTGTGACAGTATGAAATTCATTGAAAAGACTTACAGTTCTGCTTGTTGAACTGAAATTAACTCCAGAAAGAATAGTGAGGGAGGAATGATAGCAGCCTAATGACTGAACTCTTTGGCCAACAGTTCCCTGGTGCTGGCGTGATGGAAGAAGCGTATGGTTAGTGCTGAGAGAAGAGAGCAGTGTTTGCTGGGCCCTCTGTACTAATCACAAATGGAGCTTGAAGTGCTCAGAACAGACCCTCCGCCTTTGTAGCACTGACAAGACTGAAGGACAAGAGAAAACGGTACAAATGGATTCTGGAGAGATATCAGCTCTTCCTTCAGAATTCCTTGGGACTGTGAAGCATTAATCCAAAATAAGACAAACCAGATGAAATAAAAATGACTAAAGAAAAAACATATTTCGGAAAAGTCCTGGAAAGTACATCTGCAAGAAGTTACTAAATACTATTTGCAAAGTAGTACTAAGTTTTGGCCTTAGTACTCACGGGAGACTGAGTGTCCTACCAACAGGATATTCCTCAGAAGCACCTCAGGGTTTGTGGAACACATGAAAGCAATTTTCAAAAACAAAGCTGAATCCTCACAATCACATTTCTGATAAACACAAACCAAGCATGCTAACATGGATCCTAGCCACCTTCCAGGACCCACCTTCAGATCCCAGATTTCAGTGACAGTCCAGCTTCGATCATTAACACCAGATCCTGGGGAACATGACTTTATTACAAGGGACTTTGGAGGACACCCCAAAACAGTAACAACTTCCAAAGCTAAAATCAAGCAAAACGAATCCCCGGTGACCATCATTCAAATTCATGGCTGCTTTCCTGCTTCATTTATTTTAAAGGACAAGTGCAGTGTTCTTCACTTTAGAAATGCAACATGCTCGTTATAGTTGTATTTTTGAAAGCATGGAAAACAGATAATTCTACTTTAAAAAAAGGGTACTCATTTCCTCTTCAGGAAAGTAACATGGCTCTTTAATTATAGTAAGAAAGTATAAACAAGTAAAATCAATCCAAAATTATATTAGCATTTGAGTCATTAGTTGAAATTTTGCTGAATCTAGCTTTGCATCTTTTTTTTGCGAGGCATATATTATATATTATATTATATTTCATATTATATATTTCCTCAAATAATTTGCTACTTGATAAAATAGGATATTTTAAGGACTGCATCCACTGTGTGTATTATTATTATTTATCTACTCATTTCTCAGCACTTAAAGGATAATTTTTATTATGAAAAATACGTTAAACATATTTGGATATTTGGATATATATATATATATAGTGCCTGAGGTTTTTTCTTAGAATATCACCCTCAGGCCCAGCGGCGTGGCCTAGCGGCTAAAGTCCTCGCCTTGAACGTGCCAGGATCCCATATGGGCACCGGTTCTAATCCTGGCAGCTCCACTTCCCATCCAGCTCCCTGCTTGTGGCTTGCGAAAGCAGTCGAGGACGGCCCAAAGCCTTGGGACCCTGCATCTGTGTGGGAGACCTGGAAGAGTTCCTGGCTCCTGACTTTGGATTGGCACAGCACTGGCCGTTGCACTCACTTGGGGAGTGAATCATCGGATGGAAGATCTTCCTCTTTGTCTCTCCTCTCTCTGTATATCTGATTTTGCAATAAAAATAAATAAATCTTTTTTTTTTAAAGAATATCACCTTCGTTGTTCTTATGAGAAAGTGCTCAGGAATCTCCTATTAATTTCTATATCATTCAAATGCTTTCGAAATATTTAAGAAACCCAGCCATGAGAACGAAAATGAATTCTGCCTTTGTATTCCTGAGTTTCAGTTGTGAACTGCCATTGTCTACCCCAAACATCTCTCAATTCATCCTCTGAGAGCAAGGAAACAGGAAGTGAGAGGTGGTCGCTATGGAAGGGGAGGAATGCAGCAGACGTATGGATTCTGATGGGTAGAACAGATGTGTTTGCTGATGGCATTTCCTGGGGATAGATTTCCTCAGCACGTACTTCCTAGAGACATAATGGCCATCAAAGACAAACTGGTAATATTTTTTGGTCATGTTTTAAGGAACCATGACCAAGCCTCACATCCCTAAGGAGATTAATCTACCTTTAGGAATGCAGTAATACGTATGGTGGATTAGAATCTATTTCATGCTGAGTATGGCTGGCAAGAAATATTGCTCAGAAGCCACACCAGGCCCCACTGAAAAATAGGTTACAACTGCCTTTAAATCATCGTGTTTATGTCAGAACAGCTAAATGGCAAAACCTGCACTGGGTTTTAATGCAAAGAAGATGATAAATATTTGCAGAATCAGAGTCTTATCAGAAAGGCTCCAAACCAGAGAGGAACATTCATTCTTCAGACCAAAAACCAGAGAGAGTGTGTCCATCCAAAAGACAAAGAGGTATGGACCCAGAGAAATCACTGAGCAACTGCTATGCTGAGACTGCGCTTGCCTGAGATCAAAGCCCTTACCTCCCATGATTGCACCATTATTAAAGAAAGAAAACCACACTTTTCTTGAATAGTTAACAGTTTTCTTTTCTTTTCCTTTCTTTTCTTTTTAATGTATTTGAAAACAAGAATTAGAATGTCGTACCAGCCAGTTCACTCTGCAATGGCCAAGCCCGGGCCAGGCCATCGCCAGGAACCTGTAGCTCCATCCAGGTCCCTGGGAGAGTGCAGGGACTTGGGGCTCAGGCTGTCATCCACTTGTCCAGATGCACTAGCATGGAGCTAGATCGGAGGTGAAATAACCAAGTCCTCCCAGCAATCACATGAACTGTGGGGGCTGCAAACGGTGGCTCAACCCACTAAGCAACAGTACTGGCTCCTGACACATTTTCCACCGGTGTGCGCTTCAGTCCTGGGTCCCTTTTGCAGCAGGGTGATCTCTGCTTCTTTTTCTACTTGTTTACAATTTGGAATTGTCATGTAGGCACAGGTGGTTTAGTTCAAAAGTGTTGGTCCTCCAACCAGCTCTCCAATATGCACTTGTTAATTAAGGGAAAAGTGCCACAAAACTAACTTTCTGAGATTTCTGTCTGCTTCTTTTTTCCCTCATTTAAGTCACACTGAGAGTAGAAGTCTCAGATTTGGCACACGTTGTATCATTTTCTCAAATGTTTCAAGTTTGTCAAAAGCAGGAATGCATTATCACTCCAGTTTTCCCCCCTAACTTGAATCTAAACTCTTTTCATTGTCATTAATGCCCTTCGTTACTGCCGTGTCCTCCACGTCTGGCGCTGTGCTTAATTCTTAGTAGGTACTCAGTTGTATCTGTTGAAAGAACAAGTTCAATGAACAAGTTCAATGAATTCCAGTTTTTCAGTTTTTAAGGTGTTATTGCGCCTGATTATATAAATATAGTTATATCTCTGCATGTGTGCATACTCCTTCCTTTTATCACTTCTTTATTTTTTTACTATTTTTATTCAAATCTTATCACTTCTATCAAGTTGTCATAGGCTGTGCATGGACCAAGAGATTTCTTTTTTCCATGAACAATGACTCAGGAACTGATTAACTTTAACCATGAAAATATCCATTACTGTCCACCCTTACAAAAGCTGCAGACACCTGGGGGGGGTAGGAAATAGGGAAGAACCTTCCAGAAGGTGGAGCTCTTGCGTACAGATAGCAATGGAGCAGAGGGTTCCCCCTGAACACATTCAGAGGCTGCCTCAGGAATTTCCCCACGTCCAGAGTAGGGGCAATCTCAATATCTGCCAGGCAGAATGTCCTCATGTACGGGGTGAAACAACTGGAGTGCGTGCCCCTGTTTGTTGAATTATCTTTATTTTCTTGTTTCTCTACCATCATCAACCCGGAGGTAGCACATATCCATGACTTTTATGGATTTTTGTCCATGTAAAATAAAAAAAAAAAATCAGCTTTTCTTCCACTAATCTCGAACACACCCATTGACTGGTCAGTTCCAGTTCAGAGGTAACTCTACTAGGGCTCAGTGGTATCACTGTATTACATAACATATCCTAACAACATGAAAGCCTCAGCTAGTAGCCACGTGTCAAATTCCTGAACGCGTTAAGCTCAACTTTGCTAACCCACACACTGTCTTCCTGAACCAATTCTCAACATTTCTTCCCGAGTATCTTAGGATCACCCCTGATACCAAGAAATCCAGCTACAAACTTGGCCACCTGTAGGCAGCAGCCTCATCCACCCACCTCTTCAGTCAGTCTTCCTCACACTCTTATATTCAACCACCGCCTGTTTGAAAGTCAGTCCTCAACCTCAAAGAGACTTTGCTGTTTCAGTGAAACTATTGAAAACATTCCCAAATAAGCGTCATTGCAGGAAACAATTGTTATAGCATCCAAATGCTCAAGTGATGGAAATACAGAAAATCCGTTAAGTCTCGGTCTGTTTTATGGCTAAGGCATTCATTATCTTTCTGCAGATTTTTTTCGTAGCTGATCAGATGAAAGCATATAAAACAGTCTGAGGCTAGATTTGTACTAAGTGGGAGAACAATGTGGTTTAGTGTTTTTGCTATGTTTTATTTAAACAGTTAAAATACTCCACATGAAATCTTATTTTCTTAATTTTATTTCCTTCTACCCTAAGCACTGGATTTTGTTTTTAAACATGAGGCATTTGGGGCTAGTGTTGTAATGTAGCTGGCCCAGCCACATGCCTGTGAAACCAGTTTCCCACACCCGTGCTGGTTAGCTAATCCAATTTTGATCAAGTTCCCTGCTAATGGTCTGGGAAGGCAGTAGAGGATGGCCCAAGTCCTTGGACCCTGGCACTCAGTTGAGAGACCAGAGGAAACTCCAGGCTTCAGACTGGCCAAGATTTGGCTGTGCAACCATGGGGAGTAACCAGCATGTGGAATATCTCCCTCTCCTTTTTCTCTATAAGTCTGCCTTTCAAGTAAAAAAAAAAAGAATTCTAAAAAAGCTAAGCTTATTTAACAAAATGGGGACATTTTCTATAATGTGTCCCCCCCGCCCCAATCGTATACAACAGCCATGGTCACCCTCTGGCATATTCCTGAATGCAATCACCTCTCTGAACTTCACTGGTGGTGTCCCTAGCTCCTCCTTTGGATACACAACTTTAAAACAAGTCCCACTGGCTAATGCGTCAAAGCGTCTTGTGCTTTTCTTGTATGCCATTTGTCAAAATGCATAGATACACATTTGGATTTTACAAAACTTGTCCAGATACCTGTGAGGTCAGCTCCCAAGTCTGTTTCGTTTACTGCTTTATCCACCCATTCCCATAACATCCAGCATACAGGGCTCACAGTAAATATTTGCCATATTTGCAAATTCATTTGAGATCTCTCTCTCTCTCTTTCTCTCACCCGTAATGCATGTATTTCCTTCTTACTTCTAGACTTCTAGAAGCTTCCTGACTTTGCCTCCATCTCAGCTGTGTTTTCAGGTTACGTCACAAACACCTACCTTAGGTCATAAGTTTAGGAGATCTGGCGTCTGGCCATCTCAAGTTGCCACATATTTTCAAAAGGACCATGAAAAATATGCAGTATGAAGAAAACTGTGCATACCTTTCAACATATTTCTGCACCAAAATCAATTTATCTTTGAATCCCATTTCCCATGAATTTTTAAAGCGCCCTTGCTTGTGAAGCCTGAAACCATGGCAACTAGCGTATTCGTAAGGGCACAAAAACAAAACAAAATGATAGAGCTGAAGATCTCACAGACTGGGGCAACCTGAGCTTAACAAGTGCAGGCGCAGCTCATGACCACTCCACCTGCCCAGGTTGCTGCTCTCTGCTTTGACCCTTCCTGGTGATGTTCTCCTACCTCACACACCCATCTCTCTGACTTGGTGATGTCATTTTTGTCTCCATAACATCTGTGCCTTCCCTACACTTCACAAAGAGCAGGCCCTCCACTACGTGACTGGACAATTAATAAAAGTTATGGGGACCAAGGAAATCTGAATTGCAACACAGTCTTCATCTACAAAACACTCACCCCTCTAGGCGCATATGGTCTGGTAAAACTCCGTTACAATAGAAATATACCTGCTGCGTCTAATAAAAACACTGTTAGCCACATATGGCTACTGAGCATGTTTAGATACTGAGTAAGATAAACTTATTTTACATCTCACTTCATCATATTAATTTTTAAAATATTTTTTGTGCATTTTAATCTACCTGAAAGATAGAGTGACAGAAAGGGCCCAGAGGCGTGGCCTAGCGGCTAAAGTCCTCACCTAGAACGTGCCGGGATCCCATATGGGCGCCGGTTCTAATCCCGGCAGCTCCACTTCCCATCCAGCTCCCTGCTTGTGGCCTGGGAAAGCAGTCGAGGACGGCCCAAAGCCTTGGGACCCTGCACCCACATGGGAGACCCGGAAGAGGTTCCTGGTTCCTGGCTTTGGATTGGCACAGCACTGGCCGTTGCGCTCACTTGGGGAGTGAATCAGTGGATGGAAGATCTTCCTCTCTGTCTCTCCTCCTCTCTGTATATCTGATTTTGCAACAAAAATAATAAATAAATCTTTAAAAGAAGAAAAAGAGTGACAGGAAGTGTTATCTTCCATCCACTTACTCCCGCAAATGCCTGCAGCAGCAGCTGGGGTTGAATCAAAGCAAAGCCAAGAGCCCAGGTTCCATGGATAGTGGGAGCCCATGAACTTGAGCCATGATCTGCTGCTTTTAGGAATGTTTGCAAGCGCTGGACAGGAAGTGGAAGCCCAAGAACCTGAGCTCCCAGGTGACACCTTGCTTGTCTTGGTCTGTATTTACTGTCATGTAACAGGTAATAGATGACAATAAATAGCCTACCTGTGGAAGCAGATAGGATCTACATCTATAGATGTCTTCACAGCGTATGAGTTTCACCACATAATCATGATTTCCAGAATCAGAGTAACTTTGCTGTGTTATCAAACACAAGGCATCAAAAAGAGCTGTAGGCGAAGATGGTGCTGACCACAAGGCACAGCCTCAATACTCCTCCAAACACAGACAGGTGGAAGCCGACCTACTAGATAGGTATGCCTGCTGTGTGATGACAAGGACCACGTACCTGGCTGAGCAGTGCTGTCTGCAGGGATCCGGAGGTTGAAGTGTGGTTTTGGTTTAATGTCTGCTAGCCTTTTAGCCTTAGTCTGATGATGCATTACTCACAGGGATACAGGGTGGGGAGGAAGCAGGTGGGCCAGCCCTGAAGTCTGACTCTCTCGTTTAACAGTAAGTGACCTTTGGTTAGCCAACATATCAAGCTTTAATGCCCCCACCTATCATAGAGTATTACTGACAGTTCTTACTTTGCACAGCTTTGTTGCCCTTTGAATGGTACCTTCCAGGGATGAGGTTCCAGGGAACTCCTGTGACCACCTGTCAGGCTGCTGAGTCAAGAAGTGACGGGCAGGAGGAGGCCTTTCTGAGTGTATGGCAAAAACTCTTACCCTGGTGATACCACTATGTTTGTGGGCAGTTGCGTGCATAATGTGCAGCCCTGTGTAGCATACATGTGTCTGTTAGATCCTAGCATTCCTATATGCTGCACAGGAAACTTATATATATATATACATACATACATATACATACATATATATGTATATATATACATATATGTGTGTATATATATATATATACACACATCAGAGGCTTCTTTAAATTTTCCCTTTTCTAGCCTTTAGTGGTCCTGTACACATCACATAGTCCTATGGGAGATGGATGGTGCTGTTTATTTCTATTTTAAATGCTGGAAATCTGGAGCTAATTGATAAATCAGAATTTGCACTCAGAATGCTTGAGATTGAAACCGTACTGCCTTGGAAATGATAAATTAAAACCGGAGAGGATATGCATAATTTTTTGGAGCAGAGAGTTCAGTACACAGTGCTTATTCACAGGCACGATACTTCATTCCCAATGTTTTTTTTTTAACCTTAGAAACAAATTACAGGATGACAGAAATAGCAAGCTTCCATCAATAAAACATTTAACTGCTAAATTTGGCAGAACTGCAACAACTGACAGCACTTCTGCCAGGCTCCTCAGGAATATTACCTGTTCCATACATCACAGAATATAAGAATATTAAAACGTAATTTAGGGATTAAAAAAATACTATGTTAAATTTAGTATGAAATTAGTGAAGAGTTTAGGTGAGTTGAGACTGGTTTTGAAGCTGCAATGCCCACTCTAGGAGGACTTTTTTTTATTTTAAAATGTATCTATTTTAATTTTATCTGCAAGATAGTGGAAGAGAGAGCCAATGCATCTCTGGTTCATTCTTCTGGTGCCTGTAACAGCAACGGCTGGCTGGGCCAAAGCTAGAACCCAGAACTCAACCCGAAGCTCCATGAATGACAGAGACACAAGCACTAAACTATCTCACGCTGCCCGCCAGGGTCTGGATTAGCAGTCTGGATTAGGCATAGAACCTAGGGGCTCTGTTATAGGATGTAGATATCCAGGCAGCTCTTTTTCTAAAGTTTATTATTTTTGAAAGTTAGATTTATAGAGAGGATGGGCGAGAGAGAGAGAGAGAGTGACAGAGAGATCACCCTTCTACTGGTTCATTCCCCAGATGTCTGTAACCACCAGAACTGGGCCATGTCAGAAGCAGGAGCCAGAAACTTCATCTGGGTCTCCCATCTTTGGTTGTCCCAGGTCATTAGCAGTGAGCTGGATGGGAAGTGCAGCAGTCAGGACACAGACTGGTGCCCACATGGAATGCCAGCTGTTGCAGGCAGTGACTTTACCAGATGTGTCCCAATGCCAGCCCCCAGGTCCAGAGCAACATCTTCATTGCTGTGCCAGACTCCCAGGCATCCCAAGAATTTTGATTCTTGCTGACTTTCAGAACAGACATGATACTCATCTGTCCTCAACTACGTCTGGGCAGGGATTCCTCTGTTTTGGGAAAACCCACAGATTTCCATCAGCAGGTGGCTGCTACTTGAATCAGCTTCCTTCCGTTACCTGTGTACGTACTCTGTCCCCCACCTGCTCCGTGGGATGAAGCAGTTAGTCTTGCTCTAGGTCCTTTTCACAAGGCATACCTTACAGTTGAGGATCTGGAAGACACGCTGCTGCAGCGTCTGGCCAGCCTTGGGCCTCACAAGGATGTAAATAACTTTCAGGTCGGGGCTGGTCCGGAACAACTTCTCCATCAGCACTTTACCCATGAAGCCCGTGGCCCCCGTGATGAGGATGGACTTGCCGCTGTAGAAAGCTGCGATCATGGACATGATTCCTCACTTTCTGGTAGGTAGCTTCCCAAAGAGATTCCTGAAAAGGTGGAGAAATAACGAAGCTTATTTCACAGACGTTCGCAAATGCCAAGTCCTGTTCGATGTGAGCTTTGAAAGCATGAACGAAGGATCAGGCCCAGAGAGCATCATGGCTTCTAAAAGCAATCTTTTTTTTTTTTTTTTCATTGCCACTACTGTGCTCAGCTCCCTCGTGAGACTCTGGGCAAGAAATGAACACCATAAGGTTCCTGTTCTTGAACAACTGCCTGTAATCTCATAGAGGAGTCAGACACCATTGAGAGATGGTTAACCACGACGTGGAAGGGCTGGAACAAAGGAAACATGGAAGAGCGGATGTATGGCAAGGTTTGAAAATTTCTGGAAGGTACCATAGCTGGTGACATGTGACCTGAAACCTGGAGGCAGAGACGGGTGTTCACGCACAGTGTTGAGCACTGACTGCACCATCCTCTGCACTGAGTCCTGGAGATACAGGAAAGCAAGGTTGGCAGGTGCCAGCTGTCACCCCAGCAGGAGAAGCCAGCAATACAAACACAGAACAGCACAAGCAAGTTCACTGCTGATCAGTGCAAAGGCTCTGAAGTAAATAAAAAGGGGGGAGCAGGTGTCAAGGGCAGGAACTACGCCCAACCATCAGTGCTATTCACTTGAGGAAATTCAGATTTCGAATCACATTAGCCGTGTTACTGAGTTACCATTAAAGCCCTTTTTAGTAAGAGTTGATTTCACAATTTTTTTTCTTTTGTGAGATAGGAAGAGAGGCAGACTGAAAGAGATCCTGTCCACTATCCATTCCTCAAATGTCTGCAAAGGCTAGGGATAGGCCAGAGCTGGAGTCAGAAGACAGGAGGCAAACCCAGGCACTCTGACATGGCACACAGAAACCCTAACCTACAGACTAAATGCTCACTTCCTGAGAAATAGATATTTTTAAAAGGAAATTTCTGGGCCTTGTACAAACTTCAGATACACATTGTTATACACATTAGTTGTCATACAATCTACCCAGTGTCTTTCTAAAGAAGTAGTGTTGGCAAGTGTGGACTGGGACTGGACGCACCAGGCCGGGCCAGACTGCAACACCTTCTGGTGTTCTGGAGGACCAGGGTAGATGTGGGACGGACTAGGCTAGGCTTCAACTCCAAACTGAGCCATGTATGAGCCGTATGTGGGTATGGACCAGCCGTGGCTGGGCTGAAACATCCAACAGCAAGAACCAGAATGGGTTGAAGGCCAGTTAGGAAAAGCCACTGTTTCTGCTAGGACAGGTGAACTGAGTACTGCTGGCTGATGGACCCAATGGTATGCGCAAAATCTGGCATTGTACGGGGTTCTGATGGAGGAGCCTGGACAACTCCTCTGCCAGGACACAGACCCTGCCAAGTGCAAGAAGCATGGAAGGAAATAGCCCAGAAGAGGTCATGGAAAGTGTCCCACTGGCATACATTTGGCATGGGTTGGGGGCAGGCCAGGCTGAATCAGTTCACATCATCCACTGGCAAATCCAAACACCAGAACAGAGTGTGGGTCGAGCCAGGTTCGGTCGCGACAAAAGCAGTACACAACACGGAATGCCAAGGTGAGGTTGCCCGTACCGGATGTGACTGCAGCGACAATCCAGCACGCGTGAGAACCAGGAAGGGAGGGGGCAGAGCCGGCAAGGGAATAAGGGGTGGTTCCCTTGCTGGACAGCTACTCCCGCTGGAGAGAGTGAGCTGGGATGGCGGGGACAGACCAGACTAGGCAGGGCTACAACACCTGTGCACCTCATGTGGACCACATCAGGGAAAAGCCAGACGGGGCTGATTATTCCTACTGGTGCAATCTACAATTGGAGTGGGTGAGAGTTGTTGGGGCTTAGCTGCAGCATCAGCTGGCAGAAGCTGGCACTGGGGGCTAATTCTGTCAAGTTAAACCACAGAACCACCTGGAGAGTGCATAGTCCAGGAAGTGGGAGTGGCCTGGGAGGGAAATAGTGGGCTCCTCCCTCTTAGGTTACCACCCCCCATGGGAGGGCACAACAACTAGGGCAGGGGCTGGGGTGGCTTGAGAGACACCCAACAACATCCATGAAGGCTGGATAACTGAGCTGGTTAGATGGAACAAGGCTTTAATACCCATTGACATGTATGAGAGCAGAAGGGGATGTGGGTCAGACTGGACTAGTCTGCTGCACATACTGGCAAACCAGGGTAGGAAGCAGGCCTGGTGGGGGTTGTTGTGGGTCACTCCAACTAGGCTGCAGCCCACATTGGTTTGTGTGTGCTGGGCAGAACCAGGCTGGACTGCGGCACCCATTGGTTCCAGTGGAAGACAGGGATGGAAACAGAACCAACCCAGCAATTGCAACCACCAGCTGATTGGGGCAATGGACTGTGCCAGGCCCTGTACTTGCTAGTACATACAAGAATCTGGTCTGGGAACACCTCAGCAAAGTTTCTTTGGGGATCCCCCCAATCGAGCTTTCGGACTCAGAACCCTAACCATCAAAAGACAGAGGACAGAACAAGTCAATCAACCACCTCAGCTATATGTTGGCAGTGAAAAACTGGGCAAATGGAGACTCTATGATGGACTATGTCAATCAGTGGATTCTCCAACAACCTCATCGTGCTTGGAGTGGTGAGAGTGGCAGCAATTCAGAACTGTTGAACTATCAAAACTGCTTGATCAAGACCCTCGGAGCATGCCCTCATCAAGGACCTGGGGCAGGTGGGAGACTGGGTGGGACTTCTCCCTTAAAATCCCCTTTTATATCAGATATATGAAGGAAACAATATGGAACTAAAAAAAAAAAAAAACCCTAACGTTTGAAAGGAAAAAAAAAAAAGAAGTAATGTTGGGTATTCTTTATTTGTCAAGGTTCAAGCTCAGGAAAGTGGCCTTACCAAGTCTGGAAGGCAGCAGGGATGCCAGATGAACATGCGAGTTGCATGCAAGGCTGAACTCAGATCCCAGGTCACACTGAGGAGTTGTGTGACTTACGCAAATGATTAACCTTGCCATACTCCAGTTTCTGCCTTAGTAAAATGGGATGGTCATGCAAAGTTGGAATGAGTTAATCCATGTAAATTCCATGGAAATAGAAACCACCTGTTGCTTACACTCAGTTGTTGGTTTAGTATGTAGTCACTGGTTGATATTTTTCCTCTTAACAATTCCAGCCTTTTCTGAGGTTTATTTTATTGAATACACTCATGTCCCATGTGGTCATCTTTCCTGTGTAGATACATTGTGTGATGATCAACTCAGGGTATTTAAGGGACATTGATTTGTAAAGATTCTGTCTTGTATGTTTTATAGACCCTCTTGGAATTAAGAACAAGAGAATGTATAACTTAACCAATTGTAACAGCCAGGTGAAGCTCTTTGACTAATTATGTCAGTACTCGGAGATTAATCTTGCCTATTCCTTTACATATGGAACATTTAAATACCACATTCCTTCAATACCACATGAGACATCGAAGAATGTGATGAGTATAAACGCAAGAGAGATAACTGACTATGGGTGGGGTGACTTCCCTACCTTATCTGTTCTGAAGATGTTTGTTTTCCCACATCATAGACTAGGGCAGAGTGGTACTTTCTATAAATGTAAAAGCGCTGTTATTTTAGCTCCAGATACAGTTTTGCAATTTAGGATTTAAGTCGTGAAGAGAAAGGAAGATGGCTAATGAGCCTGTTTAGCCTGTTTCTTGTGATATAAGAAGGCTCAATATGCCCCCAAAGAATTGAATTTTTCTGCTGTATCTGGAGCCCAGATACTTCTCAACCACAGCACAACCTCTGGCAGGGGACATTGAGTACTGCAACAGGAGAACAAAGCAGGAACCTGGCCCTCATTCCTTGCTTGACATGAGTAGGTGGCCGAAGGACTGAGGCTGTGATTCTCAACTCCAGTGATTCTGAATAACATCAGAGAATTCCTTTCTTTTGCCTCCTGTTTCCATTTACAAGATACGACTGGATTCCTGACTCCTTGAAACCCAACTTCCTATGCTACAACTTTGCAGTGTGTAGAATTGCTAGCCCTTAAAATAGTCAATTCAAGTAAACACATGCCTTCTTAGAATTTAAATAATCTCACCGCCATGGGGCATATGTAGTGCTGGGATATGTTTTGTTTTCAGAGAAAGTTTCCAATTTTTAACCAAACTTTCCATCTCTCGGCTGTAAATTAGTGCACTAACCCCATTTTCACACAGCTTGAACCTACTCATGTCATGCATAAACCCAATGAGGCCAACTTAGGAAGGTCTGGCAATGGAGCCTGCCTGGGTCAGCAGGGCAAAACCCCTCGGAGGATTGGTGGCTATTTTGGAGTGATCAATTCAGTCTCTCCTATAGTTGCTTCTGTTGTCATTTTTTAAAATGAGAATTCATTGAATAGTATATGTTCAAAGATATTTCATACAGACAAATGGAGTTTGGATTTGTGACAGGCACAATTGAATGGATGGGTGTGTCCAAAAGAAGTCAACACTGTCTTGTAACGCTCAGGAAATGAAGTTTGCTCTAGTTCATTGAAATGAAGCATTCAAAGGCTTTCAATAAGTATACCAATGAAGGAAAAGCACTTATGAAGTAATATTAAAGAGGTAACACATACTGGTCTGCATTATGAAACTCAATGATTCTATTAGTGTAATGGATGGGAGAGAACAAAATGACATAATTGCGAGGGAGGATTAAGAGGTCTTACACAAATCTGTATTTTTTTATAGTTTTAGAAAGGTAACTAATAGCATATATTTCATCAACAAATTCTTAGAAAGCAGTGGTAGGTAGTATTTTATCCCATCCTTGTTTGCTGTGGGCACTACAAGTGTAAAGTAATTTGCAAAACAAACTCCCATGGTAAAGACATATTTAAATTATTTTTGAAAGGATGGCCCAGGTGGCATTTTGCATTAACGTTTTAATGTCTAGATATTTAAAGGTAGGGCACTTGAAGGTGATCAAAGTTAACTGAGGTCACGAGGCTATAGTGCTAATCTGATCAGACCAACTTCCTCATAAAAGGAAGAATCACCAGAGTTCGCTTGTCAGTGCAGGCCCAGAGGAAAGACCATGTGAGGACACAGCAAGAACCCAAGTCAGAAAGCTGGAACACAGGCTATGCTTAAACAAAAAAAAATGATCTTACTGCAACCCCAGTTGTGGACTTCCAGCCTGCACAACTGTGAACAATTACATTTGTGTTGTTTAAAGCCATCCAAGGTTGTGGCATGCGCGTGAGAAAACTCCATCCCACATGCTAATAATGTTCATAAACAGAGAAATGGACTCAGTTTTTCATTTGCAAGCAGAGTACCTTTTGAAAATAATTCACATGAAACTTTTCAATTCTAGAATAACCCTTTATCATGTAGCCAACATATCTGTGTCATTTTCTCACTTTGTGTCCAAAAAAAAAAAAAAAACCATGATATTGAATCTCGGTTTTCTTAAGTATAGAAAGATAGTTCCTGATGACCCTATTAACCCCAGGCTTAAAAAAGTTATGTTTTAACCCACACATCTGTTTACCAAGCACTTTGTGAAAAAAAGTGCTTTTCATTAGCAAGTTCTTTTTACTGTTGAAGTTTCCTGAGTATATCCTAAGTTATATAATTCAGCAGTGAATTGAGATACTTTTCACAGGGCCTGTTTAATATAACTTTTCCGTAAAAAGGAATAAGCTCAACCCCCAGGGGTACTGTAGGCAGTAGTTGGGAATAGGTCTCACTAATTGGATGTGTGGTTCTCCATGGTGAAGAAAAATCCATTTGGAAACAGCTGGAAAAGATGGGCCAGCTGGAAAAAGATGGGCCAACCTGGCTGGAAGAACTCCAGATTAGGTAAGCACCATGAGACACATTCCTTCTAATTTATTTCTGCATAGCTTATTAGCAAGCAAGTCTTTTTAAAAGTCAAGTGTAACAGATATAAGGGACAGAAATGACCCAAAATCTACATACCTGATTAAACATGTATTGAATATCTACTATGTGCTAATACTATGTTCAGCATAGGTAACTAGGTCTGATCCCTGATCAGTGGTGATGTCTTATTGTAACACAAGCAATTGTTATCCCTGATCATAAAAGGTGAGTCAGGCATCAGTTGATACATGAAGATTGTAAAGTAATATCAAGATAGCCATAATCAAACACAAGCCTTTATGTTTCCTTTTTCCTCCTGGTGACTAATAAATTATATCAAATGAAAGAAAGGTAGTTGTGCTAGTCAACTGAGGATAGGAATCCACCGGAATGGATAGTAAGCCACTCAATTTTTTCCCTTGTGTAAAATTAAAGACTTAAAAGAACATATAAATTATCATTACATTATTTTAGAAATTTCTAGAGATAAAACCAACAGAACTGTAGGATCAGTCAGTAGATAGGTGGGTAGAGAACCAAGAGGGAATATCTTGACAAGCTCCCAACTACTAAAACACTTGAAATTTCATTCAGGTAGAAAGTTCCAGAGTTTTGCCAGACTTATTTCCTGTCCTTTGATATGCAAATATTTTATCAGTGAGGTCAGGGTAGTTGTTATCTCTTGAGTCCTAGTTTTAGTGTGGCGTCTTGTGGGAAAACAAAACAACCCCAGTTTATGCAATCCCAATTCTGACACTGTGCTGGGGGTACTGACATATCCCTGAAGTGGGAGAGTGACGCAGGCTGATTCCGGTGGTCTTCATCAAAAAGAGTAAAGAAAAATACAGGTTTCCAGATCCAAGTTGCGTACCAGCTCCCAAGGCTGTATTCATTTGCTCAAGTTAAATGACTTGTATGCGTATCATTGGTGATCACCATCTGGCTAAACCTACAAAAGTGGACTGCTCCTCTCCAAAAATCCTTCTGTCTTCTGAATAGGCCAAATAGGTGAGTTGCCTGGGGATAGAGTGGGAACCAACACCCCTGCCTCTTTCAGTCCTGGCTGTGTCACTGATCTTTGCAGCCTCTCCGGTGCTTCCTTTGGGTTACTGTTATTCTAGGCAGAGGCAGTCCTGGCATTTCTACTTGGGCTTTCCCATCATAACAGAGCTCACTCCACAGGCTGGGGAATTCGTGTGAGAATTCTGTCAGTGACTGTACATGTATGTATCTGGGCTAAAACCCGTCGATCTCTTTACCTCCAGAAATCTCTACTCAAGAGACCTGCAGTTTGTTGCCCATGTCCAATCACATGTAGAATGACTAATTATTTCCTGTTCTTCAACTAGTCACCCAGGTAAAAATGCCCCTTTCAAGAAGACTAGGAGAAAGACTAACAGTAGAAACGGAACGGTTGTTCTTCCAGGGGAGCTGGCTGCCTGGATCTGAACAATGGCACAAATTTGGGAACCGACCAGGGAGCTGTGAATCTCTGTTTTTGAGGATTCAAGGACACCCTGCGTTGAGTTGACCCAGAACTTTTCTGCTCATGCTGATCATGTGAGAAGTTAGTAAATTTCCCAGTTTTCTCATATCCAGGAATGTCATGGTTAACTGTCAGTGCCATAACTCCCTGCAGGCCAGATGGTCCTAATTTCCTCCACGACTCTTGTGTTTGTTTTGGTGGCCATCTATATCTAGACTTTGGCATCTAAGTGCTGCCACTTGACAAGCCTGGAATTAATTGCTCCCATTGCATTTAAAGTCACTAATTCAGTAACAGCTATTGCCACTGTCTCTTCTGTTATACCTGCCTCACAGAATACTTTCATAATGAAATAAGGTCGAGGAGACACTATTGCTCCAAATGGTCTAAACAGATACAGAATGATGTCTATCTATATCTACCAACCAAACCTTCTCTTTCTAAAGTTTTGCATATTTACTTTTGAAAAACAAAGTGATGAAGAAAAAGGCAGAGACAGAGAAAGATCTTGCATCTGCTGGTTCACTCCACAAATGCCCACAATAACCTGGGATAGGTCAAACTGAAGTCAAAGCCAGGGGTCTCTTGCATCACCATGCCAGTCCTAATAACGTCTTGTTGGCATATTACATGGCAATGGCCTGAGCTGAGCCAATTCGAAGCCAGGAGCCAGGAGCTTTTTTCAGGTCTCCCACATGGATGCAGGGGTCCCAAGGCTTTGGCCCGTCCTCGACTGCCCTCCCAGGCCACAGGCAGGAAGCTATATGGAAGTGGGACCTCCAGGACACGAACCGGAGCCCATATGGGATCCTGGCATGTGCAAGGTGAGGACTTTAGCCATAAGGCTACTGAACCAGGCAGAAATTATGGTTTTTAAAAAGATGAACATGAAAGTTAGTTACTAACATGAAAACTGATGTAATCTGATAACCTTATTTCCCATTGAGAACTAATGTTCCATCCTGTTCCAATAAATTGACAGTATCTAAAGAAACATCTGAGAAGCTGTAAACATACCAATTGAAAATATGCAAATAAGTTTTTAGAAAGACCCAGATTCTGAATTAGGGCTAATCCTTTCCCCATCAAAATTGTTTCTCCAAGACCTTCCTCCACGTCAGAACAGTAAGCTACCAGTAGCATTGCTGTTTTTCTCTAATGACGTATGATAACTTCTATTCAGCCAATAAGGTTCTAGACATTTGCCTTTAAAACAAAGTACTTACAAAATACATTTCATTTTTGTATGAAACAGTGGGAAGCAACTATAGAACATGAAAAGAAAAATACATATTTTGCACATCAAAATACGAACTCTCAGAATAACAATCCGTTAAAGCTGAATTTGGGATGACTTTCTAGGCCTTTTTTTTTTTAATAGTACTTTGAGAAAAACACTTTGTTTTTCCCTCTGGGTTACTGTTATTTAACTGTATCGTAACTCCACTCTTTCAATGCTAATGAATATACTGTCTAATCCTGACACTTAAGTTTCCTATACTTCTCATGGCATTTAGTAGACTGTAGGACCCATCCTCTGTGTTGCTGTGGACAAGGATAGAATATTTTTCACAAGAATGAGACACCTGTCTTTAAGTAGAACTAACATATGCCAGCTAGTTCTTCATCTGGACCTTCATTTCTGAATGTTTAGGTCAACGCAATTTATGTTGAAACTGTTTTGTATCTAGGGCAAATACCTGTGACTTTGAATCAATTAAAAAAGACCTTCTGATTTCTGTGTTCCACACCTTGAACTATAACAAAGGGATAAGACTAAAGGAACCTCATAGTTCCCGACTGGATTTCTATCTGTCTTCTAAGGCCCTGCCTCCAACCAGGAAGAAAAATAATGCACTATAAGGGTAAAAGGCAAAAATCTAGCAAGCATAATGAGAACAGATTACCCTAAAAAGCCTAAAAAGCATTCAAGAGAAATGAACACTTGAGATCTACTATGTCAATGGGACTTGAGTGATGTGCACATTTCGTCTATTTCATGTGAGTCCAAACTTGCCCAATCTGTTATTCTTTATCCATACACTAAAAAAATCCATTCCTAGAAATGTCTGTTTTAGAAATAATCTGTATGGACTGGCACGGCGGCCTAGCAGCTAAGATCCTTGCCTTGCAGGCGCTGGGGTTCCATGTGGGTTCTGGTTTGTGTCCCAGCTGCCTTACTTCCCTTCCAGCTTCTTGCTTGTGGCCTGGGAAAGAAGTAAAGGACAGCCCAAAGCCTTGCGACCCATGTGGGAGACCTGGGAGAAGCTCCTGGCTTCGGATCGGCTCAGCTCTGGCCGTTGCAGCCACTTGGGGATTGAGCCAGTTGTTGGAAGATCTTTCCCCTTTCATCTCCTTCTCTCTGTACATCTGCCTGGCCAATAAAAACAACTAAATCTTAGAAAAAATTAATCTGTAGCCTTCTTTTTGGCATACTCTGTCTCTGAAAGATGTCTGTAGTCAATCATGCTCTCCAATCTGCCATTCTCTCTTGCTTACTTAAAGATCATCTTCCAGGTCATGCCAAATATGTTCACTGTGTGATGAAAAGTTAAAATTGACACTCACACCACATAAATGCTCACTAGAATCTGACCAGTTTGGAAACACTCCCCAAGATTCGTTAAAAAGCAATGGGCTTCTGCAGCTATTCCTCATATTGCATCCTGAATCAACCTTATGTTGACCTTTCCACAGAGTGCAATATTTCTCTCAAAAATAATAACATATGTGACCATGTCTATGTGGTCTAAAATAACACACAGCGATATAAAACATTAAAACATTAAGGTGACTATAATAAGCAGTTTGACTTCTCTCGGTAGTAAGCAGGAAGTCATGGTGGGATTGTGAAGCTATTGTTTGAATCAGAAGGGTGTGACGGGGAGGCAGAAAGGCAAGCAGACATTTGGAGATGGTGATGAGAGTCAAGCACAGCGGATATGAAAAAGCTCAACATGTATTACAAGTGTAAAATACGGCTGCAGAAAATAACAAGAAGAAAGAAATCCCAGGCTAGAATCGATAACAGACGATCCTGAAAAAGGGAAACTCTCCTTTCCACTTAAAGGTGTAGCTTTTACATGAACTGAATGTCTCTGGGCAAAGGAATTAGAATGATGAGGAGGTACTCAGAAGGGGAACACAATGAGGAGGCCCTCCAGTGGTCCAGGCCAGAGGTCAGAAGAGCTGAACCAGGGGCAAGGCAGGAGGGCGGTCATACTTCAGTGTAAATAGGAACCATCTGCAGTGTTCATTCATTAACACTGCAGATGGGAAGCCCTCCCGCACATCCTGATTCAGTGGATCTGGACCGGAAGGCCCCACGGATGGAAAAGAATGCTGGCAACTATGCAGAGCAGTGCAGGTTTGAAGTTTAGTTCTTAGGGAAGTGACAGCACTCGCCAAACGGAAACAATATTAGTGGGAGGATTTCTTTTAAAAGAATGTATAGCACCTGGCTCACTTTATGTTTGGATCGACGGGGCTGGAATGGAGCAAATGCTGGAAAGACATTTTATTTTTTTGAGATATTTAATTTTTTTTTCTTTGAAGCACATACCATGTTCCATCTTGCAGGAGCATCTTTATGTACACACCTTTCTGCCACAGAATTCATCAAAAGGCAGAGACTAGAGTCATCACTTTGTCCCCTGACAGTGCAATTGAGTAAGTTTG
This sequence comes from Ochotona princeps, assembly GCF_030435755.1. Classification (NCBI taxonomy): domain Eukaryota; kingdom Metazoa; phylum Chordata; class Mammalia; order Lagomorpha; family Ochotonidae; genus Ochotona; species Ochotona princeps. The sequence goes on from NC_080858.1 coordinate 6,369,127, forward strand.
GTTAGATCTTGTCTTTAGCTGTATTTGTGTTAATCATTGATTTTATATCACACGCTTGAGCTCTTTGAGAGGAGAGCAGTGCACCCACTCTGTATTGTTGGTGCCTGCTAAATGATAAGCAATCAATGCCGTTTAAGTGAATGAATAAATGAATAAATGCATGGCTGGGCAGATCTTTGGAGGGTGAAATGCATACGAGTGCTGGCTGGATGGTAATCCAGATTTTTAATTTGTGAAATCCCCAATCTCTAGCAATTCTCCCCCTCAAATGCAGGGTCTGCCTGTCACTCTGAGATGAAGAATCCCTTGGAGGTTGTGTGACCCAACTGGCTTGAACTGTGTTTCTGCAAAATCATTTGATTGAGTTTAGTGTTTAAAGTTGAGATTCATCATCACTTCACACTGACCCTAATAGCAAGCACTTCAAGTCGCCTATTCTTTCCTATTCAAATGAAACAGACTTTAACATTCCCTTTAACACAGCTACTGGCACATTTTTTTCTGGAACTCAGCAGTTTTGGGGAAGGAAGCGATCAACACCATTATTCTCGATTTTTTTTCTATTATTGTAAACTCTGTGATTCACTTTAACCCAGTCAGATATCGGGAACACTGGTCCCATAAGGATGTACAGGAAAAGCCAAGTGGCCTTGCCTGCAAGAGCAAGGTTTCACCTAGTATCTTCAAACAGGTTTGGATCTAAATTGAGAAATACATTGACACAGCTGTTCAGTGAACGCTGTGTAGCAGATGCCAGGTAGACAATTCTTGCAACACAGTGGAGAATAACATAGTTATCTATTGAGGACAAAGAACTTTGTAATAGCTCTCCCTAAGGAGATCTCCACAGTCCACTCATGGCCCTAGACTGCACCTTCCATCTGGCATGACCTTAGGAGCCCTGAAATCTCTCCGTGTTTTTGACAGTTCCCAGACATGAAATGAACTGGGTGGACAGTTTCAGACTTTCTTAAAGACTGCAGGGGTGCCTTCAGTTAACACACCATTCCAACTGTGGCTTACGTCACAGAAAAGGAACAAATTGTATCTGTTGAGTCTCAGTTTCTCCCCACCCTCCCGTGGATGCTCCAGATTCCAAGCTCAGACAAAATGTATGTGACGGCAACAATGTCAAGCACTTGAAGAGACTACTGCTATCAACTGCACACCTATTGCATGATGCCACGGTGATGGGCACTTAGCAGAGCTGCAGCTGAGAGATGGGATCTCAGTACAAAGAGGGGATAATGATTAAACAGAATTTTGACCCAGAGTCTGAGACAGCCTGCTCAGGAAAGCAACTGCTTATGTACAATGAACACCGCAGAAAGCAGCCTGCTCGAAGTCAGCCTTGCAAGAAATTGGCTTGCTGTCTCCAGTGACAAGCCAGGAAGAGAAACGGTGCTTTCCTGAACAACTGGCTCATCTATTACTGATGGACCCGCTCATTGTTTTCCCCATTTCCAACTCGGTGCTATCTGGAGCAAGTCCTAAACACTCAAGCAGCGTGTCCACTTGCAACCAGCCTGCCTCCCGCTCCTCCAGCCTAGCATATCAAACCAGGCACACTTGAATCCGTCCTTTTCTCCACTACAAACTTACTCTTGTCCCTGCCTCTGCTGACCCTTACATCTCCACAAAATCACAGGCAATGGGGTCTGACCCGAGTGCTATAACAAACTCAGAATCAACAGTTTTGATCTTGTTTCTTTGTTTGGTCTTTATTGGTTTCCACACAACTATCAAATCCATTTTACGGATAAGGGAACTGTTAGAAATTAACTTTTTAAAGGTGTCACATATGTAGCACAGTAAAAGTCTGAACATGATTCATAACTTGCAAAGTGATTCCGTGAAACCCTGAGTACCTTCCTCTTTCCTTAGGAGGAAGTGACTACAGCTATAATAATGTTAGCTTTCGAGATGGCTAACTTTATAGACCTGTGAATTCAGATGTACTGTTAAGGGTTTAGGTGACATTTAGGCTAATAATGGCAACCTTAATTCTGTGTTGTTAAGAACAATTAAGTCGTTTGGAAGATACAGAGAGAGTTTGCATTTGCTGTTTCACCGCTCAATGTCCACAACAGAGTTGGGCCAGACCAAAACCTGCACTCGGGAACTTGATCCGGGTCTCCTCCATGGTATCCAAGTGTTTGAGTCATCACCTGGTGCGTCCCAGGGTGGTTGGAACAGGTTGGAACCAGAGACCTGATCCCAGCCAATGTAATGTGGGAAATGAGCATCCCAGCTGTTACGTACTTCTTCACCATATGTTGAATATATGGACAGGTCTGGAGCCAGTACATGGTACAACTGGAGTTACTAGTGAGGGAGAGGATATTTCAGACATTTATAAAAAATGTAATTAGGAGATAATTTTATTTTGATGCAAAAATGTTTTTGAAACCTATGTATGTGAAGGAGTATTCAAAAAGGTCATGACTAATGTATATTATGAAAAAGCTATGCATGGGGTTCAGCACAGTAGCCTAGTGGCTACATCCTTACCTTGTATCTGCCAGGATCCCATGTGGATGCCGGTTCATGTCCCAGCTGATGCATTTCCCATCCAGCTTCCTGCCTGTGAAAGCAGTCAAGGATGGCCCAAGGCCTTGGGACCCTGCACCCACGTGGGAGACCTGGAAGAAGCTCCTGACTCCTCGCTTTGGATCAGTTCAGCTCCAGCCGTTGCAGCCACTTGAGGAGTGAACCAGTGGATGGAAGATCCTCTTTCTCTCTGTCTATCCTTTTCTCTGTAGATCTGATTCCAGTAAAAATAAGTGAATCTTAAAAAAAGCTATGCGTGGATTTCAAAAGTTTGCACTAAAGGACATATATCTTTTCATTTTCTGCACCTGAACTTTCTGAAATATCCTCCTAATAGCCTGCCTGTGCAGTCCCTGTTTCATGAGACAGAGTGCTACCCACATGTGCTGCTCCCCAGTGCTAGACTCTGTAACTCTAAAACACTAAAACCCAGTAGGGACAGCGTGAGGAGGCAGAATTTGAGCACACGTATATTTACTGACTGAGGGGACAGGTGAAGTCTCAGAGGTAAATTTGAAAATATGCTCTCTCAAAAACATTAAAAAAATAATTTGCTTAAATGGACATAAAAAAGAAGTCCTCACGTTTCACATGCTCAACTGCAGGGGTCCTGTGTAATGGAAAGGCTGAGTAGTGAGGACAGTACAGACAGATCCACAGAGGGTGAAATCCCTGCTCACGCTGTCACCACTGACTTTGATGTGGTGTCTCGGACTCTGCCCAGCCCCTCCTGTGGAACGAAAAACAACAGAACTTGCCAGTTGCACTCGCCCTGCTGCTGCAGCACACGAGAGGACCAAGGAGACCGCCTGCTAGGGAGGTGTCTGCCCGACCTTGCACTTCAAGTGTTGATACAGGGGAGCAAGGACACATTTTTATAGTTCATACACTTCTTGGGCCTTTTGGACATCAAAGGGCGCACTGGGATGCTTGTCAGGATGCAGTGGAGTGTGCAAAAAAAAAAAAAAAAACACCTCAGTATGTGAAAATTAAGAGAGAGAGAGAGAGTTTAGGCTGGAGAAACAGGAGGAAGGAGAAGAAATTTTTCAGAAGAGAAGGAAAAACTGGGTGAGGACAGATATACAGAAAACAAACACCATGGTTGCCATAATATCTAGGCCAAATAAACATAAATTTCAACCTTCACTTTGTAAAGAAAATCTTCCTAGATTTCAGTCAAATACAAGGCTAGTTTAAAAAGGTAAAAAGATGCAATTAAATGAAATATTTACTTCGGTGTAAACATGTTCAAATCCAATCATAATATTTTCATACTGTATATTTTCCCTGACTTTCTTTTGGGTACCCTGTGTAGGCCTTGATTTCAAAACTGCTTGCATTAAAGGAAAGCTATCTTTCAGCTCCATTTTCCACAAGCTGTTGGAATTATTCTCCTATGAAGTGAGAAGTTAACAGCAATTCTAGGTGGAGGCAAAGAGGAGGAGACCTGAGCTGTGATTGTCGGCTCAGGGACACAAACACGCACCAGCAATCGCATCATACGGAGCTTAGCTTTTCTGCAGCGCAAATTCAGAGAGGAGCAGCAGAGGGAGGGCAATGGTGTGATGCACTAGAGATGAATAGGCAAGACCGAGTCCCAGTCCATGCCTACAATGTCAGGATACACTTAGACAGCAGAATGATGGACTTTGGATTGATTGTGAAGGACTATGCTATTGTAAGGGCATCATGGAAGTTAGTCATATAATAATGCTAAAGCTCCTTAGGAATTACTTGACTGATATCTGTGTAGCATACAAATATTTTGATAAGTAAACAACAAAACCAACTATACTTTCGGGGATTAAATGTCACTAAGCATGCTTCTTCCTGCTATCTACAGTTCACTGGGCATAAAATAGTCTGTCCTTCAAATATGGCTGCTATGCCAAGGATTCGCAAATGATTTTGTCTGAGGATCTCTTTATATTCTTAAAATTACTGAGTTGTGGCGATGTCCAAAAATATGTAGCATGTTAGAAAATGAAACTGGACCTTGAAAACAATGATATACTTATGGAATGTTTTTAAAAATCTTTAAAGAAGTGACTATATTGTTAAAAATACACTGAGAAGATGGACAGTTTTGAAAATATGTTGAATCATCTTTCTAAATAGAAAAACTAGATTTTCACATCTGTTTCTGGCTGCAATCTGCTGCTCGATATTGTTCTGGTTGAACACAGCAGGAAAATCCAGCATCACACAGATACACAGTTAGAAAAGGGAGGAATATTTTAAAACCTTTTAAGATAATTATGAATACTGTTATACCAAACTCCTGGGAAAATTCTAATTCTTAAAATTTTGTACAATGTAAAATACATGACCTGTCAATGAACTTTTCATATAGTTACATGAATATTTACTGGTTTGTGTTCCTCCTCAGAATATTTTTTTTAGCCTAAGGATAATGCATTGTTGATTAGGAAAATAACTGTTCCTTGAGTTATGGTGAGCTTCCAAACGTTAACACTTTACACTACATAATTTAGAAATCCCATCTGTTAATATCATCACTAATTTCACCAGAAAATTCTTAAAATATCAGGAAACTATTATAAAAAGAGTGATAAATACATTATTTTTGCAATTTTCATCCAAAAACTCAGCTTATCGTTGGTGAAAAAGCTGTTCATAATTTTCTAAGTGACAGGTTCACAAAGTTTGTTCTCCAAAAAAAAAAAATCTACTAGATATACAAACCTGAATAATCATGGTTTTCTATCCATCTTCCATTCAGGTAAACTTGATATTTCATGAAAAAATTAGCTAGTTCAGCATATAATTCAATCCTTCAAATGCTTTTCTTTGTGATAAAATTCTACTTTGGTATACAGCAGAAATTTTTCATGTGCAGTTTCCATTTTATCACCATTAGAGATATTTTGGAATAGAACATAAATATTTTTAGCAATTTCTTCGATGATACTCTTAGGTATAGTGGACATTTCAAAAAAAAAAAACAACCTCATATTAATTCAAGAGACAGATACACACATAGAAACACACAAAAAGGCTTCCACCAGTGTCCACAGTGCATGGGCTGGTACAGACCAGAACCAGAAGCCAGAAATGCAACCAAGGTCACCCATGTGGATGGTAGGGACCCAATCCCTTGATTCACTACCTGCTGCGTCCTGGGTGTCTTTACTGCAAGGTATTAGAACCACAGGCTAGAATCATGGCCAGAGACGAAACCTAGGAACTCCAGTACGGGATGTAGGTTGCACCACTGACAACAGCTAGACCAAAGGCCTACCCTTTGGCACTGTCAAACAACACATGAAAAACAAACAAAAATAACTCTGAGCACCTGACGAAATGACTACCAGCAGAATTTGGGACCACTGCTTTAACTGTGTCTTTGCACCATGAGTGCAATGACAAATCAGTCCTTTTAGGAAATCGTTTTAATCCTGTAGTGTCTTGGAGGATGCCAACTGACAAACTGCACTACGAGAACCACTAATGCCAGTGGTTACCTGCGGGTACTATTCCAGTCACTTTCGCCTTTAGCTCAGGGTGGATTGTTCTACGTTTTTCTGTTTGAGTTTAGAACTCGTCACGTACTTCCAAGCTGAATGGAGCTCACGAGCATAGAAGTCCATATTTTTCGTTTACGGAAATGTGTTAGGACCAGGCAGAAACATTATTTCAAGATGGGACTGCTGATCAGCAAGGACTGAAACCTCCCATGAAACTGGCTTGAGCCACTTGAGTTCAAGCTAAAGACAACACATTTTCCCGTTCATGTGGTCAATCCTCTTTGCTGTTCTGGTTTCCCTGTTCAAAAACTTGTCTACTTTCAATATTTTTGTGCCCAAACCAAAAACAAGGGGTCAAAGTTAGCAATGGAGTTGGCTTCACTCCCTCTCTTAGCTCTGTCCTATTTCTCTTCCTTGTTTGGTGGTTTACCTTGATGCTTCAGAAGGCAAGAGCTGTTCTTTGGGACACTCAAGTTTGAGGAACAAAAGCACCTCTGTTATTAGCCTTGTTTCTCAACTGGATGCTTGATTCTATAAAAGGTTTCCTGCTTTTAAACTCTACCTAGAACTTACTGAAACTAACAGAAAAGCAATGTGGTATCAACCAGCAATACTTACTTCCTGTCAAAGAGTTAACCCGTTCCTTGTGTGCTCCCATTACTACGTTTTTTTTTCCCTAGTCTTGGGCACAGCCTCTGGTATAGCACTGGCAGAACTGATAAGTACAGTGACTAAGACACACCCGTAAAAAGACAATGTGCGGCAAAAACTTTCAGCACAGGTAGTAGGTTTATTTCAAAGGAAAATCTCTCAACCATTAATGGATGTTTTTCTGGATGTATTTTCTTGCCATGGCTTGACTCCTCAATATTCTTCTTGACCAATCACCCATGTTAGGGCTTATTAAAGCGAATGTGTCAGTAAGAGCCAATTTTCAAGAAAGTGAACTGGAGAAAACTGTTGGGAAATACACAAAGGTACATTTCTACAACATAGGAAATCGCTGAAGTTGTTCCCGCAGCTACAACAAGTGCAGCTGGAAGGAGATTTTCTAATTGGCACTTAAAAAATTTCAGCCACTGTTTTTAAGTTAGGACCGTTGAAAGCTGACTTGGAGTCATTAATCTTAACCTGGCTTCTCCATGCATTTCTTTCCTACTCCCAACATACTACAGAGTCACTCATGCAGTCATTCAGCCTGGAAGTATTCTTTGAGTGCCCATTAGTCAGTGGTCCCAGGGCAACAGAAGTGGAAAACAACATGATCTCTGCTTTGTGAGATGGAGAGAATGGTTGTTGTGAGGACAGAATGAGTCAATGTGAGTATGACACTTAGAACAAGACTTGGTATATAGTATATATAGTATATATACCATACACATAGATATGGTATTGTTAATTGCTTCGTTCGTATTCTGTGGAAAGTGGATATGTACAACAAGGTAGTGTGATGAGGGATAGAAATAAGCAGTGAATAATGGAGCTCCATGAGACGAGTGCTGAAAGACATCACAGAGTGCAGACATCACTCCGAGAGCACGTGCATGGCATCTCAAAGGGTGAGCAGTACAAAGAAAGATGAAAGTTGCCTCAGGTGGAAAGAACAGCTGTTATCATGGGCTGAATCACAACGGGAGAATTTTATCCTGAGGGCTGAGGGTATTTTTTTCTTCAGCGCCTTAAGGAGGGACATGAGCAGATTTGCAAATGAGAAACTGGGCAGTGCAGAGTGCAGATTAGGAGAACACAGTGTAAAGGCATGGAAGAGGACCAAGAGGTTATGACAGTGATGCATCAGCAAAGCTTTGAAGAGCCTACTTGAAAATGCAAGAGTGAAATGTGAGCAAAGGGAAGACAGCAGGATTTGCTGACAACTGGATGTAGACACTGAGGCAGAGAGGGGAGAACCCTGGCTCTGGCTGAGATACCTCAATGGGTGCTTGTGGTATTAACTGGATCTGCTGAAGGAGGTCTGAGGGAATTTTCACAGAAAATTTCCATTGCATTTTGACATGTGAGAGAGGGAATGGGCGTTTCTCATACATTTGTGCAGAGATTCTAGGGTGCTTGGATAGTCACTAGTATGGGAGAAGTGACTCTTACGGAATTCAGTGAAGTTATCTCATGGTGTGACAGAAATGCTTATAGAACAAGTGGGAAAAATCTGAAAGAACCTAAGAAAGTGTAGCTAAGGCAGAGGAGGAAGCAGAGACTCTGAAAACAAATGAGGAGGATGATCCCAGTGCCAAAGGGGGCAGAGGCATCAAGTAAGACAATAGGGAAAGGCTCCTCAGGTTCAATAACTGGGACTTAAAGGGCAGTCCTGGAAGGAGGCATTTAATTAAACCATTATGCAGAAATGAGGCTGCCACCAGTGTCAATCAGTGGAAACTGTCAGTGGGTAGCTTTCCAGTCGCCCAACTCTGGGGAAGAATCAATAGCCTCTGTTGGAAATTACAAGTTACAGCAAGGAGTCAACACAGAGAGCACTTCCACAGGCACTGTGGAAAGACAAAGGAGAGAGAAAAGAGCAAGAGGGACCATGAGGAAGGAAGAAGCGTAAAGGCTGTGCAGGGGAGAGAGTGGGGAGGGATGGCTATAGAGATTGGCACAGCGGACACCGGCCAGCGGGAGGAAGGCTGGGAGACTGGAAAGGTGAAGCTATTTTGGGGTCCAGGCAGACCCCAGAAGTTACTGGCAGCTTAAAGACATGCAGAGTCTGAAGCCTTTGCTCTGGTTTTCAAGGAAGAAATCTGTGAGAAAATGCCTTTAAAGACATCTTAGTCTAGGATAACACGTACTTAATTCACTTTTTAATATTACTGGAAATTGCATTTGGCTCTTCCCAGGAATTAACTGTACAATCCAGATTCTCACTCAGGAGAGTCTAAACCCCCTGCAACGTGCTCTTTTTCAACACAAAGGCCAGGACATCAAAGCCTTATCTCTTTTGTACCTTGGCAAAACCATGTTCCCAAAGCTTCAGGATGTGTTACATCCATGCCCAGGGTTCCCGTGGACTCTGTTCTGTCATGAGACTGAGGACCCTGTTTCATTTCTGTATTCCCAGTATTTTCAGCTATGCATAGTGTATGGCAGGTGTACAATGTTCGTTGGGGGAATGAGCCAAATACACCTACGTGTATTTGTAGGCACATAAGACTTATGCTTCCACTTGAAATAGAACTCTATTCCCTCCACTCTACTCGGGAATCTACATGATTGGCTATTTCCCTCTCTTATTCATCAGCTTGACCCTCTAAAATACTATCTTTCTTTGCGGTTCTGGAACGGCTTATAAATTAACGTCTTCCCAGAGAGGGCGTTGAGTTTTCAGACATGCTGGGTGCATAGCTTGCTTTCTTGACATTGCCATGTGGATCCTGCAAAGGCCCCTTCATCTTGTGATCTTTCCCGTCTAGCCTGTTCCTTTTCCTGTTCCATGCCTGCAGTCACATTCCCTCTCTTTGTACGAGCCCACTCTACTCACGGTGGCATGAAAGGCGGCCCTGGCCTCAGGTCTGACTCCCCAAGGCTGCATGTTAGCAAGGCCTTCCAGGGCTTCTTAGCAATGAATCCACTTGACCTGCACACTTCGTACTCCCCCTTTAGTTTATCTTTGATATTTCTTTATAGCTCTTTTAATTACCTGGCATGATTTACATCTGTTTGGTTATTTTATTACAGCCTGATTGTCCCCAGACCAAAACAGAGGCTCCGTAATGGCAGGCAGTTTGCTCTGTCCACTGCAGTATGCTCCAGACCAAGCCTGAGATGCTGAACGATGCCGTTCTAATCATTCCCAAGCCTGGTTTGACTCCTTTCCCTTTTAACAGTCAGTTCAGTTGGGATCTTATCATTAACTTTCACTTTCTGCAGGAAAGGCAAGGAGATAGATACTGGGAGTTTGCATCAGTTGTTTCCATTGCCAAGTTCCTGTAAAAGTTGGATGTAGACTCCGGTCCAGAACTGGGGACTCGATCCAGGCCTTCCACAAAGGCGGCAGGGACTTGAAGCCTCACTCAAGTACCTGAACCTCCCAGGGTGTGTGCAAGCAGGACGCTGGAGCAGAAGCAGAGTAGCTAAGTTTTGAATAGGACACTCACTGTGAGTTACAGTTGACCGCTGTACCAAGTGTCCACCCTTACGACGGAAATTGTATGTCTCTTTTCATGACATGTTGGTTATAATTGCTCCTCACACTGTACTTTAAATACCCTGAGGATAGGGATCCCACTCACACTTTACTCATCTCATATCTCCAACATTTGTCAAATATTCAGTAAAAGAGTTCCTGAATGAGGAGAAGAAGGGAAAAAAAGGCATGTTCTCTCTCTTTTTTTTTCTTTGAGTTTTTGGCATATTTAATTCAACAACCACGTTCTTTTTGGTTTTTGGAACTACTACATGGTGTGGCTGAAGGGATGTTTATAACTGGCTTATCTGTGGAGCTTGTTTACAATGTGATTTCCATGCCACACATCTCAGTCGGTTGTCTGGACTAACTAAAATGACCACACATGTGTCAGGGAAATCAGACCTTCTTGTGTTTCTCCTTCAAAACAGGAATTAAAAGCAGGCTATAGTTCCAAAATCAACCTATTTTCATACCATAGTTGAAATAACAATGGAAACTCAGTTTGTTGGGGAATATGGGTTTTATAGTACAGCTTTGCATGGGTGAAAATGCAACAAACAGCCGATGTTGATGTCATGCAGCGGACAGCAAAACGGAGTAACAACAGAGAGAGAATGCACACGAAGCGTGGAAGAGACCTTCATGGTCCGTGTGCCTCTCTTCTGTCCAAGACTAGACATTCTGCTGTGAGTTTCACTCACAGGCGCGTTTGCGCTTCAGGGAATACTAGGATCTGCCAAAATATGATACAACACTGTGCAAGAATCATTACAAAAATAATCAATTTTATCACATGGTTCCCAAATGAAGTGATTTTTTTTTTGGATAATACAATGTTTACAAAACAGTAACATTAAAAAACTTAAGTCTTTTTAAGTGAAATCCAAACGAGGGAAGATTATTTTCCTGAAGAAAGCAAACAAACGACCCCCCTCCCAAAAAAAAAAAAAAGTAAACAGGAACATCCCCCTAAATATGGTAAAGAAAAAAATTCTTTTTTTTTTGTTTCATTTGGAGACAAAACATCCAATATCAAAGCTCGAAATGTGGGTCAGAGTATTGTGGTGAGAAGAAAGTCAATTAGATTCGCAAAAGTAATTAAGCTTGAAAACCTAACTTGGTAGAAACCAATATTTTTGTTCTGAGCATAGCATACAGGAAAAGTGCACGTTTTTTGCTATTACTCATGTGCAGGGTCAAATCTAGGCCAGGGCGGATTTTAATTGCCTTGGGAAACCAAACGCAGCACAACAATTTCCAGAAAAAGAAAACCTTCCTGAGGATGACAAAATGTGGCTTTTTCAGATACTTCCTTGGCTGACATTAGAGTCTCTTATTTCGCAGTGTTCTTGAGAAATTGACTGATTAATAAGACAATCTCTAGAGAAAACAGCCCAGAGAAAATCAGTTGTAAAATGAGTTGTAAGGCACAATGATGAAAAGACTGGCACAAAAAAACCTTGGGGCAAATACAGACATCAGGTCAACAGAAAAGTAAATTATGAAAGAAAAAGGACCTCCTTATTACTCTGACTTGAAGATGACTCATTCGCTGCTTACTGACCCTGAGAAATGAAAAAGGGATGACTGCTTGCTAATGGAGTTGAACAGATAAGGAGCCATTATCTGGGAAACGCAGGGTGAGTCACCATTCAGGCATACAGTGTTTTGCTTCAGACATATTCCTTATGCTGTTTCAATTTTCTTCCATTTAAATTCCTCCTCAAATGTCCTAGCAACTCATTCTAAAATTGAAATGTAAAACGCACTGATTAATCGTTTTCCAAGCTCACAGCAGTGAAGGATCCAAGGCTGCTGACACATATCAGAAACCAGAACCACAGTAGGGTATGTGGTGAGCTCACCGCCACACACCAGAACATGCAGCTCTCATAAGACAGGAAAACTGCTCCTTTTAGAAAGGGAAGAAGTGACACTGACATTGAAAAAAATTCACCTTACTAATTTTAAAAGAACCCAGAAAAACAAGCCTTCAGAGTTCTAAGTATGTTCCATGCTCTTTAAAATAAACATCTTGTTGCTTTGTACAACGTCCCAGGAAATTACTTATATATCTTCCCAAACAACTCATTTTTGCCCTAAAAGAATTCAGTCATGTTCTGTACTATTTTACACACACACACGCACACACACACACACACACACACACACACACAGTTATAAGAAATAAGAATCTAAAGGCTCTAAGCCAGGATTGGAATACGACTAACATGATTTCACAATGGAATCTTTTGAACAAAATACAAAATATAAACTCACATTCAACCTGTCTAAGATGAACAATACTAAATCAACATTATCACCACTATATTAGGATGTATATTGTAGTCATCTTCATACAAAGGTTTATTGTTTCCAAAATAGTTTGGAAGACGCTGCTGTGTCTTAAACCCTTTCCTCTCCCAGTGTGTGATCTTTTTCTAACTTTGCAGAGCTCCCTTAGGAACCAAAACTTGCATCACGGTACTTTACCATTTTCCCTGTTCAGAATGAAAGTTTACATCTGAAGACAATCCTCAGACTCCAAATTATTAAATTGCGATTCAATGCATCCACAGAGGCTTGGCCATGGGTTTTGCAAATAAAACTTTGTTCTCCCAGTTCTTTAATCTTTAAGTGAAAAATAATGCATGGAGGAAACTGCAACAATGATGTCTAAGTTCTAGGTTTAAATCTCACCCAACAGGTGAAGAGGACTCGTTAACATTTACCAAGTATTTGCTATGTCTCATGCAATTCGTTTTCCCATTTCATCCTTACAACAATTATGTGAGGTGACACATGAGAGCCCTCGGCCCAGAATGCCTCAGTAATTTAAGTAGGGCAGTAGGAACAAGAGTGGGATTCTCTATCCTGGACCTGTCTCCTGAATTTCCTTCCACATGAACCCAGCAGGTGATCCCAGGCAGGCCTTTCTAGAGGAAAGGGCACGCACGTTCACCTGCTTGCGTTGTTATTCAGTTTGGAAATCAGGCGAGCTGCAATCATTTTTCCAACTGATACCAGGCGAGCTCTTGAGGTGCCTGGAGGTATATTAATGTGATGGTGGTTGAGCAAAGCTGTGGCAGCACAGGCTGGGGGAGAACAAGACTGCCTTCATTGAACTTTGCTGCTGCTTATCTTGGAATTGCCACATCAGCATTTCTCTTATTGTCTTAGTGCCAGGGATCTGTGTGAGTTCTGAACCTTTCTTCAGACGTACCCTCTACAAACGGCACTTTGCAGGGTCCCTCCATCAAGCTTTCTCATTGCGGAAAAAATATATGGTAATTGTTTCGGTGTTGTAATTGGTACTGTCTTGCATTTGTAAGCTTTAATCAACAACAAATAACACAATACCAAATGTGACAACAGCAGCTAATGATTTTTGTGCCAGATCTTCTCCTAAGGCCTCCACATGTGTCACTCCATTCAATTCTTACAACAATCTTATAAGGTAGGGATTGTTATTCCAGGTGAGAAAACCCAGGGTCAAGAAGGTTAAGCAACATACCCAGAGTTTCTTATTTATGAAGTGAATAATTACTTGTCCATTCATGTTATTTTTATATTCCATTGCTTCAAAATGAAAGGGCATAAAACATTTGATATTCACATGGTAATTCCCCAATTGCCCCACCCAATCACACTCGTTCACACTACTGTACTATTGCACTTTAAAAATCTCCTTAGAAATTGCTTTGGACCAGTAATTCACTACTCTAGTATGTACAAGATTTGAACATTTCTCACGGGGAAACCAAATGAAGAAAAAAGCAAAAGTATGGAATGAGATTGTATTCCAATTCCTCCATAAATAACAGAACAAACAGCCTTCCAAGTATTTCAGAGTTGATTATTAGTGAAAGCCCAAAAAAATCTATCATGAGACCCAAGCTGGAATGTATCAGCTATGCTCTGACTACAAAAATTAAGATGTGTTTTTAATTGATTTTTCCCTAGGAGAATTGAATAAAATGATCCAATGCAATTGAAATGTCATATTCTTTCCTGGAGCCCCCGAGTCTCCTGCTTGCATCGATGTCTGAATTCCACATGAAAACCCTTCCACTAAAAATGGGTTCCAGATGTGCCAGAGCACTGTTGGTGCTGCACACAAATCAAGGCAGAGTCGAGTTTCCGTGATTGGAGACAACTCTCTCCTTTCTTCCCCCCAGCCTCCTAACTCCCACCTCTAACACTCGAAAAAGAGTGATTGTCTTACGCATAGTGAAATTTTTCCATTTTATTTCCATACAAAGGCCCCAAATAAGCCTGTGACAAATATTTGTCTTGCACTACACATAATAATGTGAACCAAGTATATTCATTTCCAATCAATGAAAAACATTGCAGAATGCTTGATTCTGGTTCACAGGAAATTAGGCATTGATTTTGTTAGGATAAGTTCAGTGGAGCTATAGTGGAGACCAAAGAAAGTGTAAATGAGGTAAAAAGACCAGTCTCTCACCCACTCGTTTCCCTGACACTAATAGCTTTGCCCACATGGGAGACTCACGCATCGCTTGGTTTTCTCTTACCTTTCCGCCTCACTTCTGGGACAGTGGTTTTTTTCTGGGACCAGAGGGTACAAATAAAGAAAAAAGCAGGCAATGTGGCAAAAGAATTTAAATCCCACCTAAAGAGCAATGAGGTGGATGCTCATTACATCCCACAACTCCCAGCTTTCCATCAGTTTAGCTGTGGACTTCCAGGAGAAAGGCTCTCTGTTATATACCCCTGTGCCTGAGCACACCTGTCCACAAGCTCAAACTGCAAAGCAGTGTGGGTTGGCTTTCCCATGGCCAACTGCAATCACCCTTGTGTGATGACACACAGATAATGCCTCCTGGTCCTACAAGGTTTCCACCACATCCCTCAGCACACCAGCTTGACAAACAAAACGTAGTTATCTCTTCAATGATCAGAAAGTGAATTTCAAACTGTCTTGTCAATTTATTCGTTTATCCAAGAATACAAGGTTTTGGAGATAAGAGTTCTTAGTGATAATGATGCCAAAATATACAGATGTCTTTAGACTGCTTGTTCTACTTCCCCTTTACCTACCTTCTAGCTCTATGACTTTGCTCATGGAGAGGGAGAAAAAGATTTTATAGAAGTAAGACTGCACAATTCCAAAGCCATCTCACTTCAGCTTCAACCACAGAAAACTAGCTATAAGGCAGAGCATTTAGCAGGAAATAAAGCCTCTAAAACAATTTTGATTACCCATAGAGAAAAAAAGAAATCAAATGAATGGGATATTTGAAGTGGTTAAATTTCAAGTTCCATTGAAGCGGATATACTGGAAGAGCAAAAAGAAAATGAGGGGGTAATATTTGCATGTCTGTAATTGAAAAATCATCTCTGTTTTTTAGAAGTCAGACATAAGAAACTCTAATTATGAGTTAAGGAAGATACTGAAGAGAAAAAAAAAATGTTGGCTAATGGGCAAAATGTGGAATTATACAAGATATCATAAGATTTTTTTCATTGACTTTTCATTTCTTTTTTTATTTGCAAGGCAGAGAGACAGACACAGATTCAGAGAAATATGCAGAGATCTACCTGCTGGTTGATTCTCCAGATGTCTGTGAAAGCCAGGTCGGGCTCAGACTGAAGCCAGGAGGCAGGAACTTCATCTGGCTCTCCCATGCGTGTGGCAGGGAATCAAGGGCCTGAGTACCATCTGCTGCCCTCTGGGATACAGATCAATTGGAAACTGGACTGGAAGCAGAGTAGCTGAGCCTGGAACCACGACCTCCAATACAGGGCATGGGCATTTCAAGTGGAGACTAAGTTACCGTGCCAAACACCTTCCCCTATCATTTACTTTAATGGGTGAATCACCATCCTTTGAGGGAAGTCTTCCAATTAGGGCAAAGGCCTTCATTGAAAGGTTGTGAATCTCTTCCTACTAATGTCAAATTCACCCAATAAAGTAATAGAGAAATACAGCAAAGCATTTATGAGACCAAATTCCATCTTTCTCCAGAATTACTCTGTATATCAAAACCTTTCTTATAAGCTCAAAGACATTTATATGATTTCTATAGCTTTTGGCTTATGAGAAGAAACTATTCTAAGTCTGCCACTATATTCCCAGAAACAGCTCTGAGATTGCTCTAAATCTCTATTTGACATTCATTAGCAGAGAAAATTTAATGGAGAAAGAGTCTGAAGGAGCAAAGGACTGCACAGAGACCCTTAAAGAAAAAAAATACCAAAGCCACAGTCCACTGAAAAACAAGATAAGCCCTGGACTCTGGGCCCAGCTCAGCGAGCTGTGTGTGCTCTGTTGGATCACTTGCAATTTGCAGGGATGATGATTGTCAAGTACACTTCTACCTCTAAAACTCTCTTTACGTGTAATGAGCAGTAAGTACTGGCATGAAAGACTTGTTTCGAAACATTTCAGACTTGTAAGCTTCCAGGTTTGGATTTTTTTGTTTCGATTTTTCAACCTCAAGCAAACTAAAGGCATCCTATCTCCGAACTCTAAGAAACACTAAAGGGATAAGGGAAACAATGAAACTACCTTCCTCCTTTCGGTCTATGGAGAATAAAATGTGGTGCTGATATTTGTACCACAGATACAAGCATTTTCAGATTATCTTTATTGGCACAAATAATCCAATTTCAGTTTGGAAAGATTTTAATTGGTTCCCATTTTAATCGCTCCTCCTCTTTCTGGTTTATTCAGAGTAAAAACACTGATGAGGGGTTTATTCTGGGTAACAACTCTGAGGGTGCCTCAAAGACTTCACAGAGGGGGACATATCGGGGGGGACTCAACCGCCACTAGCAGTGCCCTCCACTCCATATCAGGTCTGTCTCCCTTCCGATCTAGCCCCCTGCTGATACACCTGAGAGGAAGCACATGACGGCTCACATACTTGGGTTCCTGCTACTCAGACAGATGGGAGAGCCACATGGATTTCTGGACTCCTGGCATCTGAGTTTACCCTGCTCTAGTCCCAGCTGCTTCAGGCATCTGGAGAATGAATTGATGAATGGAAGATCATTCTCTCTCTCTCCTCTCTCTCTCTCTCTCTCTCTTACTTTGCCTTTCAAATTTGCTCCCCTAGGCTTCAAATCCATTTTTCCAATTCACTATGTTTGATGCCTAAATTAAATACTTCCACTATGGAAAAGAAACAAGTAAGCAGATCTTAAAAAAAAAAAAGATTAATTTAATGGAAAAGTCAGATTAAAATTTAAAACATTTCTGATATTAGGTTTTTTAAAATGTTTCATATTTTACAAATTGTAGAACAGTTTTCTTCCAGTTCATGGTCTGGGCTAATTCACAGCTTATCCAATGTTGTCCCAGGCATTGAGATGTAAAGCAGTGAACTAAGAAAAATCCCTGCTAATCTTCAGCTACATACTACTAGAGGTGTCCTGTATTAATAAAAGAAGTGATCCTGCTTGTAGAAAAATGTAAAAATAAATACTAGCTGCATTTGCTTGTATGAGATTTCCTTTGTTTCTTGTTTTTCTCTAAAACACATTATAGCAATTTGCAGTCTTAACTGCAGTGTAGTTTTTAGCTTCTGTAACAAGTGCTTTTTCTTATTTATTAGGGGCCAGGAACAATTCTAAGTTCTTTATAGTACTGACCCATATGACCCTCATGTGAATGCTATGAGGTAACAATTTTACCTGTTTTGCTGGGATCCCATATGGGCGCCGGTTCTGATCCCGGCAGCTCCACTTCCCATCCAGCTCCCTGCTTGTGGCCTGAGAAAGCAGTCAAGGATGACCCAAAGCCTTGGGGACCCTGCACCCGCGTGGGAGACCAGGAAGAAGCTCCTGGCTCCTGGTTTCAGATTGGCTCAGCCTCCGGCCCGTTCCTTCTGTAACATTCTTGGGGTTCTTTCTCAGAGTGTTCTGTTTGTCCTGTTCTTTTTCCTCCTTTCCTGAGACTCCACACACTGGTTGATACGGACTGGTTGATATTTCATTTACCTTGCTTATTCTTGTTCAGTTCTGTTTCATTACTTTCTTCCTCAGTTTTAATGATGTCCATTCCTGAGGCTGACTTCATGGGTCATTTTTTCTGATGTGAGCAGTACCCTTCTAAACCCATTTTAATTTTGGATAGTTATAATTCAGGGCTGCAGTGCCATCTCAAAAAGGTGATTCCTCCTCCTTCAGACTCTACTTCTCTTTGGCAATTCTGCATCTCTTAATCCACGCGCCTTTCCTTTCCACCAATTTCCTAACATATGTGAACTGGTTATCTGAAGAGCTTCTCTCTGAGCCTTGGAAAGGCTCTTTCTGTCAACCAGTTTTGTTTTGTTTTGTTTTTTTTCTCTCTTGATCATTGGGAGACTGAAAGGACTGGCTCCCAAATTTTTATTTTATGCCAGGATGTTGTTTGAAAAGAACCATAAAGACAGTAATAAATATGGTTTTCCGCCTGAGAGGATATAGCCTTTCCTAGATAACTGGGTTAATCTTTTCTGTCTAACCATAAATTGAATTGGATTGAGAGTGAACTGATACTTGGAGACTGAGTTTCCATGTAGTTATGAGTAGCTTTAGAATGAGGTATGTCCAATGTGGACTATATATTCCGGTACAACTCTGACTTCATGCAGAACTCTTGCTGTCTTTCCTGACCCCAGCCCCAGCTTTCTGTAAATGATTTCTCCATGAACTCAACAAAATTAGCAGTCGGGAAGAATGAGCCGTGTGTGTGTGTGTGTCGGGGGGTACTTCTTCCTGCTTTAGGCTGTCACATCAACTACAACCATTGTTTCATGTTCTACGTGTTTCCCCTTCCTTCAGAACAGTCTCTCTGCTTGAGCTGGAGTCCAGGCCCAGGAGCAGGTGCCTTCAGGAGAGCGGCATCCGGTGTTTACTGCCAGAAGCTGCTTATCCTTTCTGCTTTTCATTTCTTTGGACTGCTTTTTATCTATTGGTTTTCTGAAGGGATATACATATATCTCTTCAGATATAGATATATATATATATAGATATAATCCATACATAGATATATATGGAATGGAGAGTATATGTACTTTATCCATACATTTTAGACAGGATATTCCAATCTCCTACATTCTAACAAGATGCCTGACAAGGTCAGCTTTAACTAAAGAGCAAAAAGAAAAATACATTTGAAATTTGTCCTGCTCGTAATCTTTCAATGCTGCAAGCTGACTCCAAGGTCTTGTTTCAGGACCGAGAAGTCCTGACACCGTGTTGCTGCTATGCACTTCAGGAAAGGAGATGTGAGGTTCTCACGGTGCGGACACCATTGCGCATCACCAGACTTTAGGGCTCTGTGAGTACAAGCTAGCTTCCCCTGCATGATGTGAAACCTTAGCTAACTTGATGTTACTGAAGCAAATGTTAACTTACAGTTGGATGCAATTTTGGAAGCCTAAAATATTGAAATGCCAGGAATTCTTGCTCTGAGAAGGAATAAAAGTCACTGTAAAGGTTGAGCTCCTCAGCCTTCTTTCCAGTTCTTGCTCATTAACAGCAGGTTGTTCAGATAAAATGATATAAAGTGCAGGTGACAAGATCAAGAGACTATTTGGAGAAAGTTCTGTATTAAGGACCAGTGTTACGGAATAGAAAGTTAAGCTGTCAACTGCATTGGTGGCTTTCCATATAAGTGTTGGTTCAAGTCCTGACTGCCTTGCTTCCAATCCAGCACCCTGCTAATGGCCTGGGAAAAGCAGCAGAAGATGGCCCAGGTGCTTGGCCTCCTGCCATCCATGTGGGAGACCTGGATGAAGCTCTTGGCTTCAGCTTTGGTCAGCCCTGGCTGTTGTAGCCATCTGAAGATTGAATCAGTAGGAGGAAGATCTCTCCCTCTCTGTGCTTCTGCCTTCCAGATAAATAAATATTTTAAATACTTCTATAGTGGGTAGGAACTTACGTGGAAAAGTTTTAAAGCTTCCCTCTCTTGAACCAGGCTTAAAACAATGACACTCCTTACCTTATAGCAGCACTTGTGTAAAAGACAACGAGAAAAACTTCCCAAGTGAAAGAATACAAGACCTCCACAGATGTGTGTGGTCAGAGCCCTAAGGGACAACAACCCAAGGCAGGAAGTTTCTTGGTATCATTAAACAATACCAGTCCTGGGCAGAATCCTCGAAAACACTGAAGGAGGCATGGAAGTCATTGGGAGGAACATTGTGAGTCAGAGTTTTTCAAAAGAGACCGTTAAAAGTGAACAGAAAGACTGTAAAGTAAAAACCTGGGGGTAGACAGTATCAGGAAAGCATTGATTCCAGACTGAATGACATATGTCCCAGCACTCTGGAGCTTGTCAGAGAGTCCTGTCGGGATGTTCCAGGGAAGAGCTGAAGGTCTGGGAAGCTGCCCTACATCTTAGGCTCATTTCCTTAGCCTCCTAAAAAGTGTCTGTATCATTGATTTTTCATCCTCCTTCTCTGTTCGTGCTTCTTTGTTGGATAAACTACAGGAAAGAGTAATGAACTCTGCTGTCTTACATTTAATAGAGCTTTATGATCTAGGATCCTCCTACTTACATAGGAAATGTTTATTCATGTGTCATTAATCAAATCAAGTAAAACATTATCATTGTACTTGGAGATCCTAGTTAGCTGACTCTCAGCTCAGATCCTCTTCTCCCCAGTGGACACACCTCAAGCCCTCTGATCACACTGAGCTCATTCCTGACCCAGAATCTTTGCACCTGCTTCTTGCAGAGTGCAATGCTCTAGTTCAAGATCTGAGCAGCAATGCTTATTTCATTACATTCAGGCTTCAGCTCAGAATCTCAGCCTCTTGTGAAGGAATTTCTCTGACCACCCGGTAACCTAACTCTGCCCTACGTTGTCATCATCAGTCACAACCCCCGTTTTCTGTTTTTATCTATTCAGATCCATTTTTCTCACACTGAACACTCATGTTCTCCTTTATCTGCTAGATCAACTCTTCTCCAATAGCATAAGTTTGCTAACAGCAGGAAAAGCCTTTGTTTTTTGTTGCTTGTAGTTTCCCAGAGACTAGGCTGCTTTGGAGAACATACAAAATTAAAAGGAAAAATGAATGAGTATTTTCTCTTTATGCAGAAGGTATAACACAGTCCTAGTTATGCCTGAAGGTTGGTTAGGAAAGTACAGCATCAACAATGTATAACCAACAAATGGTATTCTCAAATATCATCCACCAAAATGATTCAGCAAATTGGAAGATGAGTATTTGTGTCAGTATTACTGGAATAATGTACTCAGTCTGATAGCTTTTTGAAAAATGAAGTAAGTTTAGAAAAATCTATCACTTGGATGATGGAATATGATCAGATGTGCTAAAAAATGAGGACACATATGAAGGTAACATCAAAGAAAAGTTGGGCCAGGGCCTTAGAGTAATTGTGGAGTGGAACTTCAGGTTGTATCTATGATTATATCAAGCCTCTTCTGGGCTTCTTACACAAGCGATTGTTTCTAATCAGACCTTTGCTCTAGTTTGGGGCCATTTGAGCAGATATGCATAGACTCAGTAAAAGGGAAGTTTATTCCAAGGGAGACAAGGCATGAAGGTTTGGACCGGAGCCTAAATTGTGAAGAAGGCAGCAAATGAAACAGTTCCAGGTGAGTGTGGTTGGGATGTTGTAAGCTGACTTCTTTTCAGTCGTATGTTTCATGGTTCAACACTTGTCCTTGCCTTCACTTCGTGTTTCTCTTGATGTTGTGTGGCCCTGTTGGTTTCTGATGTTTCGTACTGCAGCAAATTTTGTGGATTTTATCCACAGGCATTTTGCTACAAAAATGGATACTTTCAGAGTCCTATTCATCTTCGGCTTGTTTGGTTGTTGCTACCTCAAGGCAACTGAAGAGGTGGCCACTTGTGGCCTAACTCGACCTGCCCACATGAATGTGAGCTGGCACAAATAACTTCAGCTTGTAAATTAGTCTTAGCAGCAAACTCATCCAAGCTTCTGAGTTTGGACAATTCTTGCAGTTCCTGCCTGCTTCGTCAACTGCAGTGTCTTTCTCACAGTACCATCTATAAACTAACTCCCAAGAAGAGTGGTTATGATGCTGAAGAGATGAGATGATGAGGCTAGTATAGGAAGCCAGAAGAAATCAAGTGGCTTGTAAAGATGACAAAGGTAGGGTATGTGAATGAGTGCTGGGGGGTAGGGCTGGGATTGAACTCAGACCATCTGATTGTGAGTTTATCCTTCTTTCTTTCATACTTTGTTCTGCGTGCAGGCCCACATCCTTCTTTGCAGCAGACAAGACTTAACCCATTTTAGAAAATGAGTGGCAAGGACGCTATCAACACAACTGAAAGTTTAGGAGCAGAGGTTACAGTGGTGAAAAACCTTCCCTGAACTGCCTGACTTTTCTATGTTGTGGCAAAAAAAAAAAAGACATTGCTTTCTGAAGAGATTCTAGCTAGTCCAATATTAAAACAAACATGAATGATCTGCCCCATTCTACTTCTTCCAGGGAAAGTGAGGAAAAGGCAGTGTGACCTTCTTCTCACACACCTGTATTTCTATAGCCAATGACTGCTTGAAACCCTGACAAGGGCACAACATTTTGTTATCCATTAAACCATATCAGGACTAATGTTTCTTTTAATGAGAAGCAATATCTAATCCTTGGACCCTTCCAGCCATGAAATTCCCGTTGGGTCCTCTCTTTCTCCTCCACAATTTCACCTTAGTTCATGTCTGAGTCACCAGCTGCCTGAATTTGTCCCACAGCCTCTAAGCCTGTCTGCTGGTAGGGAACATTTCTCCCTTCAAGATAGATATTCTGGGTCTCTTCTCCAGAGGAATCCACCTGCCGCAGATTGCTTCCCCAACATTAGTTCCTATTTGGCCACTTGAAGGTTGCATTTTGCCATAGGAACATGTTCCTATGATTTTGCTCATTTTCCTCTTGCTACTAAGAAATGTAATCCTCCTCATTACTGCAACCCCATCATTTCCTTTGGAGAACGTAGATTGCAGCTGCTCTCATAAGCTCTCACTTTGGTGCTCATTTCCTCCTTATTGGGCTCCTATTCTACAGTTCTGTCTCCAGAGCTCAGCTGGCTGAGGCAGCTCTTCTTTTGTGCTTCTCCCTAACACTCAGCTCAAGATCCAAAGTCCTCAATGAACTTTTCCTGAAACCTGGATGACAGCAGATTGCATTTCTTTTTATGAAACAGTGCAATATACCTTGGAGTCAAATCTGATAGTAGAAATGATGAGTACACAAGATATCCATGGGGATAGTTCTGTGCCACACCACCCCCTGCCAGAAAGGTTATACACAAAATCTACATTTCTGGCCTCCTAGCCTCTGGTTTCAGTGGATCACTTAGCAGGGAGTCTGTCCACCTCACTGGAGTGTGGGCTGCAGATAGCACTGGCCAGCCTGGAGCTACTCCATGAGGCTTGCAGAGGGTAGGTATCATGGCCTGAATAGTTCTGGCAGTCCACTATCCTTACACTTCCATACAGTGGAAGGAGGGCAGGAAGAGGACTTGGTTTGCACAGAGCCTGAGTTCTCCCCAGAGAGGCTGTTCTTATGCCTACTGCTTTGCCCTGGATGGCAATGTTAAGTTTCTAATCAGTTGTAAGCCAACACATTTCTTCTAAGGCTTCTACACAAACCACTGGGAAAAAAATGTACTGCATACAACTTCTTATGTGATTAACAGAGGTAAGATCAAAGTGTTTTGTTCAAGGTCCTGAATTGGTGTAAGAGTGTGATAATTATTTTAAGATCTAGAATTATATGTGCAATGATTCCCCCATTTGCCAAATTCACTCCATTTACTTGAGACATGAAGAGAACCTCCATCCACTAGCTCATACCCCAAATGGCTGCAACTGCCAGGGTTGGAGCAGCCCAAAGCCAAGAAACAGTATTTCACCCAGGTCTCCCCCAAGGATAACAGCGGCCCAAATACTTGAGCCATCATCAGCAAGACAGACTCCGGAGCAGAGCAAGAGATGAAACCCAGGTGATCTGATCCGGGATGGAGGTATTCCAATCACCAGCTTACTGCTGAACCGAATGCCCTCCCCTCCGAAGATTCTTAGGAACCGTTGGATGCAAGTTGAACCATTCTCTCTAGTCAGTCTTCTCCAAGGAGAAAACTCGTTAGCCATTATCCACCCATCAACCCATCTAGTTAATTTGTTTTAACCCAATATAGCCATCATGTGACTCGAGTTTTAGTCACATACATGAGAAAGAAGCAGAGACAGCAAAACAAAGCCCAGTAGCAAGTGGCTGGAAATCCTGGTGGAAATGCGTGTAGTTCTGGACATGCCACGCCCAGGTCCCTCATCATGTTTCTGGGACAAGAGCTCTCAGTGTCCTGCTTTAACTTGTTGGAGCTCTGAGATGTCCTGCCTCTGTGGTGACTGCTCCTTGCTGTGACCCAGGGGGAACTGTAAAAAGCAATTATGTTCGTAAATCGCATCCCAACAGTAACAGCCAGGATCCTGAGTCTTAGAAACAGAGGAAACAGAATGGGTCTATACTTAATTCTCTCTCCCATGTAAGCCCCCAAGCAGGGGCCTGAAGTACTCTGATACAGAGGCAGTTGGGGGTCTCTCTCCAGCTGTAAAATCAGGCGTGGGATCCCTCATGATCCTGAACAGAAGAAACGTTGCCAAAGGTTTCCAAAATTTCTTGGCTAAGCATTCAAGGTGATTCAAAAGTCAAAAGCAATTTGGCTTTTCAGCCTTCTTTCTCTTCCAGACATGAACTTTTTAACCATGATCTAACAAGCTTTTGTTTCTTCCAACTTTTTTCTTTTTTTGACCATCCTGACACTTCTCCGATGCTCCAGTTCTGTCCCACTAGGCAGTTTCTAAAATCTTCCCCAGTGTGTCTTGTTTTCATAAAAGGTTGAGGACCACTGCCCTATCCAAATGCTACATCGCTCCCTTGTTCCTAGGACTCTGGTATGCCAGCCACGTTTCCAGTCACCAACACACAGCCAGTCCTTGGGCACAGTCCTTCTGTCATTCCATACCACCTTAATTTATTCTTGACCAGCACCTCCTGGTTCTTTTTCTTGTCTGTGCCTTAATTCTCTAATTAGATATGAGACTTGTATCTCACAGTGCTTCCGATTTAATTAGGATCCGACACATGTTTTTGACCGCCAGAAGTGGGCCAGAGTAAAGGCAGGGCGTGATGTTATCCACAGTAGCCACAGATGAGCTCTGGGGAAAGCTGTGGGCCGTGCAGATGTGTGGGGTGGTACTCTCAGGACCCGAGGCCTCCTGCCAGGCAGAGAGTAAGCCAATGTTTAGGAAATTTCAGCAGTTTCTCAATCAGCCTGGATCTTGACGAACCAAGTTCTGTCCAGTAAATCCGAGGGTCACTTTCTGAATACAGTGTCTTCACGGCTCTGATAGGGCAGGAGCATTGCAACAGCTTGAAAGAAGTTTGATTAGGCCACAGAGATTCCTGTTAGCTAAGGCTGGACATATGATGAAAGGCAGGCCACTTGGTTCAATTCTGCACAGGGGTGAGGCCTGCAGGCTGCTGTGTGATTCTCACCTAGTGCCTTGGGGAGACAAGTCAGGCAGATAGGCAGTGACTGACAGAGCTCCCTGGCTGGGTATGGCTGTTCTGGCACTGATATCCAGCAATGATGTGAATCTGAGTAAACAAAGAGAAACACCACTTCAGGAAATTGTGCCTTTATTACGCTGCTTCTCCTGGGAGATAGCCACCATTAAGACAGCATAACTGGGGGCTCCTCAAAGCAGCAGAAATGTATTTGTTTGTTTGTCTGTAAATATTTATTTTTATTGCAAATTCAGATATATATATATATATATATATATATAGAGAGAGAGAGAGAGAGAGAGAGAGAGAGCGAGCGCGAGTGGGAAAGGAGGAGAGACAGAGAAGAAGATCTTCTGTCCGATGATTCACTCCTCATGTGACCGCAGTGGTCAGAGCTGCGCCAATCCGAAGCCAGGAGCCAGGAGCTCTTCCAGGTCTCCCACACAGGTGCAGGGTCCCAAGGCTTTGGGCCGTCCTCAACTGCTTTCCCAGGCCATGAGCAAGGAGCTGGATGGGAAGCGGGGCTGCTGGGATTAGAACCGGCACCCATATGGGATCTCTGCACGTTCAAGGCAAGGACTTTAGCCATTAGGCCACCACACTGGACCCAGAAATTTATTCCTTTATTTTTTTTAAGGAGCTATTCCTAATGGACATCTGATAGTCATAATTGAGAAAAGCAAAGGCTGTTTTTAATTTTTTTTTAAAGACAAGTGAAAATGAGAATAACTCAGCTCTGAAGCCCTTCAGCATTGAACAGGCCACTGCCTTGAGCAGCAGGCTTTGAGCCAGGGCGGTGTGCTAGGGATGGAGGTGCTGGAGTCCCTATGCAAGAGCCTGTGTCCTTGGTCAGGGCTGAGGTGTCAACGATGCTTTCTCTGTGCTCCATTCGTTTTGCTTCAGATCCTGCTCTGCAGCTTTTGGGAGCCCTTGGCTGCCCTTCCACCATGCACGGACCCAAACAGCAGGTGTTGAGAACATGGGATAGATTTTAGTACCCAGGTTTCCTTCATTCTTTTCTTTTTTTTTTTTTCCAGTCATCTAACAAAAACTGCAATGCAGACATTCTGTACCTTTAGTTGAGCAGAACGGGTAGAATAAGACAGCAAATGTTTGCATTCCGTACCAGAAATCCTGGAAACCCCCAGCCCTGCTGTTTGCTGGGAGCAGAGAAAGTACTATTTTCTCCCTGTTTGACACCCCTCTCTCCACAATGCCTGAAAATGTCTGTAATGATGCAGCTCTGGTATGGAATCAACAAGGAACTTTTTTTTTCCCAGCATGTTACAATGCCTGAACTTTTAAACTAACACAGTCACAAGTACCTGGGGAAAATTTTTATGACTAAAAGGAAATACCGGCCAAGTAGGATTCACTGTAGAACTCAGTGGAGAATCTTAGACTTCTCCACAAAGCAACTCCCTAACAAATATTGGGGGCTATCACAGTACTATAAAGGAGTCATCACTACAGTAAAATACCTTATAAAGGCATGTGGTGGCTAGGTGGGTATATACTCAATCTCACTTCATGGCAATTTGCACTCAACCCACTTTACAAATCAAGTTGCTATTTTACCAGTCAGTTCTTAGGCTGGAATGCAACATCTCTAGAAGACAAGGAATCTTGAACATTCCCCTGGACAGGCAAAGGTCCTCATCTTTCCCTCTGTCATGTTTGTGCTAACTGAGGGTAATCTGAAGTTGTTCAAATTTACAAGCCCCTCTGGTCAGTCACCCCATTAGAATAGACCTAGTCTGTGTCTTTATTGTCTCCACAAGGTCAACAGAGTTCTATATTGGAAGCACTCAAAAACTGCAAAAAAGTTAACAATCTGCATTCGTACAGACAACAAATTTATTCCTCTTTATGTGCTGATGTTTCCCATTTACCGTTCTCCAGACAGTAGGAGCAAATCACCCTGTGATGTCTGCTAAGTTACTGACTACAAGATCAGGCCACATCTTACTACTTTGCATCCCACTGAAAGACCATATCTTGCTGGGACCTATTTTTTACCTAACTTAGGCACTCTGTCACTGGAGAGGTATCTGAGGTTCCCAAAGCCCTTGGCCAAGCCACTGTGGGAAGTGCAGATGCTTCATTGATCACAGCGGTCGCTGGTCACAGCTCCTAGTACAATTGCTGTTAAGTCTAAGCTTTTCTAGGAGGCAGTCATACACAAGGAGACCTTTTACACCAATTAAGATTCACATTGGGAACAACAGTGTGTGATCCTCCTATAAGAACCAGAAAAAAAAGAAAATGAAACCTCGCACCAAGGTAGTCATTCTTGGCAAGGAGAGAGCTACAGCCTGATTTGCTTTCTTATAAAAATGAAACTGAAACAGTTACTTCGACAAGTGAGAGAATATGTGCGACTTAAGGAAAAGATTCCTGGTTTATTAGAATATCCCATAAACCAAAGCAAAATCTGAGTAAAACTGAAGGTTTGTAAAGTATTTTTCTTCTCTGTAAAATGCTAAATATCAAGTACCAGTTCTTTTATAGGAAGACACTCCAACATGAACAACAACAAAAAACATCATTGTACAGTCTTGTCTCCACAAATTTGCTCAGAATCTCACGCATAATATGGCCAAAACATTATTTAACTTCTGCCAAAGTATCACTGAAACTGATTATTTAAATGATCCTTACATCTCCATGCAGGTGTATCTAGGATGGATCTGGGGTTGATGTTTCACTAGAATGTTCCTATAAGCTGTTTTTAATGGGAAGAAATAAATCCTTAAGTTGGGGCTTAAAATAGTATATATACTACAGCTGGGGATACATTCGTCAGTTAAATAATTAGTGCCCTAAGAAGTCTAAAAGGTTCTGCTTTTATATTTTGAATAGAATCCATGGATCATGTTCCAACCTTTTTTCTTTCAGAAAATAAAAAGGAATCAAGAGGTACCAGATGGTAGATGGGAATTCACTGTGAGTCATGGACCAGGTAGACGTGAGTTTGGATGTTTCCATATCCTCCACCTAGTCTAACATTCCTCATTTGTAAAATGATGTCCACAGCACAGAATTCCGGGGGTTTGCTGAGATGGCAAGCCTTCAGAACACTGGAGAAGCTGAGGAAAGTTTCCCTGCAATCTTTCTTATTTTATTCTATTAAATACGCAACAGACAGTGCGCTGTGTAGTGTCATGTAAGTTGTATAGGACACTGATGGACCCGCATGTTTGCACAGTGGTCAGCAAGGCCAGGAGCTGAGAGGAGCAATGATTGCACTGCTCTGGCCAAGGTTGTCAAGTAAGACATCCTGTGGTGGTGATGGAGTCAATCTGGAGGTGATATGCCACCCGTGGCTGTCAGGCACTTGGTACGCGGCTCGTGTAACTTGGGAAGCGAATGCTTGTTTTTATTTTATTATGATGAATGTGATTTTAGTAGTTACATGTCTGTGATGGTCACCATGCTGAACAACACAGTTCGGGTAAAATCATGAGCTCAAGTTTGACCCAGATAAAGCATAGTCAGCACTCCTGATGAGAAGTCACCACTCACCGTCAGACATGCAACTATGGCAAAGCAATTAATCATATTAGAAGTTTTACAGTAAACATCAAGAATGTGAAGTTCTGGGGCCTGGTGCGATGGCCCAATGGCTGAATCCTTCCTTTGCAAGTACCAGGATCCTATATGGGTGCTGGTTCGTGTCCTAATTGCTTCACTTCCTATCCACCTCCCTGTTGATGGCTTGAGAAAACAGTAAAAGATGGACCAAAGCCTTAGGACCCTGCACCCACATGGGAGACCATGGAAGAAGCTCCTGGCTCCTGGTTTTGGATTGGCTCAGCTCTGGCTGCTGCAACCATTTGAGGAGTGAACCAGCTGACAGAAAATCTTTCTGTCTTTCCTTCTCTCCATAAATCTGATCTGCCTTTCTAATAATAATAATAAAATAAATCTTTTTAAAAAGTGAAGTTCTTTTACTGAGAAGTTCTTTACTTGACCCTCCATGCCCCTAAGTTAACTTCTCTTTATGCCTGTACTTAGGTCTATACTTAGATCACTAGATGGGTGGGCATTCTGACACAACAGGTTAAGCTGCTACTTGAGACACCCAAGTTCCATATCAGAGTGCTTGGGATTGTATCCTGCCTCCACTTCTAATCCAGTTCCCTGCTAATGTATCCCCTTGGAAGACGCATGTGATGGTTTAAGCACATGAGTCCTTGCCACGCTCATGGGAGATAGAGACGGAGCTCTTGGATCGGGCCTGGCCCACTTCCAAGTGTTACAGGCATTTAGGAGTGAAGTAGTGCATGGAATCGAATCCTCTTCCTCCTCCTCTCTTTCTCTGTTTCTCAAATAAATCAACAAAACCTTTAAAAAAAACCCCACTTGAATTAATGGGCATATGATTTGTTATAGCTGTCTGAAATCAGACTGATACAAATTTCCCTGTTCAAAAAAATGGTATTGTGTATGAGGGAGGCCTTGAATTGCCTTACTATGCCTTGTTCACACATGAAGGCATACCCACAAGTGAATTCACAGAGCAGCAGATGTCCAGGAGAACCTCATCAGACATACTTTGTGAAGACCAAAAATGTGGCCAGCTGAGTCTGCTAGGGATGGTTGCTTTGAACAGTACGGAGAAAAAGAAAAAAGAAATATCAAGATCCAAAAACAAGAAGAGAGAAAACTCTCAAGCAAATGGAAAGGAAAAGCACAGGAAGACAAAGCAAGGGTGTTCTAATGGTGGAGTGGGTGGAAGCAGGCCAGTGGCTGGGGTCAAACCACCCTGGAGAGGCAGAGGCGAGAACCTGCCGGCACGGGAGGCTGTCGGTCTTTTCAGATGGCAACCACCTGGCTCCAAGTCACAGCTGGCCATGCAAATCCCTCTTTCGGCCTCAAGACTCTCTCCCCTTCATTTCTTGGATGCCATTCTGTTTCTCTTTCCCAGCTGAGCTCTCAGTGCTGGCTTCAAGACATGGGTAATGTCTCCAAGGGCTTCTCTTCAAGTTGCAGAGTTCATTCATCCATGGTGAATTCATTACAACCCCCTACTCTGGCTGATGGCAGTGAAAGAGTTTTCTAACCCACACAAAGGTACCATATGTTCTGGAGATTCCTGAACTTGACCCCTAAGAAGGCAGTGGTTCCCCTTGAGCATCACCTTACACCACTCTTTGTTTTCATTTTCAGTGTAACTACTGATGACCTCATTCATGCATGAAGTCACTTAGGGTTTTTATCTGTTATCTATCTACATTAGCAGATCTCTCTCCTGAGACTTAGATTCATATCTAACTGGGGTTTCCACAAAAATCATCAACATGATGACTAAAAAAACGAACTGGGGGGGCAATGTGGTGGCACAGTGGTAAAGTTGGTACCTGCAGCACGACCATCCTATGAGGGTGCTAGTCTGAATACTGGCTGCTCAACTTCCATTCTAGCTCCCTGCTCCTGGGAAAGCTGTGAAGGATGACACAACTCCTTGGACCCCAGTACCTACATGGGAGATCTAGAAGAAACTTCAGGCTCCCGGCTCCAGACTGGCCCAGCGGAAGCAGTTGTAGCCATTTGAGGAATAAGCCAGTAAATTAATGATCTCTCTCTTCTTTCTTTCTGTCTCTGTAACTGTCTTCCAAATAAATAAATAGTTAAACAATTGAACTTCTATCCTGAGTAATGCCGCCACCGCTCACATGTTCACTAGAGCAGGAGGCTTCCACATGTCACTCGTGTCTCTTGCAAACCTGATTTCTCCATCCTGAGATTCAGCCTCCACTTGCGCACTTCCTGCCTGCCCTTGTCACATGCTGACTGCAGGCGCCGTGACCTCTCCATGCTCACGCGCACAACCTACCTCCTTTCTGTGACTCGGGTTCTGCAGCTGGCAGGATCTAACACGCATTTGCTATCTGACCATTCCCGTTTCTCCACCTTTTATGCCTTGTGCACGTGCCTCACTATAAACATTGCATTCCCCAGAGCAGCCCAGGGGAGCTGTTTCCTGCATCTGCTTCCGTTCCTCAGCTGCTGCGTGCCTCCTAACCTATGCCGGCACTTTGTTTGCACACATGCCCTTTAGCTTCTTTGCCTGGCCCTGCTCAACCGCTCAGACTGGGTTAACAGCCTTTCTCTCTCACTGGCACTTACCAGGGGACACTGCAATAGCTCCCCAACCTGTCTTCCCCTTAAGGGATTATCAGTTCATCTTTGCAGCTCTAGCATCAGCACAACACCTGGCAAGTTGATGGATGAATACACCCATCAAAGGCAGATAATTAAGGAATACCAGGGGATGACCCTGGAGCTGGCAAGGGAAAGCAGTAGGTCTGTGACTCAAGGATGCTCTTTCCATCCAAAGACTCCGTGCTGGCCTTGCAGGTGGTGCTGTGTCACTGTTTAACAGATAGCAAACATGTTATGTGTCTAAAACATTCTAATTGTAAAGCCTCTGTCCTTTCTGGAAATGCTGTATTAGTGCGAAATACTAAAGGAGAGTTGATGTGACATTTAAACGGAAAAGAGTCTTGGGAGAAATAACACATATATGTCCTTCATAGAGAACTATAAAGAAGCAAAGAACAACTTATTTCTATAACAGGACAAAACATAAATACACTACCTTTAGGTAAAACTATTTCAAATTAGGAAGAATGATTTTTGTCTCTTTGGTTCTTTTTTTCCTTTTTTTTTAAAGTTTATTTTGACAGTCAAAGCTGTTCACAGCTATACATAAAGAGGCAGAAATGTCACATCTATTTGAATTACATCCAGTCTGTGTTGATCACTGCCTACATGTGCGAACCAGGGAGACAAGTTTTTCATTCACACAAATTGTCCTAAATCTGAGATTTTATTTTTCTGGAGGCTAATATCTGTTTGGCTTGATGAAATTTCCCACATCTTAATTGAGTAGTCACAGAATTCAGGGGAAAATCTGCTTTCCATATCATAAATTCGGGGCATTGGTAAACTGATAAGGCTTGTTAATAAGCCAGTAATAATACGGCTAGTAACTACCTTATTAATTTCATTCTTAATTTCAAACAAGAACATTAAAAATGTAGTTAATTGGGTCTCACATAATAGCTTAGTGGCTAAATCTTCACCTTGAACACGCCGGGATCCCATGTGGGCGGCGGTTCTAATCCCGGCAGCCCCGCTTCCCATCCAGCTCCCAGCTTGTGGCCTGGGAAAGCAGTCAAAGCCCAAAGCCTTGGGACCCTGCACCCACATGGGAGACTCGGAAGAAGCTCCTGGTTCCTGGCTTCAAGTTGGCTCAGCTCTGGCCGCTGGGGTCATTTGGGGAGTGAACCAGCAGACGGCAGATCTTTCTCTCCTTATCTCTTTCTCTCTGTATATCTTCCCTTACAGTAAAGAAAAAACAGACATGTTTTAAAAATATGATTCATTTAAGACATTTAGTTTGGAAGGTTTATGGAGTTCAGGCTTTGATCTTCCTCTGTAGCATCTCATGTGTAAGAGATGCTTATCAGTGACAGAGGCAAATTATATACCCTTCAAAGTCTCAGTAACACTTGGCAATGAGATTGGCCCCTTTATCCACACAATAGAGTTGTTGGAGAATTAAAGAAGAGAGCACTCTTGTTATTGTGACTGGCAGGTGGCAGATCACTCAGTGAGACATTGTTAGTATTTGCATATCTAGTGCTCAAATGCCTTGGTGGAGGGATCTTTGTATTCTCAACCTATTCCTAGACAGATAAGACCGCTGTTGTACATATTAGATCAAAAAGGGAGTGTCAGTTGGGGAACATAATTCAAAGACAGAATCAGAGATAAACTGGGAAACTTAGTGAACACAGCGAGCCAAAAATGAGAGACTGTTAGAGTAAGAACTCGGCTTATGAAGCAAATCCATGCACTTTGGGGTGTTGTACGTCTGCTCAACAGCACGAAGTTAATATTGAGCAGCTCCGAGTACACTATACACTCCGAGTACATGCATTGCTCCAGGTGAATTTCTCTCTCCCCCAAGGGTTTTCATCAATTCTCACACGGATTAAAAAACAAGCACCTGGCTGTTCTTCCACGTAGGAGCAGATCCAAAGCAGGTTGTTCTGAAGGGTCCTTTACGGTTTTTCTCTGAATTTTCCTTGTTTTCATTCACAGACTTTTAGAATGTGTATTCTGAATCTTTTGTCTTGGAGTACATATTATATTTTCTCTCCTCTGTGAGCAGAGAGAACAGCAGGTCACTGCTATTCAGAATGGCTCTGACTCTTGCTACCTTATTCTTCATGCATTAAATAGTCGTTGATAGAAAACCTTGTGTTATCCCGGATGTTCTACAGTATTCACATTATTATTACCCTTTGGAATGATGACCAGTATCGTGCATCAATAGGCAGTGAGAGTCCTCATATGTAATGGAAGTAAAATTTACTACCATCTATCCAACTTTTTCAATTTTGAATGGAAGTTATTGTAGAAAAATGGGTGCACAGTTTCCTTAAAACATTAAGAATCAGAAAGGCTGAATTATAACTGAACTCAATGGGATTTGCTAACCTCAAGAAACCATGTGCAAAGATGTGTCATTCCCATGGAAGCCGTGGGAAGGTCCCTCAGAATGCTGTCAGAAACATGCTGGCATATAGAAAGAAATCTGCATCTAACAGAAAGTCAGTAAATGGGAATTCTAGTTTAAATGTCCTTGTTCACAACTTTGCAGTATTGGGGATCCTTCCACTTCAATCTAACCAATGATAAAATGACTCAGTCTGAATTTCAGAATCTGAGAGAAACTGAAGCATGGTCTTGGGAGATGTGACAACCCTTGTGATAACTACAACAAATAACCTTCATTTTTGCTTCTATTTAAATTGTAGGCAAACAAATCTTATTTCTCTAAGAAATTGGGTTTATTCCAATTGAACAAAACAGTCTTATGTTAGGGAGTCCAAACTGAGGTATCCTCTTGGGGCAGCAGTTAACCTACCTGCAAAGAGGAAGGAAATCAGGGACCAAGCTTCTGTTCCAGGATCCGGAATTGCTCTACTCCATTGTCAACTGAAATACGCCACAGGCTTTACAAGACAGTGTAACTATCACTGTTAGTTATTTAAAAAGTTTGGCAGAGTTCTAGTTCATACGATATTACGATATTATCCCGCGCAGCTAATTCCCACAACCTGGTTCTTTACCGTGAGCTGAAACACACCAGACGCAACGAGGTATCTTAGGAGGTATATTCCAACGGGGCAGGAACGGGTAGAGGTGGTGAAAATCAGGAGGAAAAAGGGGAAAAGGAAGCACTTGGGGCCTTTTTATGCAGGTAGGCCCGCAAGGTGTGGGGGGGCGGGGATTGGGAGGTCTTGGGGGCAGGCCCCAGGGGATTAGTGCCTGGGGATGATTGGTGAGTGGGCGGGGTTGGGGGAGGGGCTGGAAGATGGGGGGGTGGGATTCAGGTGGAATGCCAGGTTACATCTGATTGGTGGGTAGCTAGGCCGGCGGGAATTTTGTGAGCTGTGAGGAAGAAGGAATGGCGCCGGGTCCAGGTTATCCATGATGACCTTCGAATCGCTCCTCACAATCACAAAGCCCCAGATCCAGAAAGCAGATGACTACAAAGGACCACAAAGATGTAGTGAAACCATCTGACTCATTAATCACATGGCAGAATGATACAAGCCATTTTGGAAGACAATTTGGTGTTTTCTTATAAAATTTAATGAGCTCTTACCACGTGACTCTTCAATCAAGCATTTTGTCATTGACCCAAAGGAGTTGTAAACCTTATGTACACATATAAACATGCACACTTATGTTACTAATATCTACCAGAACATGAGAGCAACTAAAATGTCATTGTGTAGGTGATAGGTAAACAAACTGGTACTAGTATTCAGCACTATAAAGAAAGGCACAATCAGGCTGCGAGAATACTCAGAGGAGTCTTGGTAGCATTATATTGCTAAACGATAAAGGCTAGCTTGAAAATCTATCTTTTGTATTACTTCATTTAAATGGCCCTGGGACAGGTGAGATCACAACAGGCTGTAAAAGATGAGCAATTGGCAATGATTTTTGAGGAAGCCCAGAGTAGGTGAAGAAAAGTGGGGTTTTAGGGCAATAAAAATATGTACTATTTTAAAGTGGACACATGCTATCCCACACGTGTTCAAGACGACACCATGTACCGGAGGTCAAGGGTGAGCCTGACTGTCCATTATACACCTTGAGTCACGATGTGCCGATTTAGGATCAACACCACAGCAGCACATTGTTCTGCTACAGGTTCCAGGTTATGGGGAAACCTTGCTTGTGTTGGAGTAGGAAGGTTACCGAACCCTCGGTTCTGATGCTCGGTTGACCTAAGAACTTAAAATCGCTCTTTAAAACAGCTTTTTGTTGTTGTTCTTTTGTTTAAAGCACTGTAAAGTTAGCCTTTTACTTCATGCTGAGATTGAAAATTTAGAGAGCTAAAAGCATAAGCTTAAATGTGTGGTTGTCTTTATCATTTATTTTAGACATTTAGTTATTTGAAAGGCAGAGTGTCAGAGAGGGCCAGACATAGAGAGAAAGATCTTCCAACCAATGGTTCATTTACCAAAAAGCTGCAGTGGCTGGGGTTGGACGGGGCTGAGGCTAGGAGCTCAGGTTTCTATCCAAACATCCCAAATCAGGTGTTAGAGCCCCTACTTTCCCAAATGCATTAACAATGGGCTGGATTGTTGGCCAAGTGGCCAAAATTCCAAGTGGGATGCAGAGATGTAATGTACTGTGCCACAATACTAGCCCCTAACAACATTTAAAAAAAAAATAGCATATATACAACATAAACATGTTGCTTACAGTTCTGGAGGCTGGCAAATTCAGGATCAAACACCAGTGGAGTCCGAGAGCTTGTTCCCTGGTGCCATGGCACATCCTTCTGGCTGTGTCCCCACAGGGCCAAAGGGGCAGCAAGACACCCGCTGAGATACACCTGAGTGTTCAGGCAAAGCCATATGGCTAAAGGAACTAAGGGCTTTGCATGGACACTGTCTTACTTTCTGTTTCTCCTTCTATGTTAACTTACAGCTTCATGCCTCATTAACTGTTATAAAAGCCAGTGTTCCATCAATTAACTGTTCTTAAATACATTAAGGCTTGTAACTTGGTGTCAAAGGGAAACTGAGCTATCTGATAAACATGTAACTACTATTATTATTTGCTGAAAAACAAATCTGCAAATACTCAGATGACCTTTCAAGGAACTGGGAGGTTTTGGAGTTACCCAGAACCAGGCTCAAATACTGGCGCTACCAGTTCCTGGCTCCATGACTTGAGAAGTTCCTTATCATCTGCCACTTAGAGATAATTGTATCATTAGAGACCAGCCCACATAGGAAGTACTTAACCCCTCTCCTTTCTGAACTGCCTCCTAGGCGAATTCAAATTTAGCTTTAGTATTCTAAAGCCTTGAATGGGTTTCCTTATTACAATATTCTAATTTGAAGAATCAAAAAGGCCTGTTTAACTGATTCAATGTGTGCAGATGTGATAACAAAACAATGGCGAGAATTACTGTGGTAGTTCACTCTTATTTTCTAAAGATTTATTTACTTTTGTTTGAAAGGCAGAACTACAAGAGACAAACGGACATCTTCTACCTGCTGGTTCACTTCCCCAGCCAGAGACCAGAGATTCTTCCAGGTCTCCTACGTGGGTACAGGGTCCCAAGGACTTGGGCTCCCATCCGTTGTTTGTCCTGGCCATTAGCAAGGAGCTGGATTGGAAGTGGCGCAGCCAGGGCATACTCTGATGGCCATTAGGTTGCTGTTGTCACAGGTGCTGGCTTTATCCACTGTGCCACAACGCTGCCTCCTATTTACTTATCTTTGAAGTTGATGTGATGGCTGTGTCTCACATGAGACCACTCACTGAGCCATCACAATTCCTGTTGCTTTCTGAAAGCCACACAAAACCCACCTGCTCAGCAGCCCTAATTAGTCAGCCGTCATTTCCTTTAAAGGCATAGTAGTCGATACAAGAATTTGTTACCAAGCCTTAGAAATCATTGTTCCAAACGAATTCCCCAGTAGTGAACTCTGGTGCTGGCAGTAGATGAGAGTATTGGGAAAGGAATCCAGCTTTCAGCTTTCTCCCTCCCAATCTTTAGTTCAAGTTAATCTCCTTGAGAGCCGAAAACAAAGCAGCTTTTACAAACACCAGGCAAACGCAGGGCCTGTTAATGCAATGTTATGGTTGAACATGTAAATGTATCAAAGGTCAAGTTTCAGAGACAGTTCCCATAGCGATTGTAACTTGGTCACTTAACACTTCCACAGCAACCATTTGCGGAGGATCTACAACCAGAGAGGGTGTGCCTGTAACAGCACTGGGGTTTTCAGTCATTTAAAACTTCAGTCTACAGTGTTATATTTTCTAAAACAAATCACTATATACAAAACATCAGATTTCATGTCTGTTCCTGAGAGCTCTTCAAACTGCCCTGGCTATTTTGATGGTGATAGCGTGTGCTACTCCACAATTGTCCACGTTAGCTGATAGCAGTATAAAAACAATCTTCCATTTTGGATGGAGAAATATCTGCGGCGAACCCTACTTGGTGAACTAGAGGACTATTATTCTGCAGATTTAACTTCTGAAGGGAGAGACAGACATGAAGAGGAGGCAAGAGAGAAAAAGAGATTTTTCTATTCTACAGTTCATTTTCCAAATGGTCACCATAGCTGGGACTGAACCGGGTAGAGACCAGCAGCCAGGAACTCCATTTAGATCTCAATATGTAGGTGGCAAAGACACAAGCATGGGAGCCATCATTTACTCCCCAGGACTGTTAGAAGGGAGCCAGATCAGAAATGGAGTCGCTCTGATATGGGACTTAGGTGTCCCAGGCAGCAGCTTAACCCACCGTGCCAACATGCCCACTAGAAGGTGCTATTCATCACTCAGCAAAGGAATACAAAGTGAGAAACACCTTAAAGAGAAAGGTAGAAAGTCAGAAGGAAGATAGGCCTCAACTAAAGGGTGGGGTTTTATGGGAACTATGAAAATGAAGCATGCAGTAGAAACGGGGTAAATTTTATTCTGAAAGAATCTCCCACATGGGATGGAAGAAGTCCAAATCCTTCCTCGCAGGGTCCAGTGTCATTGGAACAACAGCCAGGAGCCCTGCGCGGTCTGCAGAAACAGAACAGTAAACTCCCTTCGGGACTCAGGAGAGGAGCTTCCTCTGGTCCTTGCTTAGTTACAACTTTGGATCCCCACCCTCTCCTGCAATGACCATCAGGGTCGCCCCGGAGGCCCCCCCCCCAAAAAAAAAAACAAAATAAACAAACAAACAAAAACAGAATAGATAGACAGAGAACAACAAGGAAAGCTTAGAACCAGACAGGTAACGGTCAACGGGGACTCACTGGGTTATTGAAGATTTCTCTGCACACTCCTCCTAAAACTTCTGTACCTCAACTGTTGGCACATGCCTTGTTAAAGTTATAAGCCAGTTTGGTCTATTCTAAAATCTGCCAAGTTCAGTAAAAATTATGCTTCAATACAATAAACAGCTAAAATAGACACGAGACAGCTGATAGTATCCTATAGCCATTTTAAGGTGGATAGAAGCTGGTTGTATATAAACTAAAATTGAAATGTCAATGAAGTAGTCACAGGATGTGGTTAAGAACTTGCATTTTCTAACATATCAGTCATTCAATACCATGTCAATGAACCCCATAATGTTGTAAACTGTTGTTGATGTTATGTTACGGCTTTTAATTGGTTGGAACAAAATTCTGCCAGCTCTGCTTTTTGACCAGAGATGGTCTCCCCAAGAAACTGTTGAATTGATCTGGACAATAAGATGCTATGCATGGTACATGCTTGCCATGAAAGAAACAAGACTGGATTTGAACTGTAATACTGCAATAAGGTGGAGCAATCCACCATGGGGGGAGGGCACGGTGAGGGGTGGGGGAACCTCAGAGTCTATAAAATGATGTCATAAAATGAAATGCAATAAAGAAAAGAAAATATATGAGGAATTTTTATAATATACTGGGCAAGACAACTGGAAACGCAGTAACTACAGTTTTATTAGACAAGAATTAGTCATGACTTAACCTGTAGAGTTTGTATGCAATGACAACTCATCATGAAGCCAGAATCACAATGGGGAGCTGAATGGCCCGGTCCATACAGTCAACATAAGGTAAGTTCTGCAATGTCTAGACCAAGGGCCAGCACAGCATAGCCCAGGAGCCTGAGCCCACTGCCTGCATTTGTAACCAGAACTAGGTAGGAACTTCTCCAGTCCCAGTAGCTCACAAATTGTCTTGGTTTCTTTCAGCTACGATGGCAGGCAGGGTTGAACAACAGACATCGTTGAGCTGACAAAGCCTAAAATATTCACAATTTGGACCATTCCAGAAAGTTTCGATTAAAGCAGACATGTATATTCATCATCTTGATTATACATACTTCATTTTGATTGAAGGAAGAAACAGACACATATGAACACATAGTAGAAAGGGCAAGTTTTTGTTGTTTTTGAAGGATGTAATTTCCAAATCCTTGCTAAACCATGGGTAACTCATACTCTGAAAAATGTTCAGACA
Organism: Ochotona princeps; assembly: GCF_030435755.1. Lineage (NCBI taxonomy): Eukaryota > Metazoa > Chordata > Mammalia > Lagomorpha > Ochotonidae > Ochotona > Ochotona princeps. The sequence continues at coordinate 6,409,397 of NC_080858.1, forward strand.
AGATATTATGACTGCCTCGTTCCCACAATCCAAAGCACTGAGGTCCATGTGCCACATACCTTAAAATCTGAGCCTCGCTGGCCTTATAGACCTAAGGTCTGTATATATACAGCTTAAAGAAGTCAAGTAAATGTATGTTTTATGAAGATAAATGAAGAATTAATGAAACATTATTGTATAATATCCAAAGCAATCGTTATTTACTAACAGCACTCGGAAGCAGACTGCCAGAGAGAGAGAGAGAGGCAGAGAGGGAGAGCTCCAATCTGCTAGTTCACTCCCCACGTACCTGCAGGATTCTGCATAGGTGAGAGTCAAGCCAGGAGCTGCGAACTTCCCTGCCAGCAGTGTGGGAGACCCAGAAGGAGTTTTTGGCTATTGGTTCTGCTCTGGGCTAGCCCTTAGCAATTGTGGCCATTTGGGGTGTGAACTAGCAAATGAAAGTGTGCTCTCTCTCTCTCTTTCTCTCTCCCTCTCTCTCTGTCACTCTACCTTTCACATAAATAAATATATATTTTAAAGTTTCACAGATTTGGATCTGGAGAGATGCTGCACTGGCTAATTTTCTACATATAAGTCAGCATCCTCACCTGGGTACCATTTCTTGTCCCGGATGCTCCGCTTCTGATCTAGCTCCTTACTTGGGGCCTGAGAAAGCAGTGAAGGATTACCCAAAGCCTCGGGACCCTGCACCTACATGGAAGGCCTGGAAGAAGCTCCTGGCTCTTGGTTTTGAACTGGCTCAACTCTGGCTGTGATGGACATCTGGGGAGTCAATTAGCAGATGGAAGATCTTTCTCTCTCCGCCGCTCCTTCTTTTATGTAAATCTGCCTTTTAAACATAGATAATTAATAAATCTTAAAAATTCTCATAGATTCACATTTGACAATCCAAATTAAAAGAGAGTAGAGAATTAGATCTTAACTAGGATACTAATTACATGTTTTCTGGGCCCAGTGCGGTAGCCTAGTGGCTAAAGTCCTTGCCTTGCATATACCAGGATCCCATATGGGTACCAGTTCGTGTCCTGGCTGCTCTACTGCCCTTCCAGCTCCCTGCTTGTGGCCTGGGAAAGCAGTCGAGGACAGCCCAAAGAGTCCTAGGACCCTGCACCTGCATGGGAGACCCGGAAGAAGCTCCTGGCTCCTGGTTCCTGGCACTAGATCAGCTCAGATCTGGCCGTTAGGGCCACTTGGGGAGTGAACCAGCAGATGGAACATCTTTGTGTGTCTCCTTCTCTCTGCTGAATCTGACTTTTCAATAATAAATAAATAAATCTTTAAAAATATGTATTTTCTAAATTAGGGATTTATAAAACCTACGAACAGGCATAATTACCATCTGTATTAATGAAGCCCCGCCTGCAGCTTCCCCTACACAGTCTCTTGCCTTTTTTTTTTTTTTTTTTCACCCACAGGAAGTTTGCCTTTTGCACTCAGCGTGCCTTCTACTGATAACACTGAGCCTTTGAAGGAAGTCTTTGCTGAGTTAGGCTCTTTGCAAGCTGGTTGGTTTCAGCTTTTCTTGCCTGACTTTGTAAACTACTTCATTGTCTTTAGCTTCTTCACGCTGATTTTTCCATGGGAAATCTGTGTCAGTATGGACATTCCTCTGCCCACCGATTTGACCGGTGTGAATCCCTTTCTGCCCCAAGCAGGGGCTTTTCTCCACGGTGGCAGCACGGGTTAGCTTTCTTTTCAGACATGGTCCATCTCACTCCCATCAAGGATACCTGCCCGAAGCAACCACCGTCCACAGCTGATTAACTTTTTCAGACACGGGATCACTGAGCTGGGGCAGACAGATCAGGTCAGGGCAACTTGAATGATTTCTAGTGTCAGTTTTCCTACTCATACTAGAAAAACTTCCTGAAATGGGGTCAGAGGAGCTCGAAGAGTCATGGGCTACCTCCTAAGTATCTGTATATCAGGAGTTGCCCTGGAGTTGTGGAACAAGAACAGAGAAGCCCTCTCTCATCGGAAAGGCCTGTCTTTACCCCAGGAGGTAACCTGGAGCTCAGTAAGGACTCGGGAGGCACTTTATCATGGATGCCCTGCTGTTGTAACGTCATGCAGCCCGGATGCTTGACATTCTCCTTATTTCATTTCACCTAGTTTTGTTCATGAGGTCATCTGTCTTCTGAACATTCATGAATGTTGAAATATGAGGCATATATTCCTACTGCTATTTAATCATAAAGCTGACGTGTGTAATTTTGGGGAATTCTCGGTATTTATCTGTAAGACAGATATAGCGATGCCTTCTAGAGCCCAGACTGAATATCTTCTGAGGGTTTTGTCCAACTTGGAAATTGTGTCATTTCAATGATTTTTTTTTTTCCTTAGCTCAGTCTCCAACTTTTATTATTTGCAAAGACCTTGTCACTTTGTAGGACAGCCCTTTCTAAGTGGCCATGGGAACACTGCCTACATTCTTGCTGTGAAGTAGCACTACCATTGGGGTGGTCCACAGCTCCACCAGCAGGGTTCCAGTGACCCCATTCTGCATGCTCACCCTTCCACAGGAGCACTTACATGATAACACGGTCTACCAAAAATATGATGCAAGCAGAAAGGACGCCTTCACAACTTGCTGCTCAAAACCCACAGGCCCACCAGGCTCTCTGCCATTTGCTCTACAGTTTTTTTTTTTTTTTTTTTTTTAGAATTTAAGTACCAGGTGCCCACCTGCACTGTTACCATGGATACAACTGGACCAGACGGAATAGGACTGATGAGATGTAGGTCAAGAGAATATATGTTTGTCATCCAAAGGTATTCAAATATCATCTCTATGGGTCTTGGGTCCATCCATGCTTGCTTCACCCACAAACTTCCTCAGGCTCTTAACCTGGGTTATTTTAAATTGATTACCTTTCAGAACTCTCATTGGTCCTAGATAAGACTGGCTATTGCTTCATCGTGTGAGACATGTACCAGATAGATGTGTGTCACTCTTGCCTAACCCAATTGACAAACAACAGGAAGTCAGCGTGGCTGAATGAAATAAACTGGTGGTTTGTTTCGGAATACAGATTTAACCTAAAGTTTCTATGTCCTCACAACCAAACCTATCTTTTCTTTTTCTCGCCGAGAGAGTATTCAGGTAGGTTATTTTAAGTTTCCTCTTTTTTTTTTTTTTTTGCCATTTTCTTATTCTATGGTAATGGGTAAAATTCAAGGAAATTCACAGTAACCATGGCAGAATCAAAACAGCCATGAACACAGCCTAAATGACTGCCTAATGGACTAAAGATCTTGGCCAGGAGAACTCATCCACCTTCTGTGTACATACTGTGCATGGATGGATTATATTGATAAGTTCGTTTCCTCAGGTTTTGTTGTTAGCCACCATGTAACTTTGACCTTTCATCCATACATCATAACTGCCTATGGAAATAGCACCATAATTTCAGCCACAGTTTATTTTTTTTTCTGGATATCCTTTAAATTGGTGCATGCCAACTTCATTTTACTTAAGTAAAAAATATTGTTTCCAAGTAAGCTTCATAGTTAGCGATTGAAAAATTAATCATGCTAAGCGCATAAGCCTATTCTAAATTTTTTTTCCACTAAAATGACCTGCCTGACTTCTCTGTTTTCATTCAGACTCAGGTGGGTTTCTGGATCCAGGGTCTCAGGCATGCATACTCAGAACATGGACTGCAAAAAGCATTTGCACACCTTATTGTAAAAGGGATGGTTATCTTTACAAGGACAGAAAAGCAAGCATCTTTACCTACCTCTTGAGTCAAAGTTGCTAAGCATTTTCCCAAAATTTTCATATGAGGAAGCAAAAGCCTGGAAAGCTTAAAATTAAAATTGAGCCTGAAAGTCCTTAAGAAATGACCTCCTGTGTTTGCTAATTTTGGAAACTTTACATCTACAAACATAATTTTATAACACCAATTAACATCACCTTTTTTTATAACGTTCTGCTCTGTTATTTTTGTGACATGAGTACTAAATTATTATTTGCAGTCTGAATGACTTTCTTCTCACTTGTTTCCAAGTCTGTTCCTTTGAAATAAGCTGCAGAGATATCTAGCTAGGCAGTAAGTCAGGATTGCACCCTGCATCCTCTGGAATGAGGCGGCCAGGAGTACCGTGAGGGCAGTCTGATGTTCACTAACATACTTTCAGACGGGCAGGCTCTCCTGCTGCCATTCTCCACTTTTATGGAACAAACCAAAGTTCAACAACGCCCAGTTGTTCTGTGGCTTCAAGCCAGGATCAACTGTCAAGGAGAGGGTTCCCCTGGCATCTGTGTTTACTCTTGACCGACACATTAGCAACATCCTGGCCTCTAGTACTTTCCAAAACCCCGAGAAAAGAAATGACTTGTATTTCTTCCGTGAGGATATGCATATTTATTCTGACCATAATTCTTATACGTGACACACCATCTCTGCAGGAAATTCATTTCTGTTAAAAAAAAAATGAGGATCTTTTTTTCACACTTCCCATCACTATTCTTACAGTTCTTGTTTCTTACATGAGGTTTGACAGCTACTCTCTGTAGTCACTGGCCAAAGTTTGAAGTTATGATCACAGATATATCTAAAGCAAACTTCCTTATTGAGTAAGATAAAATGCCAACACAGAAGAAAGTAACTGAAGCACCAAATTAACTTTAAGACTAACTCATGAGCAGTGTTTCGACCACAGTATTCATTTATCCACCCCGTGAACACATTATTTCATCAGACAGCTATGACAAATTACCCCTGGGAGACATTTAGCCACACAAGTAAAAGCAATAGAACATGATGGGGTCATAACACAGGAACACAAGCGCAGGAAATACAGGTGTGAAGGGAGTTCATGCAATTGCTAGTGAAATGAAATGTATGAGCATGCGCACAGACGGAGGTGAACTGCTAGGAAGGAAGGGGAGGAGGCTCAGGGCTGGGGAGATCGCAGAGAAATGACAGAGGAAGACCACGGTGGCCCCTGAGAAGAGGGAGCTGGTGTGCAGAGGGGCAAAAATTGACAAGTGAGAGCCAGAGTCTTGGTTTCTTCTTCTCTTTCCTCTAGATATAATGAGGTGAGATGATGTGTTGTATGGGGCAGGCGTTTGAACTAGTGGTCAAGATGGTTCTGCTCCTATTGTAGCTTCCTGCTCACGTGCACTCTTGGGGGAAGCAGGCGATGGCTTAACTACCTTGGTACACACTATCCTTGGGAGACCTACTTGTAACTCTCTGCTCTTAGCCCTGGCTGAAGTAGCATCTGGAAGCTCTCTAAATCAATAACATTTTTATAAGAAGCTGAGAGTAAATGAAGAAGTTCTTGGAAAAGAGATAAATGTTCGAAACAACAACAACAACAAAACTGCTTCAGATTAAAAAAAAAAAAAAGTAAGCACACAAGTAACCAGCAAAGAACCTGCAGCAGCAGTGTCTCCCAAGGTCAAAGCTGGGTAGATCCTCTCCCTGCTCCCTGCAAGCACATTCCCAGTTGTCTCTGGTAGCAAGGAAATGGGTTGGTGGGAAGATCCAGAGTTGAGGGAAAACAAATGGAAAATTGAACTAGGAAGAGGGAGCTCTCAAGGGAGTTGAGTAGCGGAGTTTGAAGGGAGGTGAGAGGGTGCTCACGTACCATGAGAATGTGTGTGTTTGCATGTCCACATGTGTGTCTCTATGTGTGTGGTAGGGGTCCAATGGACAGAAGTCTTGTAGAACCGTTAAGAGCAGCTGCAGAGGAAGAAAGTAAGTGGGAGAACTGAAGGAAGAGAATGTCATGGTCCAAGTGTGAGCTGTCAGATTTAGTCTTATCAGAAACAGCAGTCTGGAGCAAGGGCAGAGCCCCAAGACTGGCCTTGGAAGTGGGTGTCTAAACATAGGGCACTTTCATGAAGCTCGAAATCAAAGGCAAAGCAGGTGTGAGACCACAGCACAGCGCTACACGCTCTCGCACAGGACTCTGCAGTGAAGCACACTCAGAGGTCGGGGAGCAGCGGCCGTGAGAGATGTACAGATCTGGTAAACATCAAGACGTGGGCATGATCTGGAGGCCAAGGACTGACGGAGGCTCCAGAGGGCTGCCAAGGAAGACACGCTTCCTTTCGGTGTGAAAGCGGACATCCGCTGTAGCAGGATGAAAAGGCTCCACGACACTTGGCCCACCTGCCAGGCTGTTCTGGGAATCACAATAAGGAATAATGACTTTCACATAGTTTAAATGAAAAGAATAATAATGACGAGGAGGATGGACAAAATTATAAACAATATAGGTAAAGTCTATATATACACAAACACAGATGCAGGATCTCACCAGTAACAGCAGCTCTTATGCAGTCCAAGTACCAGTACACCTGATAACTCTGTGGTCTGTGTTTTTATTTTTGTGAGTAATTTGTTAGTTATTTTATTTGAAAGGCAGAGTTTATAGAGAGAAGGAGAGACAGAGAGAGATATCTTCCATCAGCTGCAAAGTGCACAGCCGAGTACCCACCTTCCCAAAAGCCAGAAGTTTCTTCTGGGTCACCCACATGGATGTAGGGGTTCAAAGCTTTGAGCCATCCTCCACTGCTTTCCCAGGCTGTTAGAAGGGAGTTCGATTGAAGTGGAGTAGCTGGGACATGAACCGACATCCATATGGGATGTTGGTGCCTCAGGCAGTGGCTTAGCGTGCTACACCATGGTGCCAGTCGTATTTTTTTCCTTAATCTTCACACATGAGAATATTTTGGAGCTGAGCTTCCAAGGAGAATTTCTCTGAGCAGTTAATTTTCTCATCTAGCCTCCAAATGCTTTCCCATTAACAAAAATTATTTCCCAAACTGAATCTTGAGAGTAAACAAACAAACAAACAAAAAAACCAAAGTGGGCCTGGGACAATTGCTCAGTGGCTAAATCCTCATCTTGCAAGCATCACAGTCCCATATGGGCACCAGTTCATGTCCTGGCTGCTCCACTTCCCATCCAACTCCCTGCTTGGGTCCTGACAAAGCAGTGGAGAATGGACCAAAGCCCTGGGGCCCTGCGCCCACGTGGGAGACCTGGAAGAGGATCCTGGCTCCTGGCTTCCGATTGGCTCAGTTTGGGCCATTGAGGTCATTTGGGGAATTAATCAGAGGATGGGAGGACTTTCTCTATGTACCTCCTTCTCTCTGGAACTCTGCCTTTCCAATAAAAACAAATCTTTAAAAAAAGGGAAGATCTTTGTCTCTCCTTCTCTCAGTAAATCCCGCTTTCCAGTAAAAATAAATAAATCTGGAAAAGGAAAAAAAGAAACCAAATTTCTGTTCCTGAGAAATTGGCACACTGAAAATGAACACAGAATCATTTTAAAAATTATTTTCGGGGAACTATAATTCTGCTTTTAACATAAACCCACCTGCTATAGCCAAATAAAATTAGGATATTTCAGTGCGATAGGCCTTTTAAACATTATTTTATCCATTATTTTTAATATGTATTATTAAAAAGAAAAAAAAACTGAGATGAGAGAGATGTATCTTGTGGTTCGTTGCCCAAATGCCTGCTACATCTAGGGCTGGGCTGATCCACAGTCAGGATCCAGGAAACCAGTCTTGGTTGCAGAGACCCAAACATTTGGGCCACCACCTGTCTTCATTCAAACATGCTTTAGCCAGAAGGTGAGACTCCAGCCCAGGTACTCTGCCACGGGTGCATGTGGGCATCCCAAGTGATGTCTTCATCTCTGTACCAAACGTCTGCTCCCCAAACCAATCTCTATACTGGCTTTTCAAATATATTTTTTGGGGAAAATGCATGGGTCAGATCTTTACCTCCATTTTACAGGTGAGAAAAATGACCTACATCAAAGTTATTGAACTAGGAATGACCATGGTCAACAGGATCTTACTACTGTTCGATTTTTAGACTTGTGCTCTTAAAGATGATAGCATACCACCTACCAATATGGAGACAACAAAACAAAGCAGAATTTGGGTCAGACTTGAAAAAAAAATGGAGACTTCTAAAGAAATAGAGAAAAGCTAAGAAAGCCACAGAACTAAGCCATGATTGTTGCATATTCAACATAAAATTTTTAAGAATACACTTGCCCTGAGCCTGAAATGGCTTTCATATTGGGCCAGCATGGTGGTGCAGTGGGCTGAGTCCACAGCATCAGTACTCCATGTGGGTGCCAGTTGGTATCCCAGCTGCTCCACTTCTGAGGCAGCTTCCTGCTTACGACTCTAGTCTTTAGGTCCTTGAACTCAATGTGAAAGAAGCTCCTGGCTCCTGGTTCCTGACTTCTGACTGGCTCTATTCAGGCCAATGAGGCCATGTGGGGTTGAACTAGCAGAGGGAAGAGCTCTCTGTGTAACTCTGCCTTTCAAATAAAAATAAATCATTAAAATACATTTTTGAGTTTGAAGTGTCCCTCTAAACTGGAGTTATACTTCTTTAGTTATATTTTCTATAATCATATTTTAAACTTTTTAAGCCTTAGTTTCCTCAGGTGTAGGTGCAATCCCCAGAATTTAAATGGCAGAATTTCCATAAGGCACCTAGCACAACGCCCTAAACTTGTTAAGCATTTACTAAATAGTAAGGATGATTTTAGTTAGCAAAAAGTTGTTATCTTGCCGTTAATCTTCAAAGAATTTCCTTCCTTCCTGTCATATATTTTACTAGGGTGACACAATATGGGAAAATACACCATTGCAAACTTGAATCTGAAACTACAGTTGAACTCAGGAGGGGTTCACAAAGTATTTGAAATCGGAGGCAGACAGGGAATGAACTCATTAAGCAAAATATAAAGACCTTAGGATAAAATGTTAGTAAATTCAGGTATATTAACAGCAAAAGCTTCTGTCCTCTGAAAAGCACCAAAATAACTGAGACGATGTTTCAAGCCATCATATATGTCATAACCCAGGAGCGTTAATTGTGGTCGTGTCTATGTGACCGTGGACAGCAGTCAGTTGGCAGTGGGGCAAGGAACCGCAGGAAAAGCCCATTTGCTTCTGCTACGTCCCTAACAGCTCTCTGCATCTTGGTCCATGCACAGTTAGATCCTCACCACACAGCGACAGGCATGCCTGTCCAGGGCCACACAACCGGAGCATGGCTTCCCAACAATTTCCATCTGCTCTCTGCATCTTGCACCTTCGCAATGGAGTTCCTTTCTCCAACCTCTCACCTCTCTCCTCTTCTGGGCTTCTCTCCCAGACTATTCTGAGCCATTGTCTTTCCTGCCCCAGCAGGGCAAGCTGGGGGGTGTCCAGAATGCTGAAGGGTCACTATGGTTCCACAGTGAAGGAGAAGAGTTTGGTGATGCCAAGGATCAGGACAGGAAGGAAGAGGAGGGAGAGAAAGCTAGCTTCAACTCTGAAGCAGAAACCGATGGCTGTTGAGAGGAAGGAACCACAAACTGGTGAGACGGCAGTGGGTTCCAGCACAGAAAGAACACAGACGAATCATGTCCAGGACCAGTCCTGAAGACTGAAAGGAGAACTGAGTGGGCAATTCCTCGTGGTGCTTCGATGTCCATCTTGGTGCTACAGATTTTGAACATTCTGAATAGCCTTAGTAATCAGAAACACTTTCATGTCACTCTGACCTTGGCAAGCACTGCCCTAAGCAAGAGCCACACATCAACTCATTCGCTTCTTAATGCAACCATTTTGATTTGTAACTGGCAATGGCGCATGGGTCCACGTGTACTTTGCCTGTATTCTTCATGCGAAGAGAGGCAGACTTAGAGCACTTAAGTAACTTCCTAGTACAAGAAGAATTAAGATCCGAGCAAACTGGACTGTGGCTGTCCTCAACTACTTAAGTGCCTACCCCTCTACCACACTAAATTAAAATGCCAGAAACAGGGGTGCAGCGTGGTAGCCTAGCAGCTGAAGTCCTCACCTTCAACGTGCAGAGATCCCATATGGGCACTGGTTTTAATCCTGGCAGCCCCACTTCCCATCCAGCTCCTGGCTTGTGACTTGGCAAAGTAGTCAAGGACAGCCCAAAGCCTTGGGACCCTGCACCTGCATGGGAGACCCAGAAGAGGCTCCAGGCTCCTGGTTTCAGATTGGTTCAGCTCCAGCCTTTGCGGCCACTTGAGGAGTGAATCATCGGATGGAAGATCTTCCTCTTTGTCTCTCCTCTTCTGCGCATATCTGACTTTCCAATAAAAAAAAAATTTAAAAGTTCCAGAAGTGCTAGAAATTGTTTCTTCCCAAAATTCCTACTCATGAGTCAGTGCTACGTCATTCCCAGTCTCCACAGAGCATTCCCTGCTAGATTTGCCCATCTGTGTTGTAACAATAGGACTGGCTTACTCCACTGCTCACCTGGTAGAATCAGAAGCAGAATTGCTATTTCCTTATGTCTCCAAAACCAGAATCCAAATAATGTTTAAGAAAACTTTCTCAACTGAAGCTGCAGTTAAAGGAATGTGAGAACTGAACTCTGGGTCTCCTCTGGCCACTTGCTGAGTGTTGGCTGTCGCTGAGTGAATCACGACAAGAGCCCCACTCCTGCCCCTCTCTTTACTTAGACTAATCTGCTCACACTGGAAGAGTGCCATCAATAATACCTTGCTTCTCCAGTACTTCTCGCCCAGTGGTCACATCCTAACCTATATGCACAGGACCACAGCATTGGTCACCGACAGGTGCTGTGGTCTCTCCTCTAAGTTAATCAGTACCCCAGCCTTGAAACAGGAAACCAAGGCACAGAGAAACTAAAGTGACTTATCTCAGGTCACAGGGCTGTAGACTAGCTCTAGAGGCCACCTCCGTAGCACATGTCCAAATATCCTTCATCTTACTGTACCTCTTTTTAGGTAAAAAGCTCAGACTCACCCCTTTGGGAAGTGAGTCTTCCATCACTTTAGACCGAGTTAAACGAGCCACATGCCCACCTTTCATACCTATTTGTTTGCTATCTCAAATAGATTGTAAACACTTTGACAGAACTCTAACCCTAACACTAACCCCAACCCTACGGTATTTGGCTCTTCTTAATTTTCACAAGATTTTGCGCAGTATCTCACTGAACATCACTGGTTGAATGCATGACAGAATCAATGAACACCTAACTACTGCCTTCAATCTCTTCTGCCTCTCTCTGCTGTCTCACAGTGAGCTAACGATGCTACCTATTTTGTATATAAAAGTCCTGGAGAAGGTCAGCTTGCATTTGCTTTCCTTAAAGACAAAGATCAGTCTTTCAATTCTTGTTCCTTAATGTTTGGTCATGAACTTCTTACACTATAACCATGGTAATTATTTTACCAGTAGTCATTATATCCAGAATCCAAACTTGTTTAAAATTTGCTTTAATTTTGAGGGTGACATAATTCTAATTGGATGTATTCATTTACTTTATGTTATCTAACCCATTATACCAGAAATTTAATTTCCTGAAAGCAGGTCAAATAAATATTTGACCTTAACAGTAAGCAAACTAGACCATTCGTTCAGTCTTAGTGGGCTTCAGGAGTTAGTATAGTGAGATGATTCAAATGACTTTAGACTTAACTGTACTAGCTCTGACAAGTGTACCCAGACTATGACTATGTCCCCTGATTTAAAATCATATGTAGAATTCTAATAAAGCTGGATGCCCAGATAAAAAATAATATTTTAATTTCTTACATCGTATACAAATTAATTATAGATGGACAGCAGACCATACAGTGAATGAAATAAAGTTTTTAAGAAGGAACACCCTGATGATCTAAAGGCAGGCAAAAATCACTAACAAGAGAAAAAAAATAAATAAGTCATATAATTAAAATCAAGGCTTTGTGTTCATTAAAAGAAGAAACAGAATCACAAGGCAAGCTACAGAGTTAGAGAAGACTAAAAGAGTTGCATCTAGAATATGTGTGCTCAGAAGCATTATCAAAAGACAGGTAATCAGTGTGCAAAAACCTGGGTCCATCACAACAGAGGACCACCAAGTAACCAATAAACACATGTACAACGGGCTCTGTCTCTTCAGCTCCCAGAAAATTAAAGCCATACATCATCTACTTATTCTTGCAACACAATGATTCACATAAAAATGACAAAAACTAAAATGGTTAGCAAGACTGTAGAAGCAGAAGATCTCTTTAACTACTGCTGCTGGACGTATAAATCGAACCATGAGTCTGGAAATCCCTGGGACATTTGATAAACACGGTCTCTGTGAAACAACTCCACACCCATGTCTAACTAACAGAAAGGAGTGGAAATCACCCAAGTCCTCAGCAGTAGAATGAATAAATAAAAGAGGTTTCAGCCACACTGCAGAGTATTATACAGCCAGGAGAACAAAACAAGGCTGCTACTACCACACAGCCAGGTGAACGAGCAATCTTCAAGGACACAGAACACCACGTATTAGGATGAGTCTCACAATCACTATGTAAAGCAAAGAAGCCAGACACCAAAGAGAGCATTTTATGGGGTTGCATTTATACAAATTCCAAACACTGGCAAAATGAATCTATGTTTCCAGCTAGGTAACTCATGACTTCGGAATGAAGACTGTGATTCCTTTGAGAGGCAGTAAGAAATGGCTGGCAGGAGACCGGGGGGGGGGTGGTTTAATATGGTGTTGGTGATTTTGGTTTTGTTTTGTTTTTAACTGGAACTGGGAATCTGAGCTTGGCATTGTGGCACAGTGCGTTAAGTTGTGTCTTGTAACACTGGCATCCCTTAACGGGTTCTGGTTGGAGTCTTCATTCTCAGCTGTTCCACTTGCAACCCAGCTCTATAATGTGTCTCAGAAGGCAGCATATGACAGCCCAAGTGCCCGGGGCCCTGCCACCTGTGAGGGAGACCTGGACAGTGCTTCTGGACCCTGACTTTGGTAGGGGAGTGAACAGGAAGATGGACCGCTCTCTCGCCTCCTCTCTCCCTCTTTTTTCTCTTGCTCCTTTTCTCCCTCTTTCTCTCTCCCTCTCTCACTCCCTGATTTTATCTTTCCATCCCTCCATCTTACACATCCTGCCTTTCAAAAAATTAAAATATAATAATAAATTTAAAAGTTATTGTACCTGGGCCAGGCGGCGTGGCCTAGAGGCTAAAGTCCTCGCCTTCAACGCCCCGGGATCCCATATGGGCGCCGGTCCTAATCCCGGCAGCTCCACTTCCCATCCAGCTCCCTGCTTGTGGCCTGGGAAAGCAGTCGAGGACGGCCCAAAGCCTTGGGACCCTGCACCCGCGTGGGAGACCCGGAAGAGGTTCCAGGTTCCCGGCTTTGGATCGGCGCGCACCGGCCCGTTGCGGCTCACTTGGGGAGTGAAACATCGGATGGAAGATCTTCCTCCCTGTCTCTCCTCCCCTCTGTATATCCGACTTTCCAATAAAAATAGATAAATCTTAAAAAAAAAATAGATATATGGTGACTGGCTTTCTGTGTTTGGCATCACCTATAAAATGAGGGACCTGGACCAATTAGATATGATACCTGAGCATTCCACAGTTTACACTGTGAATATCGTTAAGATAAAGCTATCTGTAGTCCCAACTATGATTATATGCAAGATGATTTGACAAGTGCCAGCAAACAGTGCGTTGAGGAGTTGAGAAAAGTCTAATTTGAGGGAAGTGAGGCAGACCTACACTGACCTAATGTGCAATCCTGTGATCAGCAAGGCACTCAGCGGCACTTGCGTAACTGTCGCCTCCAGCAGGACCAGACCAAAATAGCAGAAAAGAAGAGGGAATGTCACAAGGGGACTAAGGGGAGAGTTTTGACAAGTACAGGTTGCTAAGAAGCAATCTCCTTCTTTAGATGAGAGAAATTAACTCTTTGATAGCAGCAAAGATCCTAAAGCTTTTCAGGATAGTCTGATAAATGAATCTCAGTGCTTTGGACATTCTTAGTAAGATTCCAGGTGCACAATCAATTCTGAGATCATCTGCTTATCATCAGTACAGAGTGTCCTGGAGGTCTTGTGTAAATGGAACACAAATGAAATAAAAGTCAATTCAAAATGAGACAATAGTGTCAGTGCTAAAGAATTTTTTTTTAAAAAAAGACCAACATAAGACTGGTTTTATTAATGGTTATTAATGAATATTTATTCATATTCTCCAGGGACATAAAGGTTTAAATGGACAGTTTCTTTTAAGCTTCTGACAAACAGCTCTGTGCTTTTATTAAGTGAATACTATCCATCTTTAAGACGCCTTAATCAGGGCCTAGTGCAATGGCTCAGTGGCTAAATCCTCACCTTGCAAACGTAAGGATCCCATATGGATACCAGTTCACATTCCAGCTGCTCTACTTCCCATTCAGCTCCCTGCTTGTGGCCTGAGAAAACAGCGGAGTACTATTCAAGGACTTGGGATACTGCAGCCACATAGGAGACCAGCAGGCTCCTGATTCCTGTCTTCAGATTAGCTCTAGCCATTGTAATCATGTAGGGAGTGAACCAGCAGATGGAAGATCTTTCTGTCTCTCCTTCTCTCTGTAAATCTGCCTTTCCAATAAGAACATAAATAAATCTTTAAAATATATATATATATGTATGTGCTTTTATTACTGGCTAAAACTATACCACCTCTACTTGCACACAATTTTTAGTGTCAAATGCCATTTCTTGATAATAATGAACAAACACTGAACACATCTGTGCACACTGCATTATTACTTCTTTTATTCAGACTCTCAATTCTACCGGGAAAACAGTTTTGCTTTTTTCCCAGTATTGTGCCCTGGTGGCTCTAACTCTATTGCCTGCAAATATGCGTGCATCTGAGCCACACTTAGAGCTCTTCCTTGCCGTCAAGGATCCCTGGCAACTTTGCTGACTTTTATTGAAGTTCTCCTCTTGCTACCTGAGATGAACAGCTAATCAGCACCTCTTTCTTTCCTTCTCCCTCCCCCACTGTCTTTCTTTTTCCTTCTTTTAATACATGGCATTTTCCCGATGAAAATGATTTCTTAGATATTTTTCTTGCCTTCTATGATCATCCTGTTATTTGCTGTCTAATGTTACCCAACAACTCCTCAGTTAAAACACAAGATTAGGGAAATGCATTCTTTTCTTCCTTCCACCCTAACTTCCTTCCTTCCTTCTTTCTCTCTCTCTCTCCCCCCTCCTTCCTTCCTTGCTTCATTTCTTTTAAAGATTCACTTATTTTCATTGGAAAGGCAGATTTAGAAAGAGAAGGAGAGACAGAAAGAGACCCCCCCCCATTTTCTGGTTCACTCCCCAAGTGGCTCCAATGGCCAGACCTGAGCCGACTGGAAGCCTGAAGCCTCCTCCAGGTCTTGCATATGGGTACAGGATGCCAAGGCTTTGATCCATCCTCCACTGCTCTCCCAACCCACAAACAGGGGCCTGAAAGGGAAATGGAGCAGCAGGGACATGAAACAGCACCCATACGGGATCCTGGCAAATGCAAAGCGAGGATTTAGCCACTGGCCATTGTGCCAGGCCAAATTTTATCTTTTCTACAGTTCCTTGGGAAAACCTTCACCTTCCTTTCTTCTCTTCGCAAATGTGCTGGGATAGTTTGAGGATCATCTGTGGAGAAGCCATTTGAACATAAAGTTGAATTAAATATAATAGAATGTGTCAAAGCCATATGGGAAACATGTTATTTGTAGGCAGACAATGCTTTTCTTTGACTGCAGAAGTTAAGGATACAAAACTATCCAGGACCTCTAAGGAAACCATGACTAACACAATAAAGAAATGCTATTCTTAGTGTCAGGCAACTATAGTAAGACTACACTTTTTTTTTCAATGTTTACTTAACACCATTGTTGGCTATTCACAGAAATATATAATTTGAATTGCTATAGGTATTGAATAAAGTGAGAAAATGTCTATAAAATGACGGTGGCACCCAACACCACTTTTCTTTTTAAAAGCTGGAGTCTCCTAGCAAATAAACTCTTCTAATCACTATGGGCCCACTATTCCACACTGAATCACAAAGAACATCCGGGACTGGAAAGACTGTGACAGCATGGATAGGGCATAGCACCTACCCTAAGGGTCTTCCTTTTGATTCTAGATTCCATGGAACTGCGTGGACCATCTGTCCCCCAATTTGCTAATTCAGAAACACCTGAGGACCCTTACACCAGACTTTGATTTGGTAAGGTGCAGGGTGAGGATATGGACACGTGTGCTTTGTCACCCAGAATTTAGACTGTCTCCCCTACATCGTCACTCATCCTAACCATGTTCATTAATAAAAAAAAAAATGGTTCCACCCCAAGTAAGACCCAGGTGTGACTACTCTCAGAAAATCCATGTTCAGAGGTGGCATATTTCAACAAAAAAGTAACATTAGGCTTAATGGTCCCTGCCTCCTCTGGAGGCTGTGGTCAGTCATGTTTATCTGAAGGACCACCCTTTGTATGAGGTGCAATGTTTGACAAGTGTCGAGCCTACCTTCTGCTCTTTGCATTGGCATGTAACCTTAGTGATACTAGTTATCCCCCAAAGTAGCACTGTGATGCTGTCAGTGTTTGATGAGTTCCAAGGAACCCAACTTATCTGTTGTACTTTCACCCTCTAATTTATGAAGTAAAAAGAAAGCAAGGCAGTCGAATCACCTATGGTGCTATTTCTCCATCTCCTCCCCCTCTCTGGCTTCCAAAGAAATACATAAACCTTTCTTAAAAATAACCTATGGTTGGGGAGTTGGATAACCCAGGGCAAGGATCAGCAACATATTTTCTGTAAAGGGCCTGATGGTAATACATCAGGCTTCGGAGGCCACAATTA
This sequence comes from Ochotona princeps, assembly GCF_030435755.1. NCBI lineage: Eukaryota > Metazoa > Chordata > Mammalia > Lagomorpha > Ochotonidae > Ochotona > Ochotona princeps. The sequence continues at coordinate 6,426,065 of NC_080858.1, forward strand.
GACATTCATCAGAGCACTGAGGCAGCCACAGACAATGAGATTACCAAAGAAATTATGCTGGTTCCTTCCTAATAAAACTTCACGTACAGACATTAAAATTTGAATTTCAGGCTCTTTTCCCCCATAGTACCGAATAGTTTTCTTCTGATTTTTCTCAACCACTGAAAAATATATGAGCTGTTTCCAGAATGGACAATCAGGCGGTCACTAGCCCATTCCCATGGCTGACACCACAGCCACAGTACAGAGCTGGGTGAGTTGCCAGGAGGCTGTTGCCTTGTCCTTTGTCACAGATTGCACCTACGCCTCCTCCATAACACCAGGTACATGTACGGGGAAGCAGGACAGAACACATCGGAGACTTCCTGCAAAATCACTGCTCCTACTGATGGCCCATGCGGTCACCTTGTACCGTCCTCCAAGCCATCAGCTGCAAATACCAAAGAAGGCCGGGACAGGCAACAGCACCAGAGGGGCCCTGGGAAGGCTTCCCCACTGTGCATGGTACAGGTTCTACATGTGAAATCTAGAGTCTAGACCCTGCAGAGTCTTCACAGGCAAGGAAAAACTAGACTCAAACGAGAGCATTTGTCGTTCAATCAGGCTGCGTATCTTGCTTGTGCGTTTCCTCCACGCTGCAGAACTGTGGTCATCATCAACGTAATGCTGACTAATGGACTCGGGATGGCCTCCTGCTCTTTCTGAATGAAGTGGCATTAAGGAAACGAGAGAGGCTTATGGTTAATGAAGAGCTGTGGAAGTTAAAGGGTTTCCTCTGCTAATATAGGGCATCATTTCCCAACGGGGGTTATGATGAATGCTGGCTCTCTTAGATGTCCTGCTAAAAAAGCATTTCAAGGTCATGTACGTTTAGGAAATGTGACATAAAAACATCCCTTCTTTTTTTGATGAGTCTTAATGCACAGTAAAACTGCTTAACTAGGTTAAATCAAATGTTTCTCAAACTAACATGATTAGGGACGCTTTAGGTTTTTCACTTCACTGCTACTAACTTCCCCCAAAACCAGCAATCCACAGACAGGGTTCTGGGAATCCTCCTGAGGCCAACAGAGAGAAGCAAACAGCTTTCAAGCAGGGCAGTGAATTACGTTTTAGAGCAAGACCTTTGTAAGGATCGGACCTTTCTCCTCTGGTTCTTGTCGGTTTAGGGCATTAAACCATATTCTATCCATTGGCTCCAGAAAAGCGGGAGCTACATCTGTTGTGACGAAAACGTTTCCAAAATAGTATACAAAGCAAGTGTGGTTTAAAAGATACATGGCACAGACTTCTGCCCAAAAGGCAAAAACGCCCCCCTTGCTGTGACACCCCATGCCAGCAGTGACACACTGGCCATAGGGGCTGGCAAGGGCTGTCCCTAGCTGTTTTCATGTACTGTCCAACCATCCCAAGTCACACGCATGCGAACCTGTTGTCTGGCTAATCACCATCCAGCACCCTGCTAAGGGACTCAGGCTTTGTTCTGGCTCACTCACCTCCCAGGTTCCAGCCATCTCTCTGTGGCATCAATTCAACTCTCAAAGTCTGCATGCCTCCGCCATCTTCCTGGGCCTTGGGGCCCTAGACTGCAACCACATCCTACTTGGGCTTCCCCTAGCCAGCCCTTTATCCCTCCCATCCATTCTCCTTATGCCCAGCATAAAGAGTTCCCCCGCCCCCACAAAAATACACACAAAGACAGTCTACGGCTTAAAAGCCTTCAAAGGTGTCCACCACTGAAAGACAGCGCAACCTTCACCCAGGCCTGTGAGGTCACGCACGAGCAGCCTCCAGCCTCTGCCGCATGGCTCTTCCTTCTGTCCCTTGGACGTGGTGTCCCTGCCTCATGCTATTCCTGCGTCCCAGTCTCCCTGCTTCTCTCCCTCTCCACCCATGTCTCTCTCATCAACTTCACATCCATGCTTCTCTCACACGTCTTTCTTGAGCCCTTGCCAGAGCACCGAGTCACCAGCGACTGCACAGACTCCATTCTCCATACTACTTCTCAGTTTCTTTCTGTGTCTGTTTTACGATGCTGGTTAAGTTCCAGGAGGAGAGGGAGCACATTCACTTTGCTTATAACTATGGGTGGGAACATCAGAGTTGGCAATGGGCTTAATAATCATTGGTCATGCGAACGAAGCAAAACGGTGGGAGGTTCTCTTACAATTTCATCTTTAGCTTTTTCAAAATTTGCTTCTTTTTAAATGTGAGAGGTCAAGAAGCAGAGAGAGAGGAGGAGTACCTATATCTTCTGATTCACTCTTCAAATGCACACAACAGGCTCAGGTGGATGGGGGCCTAAGTCAGAAGCTGGGAACTCAGGCCGGGTCTCCCACACAGGTGTCAGGAACCCGATCACTGGTCACCACTGCTTCCCGCGGTCTACACTAGCTGGGAGCTGGAGTCATGAGCTGCAGCTGGCATCTTGTGGCAGGCAGATGCCTTAATGCCTAGGTCAATCACCCCCCAACACACCCTGCTGTTCCCCATGCCCTCGATCTGCCTCCCCACCCCAACCCCTGCATGTAACTGCAGCTCCATCCAGATTTCTCTTTTTTGCACAATTGTCAGCCAAAAGACTCCTTTGGTCATCTCAGGACCAGAGCTACAAGGTGACCTCATATCCCTGTCCTCTTAGGCTACACCCTCGGCGGCGTGTTCTCTTTCATACTGTTCCTGAGGACTCACAGCACTTCTGCAACCCTCATTTGATGCCTAATCTTCACTGGCCCAGTAACAACTTACCTTCCACCGTGCCTTGCATCTTACAGGTTTGGCCTTGTTAATCATTTCCTGGAGAAAACAAGGCCTAGTGCACACTCTCCTAAAGTACCCATCACAGCCCTGGCCTGAGTGGCTGCGTAGAAGCAACATGATTAGCCTTGATACTGCAGGAAATTCATTGCCTTTTATTCCTTCTTCTCCTCAAGGCTTAGCAGGGTGATGACTGGGAAGCTGGGACAAAGGCAAGTTCTGACATCAAAGAGAAATGGTCAAGGAAGGCACATGGGGTGCTGGGGACCCCTGCAGGTTTCACGAGCTGCTCTTTGGCCAGCACCAGAGGCCAGAACGTGAAGACAAGTTAGTAAAGGATGAGGTATACTTTATTGATTTGGTATGTCCTGGAGTATTGAAAAGGTCAAGTTGGTGAAGATATTGAACATATGCATTTTAAACATTAAGGAAAGCCCAGATTACTTCCCCCGCCCCCGAAACTGAGTCTATCATGGACTCGGTTGCTCATTGTTCAACTCAGACTCAGTTCAGAAAGCGTCTTTGGGATCCAAGAATTTCTGTATTTCCAGGTGCAAATTCCACTCCTGTCTAAATAATAATGTGCGGGACCTTCAAAAAGTTCATGGAAAATTCATATCATGGAAAAAGCTACAAGAATTTAAAAACTTTGTAAGTTTAATGCTAGTATAACACGGATCTTTTGAAGTAGTGTTATATTTTAAGAAGTATGTCAAATCCTATATGCCTTAATCTTTCTCAAGGTTTGTCCACACTTCAGTTGAAGGCAGCCTTGTCTCATTTTTCACAAAAATAAGCATTATAAATGTTCCGTGACCTTTGAAATGTGTTTGGCCAAATTTCTGCAAGCACCTTTTAGAAAGAATGGAGTAGAAAGGTTAAGCCTGCAACAATAACACCTTTATTAGCACAGAATTACTCAGGGTCAGCAGACAATTACACTTACTATCTCTGTAGCGGAGGTGATAAATGCACCAACCTTTAAGATACAGGAGAAACTGTGACCAGTTTGTTGTCTACATTTTGTCAGTAGAGAAAGTCTGAAACACAGAGGCGCTTCCGTGACAATTCCAGGGACGCATGTGTAAGCGGCTGTGAAAACCCAGGTTCCCACGGAGGAGCTCACCTCAAACCAGAGACAGTTACACGACAGTGCTGCCATTCGGCCCAATGCTGTTCCTGGCCCGAGCTGTCGCCTCGGTGGCAGGCCACCATTTGCAGCAATGACTGCAGCCCGTGAATTCACCGTCCAGGGCTCTGTGGGCCAGCAACTGGCGTCTCCATGAAGACTCCCGCCTGGGCTCATGGCCACCCAACGTGAAAGAAGCAGTGCATGGAGCAGACTGTGGACTCCAGCAGGTACGGGTGGAATTCCACCTGTTAACATGCACCTGTATGTGTTCCTACTTCACAGCTCTTCAAGCTGCTGTTAACTCAGAATGCGTGTCTGAGAACAAATAACTGTTCTCACAAAAATCACACGCTGTTCTACTGGGCGCACTGGCAGGAACAGGCATGCTGGCTGTCACCTGCAGGGCCCTCTGGGAAGGGTATACCTGTGAATTTGACAGTGTTCACCAATGCAAGGGTGTTGCCATGGTAACAGGACTGAGTGTCACTCAGAGGAAAGGTACTCCAGGGTGCATCTCCAGGGGAGAGGTGATCAAAACAACCCTATCCTTTACACACCCCAAGGTGATACCCAAAGTCGGCCTGTTTCATGTATTCCCCCCCATTCAAAGAAACTTCTCCTCCAACCGAATGTTATATTTTCTCTTCCTTAGGCAAAGTGTGTCCTTTTCATTAATTTCCTTAATATCTATACAGATTGAGCAACTCGTAAACTCGTGCTTTCCATCTATTTTACAACCCAGTGTCAAAGACCCAAAGAAGGCTTGTTAATAAAGCAGGAGACAGAAGGCTATAATCACTGGGATCCCGGTAATGCCAGGGAAGAAACGTGTGTGTGTGTGTGTGTGTGTGTGTCCGCGCGCGCGGGGGTGGGGTGGGGGGCAAAAACCTCATGGCCATCTCTAGAAATCTCAGACACAAACAGTCCTAAAGGCCAGGTTGACTGAACCTCCCACCTCGTTTCCGCAGTTCGGCCCCCTCCCCTCTTCTGAGGACTTTGAGACTAGAACAATGCCCTCAAACACATCTCTAACTTCGACACACACAAGACAGAAGAGCAGTTCTGACACTCAAGTCTGCCCAGCGCATCGCGTCACTCTCCTCCCCATACAGCCTGCTGGCAGCTACGGACCACCATCCACTTGAGTTTCCGAGTCCACTGCCGTTCCCAACCTGCCCTCGCTTCTAGCACGATGGGGCACCCTACATGCTCCACCCGCAAGCTCACGCCATCGAGGAAAACGCACTCCTATTCTACCACCTCTCCCTGCCCTCAGCCCACAGGAGAAGGTGTGGGCGGCTGCCAGGGGGACGCGTGCCTGGGGTTTCTAGGATAAGGTCGCGCACGCATTGTTTTTCATCCACTGTAATAGCCCCGCCGCGAGCCACAGGCGCGGGATCCTAAGCAGTCCTTCCCCCAGCTGCACGCCTTAGCGGCTCCAGGCACCTGCGCCTGGCCCCTCCCCGCCCCAGGCCGCAAACTTCCAAAGGCGAGCTCACTCGGCCGGGGGCTACCCTGCGGTTCGTGAAGCCCGTGAGACGCGAGCCGCAGGGTCAGGACGCACGCAGCCTCGGGTGGGGCCGGGTCGGGGGCGGGGGGCGTGCAGGACGTAGTCCAGGTTCCGGGTGGCTCGGCGCGGCCCGGCTCTGCCCCACGTGGCCCGGGAACCTGCGCGCGCCCTCCAGGTATAACCTCAGGGGTCCACGAGGCTGTTGTGGGGACCCCAGTCACAGCGCGGCGCCCGAGCAGGCCCCTTCCGGGGCGCGCCTCCAGGCGTGCCCCGCCGGGGATGGCTGGGCCGACGGCCGCGCGCTCCTCAGGGGCCCGTGGGGGGCGCGGCCGTGGATGGCCTCTGAGGCCCGGGCGAGGCCGCCACCTCTCCACGCCTCACGGCCACCCTGACCAGATGCTCCCACCCGGCGCCCGGCCCGAGCCCCCTTCCCGGCTGGGCGTTCCCCGCGCCGGCTTCGCCTTCGGAGCGCGCGTGGGCTCGGCGCGCGGCGAGGCGGCGGCTCTCCAGAGTACCTGCGGCTCCGGCTCCGGCTCCGAGTGAAGGGGTGCGGTTCACCTCAGGGGCCGGAGGTCGGGTTCTTCCCCGTGGCTGCGTGTTAGCGCTCCCGCCTCGAGACAGCCGCTTTGCTCGTCGCGCTCCCGAACGTGACACTATATATCCGGCTCGCAGCCTTGGGTGTGGGGCGGGAGGAACTCGCCCTCCCTCCGACCTTCCCCGCCGCCGCCGCCGCTGCCTCCACCGCCGGGCGCCGAGCCTGCGGCAGCCTCCGCCCGGGCGAGAGGAGGGCGAAGAGTCCGGGGGGCCTCTGCAGGCTGCTGGGCGACGGCCTCGAGGGCAGAGCGGCCGCGCGCGAGCCCGCTCCGGGCTCCCATTCATGCAGCCGCGCGCCGAGCCCCCGCTCCCCGACTAGATGTGCGCGCGCGTGGGGGCACCCGGGCTTGTGGAACCCGCGCGAGGGCGGACAGGCGCTCCTCTCTGGCCTGGTCTGGAAAAAGAGAGCCCACACCTGGCGAAAGGAGACCTGTCCTGGGTTGAACAGCCGGTAGGAGCAGAGGGGCTTGCACCTTCCCCCACCCTCAGCTCCTTAGCGGGAAAGGCAGGCCCCAAGCCTCGGTTTTCCCGACCGGTCTACATTGTCCACACTGCACACCCCAATTGCCCTGGATTGTCCCAGGCGCTGCGGAGGCGTCCTGCATGCCCTTCTGGGGCAGCCAGTTGTCAGTGACCCTGGCTGGGGGGCTCCTCTGGAAGCAGTTTGCTGGACCTGGGGCTCTGCCTGCCGGCGGTGGGAAAAGCCAATGTGTGATGTGTGAGCGCGTGGGAGGCAGGAGAGGGTAGGTTTGGGGATGAAGGCAGCAGGAATGGGATGGGCCTCACTTCTCTGGATTTTTCTAAAGGCGTTTCCTTGCCTAGCCTTGTAGCTTTTTTTTCCGGGTGTGGTGCGGGAGGGGGGTGGGAGGGAAGTGTTGAGCATTGTTAAATTTTAAACCGTGAAAGCTGGAGCAGGTCCTGTAGACCAGTGGCGAGATGGACAGGCGGTCCTGGACCCCCATCCCCGGAGCGCTGGAGACTGCCAGTGCCCGCCCTGGCTCTGCTGTTAGCTGTGCAACATTAGGAAACGCCAAAATGGTGCCTTCAGCTGTCTTCAATCTCTTCCGTTCAGCAGTCCACCTGCTGCTGAGGAATAGAATCCAACCCATTGCAGGTTGGTGTTAGTGAAAGAACCTATCTCAGGCTTTTACACAAGAATCGCACCAGCGTAGAATTCTCTTCGATGCCACTTGGGAGGCAAAGTGGACCCTAAAACACTGTGGTCAGTTGGCTCTAGGGACTCACTGCCTGAAAGCCAGGCCTAGAGAACAAACTGCGAACAAATGCAAACTCCTCCACCGCTTCCCCAGGGTAGAACATGGAAGGTGAGCCCCAAATGCCTACGGCAGACCTTGACAGGATCCTGCCAGATGCCTGTGAGCAGTGTGGAAATCATCCCGCAATTTTACTCCAGCTCTTGGGAAAGCAGGAGCCTCGTGTTCCCTAGGCACGAAACAGAATTTTTTTTATATTGTTCTAGATCTTTCAAGGAAGTATTCCCATTTCTTAGCATGTCTCCACAGGCAATAACCTGCAGAAAGTAAACCCCAGGGGGACAGAGTTGCACATTGATTGCCATTATTTATAAAGTTGAAAAAAAAAAGCACAAGCATTCCATGCAATGCTCATTAGTTAAAATATAGCATTGATGTCAAGACCATAATGTTATCATTTAAGATGTGATTCTGGATATTCTTAGTGTCTCATGCCTTTTGCTAGGAGCTGCCACCACGAAGGAGGGACTGCTTTATTATGGAAGCTGACCACCCAAGAGCCACCTGTCTGCAGGGCTGATTCCTCCGAGGCGGATTCTGAGGTGAGAAGAATCTGTACCATGAATCTCATGTCATTTTGGGTGAATACCCAGCCACACGTGAGCTGTAGAGCTAGGACTGTGTGTAGGGTGTTCTCCATGTGTTCATGTCTGTTTCCAAGGTTCCTCGTTGTGCAAGAAGGATATCATCCATACTGGATCAAAGTTTGCACTGTGATCCCATTTTAACTAATTAAATCCGCAACGACCTTTCAGACTTCAGCAGGTGAATATTTTGAGGGGAGTATGATTTAACCTAGCGATAATCCCCCTTCAGATTGTTGGAACGGCGGATATGATGTTGCTCGAAAGAAGCATGTGCGTATATAATTAAGGATCTTGAGACGATATCTTCGATTACCCAGTGTGGTCCAAGTCGAGTGGCTGATACCTCTGTTATAGAAACAGAATGGCAGAGGAGATAGGAGGAGGTGATGTGAAGACAGGCAGTCAGGTAAGACTAGCAGTGTCAGCAGCCATGAGGATCTGGAAGTGGCAGGTACGAGGGCTCCCGTGGAGCCCCTGGGAAAGCCCTCCCTTCAGCTTCCCTGAGCCTGCTCATCTCCAGAACCACAGAAGTGTGTCTTTGTCATTGAAGCCATCTGCATGGGAAAACCAAAAGACATTCATCCAGGTAACTTTTTTTTTTTTTTTGTCTTGAAAGATTGATAGGACTTAAGACCATTTCAAATGGGTATCTTCATAAAATTCTCATCAACTTTTGAAGAGATGGCCAAAGGACATGACAAAAAAAAAATCATCATCTTGCAAACCAAACTCTCAGGCCCAAATACAGTTAAAATAATAATGATACCAGCATCTGAATTTGTACAACCGGTTCTGTTCTGAATTCTAACACAGTGTGATGCCGTGTGACTCCCATGCGTTTGAATTCAGCCTCAACTAGAAGGGAACACTGCTCTTGGTCGCTGAAATCCCGATATTTGTTGCAATAACTGACCTCTGCTTTTGAAACCTGTCTCTCACCACTGCTCTCGGGCTCCACAGTTCACCTCAACCACAGAAGACAAGCCTTCCTCTGTAAACCTGCCAGGAAGTTCTCACTTAACAAGTGAGATACTTACAAAATGTGCCACAACCTGGAAAATCGGAAGTTGTGAATAAATCCAGTGTTCCAGAACACTGTCTTTTCTTCCCAGTGCTGTTGGATTAATCAAGTACTTTATCCAACATCTGGTAGTATCATGGAAATGCAGCTCTGATTTTGACTTAGAGAAGGATCCTAAAAATACAGTGGTTTTAGTATTGCAAAGCTGGTTGTTTGATCCTTCTACCTCACTTTATGTGAGTGTGGGGACAGGTCTGTTTGTCTCACTTAAGGCCCATGTGTTAGTTTTTTGTTGCTGCATGAAAAGCATTGAAAAAAATACCCATTTGTTATCAGAAGTACTCCAGGTCAGCTGTCCAGGAGTCAGCAGTCGCAGGATCAGCACAGGTATGAAAGAATTCCCTTTTTCTCTCTTCAAATCTCTCACCATTTTTAAGGGACAACACTCATTTAGAGAAGCCCTAGCTAAGTTCACCTCCCTTTGGATGAGCTCAAAATCAACCCGTTTGGGGCTGTCAGTTTCATCATAGAACATACAGTCATAACAGCGAAACCCATCGTATTTGCAGGCCCACTGCATTCAAGTAGGGAAACACAAGGTTTGTGAACCAGAGGGCAACCATTTAAAGGTCCTGTGGAATCCCCTCGAATGTCACCTTTCACTAGATGGACAATGGCCCAATTGGAAGTAGAACCAAGAAACACTTCATCGTTTATTCAGGAGTTGTTTGCTATTACAAAGGGAAAATCATTTTTTCATTATCTGGCCATGTTTTGGAGGCAACTAGTTAAGGTTTTGTTCACACTCCAGAGGTGTCTTTAAAGTTACACAGTGTGTTTACTGGCCATGGGGGGAGTTTAACAGTGAAGAGTAAACCCCAGTTTTCTGATTTCAAGTGTAGTACACTGTGCACTGAGGTTTCCTTAAGCCTGAGCTCATGAACACCAGGAGTGCTCTGTGAATGGGCTGGAGGACATCCAGAGAATTCAGGTTGAGGCTACAGAGTGGGTAGAGCTGAGCTACCTAATGATGCACGAATGAGTAAATTAAAGCTGTGTTGTTAAATTGCACTAGTCTGAAGAGGTTGATTTTCTGAGGAAAGCAACATGTTAAAAAGCATGTATAATAAAATTTTGTTTCTACAAAACCATGGTCCAATTGCTTTGTCAAAGGTGTGTATATCTAAATAGATATCTAGGCGCATGAGAGCAAAAGGAAAAACTTGGAATATATGTACTGGGTGATGAATATGTTACTAATATGGCAGAAGCATTCTGTTCTCCTTATCAATTGATATGTTCCCTTTGCTGGAATTCATCCAGGACCTTGGGGAAGATGCCGTGAAGATATGTATGTTTAGTCTCCCACTCCCCCCCCCCAAGTTTATGGAGGTATCATAAAACTCCCAGATGCCTTCGTGCCTGTATAGGTAACCTCCCCTCCCCCTAACCTGAAGTCCAATAACTGGAGCTCATTCCTCACGGAAGACTGTGACAGGACGAGGTGCTAGCGTGTTCTCTCGCTGCATCCTGTCCTCAACCTCCTCTCTTCTCTTGGCCCACCACCTACTCCTTATGACCATCTTTGCGTGGGGCAATCCGTGCTTATGTGTGTGTATGTTGGCTTTGTCACCTTTTAGGCAAAACTTTATCACTTGGTGCATCTTATATGTGCTGAACTTAGAATGTTTCCCTAGGTACAAGATGAAAGCTTGAAAAAAAGTTAATAATCCTGTCCTCTCCCTCATCGCCTGGGTGGTGGGAGAGGGCACTTATGAATGCAGGTGGAGAGAGTGGAAGAGGGTAATAGCAGGCAAGATGGGCAAATGGAATGGGAGATTGAAATGTAAACCAGTGTATCATATGGTCATGTCTACACATCTTTGCAAAGTTATCTTTAAAATATTTTAATTACGAAAGAATGCTGGAAATTACCACTTCCTCCTAACAATGACCTTACAGCAGAACACGATGAAACCTTAGTGCTCTTCAATTTATCAGGGAGGTGATGTTGCAGGGCAAGCTGCTGCCCTGAAAATCAGAGAAGGACGAGGCATGCCTGCCTACCAGAGCAGAAACCTCCAGAGGCGACATCAGTCTAAAGTATGATTGGTGAATTTCCAGAGGCTCAATGTTGGCATCTCTGAGATGTAAGAATTCTGGAATGACTCGGTTGTCCTGGTGAGGCAGAGGACTCCACCTGTGTATGGCTTCTTCTCCAGGAGCTCCACCAGGTTCCTTATGAGTATCAGGAAGAGCCCTGCACATTTCCGGTAGGAAGAAGAGAAAAGGAACCGTTTTGAGCTGTCAGAACATCCTGTCTTCTCTTAACGATGTCTGCCTATGAGAGAAATTGTTTTCCCACAGCTTCACCCGCTGGAGTCTCATCAGAACGTGGCTGTCCCTTGCGAAGAGAAGAAGTGAAATGGGGACTCACTGGAAAAGGTCCCAGTCCTGGAGCACAGGCCCTTCAGGTCTGTGAAATGATTTCCCCTGCCTTAGTCTGAAAGACCCACAAACACCAAGCAAGCAACTCTAAACAGAAGCTGAACAAGCTTCAAAGCATGGGAACTGGCAACAATGCTTAAATTATCTGGTCAGACAATTTAAAAAAAGTATAACTGTTGAAGGGCTTTCCTGGGAACAAGCTCAAACAGATGATTTAAGCAGACAAATGAAAAGTCTGAGGAAGAATCCGGAAGAAATGTTAGAGAAAATACTGTAACAAGGTAGACTTCTTAGTAGACTTGGCATGGCTGAGGGAAGAGTGTTTGAGCTCTCCTACAAACAAGAGGGAAAAAGAAAGAAATATCAAAGAAGGACAGGACAACTTCAAACGGTATCAGATATGCATACTGGAAAGTCCAGCAGTAGAAGGAAAGAAGAAAGAACCGAAGCAATAATGCCTGAAATATTTTCCAAATTAATGTCAGATGTTACCCAGATTAAACAAGATAAATGCTAAAACCAAAAGCACCCTCCAAACTGTTATACATGGGCATAGAGTATTTACAGTGGAAAATTTTTTTAAAAAGAAAAAAATGTTTAAAATAAGCCAGAAGAGCAAAGATAATTACTTCTGACTTCTAAAAAAAATACAACAGAGTGCTGGAGAATGAAACCACAGGTTTGAATTCTGTACCTTTTGAAATAATTCTGAAATGGAGGAAAATATAAGGTTTCTCAGAAATTGAGAGTCTTTGCCAGAGGACTTTAAATGTTAAGTTCAGTTCTTCAGAGAGAGGGAAAATAGAACTACATAAAGACAGGTAGATTATCAAACACTGAAGGCCAAATAGAAACTTACTATTTTTTGGTTAATTGATCTAAGAGATGCAATCACATAAAGTTATGGTAGCATAAGGCGATTGGTACTCATGCAAGTATCTGAATACTTGTGATTGTATGTGTGTGTAATTGTGTGTATGTGTGTGCGAAATCATTGGTGGCATTGACTTGAGGGATAGGAAGGAAGCTTTACAAGTAGTGTGTTATTGGAAAATATCAACACCATCTGTGAAATATCACAGTATTACTCCAAATCTATTTAGGTTGAATGTACTTTGTGAACTTCAGAGCAGTCACAAAGTTTTGAAATAAAGTATACAAATAGGGAAAACTCAGTATATTTTTGCTATTCTCACACATTCAGCACATTTCTGATGCCAAATGTTTTTTGAGTACTGTTTCTTTATATACCATACAGTCCTGCAACAGACATCAAGTGAGTATTCTGCAATGCAACTGAATTCTGACACAGCACACCTGGAGTGGAAATCAGGTATCATATGTTAACAGTTCGGTCTCACAAGAATGCCCCCATATCTGATGCCAGTTGTAAGTAGTGGCTTGTTATCCACACTTCTGACTGGCCACTGGAAAGTTTGATTTAATTTATCAGCAGCACTTGCACTTGCAAGTTGAATGTTATCATCCCTGTAAAGATTTGTGTGTTGTGAGCCTGGTGTCCAGGCTAATGGGGGGAGGTGTTTGCGTTTTGGGAATGAGTATCTTAATTTTTATTCCAAAGTCTTGTTCCTGCTGAGAGAAGAATTCAAAGCAGAGGCATAGACACAGTGCTTAAGTGAGAGCTGGGTTTGTTTAATAGAGAGGACAAAGACACATTTGCACCTGAAAGTGAGCAGGAAACTCCTTATGGAGAGACATCTGTCATGAGTGAGCCAGAGAGTTGCCAGTGAGGAGGAAGAGCGGATGAAGGCAGAGAACAATCCATGAGCATGATCTTGAAGCAGGTTTTTTTTTTTTTTAATCTATATGTATCAGCCTCTTTTATGCAGTAATGGGTGGCCCCCTAATTAAATATACAAATTGGATGAAGTTTCACTTCTGTGGCCTTTCTAGGAATTTTTTTTGGCGTCTTCATGTGGAGCACAACTTCCATGTGGCCCTGGTGTCCAAATAAGATACAGGTGTATTATGGGAAATTGGCCATATTGGATTAAACCCAAGGGGGTAGAGTTACAATGCAGCGCTACACAGAAATTACGAAAACTATTTCAGCTCAGTTATCACTACCTTTATTTCCCTGCCTTCTTCCTCCATATCAGCTGGATTTTTGAAGAGGGACTAAGTGGTTTATGCTGGGAACCTGGTTCCTTCTATAAAAGCTTGACTCTGGTCCATCTTGGTTCTCTATGAGCCATTACAGTGTTGTTGGAACATCTAGCCTCCAAAACTGCGAAGTAAGTAAAACCAATTTCTTTTTTTTTTTTTTTAAGATTTATTCATTTTATTACAGCCAGATATATACAGAGGAGAGACAGAGAGGAAGATCTTCCGTCCGATGATGCACTCCCCAAGTGAGCCGCAACGGGCCGATGTGTGCCGATCCGAAGCCGGGAACCTGGAACCTCTTCCGGGTCTCCCATACGGGTGCAGTGTCCCAATGCATTGGACCGTCCTCAACTGCTTTCCCAGGCCACAAGCAGGGAGCTGGATGGGAAGTGGAGCTGCCAGGATTAGAACCGGCGCCCATATGGGATCCCGGGGCTTTCAAGGCGAGGACTTTAGCCGCTAGGCCACGCCGCCGGGCCCAAAACCAATTTCTTTATAATATTAGTTGGCCCAAGATATTTCATCATAGCAATGGACTAATCCAACTGTTGATTTGTTGTGCATATCATAGAGACTGCAGTGAGTGGCAAGATGAACAGGCATGCCGTGCAGGCTGTGTTAAGGTGCCAAATACAGAAGCTTCAGTGTCTTGGAGTCGGGGCGCACCACCTCCCTAGCATTGGGTGTACTCTGTTACTGCACACAAACCACACACCACGGCTTTGGAATTTTTATGGAAGCTTAATTGTGAAGGCACAAGTGCTTATTAACTGCATGTCCAGCCCCTCTCTCTTCTTCAGAGAATCAGAGGTAAAAGTGAAAACTCCAAGCATAATACTGAATAAAGAAAAGTTAATATGAAAAGATTATATACCGCATGATTCCTGTTCTGTTCCTTCCTGGCAATGGCAGAGATGATGGAGACAGTAAAAGGGGTCAGTGATGAGCAGGGATTGGAGGGGGAAAGGCTACGCCTGCAGAACACGGAGGATCTCAAAGGCAGCGGAACTGTGCTGTGTGATACTGCAATCATGATAGGTTTAAATGCACATTCGTCCAGGGTGAAATGAGATAGAAAATGTTTGTGAAAATTTACGGCTTCTAGGAATGAATAAAAGGATAAGATATCAAAATCCTGAAGAAAGATGTTGGTAGCTTATCTCTGATTTTATTCTCTCAGATAGAGGACTTGCTTTCATTTCTGGGAGAGAGACTTTGTAATATTAAGTTCACTTAGAATGTATAGGACCTTGGAAGAAATTTTCTTCATGGGCCCAGTGCGATAGCGTAATGGTTAAGGTCCCCGCCTTGAATGTGCCGGGATTTCATATGGGCGCTGGTTCTAGTCCAGCTCCCTGCTTGTGTTGTGGCCTGGGAAAGCAATCGAGGACGGCCCAAAACCTGGAAAGAAGTTGCTGGCTCCTGGCTTCGGATTGGCGCAGCACCAGCCGTTGCGGCTCACTTGGGGAGTGAATCATCGGATGGAAGATCTTCCTCTCTGTCTCTCCTCCTCTCTGTATATCCACCTTCCCAATAAAACAAATAAATCTTTAATTGTTTTCTTCATGTTTCATGGAATGAAAGAATTTAGGTGTAATTATTGCCCAAAGGACAAATAAATTCATGCAGAATACTTTGTATGTCTTCACAGTTTGAAATCAACAATGTTCCAAGTGTCGACCTTGTAACAGTATAGCATCTACTGGTATGGCAAGTGGCTCCAAGTGTCCAATCATGATTCAGTACACTTGGACTTGACTGCCATGCTTTGTCTACATCTACCAGAAAGATTTGTATGTAATGGCAATAACCAGAAGCCAGAGTGGAGGATAGGTAGAAACAATAATGAAACATGAGGAATTATAAAACAGGGAACATCCATGCAAATATGCCTGAAATGTTAGGAGATCTGTTGCCAAAGCCAAGTGCAGCTTGACTAGATATTGATTCGCAACTGTGCTGCAGTACCCATTCATCTTACAAATTATCACATCAAAACTTTTTGACAATTCCACTTTGACAAGCATAACTTCGGGTGGTAAAATAATGATGTGTAAGGCATGAGTTTTGTATAACTAAACTTGTTAAAGTACCACAATCACTGAATGTCACTATTGTATGTGTGTGAACACTGATTTGAAGGGCTGCCAGTATTACGGGGAGTAATTATATGAAGATGTACTAATTCTTATTGATTTACAGAAATTGGTGTTTCTTGCCTTCCTTTAGGCAAACCACTGGTTATATTATTAAATCAAAGGTAATAGCATTAGTTGTATTCTATTTTCAGTAACAATAAAAAGATTAAAATGCAAAATTATATTTAGAAGGTACAGGGTTTGCAATTATTTTCCAAAAGCCTTGAATTAAGTTGAAATAAAATTTTGAAAATGTATTTTTAAGTTATAAAAATACTGCTAAAAAGGTTAAAAATTGTTTGAATCGGAAGTCAAACTGAAAATTGAATCGCTGATCATTGGTTTTAAATAAAAGTGACTTAGATTCCATATTGTTTTGTTTTAAATAAAAGTGATTTAGATTCCATATTGTTTTGTTTAAAAAAACTAACAAATAATATTAAAAACCTGTATATAGAGAAAATTTCTATTTGATTATTCTAATATCTAATATTCCTGTGATTGCCAAGATAAGGTGAAAAAAGTCAAATTGGTAACATGATTTAGTGTTACATTGAAAATTACTTATATGAGTGCCATTCAAAAAAGTCACATAAAATATGAATTTATATGTAAATCATGTATAACTTTTTTATAATACCCATTTTTTTGCACTGAAGGGGAACTTATCTTTTAAATTTTCCATGCATCTTTTAGCATACCCTTGTAGTCACATATAAATTTAAGAGTCCATGTGCACTATTTAATACAACTAAGCTTTGATGAGTTGTAAAAAAAAAAAAGTAACAAATTGAACCAAAAGTAAAATAAGACATTTGACTTTCAGCATTCCATAGCAAAAGCATGCTGTTGGGCAGGTACTTGATAGATTCTGAGACCCAGGATTTTCTGTGAAGTTTTGTGTGTTTTATTCTTATTACCCAAATCCTCCTCGCACTCCAAAGCTTTGTCCCTCTCTGATGTTGGTAAATGCTTGATCCAAAAATTTTCCTGGTGTTGAAGTGTGGTCCAATGGTGCCTTGAATTCATCTACATCTCATCACAACCCTACAGAAAAGACCCTACGGTGATCCTTAGCTTTGCCCATGGGGAAAAAGTAGGCATAAAACTGGGGCTTCTTGACTTCACCATTAAAGGCCTTTTGTCTCGGTCTCTGATCTTGGAACCTCACTGAAATGTTTTTTCATCACCTGTATATTTCAGGATAAAAAGAGACTTGTACATGCTTAGGAAGTTGTGGGGAAGTGTGGACTTTGCCAAGCATGTGAGCCAGCACCCACATTTGTTTCAGCAACTGTAGGCTTAGGCCGGATCTCAAGTATCTCCAGGAGCTTCAGTAAGAGCTGAGTCAGTGCTTCTGCCGTCAAGACCCAACAGTTCCCTGATGCGTCATCCATCCAGCCATCCCCCTGTGGCCTTCCAACAGTTGATGTTGTTGATTCTTGCTGCTTTTTCTGAATCCAGTTTAATTTCAATTGATCCTCTTCCCATACAAAGATTGATGAGGGGTGGAATTGGGTACCAAAGCTGATAATTGTGCCTGCTGTAGTATCTGTGGCTTGGGACTCCATAGCCTGGCTTGTCCAATCATGATGCCGTAACTTGGCCATACCACAATGTCTGAGACTTTACAACTTCGTAAGCAGACTCATCCATGGCACATCTCTCTAAGGGAGCTCGGAGTGGGGTGAGCACATGCAGGGTTACAATTTTCAGTATGGTGCTGGTTTCCAAACTCTCACATTGATTTTGTCGATCAACTTGACTCCAAGACAGAAGATTAAATTTAGTGTTGGCCATCTGTTCTCTATCCCCAGCAGTCTTTTGGATTCTCTCCCTGTAAGTGAGCCTCTTGTATTTATACTCTTGCTTGAACTCCAGAACCCTTTGTCTTCATGAAACTCAATCATCATCTTTGATCCCTCACAAACATTAAAAATTCTGGAGAGGTCTCACTTAACTTAATACCGTCATCATCCTAGATGGAGATGAACTTTATTCTTTATACTATTTGTGCTCCTGTTTATAATTGACAAAGTTTTTATTAGGGGAGGGGGTTCCCTACAGCCTGGTTTCCATGTCATCTAAATTGTAGGCATATCTAAAAATATTGTGACTTTTACATGAATAACAATATATAACCCTTAAATAACATCTGTTATAACTGTATTTGTTCATTAGTTCTTGCAATGATTTTGTGAGGTAGACATTACTGTTATACCTAGCAGCAGCTGAAAACATTAATTGGAGTTAACTGCATTTATGAAAAGGAATTCAGAATGTCTATCAGTGGAGAATGTATATTGTAGTGTGTGCGTGTGTTTGCAAATGTGAGCAAAACTTGCCCTCTGCAATCATGGTTGTGAAACACAAAGGCATTTCATAAAGTTTTTGGAACTTTACGTGACAGCAGCGTCCCAGATGGCTACTCCTTGATAGAGGCCTGAGGAAGGCAGTGGAAGATGGCCCAAGTGTTCAGGGCCCTGCACTCACATGGCAGATCTGCATGATACTCCTGGCTCCTGACTTCATCCTGGCTCAGCACTGCCCATTGTGGCCATCTGGCATATGAACCAGCGAAGAGAAGATATCATCTCTCTCTCTCTCTAGCAATGACTTTCAAATAATTATATAAATCTTTAAAAATTATACACGAATTTCAAAATGTTTTACACCAAAGAACTTACCTATTCCATTTTCCAGATATTTTGCAATTCCATCCTACTTGTGGTTTTGGCAAGTGACATAACAGCTTTTCTTATCCAGTAAACAAGATGCAAAAGAGATGGGTAATCCAAGAATAATTAACAATCAATGTGGTTGAAAGTCAAGCTCTAAAATTCTTCCTTCTGCTGTGCTACTTAATTGTGAGCATTTTTCACATTGTGCATCTCAGTGTAACAACACTACGACAATCCCAAGTCAACAACCTGGCCATGGCTTACAATGAGTTTCTTGGGCTGAGATCAGGAAGCACCTGCATGAGAGACTTCAGCTCTTGATGCCAGCTGAAACAGCATGGTCTCTGTGGCCAACATCCGTCCCACCTTGGCTAGTTAGATGAAAGATGTCCAAACACCCAGTTCTAAGAACCCTCTTCATTCAACATAAATCAGGACTTATTCATGTCAACAGGCCTACGAGGTTAGTGAGCCAGTTCCTTGGCAACAACACAATGCATTTTCAAATAGTATTGTGGATGTAGAGACTCAGTGCTTTCCCATTGAATGAATAAATTGAAGTCAAAATCAGTGGGGTTAATGTCAATAGCATGATTTAGTCTCAGTGTTTATGAAGAACTTAAAATAGAGTTTTACATTTAAAAATTGCTTTCCTGTCTTTTATTCTAAGTTCGCAAGACAGTCCTATTCTGAGACAGCTGCCACACTGAAGCCAATGACTTATTGAAACTAAAAAAATAAATGAACGGATGTTAGGCTTGCAAAGAAAAATTAGAGAATGGCAATCAATGTCATTTGATTCTAAAAAGAATTGGAGGGGACTGTAGCAAGATTTATGTCTTGGCAGCTACATGAAAAAGTGACTATTTTTAATTCAAAATTTCCTGTCGATTCTATGATACAAGTGAAGTTTCATCAACACTGACTTAGTGCCACAACCAGGATGTTTCTCAGCTCTACTCCTGTTCTGAGCTGAGAATTCATTTTCTACATTTGCTAATACATTCTGTGCTTCTCCTTTCAGGATCTGTCTAGTCTATGGCAAACTGCTCAAAAGCTGAAGACCTAGAAGAGGCTCTGTGACTTTCTGGAAGCAGCTGGCCACAGGTAGACTCAGGTGAGAACTGCTGGGTTTCCTCTCTGCCGAGTTTTCATAGCAGTGAAAACCTCTGGACCAATTCCTGGTGTATCACTGATGACTCTTCCATCTTCCAGCCCTGGAAGGTCTCTCTTCCCTCTTGTAATCCCTTCATATAATTAAAGGTGAGTGAGGTTTTTTCTGCCTTCAAAGAGCCTGTCATCTAATGAGACTATGTTATGCTCTATATTATACTATACCCGCCATCTTAAAGGGAATTGTATCATCAGAAATAAAATTCTAGGATGCATTCTATCTGTGCCATGCAAGGAAGAGAGTATCCCCCAGTGATGTGTGGACTGTAGGGCAATGTTTTATGAGGGAAAGATTCTTGGAGGTTAATAGCCAATGTTTCCCTGATGGAACAAGTCTTTGGCAAAGTCTTGAAGAGGAACCATCCACACATAAAACACAAGAGTGTGTGTGAGGGATGACGAGCCACTTTCCATTGCTTCGGTGTTCATATGGGCATAGGCTATTAGGGCTAGGAGTCAGGCACCTGCACACAGAGCATGCTGGGCTGATCTTTTTTTGTACAGTGCGCAGGAAAGGCATGATGAACTAAAGCCAGGAAACGACCTGGGTAGGCTTCACGTTTGCTAAATTACAGTGATATAGTGTGTGTGTGTGGGGGGGGGGGGGATTTTGAGAGGCCCACTTCTGGAATTAAGAAACCAGTTGAAGATTTGGAGATTGTGGCAGGAATTGCTGGATTTTGGTTCCACGATATTTATAAAAGCAAGTGGAGCCGAGTTGTTTTGGGTGAAGTAGTCCCTACCACTGTGTGATCATGGACAACTCATGCATCTCCCAGCCCCATTTTATTCATGTATACAATGGCGTTGAAAATAGAGTCTCTGATTCTCTGCCTTTTAAATAAACAAATACATAAATAAATATCTTTTTTTAAAGTGAGGAGAAAGTAGAGCTCTCTCAGCAAGTCAATCGCAGTCATTGGAAAAGCACGTTGCACTTCATAAATATCAGCTATGACCATGTCATAAAGAGAGAGTCAGAGATGGGTATGTAGTATAGAGTATTAATGGGCATTCCTGGACAACATAGCCACTTCTTCCAACCTAAAATCCTATAAACAATTGTTTTTATTCCAGCAAAGATTCAGATTAAACAAACCAAAAGGCATATCCAAGTGAAAAAAGGGACGTGCGTGGTGTTTTCTGAAAGAAGTCTTGACCTTATTGACATGCTGCCTTTCATTACACAAGGTTGATGAGCTGCTGCAGTCTTGTGTTAAGTGAGGTGCCAGAAAGGTGCAAAAACGGAGTCATTGTTCTTTTGATGTGTTCACAGATGATGAGAGACATTTGGGACAGTGGGTAACTGTGGATTCTGTCAGCATTTGAAGGGCTGTAGTGCCCTGAGGTGCTTAATCACCTTGCAGATTTCTCTGCCTGGTTTTGTAAGCTATCGCAGCATCTCTGCATACCTAGCTGAAGACAATTCAGTAACGTGCAGATGTGAGGTGGTTCACTGAATTTGATCTGTTTTTATGTATTTCACCTTTTTTTAATTTTAAGATCATTTTGATGTATTTAAGATTTGTATTTCATTTATTTGTTCTGCAGTTAAAGCCTTGATTTATTTGGAAATATATCAAGATAAAAAAGGATAATTGGGAGCTTAAAATAATGTGAAAACAATCAGCCGGAGTTGTATGAAGTCCATTTTCTTCGGACTGCCAGCTCCCTGAGTTCGGCAGGTGTTATCTCTATGATTCTGTGTGCCTATGTCTCTCTGACCAAGCCAGGTACTGCCCAGTCTTGAAGATGGGATGTCTAATACTGAGAACTTCTTGGTGGGATCAATGCTATCATCATCCTAAAATGGTTATAAAATTACAGTGCAAATTTTACAGGAATGCTTCTATTGTGAATTTAACAGTCTTCTCTAATTTTAGTCCCTTGGCAGTCTATTTTTAGCTCAGGCAATTAACAGAGAGGAAATAGAAATTGTTTCAAGGAAAAGTACTTATGAAATAGACTGAAATTATTTAAATCCATAAAAGAGAGTAGAAAATAATTAGGAAAGCCAGACATCATCATCATTATCATCATCTTTACTATAATTATAATTATTATTTTGCCACAGATTTTCAAATGTCAGGACAAATGTAATAGAAAACATCACTCTTTAAAAGTTGTGTGTTCAAGGGCCCAGCATATTAGGACTTAAAGTCCTCACTTTGCATGTGCCGGGATCCCGTATGGGCACTGGTTCATATCCCGGCTGCTCTACTTTCCTTCCAGTGGGAAGGCAGTGGAGGATGTCCCAAAAAATTGTGTGTTCAACAGGTTAACTATAAATTCACAAAATAAAACAAAGAAAAATCTAGGTGACTTTTAGTTTGCTCATATTTCTTAGTTACAACACCAAAAGAAAAAGATTAATGCACTATTTTATCAAAATTAAATAATGTCTCTCCTTTTTTAAAAGATTTATTTATTTTTATTGGAAAAACAGATTTATAGAGAGAAGGCAAGACAGCAAAAAAGATCTTCCATCCACTGGTTCACTCCCCAATTGGCCATAAGGATCAGAGCTAAGCCCCTCCGAAGCCAGGAGTCAGGAGCTTGTTCTGGGTCTCCCACACAGGTTCAAGGTCCCAAGGTTTTGGGTGTCCTCGACTGCTTTCCCAGGCCACAAACAGGGAGCTGGATGGGAAGTGAAGCAGCTGGGATATGAACTGATGCCAATATGGGATTCCAGTGCATGCAACACGAGGACTTTAACCACTAGGTTTCGGCACTGGGCCCAATAATGTCTCCTGAAAACTACAACAATGAATTGGAATACAAAGCCAGCCACAGGCTGGAAGAAAATCTTTTCCAAACACATATTGAATGTACAAAGATCTCAGAAAACCCAACAATAACAAAAATTTTAAAATTCAATTGAAAATGGGCAAAAGGTCTGAACAAAGGATCCTTAACCAAAAAAATCCATAAATGACAATGAAACACATCAGACGCTCAACATCATGTGCCATAAGGGATCTAAAAATTAAAACAGCCATGAGATACCAAAACGTTCCTGTTAAAATGCCGGAATCTAAACACCAATGACCTTAAATGTCAGTGAGGATATAGAGAAGCAGAAAAGCACAAGTGTTGGTATGCAAAATGATAGATTCACTTTCGAAGAGAGAATGGGAGTTTTCTACAAAAATAATTACACTCATGTGACCCTGCAATTATGCTCTCTGGTGTTTACCCAAAGGTACATTTTATTTACCAGACTCCGGCAGGACTGTGTACGGCGTAGATACATCATCAAAACTTGGAAGTACCCATGATGTCCTTCAACAGATGGATGGATAAATTGGAAATGCAGTTCTCCGGTGATTAAAAATAGATGAGTTATCAAGTCAGAAAATGGCTTGGAAACAGCTTAAATGCTTTTTGTGAAGCGAAGATGCCAATTTGAAAAGGCCTGTGGGATGATTCCTAACTGCGTGCTTTGATGGGAAAGACGAAGCTGTGGCGGTGGTGGCAGAGTAGTGGTTGCCCGGAGCTCCAGAGGAAGCGCAGGGGCTGTTTGTACAGCACTGTAGTGATGGGCACATGTCCTTGTGTATTGATTAAACCTATAGAATCACACAATGCAAGAGTGAACCCTAAATTAAGCATTCACTTTAGTTAGTAGTAATGTATTGCTATTACCTTAACAATGTATAAATGTACAACATTAATGCAAGCTGTTAAAAATAAAGGAATTTCAGGCCCGGCGTGGTAGCCTAGTGGCTAAAGTCCTTGCCTTGCATCCACTAGCATCCCATATGGGTGCCAGTTTGGATCCTGGCTGCTCCATCTACCTTCCAGTTCCCTGCTTGTGGTCTAGGAAGGCAGTGGAGGATGGCCCAAAGCCTTGGGAACCTGCACCTGCGTGGGAGACCCAGAGCAAGCTCCTGCTCCTGGCTTTGGATTGTCACAGCTCAGGAAGTTGCAACTGCTTGGAGAGTGAACCAGCAGATGGAAGATCTTTCTGTCTGTCTCCCTTCTCTGTGCAAATCTGGTTTTCATTAAAAATAAAGAAGTCTTTAAAAATAGATGTATTTTCAAAAAAAAAAAAGAAGAAAAAAGGATTGGTGGAGTATAGAGCATGTGGGAACCCTCTGTGGTTTGTGCTGTTTTTTCTGCTTGCCTAAAACATCTTAATAAATAATCTATCAATTTAAAACATGAGGTACTTCCCTTGCAGTGAAGACTTGTCCAGGGATTGCCTTGAGTTCTGTTTCATGTTTCAGGCACCGAGCCAGCCTTCCTGGTAACTTTTGGTGCTTCATGGTGGATTTCTGATGCTGAGCAATTTTAGGAGCCAAAGTAGAATAGGATGGAATTGTATCGCCTAGTTTCACATGAAGGGATAGAGCTGGTTGTACCCACATCTCCAGGAAATGATTTCCAGGAAAAGTGCGCCTTGGATGGAGAGGTGTAGAATTATGTCATGTCGTTCGCTGGGTTCCTGGAACCTTACGGTGGCGAATCAGAAACACTAGGCCTTTTTGTTCAGTCATTTCTATGGATTAATGAATATACATATCCCATTTCTCCCACAAAAGGAATCAATTAGAATGGGCCAAGTGGGCCGAAAAAGATTTTATCTTTCAGAATGAAGTAATGTCAGGCAAGGACATGGAAGATTTAGAACGTGTGGAAACTATTCCTTGTATGATGTGTTTTTAAAATCACAAGATATATTTAAGAATTTATATTAATGCGTGATATAGACCACGATGGAGATACTTATAAATTCTGTAATAAATCTGAACACAATCTTTGGTTTTAGACCCCGTTTCAAAACTCTATTCTGTCCCAAGTGCTCATCTCAAGTAAATTTCTCAAAATTCTTTAGTTGGCTTCATCATGTGGAGAAAGTTCCTATTTACCCAACAGGATTGTTGTAAGGGTATTGACAAAGGCATAGTTCAGAGCAAAAACACTTTAGGAGAGTTCAGGTTTGTCCTGTGATGGAAACTTTTTCACAAAGGATTTTAGATCTTTAGACCTTTGAATAAAGTGAGCTGAAGAAAATAAGAAAACCGAGCTATTTTTCAAAGCCTAAAATCACATACAGCCTTGGTTCTGGGGCATAAGGATCATCTGTATCATTGTTCAATTTTATTAGGCACCGATGTCATAGGAAATGCAGGTATTCTAAAAATATGAATGTATTTTTTCCCCTCACTTTAAAAAATTTTCATAACATAAACCTAATGTAATACTACCATTTGATTATGTTAGTTATAATTGAGTAGTATTAAGTGCTTTTACATTATTATGGTAAATAATATAAATGTAGTATGTAATGTAATAATGCAAATGCAAAATGTAAAATGCTTTTAGATTATTGTGCAACCATTGTCACTGTCTCCAGATCTTCCCCTACAGCACCCAGCTTTATTGCATTATTGACAAAAATTGTATATAATTAGAGTATAAAACATGGTTGTTTGATGTATCTCTAGAACTGGTTACGTTATTCCACCCTAATTATCATATCCATCATCATTTTGTGTGTGTGTGTAACAAGAGAACGTGAGATCTTTTCCTCCAGGTGAAATTCAGCAGTTTGTTACTTCCTTAATAACTGTGGTCATCACATCCTGCTTTAGAAGTGCAGTTCTTGCTCACTTACAACTGGAGATTTGAAACTTTGCTGCTTTGACCAACAAGTCATTTTTGCTCACCCAGCTCCCTGCTGTCTGTTGCTAGGAGTTAAACTGGCTTTGCACTCCTCGTATAGGTGAGATTATGTAATATTTTACTTTCTGTGTCTTACTTATTTCACTTGGCACAGTGTTCTCCATGTTGCTGTGAATGGCCGGATTTCTTCTTTGGAGTGCTCAATCATAGTCCATTGCAGGAACAGGCATTGTGATGTAGTGAGTTAAACTGCTGCTTGGGGCACATGTGTCCCGTATCAGAGTGCCAGAGCCGGTTGTGGCTGCTCCGTGCTTCCATTCCTGCATTTCTGCTAATGAACCCAGCAGATAATGCTCGATTTCCCTGGCAGGTACATCCCAGCCACCCACGTGGAGATTACAACGGAATTCCTGGCTCTTGCTGCAACCTGGCCCACCCGCAGCTTTTGTAGGCTTTGGGAAATGAATCAACAGATGGAAGACTGTCTTTCCACCCATTTGTCTCTCCTCTTCTCCTTCTACCTCTGTCCTCTTTTCCTCTTAATCTGCTATTTTAAAATAGTCTATTGTGAACACACACACACACACACACACATTGTCTTAACCTATTTTCTGTTGCTGCAACAATCTACCTGAGCCTGGGCACTCTCTGAAGAGAAGAGTATCCCTGAGTCTGCAGCTTGAGGTCAGTGCCTCCATGGCACGACACTCCTGTCATGTAGTGAAGCTCGTTGCGGGGGTGCATGAGAGAGTAGTTAGCAGGTGTGTGTAACAGACACTGGTGGAGGGTCCTTGCTTTGTCATAGTGTGCGCTAGTGGCAAACAAAGCAGAAATGAGAGCCCTAGCTTGCTGCCAGGCAATGGGTGTTAATCCTTTCTGAGATTAATAGGACTCAGGATCTATAGGTTGCATCAACCCATAATACAGTTACTTTGGGCAACAAACCACAGCATATGCCCAACACACAGACACATCATATCACAACACATTTCCTTTTGTCTGTTGATAGATAACTTAGGTTGTTGCCGTATTAAGCTATTGCAAATAATGATGTTAATGACTCTCTTGGAGAGACTGGGTTTACTTCCTTTTGGTATCTACCCAGAAGTGGGATTAACAGATTTTATGGAGTGCTATTCTTATTTATTTCCATTCATAATGCACTTCCAGATGCCTGCAATGGCCAGGGCTAGGCTAGGTCAAGGCCAGGAGCCAAAAATTCCATCCTGGGCTCCCACTAGGGTGGCAGAGGCATAAAGGGCTTGGGCTATCTTGCACTGCTGTTCCAGAAACATTAGCAGGGAGCTGGATTGGAAGATGAGCAGCTAGTACTTGAACTAGCAGTCATGGAAGGCGGCAGCCTCATGTGCTGTGTCACAATGCTGGTGCCTGGTAGTGCATTTGTTATTATTTTAGAAATCTGTATTTTGTCTTACATAATGGCTGTACTGATTTACATTCACCTGAATAGGATGTCATGGTCTCCATGTGCCTAGATCCTTCCTAAGGCTTGTATACTCCTGTATTTTTCGTGTCAAGTTGAATGAATTACATAATTTGGGGAGTATTAACTCCTTACTGGACATATGGTTCACATTTTTCCTGTGATTGGAGTTGTGATAGGATTGCATTGGCTGTATAGATCACTTTGATAGCAGGGACATTTTAATCAATGTGAATTCTTTCAGCCTATGAACATGGGTTCTCTATTTCTTCTTTGATTACTTTTGCTATTGTTTTGTAATTTTCAGTATAGCTCTTTGGCTTTCTTGATTGAATTCATTCCTGTGTATTTTTTGCTTTTTGATGCTATCAGAGTAGTATTTTTCTTAATGGTTGTTAGTACATAAAAATACAGCTAAGTGTTATAGTTTGTTTGTTGAATACTATAAGTGTTCAACTTGGGCTAGAAATCAATCACTCTAATATGGGATGTAACCATGCCAAGTGGTTTCCTAATTTCGTTTCCAAATGCCTATATCCTAGGGTCATTTCTATACGTTTGCTCATTAACATTTATTCTAAAT
Source organism: Ochotona princeps (assembly GCF_030435755.1). Taxonomy (NCBI): domain Eukaryota; kingdom Metazoa; phylum Chordata; class Mammalia; order Lagomorpha; family Ochotonidae; genus Ochotona; species Ochotona princeps. The sequence continues at coordinate 6,453,162 of NC_080858.1, forward strand.
TATAAACTGATTTACATATCATTATTGCAGTATTACAGCATTCTAAATTTGACTATGTACTTACTTTTAGTAATGGATGAACAACTTTTTTGTTTTAATAACTGTAGCTTTTTTTGTAATTAATCCCCCACCTTTGTTTGTCTGGGTAGATATCTTTTCCTATTTTTCTGAAGGACAATTTTTCAGAGTCTTAAGAGTGTAGAGTTTTGTCCTTGTGTTATTATACGGACAACTTTCTACTCTCTCATGGCCTGCAAGGTGCCGATTGAGAAATCCTGTTAGCCTCATTGGCACTTACTTGTATGTGATGTGCTTCTTATCTCTGCTGCTTTTAAAACACATTTGTCCTTGCTTTTTGACTTCTGGATTATGAAGAAATTGGGTCAGTATAGGCATATGTGTGATCGCAGGAGCTAACTGTGGCCATTCATGAGTCAGCAGAGGCTTGGCCTAGAGATGGGTATGTGACCAACTGTGAACACATGTGTGCCTGTGGGGACCCACGGATTGGGGCTGGTGGTGTGAAGGAACGTGAGTGCAAAGGCTGGCCGAGGACTGACACGTGGCATTGGAGGCTAGTGACATGAATCAGGACTCAGAGGCCAACTGTAACGTCAAGGTGCAGTGGGTGCAAGTGATGGAAGGCAGGACCGACTCCACACACATGGCTGTGAGAGATGTGTGCGTACAACTGCATGGGCCAGCTGCATACACAGTTACAGCTGCAGATCCAGTGTTGGGATTGTGGCTACCTGTGTGTGTGCACACACATGGGTAAGACACGGGTGCATATGTAGTGGTGGGAACTGGGGCAGCTTGTGGGTGTGTATATTGTGGCTATGGTGACACAAATGGAAGAGAGAGGAGCACTTAATGCAGCAGGGGCCTCATAGAGATCACTGCTACTGGATTGGATGTTTGTTTCCTCCTGGCCAAAGCTTCTGGGGCTCTCTGTTTATCAAATGGGGCTGTTGGTGTCCAGTCCTGGGGAAGAGGGTAGATGGTGGCCACAGGCCTGCTGAGGTCTTCAGTGGGAGGGATGGCCAGGGTCCTGTGCAGAGCAGGTTTCTGGGACCTACATTATTGTATGACTGCATGACTGATGCTGCTAGTCCCAAGCCTTCGTCACTGTTTTATAGCCATCACCAGACAACTCATTTCTGCTAGTCTTTCCAACAATCTGGGTGATGTGAAACTGAGCAGGTCCCTGAAAGCCTGGGGAAGCTGTCATTATTTGTAAGTTGTTGATGTTATTCCTTTCTTATAGTTTTTTGCAGATATTTTCTCCAAGTCTGTGGCTTCTTTTAGGGTGAACTACATGTAATGCATGTATGAGTATGTCCATATTTGTGTATCCAATCTTCTTAAATGGACGTTTGAGTTGTTTTCATCTGTTGGTGATCAAAAAAAATGTTATTAGGAATAGTGCTGTACAAACAGCTAAGGTCTTTCTTTTTACTTATTTGGATGTATACCCCAAAGTTAAATTGCTCCACATCTCTTTACTGTTAAAATTTCTTACATACATTAGATAAGAATTATTTTTTAAGAGATATTTATTTTTATAGGAAAGGCAGATTTTACAGAGAGAAGGAGAGTCAGAGGGGAAGATCTCTCATCCTCTGGTTCACTCCCCAAGTGGCTGCAATGGCCAGAGCTAGGCTGTTCTGAAGCCAGGAGCCAGGAGCTTCTTTGGGTCTCCCAAGTGGATGCAGAGTTCCAAGGCTTTGGGCCATCTTCCACCGCTTTTCCAGGCCCCACGCAGCAAGCTGAATGGGAAGTAGAGCAGGCAGAACATAAACTGGTGCCCAGATGGGATCCCGGTGCATTCAAGGCAAGGATTTAGCCACTAGGTCATTGTGTCCAGTCCAAGAGTTATTCCTAATTATTGTTTTTGTGAATAGAGTGTTGATGATAAGGCAGGATTATAATCTTTTCTGTTTGTGCGGTCTTTTACTATTTCTTGTTGTCAGTGAAAAATGGATCAGCAATCTGCCAGCCTAAGGGCTGGACATAGCCTGCCCTGAAGGGAAACGGAAATCAGAGGAACAAATGGCAACTTATGGACAGCTTTTAGTAACAAAAGAGATACCCCATAGTTTTCAGCTGAAAGTATGAATCCTGGATTCGAATAGGAGTCTGATGAAAGGACATTAAAGACCTGAAAAGATGACAGAGAATCCAACTGGAATCCCCTCCCTGCTTCCTTATAACCTAAACATACCTGAAACAGCAGCAACAACACAGCAATACAGTGCTTTCTACGTAAAACATAACCTAGATTTTTTTTTTTCATTTTATATTCAAAATGTTAAGAAATAGGCACAGGTGTCTCATGAAGAGTGAAGGATTGTGGTCATAAAGCTAGGGAAACCTCACTTCTGTTGTGCCGAGAGATTTGGTTCAGTGAGGTTATTGTATAAATATGAAGCGTACATTTTCTATTTGGGGTCTAGCTAAGAATTGTGGCACTTTATCCTCAGTGTCTTCCAAACTATGCTTAAGTGATATAACTAAACTTTGCATCGCACAATGTCATTCCGGTCTCTGGGATGCCCTCTGGTGATGGCCCATTGAGGACTGCCACTCGTGAAGGAGACCCTGCTGAAGTCCAGGGTCCTAGCTCTGACCACGTCAGTTCTGGCAGTTGTGGCCTGCACAGGAGTCCGTCAGCAGATGAAGGCCTCTCCATTTCTCTTCTTGTCCCCGGACTCCACCTCTAAAACAAACAAAACACATTTTTAAACAATTATCGTTTGGGGGCAGACATTCAGTCTGCTTGTAAGGAAGCACTTGTGTCAAACATCTGGCTCTGGTTCCTGGTCCTGTCTTCCTGCTGTTGCAGATCCGGAGAGGCCCTGTTGATAACCCAGGCATGTGGGTTACTGCTGCTGCTATAAGAAACTTGAGTTCCTCACTCCTGGGGTCAGCCATGGCTCTGCCTTTGCTGTTGAAGGGGTTGTGGGGGTGAGAACAGCTCGCTCTGTTTCTCCCTGCCTGCCTACAGGTCTGTCTCTCTACACCTCAAGCAAAAATTTAAAACATCCTTGTAAGGATCCTTGGCCTAATTTAGTCTAATTATAACTAAAGATTTATCTTCAGGAAATGCTTTAGGGTCTGTTGGATTTATTGCTCTACTTTTTGAAACTCAAGATGAAATAATTTCTATAACACACTCTATGTTACATAACATGAAGGAAGAAGAGCCAGTTAGCTGAACATCAATGTGGTTCCAAGACCTAACACATGTAGCCTGCAATAGAATGTCATACATGTGAGCACAGATGAGGGAGTCTCCAGTTAAATGATCAATAATTGGAAATCAAAGGAAATTATGTCATCAAGGCATGCTGTAACATGAGATTTTTTTTTAAAAGATTTATTTATTTTATTACAAAGTCAGATATACAGAGAGGAGGAGAGACAGAGAGGAAGATCTTCCGTCCACTGATTCACTCCCCAAGTGAGCCGCAACGGGCCGATGCCGGGAAGGGCCGATGCGCACCGATCCGATGCCGGGAACCTGGAACCTCTTCCGGGTCTCCCACACGGGTGCAGGGTCCCAAATCTTTGGGCCGTCCTCGACTGCTTTCCCAGGCCACAAGCAGGGAGCTGGATGGGAAGTGGAGCTGCCGGGATTAGAACCAGCGCCCATATGGGATCCCAGGGCTTTTAAGGCGAGGACTTTAGCCACTAGGCCACGCTGCCGGGCCCTGTAACATGAGATTTTAATAATGTGATGTAGACGTTAGTAGTTCTGCCCTTAAGTACAAGAGCCATTTTTTTTCGGTAGCTGCTAGAAAGAGCATATAATAAAATTTAATATCTAATTCCCATTCAGAAATAATTTTTAGAATTCAACAGTTTACTCGAAGAAGTTAAAACTGCAGAGTAGTGACTACTGAAGTGAATGTCTGAAGAAGACAACAGCCCAAATTTTTGTTTGTTCCTTGAAGGTCAAAGACCACTAAAGAAACGCACCTTCTGAATGGTGCTTTCCTGTGACTTCTGTGACCCCGTCCCCATTCAGAAACCCACAGAGGGCATCTGAGCAGATCTCAGTGTGCGCACAGCCCACCAAGTCCTACCCCTCTTCTCCCAAAGTCAGCTTGTCAGACCAGGCATAAGGTTTTAAGAGAAGAGATTAAAACTATGATTCAATCCAGATTTGCAATTTTTCTGGCTGCTTTTCAACGAGATTTGAAACTTATCCAACCTTATTCTCTGGCCCAAGCAGAGCTGGAAACTAAAGAATTTGGTTTTGCAACGTCATTTCCTCAAAGAACACTTTCACGTTAGAGAATCATGTCAGGTAAAGTCAAAACATTTTCTTTCACTTTCTTTGGGCTTTCCAGGGTCTTGTTTAACCAGTTTATGTGGCGAAACAAATTTTGAAATGTATTTTCTAAGTCCCAGCCGTTGTTCGAGCACCTCTACAGCTAAGCCACCAGGTGTCCATGTGTATAGGAGCTGCTCTGTGTTTTCTTAGTCTAAATTTTCATGCGTTTTTTTTTTTCTTGAGCAAACGGTCTTTCTTTAATAAAGTTAACCCTTTAGGATCACCCCAATATTTTTCATTTCATTTTCAAGAATATTTGAAAGCAGAATTTGCTATGCTGTGATGACAACATCAGGATTTTTATGTTTTTCAAGAGAGCTGCAAATTCTTGGCATATAACCAACTGGAAGAACATTACCAGTTTAATGCCAACACAGACTTGTTTTCTAAATGTGAAGATAAAATATGAAAAATATATATCTTGGGACTTGCTTGTTTCAGGCAGGTGTTACAGCAGAAATAATTCCTTGTTTCTCACCAATATATGCAATTTTTACAAGAGCTGTACACCATGGCGTTCATTTTTGCTTTCAGAATCTTTACTATGTTGCTCCATTCTCTTCTGGCCTGTAGAGTTTCCTGTGAGAGGTCTCTTGTGAGTCTGATTGCCAGTCCTCTCTTTGTGAATTGATCCAGTGAGTTTCAGGTCTGGGCTCTCATATCAGACTCCACTATGTTCTCTGTAACCCCACTTGCTTATTCACCACCCTCCACCTTCTGTGATGATTTGATAATTTTTAATGAAAACTTTTCTTTGGAGATTCCAATAACTGTGTGGGAACAGTGATGTGTGGCTAAGTGTGTTCAGGTTCCTAGAAGCAACATCATTAATTATAATTTACAGATGATAAAATTCTGTAGTTTCCAGTGTTGTTCTGTGAGAGTTAACAACAAATGCTTACAGCTGCATAACCATGTACATAATCATAATAGCAAAGTTGCTATTCAGTTCGTTATACAAAATTTCTTTGAGTTTCAGGTGACTTGGGATCAGCATGTTAATTTATGAAACTATTTAGGTGTAGAGACTTTTTAGTTTCTCTGACTGATTCACAAACTTTTCTTTCAAGTGTTTTCTCATGGCCCTTTGCCTTAAGGCTTCCTGCTATCGTTTGAATATTAGTTTGGGTGTTTCCAATATTAAAAAAAAAAAGAAGAAGAAAAGAAGAAATAAGAAAAGAAAGCTAATGCAATCATATTACTCCAAAGTGAGTCATGAGAAGACGTTGAAATTAGATTTAGTTTTTAAGTTAGAGCTCCCATGATTAAATCATGGTGACAATCTGAGGAGTTGTGGACACATACCACCTTTTACCATGTGTTGCTCTGTGCTGTCAGAAGACTGTGCCAGCAAGGGATCATTCATCAGCTGCCCAACCAGTGGAGCCTGCCTTGCCCTGTAACCATGAGCCAACACAATCCAGTCTTTCCTTCATAATTAGCTTGTCTTAAGTATTTCATTATAGTAATGGAAAGCTGACCGATTCATTTCCCCTTCTATTATATCAGGTACCCAACAACCATTGATCGATATTCTGTCTTCACCCTCTCGAAGTTTTATGTTAATGAAATCACGCATCTGGCTTCTTTCACCTGACATAATGCTTTTGAAATTCATCACTGTTGCTGTGTTTCTAATAAGACATCAGTTCTTATTATGAAGTGGTGTTTTATTGCATGAATTTATCTCACTTCACCTGTCAATTTGCTAGTTGGTTGACATTTGAATCATTTCTAGATTTTGCCCTGCTTCTTTCCATATTAATTTTATAATGTATATATTCTTCATTAGAATAAACATAAGTATTTCAAAAGCTTGTGGGAAGTAGGAGTGAAAAGTAAGTTTATTCTGATGTAACAAAAAAAAAAACCTTGAATTCCTTGCATGCTAGAGATTTTGAAAAAGCTCCTGAAACATTTATATCATAAGAAAACTCATGGATTTCAAAATGTTTACTCCGGAATAAACTTACGTTTATCAGCATTTATCAGAAAATCGTTTGTTGGAGAAGCAGAAGGAGAGAGAGCACATGAGCTCCAACCAGCTGGTAAACCCCAGAAATGCTCACTGTGACTCCCAGCCAGCAGAGCAAAATTGGAATCCAGGAACGCAACTGCCACATCCACGGAGATGGCAAGGATTGAGCTACCGGGGCCATCCCCGTTGCTTCTCAGTGTTCACAGGAAGCTGACCTCAGGAAAGGGAGAGAAGTGTTGAATTCCAGTACTCTTATATGGGACATGGGTATCTTAAATACTAAGCTCAAGACCCACCTCTAAATTTATCTTTTTATTCCATTTCTCCATACAAGTTTTGAAGAACTTTCTTAAGTATGGGCTATCTTGTTTTAATGCAAGGGCAGATATACTTTAAGAAACTTCCAAACTATTTTCCAAAATATTGCTGCCACTTCTGATTCCCATCAACAATGTGTGAGTGGATTTCATTGCTTCACATTCTTATCAGCACTTGGTATCATCAATTTATTTAATTTTTTAACATTTTTTAGGTGTGTTGTGATATCTGATGGTGGGTTTAGTTTTTACAACCCTGAAGATGCTGGTGAGCACCATCTCGTGTCTCAGATGCGTGTTTGGTGAAGTGCACAGCCAAATATTTTGCCCATTAAAAACATTAGGTTTTTTGTTTTTATTTTACCTGGCAAAGACCTCTTACATTTTCTGGACACTAGTCAATTTTCATCTGTCCATGTTGCTGTATTTTCTGGCAATCTAGAGCTGTCTTTTTACTTCAACGTTTTAAAGGCTATTTGGATTTCCTAGGTCCTTTGAATTTTCTTATACATTTGTAAACTTATAAATGAATTTATGAAGATAGACAATTTCAATCTTAATGTCCTCTGGTAATTTTGACTAGAATTGTGTGAAATCCAGATATTGATCTATGGAGAAATGCTATTATGAATGATGTTGCCTTTCAAATTTCAATTTCTACATGTTCATTATGTGTGAAATATAATTAATGTATGCGAGTGAATTTTGTATCCTGTGACTTCACAAAGCTGCCTTATGAATTTCAGCCGTTTTTCTTAGATTCTTCAGCATTTTTTAAGAAAGAAGATAATTGTCACTAATGCATGAAGGGATGAAACACAAAAACAGAGGAAAAATAAACACAAAAATATCACAGGACCAGCAATTTCAATAAATCCAGTAAACTAAAGAATGTTAAAGGAACAACACTAATTGGAGGGCCAGCCTTCTGGAGCAGCCAGCTAAATTATTGCCTGTGATGCTGGCAGCCCATATTGGAGAGCTGCTTCAAGTCATTGCTGCTCTGCTTCCAGTCCCACTTCCGACTAACACACCTGCAAAGGTCGCAGATGGTCCACACGCTTGGGCCCTTGCTACCTACAGGGGAGATTCGGATGAAATGCCAGGCCTGGACTTTGGCTTGACCCGGCCCTGCCTGTTGCAACCGTTGGGGTCGTGAAGCAACAGATGGAAGATATTGGTCTCTGGTTCTGTACTTTTCTAATAAACAAGTAACTTTGGTTAAAATACATTAGATAAAACATAATCTAAGCAAATTTAGCAGAGATGATAAACATGAAAAATGAGACCCAACTTCACAGTAAACGATTTTTATTCCAAATTACACAGAATAACAAGAAGTGTTTGCACTCAAGTCACCAGTTTTAATGTGTAAATGATGTTTTATAAAAGTAATCTTAGTTGCTGTTTAAGTATAGCTTTAGAGATCCAATTGGTTCAAACCATAACTCAATTGGTTCCTAGCTCTTAACTTTGGAAATAACAAAACTTTTGAATCACTTACTTATTTCATTCATGAAATGAAGAGTATTTAGGAATAGCAGTGGAGTGCCTTAAGCCCCTAGCTGTGTGCAATAGTCTGGCTGTGTCAGCTTCCTCTGCTTCACCCCACTTCACCTCCAGAGGTCTCCCTTTGCTAGAACACGGCATGGGGATTCCCTCTCCTCCTCCCTTTTGGAGAGAGAGAAACATTAACACAGAAAACTGTCATATTCTCTCTCTCTCTCCCACTTTTCCTCTCTCTCCCTCTCCCTCTCTCTCTCTCTTTCTCTCTCTCACACACGCACATACACATGCCACCTACTCTCTTCCCATGCCACCTCGCCACCTCGTAGGCATGTACCCATCAACGTGGCTCATCGGTGTTTTTTCCTTTGCATTCGGAGCTGCCACTCCAAATCTACTTAAGGACATCCCACCATGCCTGCTTCCTCCCAGCGGTCTCATAACACCCACCACAGCTCAACGCTGTAATCAAAGGAATTTCTGGGCTGTGAATCTCTGGGGAAACTGGCGCTGCTCATACAGAGCTCAGGAGCAAGTGTGGCTGCCCCTCATCTGAGTCTAGACCTCACAGTGCTGGCAGAGAGACCTACATGTTTGTGGCTTGCGGTTGAGGTTGTAACTTGTTGCTTGTCTCACTGAAGGTCATTTCCCTCTATTTGGTTGTTCTGTTTGTTTGCTTGCTTTTGGTAGAGTTTGAGGGAGTGGAAAAGAGTAGAACGTATCCTACTTCCCCCTTAACCAAAATCTTCAGAAAGACGTTTGTTGATTTAGAGTTTTCACATGGATGTGTCCAGACATGTCAAAAATAACACGAGAGAAGTGCGGCCGCATTCCTTCTTTCCTTCTCCCACAATCCTTTCCCTTCTTTGTTTTTTTTTTTTTTTTTCTCCCAACTCTGGAAGAGGCGCCTGGGAGCTTTGGGTCTGGAACCCTGTCGATGGTCTTGTGTGCTTCTCGCTCAGACGCACACACTGGTTGTCAAATCGTGTCTGCTTTCTCTCTTCCCTGGTTCATTTTTCAGTCCCGCTGGCCGTTCTGAAGTGTCTCCACTTTGTAGTGGCTCCCGCCTTCCAGGCTAGCCTTGGTGCTGGGAGAATTGTCTGGCTGTGTTCAAGTGCTTGAGAACAGAGGACAGAGAGACTTATGATGTGCGCAACACGTGACTGCCCCACATCCATGCGGAAGCAGCCTCAAGACAGTCCCAAGCGCTTCTCCGATCATGCTTACTTAATATTATGTAATTTTTGGTCAGTTTCAGAAGATCTGTTTATAAGGAGGGAGAGAGGGTGCTCGAGTGAGTGAGCTGGGCCAGGCTGAAGCAGCAGGTCCACATCTGGGTCTTGTTGGGTGTAGACAGCAGAGTGCTGCTGTCATCACCTGAACAGGAAGCAGCACAGGAAACCAGGCAGCAGGGACTCGGTTCTGCACTCTGATCAGGACTAAGCGGTGGTTGAACCCTTGTCTCCCAATGCTCACCCCATGGCTTGCTCTTGGTGATATGATGAAGTGCACACTTTTGTTCTTGAGAAGAACGATATACTTAACTCTGTTTTGAACAGTAAGGAACAAGCAGTACTTATTTTTCCCCCTAGGGAATTTGCCTATGCTTTCATGGTGATGACAGGAGGGTGCGGTGCAGCTTCAACTTTTGACTCTCAGGCAGCACATGCCAACAGGGCACACCGATAAGGAAAATAGTCTCAGGTTGTCAGAGAAAACTACTCACAGAGGACACCTAGTGGCGGTTCGTAGAAGTTCACTTACATTAGCAAGTGTGTTCAAATATTATAGCACTTGGTATTCCAATATCTTGAAGCTAAATCCAACACAGGCATCGTAAGACTGCAGATCAAACCCGATGTTGAGGCTGAGACAATGGTCTACTTAGTCTATCGGTTAAATCTTTTGTAACAACCTCCAAATTCTTAGTGGCTTACTACAAGTTCAGTTTGCACCCTCAAAACGTTGCAGATGGTTAGTTGGTGATTTCCCAGAAGACACAAAAAGAAAGTTAAGGGGATGACGTGGTGGTCTATCAGGCTAATTCCCTGATTGTGGTGCCTGCATCCCATATAGGTACCCATTCTTGTCCTGGCTGTTCTACTTGTGACCTAGCTTCCTGCTCATGGCCTCGGGTCGGGGGAAGATGGTTCAGACCCTTCTGTCTCTGCACCTGTGTGAAACACCTGGAAGAAGTTCCTGGCTTCCAGCTTTGTACCCACAGCCCAACTTTGGCCATTGTAGCAATTTGGGGAGTGATCCAGAGAGTAAAACCTCTCCTTCACCTCTTTTGTCGTTCCCTCTCTGTAAATCTGAGTTTCAGGCAGAATAAATAATTTTTTTTTAAAAAAAGAGGCTTGATCATATGGGGAAGAAACTTACTTTATTACTAAGAATATTCAGCATCATAACGATGTCACTTTTTGAATAAAATGAGACGCAGCATTGTATGGTGAAATGGATGTGGAATAGATTGCTGCATAAAACTGCCAGGATTCCAACTGGACAGCAAGACCTCAGTGACTTGGCCCACAGTGGCCCAGGATAAGTGGCCGTGGCCTGCATTCTGCTGAGTGAAATAATGTAGTCACCAAAATTCAAATGTACCATTAGTTCACTCACAGGTGAACTCTAAAAAAGTATATCTCATGACAGCCGAGAGTAGGGGCTGTGTTATGGTTCTCCATGTTAAGATTCTGCCTGCAATACTGGCATCACCTGCGAATGCCAGTTCGGGTCCCACTGATCCACTGCTTCTCCCACTCTCGACTGATGTACTTGGGGAATTGGTAGAAGATGGCCTGACTGGGTCCCTGCCATCATGTAGCAAACCTGGGTGGAGTTTCAGACTCCTGGTTTCAGCTTGGCCCATCCCTGACTGCTGCAGCCATGAGAGAGTGAGCCAGTAGATGGAAGATTTTTTTTTTTCTCTCTCTCTCTCTGTTTCTCTTTCTCTCTCTGGTTCTCTTTTCCCCTGTGTAACTCTGGAATACAAATAAATAAACAAAGCTTTACAAGAGAGTAGAGTAGAAAAGTAGGGAGAGTGAGGAGGTAAGACAGTATGGTGGGGGGAGCTTAATGGGAAGAGCAAGCTGCAGTGTTTTCTGTTGAACAGCAAGCTGAATGGAGTTGACACTGTTTCAAAATAGAAGTTTTTTGATGTTCTTCATAAAAAGAAATGGTAAGTGTTGGAGCTAATGTGTATGTGAATTACTCTAATGTAATCATGGCACAGTGTGTGTTTGTACCAAAACATTACGTTGTCCCTCGTAAAAAAAAATCTGGTATGAAACTTGCTGTGTTTCATGGAGTACAACCTAAAAACACCCGTAAGATGGCAGTAGGAAAAACCTGTGGGAAACTCAAAAAATTCATGGGAAAAAAAAGTTTATTTGGGTGCAAATGTCTTTGAAATCAGTGCATTCAGAGGGGTTTTGAACTGTTTGCGAAAGATGCCCCATATGAAGATAAAAATGCTCTGCATGCATTCCAATTATTTTTGGTGACAAAATGTTTCTATCATTTTATGTCACACCCCCACCAACTTTCTGAAATTCCATTATCATATTGGGTATAACATGACACTCATGTTTGGATGTTTCATAGCCAAAATAATTAGAAAGAACCTTATAGGAAGGAACAACTCTAAGCCAGAATTTGGACAAAAACCTTTCTGGATGTCCCAACTGTGTTACTTTAGATCTCTGCAGGGTATATTCAATTGAGGGGAGAGGAAGATCTGGTAACAGCCATCGTTAGTGCAGGCTTTAGGTAATTGGCCTCAATTGCTAACATAATTTTCCAATTTTATGTCAAGCAATTCTGCTGTCTCTTAATTGAATCAACCAAGTAAAAATCTTTCTGTCTTTGTGGGGGGGGGGGGAATCAATAATCAACCATCAAAGCTGAACTAAGGCAGCATTCCATCCTCTGTATTTCATAATGAGAATACTTTATCAAATACTGTGATCAAGAATGAGTGACAAACAGCCTTGGAATATGATGAAGTCTCAATTACCATGACTGGGGCGTGAGCTCACTATGCCAGAATCTTGGTTCTTGCTGGTTTTCCCATGGTGAAAATCGAGTGTATTTTGTGAAATCTAGATTTCACCGCTGCCTTCCTTCGCTTAGAACAATTTTCTCTGTCTACCTTCTGCCCGTCGTGGAAGACTCAAGAAAAATCCTTGTAAGGGGACTCGCAAGATGGCCGACATAGGAGGAAGACTGTGAGAGAGCTCACAGACAGAGAGGGCTAGAACGCGACAAAAGCGTAAGTGGAGCAGCATAGAACTACAGGGAGAAGAACGTGAAGTTCCCTGGACAGTGTGGAGCCAAAAAAATCCACACAACTCGGAAGAGCAACCAGGGAAAAACAAAGCAAAGGACAGGGAAGACGACTTTCCGCTCCTGACCTGCTGAGTCACCTCTGAGTGCAGACGCTGAAAGCCGCCGAACCCACCCAAAGACCGACCTGCAGACGCTGTGGCCGTGAGGACCGGCGGTGATTGGGACCTGCTGGCATCTGCTCACCCTGGTCACCAGGACTCGCCAGGACCTGCCCCGCTGCGGACACCAGGACCCTGAATCACCGGGACCCGCCGGCATCTGCCCACCCTGGTCGCCAACCCCCGGGACCTGCACCAGCCGCAGCCTCCAGGCTCCATCGCGACCCGCGGAGACCAGCAACGGACGCAGCAGTCGGCAGACGCACCGGCGGCCAGGATTCCCACCAGAGGAAGAGGCAGACTGCAAGAACCTGAGGTTTGAGTGAGTTGGGTGGGGACAGTGGTGGGTTGGAGGCTTCGGGAGTTGGCCCCCCAGGGGCACGGACAGAGCCTGAACACAATTGGTCTCCCCGCCCCTCCCCCCCCCCAGGCTCCAGCCTCTAGAGACACAGGGCGAGTGCCTTGAGACTGCCAAAACTGTGTCTGGGAGAAAGGCAAAAGGCACACTGGATACTCCCCTGTGCCTTTGCGGTGTGGCACTCAGCTGGGCGGTGCTATCCCACAGGAACCCAAGCACGCCTCTGGGCTGGGCAGTTCCCTGCTAGCGCCGGGGCGGTCGGTTCCCTGCAAGTGCTGGGGTGGGCGGACCTGCGCAGGAGGCGTTTCCAGAGAGCACCTGAAACACCCCACGCCCTATAGTTCCTTGCTCCGAGCCCTGTGATCCAGTAAACAGGGTGCGCGCACAGAGAGTGCCTTCACTCCCCCACGCCCTGTGGTAGCATACCTGTAGGGGACGAGCTGAGAGTGCGCTTTGAATCCTCTGGGCCCTGGAAGAGGCGCCCTGAGGTCCAGTGTTCTGGAGACGCACCAAAAGTGCCTTGAAAATTCCCACACCCTGCTACTCCACGCCTGCAGACTCCGATCTCTACAGGATAGTGCTTGGAGACCCCTCAGCACACTGGTGCCTAGGTCTCTCAAAAAAGAAACACTAACACAATGGGAAGAAATACCAGAAAAGGTAATGATCCAGATGAGAGTGCCAACACCCTACCAATAAAGGATCGAAAGCCAATGTCTATTTCGGAGATGCGAGATGAAGACATAGAAGATCTACCAGACAAGGAATTCAAAAAAATAATGTTAAAATATGTCAGAGACAATGAGAAGAATTGGGAGGACTTCAAGGAATTCAAGAACCACATAGCCTCAGAAATACAACAAATGAAAAGTAAAATCCTTGACTTAGAGCACAAAATTGAGAGCCTAACCAACAGAACAAATACAGCAGAAGAGAGGATCTCTGAAACAGAAGACACACAAAACGAACACACCCAGTTCATGAAACAGCTGGAGACAAGTCTGAACAAAGCCAATAAGACCATACAAGAAATGAAAGACAACCTCAGAAAATCAAATATTAGGATTATTGGCCTTCCTGAAGGAGCGGAAAAAGAATCAGGAATGCAAATGGTGCTCGACGAAATTATACAGGAAAACTTTCAAAACACTTGGAACATGAATCCAGCTCAAATCCAGGACGGTCAGAGGACTCCCAGCAGATATGACCCAAAGCGATCTTCACCCAGACATATGGTGCTCAAGTTCCACTCCAACGAAGACAAAGAAAGAATCCTGAGACAAGTACGAAGCAGAGAAAAGATCACATACCGGGGAAAACCAATCAGGATCATGGCTGACTTTTCTGAAGAGACCTTACAAGCAAGAAGAGAATGGACAAAGATCTTCCAAATCCTGAATCAGAACAACTGTCAACCAAGACTATTGTACCCAGCAAAGATCTCATTCGTATTTGAGAACGAAATCAAATACTTCCACAGCAAAGAGAAATTAGAAGAATATGCCAGCACAAAACCAGCTCTACAAAATCTCCTTAGAAATGCACTAATTCCAGAAAAAAAGGAGGTGAATCATAAGCAAAGATGGCAAACAGGAAGGTCTCCCCACTAAAGTCCACACAAGGAAGGGCAATAACACAGATATCAACACCCACAAAAACAAGTATGGCAGGGCAAAATCACAACCTCTCAATTTTAACTCTCAACACAAATGGCCTGAACTCACCAATCAAAAGGCATAGATTAACAGAATGGATTATCAAACAGCACCCAACTATCTGTTGCCTACAAGAGACACATCTAACCAGAAGAGATTCAAAGAAGCTGAAAGTGAAAGGTTGGAAACAGATATTTCATGCCAATGGACGAGAAAAAAAGGCTGGGGTAGCTGTCTTAATTTCAGATGATGTGGACTTCAATCTGACACACATCAAAAAGGACAGGGAAGGACATTATATATTGGTGAAGGGACTGATCCATCAGGAAGTAATTACCATTGTGAACATATATGCACCAAATTCAAACGCACCTAGCTACGTGAAGCAATTACTCACGGACTTAAGGGGAGACATAGATATGCACACAATAATAGTGGGTGATCTTAACACCCCACTAACAACTATAGACAGATCAACAAAACAAAAACTCAACAAAGAAACAACAGAACTCATACAAACAATAGAACAACTGGACTTGGTTGACATTTATAGAATTTTTTACCCTAAGGCCACAGATTATACATTTTTTTCAGCAGTGCATGGCACCTTCTCCAGGATCGACCACATGATAGGACACAAAGCAAACCTAAATAACTTCCAAAAGATAGGAATCATACCATGTACCCTCTCAGACCACCACGGAATGAAGCTGGAAATCAGCAATTCAAAATGCCCCAGGAAATACAGAAACTCTTGGAGGCTGAACAATATGCTACTAAACGAACAATGGATCAGAGAAGAAATTAAAGATGAGATCAAAAAATTTATGGAAACCAATGAAAACTCTGACACAACATACCAAAATTTGTGGGACACTGCCAAAGCAGTACTACGGGGTAAACTCATCGCAATTGGAGCTCATGTCAAGGCCCAAGAGAGGCGCCAAATACAGGAACTAAACACACACCTCCAGGAACTGGAAAAACAACAGCAGAAGAGCCCCACACACAATAGGAAACAAGAAATCATCAAAACAAGGGAGGAAATCAACCAGATAGAAATAAAAAAAACCATACACAAAATCAATGAATCAAAAAGCTGGTTTTTTGAGAAGATAAACAAGATAGACACTCCACTGGCCCGACTGACAAAGAAAAAACAAGAGAAGGCAAGAATTAACAGCATCAAAGATGAAAAAGGCAACATAACAACAGACACCGCATCCATTAAGGCCATAATCAGAAATTACTACAAAGCACTGTACTCCAACAAATCAGAAGATCACCAAGAAATGGAAAAGTTCTTAGACTTCTACCACTTGCCAAAACTTAGCCCAGAGGCAACAAACGACCTGAACAAACCCATAACTGAAGTAGAGATTGAATCAGTGATTAAAGACCTCCCAACAAGGAAAAGCCCAGGCCCAGACGGCTTCACTCCAGAATTCTACAAAACATTCCGAACAGAGCTGACCCCAATCCTCTACAAACTCTTCAAAACAATAGAAAAAGAGGCAACCCTTCCAAACTCATTCTATGAAGCCAACATTACCTTAATCCCAAAACCAGACAGAGAACTAACAGAGAAGGAAAACTACAGACCTATCTCTTTGATGAACATTGATGCTAAGATTCTCAACAAAATCCTAGCCAACAGAATTCAAAAACACATCAGACAGATCATTCATCCAGATCAAGTAGGATTCATCCCTGGAATGCAGGGATGGTTCAACATTCGAAAATCTATAAATGTGATACACCACATCCAAAAACTGAAAAACAAGAATCACATGATAGTATCAATAGATGCGGAAAAAGCTTTCGACAAAATCCAACATCACTTCCTACTAAAAACCCTAACCAAGGTAGGCATAGATGGAAAAATCCACAACATAATTAAAGCAATATATGAAAAACCCAACGCCAGCATCATACTGAATGGAGAAAAGCTGGAACCCTTCCCACTGAGATCTGGAACAAGACAGGGATGTCCACTTTCTCCACTACTATTCAACATAGTCCTAGAGGTACTCGCTGAGGCCATAAGACAAGAAAAAGAAATCAAAGGAATCCAAATGGGAAACGAAGAAGTCAAGCTCTCACTATACGCAGATGATATGATTCTTTATGTAGAAGAGCCAAGAGACTCAATACAGAGACTGCTAGAACTTGTACGAGAGTTTGGTAGAGTGGCAGGGTACAAAATTAATGAACAAAAATCAACAGCCATAGTGTATGCAAACAGCCCCAAGATGGAAAAAGACTTAACCAGCAAGATACCATTCAAAATAACAGAGAAAAGTATGAAATATCTGGGAATAAATCTAACCAAAAATGTAGAAGACTTATTTGAAGAAAACTACAATCTGCTTAAAAAAGAAATTGAACAAGACCTCAAAAGATGGAGTAATATCCCATGCTCCTGGATAGGTAAAATCAATATCATTAAAATGTCTATACTGCCAAAAGCAATATATACATTCAACGCAATCCCAATCAAATTGCCCAAAACATTCTTCACAGATCTGGAAACAATGATCCAAAGGTTCATCTGGAAGCACAAAAAACCACGGATAGCTAGAACTATCCTGAAGAACAGGAAGTTAGCAGGGGGAATCACAGTTCCGGACCTCTGGACATACTATAGGGCAGTGGTTATCAAAACAGCGTGGTACTGGCACAAAGATAGAGAGGAAGATCAATGGAGCAGAATAGAAACGCCAGAAGGAAACCCACACAGATACAGCCAAATAATCTTTGACAAAAAGACAAACGACAACCCAGGCAAATGGGAAGGTCTGTTCAATAAATGCTGCTGGGACAACTGGTTGATAGCCTGCAGAAACAAAAAAATAGATCCACATCTCTCACCATACACTAAGATCAGATCTAAATGGATAACAGATCTAAACCTACATCCAGAAACCTTCAAACTTTTGGAAGAAAATGTTGGAAACACACTGGAACACTTAGGGGTAGGCCCTCACTTCCTAAAAAAGACTCCAGATGCAGTAGAAATCAAGACCAAAATAAACAATTGGGACCTCATCAAACTAAGAAGCTTCTGTACAGCTAGAGAAACAATCAACAAAGTAAAAAGGCAACCCACAGAATGGGAGAAGATCTTCGCACACGACATAGGTGATAGAGGGCTAATATCCAGAATATACAAAGAGCTACAAAACAACCAAAATGTCAAAACAAACAACCCACTCAAGAAATGGGCACGGGAAAAGGGCAGACACTTCACAAAGGAACAAACCCAAATGGCAAATAAACATATGAAAAAATGCTCAAGTTCCCTGGCAATAAGGGAAATCCAAATTAAAACATCAATGAGGTACCACCTAACGCCAGTAAGACTGGCCCACATGAATAAAAGCACCAACGACACTTGTTGGCGAGGTTGCGGGGAAAAGGGAACCCTACTCCACTGCTGGTGGGGCTGCAGGCTGGTACAGCCTCTATGGAAATCAGTATGGAGAATATTCAAACAACTCAAATTCAACATACCGTATGATCCAGCAATAGCACTCCTAGGAATATATCCAGAACACTTGTTCTATGAGAAACCAACATGTACTCCTATGTTCATAGCAGCACAATCAGTAATTGCAAAAACATGGAAACAACCAAAATGCCCATCAAAAGAGGATTGGATAAGAAAGCTATGGTTCATCTACTCCATGGAATACTACTCAGCTATTAAAAAAAACAAAATGCAGTTCTTTGTGGCCAAATGGGCCAAACTGGAAACCATAATGCTAAGGGAAATGAGCCAATCCCAAAAGGTTAAATACCACATGTTTGCCTTAATTTAAGATGATATGATGTTATGTATAACATGTTATGTTTTGAAGGTTATATGTTGTGTATAAACTAAAATTGAAGTATAGGTGAGGTGGTCACAGAAGGTGGCTGGGAACCCGCATTTACTTTTAACATATTGGTTACTCATTACTATGTCAATTAATTCCATAATGATGTAAATTTTTGCTGATGGTATGTTGGAGCTTTCAATTGACTGGGATGATACTCTGCTGGCTCTGTCATCAGACCAGAGAGGGTATACCTAAGAAGCCGTTGAACTTGACGGGACAATAAGATGCTGGACTCTATGTTTGGTATACACTTGCAATGGGGAAATCTCAACTGAACTTGAGCTGTGGTTATGCAATAAGGTGGAGGAATCCACCATGGTGGGAGGGTTTGGGGAGGGGTGGGGAGAACCCAAGTATCTATGTAACTGTGTCACATAATACAATGTAATTACTGAAGTTAAATAATAAATAATTAAAAAAAAAAAAAAAAAGAAAAATCCTTGTAAGGACAGTGAACCTGAAATCCCCCCTGGCCTTATCAAGGGAGCAGCTGCTGTTTTTTGATAGATTCCCCAGGTGAGACAGAGCAGAACTTACTCAGCCCTGCTCCGCACAGGAAAGGATCTGGTATTTCCAGGAAAAGTGATGAAGACATTACTAGGCACTAAAGGAAAACATTTCGTTCCTCAGTGTACAGTTACACTGTAGGGTCCCTGGAAATGGGTACCTCTGCTCAACAGACTCGTGTGCTTGATTGAACAAATTCAATAGTTAAAGAAGTGGGAGAATCTGCTCGTCAGAGTTCTGTTATTTACGGCTATAAACCAAGCCTCCAGAGCGCATTACTCTGCCAGGCACATGGTGGCTGCTCAGCACTTTCAGATATCTGAATCAAAACTGGGTATTGCACACTATGATTCTTGGTGAGTGTGAAAGATCATTATGATGTGTGCGAGGGCATTTCAAAATGCTTCTGGAAAAAAAAATGGAATTAAGATACCTGTAGTTTGGCGAACCGATTTTTAAAATGCGTATGGCATTTCTGTATTGTGCGTTTTCACGGAAGCTTCTGAAAAATCCCTCGTCTGCATCTTGGTGCTCAGATGCTGCAATGTAAATGTCCCAGTGGCTCAACCCCAGCTCAGCCTGGGCCTGGGAGTCCCGTTCCCTCTGAGTTGTCTCCTGGAAGCTTTGGTTTGCCTGCAGCCGAGTGAATTGGTTTGCTCTTCACCGTCTCCACGTCATGACGTGCAGGAGTTCATGCAGTGGTACTAATTGTGTGTGTAATCTTTCTTCTACTGACTAATGGCCCTAACTCAACTGAGAAGTCATGTGGTAACTCAAATATGGCAAAGAGGTTCAAGTTCTTCCTTTTGGGTGAAAATTGTTGACATAATAAAAAGAAAATTTGTATCCTGAGGGTGCTGAGATTTGCGGTAAGAATCAATCTCCCATCTGTAGAATTTTGAAGAAGGAAAGAGATTTATGCTAGTTTTGGTGTTGTCTGTCACACACCGAACGTTATAGTAGCAATATACGATAAGTATATGTTCTCCCTGACATGTGGAAGCTAAAATAAAAGAGTAAGGCAAAAGCAAAAATAAAACAGGAAACAAATGCTTGTGTGCATCAGTATGGCTGCAAATGTACTGTTGTCAAACTGTGTTATATCTTTGCCAAACCAATGATTAAGAATGATATATACTGATGACATGCCCTGCTGCACAAAAAGAATATGTCAGCCTGGAGACGCTATGTGGTGCCGTAGCAGAAGAAACTGCTCAGCTACCCCAGGCGATCATTGAAAGCCAATATGTGGGTGCATGGAGACTCTGAGGTGGACTGTGTCAGCCAGTGGACCTGGAAGGGATTGCTTCATGCTTGGATCAACAAGATTGACAGCATTTCAGACCTGTCAGAATCACTTTAGCAAAACCCTCGGAGCATGCTCCACATGGGGAACCCTGGGATGACATCAGGTGGTCTTTCCCCACCCCTGGGTACTAAGGTAGTTGGGAGGCTGGGTGGGGCTTCTCTCCTTATCTCCCTCTTCCCCCCAGATAGAGGAAGAAGGAAAAAAAATTCGAAACAATGGCCTCACCCACTTGCTCCCTAATCCTCAACCCTTCCCACACTGATCAAGTACGTAAACATCATCTAAAATAAAATAAAATAAAATAAAATAAAATAAAATAAAATAAAATAAAATAAAATAATAAAATAAAATAAAATAAAAATGATACATATCATAGTTTTTG
The DNA here is from genome assembly GCF_030435755.1 of Ochotona princeps. Lineage (NCBI taxonomy): Eukaryota > Metazoa > Chordata > Mammalia > Lagomorpha > Ochotonidae > Ochotona > Ochotona princeps. Next base: position 6,473,842 of record NC_080858.1, read on the forward strand.
ATGACCTGCAATTATTTAAAACTTTACTGTTTCAAGTATCAGTTGTTTTGTTAGAGTATCAATCACCAAGTACCAGTTGTTTTGTTAAGTAATAATAGTCAAATTCTTTAAAATATTATTCCACCAGCAATGAACAAATGGAATTTGAAATTAAAATTGTTATTGTTTACATTATCATCCCCAAATAGGAAAAAAAGCTTATATGTAAAACGATATATGTATTTGGAAAATTATAAAACATCCTTAATAAAAAATATCAAAAGGCCAAAATAAATGGAGAGATATTTCATGGTCACGGACAGGAATTCTCAATGTTACCAAAATGATTCAGTGAAATACCAATTAAATGTTATTCAGCATTGTGTGTCACTGGGAACTTACAAATTAAAGCCACAGTAGGTTACCCCCGCATACCTACTAGGATAATCAGATTTGAAGAGTGGGGCCTGGCGGCGTGAACTGTGGACTTTCAGTGACAGTGATGTGTCCGTTTAAGTTTACTGATTGGAATGAGGAGATGTGTATCTTTGGGAACGGTGTATATGAGAATTCTGTACTTTTTCTATTTACTCTGCTCTAATCAATAGTATTTATTACTTAATAATGAAATGCTATCGATATCATTGTATGATATTGAGGTAGAACCAACAGTTCCCTAAATAGAAATGACCAGATACTTTTCTATCATCTTTTCTCTATTGCTGGATTTTACAAGCTTTCATGTTATCGTCATAGTCTGCCAATGAATCTGGTGAAAAGCTCTTTAACTTTTTATTTCAGTCGTCCACTCCTTAATAGGGTTGTCTGTGTCTTGTACGTCATTTATTTCTTTTTGATGCTGCTACGGAAAGTGATTATTCATTCCTTTCTTACGGCATTTAGAAGTAACCAACACAGCAAATTATTGCTACCTTTACCATCGAATTGTTCAACTATATGATCTGAAGCTTGCGAAAATGAATCTTAGGTTTCTTTCTTTTTTTAACAGACAGCTCTTGTCTGCTGGTTCACTACTCAAATGCTAGGAGTCTGTAAATCAATTCAGTATCTTGTGAGGGTGGGAGGCACTAACCACCTGAATCCACCAGTCCTGCCTTGGAAGGTGGACAGCAGCTGGAAGCAGGACTGGGAGCAGGGCTGGCCCCCAAACGCAGGTTCTCTGACATAGATTGTGGACATGCCAAACAGGATCTTGATTGGCAGAATCAGGAGACTCAAAATAATTTAAAATCAGAACCAACTCTCAAACCATATTGGTCTGCTATTCCTTTGCTTATGAGAAACACAGAACTACTGTAAATGCAACAGATGATGTTCCAAGTGAGCGCAACGGTCGGTGGTGTGCCAATCCGAAGCCAGGAGCCAGGAGCTTCCTCCAGGTCTCCCACACGGATGCAGTGTCCAAGGCTTTGGGGCCCATCCTCGACTGCTTTCCCAGGCCACAAGCAGGGAGCTGGATGGGAAGTGGAGCTGCCGGGATTAGAACCAGCACCCATATGGGATCCTGGCATGTTCAAGGCGAGGACTTTAGCCACTAGGCCACGCCGCCGGGCCCTTGTCACTAAGTTTTATGATGGGCTGCAGCATTTACATGCAATCATGTAAGGACCTTGTGGCAATTAGAAGTAATGTGAATGCCAATGAGGAGGGCTGTAGCAGTGGCAGACATAGTGTTCCTGCCTGCCGAATGTTCTTTTCTGTGAACAAGATACTACGTAATTCTCCTGCCAGAGACACTTTAGTCACTGTCTTTCAAGATGCTGGGGATTCTAATTATACATTATAGTTTTCACCTTCTTTTGAAGGCATTATGTTATCTTAGGCCTGTGATTAACCGTTAGCCCATATGTATACATTCAGATTGATGTGTGATTTTAATCATCGAGTTAGTTTTTAAGTTTGAAGAGAAACATTAGAGATGTCTAATATTTTCCCCTTGTCTCTGTCTCCTTATCAGTTACCGTTTTAGAGATGTGAACATCTATTATTACGAACTTCAGAGAATAGTCTGTCTGAATGCTTGCCTCTGCAGGTTCTCTGCCTGTGCTCTGGGGGCTTTGTGTCCTCCAGTCTCCTCATGAGAACGTCGCGATGGGCCCTTTGTTCTGTACATTTCATTCAAGGACATTGAGGCTCAGGAAAGTTAGATTGGTTGCCAACGATGAAAGAGTGAATGAGTGCCTGATGTTCTGGCTGCGCCCTTTCTTTCCTACACAATCTGCTGCTTTGCCGGGACGAAATGTGTCTATGTGCACACCAGGAAGACAGCGATAGGGAGACAGCGAGGTGTTGTCCTTTAAGTTCTCAGTAAACGTTCCTTTTACAGAGGTCTGTCCGCAATGACTTCTGTGTTTTCAGAACTACGAGTGGTAGTAACAGTGAGAATAATCCTCTCAAAAATAATCTCTCATACTCACAGGTTAGTTAGGAGAGAATTTTTGAAACCTTGTCATGCTAATAAAAACTTTCTATCCTAGTGGTTAAAAGTCAATGAGTGGGGCCTGGCAGCATGGCCTAGCTGCTAAAGTCCTCGCCTTGAAAGCACCGGATCCCATATGGCCGCCAGTTCTAATCCCGGCAGCTCCACTTCCCATCCAGCTCCCTGCTTGTGGCCTGGGAAAGCAGTTGAGGACGGCCCAAGGCTTTGGGACCCTGCACCCGCGTGGGAGACCCGGAAGAGGTTCCTGGTCCCGGCATCGGATTGGCGCGCACCGGCCCGTTGCGGCTCACTTGGGGAGTGAAACATCGGATGGAAGATCTTCCTGTCTGTCTCTCCTCCTCTGTGTATATCCGGCTTTCCAATAATAATAAATCTTTAAAAAAAAAAAGTCAATGAGTCTAGTTAATGTCCTAATTATTATGCTAATACTGAATTATTCAAAGTTGTTTTTCATTTATAAGACCATTAATTATGTCTTGGGTTGTAGTCCTCTTGTTTGCAGTTTCACTGGGTTTTAATTATCCACAGAACACTATGCTCCTATCATATGGAATGGAAAATTCTAAAGAGATAATACACATTTTTTTCAGCTACATTCCATTCTGAATGGTGTGATGAAGTGTTTTTCTCTCCTGTTCCAGCTTCCCCCACCCCCACCTCAAGGTCAGGCACCATCGTTTCGTCTGGAACATTCAGGCTGTGTTTGATATTCATGCTTTCTCCACTGCTGTCAGCTTGACTGCTGTCAAATCGCAGTTAAACATTTATTTTACTCAATAATGGCCACCTAAGTCAAGCGTAGTGATGCTGGTTATCAGAATATGCCAAAGAGAAGTCGAAAAATGCTTCCTTTATGCAAAAAGATTATGCAAAAGGAAAAAAGCTCTTCTCCAAAGAACACTATCATTTGTGGAAGTTGTGAGACGTGGTGTAAATTCATCCCTCATTATGCCCATGTATAAACAAAACTTCATCACAGATATGAATGTATGAGAAAGAAGCTGGTGTGTTCATAATTCAGTTCTAGATGCAGGTTCTGGCATCTTCTGGGGAACTTGGAACACATCCCTTGCAGAGAGGCATGTCTTACTATACTAGTTACTGGTTTCAAAATGAAAATGATTAAGTGCAGCAATGTTGGAGACTTGGGCTTACCTTGATTACCTCTGGAGATGACTTTGAATCTTCTTTGTAGTTGTGGATGATGTTTTTCTCTTTGCTGGAAGAAAGAAACAAAGGGTCTGATAGCTTCAGAAAGAATGCATCACATTGAATTTTGCTTCAGCAAAAAGAAAACAAAATAAAACTAAAACCTCAGAGGAACCATTTGCCTCAAGTTCATTTGCTATTTTTTTTTTTTAAAAAATCTGACTGTTAACTGGCCCATATATGTGGACTGTGGCTCCCAAGAGATTTTGAGTTGTATGTACTTTTACTTTTTCTTTTTAAAAAGATTTATTTATTTGTATTGGAAGATCAGATTTATGGAGATAAGGGAAGACAGATAAAAAGATCTTTCATCCAATGGTTCACTCCCCAAGTGGCCACAATGGCCAGAGCTGAGCCGATCCAAAGCCAGGAGCCAGGAGCCTCTTCCACGTCTTCCCCCTGGGTGCAGGGTCCCAAAGCTTTGATCCATCCTTTACTGCTTTCCCAGACCACAAGCAGGGAGCTGCATGGGGAGGCAGGTAGTGGAGCAGCCAGGACATGAACCGGCATCCATATGGGATTGTGGTGCTTGCAAGGTGAGGATTTAGGCAGTTGAGGTATCATGCTGGGCCCTTGAGTTGTATACAAAAAGTAAGAGAGAGAAAAGGAATACAGGATTCCTAGCATGGGACAGAGGTATTGACTCAGAGAACAAGATAGCAGAAAGCAGTTCCATGTCTGCTCGTTAGAAGGAGTCGCCATCAGTCTCAGATGATCTCTCTGATGAGAACTGGAGATGCTCTTTCTTTAAGGTCACCCTTCTCCGCACTGCTGCTTGTGCTGTTTCTGCGCCCAGCCTGCTTCCTTAGCCCTGGCTTGGTGGTTGTGGTCTTCTTGGACAGCTCGTTGTCAGCCTCTCACTGAAGCCTTCCATGAACATGTTGGATGGAAGTTCTTTCTGTTCCATAAATGTCTAGAGAACATAGGATCTTTTAACTGTCACGTATTTATCTACAGCAGTCTTTGACTTCATAGGTTGCTATTTACATATTGTAAATTCTTGCAAGAAAGGAAATTTGATGTGTTTCTCATCATAACTTAGATGTTCAAAGAAGAGGTGATAATTACTCCTCCTGTGGGCAAGTAACCAATACTGCTTTTCACCTGCAGCATGCTTCCCAAATATCACTGCTATCAAAATGTCAACCGTTAGTGATACAGTTCACTGGCTTGAGCACTGTAGACATTTGCATCAAGACAAATGTCTGAAACTATGTTATTATTAATTAATTAATAATTAACTGATTGTTAATGCAAACAAATTTGCATCTAACTAAGTTATGTCTAGGTGACTCTGAGAAGATGAAGCTCTTAGCTAGTGGGTAATACAGGCCCACTCGAAGAGATAAAAAGTTGCAGAAGATAGTTTTGCAGATAATACTTGGGTCATTTCCTAAGCCTTGTTGGGTATAGGTGAAGACGTTCTCGTAAGGGAACATTTTTCTAAATAGTATTCTGTTCTCCAGCCTAATTACAACGTGGAACTGCTCAAATGAAAGGTCTTCCTGGAACTCGGTAAGAATTGGCAAGTTTGATTCCTTCAGACCGTTCCGAACTGGCTGGAGCATTTGTTCGGAAGCAACTAGATTTGTCTTCACCACATTAAAACATCTGTCATCCTTCCGCCAGTTCACAGCAGGGAACGGTTGTTAGGGCTGCCTTGCCGATTAAGCCCACTTGGGGTTTTCAAACTGAAGCTTCCAACAGTGGCATCTGTTCCCCATCATCTGAATCTGTGGTCATTTTCCTGAAAGGCCAAAGATGGCCAATTCATCCTGAGAGTGGAAATCAATATGCCTCTAACCTCAAGTGGCCCAGATTTTATGAATAACATCCATGGTTTCATTCAGAAATGTTCCACCTTGCTTTAATTCTTGGAAAAATCCGAGATCATGGCACACTCCACTTTCCAGATGGTCCTGTCTTTAGCTGGCATTCAACAATGAGTCAGGAGCCTGTTGGTCAGAACAGTCCTGGGGAAATATTCCTCCTAGTGCAGAGAGGATTCTGACCATCCCACCAGATGCGAGGGCAGAGACCTGAGCTCAGAGAGAGATGACTGACACGTTGAGCAATGGTGGGTGATTTTGAGGTCACACAGCCTGAAATTTTTTTTTTTCAGTGAGGAGAGGCCACAGCTGGGATTCATTTCATTGTGGCTGGTATATCTTCAGGTTATATACCGTGAGATGCTTCAGATACTGTGAGTTCAAAGCCTGGAGTTGCGCAGCTGCTTGCTCCCTTGTGCTGTGTTTGTATTGTTCGGTTTCTGATGCTCTCTCAGATAAGGCTATTTCCTAGTGACGTATAGTCATCACAGCTGCATCAATGACGTTTTTGCTGTGTAAAGCGATTCACATCTCTGATTGCTTTAATCTTCTTCACAAACATGTACAGCAGCGTTACAAGCTCTGAGAACACATATTATTAATGGAATGACTAAGAAACAATTTCTTTTCTATTCCTATTTTGTCTATTTCTAAATCGGATTGCTTGTTTTGTTGTCATTGAATTTTTGGAGCTCTTTATGTAATCTGGATATTAGACCTTTGTTAGATGCATGGTTTGTAAATGTTATTTCACCAGAAGACACAGCATGTTCAGTATTACCAACCATCAGGACAGTACAAACAAAACCATAGTGAAGTATCATCTCACTTCAGTTAGAGCAGCTAGTATCCAAAAGTCTAAAACTAGCAACTGCTGAAAGTTTGTGGGGGAAGATATTGCCTAGTGCACTGTTGATGGGAACACAAATCAGCACAACCATTATGGAAGGCAACGTGGGTACTCTTCAAGAAACTAAAAATGAATTTACTATGTAATCCAGCTCTCCCATCTCTAGGAATGTAACTCAAGGAAATGATGTCACCTTAAACACCTGCTCTCTATATTTAGGGTAGCCTGGTTCACAGTAATGGAGATAGAGAATCAACCTAACTGTCTATTGATAAACAAGTGGATACAGAAAATGTGACTTGCATAGTGATGGAATACTACTGCACCACAAAAAGAATGAAATACTGACATTTGTGACATGATGCGTAGGCCTGGAGGTCACTACGCTTAGTCAAACAAGTAAGGCACAGAAAAGCGGATGCCACAGTTTCTTTATCCGCCCCTCTTCGGACGGGCATCTGGGTTGTTTCCGTGTCTTTGTTGTTAGAGATTACAGATCCTTTATATGCATTTTTCATTTCCTTAAGAATCAACATTTGCCAGAAAATTGCTGCTATATGATGCATTTCATCTACTGCGACAATTTACACGTTAGACACAAATGCAACACCATGAAACAATTCACCAGTTTTGTGGAGGCGTAGGTTCCCATTTCCCTCAGGAGCTGCTTAGTAGCATACGCAGCTTTCATAAGAAGCTGCCACACTGGAGCCGTTAGCTACATGGCTGCCCGCATGAACATGGACTGAATAAACATGTACGCAGGGATCCACCCCTGTGAGACGCAGCCAGGCACAGGCTGAGGGACTTCCATGCCTGAGATGGCTGGAGAATGTCCAAGAGTGGGTGGGAAAAGCTGACACATTGTATTCCAGCCCACGTCCTCCCGTTGGCACTACACAGTGTCGTCTGCAAGGAGTATGCAGAGTTAGCGTCTGTCTGGAGTGAAAGCACGCACCCTGATTCTACCATCCCCACCCCATCAGGCTGTTAAATCATCTCACTCTCAGAGTGGGAGGGATTAGGCTCTTCTGGGTCTCCCTAGATCTCAGGACGAATTGCTGGTGTGTGAGTGCATCCAGGGCTTTCATTGGAGCAGAAGCCTCCAGCTCCCAGTTTCTCCCTGGAAGAGTTTGCCAAAATCCTCTTGCAACTGTTGCTGCTGCTTGCATTCAGTTCATTTTTTTTGTTTTTGTTTGTTTGCTTGCCCATTTGTTTTTTTCTTTTTTAAAAGATTTATTTACATAGGGGAAAGAAATTTCATGTATATCTTTTATTTAAAGGAAAGTTTTTGCAGAAAGAAGGAAGGGGACACACACACACACACACACACACACACTACAGGTCTTCTATCTGCTGGTTCACTGCCCAAATGTCCGTAATGGCCAGAGCTGACCCTATCTGAAGCTAGGATCCAGAAGCTTCTTTCTGGGTCTCCCACATGGATGCAAAGGGCCAAGGAGTTGGAACATTGTCTGCTGCTTTCTTAGGTCTAGACTTTTATAGCTCCCACCAAAGGCTCTGCATCCTAACTCTGAGTTCTGAGAGTGGAAGAGAGTAAACGTAATTGAGTCTTCCCCAAATGTGATTCTCAGAAGTGTTTTTTAATTGTGCACACATGCACTTCCTGGGGCTGCACGACCATGGAGCAGTGTACAGAGCAGTGGAATTACCCAGCATGCAGTTTCTCCCCCGGAGTTTCTCTTCTAGTGGCTGCCTGATGGGATGGCCTGCAGCTTGTCTACATCAAGGACTCAATAGATCTGATGAACAGTAGACCTCTGAGAACCAGACAGCAGCTCAGCAGTTCACAAGCCTTTGTCCCCAGCTGACCTCAGCAGTAAATGCTGGTATGAGTTTGTCCACACAGAGAGCTCCGCAACTTATGCAGCTCCTACTCAAGGGAATGACATCTTGGTCATCTGGCTCTGGCAGTTGACAGGGCTTTGTATTCCTGAGGCTTCCTAGACAGCAGAACAGGATGGACATGTGATGTGCCTGCTTCCAGTTGCTCTCCATGCAGGACTGGAGGGTGTAGCTTTTATGAGAGCATAAGCAAGGTGTATATACAAGGTGCACATATGGCTTAGGCAAGAGTCAACAGGCAGAGACCAGTGGATGATCCCACTTCTCAGGGAGGCAGCTCGATCTCTGGGGAACTAGCTTGAGGTCAGGGAGGCATGAAGCTGCAGCTGTTTGACCCAGAGCATGCAGTGGATCTAATTCTGTAGAACTTGGGGCGCCGCATCAGGTTGTTCTGAGACAGCGTGACTACCTGACTCTGAGTCCCCAGGGAGGCAAGGTACCACATCAGACATGGAGCATTGCAGTGGCTTGCAGGTGGCCTTCTGCTGTTTGGTGCAATTCAGGAGGAGAAAGGTGTCAGGGTCAGAGGACTGCAGTGCCTGATCATCCCTGCAGCGCAGTGCAGTCTAATCATGGCTCCACCTAAAGATGACATGGTGCCCTACCAGCTTCAGCCGTGGGCATGTAGGGGACTGCTGCAGCTCTTCCTTTTGGGGGTGTCGTACCGTCCTATGAACTCATCTGACTCCCAACTTAGCCTGGAGTTTGAGATCTTCAAGAAACTCCTGTAGAGCAGACTAGAGCTTCAATGCCTATGGTGAGGGTGAAGGGTTTGGGGAGCTTCTTACTTCAAGAAAAAGCCCCTCCAGGTTCTGAGATTAACCTTGGCTGGGGAATAGAGGTGGTGGAAGCAAGATGTTTCGTTTGTTGTCTTCAGCCATCCTCGGGTTCTCCATACCACAGCTGTTCTCGGATGTTCTCCTTAGTTATTTTTTGCTGTTTTTCTTTGTGCAGTTTTGGGAGGTGCAAACACTAGAAACCTCTAGTTGGCCATCTGTGAACTCACTCATGGTTTCTCCCTGTTTGCTTTGTAGCAGTTAGACTATAACTTGTCTACATGTGAGTGTTGGTGTTACTACTTGGTGTTCTCTGAGTTCCTAAGATCTGTGGTTTGTATACTTTTGCTATTTTATGTAAATTCAGTATTTCTTGAAATGTATTTTCTTTCCTCCTCCCTGACTCTCTTTTATTCCTCATTCCAGTTACATGTAGGCTAAATTGCCCCACATTTTCCCACAGCCATGGACCAACCCATTCTGGTTTTTTTTTCCTTAACAGCTTTATTGGAATATCACACATATCAGTTAAAGTGTACAACACAATGACTTTTCATAAAGTCACTAATTCGCAATTTGAGAACATCTTTGTTTCTTTGTGATTGGCTTCTTTCACTTAGCAGTAATAATTCAACTTCATCCATGGTATAACATGTGTCGATACATCATTTCATTTTCTGAATAAACCTGTGTTTGTATGCTACGATTTATTCATTCATCAGTTGCTGGACACTTCCCACTTACTCTCTACTGCAAAGAATCTTCTATATACATTCCTGTACACATTTTTGTGGACACATCCTTCTCTTGGACGAACACCTGAGCAGAATTGCTGGATTGTGTTTAATCAGTTAAGAATAGCCAGGTTTGGACCCAGCGCAGTAGCCTAGCGGCTAAAGTCCTTGCCTTGTACTCTCTGGGATCTCATATGGGCACCAGTTCATATTGCAGCAGCCCCACTTCTCATCCAGCTCCTGACTTGTGGCCTGGGAAAGCAGTCGAGGCTGGCCCAAAGCTTTGGGACCCTACACTCACATGGGAGACCTGGAAGAGGTTCTGGGCTCCTGGCTTCAGAATGGCTCAGCTCTAGCCAATTGTGGCTGCTTGTGGAGTGAATCAATGGACAGAAGATCTTCTCTGTCTTACCTTTCTGTATATCTGACTTTCCAATAAAAATAAATCTTTTAAAAAAAGAATGGCCATGTTGCTTTCCAGAATGACCTGTGTTTTTGTATTCCTCCCAGCAATGCATGAAGATTCCAATCTATCTACATCCTTAACAACACTCTTTACCATCTATCTCTTGGTCACAGCTGAATTAGATGTCAGACAGTATCTCATAATGTAATTTCTGATTTATAGTGTGCTTTTAGCTAATTCTGCATCTTCTCTGTTGAACTGTTGCTGTGATCCAACATTTTCCCCATATCAGCATCCTTGATGAAATCTAATTGCTGCTCCAACAATATTAAGAGCTGGTACCTTCGTGAAGTGTTTAGATCATGAGGACTCCACCCCATGGATGGGATTGGTAACCTTGACAAGCGCATGTTCTGCCCATTCTTGCCCTCTCCTGGCCCCATTAGTTCTATTACAGAAGAGCAGCACCTCTTCTTTCTGGAAGATGTGACTTCCAAGGCGCCGTTTTGGAAAGAGAGGCGAAGCAGCCCCAGAGACCAGACCTTCCTCTCTGACTCCTTCATCTCCAGGAGTGTGAGAGTGAATTCCCAGCCCAAGATGCTGTGTTATAGCGGCACACAGCAGACGAAGACAACTGTATAAGCGGCTCTTTTCCCAGTGTGACAGCCAGGTTCTTTGTCTTTTCATTGTTGAGTTGTACCTTGAGTTTTCAGGTAAGATATCACACACACACACACACACACACACACACACACACACACACCACCTTTCTCTGTATTTCTGCTTGGGTAATTTCTCTTAACTTGAAGTTCATTGATTTTTTTCTTCTGTTGCATCAAGTCTGCTGAGGAGCTGGTTGAAAATATCTATGTTCTCTTTAACCACATTTTCATTTGTAGAGTTGCCATTGTATAGAATGAACTAAAATTCTGCATTTGTTTCTGGATGCAGTCTGTCTTTCCTCTAGATTGATTAATATTCCCAATCACATTAACTGCAGTGGTTTTCAATTCTCTGTCTCATGTTTCTAATATGTGCAGTGTCTGACTCCGGTTCTTCTGATTATTTTGTTTCTTGAAAGTCTGGATTTTCTTCTTGTTTATTTCCTCAAGATACTCAATTGAGAATCAAATTGTGCCTATCATCCAGTGTCGCTTTCAGATCCTCTCCTTTTGTTCATTTCTCTCAAAATACTTCAGATTGTCTGCTTGTGATCCTTATCATGGGGTTCGTGGTAAGGCGGATCATCTGTTACTTCCATATTAAAGGCTAGTGCTCTTCATCTTGGGCTATGACAGTTCATCATCTCTGTAACTCCAGCATGGTAACATTACAGACATTTTTAAAATATAATTTTTAGATAAGGTAAACAACTTTCATGTATTTCCTATGTACAGATTTAAGAGCACAATTTTTACTTGACTCGCTGAATTTCTAGTCTATTTGTAGAAGAAAAGCAGAACGAATTTCTAGAATAAATGAACAAATGAAGTTATCATGTAGTTCGGCAAATCGTATCCTGAACAAATCAAAGGTATCTGAGATTTCCTGTTGTACCAGCCGCATGTTGTACATGTAGGTTTACAAATGAAGAGCTCAGGTTGATTCTGTGTGTTTGAGTTATTTGTGTTTTATGGGTGTTTTAGAGATATCACTGAAAGGAATAAATGGAAAAAACATTGCATTGACTAAAATACAAATTGAACAAGAATTCTGAGCATTCTTCCAGAAAGATTTATGATAATGAGTATTTTTTTTAGATTTATTATTTTATTGGACAGTCAGGTATACAGAGAGGAGGAGAGACAGAGAGAAAGGTCTTCCATCCCATGATTCACTCCCCAAGCGGCTGCAATGGCTGGAGCAGTGCCAATCCGAAGCCAGGAGCCCAGAGCCTTTTCCAGACCTCCCACACAGGTGTAGCGTCCCAAGGCTTTGGGTAATCCTCGACTGCTTTCCCAGGCCACAAGTAGGGAGCTGGATGGGAAGTGGGGCTGCTGGGTTTAGAACCGGCGCCCATATGGGATCCTGGTGTGTGCGAGGCAAGGACGTTAGCTTCTAGGCTATCCCGCCTGGCCCGATAACGAGTAATTTATTGAATTAGCTTTTTCAGAGATACAGGTTGCTCATCTTGGTTACTTATAATGACTAGTGTTTGCTCATTGTGTTGTGGCAACCGTTGCATTTGGTGATAGCTAGTATAGTTGAACTGGGTTCTTTTTTAGTTTGCCAAGGGCACAGATGACTTAATGCAACGTGGTGTTTCTGCATAACATTAATAGCATGTCATGCTTTTCTCTTTTGCTAAGTCATTTGCTCCAATCAAGAAGGCTCATGGCTAATGTTGTATGTCCCTCAGTGGAAATTAACTTAAAACAGATCCACAGTAAAAGGCAGAGCAACTTTGTTAAAAATGAGAGGTGACTTCTGACCAAGGAAAAACATTCTCTCATCGTTTGTGGGTAGCAAAAAGGCATCTTATTCCTGAATCTTACTAGTGTCTAAAGATATGACCAGTGCACCCAATGGAGACCACTCTAATCAAACCATTATAGATGAAATACCACTGGGAGAATGGAGTTTCTACAATTGAATACACATAAATAGTGGCTTTCAACAAAACCCAAGTGAGATATTGAATCAAAAGCGAGAAATCATGTTCCTGTTGCAGCGTTTTCTCTTCCAAGGAATTCAAGGTTTTTCAAGGTTTTTCAGAAGAAATAACCCCACAGTAAAAGTAAAATCAGTGGTAGAATTTCTATCAAACTCCACTTTTCTATTAGTTAAGGCGATTGAAGCAAAACTTGTTTACTAAAACTGGCAGGCTTTGTGCTCCAGTGGCTGATTTACTGTCTTGGAGAATAATACCTGCTTTGTGAGGATGTCCAAAACGTGTCCAAGATCGTGTTCTGAAATAGCTTGAAATCATCTTAAGACCAAATTCCATAGACATTCTATTTTATGATCCTTAGAAGGAACCACAAGGCGTTAGCCGCTGCTCATTGCATTCCTATGCTGTGAAAGAGTTTTTGCTGCATCTGTTTCTATATTTGGGAGAGTTCCCCAGCTTTCCCATCATTATTCAGAGTAACATTCTTCATGCTCCGGTGGTGCCCTACTCAGATGCTGCTGAACTCAGCAAGTGCTTCAACGTGCCTGGCGCTGTCATTGGACCCTTTCATGCCCTTTACCCGCGACTTGTGGCTGTGACCAGGATGGGCTAGCTGAGTTTTTTTCAGTTCTGGGAACATGTGAATCTGGGAATCCACAAGTAAGGACTTTGCAATAAAGTGTCTGTAGGCAAGCATTGCTGCAAACAGCCTATGTGCCACTTCATTATAGCATGCCCAACAGCCCTCAACAAGGTCAACCTATAGCGACAAGAGCATACACTGACTTACTAGTCAACAATCAGTAACAATTCTATACTTATTTGCACATTTTGCTTTTTTACAGTTTGTATTGTAAAATTATTTTCATATTCTTAATTTTAAAAATCAGGAAAATCTGAATTATTTTAAAATCAAATGATACAGCCATTCATATAATAATTTGGTTACTTTTCACATTGTATTTTATTATGAGTATTTGTGTTTTATTCTCAAACATTCTGTTACATTAAGCATCTTGCTCTTCATGATGCTTTATTGGTTTGTCTGTTTCTCGGGCTTGAATATCAAAATTCTAGCAGAAGTTTTTTTGAATTCCTTTTGTTTGTTTATGTGTTTTGAACTTTGCTCATTGCCTCCCCTCTCATTTTGATCCTCAGGCTCTTGGGGAGTAGAATTGAAAACACGCCAACAGTTGTGGAATTTGAGTTTCTAACCAAGAGTTGCCTGATTCCAGACAAGACAGGAGAAAGGCTGCCTGCATGGACTGAGCTTGGAACCGGATAACAGAATGCTCCAAATGGTGAGAATTCACTGGGTATCAGCTACTTTGACACCACTGAGAGGAGAGAAGGGCACACCTCATTTGGAATTCACAGGGGGGAGCTGCTCACAATCTGCCTTGTCTTATTGTGGCTTAAACCTTTAGCTCACACCACTGAGTGCAGGACAGCTGTGGCTTGCGAAAAGAGACAACCAAAGCCTTGAGTAACTGTGTTTAGTTTTACACACCCTGACCAGTTTTCCCTCTCCATTTGTTTCTGTAGCCACCCACTCTTGATACTCTGAAACTTTTGTTGATCGATGTGTTTGTTGTTTAGGGCTACAAATATGTTTCCCTGTATGTGATCTCCCACATTTTAACGGCCCCTCTGACACCATGAACAACTTGCGTTGGCCCGTACCTGCTTTCAGAGTAACTATGACTACCCTGATTAAGGCAAAACACAACCTTAGAATCACCTGTGTTGAGAGCATCCCACTCTTCAAGAGCATCTTCCCTTTCTGCTCTGGGCTTGTCTCCCTCCCTGGAGGAACCTGCCAGATGCTGCTAGTCCAGTGCACATGCTCAGTCCAGAATTTCAGGATGGCTTATATTCTATGAATAAGGATCAGGGTGCCAATATCCTCCCATCCTTTGGACCACTGAGTGACTATTCTAGGAAATATGTTTGCATCCTTCTCTTGAGGCCCTCGGTGCCAAAGTTAAAGAATTTGAAAGTGATCTGTTAAATTTTCTCCTTCTTTGGCTTGTTTCACTTTTCCTGTTGCTTTAATTCTGTGTTGAGAGGTCATATCCAAAATAAAATACTTATATCCTCACCCATGTCCTTATCCTAACCCCTGAGTTTAGAGAACTCGAACTCAGATAGTGGGTGTAGAAACGGTCCTTAAATGCTGGTTCTCTGGATGTGATTTACAGTCAGGAGCTGTCACGAAGACATTATTGCTGGTAAATGGAGAGGCGGTAAACTACAGTGTGGTCACAGTTACTGCCATATGGTAACCTTGCACTAGTAAGATGATTGTTGGTGGGGGAGTTGGAGGCAGTGACCTACACTGGTGGTAGAGAAAGGTTTGGCCTGCTATCAGCTTTGGGCCAAATGTGGTCCACTAAGTTGTAAATAGAGTGTTACTGAAAAAGTCATTTGCATTCTTTTGCACTTCATTAAGGACTATGATACCGCAACATAGTTTAACATTTGCAATAGAACCCTTCAAATAGAAAATATCCACTGTTCAGCCCCTCACAAAAAGTATGCGCTGATTCCTAGTGCACCCCATGGGTTAGCCCTCAACTGGACTTGTGATTGTGTGCTCTTCTCCAGAGCAGCCAGAAGCGTGGTGATGACCCTTGGTTAAAGCAACCCAGTGTATTCATTGAGATAAGTGGTGTTTTGCAACCATGGATCTGTATGTTGTTTGGAGACAAATGGTAATTGCAAGTCAGTGCTGCTTAGTAATGTAACAGACGCTCTGTGTATTTTCGGTTTAAGACCTGCTGTCGACTTCCCTAGTAGCTAAGGAATTTCCATTTTTAAGGCTCATTGCATGTTTTGGCTGTGCGTACAAAACAACCTGCCGTAAAAGACCTACCATGGGCATTAATTAGTGCTGCTGGTGCCATTCATGAAACTGTTGTAACAATAACTCACATGAAACACAAGTGTTAAATACTATTCGGAGAAAGAAGAAGGAAATGAGAGAAGAGGTTAAAATGACCTTTTTGTGGTTGAAATGATTAACAAATTACACTTGGCTTGAAGTGGCAAACATTTTGTGCTCTGCGTTGATGTTTAGAGATGATAAAAAATTGAGCCAAGGGAAATAGAAAGTGGGTTATAGGGATATGTAGGTCAACAACAAAGGAGCAAAGTGTTTTGTGAGTGCTTTAGTAGCTGTTAATCACTTCAGCAAAATTAAAAGGAAAAACTAATCAGAAGACAACTGAGATTTTTGCGTTTCTGTGCAGGAATTTGGGCAGATACAATATGAGAAAGAAAAGCTGCTTTCATTTGATTTGTAATTACCCAAAGTAGGATACACCTGGGAAATGTTGCGGACCAGAACATGGAACTGCAGGGTACATGGTTGAGAAACTGAGTCTCTCTACTGATGGGTATCAGTAGCTCCTTACAGGAGCAATTGTTAACACTGTTAATTGGAATGAATTATCCTTGGGTGGTTCTGCCTATCAGTGACTACAGCTGTGTGGGATGAATAGAAAGGTATGTTGGTGCTACTACCAAAGCTGTATTTAGTAGTTATTTTGCAGAATTAAAATTCTCACAGAAAGAATAGACATTCAACCTGTTGGGTAGGATTCAAAACATATGTAGGGAAAAGATAGAGCTTCCTCTCCCTCCATATAGCTAAGCTTGTGGCACATGGCATGCTACGTAGCTGACAAGAGCATCTCATGACTGGATGAGGATGGGCAAATGTGGAGGCACTGATAATGGCTTCCGTAGACTTGAGACACCTAATGGGACTTCTTGGAAGTAGAGATGATGGATATAAAGTAACTTACATTCTGGTAGGATAAACTGTGATTGTAGCCATTGTGTTTGGAGGCATATTTTGTTGTACAGCAATGTGTAGCAATTAGAATACACTTTTTCTCCATGGTGGATAAAATTGTGGGGGCCTTTGGCAAGATCCTATAAGAGATTTACAGCTCATATTTCGGATGATCTTAAAGAAAGTGATGCTGTACGTGGTAGGTGACTCCCTGTTGTTTGAGAACCTGCTTAATTATTTCCTACCTGATTGTTTAGAGAGGACTGTCAGGCTCCATTGCAGCAAGTAAATTGCTGTTAACCCGAGCTTCCCATATTAGATCCATGAAGTGTTAATATTAGACCTTGAGCATTAGACCCATGAAATTATAGCACTGGATGACAAAGCAGCAAGCAATTAAGTCTGGTGACCAGGAAAGTACATGTAAATTTACTGAAATGGAATTCCTAATTCAAACCACACCTACTTCTATTGCACTATCATTTTCTAAACTCACATAACATTTTCTTGGTTGGTTTCCTAATATCAACTTATAGAAGAAAGAGAAACTTGGGATTGGGTCAGAGATGAGTATATGCAAATATTCTAATTATAGATGAAATCCTATAGAACTACAAACCCAATCACAGGTACGTTTAAATATATAGACTGGGCACACTGGCAAAGTAGGCAAAACGTTGAGTGGTACACCTGGAATTTCCTTTGGTTGGAAAGAAAACTGGTTCATGGTAAAGAAGTACTTGCAGTGACTGGAAGGTTTGCTTTTACTTTTTAATTATCCTCATTATGTTTATTTCTCAAGTGAAGTAAACATCGTGGTAGCCTGTCCTTGATATTCCCTCTTTCTTTTAAAATATTTATTTATTTCAGAGTTACAGAGAGAGGGGAAGAGAAAGCAAAAGAGAGATACATGCAGAATCTTCCATCTGCTGGTTTGCTTGCTGAATGATCACAAGCCAGGAGCCTCTTCTGGATCTTCCAAATGGGTGTCAGGGGCCGAAGCACTTGGGCTATCTTCTGATGTTTTTTCTAGGTCATTTACAGGGAGCTGGATTGGCAGCATTCAGACAGCATTCCTACTATGCCACTATGCCAGCCCCCATATAGTTCCTCTTCTATTGGCCCAGTTATGTAAGTGTCCAGCGTTCGTGAAATGGGGTTAAGTTTGGTCCCTCTCACCATCACTTTCAGCCTGACCACTCTCACTGTCACTTGTGGAGTTTGTGTTCTCTCGATGACCACAATTACTTGCTATACAAGAGATCCTAATTATTGGGGACAAAGCAGTCTTCACTCTGGGGGCTAAGTTAAAATGAAGGGGCCAGCATAGTGACGTAGCAGGTAAGGCCATCACCTGTGACACTGGCATCCCATTTGGGCACAGGTTTGTGTCTCAACACCTCAATTGCTAATTCAGATCTCTGATAATGAACCTGGGAAAGCAGTAGAATGTGACCAAAGAGTTTGGACCCCTGCCACTCACATGGGAGGACCAGATGAAGTTCAGGCTCCTGCATTCTGCTTGGTCCAGCCCTGGCCTTTGTGGCCACCCGGGTAGTAAACTAATAGATGAAAGATTTTTGCGTGCTCTCTCTCTCTTCCTCTATATTTCTCCACCCCCTCTCTCTGTAACTCTGAGTTTAAAAATAAATAAATGGACATTTTTTAGAAGTTACAATTTAATTTGTTCTGTTTACAAATTGCAAAATTACTAAAACAAAAATGGGAGAGTATAGCCAGTCTTCTACAGAGAGTCAGAGTTGCTTGACAGAGTACAGGAAGGGAGAACAGTATGTCAGATATATGAGATGCACTGAATTTGTCTCTTGCTGTTTCTGTGCCCAGGATTAATAATCAAAAGCAGCTACAGAAGTCACTTTTTGGAAAGAGCACAAGCACAAAGCATTTGGGTGTGGAAGGAAGAAAATCTGCACCTACACATGAGGGAACATAGATAAGCTGGAATGCTAACAAAAGTGAGGACAATCTAAAAATGAATAGTGCTTAGTGGTCCCTTGCAGTAGCAAGGACTTCAGTGTGTTCACATAATCCCCTGTGTTAATCTGGCAGGGGTACTGTTGAACTCAGCTTTAACAAGAAAATACACGATTCCCGCGGTGGTGGGACATATTTTTCTCCGTGTTGAGCTACAAGTTCATTGAAGGAAGGAACCATTTAGGTGTTCAACGGACATTGAATGATCAAACCAAGGTAATAGCAACATGTGCATTTTTCGAAAATGACCTTAGTATAATCTTTTCATATGATAGAATAAATCACATAGTTTCAAGAAAATTAAACATCTTTGAAAATTAAAATAAAGCTCATGAAGCAAGTGTTGTGGTATAGTGGCTATCCCACCACTTGGGACACCCACATCCACATTAGTGCTGATTCGGCTCCTTCATTTCTCCTTCTCCTTCTTATTTGTATCCTTATCTTTCTTCTAAGATTCATTGCATTTTTCTTTCAAAGACAGACTTACACAATGAAGGAGAGACACATACAGAGGTCTGCCATCCACTGGCTCACTCCCCATATGGCTGCACCAGCTGGAACGGAGCCAATCTGAAGCCAGGAGCCCAGAGCTTGTTCCAAGTCTCCATGGGTACAGGGTCCCAAGGACTTCACTTCTGGTCCAGCTTCCTGCCGATGTACTTGTGAAGGCTACGGATAATGGCCCAAGGACATGTTCTCTGCTACCACACAGAAGAGCTAGATGAAGAGCTGGATTCCTGGCTTCCTCTTGACCCCGTCCAGGCTATTGTGACCACTTGGGGAGTGAGCCAGAGGATGCAAGATTCCCTCTTTCTCTCTGTCTTTCCCTCCCCACCACTGTACCTTTCATATAAATAAATATTAAAACATGAAATTGACTTCTTTGCCATTGTGAACTCTCCTGAGCTTCTTTTGCTGTAAAGCAGGGGCCATTTACATTTCATATACCAGAGAGAACATGAACTAATTTCACTTTGGAAATTACACATTAAAATAATTAAAATTGTTGAACAGCTGTCAGCCGCTAAACTGAGGAAGGTTTGGCATATATTAGGAAAACAGCCACTCTAGTAACTATAATTGCATGAATTGTGACAATAGCGACAATTTTGTTGAAAACCAAATATAGGCACTTTTGTAAGTAATTTATATGTGTCCTATCAGTTAATCCTTACATCTCGTATGTGTGAATTTTTGTTTAGTACTAAAACTGAGATATGGAGATAATAAGAAATTTGCCCAAATTAACCTAGAGAAAAACCAAGTCAGGGAAATGAATTCAGGATAATGTGTTCTAGAATATATCTTTTCTACCATTGTAATACCCACCAAAGACACATGAGTGCTCTACTTGAGTTTGAAGTCCTCTTAAAAAGTTGAACATAATAGTATCACTTCTAAATAAATAACCCAAGGTTCTTTACCCTGCATTCCAAACCCACAACACAAACTAGATAATGTGATGGGAGTGAACCTTGAAAGAGAGTATATAGAAAGTCCAGGGTTATGGCTTGGGTATGGTTTATTTCCCCAAACTTCACGTGTTAAAAACTTTGTCCTAAATGTAATTGTACTAAAAGACATTGGAACCATTGGAAGGGGACGTTTACTACAAGTGATGTGGGGGCCATTGGAGCTCTGTTCCCAGAGGAATGACTGTAGTCCCTGTGGCGCCCCTGGTGGTTTTCCTGAAAGTTGCAGAAGAGCAAGAGTGGCCTCTCTGCTCTCTGGCTTCCTTTCCTGATGGCACAGACGCCCTCTGTGTTGTCAGTCACCATGGGATCGTCACAGAATCCAAGGGGATGTCAGTACTTGGCCACTGAACCTCCAACATTGGGAATGAAACCACTTGATTTTGTATTACCCAGCTTCAAGGATGTTTATTATAGAAATGGAAAACATATGAATAATCCAGTGTATGCTTTATCTTTTACTAACACATCGAAGCAAACAGAGTTATAGCCGTATGAATTGAACTCCTGAGCCCGGTCTTTATTTGACTCTACCGTATGAGTGGAAGAGTGGGATTGATACAGCCTAGAGGTTCGGAGACCTTGCTTTTAACCCCAGTATAGCTATCCATGCTTTTAAACAGATTATGTTACCTTCTATGTTGTAGTTTTCTTCATGTGTCACATGGACACCTGCTCTGCATTTAACCACAGGGTTCTTATAAGGTTACAGTGACTGTGGTTCGTGAAAGCTAAATGCTGTTTAAGTATTTAGTGCTATTAATCATTACTTTCCATCACTGGGTCTATTATGCAGCTGCTATATGACCCAGTGCTATTCACTGCATAAGATCATCTTTCCTATAATCAAAATAATCCTTAAACCAAAAGTGTTATTATTGTCCTTGCTTTTAGAGATGACACAGTGAAAAATGTTCAATCCTCTGGAAATGTTTAAGTGGTTTTTTTTTCCCTCCATTTTTTCGTATTAAAGAAATTGTTGAGTGTTCTGGACAAATTTGCCTTTGGGTGTGGGTTATAGCCTCAACGGGTCCAGTTTCTCTTCCCTTGGAAACTTTGTGATGGTTTTTGTAACTGGAATCCTTAGAACCCTTGTTCCTGATGTCGGAACATCAAGGACAGCCGTTGTCTTCCAACCCAATGTAGCTGCTGTAGAGTGTGATCAGGCTTGTCTCAAACAGGATATGGGCGATGTCCACACAGACTCACTCTGTCCACACCCAGGGAGGATGGGAGAGATGCTCCTTAACTGAGAGAGAGACAGAGGCTTGTGGACTGACTGTGAGCTCTAAAGAGGAGACAGCATCTTCTTCATTGTATTACTCTCATAATCTAGTATCACGTACTATAAACATGTTAGTAAGTGAGTTCAAGGGTTGTATGAACATTTAGCCTACAAAAACTCACAAGTGCCACTTATTAAGGCAAAGTATTATGAAATTGAAATTATAAAGTCAGAATCAGGATCTGGGCTTCTTCCCCCTTAAGACATGAGTGTGAATTGAATTTCTTCAGTCTAGAATTTCTCCACTGTCAAATGGGAATTAAACTCTCCTGCATATGACTGACAGTGTATCTGGGATGCAGATCTCACCTGAAACTCCAGCTTAAAGCCTTACAGTCCTGAGGGTCAAGTCCATGTTCTTTAGTGCAGCTCTTAGAAAGAGCCAGTTGTCAAGTCCATGTTCTTTTGTGGCATCTCTTAGAAAGAGCCTGTTGGACACACAAACTCTAGAGTTGCAAATTAAAGTTACTGGAGGATTTATAAGTCATAAAGCTTGGCTGAAATACGGTCATGAATATGCAGACAGCATCATTCTCCTAATATCGGGTCAGTGATGCAGTTCCAGAGGTTAGGCACTCATCCACTGCAAACAACAGAAAGCCTGAAGTCTGTGTCTGAGGTAGGTGGGATGGAATACAAAACAAAAGCACAATGGCTTGGTCGAGAGGACAGTGTCCCTGGAGCACACAGATCAAGGCGGGAGATGAGGGCAAGTATGAGACCAAAACACATAGCAAGGAGTCAAGTTGGGGCTAGCTGCAGTAAGGTAGGGCTGAAGGCTACAAAACAGGTCACAAGACACGATGCGGTGAGAAGTTGGAAGGACCCCAGGCTTTCGCCACACAGCGAAGTGAATGGGGAAGACATTTGCATGGAGACAGCGGAGGAAAATCAATTTTGTTGGTTTTGAGGGCACATTAGAGGAAATCAGAAGTTTAATTTGAGAAATGCAAGCTTAGAGATCTTAGAGATCTGTTCTGGGCACAGATTGCTATGGGCAGGTTGAATCTGGATTTTAGGCTGCACCAGGCTTCCTTCCTTCTCAGGGTTAGAGGTTTCCTGTTAGTGTTTACCATGTGGGTTTTCAAAATCTCCTGGGATCCTAGGGTTTATTGGGAGAATCAAGAGGCTACTCAATAAACAGAAAGTTCAGGGCTAACATGGCTCAATTGGCTTATCCTTGGCCTTGAAGTGCTGGCATCCCATAAAAGCACCAGTTCGTATCCCAACTGCTCCACTTTCATACAACTTCCTGCTTCTCACCTGATAAAGCAGAGGAGGACGGCTCAAAGCCTTGGGACCCTGCACCCACATGGCAGACCTGGAAGAAGCTCCTGGCTTTGTATTGGCTCAGCTCTAGCTGTTGTGGCCATTTGAGGAGTAAGCCGGCAAATAGAAGAACTTTCTGTTTCTCCTTCTCTCCCTAAATCTGCCTTTCTAATAAAAATTTTAAAAAAGGAAGTTCAAAGGGATGGAGCATTTTTTTTTCACAACACGCTTCCTTTTTAGATTTAAATTGATTTCCTTCACATGGATTCCAAATGAGCTATCATTTGTACCAGGTATTTGTGACTCATATTGTCACAACAACAGTTATATGGTGCTTACCCTGTGTCAGAGTTTCCTAACATATGCATGTAAACATTTCTTGCTGAAATTACGCAAGAATGTTGTATAGTGGATACCATTACTACCCTATGTTGTATTGGCTGAGTAAGAGTGGCTAAGTGACTAATATAAAATTACAAAATTAGGAAGCAGTGAGCAGGATATAAGTTGGTATTTCTTTTTTTTTTTAAAGAGTTATTTATTTGATTACAAAGTCAGATATACAGAGAGGAGAGACAGAAAGGAAGATCTTCCATCTGATGATTCACTCCCCAAGTGAGCCGCAACGGCCTGTGCGTGCCGATCCGAAGCCAGGAGCCAGGAAACTTCTCCGGGTCTCCCACGCGGGTGCAGGGTCCCAATGCATTGGGCCGTCCTCGACTGCTTTCCCAGGCCACAAGCTGGGAGCTGGATGGGAAGTGGAGCTGCCAGGAGTAGAACCGGCGCTCATATGGGATCCTGGCACGTTCAAGGCAAGGACTTTAACCACTAGGCCACGTCACCGGGCCATAAGTTGGTATTTCTATCTGTTGTTACAGAATCACACTACAAGTGTCAAACAAGGTATATACTACCTTAACCTACTTGTAGCAATACCCCAGGAAGCTCGTGCTCCAGCCAGTGCACACTGTATGCCACTCTCCAGGTCACTTTCATGCTGGCCTTTGGGCCTGTGTTTCTTCAGTTCTCCAAAAGACATCTCCAGAGAGGCTCACTTGACTCTTTGTCTTCTGAAGTAAGAATGTGTCAGAGATCCCTTGGATTTTTTTTTAATGTTTTAAAAGGTATCCTCTTTTTATTTGAAAGGCAGAGAGAGGCATAAAGCAGAGGAGAGAGGGAGAGAGAACGGGAGGGTATGAAGGTGGCAGGGAGGGAGAGAAAGGGGAGAGAGCGTGAGTTATCTTCTCTCCAGTGGTTCATCTCCAAATGTCTGCAACACTCAAGGCTGAGCTGAGCCAGTCTAGGAGTCGGGAACGGGAACGCATCTGACCTGTCATGCAGGTGGGAGGGATTTAAGCCTCACTTGCTTTCTCCCAGGGTTCACAGTAGTAGGGAGCTGGATCAAAAGATGATCAGCACTTTGATATGGGATGTGGGCCCCTGGAGTGGTTAACCACTGCAGCACACCTCTCCTTTGACTTTTAGAATGTTCTGTTTATAATGACTTTGTGTGTGTGTGTGTGTGTGTGTGTGTGTACAAATGTCTCCTCCCTATTCCACATTCACATAAAGATTGTGAAAACGTTAACACGTCTTCATTATTTATCTGAGCTCCAAGAGGCTTCTTTCATTCAGGAATTGACAACCCATAAATACAGACACAGAAGCAATTGCAACACAATTTAAAAACAAAGTCGCTGTAGAAAGTGAGAGAAAAAAAACCCCTCACTTCAGGCTGCTTCAGTTCAAATCATGAACCTGCCACTTGCTTCCTGGACTTGGAGAAGTTGTTATGTCTCTCTTGTGCTCAGTTTATACACTTGTGGAAACAAATGGCACTATGATCTATTTTCTGGTGCTGTCAGAAGATGCATAGAGACCTTGACACAGTGTTGGCACCAACTGTGTATTTCATCAAGGTTTTATGCTAGTATTTCTTCTTTATTATAGGAGAACATTCCAGTGTGTGCTAGATGGTTGCCTTCTGCACTTAAAACCAGGAATGATTGAATTAATAGACTGTGCCCCCATTTATTCATTAATAAAACAACCAGGATTGTGTAATTACAATTCTAGTTTCTGAGGTCTTAGTGGTGAACCACAAAGATGTGTTTCTGCGTTTTCATAGATATTGATCTCACTAGGTTTAGGTAAGGCCATAGCTGTGAGCTGAAAAATACAGGAAGTGATAGGAACAGAAGCAAGGTCCTTTCACAGATTTGGGAGAGCAACATGTTACCTAAGTGAAGCCTGAAAGCTACCCTGGCCTGTAGTTGGTGGATAAGAGAATGTTACACTCTCTGAATAAACAGGATATACAGGAAGGTGTGGGAGCCTAGGATAGCAGAGCCCACTGGCTCAGTGAGACAAAATTCAAGGTGGCAGGAAGGAACAGACTCAGACGCCGAGAGATCTTAGGGGTAGTCAGTTGAACTTCATTATTGCAACTGAAAGTGTGGGGTTTGGGCAAAATGGAGGTGTTGGAAACAGATGAAGAAACTGAGTTATCCTGAGCTGGTGTGTCAGAGGAGGATGGTTCCAGGAGAGATGTTGTGTTGCCCTGGTCTCAGAGGGAGCCACAGCACCACAAAGGGCAGATAAAGCTGCAGGAATCCAGAGTAAGTTGGACCTTCCTGATCTCAGCTGAAATTTCCTTATTGTAATACCGAATTTTCTACCTAGAGGAAGTTGCATCATTTTCTGAACACAATGAATGAAGAAGTAGGAAGATGTGTGTTCCTCATATTGTATGATAAGAGGGCCTCCCTCCTTCTCTCTCTGTCTCTCTCTTTTAGATGTTTATTTTTTATTATTATTTGCAAGGCAGATATTACAGAGAGAAAAGGAAAGACACACACACAGGTCTTCCATCCACTGTGAACTCCCCACATGAACACAATGGCTAGAGCTGAGCTGGTCCAAAGCTAAGAGTCAGTGCTTCTTCCTGGTCTCCCATGTGAGTGTAGGGGCCCAAGGCTTTGGACCATCCTCCACAGATTTCACAGGCCATAAGCAAAGAGCTGGATGGGAAATAAAGCAGCTGGGACACAAATGGCAGCCATAGAGGATGCCAGCTCCACACGGTGGAGGATTAGGCTGTATGCCACTGTGCTGCCCCCCACCTCATCTTTTTATCCCATCTTGGGCATTCCCCAGCTATTAAACTCCTGCTTGAGGGCCCGGCGGCATGGCCTAGCAGCAAAGTCCTCACCTTGAACGTGCCAGGATCCCATATGAGCGCCGGTTCTAAGCCCGGCAGCTCCACTTCCCATCCAGCTCCCTGCTTGTGGCCTGGGAAAGCAGTCGAGGACGGCCCAATGCCTTGGGACCCTGCACCTGCGTGGGAGACCCGGCAGAAGTTCCTGATTCCAGCTTTGGATCGGCGCAGCACCAGCTGTTGCGCTCACTTGGGGAGTGAATCATCGGACGGAAGATCTTCTTCTCTGTCTCTCCTCCTCTCTGTATATCTGACTTTGAAATAAAAATAAATACATCTTTTCTTTAAAAAAAAAAAAAAAAAGAAACTCCTGCTTGAGGGCAACAATTTGACGACAACTCCAAGCTAACTGGACCATCGAGTCTTTTCATAGTATAAGAGAAACATTCAACTATGAAAGGTGTTAGTTAATGAAAAAGTTGTTCCGAGTTTTGTTACAGAAATACCTGTCCGGCTTTGGTGTACAGAATAAAACGGAGAAGGCCAACGGCGAATGTAGGGAAATCGATTTAGAGATTATCACACCTGACAAAGTCAGGACGGTTGCAGTAGGTAGGTGGAAGAGTGGGTGAAGAAATGAGGGCAAGAGATAAACCACAAGGGCTGGTGAGAAAATGGAAACGCAGGTGCCAAGGGAGGTAGACTGGCATGATGTTTTACTTTCCTAGGGAACATAAAACGTAGTTAGCTAGAGTTGGTGAGAGAAGGAGTTCAGTTTTGGATAGGTCTGATTTCAGCTGATGAAGACTTTTGAGAAGAGTTATCACATATTTGGTTTTATCCATTGTTGGAGTTTGCCAGTCAGAGACTGAAAGAATAAGTGGTAAGGATGTGGCCAAGGGTTTTGTTCAAGCGGTAGTTTGTGGACTCTGATTAGACAGAAAACGACGAGAATGAAGAAAGCCTAGCATCACTGGGGATGTCCAGACACACCTCCGATTCAAGGTGTGCCTTGGGAAAGAGTGTGTTCAGGGGAGACAAGGAAGGCACACAGCAGAACCCAGCAGAGGGCACGGACCACCTGAACGCAGTGAAAGCCCACACTGTTATCATCAGGAGCAGGTTGTCCACCTGGGAGCCAAGTTACCGCTTACAGTTTATTTCCTCCTTGGCATGGCAAAATTGGCACCCAAGAGAAAGAACAGTGCGTGTAAGAAAACAGGAAACTCTTGAGAATTTATTCTTTCTGAAAGGCTATTTTTAACACCTTTTTTTTTGTAAATTTTAAAGAAAAAAATGTTTCACAGGATTTATCCTCCTTTAACATGGAGAAGGAAGGAAATGCAAAACCAGTAAAAAGTACTGGAAATTCTTCACTGTTGATGCGTTCCAGTACAAACATCATGGGAGGTGTGGAAAACTCCACAAGGCAGAATTTTGTAGGATCACAGGATTTCTGAGCTGGGACACCGGATCCAAGAA
This sequence comes from Ochotona princeps, assembly GCF_030435755.1. Taxonomy (NCBI): domain Eukaryota; kingdom Metazoa; phylum Chordata; class Mammalia; order Lagomorpha; family Ochotonidae; genus Ochotona; species Ochotona princeps. The sequence goes on from NC_080858.1 coordinate 6,501,025, forward strand.
ACCAGCACTCCATGTGAAATAATGATGCTTTCACGAGGCCAGCGGGTGGAAGACGGTCAGGCTCAGACATCACAGATTTGAAAAATCAGTCCCACAACATAACCTTTGTCAGTTCTACAAAAAATTCAAATTGTATCATTTTTTTCTAACAAAGTCTTAGAGCTAAATTTCATTACACAAATGTAACTCTAGTTAGAATATTCAGAATAATTTTACTGTTAAGCAAAACCTTGATCCGTTAATGCTTAGCTCATATAAATTTGTTATGTGATTTTGATTCAAACTTGAAGTAATGCTGTAATTCTGTGGGATGATAAGTATTGCTTGCTTGTTGTTTTAAAGATCAATTTGTTCATTCATTTGAGAGGCAGAGTGAGAGAGAAAGGAGAGACAGGGATCCGTCTGCCGGCTCATTCCCCACGTAGCCTGAATGGCAGGTTCTGGGGCTGGCCAAAGCCAGGAATCAGATCCTCCATCCTGGATTTCCGTGTGAGTGACAGGGCCCACGTACGGAACGCCGTCCCTAGCACATGACCAGGAAGCTGCGTCAGAAGCAGAGTAGGCCGCACTGGAATTGGCATTACCGATGTGAGGCTGCAGTGGCAAGCTACTTAACTCATAGCACCTTTGCATGCAAACTCATTATCCTGTTAATGCAGTTAGTAACCTGAAATCATGCAAATTAGGAAGTTAAAAATGCTTTGTACTATTAATTCCATACCTGATTAATTTTTTCACAGTAGGTATGCCTTGTTAACATTTCTTCCTTTCACTTGAATGCTTCAGCATATACAACTAACGTATACCTAACACAGCGAATCAGAAAAAAGGAATACTTTTCTTGTTACAGACTATAACATGAGGAAAGCAGACAAATCCCTAATCTAACACCCTGATTGGTAACTTAACTTGCTTAATTGTGTCTCTAGGAATTGCTTTATGAGCAGGACTCTTCAATCAAATGGAATCTCACCAACCATGTAGAGGTTGATAAAAACTGAGATGCCACTGAAGTTCTGCTGACTCACTATGCACAGTCCAGGCTCCAGGCTTTTCTATTCCCCAAGTTCCTGTCCCACTAAGCTCTAAAGATTTTGTGGAACTGATGCCAGGCCACAAAAAAAGAAATCTGTTAACCCCCCCAAATCTGTTCTTATACTAATTTGTTTATTTTATAACATATCCTTCTCACTCTCCCCCCCCACACACAAATTCACGTGTATACAACAGTGTGTTCATGTATATGTATATACATATATATTTACATACATACATATATATAAGCTGCATAAGATGAGACATTACAATTATTAAAAACATTAGCCCTGTAGAAACCAAATAGAAAACGTTATTTCTGGTGCACTTGGAAATGTTAATGGAGAATGGATTTCAATGGTTTGCAAGGGTTTAATGGTACGTAGCATGCTCAGGTTTATACCAATTGACACTGGCTTCTTCTGACCAAGGGTAGATTTTTATTTATCTTCTGGTTGGAACTTTTGACTCATATGATCACACACCCACACAACCCCTTTAGCTTAGAAAAAACAAATACTACACCACTTGGATACACAAGAGTGAAGAAGGTAGCATGTTGCAGGCTCCTTTGTGGATTGTGGTTATTGTAACAGGATCATGAACAAAAGGGTCATGAAACCACATGGTCTGGGCAGAGTACTTCCAAGCAGCAGCTGCCTTCAGACAGAGAAGGTTTATATAGACAAACGAGCACAGGGTAGTTAGTGTCCTAAGATGACTTGGGCAACGCTGTACCTTAAGCAAAGGTAACAGGAGTCAAAAGAAACACCATCTTTGGTTGAACACCTAACGTGTGGTAGAGACTTTCATGACATGTGTAATCCCTTTTCATTGACAGTACAACCCTGCTAGGTCGGTCTCTTGATTATAAAAAGAGGTAGATGAGTTTGTCCAAACTTACACAAGCTGTGTTTGATCGTATCAGGCTGTCTCCTTGCTCTCCTACAAGCTTGCCAGCCAGGCTCCTACCTCCAGGCCTTTGCTATTTGTTATTCCTTCTGCATACAATTCCTTCAGAAGCTTTCCTCATGTTTCACCCTTACTTCACACAGGTCTTTGCTCAATAGTCCTTTTGAGTGTAGTCTGATCCTGCCACCTGTTGTAAGTAGGTTGAGTGGCAGAGCTCCTAGCTCCATGGATGATGCTTGATTGCCTCCCCAAGGTCTCCCATGTGGGTGCAGGGTCCCAAGGCTTTGGGCCATCCTCTACTGCACCCCACTCCCAAGTCACAGGTAGGGAGCAAGAGGAAGCAGAATAGCCAGGACATGAACTGGTGTCCGCATGGGATCCTGGTGCACACAAAGCTACGACTTTAGCCACTAGACCACTGTGCCATCCCTGACTGATTAAGTTCTTTAAAAAGACCATAATCTGGGCAGTATAGTTGAGTCAAAGGTAGTCACATGTCTGACACCTGCTCATGGAATCACAGATGCATTTTTTCATTACCTTTGGGGAAAAAAAATATTCTCATGTACTCAGTTCTCGAGCTGTGGTTTGGGATTCAACAAATGCTGACTCTCTACATGTCAAGTACTGTTTTGGATATTGATAATCTGATGGTTAATAATTGATATAGGTTGTTCTCATGGAGATCAATTTTATATTTCATAGAGAAAACAAGTTTCATAAATAATCAAGTAAATATTATAGCTTAAGCTACTGATGCGTGATATGAAGAAAGTTAAAGTGTTTTACATAATGGTGAAACAGTGAGACTTTTTATCTGGTGATAACAGATAAGACTACTCTGGCTGGGCTACTCAGTCACTCACATATATGCCTCTGTTGCCCTAGAGAGATAAAGAAATGTTATGTTTTTGCAAAACACTGATCACATTGTTTTTCAGTGATTTGTGATCATAAGCAAACAAAATTTCACCCCAAATTGCAAAAATAGCATTTGTGATATATATTTTGGAAGTAATATTGCCACACCCTCATCTTGTATCTTTTTAAAATTTTTATAATGTGTGTCAGAAAACATCTTTGTGCATCTGACTGACCACTACTGAGGGAATGGGATTCTGCCCAAACCAATTACATTGTCCAGGGTTACAGACTTTACTGCTTGGTTCAAACTGACCCACAACTTGAGAGATACTTAGCTGCACCAATTGTCAATCTTATTGCCTGCTGAACATGGGGTTAAATGATGATATAAAGTATTATGAGCCAAAGAGATGATGAAATTCAAATATTATTGCTTTTAAAAAATCAATTTCCTTGTTTAAGAGGCTGCGAGACAGACAAGAAAACTTCCATTTATTGGTTTACTCTTCTTATTTTCAGACCAAGCTGGGAGCAGGAAAGTCCTTCCAATTTTTTCTACAGTACTAGGACAAACGCCACCAGTACAGCTCCCCTCCTCTCCACACTACATAGACATTGAACCTCTGAGTACGTGTAACTCTATGGGAAGACATGGCAATCCAAGGTCATAGCTCAGGGGAATAACACTCTGAAAACATAAAGCCCAAGTACCAAACATAAGAGATGAGTCCTTCCATTTTCGTAATCCATGGAAGGAGGAATGCACAAACCAAACTCTTCTGCACATCCTACCATTAAGTATCATCTGCTCATGGAAAAGGACTAGGATTTCTACTGATAGACACAGCAACATGGTACAACAACAAAACACTTGTCATCCAGCTGGAAGCAAACATAGGAAACATGTCATGTCTAGTTATCAGTAATCCAGGCTTGCCTGTCAGCATTAATGCTGGCCAAGAGGGGCTGGCTTTGACAGTTTGGCATGCCCACTTACCCTCTGACAGTACCTAGGTTTTAGTCCCTGATCCCATCCAAGATCCAGGTTCCTGCAGTGTGCAGCCTGGGAGGCAGCAGGTGGTAACTCAAGCGTTTGGGTCTCTGCCTCTAGTGTGGGTGACTTGGATTGATTTCCTGAACCCCAGCTTTGACAAAAACAAGTCCTAGGGTTGCCAGTCTGTAGGAATTGAACCAGTATATTGGAGCTCTGTGTCTCTGCCATTTAAAGAGAGAGAGAGAGAAAGAGAGAGAGAGAGAGGAGAGAGTGAAGAAAAACTAGCCAAAAGAATTTAAAATCTTGGGGATCTGTTTAAGTATGAATCCAAAATTATTCTGAAAGGCAGCCCAGACTTATGAAAGCCCACAGCTTTCATAAGAGAAAAGCAGTGAAGATGAGCTGATAATCCAAATTTAAATTTTACACCAGGAAATAGGCCACTTTGAGTGAACATAACCGGTGTCAGCTATTACTTTTAATGACAGAAACAAGACAACGTGGATTTTTCTGGGGGAACACAGCCTGAATTCTATGGCCAAGAACTGAGGAAGAAATGCCTGCAGTAAGAATACTTGGAGGCAGGGCCAGTTCCAAGTGCAGTCAAAGCCCTGGAGGCGTGGAGCCATGGCTGGATCTGCCAGGAGTGGCAAGGACTGCACCATGAGGTGGTGGGGATTTCTCCAAAACCAGATTCCTGTAACATCAGGGTGAAGAGATGCTGGTTTTCTAAACAGTAAGAAGAGCGGAGGCCGAGTCTGACACAATATCATTGAAGAGTGTGACAAATTCCCCCAAGGGTTGAACACATGGTCACCAGCCCTGTAGACAGCTGTCTAGAGCTGGGTCTTTAATGAAAGCAAACATCATTTCAGAAAAAGAAAAGATCCCCAACAAATGAGAAGCCAAGCAATCCTTATGAATGGCTGTGCATAGAATAGGCTGCAGAACATCTGGATACCAATACATGGGTAACACTGGAAGGTTTTTTTTTTTTTTTTTGTAAAAGTAGACTTACAGAAAGCATGCAACCACACGAGGATGCTAACAATATCAATCAACAGATTTGTTTTCTTTTAGATTTTAAGCTTTACTGAGATATAATTGACAATTACATTTTTTATATATTTACTGTCCACAATTCAATGTTTTGATTCACTAAAAGTAATCACCGCAATCAGGCTAATTAACGTATCAATCACCTTTGTCACAGTTTTTCTCCTTTTTTGTAGTGAGAACATCCATGACCTACTCTTTCAGTAGATTTCAAGTGCAGAATCCAATCTGACTGCTGTGCATTAGATCTCCATAGCTCACTCATCCTGTGCACCTGAAAATTTGCACTTATTGACCGATATCTGCCCATTTCTCTTTTTTTTCTCAGTTCCTGGCAGCCACCACTCTACTTTCTGCTCCCTTGAGTTTGACTCTTAGACATACAAGAGCCTTTTCAAGAAAAATAGCAACTCTAGGAATTAAAAACTTGGGTGTGCATGCTTTAAGCGAAAATGTAAGAATATACTCCCATGTGGTGAAGCCCATTGGAGAAACATACTTCATTAGGGAGACAAGGTAGTGGAGCTGGAAAGTTAGATAAATGAACATAAAAGGTAGAATTGTAATTGGTTAAGACTAATCGAAGGTTATCCAGTGTATGCCAATGGAAACCCAGACCATGGTTTGAGTTGGAAACAGGAAGAAATGTAATACATTCAACAAACAACAAGCAAGTTTTTCTGGTGACAAAACCAGACTCTCCAAACAGCAAGTTCTTAGAAGTTTTACAGTGCTTGCTTCTAGGGAAGTTATACATAGTCACTAAGTTTTAGAGGGAATTTGGAAATGGTTATGTATATTTAAAAGGAGTGGGTACACACTGGCAAGTGTCTTCTGTGTGGCCTGTGCCCATGTGTAATAGGAGGTAAAGATTTAAGCTTCGCTATGAAGGGAGGTTGGGTGCTCTAATCCTAGGTGAGCAGGAGGGTGTGACCGATAACTGTGTGAAGACTCCGTATGCTAGACATGGTTTCATCAAGACTTGAAGACTTCCCTGAGAAGTTGTGGTGCTTGATGGCTGGTGCTTCATCCCATCAGCTGCCTCACATGAAAACGCGCTAACGTGTTGATTGTCAATTTCGGTTAGGTCAAGGTTGGAGTACGCCCTTGGGGCTGTCTAGGGGTTAGAATGGTGAGAACTGTGGAGAACAGGTGTCTTAAGGGGCTTGGAGTAGTTTTTTGTGTTTTGTTGTTGTTGTTGTTGTGGTTGTTGCTGTTTTTTCCTGATGTCGTCTTCAAGCGTGGAACAATGTGGGTTTAGGAAATACAGGGCTTGAGTTTAGGAAGCAAGGTCATTAGGGCCTTCCACCAAGGGAAGGATTCTGGATTTGGGAAAAGATGGAGATTTCTTCACATCAGTAACTCTGGGATGTGCAGAACGGGCTTGCGGCTCGACAATTTTAAGTCCCTTGGGTCAAAGAACTGTCCATGAAGAGCCAGACCATGCTCACCTCAAAGGAAGCAGTGCGTTCCTCCTTGCCCCCTTACAGCCCCCAAGCATCCCTGCCAGGCCCTGGGGGACACAAAACTGGAGTGGAACTCGCCAACCTCTGTTCTTCAGGGTTTTCACAGTGCTGCCCGTGAGGAGGGGAGAGAGTGTTACTGGTTTTTGCTTTTGTTCTTCCCCATACGATTCATCCTGTTTCTTCAGCTTGTGTAAGAGCTAAGTGTTTCACAGAAGTCCTGGCTTTGCTGCAAAAAGGAACAGGTGTCAGGAAGTGAGTTTCACAAGGCTCCAGAGAAGCCACGGTAGTGACTCACTATCTGTGGATTAAAAATTGAAGAAACATTGTTTGGGGGTAACTTATAGGATCTGTGTCTTTCTTTCTTAATGAAATTTTAAGGGACTTTTCAGGAGCCGCTACGAGGTGGCAAGAGACGTTTTCTATAGATTTGGCATGGTCTAATTGCCAAGGCCCTAGACAAACTTATTTTTCTTTGCTATTTTAGTGTTGTCTGCCTTCCTTTCCAGGCAAATTATAATGTTATGAAGTACTGATTGTGATCCTTTCCTGCCAAAAAAAAATAATCCAAAGAGAGATTCTAGGAGAATCGGCCTAGCAATCCCTGGTTCCTGGTAAATGTGAAAATAGAAACCATACCACCTCTACCTTTGTAAGATGGGCAGATCTTCAGCAGCAGCCTTTGTCCTGTAGGAAAAAGTGTCAGGGGATTCTGGAAGTTTCCTCTGGGAAGTTTACAGGAGTTTGTAGGAAGGAAAGACGGATATCCTGCTTCCTGGCAAGATGCCTTCTGAGCAAAAGTGCATGGTGGGGGCCGATAACACAGCCCAAGGAGAGCCTACTGTGGGAGAGGAAGCAGTGGCTCTTCCTTCTGCCCAAGTCCCCACAGGAAGATGGTTCCACCCAGAGCCCACGGGTCTCAGTTCAAGGCTACACACAATCGGTGAAACTGCTTTGTGCAGGTTTACGGAAAATGCCAGAGAACGGGGGAGAAGGCACGCAAAACCAGAATGTAGTCATGGTGCCTCCGTCTGGTGGCCATACAACACCTCTCACGGGCTCCTTCTGGTCACTCATGATGGAAATGCTGTGGGGAACTCACCACCAGAAGGCCATACATGTATTATCGCCCCACCCACACAACTGCTGTCCACAGACTGAACTTGAATAGTGTGGGTTTAGTCACTCAACCAACTGCCTATTAAGTGCTTGCTGTTTGTCAAGAACTGTTCTTCACAGTGGGACAGATCTGGGCTTTGCTTTCCGTCTCTAGATAAAATAAGTGAATGGATTAAAAATAGGAAATAAAGCATGTTTTAAAAAAACAAAGGAATGGGCCCGGCGGCATGGCCTAACGGCTAAAGTCCTCGCCTTGAACGCCCTGGGATCCCATATGGGCGCTGGTTCTAATCCCGGCAGCTCCACTTCCCATCCAGCTCCCTGCTTGTGGCCTGGGAAAGCAGTTGAGGACGGCCCAATGCATTGGGACACTGCACCCACGTGGGAGACCTGGAAGAGGTTCCTGGTTCCCGGCTTCGGATCGGCATGCACCGGCCCGTTGCAGCTCACTTGGGGAGTGAATCATCGGATGGAAGATCTTCCTCTCTGTCTCTCCTCCTCTCTGTATATCCGGCTTTCCAATAATAATAAAATCTTTAAAAAAAAAAAAAAAAAAGGAATCTTTCCTCAATGGGGAATTATACAAACTAATAACCCAGGATGGTACCCCTCTCCCAAGAGGAAGTAGGAAGAAGTAGAACTGAGGCACAGAAGATGGGCCAAGTTTGAATCCAGAACAGCTCTGGGGACCAGGATATCTGGGAATGGGAGGTGGAGGGGAGAGGTGAGTAAAGATTGACATGATTGGAAAAACGGAGGAGGTTCTGAAGCCAGATGAGACTAAGATAATGATAAGAATTATTTTTAAAGCTGCTGGATTGGGCTGATGTTAAAGCTGAGAAGCAGACAGCTGGAAAGCTTCAGCCGCCTCCTGACCCATTATGGTCAGATCTGCGCAAATCCAAGATGGTAGTCATTAACTGCAAGTATGCACGGCCTGTGCGTGTTTGCAGCATGATGTGCGGACGCTGTGTGGTCCATGATTGACTGGCATCTCTCATGTGGTTGAAGATTGTTCTCTGTGTGGTTCTGGGGGGATTGCTTCATTGGAGCGGGGAGTTGCTTGGCTCTTGTCATGGGACTGGCACACCAATCATCTGGTAAATTTGATTTAATCTTTAGCTCCAAAAAAAGTTGAGGCTATGATGAATTCAACTTGAGACACAGTGAACAAATTGCCTGTTTGGGTGAAATATCTTAGGTTGTAGCTATGGAAAGAAGTCCAGTTCTGTCCCTTCTCTGCCTGCAACGGAGTCGAATAAGAGATGAGGAAGTGGAGACAGGAATATTTTTTTTGAAAAATTGGTTTTTATCTTTATTAAAGAGTGTAAGAGGAGCATACATGCATGCAAGAGGACATTTAACTTTCCTCACAAAGGATTTATTCCTGAAAATTTGTTCATATTCATATCTTAGAGTTTTTAAATATTGCTAAGATGATATCAGAGGGTTATATTATATGTCGTCCTCCCGGCTTATTACAGAAGTTCCATAAAAATGCAGTAATATAGAACGTGTCTGGACATGATTCACAATGCAGACTATGAAAGGTTTTAGTCTCTGGAGCAAGCCCAGAGTCATGCATGTCTAGTTCTGATTCATTTAATAGGAAATGCGTATTACTTACCTTGGGGCTCAAGATGGCCATTAAAGGAACAGCTATTGGAATTTGAAGAGGGCCGTTTTGAAGGTGGGCGGTGAGTGATAGGTGTCATATATTTATTTTTATTTTTCATGATACAGTTCCTTAGGTTCAGGGATATCCCTTTTCACCCTCTCTCACCCACCTTCTGCCCCTCTGTTTTCCCTTATATTATCACAACAGTGTAATCCTTCAACCGCAGTCACAGGTCCATCATCCTGCTGTTTCAGTGTATCCTGACATTGTAGGTAAAGGCAATGGTGGAAAATCCAGCATGTCATTTTCAAGATAGGTGTCATCAGATAAGTGTCAGATCTGTCTTCTGGGAGCCAGCCATACATAGGTATGAGGGGTCAGGAAGCCTGGATTAATTAGTACAGGGATAAGTATTTCTTTCTCTCTCTCAATCTCTCTCTCTCTCCCCTTCTCCCTCCCTCCCCAGTTCCACACTGAAGCACCTGGCTCACATTCCCAGTGATGCTTCCAACTTCAGCGTCCTGCTGCTGTGCACACCTGGAGACAGCATGTGGTAACCCAAGTCCTTCATTCCCTATCCCTGCTGTGGGAGACCGGGACTGAGTTCCTGGCTCCTGACTTCATCTTGACCCAGTCCTAGTCATTGTAGGTATTTGGGGAGTAAATAAGCAGATGAAAGGTCTTCAAACTAAATAAAAAGCAAAGGAAAAGTTAACAGAAGAGTAATGCCTAAAGATATGGGTTACCACCCACCTGTGATGAAATGCTGGTAGGGACCATTGCTGGTTGTTCTCACTACCTCTCTCTGCTGACCCTCTCCAGGCTAAACAAAGGAGCCTGCAGGACTGTCTCTATCGTCTGTGTCCCCCAGCTGCCTGCTTCCACTTTCCTACCTGTGGACAGTCATTCAGGACAGACGTGGTGGGAAGCTGAAACTGAGTGGAAGCTCTGAGTAAAAGAGGGTAGGTTAGCCTGATACAGGGCAGAAAATCTTGTCTGTTCTGATTCTGGGTGCATACTTTGAGCTCCATCCAGTTGATAACATTCCTTTGATTTTCTTGACTCTGGCACCTGGTTTCTCACCAGGCTCAGAATCCAGAGGGGAGGAGGACAGAGCAGCCTTTGCAAATGGCACTGCTGGCCTCTGGGGCAGAGAGGGAGTCCGCAGGCTATGGACATAGGCTGCAGAGTAGAAGGAACACTGACTACCACGGAGAGGTGCTGCATCCAGCGCGGTGACCATGTAATGGTGCCAGGCAGTACTGTGCCAGGTCCGAGGTGCTCTGCCCAGGGCCTTGCACATGTTGGTTTTGTTAATACCTATAGGAACCCAGTGAACTGTGTAGAAGAACCTCAGCATTTGGTGGCATTCAAATGCTTTGGACCAATGCCCACAAGAAGTAATATGTTTTCCATGCATGAAGCATGTATCATGATGCAATGTTTACACATTTGACTGAAACAAAAGGGCTCAAAAAATTGAGTCATTGCTGTTACTTTTGCAAGAATATTTGATATTTTCCTTCTTGTTTCACTTGAGATATCAGGTTGAAACAAGCTGTTATAAAAATCATTAGTTATTCACAATAGGTCATACATGCATGCACATATAAATATATAAGCAGCTACTGTGACGCTAAGTCAGATCGGACTCTGGCCCCTGCTTTTCAGTCACTGAGAAGTTGAATGACTGAGCAAAACATCCCTCCGAGCTTCAGGTCTGAGCCATCCTCTAAGATGGCATTGACCCCAACCTCTTGAATTTGCTCAGCCACAGGATCGAGTGTCAGGAGCTCAGTTGAGACAGAGAGAGCAGTGCTTTCAGGTAATGGCTTAAAAGGGACAAACCAACCTGACAGCGACTGACAGACCTTTGGTCATTCATAATAAGGGGTGACTGATGTCTCGTACCAGAGCAGGCGGCCGTCCTACCCATTCCATTTTCCCTGAGGCGAGTCAGGTGCGTTAGCTGACAGTGGGAGCCTTTGGCAGAGAGGTCTGAATGAAGAACATCAGGGCTGAGCAGAGAAGGACATCTCTACACGAAGGTACCTGGGCTAGGACCAACATCGCCCACACTCCATTGCAATCCTGCAACCCCCTTTGTTTCCGTGTCCTACTTTTTCTGTTCAGTTGCATACATGTTGCTACACATGCCAGTTGTTTATTTTCCTTACTAACCACTTTGCAATGGTGGTTTGTTTCTCCATCCATCTGTTGGTGAACACTTGGTTTTCTTTTTTTTTTTTTTTTCAGATAGTTACTACCAAAACACTCAACGTGTCTTTGTCTAGAAATGTATCAGGTAGACGTCACTGAGGGGAATGAATGGTTCCTACATGGGTACCTCGAAATTGAATCAAAACATATGAAAACATAAATCCATGCGGATTTTTTCCTAACATATGTTTTTCATGGACTATCAAAAGATAGCAGATGTCACGTTTTTGCACCGAATATTTTTAATCATATCTCCGTGAACGTTTTGAAATACCATCCTGTGTATTCATTGAGTTTTCGAAGAAGCTGCCGATCAGGGATCCAGTGGTTCCGCATCCTCCCATCTGTTTGATATGGCTGCTGTGCAACTTTTCCCTTCGTTAGCAGGTGTATAATCGTCTGTAATTTTTTACTCTGCTGCGTGAGGATGCTCAGTCTCTTTTTTGGTACTTACTGTCATCCTTGGATCTTTGGCGAAATATCCGCTCAAACTTCTGTCCTTCTCTACATTTGGATTCCTTTTCTTATTGAGCTGTGCAAGATCTTGATACATACTACAAACATGTCAATATTTGTTTTGAAAATATTTTCTCTCTGGATTGCCTTTTCGCTTTTCTTAACAGTGTGTTTTGAGGAGTGAAAAGTTTTAACTGAGAGACCGATTCTTTTTTTTTTTTTAATGAACTTTATTTTTTCTAATTTAGTTTTGCATGATAATGAAATGTTAACTGTGTGGTAACTGATAATTTCATTGATTCTTATTAAGTCCAGGCTTTCTGTCAAATAGAAGAAATGCTTGCAAAGGCGTAGGTCACTCAAATTTTCTTCTGTGTTTACTTATTGAAGATGTACAGTCTGAGCTTCTACTTTTAGGTTTAGAATGCACTTCAGGTTAATTTTTATATTTTTAAAAAGGTGAAGGCCGAGGTCCATGTTGTACATTCATGTTCCGGCACAGTTTACAGTAAAGATCGCAAGAAGGACCTGAGCTGTCCACAGTGCAGTGAAGCTAAGAGCAAGAAAACACTTTGAAGTTAACACAAACACATGGAAGTTTAATGACCTGTTGTTGGAGAACCAAAGGATCGTGAAGAAAGTCATGGAGGAAATGTAAATACTTTTAAAACTAATCCTATCTATGAACTATGTGGACTTGGTTCTCTTTATACTAATAAATTATTTAAAAGTAATAAAAATTAGGGCCCAGCAAGGTAGCCTAATGGCTAAAGTCCTCGCCTTGAATGCATCGGTATCCCATATGGGCACCAGTTCATATCCCAGCAGCCCTGCTTCCCATCCAGCTCCCTGCTTGTGGCCTGGGAAAACATTCGAGGACGGCCCAAAGCCTTGGGACCCTACACCTGTGTGGGATACTTGGAAGAGGCTCCTGGCTCCTGGCTTCAGATTGGAGCACCTCCGGCTGTTGTGGCCGCTTAGGGAGTAAATCATCAAATGGAAGATCTTCCTCTCTATATATCTGATTTTTACAATACAAATCTAAAAATCTTTTTTAAAAAGGTGCTTTAAAAAAGAAAAAAAGAAATAAAAAATTAAAAACCCGGAAGAAATAGCCTCCTTCGATGGGTTTCTATATGTTTTATTCTTCTTCTATTGCCAGGGCCTAGAAGGAGAAAATCACCATCCAAACCTTCTTTCTGGTGAAGAACATGAAATATTTGCAGTATTTACTCATAATCCATAGTAGGAATGATTTATTATACTCTTTTTTTCTTGATTCATTTACAGAGAACAGATTAGAAGAATACAATGATACCTTCCCCCTTCCTGCCTTCCCGCTCTGCCATCCTTGCTTTGCTTTCTCCCCGCTATTTAATGTTTCATACTTCGTATTTCCTTTGTAATCCGAGGCTCAGTGCTGTGCGAAACACGGGGCTCTCTGCAAGTGAAAGCCAACGAGCCCAAATGGCTTTGACAACATGCGGCTCACGTTCTGTTTCGTGGCTCACGTCAGTCTGTGAGCGCACAGCACAGGTGGGGCGGCTCTGACGACAGTCTGAAAGCCGGTGAAACCTTTGTGTCAGGATGGTGGCTCAACACTTGCTTCTCTTCCAACACTTCCTTGTCTGTGTGTTTGTTTCAACATAACTTTGGAAAGGCTTGACAGATTGACCCGCGATCATGAGTCTGAATTCTGTATTCATTTTTGAAACAAAAATGTTTTTTTTTAAGTTATCCATTTTTTTCCAATGGAGATAACGTCGTTGCTTTTTCAGACACTTTAGCTGATTTCTGTAATGAAATAGAAGACGCAGATAAGCGGTGTGCTGTGCAGTCTGTAATGTGTGGTATCAGCAGCGCATCAAAGCACATTGCAGTTTCTTCTGTCTTTATAAAACATGGTTTCTCATCTTGTTGGTCCAGCTCTTATACTGCTGATCAGTTTGTTTTCCTCCTGACAACTTTAAGAAAGCAATCAAGTGTGGTCAGCTTCCCAGAGATATCAGATGTTATCTGAGGCTCATTCTGCTTTCTTGATTTAAAAAAAAAAATTAAGATCATTTATCAAAAGCTTGTCCCTTGTATTTTGAAGATATTTTCACGGAGCTTGATTTATAGGCACAATCTAGAATATAAATGAACATCATCAAAAAGAGCTCAATTCGAAAGTATCAGAGATTATGTATATTAGCCTTAGGCAAAAAAAATCATTACTAAGGTGCATCATAAATCAGTTCATTATTTCTCAAAAAAACTTCCAGGAGGCAGATGAAAGTTTTGGCGTCACAGAAGTTCTGAATGGAAAAACAACCTCAAAGGAAACCTTGGAAAATCACAGATACACCTAGGGCGAGGATGTCTTCTAGCAGTCAAACAGGACGTAGCTGAGCCGATCCCAAGCTGGGTCTCCACGTGGGTGCGGGGTCCCCAAGCCCTGGGCATCACCCCAGGGAGCTGGAAGGGAAGTTGAGCAGCCAGGACGCGAACCAGCTCCCGTATGTGATCCTGGCACGTGCAAGGCAATGACTTTAACCTCTAGGCTTCCCCACCAGGCCTGTTTCAAAGCAATCTATTCTGTCTCCAGCTAGTTTTGAAATGTTAGTTTCAAATTGGTATCTCTGTAGGTCTTATGCCTTGCATCCTGTCTTGCCACGGCAATCATCAAGAACACTTTCACGTAGACCATCTGTGTGTGCAAGGGCTCACGTCTGTAGAAACCGTGATGCCTCCCAGGGGATTCTGTCTTTCAGAAAAGACATTCTCATTTCTTCCGTGTGTTCTCATTTATAGGTTTCCCCATCCTATTTGCTCTCATTGGAATGGGCAAACTTTGACAAGAGAGGTTTTTATTAAACAAGTAGTATAAATAATGTTTAAAATATTTGTTGGATAAGTGAGTTAATAAATCAAAGAGAAGCATAAAGAAAGGCAGCCATGGGGCGGTGCTGTGATGCCCTCATTGTTCAGCCTGCTTCCCATCAGTGTGTCTGAGAAGGCGGTGGAAGATGGCCCAAGAACTTGGGTTTCTTCCACCCGTGTGGGAGACCAAGATGAAGTTCTTGGTTGCTGGATTTCACTCAGATGTGACTGTTACGACTACACAGGGAATAAACCAGTCGATGAAAGATCTTTCTCTCACTCTGTCTCACTCTGATCGTATCACTCTGATTTTCAAATATATCAAAGAATTGCCTCTCTCTATAGAATATTACTGCTCATTTTAGAAATTGCATTGACTGTCACCTACGGTTTGACCGTGTTCCTGTTGGAAGCTTAATCTCCACATTTAAATGTTAATGATAATTGGGGATGGGGCATTTGGGATATGGGATTATTGAGGTCATGATGGCAATGGTGGCTTTGCGAGAACAGGAGGAGAGATCTGAGCTAGCAACTTGCACTGTCTCGCTATGAGATGCCCTCTGCATGTAACGGTGCAGCAGAAAAAAACTATAGTATTTGCTTCTTAGTCTCCAGTTTGTTAAAAGTAAATCTCCGTTCTGTATAAATTACCTTGTTTCACAAATACAGTTACAGCAACACAAAATGGACGAAGTTACTATCTTTCCTGTCTTTGTTTTCCTGGCTGGCTGGTCAGGTAGGATGAAGGTTATTATTTCTAAATGTTCTCCAAATCCAACACTGGCTTCTTGATTTAGTACCTTTTTTAGAAATCCATTCCCAAGACAAAAATATTGATCAAAGTTTTCAAAATGAATTCACGCTTATAGTCACACTCTAAGCTCTCCAACTCCTCTTTCAAAGTTAGTGTGCAATTAAGAGCTTTCTATTGAGGCCTAACTGTGCCCCTCTTACAAATGTATAGTACCTCGAGGTCCTTTCCATCTCAAGCTACTCCCACACGAACGTCTAAAGACTTAGTCTCCAGAACAGAGCTGTTTGTTTGGACTTTCTGGAATATGGGAAGTACTAGACACCTATAACATCTGAGAGTGAGCTACATGTGGCTAGTGAAAAAATCCCCAGTTTTTTTCAATTTCAATTAATTTAAATTTACATAGCCATACTTAGCTAGTCGATGCCAGCAGGAAGGGAACAGCTTTAGTCAGGGACAGTTAGATCTCATCGCTCAGGTAGTATGTTCCAAGACATATCAGCTATGATTGGATATTTTCCCTTACAAACTAAATGTATTTTCTTCAAAGTCATTGTCACTGTACACGATAGAATTTCAGTTATAATAGGCATTATAAGTCACAGTATCTAAGTAAATTTTAACTAATAATTTCTGTCCATTTTTCATGTGTTTCATTATTTTGTTTGGGCATGTCTCTTTTGATCATTTAAATACAAAACACTTCCTCTAGTGTCTAGATAGTTGACTGTTTAGCTCTGATGAAGTACTCCAAGGAGAACTACAAAGAATTCATAAAGCTCACAGTAAAGATTAAAAAAAAAAAACCCAAAACCTGGAAATATTAGCTTTGGAGATGTTGCAAGGATAGCACCTGTTGGCGGTTGTGCAAGCCTCCGGTGGGAGTTGTCCAGCTGGTTTGCTGGTGGCTAACCGAAGATCAGGTGATGCTAAATAATGGTTGGAGAGGAGTGAGAAGCCAGGAGCTTAAACCTAACTGCCATGCAGGCACTCCCGTTCCTGTCCATCTTCTGGGCAAAGCCAAGCTCACAGGTCACACCATAGGAAGGCTTCCTTTGTTCTGTGAATTGAAGCCATTTCTTTTCGAGATAGGACTTTGGTTATCTCAGAGCTCTTTGAACATCTGCAGAACGTTGACTTGAAAGATTTGTTTTCATACAAATGTTTAAAATTACTGCCTCTGAGGGAATTTTCCGGAATATTCATGAGAAATGTCAATTATGAAAAAAAACTGGATTTCAACATTACTTTCACAAAAATAAACATTTAAGGGAAAAGAGAGAGAGGAAGTGCAGTGCACCTGGAATATACATGAAAACACCAGGACCCCAAAGTCCGTATTCATGGTTGTTCATACTTCTCCTTTTGCTCTCACCCAACAGCCTCTAAACTTTGACCTGTTGAGTTCTTTGCCAGGTCTAGTGTTAATACCTTGAGTTCTACCCGTGGTCTATAGGATAAAAGGACCTGGGCAACCGCCCTCAGGATTTCTTTGTGTCTTTTGTCTTGGCACTGGACTGTGCTTTCTGATTGATATATATATATATACATATACATATATATACACACACACATATACATACACACATATATGTATATATATATGAGATATATGTATACATATCTCACTAATTTCCTTTTTATTGGTTTTTGATGCAGTTCAATTGGTACTAATGTCTCCCTTCCCTCTCCCCGAAGTCCCCTCCCCTCCCCTCTGTGCCTCCTCCACTTTCACAGTGTGTGTTTTTCATGAATTTTCCCAAGTCCGTCATGCTGCCCCTGAAGTGTCTCCCAGCCTCGTAGGAGACTGTCGGTCTTTTCCAACAACACTGATAAAAGAGGCATTCACCATCTCAGGTCATTGTAAACAATCACTCTGATGGACAGTTGATGAATGAACTATGTCACAAGATCTTATTGCAAAAGGTGCAGTTAAGTAGGAAGTAGCAAAAGGTCAGATTCACATGTACTATTCCCTAGATTTGACATCATAATATCTTCTATTAGAGCAAACATATGATATGGGACCTTTTGGGATTGGCTCATTTCCTTTAGCATAATAGTCTCTAGTTTGACCCATTTGGCCACGATGAATTATATTTTATTTTTCTTAATAGCTGAGTAGTATTCCATAGTATAGATGAACCACAGTTTCTTTATCCAGTCCTCTGTTGATGGGCATTTAGGTTGCTTCCACGTTCTTGCAATTATTGATTGTGCTGTGATAAACATTGGGATGCATGTTACTTTCTCATGTAACAAGTCTTTTGGATCTATTCCTAGAAGTGCTGTTGCTGGGTCATATGGCAGGTGGATTTTTAATGGCCTAAGTGTTCTCCAGGCTGATTTCCATAGTGGTTATAGCAGACTGCAATCCCACCAGCTGTGGAGTAGGGTTCCTTTTACTCCCTGAAACTTCACCAGCAGGTATTGCTGGGAGTTTTCTGTATGTGGGCAGTTCTTTCTGGCGTTAAGTGGAACCTCAGTGTTGGTTTTATTTGAATTTCCCTTACTGCCAGAGAGCTTGAGCATTTTTTTCACGTGTCTGTTAGCCATTTGAATTTGTTCCTTTATAAAATGTCTGCCTATTTCCCGTGCCCATTTCTTGACTGGTTTGTTTGTTTCGATGTTATTATTGTTCTGGAGTTCTTTGTATATTCTGGAAATTAGCCCTTTGTCTCCTGTCTAGTGTGCAAAGATCCTCTCCCATTCCGTTGGTTGTGTTTTTGCTTTGTTGAGCGTTTCCTTTGCTGTGCAGAAGCTTCTTGGCTTAACGTAGTCCCATCTGTTTATTTTGGTCTTGACTTCCTTTGCTTTTAATACTTTTTCTAGGAAGTCAGTGCCTACACCTGTATCTTGCAGAATATTTCCAACTTTTTCCTCCAAAAGTTTGATGGTTTCTGGGTGTAGCTTTAGGTCTCTTATCCATTTAGATTTGATCTTTGTAAAAATATGGGATGCTTCACGACTTTCCGTGTCATCCTTGCGCAGGGGCGCTGCTCATCTTCTTTGTATCATTCCAATTTTGGTACCTGTGCTGCCGAAGTGAGCTCTGCTCTCTCGCCTGCGATGTCTTCCTATCCTATCCTCGTTTGTGGACGGCTTCTCAAGATGGCCTCGCGTGCCATCCCCGCCTCTGTAGGAGCGTCCTGCGTCTTCTGATCTTAGAGCACGCAGTGGGTGAAGCTGCACTTGCGGTGCTGGTATAGCATTTTGGGACATTCATTTCATCCCCCAGTGCTTGTCTTCCGATGCAGCTTCCTGTTAAAATGCATGGGGAAACAACAGAAGATGCCCCAAATGTTGGGCCGCAGCTCTCATCCAAATGAGACTGGAGCAGTCTGGCCGAGCTCAGCTTCAGGGCCCTTTGGGGAGTGAATCAGTGAAGGGAAGATCGCTATTTCTCCCTCTCTCATAGTCACTCTACCTCTCCAAAAATATATACATGAATAGCTAATTAATGAAAGAATCGTGAATGTCTGAGGTATAAATTTGAGTTTATGAAGCTCATCACGGATCGTCACGGTATCTAATGATGCATATGAATGGAACAAGGAGATCAATTTACACTTCAGCCTTAAGGGTAGCTGTTTTTGTCTGCTCACATACAGTCAATGTATAAATACTTGCAAATTGTTAAAATTATGGTAATATATCATTCTTTTTTAAAAAAAGATTTATTTAGTTTTATTGGAAAGGCAGATCTACAGAGAGAGAAGAAGAGACAGAAAGGTTTTCCATTTGCTGGTTCACTCCCCAGGTGGCTGCAAGGTAGCTGAGCTGATATAAAGCCAGGAGTCAGGAGCCTCCTCTGGGTCTCCAACATGGTGCAGGGTCCCAAGGCCTTAGGGAAGTGGAATAGCTGGAACACGAACTGGTGCCCACATGGGATCCCGGCGCATGGAAGGCAAGGATTTAGCCACTAGGCTGTCGCACTGGGCCTAGTAGTATACCACTGATTTGACAGAGTTGTAAACCAAAGTTTGACAAAACTACATTTGTATCAAAACTGATGCATACAAGCACTTCCTTTTTTCTTTGTTTTTGTTTTATCCCCCTTTGTGAATTTCAGCTCCCACACATAAGGGAGAGCACCTGCTGTTTGCCTGTGTACAGTGCATTTCATTGAACATGATGAAGAGTGAGCCAACAATGTCTGCCAGTCTGTGTGAGAGTCTGCCATCCTAGGCCAGACCTCCCTGGCTGTGACTGATGACTAAAAAGGAGTGAGATGGAGGAAGCAAAAAGCCGTGGGCAGGGAGAGCTTCTAACTCTGTTGAGTTCTGAGGAAGAGCAACATTGGTTACAGAAATGGCTGAATATCATCAGTGCGTGCCCAACGCTGACCATGTCACAGGTGGACTTTGCCAGTGGGAGGATTCGAAAGAGTGTGACGAGGTGAGACAGCTAGCAAACTGGCAAGAAGGTGTTTCACCAAGTAACAAAGTACTTCTGTCCTTGGTAAGATCCGAAGCAGGTAGTTGGAATGAACATTCGCATGACATTTTCAACGTGTGGCTGGGTCAACTCCCTGATCTCAAGCAGTCTTTTGTCTGTGTTCTACCAGTAGGGCACACAAGCCCCCATTACCTCCCAAGGGGCGGCAGCCTAGATGGCCAGCAGAAATGCCTGCCTCATTTGTTCAACTCCAGCTCTCATCCCACGGTGGAGACAGGTGGAAAAAAAAAGCCCTTTCTTCTTCTTCTCTTTTTCAAAGTGTGTTTCAGCTTAATCTTTCATGTCATTGCGTGACTGGAAACAATTGGTAGATAACACTGTAATGTCAACTGAATCTTTCCTGAGAGGCTTCATCTGTGCCCAAACCGACCAGGATCGACTTTCCAGTGGCCACTGGAGCGCCCCCACCTTAAGCTTTGTGGGTGATCTCCAGGTATTACTTTAACACAGGTTATTATTATTATTTTTTTTAGCTCTCTCTGAAGTTTGATGAATTCCAGGCCTTTGGGAGTTGGTGAGACTATGTCACTTTTCAAAATGAGGGGTGGATAACATTTGGCTGGAACAGACTGAGTCAACTTTGGGCAGAGGTCATGTAAGGATCTTGCCACACAGCTCCTCACGCACCCCCTGAGGCAGGCCGCCTACACTTGGCTTTGTGGGCATGTCCTGAGCCCACACATAATTCACTCAGTCCCCCTGCACTCCTGACCTACAGCGTTGACTGCAGACCTGGTTTGCTGACCGTTCCTCACTGTCCTCTCTACGTTGGACTGTGCTGTGGAGGCTAAGGCCTCGGCCAGGGTGTGGACCTAATTTGTTCACCACTAGAGCCTTGAATGTTCTTCAAAGTGGGTCTTCTGGCTCTTCCTTGCCCTGTGCTGTCTGACAGCAAGAGAGGGCATCAGCCAGAGCGAGAAGGTTTCCGTTTACTCTCCACTAGGGTAAGCTCTCCATGCTCTACAGTCCCTCCCCACCGGTTAACAAGTCACCTCGCTTGGTGCCTTTATAGTTTAACATGCAGACAGAGAAAGAAACGTTGCAAACTGTGGGATTACTGCCGAAGAGCAAGATTTAGTAACTCGGCTGGACCCGAGTGTGGGGCAACACCTTGCAAAACGTATCACAAAGAACAAGAGAATGTACCGCTGCACTGGTCTCGAGCACTTGAACTTCTGAGTAACAATTTTAGAGGTTTTATCTTGCTAGAAAGTATTTTAGAAACTAAAGTGGAACTTAAAAAAATTTTTTTTGAAAAAAAGCATTGCTTCTGGAGAAAACACCAGTGCCATTTAAACAAGAACTATGTCACTGGAAAATGACTAACTGGGATTCTGTTTACCTGGCTGTTGATGCCCTTGCGGACAGAGCAACGTCCCTTGTTACAAAATCAGGTGGACCCAGGAACTGGTTACTTGCTTCCCTTGGCATGCAATCAGCAACAGTAACTGACAAAACAAATTCAAGATGGTGCAACTTTGAATATTAGGTCCCAAACTCCAGGGCAACGTCTGTCTTCAAGTCTTCAAGCCAACCAACCAAGAAGTCTGCTCACTTGGATTCTTGGTCTCTGTAACCACTTGTTGCCCTCACAGGTCGAAATCATTGCTTTCATTTTAGACATGGAGGAACACACGCCTTGGGGCAGGCAGGGAATAGACTCAAGTTTTCCTGTTGAGAGGTTGATGGCAAGGACGGTGGACCAGTTCCTGTGCTTTGCTTGTTTGTCCTTGAGTGAAGTATCCGGATTCCATTAATGCTATTCTTTTTACCTTCAGCAGCTCCAACATTGACACTCGATGCTTGAGGCCTTTGGGCAAGAGACACGTCTTATTCTTGCTGCCTTCGGTAGCAAGTTTTGCAAAGAATGCTTCTCCCTGTCCCCTGCGAGTGGTTTAGTTTTTGAATCACGAAGGTCAAGGACAAGAACACAAACCAACCCTTGAGAGAAAGGTGGACGCTCCACCGATGCTGGCTTGCCTCATTGGACTTTAGTATTTATCTCTGTCCCTGTCTGCTCCTCTCTGTCATGCTACCTTTCAAAAAAAAAATTCGGCTACGTAGCCGCCGACCTATGGACCTGACAGCAATTTTCGTTCACTGTGGGAGCAGAGCAAGCAGCAGTGGCTGTCTGTGTGGTTTAGATCTGATGACATTAAATTGCCAGTACCAATCTTCACAGCGTTTATTTCAGAAAACCCCACTGTTGGAAGTCTGTGGTCTGAAGTCCCACCGCTGGCCTGCACTCTGGGATTCTGCCTGGGTGGTGTGTAGACTAAGGCCTACCCTGGCTGCAGCCCCTCTACCCTGAGATGCACTGGCGGGAGGGGGGGTGACCTCTAGTAAGGAGTCAGTATTAATTACTTAATTGGCCCACGGAGGAAATGGATACATAATGCCGGGGGAGATTAGTCTTATCCTAGGTTCAATTTAAGCTAATCATCAGTATTTCTGGAAAATGCCTGTGTGGCTTTTTTTTTTCTCTGTAAGTGCAGTCAGCAAGTCTGAGCGGAACCCTCCGGCGCTGTCTGACACTCTTGCGCTTGGACTCACAGCCCTGCACCAGCGCTTCACCAAGAGGGCTTGGGGAAAGCTCTGGGCCAGCTGCAATTGGCCAAATGGCAAACACATGCCTTCAGAAAAGAAAGTGGAAATCCCCAGATGGAAATGAGTCTGAAATAACTGGGCACTCTATCCTGGGCTTTAAAAGAAATGAAGTGCAGGAAGTTAATACCTCTTGACCATCAGAAGCATAGAGTAAGGCAAATTGTTTTGCAAAAAGAAATAAGGAAAATGTTGAGAAGATCTGTCTCTGTGTTTGGCTTACAGGAATAATCTCTGTTGGCTCTTGGCACTGTTTTCTCATTGCATGGTTGGGTAGCTTGTTGAGTACAGCTATCTGCTGGAAGTGCATAGGAGATTGGAATAACCTGTAAAGAACTCTAAGTGTACAATTTACAGAACTAAGCGTGGGGACTATAGAGATTGCCATCATGTAAAGGACCTACCTGTTTATAATCATATGCAAAATAAAATTTCATTCAGATCTCCAAATCTGTAACAGAATTGTTGCCAAACAGACTAAAATAGGTGCATGGGTAGGATGGATCGGTAAATTGCTTGGTATCCTTTGCGCTTCCACTAGAGGGCACTCTTGCTTTACAAATTCTCAACCTTTCCCATCGGAGTCTTTTTCCAAGGCCTGGCTGCATGATAGGTGGTCTAAGCTGGCAAATGCTATGTCAAGCGAAGTAAGAGAAGTTGAGAGGAAACAATATGGCATTTCTTTTTTTTTTTTTTCTGCTTTTAAATGAGAAGTATATGCCCAAGGTTAACAGAAAGCAGCCTCCGCCAGAACTGTTTTGCCAGGCCGCCGGAGCCTGCCCCAGGGAAGGCTAAAAGAGGAGACAGGGTTGATTTTTCGAGATCGTGCTAATGCGGCCAAGCAAACAGGAAGGTGCCTTGTGTCCTAGACGGGAGCCTTTCCTTTCCTTGTACAGGCGCTGGGGCCATGTGCCTATCAGGAAAAAGCCAAGACATTTCTCGTCACCAGTGCGGCTGCCCCGTTCGTGATCTGGTCACAACCTATACCGTTTGCGCGCGTTCTTAATCGAGGCCTTGTGGCATGCATGTGGCCCCAGAGTCGCTTCTGGAAGGTTCAGGTTGTGTGTAGTGATGTTCACAACGCGGTTTGATCCTTTTCCTGGGCACAGGTCGACTCTGAAGGGGGGTGATTCCAACGAAAGGAGACGATCGCTGATGGCGGACATCACATTCGCTGGACAACGCATGTATTTCTGTCTGAGTGCACCTGTGGGTGGCTGGCGACAAGGCCTGGCAGACGGGAGGCTGTGCCATGCCGTAGGAGGGACCAGCAGAAGTAATTCCCAAAAGACAGTCCCCAACACCTGTTGGCTGGGGAACGTGGCCTCTGACACCCTGGGGTGAGCTCCATGGTGGAACTTTGCAGCTTACACTGTTGACTCTGAGGCGGTTCAGTCCAGGTGTCTGTGTCCGTGTCAAGCTGCCCTCCCCTGTAGATGGGAAGGCAGGGATGGACAGAAGTGTAGATCCACTGTCCAGCGCTGCCCAGAAGCCAGCCTCAGAGAAGGGAGCACACGCGTGGCAGAGGGGGCTGCTCCTCATTTTAGGCATGATGGAGACAGTAGCTAGCAGGTCCCCAGCCCGGCCAGGGAGAACACAATTTTTTTATGTCTTCGTGAAAAGTTTTTGGTTTTGTATGGTAATAGGAAAATCATGTCAAGATAGTAAGAGGGCTCTCTTAGCAAGATTTGTAAAGTACAGTTCCGGCAGAGGTCTGATGAATCATGGATGACCAGTTGACTGACTTGTCCCTGTTGGACTTCAGTCAGAAACCTGGGGCGGGGAAATCAAGCCTTCAGCAAAAGGGTGAGAGGATGGGGCCTGGAGAGCAGCCCCTTGGAGGGACCCTGCCATAGCGTCCTCGTTATCATACTCTTGGACCTGGGTTGGAGGAAGACTTATATTTTCCTTCACCCCACTGCAGACAGCACCCCTGGTTTTACCACGGCAGCTCCCGGCCCCAGGTGTTGCGTTTGGGCTCTGCAGCAACAAAGCACCTCTGGTCCGAACGTCTCACTTTCTATTTTTAAAAGTCAGGACTTGGGCGGGTCGGGAGCCTGTAATTTAGTCAGTGCTTGAAGCAGTCAGATGCACCCCAAGGCATGGATGAAGCACACATCTTCCTGCATGGGTTCCCCTGCTCTTGCAAAGGCTCTTCAGGTTGGATTTCATGTGTGGCATAATCTCCGCAGCGCCTCGGTGCAGCACGGTTTACACCTCACAAATGCGCCCGGGCGGAGTGTGGTGCCTGCTGCTGGGTGCTGTTTAGACGGCCTGCTCCTTGCAAAACATGGCATGATTTGCCAAGTTTAGAACCCCCTGGAAACCTGTGCAATTGGAACTCCGGAGAGAATGCCAATTTTTTTTTTCTTTGTGAGGTTTAAGTTCTTTTAACTTTTGGCACAAATGGGACTTCCTGTTTCTAAGAGAAAAAAAAAAGGCTTTAAAAAGTTCCTTTCAAAGAGCTCCTCAAGCGCCCTGGACATGCAGTTGGGTTTCGCAAAAACAGTATTTTGATGAGTTAAGTGTAAATGTATCAGAAACATATGGATTTAATTTCCCCTGAAACATGCAGGGGTTTGAAAAAGAGCTGGGGGGCAGGGGCGGTGTGGAGGGGAGGAGGGCCTAGCACAGTATAGGGTTTTGCCGAACCCAAAACATTTGAAATGCACTTTGAGGTACTTGAGTGAGTCCCGGCATGCAGTGTGGCCTTCTGGGATGGCAACAGCCAGAGAGCAGCCTTTGCTCAGACCATGCAGGCACTGGCCTGAACCAGAAGCGCTCAGCACTGCATTGCAAGCAACCTGGAACCCCAAGGAGGTTGGCCAAACCAACCCTCAGCGGGGCTCAGGCCTCAACTCCTTGCCCAGGTATTCCAGTCCCAAGCAGAAGGAAGCAGTTGGCTGGCCTCTCTTAGGCTTGCTTACAAAGTACAGTTCCTTATGCATAACATAGCTGTCAGATGGACTCAGAGTCAGCGAGAACCCACGGAAGCCTGTTCTCCGTGATCTCCTACAGCCGTCTCCCGGTAGCACAGTCATAGAAAGACTTCTCCCCCTGCCCTCCAAGCCAGTTCTGGCTTCATCACTTTCTGGTATTGGCTGAGAGCAGATGCGAGAAGTCTCAATAAAACAAAATAAAATACAGAAACCCCAAATAGAACATAATAGCAAAATATAACTCTAGGAAGCATATTCTTGTAAGAAATCCCACTCCATTCACTGAGAACTAAAGGCTGAATGGCATTCCCAGAATGTATGCAATTTTGATCATGTTAGGGAGAACCACCCAGCTGCTGAAGTTGACTTTGGGTGTGTGGACTATGCTATATAGAACAGACCTTGGACAGGGAACTCGCGGACCAAGCAACATGGCACCCAGGAAACTCAAAATCCCCGGACACAGAATATACATTTCCTCTCTCTCACCAACCTGTTTGTTTCCCTGGAAGATGGTGTAGGACCTTTCCCTTTGCCTCAGGAGGATTCTTTTGTCCTGTCGTGTACTCGGCTCAGGTTATCCAAGAACCAGCTGCCCTCCTATGGATAGAAGGGAGGTAAGACTGAGAGTGCTTCTTGCTTCGGGAATGTGGCTTGGTGAGTTCAGGCCCTCTTAGTCACACACAAGCCACCATCATTTCTTTGCAAGTATTTTTTTTGGGGGGGGGCAGATTTCCAGTCATAGGATGATTTATTGGTAAGGAAAGTCCAAATGACAGAAAAATCTAGAAACCGGAGAGTTCCAGACCTTCCAGGGTCAAAGCACATTGGAACCAGCTTGGAAGAAGTGCATTGTAGTGGAGAGAACATTTGGCTGGGCATCAAAAGGGATGGGAAGAGGGCTTGGTTATTTCCCCCATAATGAAGTCACTGGTACTATTAATTCCTCAGTTTCCTTGTTTTCCAGAAATGGTGTGTGGATATTACCTGAATACATGCTGGGAGGATGGGGTAAAAAGCTCCAAACTCCTTGAGGGTAAGGATGTCAGAATGAAAAATATATATATATATAGACACACATACACATTATACACAGCTAAAACCTAGAATTATAGTGAAATCAAGTATAGGAATAAATGTGTTAGGAAAATTGCTTCATTCTTACTTCCTGCTAGGCTGCAACTAATAATAGTAATTACTTATGCGGTGTATTCTCCATGCCAGATCTTTTTTGTTCTTTTATGCATATTAACTACATTCAGACTTCACAACAGCGTTAATAAGTAGTTGCTTTCATTATCCTGATGAGGAAACCAAGACACAGATAAATAATTTGACTAATTTGCCAACATATTCATGGTGGGTCAGGCTTTGAACCCAGGCAGTAAACAGCAGAGACAAAATTCTTAAGCTCCACATCGTTAAGAACTTTTATCTCGAGGCTAGACGGAGGCAATCCTCTTCCTCAGTTTGTTCTCTGATCTTGAAAACTGTTCTCGTCCACTTCCCTTCCTCTCATGTGTTTTACAAGCAAATAATTATGTTGAAATAAAGTGAAACACACAGCAGATATTTCCCTGTAATTTGCCATCTTCGTCTTCGTTGCCAAAAGTGAATTCTTAAAACCATGCTCTATCCTCCCATGGACGAACAATGGTGCAGCTTGATAGAAAGATATATCAGAAGCTATCTGATTCTCCTGAAATACAAACACCTGATTTTCCAGAAAAGCAAAGAAAGTGGACCAACACCTACTAATATTGGTGTGGCAAGCAAGTTGGAGGCCAAAGAAATCTCACAGTGGATTCAGAATGTTGTAGCAAAGACAGAGCCAGGCTGTTTCTGTGTCCTGGGAAGCACCGTGTCGCCGCCCAGACAGGTGACTGTGGCGTGGACTTTCTCCTCCTTCTTCTTTTCCAAGTCAAGTTCAATTTTTGAAATTCTGTTTATTTATTTGACAAATTTTGCATTTACTTGTTCCTTCCCCACATGTCCACAAAAGCCTGGACACTCAACGCAGCTCTCCCAAGAGACTCAAGGGGTGGGCAAACTGCTTGAGCCGCCACCTGCCACTGCCTGCCGGAGTCCTCATTAGCGGGAAGCTTGAGCTGGGCGTCAGAGCCGGGCACTGAGTGGGCAGTCTAAGTGGTGTCTTAGGGGCTAGGCTCCATGCCTGCCCCCAGGGGGCACTTCCCGACGGAAGAAAGCGGTGTGCAAAACTGCACTTAGGCTGCGAAGGGCTACCGGAGCCGTGTGCCCCTCCCCGCAAGGCTTTTTTACTTGAAGGAAAAGATTGTGCGAAGTTTTGTTTCTATGGAAATAAAGCAATTAGATTAAACAGCAATTGAAGACTGGTTAGTAAAAAAAAAATGACATTTCTCTTCATTTCATGCTAAATCGTATATTATTGTTTCATTTAGCATCTAGGGAACACTGTGTATGTATGCTTCTATTTAATGAAAAAGTTCTCTTTTTTTTAATTATTAGGAAAACAACATTGATTCATTGGGGAAAACAGTGTGAGAGCCAAACATGCCCACTGAAGACAATGAAGTCTTCCTGAGTGACTTTTTGCTGTTAGTTTTGGGGTAGGCATCCATTTGAATTTGCGTTTCTACAATGGTAATGACATCTTTGCATTTGCCTTACGTGTCGTAAGTGCAATCTATAGGTTATTTCTGACATTACAGTTTTTTTAAAGGGGTGCACGCACTTGACACAGGCTGAAAACACCCTTCAGCCTTCACCGTTCTCCTCCTAACTCGACACTTCCCCGCTGTCCCAGGAAAGCATGGTCCATCTCTGTCTTTTACCAAACAGTTATTTTATTATTTCATTTTTTTGAGATACAGACACATACATGTACCAACACTCCCGTCCACAGTTTATTCCCCATGTGCCTGCAAAACAGACAGGGTCAGGCCAGGCTTGAGCTGGGATGAGGAGGTGGTACCTCAATCTTAACCTTCCATGGCGGTGGCAGTGACCAAAGAACTTGAGCCCCCCAGGTTGTGCGTTAACAGGAAGCTAGAATCAGTAGTGAGGCCAGGACTCAAACATGGGCTGAGGCCACTTCTGGTCCTCTTTAGGATGGCTGCAGGACAGTGTCGCAACTCTGGTGAGGGTTGAGGATGCGGGCAGGGATACGTGCTGCTGGACCAGGCACATCCTATGAGTAGCAAATGCAGCATGAGCAACCAGTGTGTGAATAATTAGCGTTTGTCAGCTTACCTGACGTCCCTTCTCTTTTCACATCTAGCTATGTGTCACTGAACGAGATGCTCTGAGAACAGCATCATTACGCAGTTTGTCAGAGTCCATTCATACACACTGAGATATCTGTGACTTCAGAAGATAGCATACTCTGGTGAGATCGTTGTGGCAAACCTGGTCTATCATGGACCAAAATGTTATAAAGGCATAAGATTATGTTCAAATCTAGATGCCAAAAGAAAAAAAGAAGCCCTCATTTTTTTTTCAGTCCTAATCCAGAAACATGTGCAAATACAAACAAAGCAATCCATTAGTTCATGCAGCAGAGACGAGAATTAGAGCTTAGTTTTTCTTGCTCTGATTAGTGTAGAAGTGCACTGTCACACCTGTGTGAGTTCACACCTGTAAGTTCACACCTGTAAGTTCACACCTGTGTAGTTCATGCCGCGGAGAGGAGAATTAGAGCTCAGTTCTTGCTCTGATCAGTGTAGGTGTGCTCTGACACCTGTAATCAATGATGCTGAGGAAGTAATAGCTCTGGCAAGTTGCTGAGAGTCATTTGTTTAGCTCCAGCTTCTTCCTGTCTTACAAACACATCTCTCCATAAATTAGGTGCTGTTGATAGGTGAACCACACAGCATCTATCATGTGTCAGCTCTGTCCTTACTTGTGTGTTAAATTACCTTCACTTGACCCAAAGAATGTTTACAGCTTTTTTTAAAAATTAATTACATTGTATTATCTGACACAGTTTCATAGGCTCTGGGATTCCCCCAACCCCTCCCCATGCCCTGCCCCCATGGTGGATTCCTCCACCTTGTTTCAGTATTGTAGTTCAAATTCAGTTGAGATTCTTTCATTGCAAGAGTATACCAAGCATAGAGTCCAGCATCTTAAAGTCCAGGTAAATTCAACAGTTTCTTGGGGAGACCATCTCTGGTCTGAAGGTAGAGCTGGCAGAATATCATCCTGATCAATTAAAAGCCCCAACATAACATCAACAACAATTTACAACATTATGGAATTCATTGACATGGTATTGAGTGACCAATATGTTAAAAAATGCAAGTTCTTAGCCACATTCTGTGATTACCTTATTGACATTTCAATTTTAGTTTATCTACAACCAGCTTCTATACACCTTTAAATGGCTATAGGGTACTATTCAGCTGTCTTGTGTCTATTTTCATTTTAGTATTTAGCAGTTTATAGTGTTGAAGTATAATTTTGCTGAACCTGGCAGTTTTTAGGATAGTCTAAACTGGCTTCTAACTCTAACAAGGCATATGTCAACAGTTTAGGTGTAGAACAGTTTTAGAAGGGGTGTGCAGAGAAATCTTCAATACCCCAGTGAGGAGTAACTAATCGTTTGTGTCCCACCTAGTAAGGCGTATGTGGATCCACGTACAGCTTTCTTTTTAATTCCCAAGCAAACTTAAAGGTTTAGGTGCGGGACAAGTTATACTCTGAGCTTCTTTTAATTCACTCAGAGATGACCCAGGAAAATGCCTCCTGAGGTTTTCCATCACCCTCCTCATTCTCCCATTCTCAAGCCTTTGTCCATATCCTGTGAATAAGAGCAACGGAGCACATGAAAGCTAATGCATGCAAATGAATGCATTGTTTCACCAACTGGTGTGAAGAAGTGGGCCCTTTCTATCTAGTATGTTATGATTCAGACAGCAGTGGGAACGAGAAGTTAGTGAGAATACCTTGAAATCCCTCACCTTGAGGCAGGGTCCTAGGGACCACAAGACTGTAGCAATGGGAGGAAGAAGAGGATGCTGAGTGAGAAAAGTTGGGCATTGAGCCTGCAGTGGAGGCCAGGGCAACTCACCTCGAGGGGAAGACCTTTCACACACAGTGACCCCCGCCCCCGGAAACGGACAAGGGAAGGGACGGCGCCCAGGTGACAGGAAAGTTGCCTAACCTGTCCTTCAAAATGAAGCTGTGTGAGAACATATCCTTTGTGCCAAAGATCAATTATTTAAAGGGATCAACCTTTAGTGCTACTGAAACCACAGTGAGACACCAAACTTTCTAACGAGATGAAAATTTAGACCAGGAGTTCCTGAATTGCTCCTGGGATAGAAAACAGAAAAGCATGCCTCAGTGGAGGGAGCGAGGAGTCGAGAGGACGGGGATAGGGAAGCCATCCCCGCACAGAGCTTCGGCAATTATTTGGAATTCATAAAGGGAATTCTGCTTTTCCAAACTTGTTGTCTACTGCTGGACCATCATTCTGTAAGTGACAGTCACATAACCGAGCTCTGTGAGCCAAAGCGTTAACGGGGGAGTTCGTGTTCGCAGTCTTACCTCTTAGATCTGGGTTCAGGGCAGTTTGTCAGATAAAAGAGCCGGGGTAGTCACTTTTCCACAAGCTTAAAATGAATTTTGTTTGGGGATCTTTTGTAAGTTTGACAAACAGAAAACATTTTGGAAGCAATATGGTTTCACGCTCTTACATTGTGGGACAGAAAAATGTCACTTCGTTCTGGTCACACAGATGGTGAATAATTCGATTGCAACTTGGTTCCTATTCCAGCTTCTCAAACTCTACATAATGATGTTTATCTTGAGGTTCCAAAACGTGGATCACTTCTCTCAGAAATATTTCCATGAAGTAGAGAACGAGTTCTTTCAAAGGATGGGGCTTAAAGAAAGAAGGGCTGGGGCCCCGTCAGGTAGGCTAGCAGCTAAAGGCCTTGCCTTGAACGCACCAGATCCCATATGGGCACCGTTCTAATCCCGGCAGTCCCACTTCCCATCCAGCTCCCTGCTTGTGGCCTAGGAAAGCAGTCGAGGGTGGCCCAAAGCCTTGGGACCCTGCACCCGCATGAGAGACCCAGAATAGCTCCTGGTTCCTGGCTTCAGTTCGACACAGCTCCAGCTGTTGTGGCCAATTAGGGAGTGAATCAGCAGACAGAAGATCTTCCTTTCTGTCTCTCCTGCTCTGTCTATATATCTGGCTTTGCAATAAAAATAAATTAAAAAAAAAAAAGAAAGAAAGAAGGACTGTGTGAAGGAAGCCCCTGTACCAGTACATTCAAGCAGCTTTCAGCAAATGAAGGTTTGGGGAGATACTCTGGGGACTCAGGCTACTTTTAGAACTCCTTTTGCATGATATTGTGCCTGAAATATTAATTAGAAAATGTAGACAAAGACCCACAAGTGTTGCTTTTGGCAGATCCCTTACTCAGACACTCTGTGTATTATGACATTCCCATTGGTGACTTTTTTTGGTAAAGGATTTGAACCTCTGTGTTCTGAATTATTTTGGATTTTTTCCTTTTAGTCATTTTCCAAGGTAAACGTCCGTGGAAATGACTCCGATGGACTACACCATGTTGCCATGAGAGGTGATAAGATGCAGGCACTGTCCCCTGCACGGGGCATTCCTGTTAATGCTCCAATTTTGAGATCACCGTGCAGTTTCCCCCAAGCAGCAGATACGGTCTTGAGCTTCAAAAGTCATGGCTGTAAACTAAGCAACAACTTGAACGTCAGTGCTCTGGGCTTGAACCTGCTTTGGCATGGGGGCGGATGAGATGACCTCATGGGTCTTTTCCTTCTCCAATTTCTGTGAACCATTGTTCTTGGGAATAGATGATTTAATAGGCTAACACATATTTGTGTTTGCCCACTCTGCTGTTCCTTGTATTTGTTATATTTTACTTGGTTGCCCTGGGAAGAACAAATAGATTATGTAAGGCCAGACACACAGAGGTCAAACTCTGCAAAGAGCAGACTTTGAAGGGATGTGGTCCACAGAGAGGGAGATGATGGTGAATAGGAAACCTGAGCTCACAAGTGCTTTCTAGATGTTTCCAGAGCAAAGTCGGAGGAAAAGGATCAGGATGTGATGTCTGCTGGTGCAGTGGAAAGAACTCAAACATGGAAAGAAGACCTAGCGTGAACCCTGACTTGCTGGCATCTGATGAGTTCAGCGTCCACATAGATAATGGCTTCAATCATACTTACTCCGCTCGTTGCAAAAGGGCTGGCTGGGGAATCATATGAGAGAATATGAGCTTATGTATTACAAGTGTAAAATGATACGTAAATTAGGGATATTATCATTATTATTATTTCATGAAGTGATTGTTAAAACTCAGAGATGAATCAAAAAAGGTCTGTGTACAAAGACCTGTGCCAAAATCAGCATTCTTAAAGTGATTTTGGGAGAAAGAACAAGAAACTGACAATAGGAAATTGAAGTTAATCAGTGCACAGGGAAAGAGAATAGGAAAACCTCAAATGCTCTCATCTTCTGGTTTGCTCAGCATGTAAGCCAAAGCACACTGGTGTCTGTAAAAATACTGAAAATCACCGTATGATGAATGACTGACTTTCGAACATTTTTAAGCTGATATTCTAAATAACTTAATGTCCACAAGATCAATGAAACATTAGCGTTTGGTATAGATTCTCCTGGGTGGCTTCTGTGAGTTGTGAGACAGTGAGGAAGAAACATTAATGTGGTATGCATCTTGTCTTTAATTGCAGTTTAAAGAGTAGATATACGTCATCAGTACTTTTTGTTTATTTACTGGCACCAGCCAATTTTAATCAATTCCTTATTTTATGCAATTAATTGATATTTTGTTCCAATAAAATTATTATCATCCATTAATAAATTTATCATCTGTTCATAAAATAAACTCTATTATCACTATTAATGTATTAGTTCTGTTAATTTATTAATAAAATGAGAATTTATTATTTTCTCTAAAATTTTAGTTTATGATTTATTTATTGTAGCCAGCCAATTTTAATTAATTTATTATTTTTTAGGAATTATTTATTTGTTTATTCTTACTTAGTAAAATTTTATTTATTTAACATTATCATTTATTAATACATTTATCAATAACACTTATTTTATTTTATTCATTATTGATAAATAACTATTATTTTATATAAAATTTTAACGAATGTATCATTTATTCACCTCAGCCAATGTTTCCCAAGTGTTAAGTAGCGGTACATGAGCCTCACAGAAGAGCTCTTCTTGACTCTGTGCCCAGAGTCTTCATTGATAACCACTGTCTTTTTCTGAGAAACGCCCTCATTCATCATTGATTGCCATGATTGAAAACACCAGCTATTTTTTCTTCTCTCCTATTTCAGTTCATCATCTTGGCTATTTCAAGATGTACTGAAACCTCCCTCCCCTGCTGTCAGTCACAGGCGCCATGGGTCTCTGTCCCTGCGTATGGGGTCACTGTCGCCCATCAGTGCCTCTACTATCCTTGTGGCACAGTTGACAGGGAACAGACAAACCTGTCAGGAACATAGACCTGACAAGTGTCAGAAGAACACCCATTAGGGGTCTCTTGATTCTGCTAAGCTGAGAAGAAGCTAAGCTAAGGTTCGTGGAATGCCTCCGGAAAGAAAGCTTTCTCTTAAAAGCAGCGTAACAGAATATTTAAAATAATGAGTTATAACAAGCGTGAACATTGGCTACAAGAGATAAGGTATACATTTTCACTTTTTCTTTTATTACTTTAGCTTCTTACAAATGAGAGGTGAAATAAATAGTATTTTCCTTCTCATTAAAGAATAATAGGGGGTTTGAGTTAAAATCCATGCACCTGAAGTCCTGGGCTGCAGTTGCAGAGGGCAGAGATGAATTCAGAGAACAGCAAGTCACTAGTTTAGCAAATGAAATCTAGTTATGTGAGACTGTAGATTGAAGAGTCTTTTCCCTTTCACTCAGAGATGTTTACGATGGTCGTTACCACAATTTTTTTAAAGATTTATTTATTTTTATTGCAAAGTCAGATATATAGACAGAGGAGGAGAGACAGAGAGGAAGATCTACCGTCTGCTGATTCACTCCCCAAGTGACCACAACAGCTGGAGTGTGCCAATCCGAAGCCAGGAGCCAGGAACTCTTCCAGGTCTCCCATGCGGGTGCAGGGTCCCAAGGCTTTGGGCCACCCTCGACTGCTTTCCCAGGCCACAAGCAGGGAGCTGGATGGGAAGTGGAGCTGCAGGGATTAGAACAGCGCCCATATGGGATCTGGTGTGTTCAAGGCGAGGACTAGGCCACCGGACCGGGCCCCTTTACTACAATCTTAAAATAAGCTTTTAAATTCCACTATGTTTCTCAAAATGTTGAATAGTTTTCATTGTAGGTTCTGATTACATCCATGGAAACCACTTGAGTTTTACTCTAAGGGATGCAATTCGTGTTAAGACCTCTGATGCTGCACACACTCAGCCTTTTCCCAGTGGAAGCAATGCCATTTCCTGGACCCATCGGCGACCACAGCAGAACAATTGGAAGATAACCTTTCTGAATTAGGAAGCGTGCTTCTTCCCTAAATGCCTAGATTCCCATGGATTTCTTTGTTTATACTTCATCTTTCACCGGCCCACACTACTCAACAGGAGGAGTGCGTTGATTTATACAGTGCCAGTTTCCCCAGCCATGTTTTTCTTGAAATTTTTGGTCTTGCCTTGTAGTGTATATGACACCTTTTGTACTGCCTACTCAATTATAGACTCTTCCAGGGTAAGGTCCACAGTACAGTACTATTTGAACATTATGAATTGAGATGATGCTGATCATAATGATGCTATTTGACACCCTGTATCACCCACTTTGGTTTGGCAGTGTGAAAATGCACCTGTTGGAGCAAGAGACAAGTTAAAAATCTCCAAAAAACTTTGGAGGCAGCCTGTTTTCACTGCTCATGTTCCTCCCTTGAGAGTCTCTCACTGCCAGTAAGTCATGCATCTGGTTGAATAAAGTCATTCTCCTTACATGGAAGGTCAGTGGGTGGAAAAACTTGCCCTGGGGAACACACTGGGAACTGCCAGATTGACTAGCAGAAATATTCCAGTTTCATTTTCTGTGGGTTTTACCCCTCTCCGGCCCTGCATTCTACCAGATGTACACTCACAACGCAACATTTTACACACAGAGTGGAAAGATGATAGTAAAAAGAAACACTCAGGCTACACTGTGTAGGAGTTTATGCACTGAAGAGTTTCCATAGAGATGACAGCTGTTCATTGCAGGAGCTAAAACTTTGGACAGGACAAATAAAATTCCCAAGATCATGCAGTGACTAATTGGCAAGAACTGAACTTACCCCTTGGGTCTAGTTGCAACATCTCGCTCAGCACCATACCCTTGGGTGTTTCCGCTCACGAACCAGGCTGATCTGGCGTGAAGGAGGGTAGGACAGGGATTGAACATTCTGGAGGTGCTGTTGTTTTATCTTTTGCCCATCAGCATAAATGGTAAATATAAACATCTACTCAGAAATGGTCAAGATAACACTAAGATGTGGGTCATAAGAGGATTTTTTTTGGATAGAGAAATGCATGATTAGCGATGGGATTATGGCTAGTAGCAAAAGGCAAAGGATTTAATCCAAGCAAAAGATTATAAAACATAAAGAAGGGCTTATTGGCTCATGCTGACCTGGAAAACAAACCACATGCGGCACCACCTTTTAGGAAAAGATGAGGAACATGAGATGGTGGTGTTGGCAGTAACGAGCAGGCACTGAGCTGATTTGTCACCTGGCCCCGCCTTAACTTCCTTACTTAGACTTGGCAAACACTGTATTATCTCCCGTCTTGGGTACCCTCTTTTCTGCTCTGTTTATCTTCATATAACATTCTAGCTGTGATATATTCTGTCTTCTTTGATGACTAATATTTTCTGAAAATACCAGTCTGGAGGCGAATCTGTATCTAGAATAGTTTTTGACCATAATGGGTGCTCAAGAAATACTTGTCAAGCAAACATATGAAGAAACAGAATACAGGAAACTCACCTGTATTCTCTACTTAGAATCGATGGAGTCATTACTGATCTGGTGATTGCGTGCTTGACTTGCACTGAAAGGAGAAAAACTGAGATGGGTATGTTAAGCGTGATTTAGAGTAAAGATCGCCAAGAGATAGAATAAATAGCTGATTGTGGGCGATCACCCCAGGCACCTGCCCTGCTGCCTGGTGGGCGTGGCCTAAAGCTTACTTCCCCATGGCCTGAGGCACAGCTTTCAGGCCTACACTTTGAGTGTAACCTCCAGCATGGCTAGAAGGTCAAGCGGAATATACACGTGGAACATGACCTCTGACATGACTGGATGATCTAGGGAAATAGACGGGTCATACAGTCAATTACATTGTCTTTGGTGGTTGTGGGGTCTGCCCTCCTACCCTCCCCTTCGTTACCCTGTATAAGCTGTAACCTGTGCATAACAAAGCAGACGTTGCTCACCAGCCTGTCTAGGCAGTGCTTCCTATGGCCAGAGAGCACTGTTGCCTCACCTTCTGTGACCCTGGGGCCTGCTGGCAGGCCTAAACCCCGAGAGCTGATAGGTACTGGCGATACATATTCATGGAATTTGGGTTGTAAGCGTCTAGGCTAGGATGCAGAGTAGCACTCACTGTCCACCTAATGTCATTCTAAATATGGCTTCATTGTGTTGGTTTCTGTTGGGGGAAGAAGAATCCATTTGTGCTTCAGATCTAGCTCATTTTAGGCAAAGACATTTTCTCTTATGAAAAATTACATGCAACTCAAAGAGTTGTTACCGCAGTCAAACTCTGAGTTAAGGAACAGGAGGAATTCCATTAACAGACTCCAGGCCGAAAGGAATTAACCCCCTGGATTATCCTTTGCTATGGCACCAAGAACAAACCACAGGTCTCCCCGCCCATGTTTTAACCGCCTTTCCCCACAAGAGACTCTGAGAGCCAGTTTGAGCTATGACTGACATTATAAATTTTCGTAAGGCAATTGAAATGGAACAAAACCAGAACATCAAAATTCTCTCCAAACCCAAAGTGACCCAATCTGATATTTCACTTGGTTTGAAGCCATGATGTAAAAAAAAAAGAAAAAAAAATTGAGTTATGCTTTGAATGCACTGTTGAGTTCTGGTATTTCATAAAGAAATTCTATGATGGATGTTTAGAAAACATTTTTGTGACCTACATTATCTTCCTTTGCTCTACATGTTTTGAGCATGTCTCTCTGGGGGATCTGATTTGCTTGAACAATCTGGCTTTCTGCAGGTTTTGTGAATCTGGGCAAAGCAGGGTACAGCTCTTACTATTGGTTCCCGGCAATGGTATCAATGTGATACTCTCGCTTAAGGTGTTAAATTAAAAATGATACATGTATCGCTTCTCGACCTTTTGGCTAAGATCAAGTGTAAAAATGATACGTGTAATTTTGGTGATCTATGGATGATTTAACCTGTTTAACAGAGGTCAAAGCCTGGAAAAGTGGACATCTTACACTTTCCACACTTACAAATCCAAGGTACTTTAACAAGCCAGTTAGCCCCCTCGTGCTGTGTCCACTAGGGTTGTAACTCCTCTCCCACCACAGGATGGACACCGCAACTGTCTGCATTTATCATACCCTGGGAGAGTTGGGCATCCTTCAGAGAAGTTACTGCTTCAAGCCCTTCCCCGTCCCCTCTTGCTTCTCGTGGGAGCAAAACAGCACCTTTTTTTCCCCCTTCCCTAGCAAAACAAAAAGAATTCTCTTTCACAGTTTCTTGGAGTTGGTTTCTGTTTCTTCAAAGTTTCAAATTCTGTGAGCTTTCAGTTGTACCAAGAGACTAATGGTGACAAGGAGGACTGTTAGGAGAGGAGGTGGTGACTGAGGAGCAGCTAAATGTAACTTCTCCTAAGGTGAGAAGCCATGCATTTCCACCTGCCGAAGGGATGCCTGAATAGGCTGAAGGTTCCCATCTATCCATTTTATCCCGCACACCTGTTGGTCCGGCTGTAGGTTAAGGCACTGTGGCAAGTGTGCTGGGTGGAGGAAAATGGCTACCCAGGGAATGACTAGGTGACAAATAAGAGTACAGCTGAGGGATGGAGTCAGCGTGTTCCTGACAGTGAGAAAAGGAAGAGTCTGCTTTGTAAAATGGAAGGTGAGGGTTTGTGTGGAGAGATGTTAAATCTTATTTTATTCTAATGACTTATGAAGTAGAAAGAGACATTTTGTTTTTTTTCAAAGCTAACTGTGTGATCTTGGTGGGATTATTCAACTTCTCCTATCACGTGTTTCTCTGATCAACTAGGAATGCTCTTTAGCCAAAAGATTTTTACACATTAAGCCGGAGTGTAGAAATGGGCTAACATAGCACTTGAGGCCCAACAGGCTCGGAGAATAGCACAGCTCCTCCTTTCCATGAACTCTGGCTACCACACGCAAGTGGATTACACAGTTCCGTCTCTCACTGAGAACCTACTGTGTATTAGGTATTTTACATGCTTTTCCTGCGTTGTAAGATTCAATTCACTGGGTATGTTAATCTTTTCTTGTCCCGTTCATATAAATGTCTCATTTTTGCAGAGAGGGCGAATAACTTGTTTGGAATCTCACAACTAGTAAACGGTGGAACCAAAATGTGGAACCATGGAGTATGATACAAAAACATTGCACTCTTATTTCCCAAGCCTGCCGACCAAATACGCACAGTTTCACCCAGGGACACAATTTCCAGCTTTATTTTGAGCTTTTATCAAAGGGAAAGAATATTCAATGAGCAACATGATTTCTTTTTTTAATTATTTCAATAAAACGTGAGATATCCAATAATCTAGAAAGATCTGTTCACTTCTGTGAATGTCCCAACTGCTAATATTGTATATTAAGCTATTAGCTTAATTTTTGCCTACTTTATTGTTATATATTCATAACAAATAAAACTTGGTCATGTGTGTATATGCACATATCACGCTGTGTGAAACAGTATATATTCTTATATTTCTAAGTCAACAGTACATTTGTGTGAACTTCATTTTTTTTTTTTTAAAGATTTATTCATTTTATTACAGCCAGATATATACAGAGGAGAGACAGAGAGGAAGATCTTCCGTCCGATGATTCACTCCCCAAGTGAGCCGCAACGGCCGGTGCGCGCCGATCCGAAGCCGGGAACCTGGAACCTCTTCCGGGTCTCCCACGCGGGTGCAGGGTCCCAATGCATTGGGCCGTCCTCAACTGCTTTCCCAGGCCACAAGCAGGGAGCTGGATGGGAAGTGGAGCTGCCGGGATTAGAACCGGCGCCCATATGGGATCCCGGGGCTTTCAAGGCGAGGACTTTAGCCGCTAGGCCACGCCGCCGGGCCCGTGAACTTCATTTTTGTGGTTGTTCACTCCTTTTCAATGACAGATTTCTCCTGGATGAACGTAACTGGACATTTGGATAGTTTTGGGGGCGAGGCTGTAATGAGTAACGCTGTGAACAATATTCCGGAACCTGCCTATCGGTCCAGTTGTTCTTGCCTTTCTGTCAGAGTAGAATTTCTGAATTGTGTCTAGCTTTAAGACGTGATGGTTATGTTCTGTTTTGTGCTTCCCATGTCTGTGAAGTTTTGGAGTCCTGCATCCTCATTAGTTGCTATTGCATCCTGCCTCGACTTGTACTCACACTGGGAACTTGTAGTGGCGCTCAATTTGTGCTGGCGTTACATATCTAGAATCTTCATTCTCTTTGGTTTTTATACCACTATCGCAATGTCCTAGTTACTATACTTATGTCATGTGTAAGTCAAGTATTATTTGTTCTTTGTGCTCAGAATCACATTAGCTAGTCTTTTGTGGCTACATATGTATTTTTTCTGTTTCTGTAAAAAAATGTCATTTGCATTTTGATGGGGATTGTGTGGAATCTGTGCATTGCTGTGGGTCATATGCTCATTTTGATTATATTAACTCTTATAATCTATGAACAAGGGATATCATTCCATGTTTTTATGTCCTATATAATTAATTTTATCTGCATTTTATGAATTTCATTATAGAGGACTTTTAATTCTTTGGTTAACTTATTCCTATTTATTCACTTCTGGTGGGAATGTAGACTAGTGTGGTCAAAATTTGCATACCCTGATAAGTACATAAAACCAAATCAATTTTTTTAATTTTAATTCATAGGATATAGCAGCTTTTTTGGTTATGTTTTAAAATCATTTGTCTTACAACAATGATTAAGACAGAAGTATCAGTTTTATGAGAATATTGCTTTATAGTAATGTCATGCTTCATTAAATTTGTTTTTACCAAAATTAATTTGTCTTCAAACTTGACTTTTTTTAATTAAAAAAATTTTTTTATTACAAAGTCAGATATATATATAGAGGAGGAGAGACAGAGAGGAAGATCTGTTCGATGATTCACTCCCCAAGTGAGCACAACGGCCGGTGCTGTGCCGATCTGGAGCCAGGAGCCTGGAACCTCTTCTGGGACTCCCACACGGGTGCAGGGTCCCAAGGCTCTGGATAGTCCTCGACTGCTTTCCCAGGCCACCAGCAGGGAGCTGGATGGGAAGTGGAGCAGCCAGGATTAGAACCAGCGCCCCTATGGGAACCCGGTGCGTTCAAGGTGAGGACTTTAGCCGCTAGGCCGCACCGCCGGTCCCCAAACTTGAATTGTTTTTCCTTTTTGAATGATATGGGGGTAGGGAAAGAGGAGGAATAGAGAGAAGATGAGGGAAGGAAAACGGAGAGGAGTAGAGGAAGAGAAGGGGAGAGAAAAGACTCCCAGTTATTGATTAATTACTACAGTGTCCACAGAAGTACAGCTGGGTCAGTGCCAGAGGCAGGAACTCAGTTTGGGTCTCTTACTTTGGTGGCAGCTACTGGAGTAACCACTTGAAGCCTACTAATGGGGAGCTACCTTCACAGGTAGTAGGAACTAGATGTGGAGCCGCCCCCAGGACATGAGCTGTTTCTCCCTGGTTCTGTCATTAGGAGGCTGGAGTCAAGAGCAAAGCCTGGACTTGAACCCAGTCACGCCAACACACAGCATAAGCATCTTAGTTTACGCTGGGCCTGATGTCTGCCCCATTTCTGTGGTGTCTACATTTTTAGGCACCTGAAACTTACAGCCTTCCTTACAAGTTAACACCTTTCTTAAAAGTTAATCACTATTTTGTTAAGTAAAATATTTCACTTTGAGGAAATATACTTTGTGTTTTGTAATTATTTATCTTAAAGTCTTTCATGTGACACTGAATGAACTCGATGTATCATGTTTTTTTGCTTAGTATTTCTGTAATTTCTGTGGACTGTGTAGGTATTGAAAATAGAAACCCATGAAGAATCTGGAGCTGATGAGAAAGGGAGTTGTAAATGTGGCTCCTGCATACATCCATGAGACATGCAAAATAGGCGGGATGCAGATGGCTGGGCTCCACTGAAGAGATTCTGACTTTGTACAGCAGGCTTGTAGATAAGTTCAAGTCAGTTTGAATGAGTGGATCAGAGCCAGCCACCTGGCAATGTCTACTGGGATGCCAGTGGACTTTGCGCGTTATGATGACCAGTGTGGTTGAACCATCAACCAGGTGGTGACTACCAAAGAGCACAATGGATAGATGTCATTCACAAAATGTTGTGTTTTTTTTTGTACTGATCCTCTGAAATTAAGATCTGTAATCAGATTGGTATTTAGGTACCAAGTTTTACCAAGTTTTCAAGTTATGATCCTGTCCCCATACATAATAATCATCTCTGTTGAAGTTAGCTTGTGTAAGTTATACCTTTGTTTTATACTATTTAAGTTAATATGACCTAGGTGCAATAACTGCTTTGCTATTACTATTTACCATCAATTAAACATATTTTAGTGTCATGATAATGTTACGCTAGGCACTGCCTATGGAATAAGCATTATTTTAAATCTGTAATGGTGTTTCGTATTGATCTTCACAGAGTTTTATGGAATGCTCATTATAAGAACACAGAGATAAAGAAAGAGGAACTCAGCAGTGGATATAGAGCTGGTAGTAGCAGCGCCAATGTTGGAAGTCAGAGTTGTCCTCAGAACGTGATGTTTCCGGTCTTCAACTGCATTCCAACTGCCTCCCCTAATACTGGGAGTTTATGAGCATGCTGGTAGGTGAGAATTATGGTAGGGGATTTTGTGACAAGCTACATTGGACCCATTCACGTCTATTGGTCTTTCTTTGCCTTTCTATTCACTGAGGGCTGGATCATAGCTGTTAGAAAGAGCGCTTGGCTTTAGGAGAGATGAGGTTTGATCCAAAAAACATTGATAAGGTTTGAGAATAAGCCTTGTTTCTGGAGTGCTGTGCACATTTTTCCAATCCTCCAGATAAATAAATTGTGAATATCTTTTGTCTGTTACAATGATATCTTAAAATTACAAAGAAAGTTCAACATCTCAAGAATAGGAAGTAGCTTCAAAAAGTTCATGGAGGAGCAAAGAAATACATCCTCGGTTCTTAACCAAAGTCGTTGCCTGGTGACCCTTTTGGTTTTTTGCTGAAAGATAAAAAGCTCTGTTTACTCTGCAGTATGAGAAACCAAGATGTACTGGTGTCTAAAGGACAAAAAATAAATGAAATAAATACAGCAGTGATTTTAGGTGGACACAGCCTCAAAATAGAAATCCAATTAATTGAATTTGGAATACTTGAAATTCTTACATCTTAGACGTAGGAAAATCCTAATATCCTAGTGATACGAATTTACCAAGCAGGGAGGTAAATGTTGGAACCCCAGAACCTCCTCCCTAGATGTAAACTGAATTAAATGCCCATGCTCTGCTCAGTTGTTTTCTTCTGTGTCCATATATGTTTTTTCTCTAAGTTTCTCTCCTTCCTTTCTTCTCTTTTTCTACTCCTATAAGTTCACATTTAGATAGTCTTATTTGCTTCTTTTTTTTCCCTTTTGAGTATGTATTTCTTTGCTTCTTCTAATCTTACTGTATGTTTATTAAAATATCAGAAGTGCTATATTTCTTGAGCCCTGCTGTTATTCTGAGGTATGTCTTGATATACTAGCGAGAAAATAAACTAGCCACATAGTAAAACTGAAGTGGTTGCAAACTCACAGAGGCAGGTGTATCTGGCTAGGAAGGGGGGCCTGTTTCTGGGAGCTGGACAGAGAAGGACGGGAAGGCAGCAGCAGAGAGAGACCAAGATGGCGTGGTGTCCTTCTCGGGCTGATGGGAGGCTGTGGATCAAGCTCAGGCTGACGTGGCTCAGGCTAGTTTCGCTTTGCTCCCAGAGCTCAAGCAACACGTTTGTTTATTTCTTCCTTTGCTCCGAGCTCCTCATCCAAAT
This sequence comes from Ochotona princeps, assembly GCF_030435755.1. NCBI lineage: Eukaryota > Metazoa > Chordata > Mammalia > Lagomorpha > Ochotonidae > Ochotona > Ochotona princeps. The sequence continues at coordinate 6,544,678 of NC_080858.1, forward strand.
GAAAACTAGATGAAGTTATAACTTGGATTTGTCTTGGAGACCTCAGTAAAGGGTCCCACAGCTTTTCATCGGTGTCACAAAATGGCCTGCCTGTGGTGACAGTCTCTCAGTGAGAAACATGTCATCAAAATTGCAAGTTCTCAGTCACACCTTGTAATGAAAAAAGAACTCAGTCCTCTCTCCTTCCACCCCACCCCAGCCTTGCTGTTACAGCGAAACTCCTGAACTAAAACAAACAAGGTCTCAACCTCTCCTCTTACCCTGGTCGGGACTGTGGAGCCCACTTTTCAGCTCAATGATTTGCTTCTCTTGCCGATAACCTGGTGGTCCTGCCAAGCGTCATTCAGGTTCCCATGCCGCAGATCAAGAGATTGTGGGGTTTGGTGGTTTTGGAGAACTGGCCAGAGTGTCTTACGCTTTGGTCTCTGCTGAGCAACCCAACTTTGTGACTGTGTGGATGAGTCATGCGGGTGCCATTGACTGAAAGGGAAAATTGGGGTGAATATAGAAGCCTCTGAAATTCAGATACTGTTTGTTGTTGTTTACCCAGATTAAATAAATGAGAACAACAACAAAAAACCAGTCCTGCAGGCCCCATAGAAAAATATTATGTGGCTCAGACGCCTTTGTGGCTGGTGGGTGGCTAAGTTAGGTTCTTGTTTTGTCTAAAGGCATTCGAGTATACATAAAAAATGGCACAGCAAAAATCTGGTGTTCTGAGTGTCTCCAATTGGGAAAGCTACAGTCTTATAACATGTAGTTACAAAGCATAAACATGAATTAAAATCCAATTTTCCAATAAAACGTATTGATGCCATTTTGCAAGAAAGCTAAAAGCATCAAGTCAAAACATTTGGATGCCCTGACCTAGACCGTTACTCACGCCTTTCTGGGGTCTCATCACAGTAATCATTAACTGTTGAAATGAAACCTGTGAAATCCTCAGTGTTCTCCAGAGAAAAGAAGAAATGTTCTACAGATTTTTTTTTTTTTGACCTGTGATTGAATCTTGCTGAAAAAAAAAATTTTCACTTTTCGATTGAGATGGCAGCTAACATGTCAATGTTTCTCTGAGTATGCTTTCTTTTACCACAGTGGTTGGGTCCATTGTTCACTTCCCTCTGATTGCAAAGTTTTAGAATGGATGGTCTGGAAAGCCCCAAAGAAATGCACAGCTGCTCATCTTTCCTTTCTAAATCTCTCATTTCCCTTCCCATTCCTTCCTTCCTTCCCCCAAACCCTGTAGGAATGCAGTGACCATTGTGGACAACTGGCACCACTTAGCTGGTTTGTGATAGAAGAATCCTGCTAAGTTAGGCACATTGGCCTCCTGGTGCATGCTTGGCATCCTCTTCTTATTTGGTGGGCTGGGCATGTGGATAGCTATCTTGGTTGAAAACACTGCTGTCCCTTGGACACGGGTTGGGTATCACTTGCCTTAGCTGGCGAGGGTCTTCCTGAAGGTGTGTGTGTGCTCTCGCAGTATGTGTGAGCAAGCATCATGCACAGAAGCCAGGCAACAAGAGAGAAGTAGGGATAACTGGGAGTTCACACTGAGCTTTGAGAGGTCATTTTCTATTTTTTAGCCACTGTTTCTCAAATTGCACTATTATGGGGTTTGATAAAGTATTTACAGACATTTGTGAAACCACAGACATTTGTGAAACTATTGTTTAATTATTTCATACCTTTTATCTGTTTTTAGATAATTTATGTATATTTTAAAAGGGACAGTCTGGAAAAAAAAATTCTTGAAAATTTCAGGCCTGGAAGGAACTAAGGGCAAACTTTGAGCAAGACCTATGGGTTGATAGGGACATTTAAATGTTTATAATTTTGTACTAAAATGGAAAGTATTTATTAATTACTTCATATGTGTAAAAATATGCTCATGAGAGTGAAGTGTGTTAATTCATGTCATCCAAGCAGTGGCACTGTACTTAACTGTGATTATCCCAATTTTAATGATGAGAAAGGTAAATGATGGAGAGGTTGTGTACTCTTACCAAGGATACAGGGCGGGTCAAATGACACATCATTCCAGGCAGTACAATGAGAGGATCTAGAGAAGCAAATTCTTTTTTATGAAGTCAGCAGCATTTTCATACCAAGACGTGAAAAGAAACTATAGACCTATATAGATGCAAATATTCCCAAAAGATACAAGCAAATTGGATCCAAACCACAATCAAAAAGATCATGCATAGGAATCAAGTGGGATTTATCCCAGAAAGGCAAGAATGGTTCAACCTTTGCAAATGAAGAAATATGATAAATCACGTCAATAAAATGAAGACCAAAAGCTTAGAATCATCTCAATCGATGTAGAGAAAGCATTTGGTAAGATTTAATTCCACTTCATGATTTAAAAGAAAAAATCACAAATTAGGTGGGAGAAGTAGCATTTTTCCAAATTACAAGGGCTATATATCACAAAACAACAGCCAGTGTCTGACTGAATGGGGAAAAGCTCACACCTGGAACAAGACAAGGATGTCCACTTTTGCCACTATTATTTAATATAGTACTACAAGTTTTTAGCAAAAGCAATTAACAACAATTAAGAAATACAGACCATCAAAATTGAAAGCAAGCAGTCACTTGATATATTGTTTCAGATGACCTTATATTATAGGTGGGAAAGCCTAAACACTCTACAAAAGCCTGTTAGAATTGATAAGCCATTGAGTAAAGTTGAAGGTTACCAAATAAACATATAAAAAGTAGATTTTTTGTCTGCTAATCAATAAGGGACTCACAGGGAATGCAAGAAAGAAATCCCATTCATAGTAAACACACACATACACACACACAAATATTTAGGAATAAACTTTAACCCAAAAAACCAGGAAGATCTTTATCATGAATATTATCAGACATTGATGAAAGATATCTCAAAGACATGAAAAAATTGAAAGATATTCCTTATTCTTGGATAGGAAAAATCAATATTACTGAAATGTCTATACCACTTAAGTAATTTACAGATTCAATTCCGTCCTTATAAATATACCAATGACATTCTTTATAGAATTAGAAAAAACAATCCTAAAAATCATATGGAAACACAGAAGACCTTGAATAGCCAAAGTGATCCTGAACAAGAAAAACCAAGCTGGAGGCATCATAAAACTGGATTTTAAAGCATGCTGCAAAGCAATAGTAGATCAACAGCTTGCTACTAGCATTAAGTCAGTGGAATAGAGAGCCCAGAAATGAATCCATATGCATTCAAGCAACTGATTTTTTATTGACATGCTTAAACCATGTAAAGGAATAAGGATACTCATTTCAACAAATGGTGCTGGGAACATTGGACTTATATATGCAGATATAGAATGAAATTGGATCTATCTCTTCATCATGTACAAAAATAAAGATGAATCAAAGATCTAAATTTAAGATCTGAGACAGTGAAGTTTCTGGACGAAAACACAGGAGAAACATTTCGAGGTAAGGTGACAAGACCATTGAAGTGTAGACAACAAAAGCAAAGGCAAACAAATAGAACTTATATCAGAGTGAGAAGCTTTTGCACAACAAAGGAAACAATAAAATGAAGAGGCATCCAACAGAATGGGAAAAAACAATATTTGCACTATCTGACAAAGGACTCCTGCACCAAATATTTCAGCTACTTTAAAAACTCAACAATAAAGAAGCAATCCTGTTAAGGCAGAGCACCTCAATAGGCAGGTCTGAAAAGAAGAAATAAAAATGGTGAATAAATATTAAACAAACAAAAAGGTTTCAACATCACTAGTTGTAAGTAAATGCGAGTCAAAAACACAATGTGATGTCACCTGACCGCTGTTGGAATGGCTAAAATCCAAAGCACGTTGAGTATCAAATGCTGGCAAGGATGCAGAGAAAGGAGAACACTTCTACGCTGCTGCTGGCGTAGAAATTAGTGCAGCCACTTTGGAAACAGTGTGGATATTTCTTAAAAAACTAGAAATAGGCTTGCCGTGTGATTCAACAATCCTACCACTGGGTATATATCCAAAAGATTTGAACACAGTGTATGAAAGAAATGCATTATGCACTCTGTTTACAGCTCCACCATTCACAATAGCCAAAATTTGAATTCCACCAAAGCACCCGCTGTTAGATGAATGCATAAAGAAAACGTGCGATTAAATGCTGACGAATCAGAAGACTTAGAAGAAATGGATTGATTTCTGGACACATACAAATTAGTAAAACTGAATCATTAGGTAATTAAAAATCTAGGGCCTTGCACGATAGCGTAGTGGTTAAAGTCCTTGCCTTGCGTGCACCGGGATCCCATATGGGCGCAAGTTCTAATCCCAGTGGCTCCTGGCTCCTGGGTTTGGATTGGCTCAGCTCCAGCCATTGGTCTCACTTGCGGAGTGAACCTGCAGACGGAAGTTCTTCCTCTCTGTCTCTCCTCCTCTTTGTATATCCACCTTTCCAATAAAAATAAATAAAAGTTTTTTAAAAATCTAAATAGACCTATAATTAAGATGGAGATTGCATCTGTAATTAAATCCCTCCAATCAAAGAAACGTCCAGGACTGTATGGCTTCACTGCAGAATTCTACCAGTTATTTCAAGAAGAACTTGCCCCAATATTCCACAAGCCACTCAAAACAATAAAAGGGAAGGCAATCCTTCCAAAATCTTCTATGAAGCCTACATCACCCTAAAACCAAAGCCAGATAGAGACACAACAGAGGAAAAAAAAAAACTACAGACTGATATTCTTGGTGAACATAGATGCAATGATCATCCTGGATTGGTAGAATGTCTGTTATACTGAAAATTTAATACAGATTCTATGCTATCCAATTAAAATCCCAACAACATTCTTCTCAGAAATAAAGCAAGATGTTACAAAAAAATACATCTGTAAACACAAGTGACCACAAGTATCCAAAGATACCTTAAAGAATAAAAACAAAATTCCAAGAATCCAAATTCCAGATCTCAAGAGATACTATAGGGCAGTGGTAATCAAAACAGTCTGGTACTGATATAAAAAAAGAGAAGGTCAATGGAACAGAATAGAAACCCCAGAAGGCAGCCCACACATGTGCAGTCAATCAATCTTTGACAAGAAAACTGAAAATAATCCAGGGGAAAACTTTGATCTCTTCAACAAATGGTGTTGGGACAATCGGATATGAGTTTGCAGAAGTAAGAAACAAGACCCCACCTTTCATCTTGTATAAAAATCAGCTCTAAATGGATCAAGAACTTAAATAAATATGCATAAACCATCAAACTACTAGAGGAAAGCATAGGATGCACTCCCTAACATACAGGCATTGTAAGGATGTCCTAGAAAAGCCACCCAAAGCAGTCAAAGCCAAAATAAACAAAAAGGGACTACACCAAACTGAGAAGCTTCTGTATAGCAAGGCAAATGATCAATAAAACTAAGAGGCAACCAGCAGAATGGGAGAAAATCTTCACGCACTACACAACTGATAGGGAGCCAATATCTAGGATTTACAAAGAGATTCAGAAAATGACAACAAAACAACTGTGTGAAGAAATGGATGAAGAAAACAAATAGATATTTTTCAAAAAAAAAATTCAAGTTGCTAACAAACATGAAAAAAAAAATGCTCAGGCTCTCTTGCTATTAGGAAAATGTGAATAAAAGTTACTAATTTTACTTTGCTCCTAAGTAATAACAAAAGAGAAAGCAAATAGTCTGTATGGGAGTTGGCTCTATAGTTCACCAGCTGTGTGTCCTCAGTGAATTACTTCTGTGGGACCTCAGTTTCCCTTATTTTATAAGCCACATGATGAAAGTGTGGATGACCACCAAAGTCTGCAGCAGGATCCTGAGGCTGTGTTGGAGGGAGACACACAGAGAGGTAAGGTTAAGATGCTCTCTTCTAGGACAAATTCCAAAGTGTGTGAGGCAGATGGTCAAGAGGCAGGAACCTGGGCTTTTGGAGGTCACAGAGATCTGAGTTTGAATCCAGTTTTAGAACTTACTATGTTGGCGGTCGTTGGGGGACATGTGGTTCTGGATTCTGCCATTGTATTTGTCAGAAGAAAAATACTATTTGTACCTGATGACATTGTGATGAGAATTTATTTATTCTGATTTAAGTTGTCAGAGAGAGGAGGGGGTCAAGGGGCTTTTGTCTGCTGGATTCCTCCCCAGAAGCTGACAGCGACAGCTAGGACTGGACCAGCCAGGCTGAGAATTCCATCCAGGTCTCCCATGTGGGTGGGAGGGAGCCAAATACTTGGCTTGACCCATAACACACTGCCTCCCAGGGTGCGCAGTCATAGGAATCTGGAACAGAGTCAGATCATAAACTCAGACACTCCAATCTGGAATGCAGTCATCACAAGCAATAGAGACAGGTCTTCTACCTGTTGCTTCACTCCCTTAGTAGCAGCAGGCCAAACCCAGGAGTGAGGAGCTTCATCCAGGTCCCCCACTTGATTGGCAGGGAACCAAACTTTGGGGCCATCTTTTGCTGCCTCTTCCAGGCCATTAGGAACAAGTTGGATTGAAATGAGGGAACTGATCTTTGAACTGGTGCCCATAAGGAACGCAAGTGCCACAAACAGTGGCATTGTATGCTATGCCACAGTGCTGACCCCACCATATCTTAACCACCACACAAAATGCCTGCCCTGTCTTAAGAATTTAAGAAGAAAAAGCAGATGAATGGAAGCTCTAGTTCCCCGTAAATTATTGAGGATACCGACCTCTGCTCCGTCTGTCACCAGCAATCTGTAAAGATGTACCTGCAATGGGGCCAGATGTGTCTGCTGAGTCCTGGATCACCGGAAAGCAGCTACATCTAGGACATTGCATCCTCGTGGAGTCAGGAAAACAAAGGTAGGCTTCCCTGAAACAGGGCTGGATAAACACAGTGTCTCCAACAAGGGACTTTGGTTGGAAATATCCATTTGTGATGCCAGTCCTAGTTGGCAAGACTCACTTTCCAAGAGGGAAACTCCCTCTGCAATGGCTCAGGGAAAGAGGCCAGACTTCACCCTGTCTTGTTCCAGAAAACAAGAATCTCTCAGTCGGTGTTTACGAGAAGGTTGTCAATTTCTCTGCAGCTGGAGGTGAAAAGAATGACACTCTCTTGTCAGCCCAGCAAAGCCCCTGGAATGTGCTGTGGGCATGGAGTGGTTTCTCTGTGTGTGTGTGTGTGTGTGTGTGTGTGTGTGTGTGTGTGCGCGCGCGCGCACGCACACACATACAGCTTGTGCACAGGCGGGCACACATTTGCCCTGGGGAGGGTGTGGGAGGGGTGCCAGGAAGCAGATGTATTGGAAGAACAGCCTCAGAGCTGGGACTTGCCTCCTACACTTGTACACTGTGTTTGTTGTGCATAAGGGGTTGGGTGATGAGCCAGAAATAATTCTCAACTGGGACAGAGCTGGGTGGCTTCCTAATGGTTTGCTCAGGGGGAGGTTCCCCCTGATTTGCCCCGGTGGAACTGTTGTTGACAGATGATGGGGGCCCCCTCAGTTTAGACCTCCACATTGAGAACACTGAAGATGGAAAGAAAAGGCTTGCTCAGTAGGGCACACTCCGCGTCGTGGATGGATGCATGAGGTGCTCTTGCAGCTGCCTGGAGCCTTTGTCCTTGCATAGAAATGTCAAACTGGGTGAGGAGGGGAAAGGTCGTCTATGCTAGCAGACTTCCTGTAGGTGGCACTGGATTGTGTCTTGTTTAATTCGGAATTGTCCCTGTGCTTTTATCCCAATAGGAAAAGAGCTAAGAAATCCAGCGTTAGTGGAAATGGGTAGTCACCCTTGGTCCTATTCTGCTAAAAGTGTTCCTAACTCCCACTCCTTACTCTTGGAGAAGTGCACCAGGGAAGAGTTCATGAAAAGCTTAAGGCAAAAGACGTGTGTACTCCCTGGACCTGGTTCTAACAAGGGCTGCTGGAGCAAGCAGTGTTCTCCACGTCTGCTACACTTAGCTTCTGCTCTCACTTTTCAGTAACTTGTGAGGATGTGGGCATCTGTGTTGTCCACTCTGCTACCTCCCAACCGCCTGGTTCTGTCTTCCAAGGGCCAAATGGAACCAAAAAACAAATGAATCTCCTTGTTGTATCCTTAGTAACCCTATATTTTGAAGTAGTGAGGATATCATTTGGGGGAAAGAGGCCACGGAAATATGTTTGTGAAGCAAAAGCAGCAGTCATAAGAGTAATGATAGCATCCCTCCCACTGCCCCACTCTGTACTGCAAAGCTCTGTCTTGGCAGGGGTCCTGGGGCTGGCAGCCTTCACCCACTACATCTCCCACTTCTCCTGTTGGCTGGACTCCCACTCTCCTCTTGGCGTCCCTCGATTCCTGGCAGGCTACGTTAATCCCACATAATATTTTACGCAAATTTATATGAACCCCTTTACAAAGCCTAGCAAGGAAGCACTGTTTCTTTTCCTTGATAGAATTAATCACTTAGAACTTGGCTCGAGGAAACCAGTCCCACTTATGGGTCCTTCCTTCTGGCTTCTAAGAAGCATTCCCAGAAGAAGGAAAGATTTCCCATCTTTTTGCCTGGTCCTGGCCCCCCAATGTGTTGTCTCTTTGGGAATTCTCACCAGTCTTCTTTGAACAGCTCTTCCACACGTTGCCTGGGAATTTCTCCATGAAATCTTAGATCTGCACCAACCCCTTGGGGCTCAAATTCCCACACACCCCTGGGTGGTTTAGATTGTTGTCTGTATCAACAACAAGATAAACTTATTGTGGCTGCCCAGCCTTCTCTAAAGACTTGTGGGAACCATTTGTGGATTACTTCTTTGATTTTTCTTATATAGAATTTTATTTCCACTCAGATGACAGTTTCCCAGAGCAGTCTTTGGTGTCAGAAATCAATGAAGACGCTGAGCTCTGGGTTTTCAATCAGGATAATTAAAGTTAAGACCAACAGCACCTCACACTGCCCCTGTAGCCTTATTAATAAGGAACACACTGACTGCAGTTAATTTTTCACCACTGGACAGAAGATCCAAGGAGTAGGGTATATATCCCGGCACATACATATGGCTTCCACATATAGACTGTACTACAAAAACAGAGTAGAATTTCTCTGTTCTTGTTTTCTTTAAGCAAAGACGAATAGCAGATTGCTGCATCTAGCACCTCAAAGTTTTCAACAAGTTGTGACGAATGGAAAAAGAGTAACTATAGACGGAGTTGCTTTTTGCAGGCAGCGTGGGTGGCAGTGGCCTTCTTTTTCCTAACTGGTGTGAGTGAAGGGCTACTTGACTGAGCTAATGGCAATGGCATTGAGAGTGCATTGTCTGTCTTTGATCTGAATACCCCACTCTCCATTTTTTTTTTATCAAGGGGTCGCGACAATATGCACATACACCCTGGAAGCCTTCTCAGGAAGTCACAGACAGCATTGAGTAGGATACTTGTGAATGTCATTTATCAGTTCTCAGTGTTATTGATCAAAATGTCAATGCCCCCTAAAAAAAAAAAAAGCAAAAATCCAGACATAGACATTTAGCCTAAAAGTCAAGACAGCTGCATCCCACTTTGGCATTTTCAGGTCATTTTCCCAGCTTGTTTCTGTGCTCTCATATGGGCTCTGGAAGACAATAGTGATGGCTCAAGCCATTGGTTTCCTGTCTTCCACATGGGATGTCCAGATTGAGTTCCCAGCACCTGACTTGGTCTAAGGATATTATGGGAATTTGGGTGGGGGTGGGGGTGGGGTCGATGGAGTGTGAACCAGTTGGCAGAAGATCTTCCTGTCTCACTGTTTCCGTGTTTCTCAACCAAATAAACTTATTGACTAAATAAAATAAAACCTCTAAAGCTTAGATAAGTGGTCAGATTTATTGAAGTTCCACATCAGTTAAGCAGCACAGACTGCACCCAGCAGAACTATTTAGAATACTTTTTTTTCTTAAATAAAGGTTTATTTATTTTTATTTGAAAGAAATATGGAGACGAGGGAAAGGGTGTAGGGTTAGAGGAGAGAGCAAGCGCTAGAGAGCTTGAGCTCCTCCATCTGCTGATTCACTTCCCAAATGGCTCCAGTACCAAGGTTCGACTGGTCTGTAACTAGGGGCCTAGAGCTTCTTCTGGGTCTCCCATGTGAGTGCGGGGGCTAAATGATTTGGGCCATCTTCCATTGCCGCCCCAAGCCATTGGTGGGGAGCTGGAGTGGAAGTAGAATGGCCAGTTCACAAGTGGAGGATTAACTGGCGGTCCATGGCACCGGACACCCATACTTCTGACCTCTTGTCTCATTTATTTTTCTGAACTTCATCTACTGCCACTCCATGTTAAAATGCCTGAAGCACATGCACATTGCTACATAAAATTTACCTGATAAAATCATGTCCGTGCTCTGTTAAGGAGATTTTCAGTTTTGAAATAGGATTTACTTTAAAGAAATTTAGAAAATAGAGTACAGCAATTCCCACACACTAGTTTGTTGTGAAAATGTAACAATAATATGGCAAATGCTTCAAAAGTAATGACCCCGTGCTGATACTTTACTGTTAACTAAAATCTATACTTGGTTCAAATTCCTTTAGGTTTTATCTATTGTACTTTTTTCTATCCTGGGTACAGTGTTACATTTTTTACTGGTTATTTTCTTCCCATATTGTCTGTAATGTCTGCTAGGACTTCTTGTTTTAAAAATGTCATTATTTTAAAAGACAGAGAGATAGGCAGAGAAAGAGCTCCTATTTGCTGGTTCCTTACCTAAGTGCCCTTAACAATTAGGGCTAAGCTGAGAACGAAATCCAGGTCTCCACTTGGGTGGCAAGGATCCAAGCAAGACTTGGGAGTGGAGCCGGAACATGAACAAGCATTCTCTTATGAAATATGAGAACCCCAAGAGACACCTTAGCTGCTGTTTTCAGCATTCACCCCTCCCTGTTTTTGATTACCTTGAAATAAGTGGTTTGGGGTGTGTCATGGAAAATAGTGACGAGTAAACTTTATTCTGATCTTATGTCCTTGAGGAAATACTCCCTCTTCAATATGTCTTATCCCTTGGTGTTCACCTTGACTATCTGCTGCAGGTAGTGTGTGTCTACTTTCTTTCCGTATAAAGTTAATTTCTTCGCCGAGTTAAGAATGCACTCTTTGGAAGGAAGTCCCTTGGTGTACTCCATGCTTGAGAAATGCTGATCTTCCGTATGGGGGCAATAGCTGTAAATTGCTTGAAAGGCACTTTCGCTTTGTAAACCTTGAGAGCAATGCCATGGTTAGAAATAGTAGAGCAGCCTTGAATGTGGAGGAAAATCTATGTATTTTGTGCAGTGATGCCCACGTCTCACACACGAGCGCCTGGGTATGAATTCTGGCTTGGTTTCTAATTCCAGTTTTCTGCCACGAACACTCTGGGATGCAGTAGATGATGGGTGAAGCAATTAGGATTCTGCCATCCTGTGAGAGACCTGGGCTCCTGTCTGTGGCCTGGCCCAGCCCAGGCAATTGTGGGTACTTGGGAAGTGAAACAACGGCATTTATCTCTCGATCTCTCTCTCTTCTTAAAAAAATAGATAAAAAAAAAAAGGGACATGGGAATAAAGGTAAGATTTTTAAAAGTATCAGGAAACAGCTAGATTTTTTTTTCCTCCTGGTTTGAGTGAGGACCTTATTGAATAATTTGCATATTGTACAGCCACCTGTGTGCAGGTTAAGCTTTCGGCGGTCATAATTCACTCCATAAACATCTGTTGGTGCTTGTTCTTTGTTCAGTGCTGAGGTCCATCCATTTGACCTTCAAAGCGATACCACTCAGCCTCCGTTTTCAGATAAGGACATGGCAGCACTAAGTCGACACTGGGTCTCCTTGGTAAAGCTGCAAAGAGCCTCTGGCTTTTGGACAGTGAGGACAGTGCCTTGACCACACTCAGCGGTGCGGTCACCCTCATACCACCAAGAACAGGACAAACTGCTTTTATTAAATGTTTCCAAGAGGGCCCCTTATTTACTGAGCCATCCTGGCCACCGAGACATCAAGGACTCAGCTTGAAGTTTTATTTGGCTCATCCTGGGATTCCAGCTGCTCTGGCCACAGACTCCCTGCCCCTCTTCCCTGAAAGCCCTACCCTCTGCCAACTTTTCTCTTGGATTTGTTGAAATTCTACTACTGAAAAGAAGTAGTATATGGAGTAGTCTTGTGTACCTATTGTTTAAAGGTGTATCAGTGTATTTATATGGAATTATTGCTGTGGTTATGTCAGTGTGCACTGAGGAGCTCCATTTATTCTGGCACTTTATAAACTAGCCCAGAGTTGGTATGGCAAATAATAGATACCTGGTATATACATTGTATTGTCTCAGACATTCTAGAAAATGCCCTCAAATAAAGGAGAGTAGACTAGGACACTTAGCACTGAAAGATTCATAAGATATAAGTTGGGAAGCTAAAAGAGTTCGTTAAGATCAGGGACTGGAGATGGAGGTTCTCAAAAGAACTGAAGATTTGGGCTGAAATGTCTTGGAAAGACAGAGCCAGCTAGACAAAGGAGAATTCTTAAAGATCAAATTAACCTGATCACCTGTATTTGTGATGTTCACCGACATGCTTTTCCCTTTCCATTCCCCAAAGATTCTCCTGAGCCTTCTTTCACAGTCAACTACAGCAGTTGACACCAAAACTGTTGACGGTCTCAGTTTCATTCTATGAGTGGATTAAGGTGAAAGTCAAGATCTGTATTCCTCAATGATTTAGGAGCTGAAACTCTCCAAGTTCAATGATGTTCACTGCCCATTGTTTCCCAACACTACACATGTTCAGTTTACAGACAGCATCTTGTTCTTCTCTTTAGCTCTTCTAGTCTTCATGCTTATTTTAGCTGCTTTTGATCCGATAGGATCCCTACAGCTAATATACTCTGTATACAAATACACACTAAACAAAAAACATCCATTATTCTGGAATTACTTTTCCTTCCTTCTGGAAAATGAGTTTGTCAGCCTCAAGGCAACTAATTTTTAGAAGGTTTATGGCAGAAAGGAAAATATCATCTAGATTTTGTTTCTTATTATCCCATGTGCCTGGTGGGCGGAAGGGCAAGTGGTCTAGCCAATAGTGTTGGGAGATCACGGATGAAAGGGACCCTCTACCACCTAGTACTTGAGTGGCAGGAAGGAAATCACTTAAATGATTTTGCAGTCATATCAAAATCTGAATGTCATCATAACATGAATCTGGAAGACAGAAAAGAGGTTTTAGCAAAGGAAAAAACAATGAAACAAAATAATAACTATATTCTATACTGTCCCCCAAATCAATTTTGCCTCTTACTACCTTTAAGTCCATCTTTTATCCAATCCACACTAATGTCAGTGTACTGTTTCTCTAAATAACAAGTGAAAATTTTCTGTTGTATTTTTAGAGTAGGAATGTGCTAGGAAAGCCTATGTGTTTTCAGAGAAATACTGGTTTCTTCCCAGTGACTACTGACCAAGAGCTCAAGAATTTCTGCTCTACTTGTCAAAGTTTTAGATGCATGGGGCACAATTCTTAAAGAAAAATTCAAGGAAACATCAACTATTTTGTCCATTATATGAAAATGTATGTAGGAATCACCTTTTTGTTACCAACTGGACTATGCAGTTATTTGAAAATCTGTCTCTAAAAAATATTGGTAAGAAAAAAAGACAAAGTCTAGGACCCAGCACAATAGCCTAGCGGCTAAAGTCATTGCCTTACACACACCAGGACCCTTTATAGGGTCTGGTTCTAAATCCTGAGGCCCCACTTCCCATACAGTTCTCTGCTTGTGGCCTGGGAAAGCAGTCAAGGATGGCGCAAAGCCTTGGGACCCTGCACACTTGTGGGAGGCCTGGAAGAGGCTCTCAGCCCCGGCTTTGGGTTGACTCGGCTCCAGCCATTGCAGCTGCTTGGAGAATGAATCAACAAATGGAAGATCTTTCTCTCTGTCTCTCTTCCTCTCCATATATCTGACTTTCCATTAAAAAATAAAATAAAGTTTAAAAAAGAAAAAGAATAAAGTCTAAATTGCAAGCAAAAAAAAAAAACACAGGACAAAGTTGTAAATATTATCTGTGCCATATTAGAAAGATCAACATAGTATGTTTCTTCCAATTATATAAATCCATTTTGATGAAATGTTACAGTATTTGAAAATTTCCTCCATCTTCCCTCTCTCCTTTTTCTTATGTACATAGGATAGGGAAAAGGAATCAGAATCAATAAATACAAAATATTAAACACAAGAAAAGTATTTCAAAACATATCATTATTTGTTGTGGGCCTCACAATATTAAAGGGTTGGATCTCTGCAAGGTTTATTGGTGAGGGAAATGAATGGCATGAAAGAGGAAAGGGATAAGACAATACAAGAACTCAGAGAAATGCAAAGTGCGTTTGTATAATTGTTGAGTGCTGAGGAAATAATGCACTCTGTCCATCATCTGTCTATCCTTAAATGTTGTTCTGCCCAAGCACACATAATAGTTTATGCCTTGCAACAACATACATAAAACCCTACCAATTTTGCCTTTTTAACAGGCTTCCCTACACCAAAGCTACTTCATCTTTCCTTTTGGTTGGCACATATGTTCATTTTATAGAGTGATCTTGTGCCTTTGTCTAAGTTCATCTTCCAGTTCCACTGGGCCTCACTGAAGTTACACTCTTCTTTCAACCTTTGCCTACTCTGTCTTAATAACATTTGAATATTGACCCAAGTGCTTCTCTCAAACTCCTGTACTTCCTACACTACTTACATGGCTTATTTTTTCCTTGTTTTATAAATGTTATTTTTGATGATGTTTACATAGCCGAAAAGGATGCATGCCCATGTGGATCAGCTACTAGAGTGGGAAGGGTGAAGGAATAGGGGAAAGTGGGCAAGACCATTATTTTACAATTTTCTTTTTCTTCTTCCTGTACCTGGGGAAATGGGGTGGAGAAGGGGAGAAGCCATATCCAGCAGGCCACGAGATGTCATCCCAGGGTGCCTGATATGGAACATGCTCCAAGGGTACCACTCAAGTGATTTTAATAGTTCTGAGATGCTGTTGATTTTGTTGCTCCAGGGATAAGGAAATCCTTCCAAGCTCCATTGGCTGACAGTCCACCTTAGAGTTTCCATTTGCCCAGCTACTTGCTGTCAAAGCCTGGCTTGGAGACCTGTCCAATTTGTTTGCCCTACATCCTCTGCTATGGTATTTTTCTTGAACTTTAGACGGTCTGTAGAGCACAAGCAACACATGCATTGTGTTTGAAATATTTACGTATGCATTGGTATGACTTCTAAACTGTACTGTTAAATTGTCAATGCAGGGAAATATCCCTAAAGTGGGTACTGTACTGTTAGCATGGATCTTCATAGTTCTGATGTTAAACTTGTTAATGCATACATATTGAGAGGTAGTTGGTTTGGCTTAGTTTGTTTGAGAAAGATGCAGGCAATATTTTGCAAGTGACTTAAAACATCTGCATGAAATTATTTTCTTGTGTAACAGAATCACATAAAGTGGAGTGAATGTGGGTAAAGTTGAGTAACAGAAATATAGTACAGAGTATATACCATCTTACTTGAGTCTTCTGAATCTGGTATTATACCCACTATTTCAAAGATGAAGGCATTGACTATAAGGGAGATTATATAGCTTGCTGAGAAACAAAATTTAAACCCTTGTCTTCTGTCTCAAAACCAAGGATCTTCTGCAACGTCAATATATTGCTTTCCCAAGAAGATGTCATAACATAGACTATTGGGTGAATATGATTAAATATAGAATTAAAATAAAACAAATCAGAGTTTAAATATATTTGATATTTATTGCAGGTTTTTAACCTGAGTAAGTATTCCTAAATATTAAGAATCTCAGATAACTTCTTACAAGAAAGAGTTTCATTTAGGATTTATAAAAGTGTGTGTGGAAGGGACAAGGGCAGATGCAGGAAGAATAAATGAGGATTGGAAAAGCCCCAGTATGTATGGAGAGCTTCCTCACTAGAGAGGTGAAAGTGATACCTAACTCAAGATGAAGGATGGAGTTTGAATTTAGTTTTATCAGTCAGTTTTGCTGCTATGCTGCTGTGTATAAAAGAAGTCCCAAATCTCAGAAACATACTATCCCTGAGTCTACAGACCGCATATGCCCCTGCTGGGTTTAGTTAAGTTTTTCTATCTTCATGTGGATTTATTTTGCAGGTTTCAGGCCATGTTTTCTCAGCCAAGGAGCTGGGCTGCAAGAGCTCTAATGACCAGGAGTACACTTGCTAGTGGAAGACGTCAGAAACTCATAAAGACAAGTGAGTTCTTGTGTTTGCTATTAAAGCTCCATACAAATACTTTGTTACTTCCATTCACTCGTTTTGGCAAAACAAAGTGACGTATCTAGGGCCAGCATCACTAAGATGGAGAAGTAAACATTGCTTTGCCCAGAGGGAAGCAATACCAAGGGCATAGGAAGAGAAAACATTGTGAACCAATCATACTCTCTATTGACATTTGTATTATTCTTAGGGGGGAGGAGTAGGCCAATGATGGAAAGCCATAAAAATTAGAAAAGGGGCTGGCATAATGGCTCAATGAGCTAATCTTCTGTTTACAAACAGTCTCCCATACAGGTGCCATGTTGTGTCCTGGCTGCTCCAATTCCCAGATTCCTGCTTGTGGCCTGGGAAGGAAGCAGAAGATGGCCCAAAGGCTTGAAACCCTACAGCCTCATGGGACACCTGGAAGACACTCTTGGCTCCTCTTTGTAAAAAATGCGCCTTTCCAATAAAAATAGACTTAAAAGATTAGACAGGAGTTCACATAAGTGTAGGGAGTATTCTCTTAAACTAGAACATGGTAGAATAAAGTTAGAACTATAGGAGCAAGTGTGGAAAAGAATGACCTACCACGGAGAGCAGTGCCTGCTATTGTAACCCAAGACTCACCAAATGGTACATTGAGAGTAAAGAGGAAAAAGTAAATAAAAGATATACTTGTAAGGAAGTAATGCAGAAAATGTTTTTCTTAGTTGTCCCAAAACTTTAGTATTGTGTCTTAGAAGAACATGTCATTGCTAAAGCAAAGGAGGCTGGGCTAAGACTAGAATGATGAATCTCTAGGAATGAGTCTCTGCTGACATTAGATGACATTGAACTGTCACATGGATGTATGGTGGCCTGCACTGTGGTACAGTGAGGCATTCCATATTGCTTTGAGCCCAGGTTCTTCACTTCTGATCCAGCTGCCTCCTACTTCTCCTAGGAAGGAAGCAGCAAATGGCTCATGAATGTGAGCCCCTGAAACCAGAGACACAGATTAGAGCTCCTGGATGCTGGCTTCAAGGTTGATCCAGATTTGGCTGAAAGAACCACTGGTAAGTAAGCCTGCAGATGAAAGAGCTTGCCCTAGCTCTCCCTTGCAAATAAATAAATAACTACCTTTTACAAATAAAATGTGCATTGGAATCAGTAATCATATAAAGAATACAGATCAGAAATACAAAACTATCTCCATAAAGGTGATGATCTCAAACATATAAATTTACTAAATCCCTTAACTGATTGATAGAGATATTCGTTTATTAAGGAAAGATATCAAATTATCATAATCTTATGAATACTTTATTTTCTGTATTTCTAATGAGCCATATGGCCACAGCATATGGAGAGCAGGTAACGTTTTCAAGGTTACATGATCACTTTTCTTCTAGGTATTCCCAGACGTATTAGGTAAAATAAGGTATTTTCTTTGGGCCTTCAAGAGATTCTAGGGTGGGTGGGTGTAAAGTTTCCAGGTCCTGGGCCTTCCTCAAAGCCAAAGAAAACATGGTAATTACTATCTTGATTGGCTAAGATAAGGAAGAAGGAAAAACTTTAAGAAAGTTTACCAGAACAGGAGATTGCTGTGCCAAAGTCCTGATGGTCACCCCTAATGAGACCAGGCATCCCAGGAAGAAATTCCCCTGGGTTAGGACACAGGCCAGAGGCTTTCTGATGTTATTAGTCATGAGTGCTGGAAGGGTTGCTCAGGGCCTTACTTAAATCAGAGCACTGAGTGGGGAGTTTCAGGGCACCAAGAGACTAACTGTGCGTCTCTGACCCTTTGTTCTCACTCAGACATTGTGCAACTCCACTCAGATGTTGTCTACACAGGTTTCATGTTTCCGCCATGTCTCATGATGCCTGTACAGTTTTAGACTTTTTGCTGTTTGTTTATATTCTGTGGGGGGCACCTAGAAAGTTCTGATCTGTTTAAAGTGATGGTTGGGAGTTGAATATGTTCTTAATTCACTGATGACAGCTTCTTTGAAGGGAATGGCGAGTCCTGGTAGCATTCATCCTTTATTCTTCATATCTGAGGTATTGTTTTCATGGGGTCTGTCACTCCATCCTTCGAAATAACGTAACGGAGAGCATAAGATCACAGCTCTTATCTGTGACCTTAGAGTGAATTTTCCTTCTGGGAAAGTAGCAGCAGCTGCAGTCTTTGCGGCTTGTGGCACTAGAGTGGTTTCAGACTTCTGTAAAATAATTTGTCCAAAAATCTTCCTAGACCAGTGTACCACGGCAACAGTTTGAATGAATTTCATGGGCCAATTTTTAATGCAAAGCAAAAGTATTTTTAAAAGAAACACAACACAGTGAATCTGTTAGTGTATGTGTAGACTCTTACACTCATGTTTTGGTCAATGATAAACCATATGTAATCCCATCTATCACAAAACAAGTTGCATAAAAATATAATGCATGTTAGTTAAGTGTAAATGTAGCGTGTAATAATAAATACTTAATGAGATCATGTCTTTATTTCACAAATAGCTGTGACTTTCATTCTGAGGCTGCAATGGCTCTGAGCATTTTACAAATAATAACTTCATTGGTTTATCACAAATTCATGAGATAGACAATATTACTTTGACCTTGTAGATATGGAAACCATGTATCAAGAAGCTAATGGACTTACCTGGACTACCTAGCCACTAACTGGCAAAAGTGAGCTTCTCACTGAGGAATAATTATAGATGAACATATTACTGGATTAACACTATACTGCAGAGTCCAAAGGAAGTTCATGGTACAACACATGGCATTGACCATCTTTATTATTGATTAGCATTGATTTTTTAAAATTAATTTTATTACAAAGTCAGATATACAGAGAGGAAAGACAGAGAGGAAGAGCTTCCGTCCGATGATTCACTCCCCAAGTGAGCCGCAACGGCCGGTGCGTGCCGATCCGAAGCCGGGAACCTGGAACCTCTTCCGGGTCTCCCACGCTGGTGCAGGGTCCCAATGCATTGGGCTGTCCTCGACTGCTTTCCCAGGCCACAAGCAGGGAGCTGGATGGGAAGTGGAGCTGCCGGAATTAGAACCGGCGCTCATATGGGATCCCGGGGCGTTTGAGGTGAGGACTTTAGCCGCTAGGCCACGCCTCCGGGCCCGATTAGCATTGATTTTTTAATGTTCTTATTTGACCAAGTATTAGTTTTACTGTCTTAATCAGTTTTTGTCCCCTTAATTTGCTTTTACTGGTATACCGCACAGTGACACTGAATGTCCAGAAGTTACTCAGTTTTACACCTTTTGGAGCCTCAGTTCATTCATCTCTCAATTGAAAACAGTCCTTTCTGGGTTTCCCACTGCCTTAGATTTTGGAAAGTTTAAGTGAGACAGTTTATAGGAAAATAGTTTGAATGAAATCATGATTCCAACATACATTGTTTTGACCCATGGTGAGAAACAGTGTTCACATTTCATATGATACAGAGACTGTTCTAAACGGCAAGTGGCACAAATGAGAGGCAACGTCTTCTGGTCTTGCTTACATGTGCGCATGCACATATACACCTGAATTCACTCTAAGATGAAAACCCCTTCAGTGTGTTGGCTTCATGGCATAGATAGGTTTTATGCTATTTTACAAAATACAGCGCAAGTTTGAAATTCTCAGGACCTCAGAAGGTCCATGAGAGCCACCTTTTAAAGTGGGGTTACAAGGTGGGCATCAGAACCAATGAATCTCAAGTCCTTGCAAGCAAGACAGTCAGGCTGCGGTGAACACAGCCTCCAGGCCACAGATATTTGCACAATTTTACTAGGACAAACACCCAGGGTACCAATGCTTTCATGGAAATTCTGGCTGTGTGACTGTGTTAACTTTGGCTTACGCTTGAAGCTATTTTCAGAACTCTTCACAAACTTACAGGAAGTGCCTTCCCTTTTTATTTACATTCAGCATTGTTAGTTTTAAGCACTGCACACACAAAAAGACCTTTTCCTTTGCCTCTGCGACTAGGGCCTTTTTTATATATAATTATACATATATGAACAGCTTTGAAAACACGAAAATGCACATTTGTGGCGAAAGAAAAACCCCTAACTCTTGCATGATTGAGATGCTAGATGTGATGGCTCTTTCTAGAAAAGCTTGAGGACTCCCAAACGTGGTCGAGAAGACTGCGCTCCCTGGGCTCCAGTGTGAGCTGTGGCAGAGCCAATAAACACATAAAGACCAGAGGCTCCATGGAGAGTCGGGGCTCCCCATCTCTTTCATGAGTAATGAATGTGGCAACCACAGAGTCTTGGAAAGGATTGAGATTCTCAAATCTGCAAGACGACTTTCAAGTAGGTCTGCGCACTCTTCCAGGGACTTGCTGGGGGGATTAAGGAATGAATAAGAGTAGGTTCAGGTAGAACAGAAGGGGTTTGGAAATGAGGGGATGACAGGGAGTGTTGGAAACCCTCCTCCCGCCATCCTGAACTGTGCGTGTTTAAAGTTTGGTTCTCTAGGACCTGCTGTGCAACCTGACCAAGTTTCCCAGCCCATCTCTCTAGAGGAGTAAGGCAACTTGTTCCCACAGGGGCCCACCTGAGGCAGCTGTCTGACTCAAGGCTGTCTCACTGTCCTGGGTGGTCTCAGGCTTTTGAAAGGGAGCATCCTTCTCTTGAGAAAATACACATGAAGTAAACAGAACAGAAGTTGGCTCTCACGTACTGGTCTCCTCCTTCCACTCCAGTGCCTTGGTGCTTGCTTCAATACAGGGGGCTTTCATGTGTCAGATACGTACATGTCTGGTCTAAATTCCAGTAAAGAGCATTGGCAGGAGGGAAGAAGCAGGGTGCTTGTAGGTTCAAAAGAGCTGCAATCATCTGGTGACCCTGATGTCTCAGGACACAGTTTTCAAAGGGATGGGGGCTCACAGAGAAGTGAAGTGTTCGTACTACCTACAGGAGTTGCTATTCTACAATACAAATTTGTTTTGCTTTTACATGAAAACTATCTTTGGATCACAGGTATGGCTCAAGAAATGGATGAATGTCAATATTGCCTTTCATTGCTGTATTCACAGGAATCAAGAATAAAAGGAGGAAGGCCTTTTGTATTTGTTGAAAGAGAGGGCATGCTCATTTCTATACCGAACACATGATTTCCTACTTAGCTAGTGACTCACAGCTTCCCCTTTATGTATCTAAGACCCTGTACAATTCAAATCTGTCAGTGACTTCACCAGACAGAGTAGTGTGACTAAGGCAATTGTTCGTTATTAGAGTGGTAAGGGGAAAACCAGCAAAGGAGGGAACCAAGAGGGAGCCGTGGGGACAATTCCCTTGATCACTTCATCAGTAACCATGACTGACCAGGTTGTTTTTGGGAGTCTGAAGAAAGCAAGAATCTTTGTTTAGTTGCATTAGTCATAAAAAGATTCATCATTCAGTCACCTCATCTTAAGAGCACTGGGATTTCAAGGCAAAAAAAAAGGAGATGGCAAAGAAAAAAGAGATTTCTAAAAGCTTCCCACTTATGAGCTGCGACAGGAGAGAAGCATATTAGAAATGGAGAAGCAATCAAAGGAAAACTAATCACAATATAGTGAGTCATTGGGCATAGTCTTTTTTTCCCCCTTCTATTTAAAACCATTCGGATGCAAGTGGATTTAAATTCCTGTCCCATGAAAATAAAAGACAACATCATGTTGGCCGCAAGTTCCATTTCCTAGGACACCGAGTTTCTCAATATGTAAAAACATAAAACACACTTTTGAAAAATAAAGGCATTTCCATGCTAAATTTGGCTATGTTTGCCTCTGTTTTTTTGGAGTGCAAAGAGAGAGAGAGAGAGAGAGAGAAAGAGAGAGAGAGACCATACTGACTAATACAAAGTGACCTAGAGAATGCATCTCTCACCAAAGAACTTTCAGGATGAACTACAGAGTAAGATTCCCCACAGAGAAAAAAGGACAGGTATCTGTTTCAGTTCTGAAGACATGCTCTTGGAGATGTCAGGAGGGCAGTGTTGGGCAGGATGGCAGAACTTCATTCTGGTGAAGATTTGCAATGTCTGCTGTGGTGTCAGAGTCCAGTGGGGAAGCATCCATGCTGCCTCTTTGTTAAGCAGAGGAATCAATCACATCAGTACTTCTTCTATTAGTTGTCAGGATAGGAAATCACTGACAAAGTGAAAAGTGGTTGAGTGGAGGTTGATGGTATCAGATCGTGTTCTTTGTAGAATTAAAGTGTGTGGAAGAGATTGGGGAACAGAAAGTTCCAATGACGATGGGGGAGGGGAAGAAGCAGAAAGATAAGGTTCTAAAACTATCTCCTCAAAAACCCATGATCTCTCAGATCTGAAATGAACCAAAAGTCTGCTTCAAGGAATGCTGCAGCAGAAGAATTTGCTTCGTTTTAAAACAAATAAACAAAAAACCAAGTTTCTTTAAAGAATTGGAGATATGTCAAGTGTCAGAGAGATAGATGAGGAGAACTTTCATTCATTCATTTGTTCATTTCCCAAATGCAACAACCAGAACTATACCAGGCCAAAGCCAACAGCCAAGAACTCAGCTCAGATCTCTGGTGTGGTCATGGACCCAGCTACTTCGGCCATCACTACATGCCTCTCTGGATGTGCATTAATAAGAAAGTGAATTGGAAGCAGAGAACCTGGGACTCAAACACAGACACTGTGACATGGGATGAGTAGATTGAGTGTGAGGCGCTCAAGTTTGAATCGGTTTGTAAAGAGCACATATCTCAGCAACGGGAATTCATCCAAAATTGAAGCAAAAAAAAAAAAAAAAGCATCTAATTTTGGTGAAAGGTGAGCCAGAGAATAATGAAGTCATTGGAGCTTTACCAAATGTTAACAGGAATGACATCTCAAACAAATGAACACTTTGCAAATGCCTACCTTGTTGTAAGGAGGTAGGAAACAATGTTGAAAACGAAACTCACAACATCAGACTGTCTGCATGGATTTTTGATTAAAATCTTGACTTTGTTGCTGACTTAATTGAAAAAGATCAATGAGTAGCTCCAGCTCTTGCCCGCATTTGGGGAGTGAACCAGCAGATGGAAGATCTTCCTCTTCGTCTTTCCATCTCTCCAAAAAATCTAACCTGCCTTTCCAATTAAAAAAAAAAAAAAAAAAAAGATAAATGAAATGTGTATATTTGCATCCATATGATTAAAAGAGAAGATGAGGACGTGAAATAGAAAAACAAATGCTGATAAGAATAATGAAAAATAATTGTTGAAGTACATCATATAGGCATTGCAAAGACAATAATACCGCATGACTGAGAACTTTATGGAAATGAACTTAGAGGAAATGCTCTAAGTGAAACTCAATATAATAAAAGAAGAAATATAAAATCTCTAAATAGCTGCATAAGTCATTGAAAGTATAACTGAAACCCCTTCCAAAAATAATTTCATGGTTCATTCAGATGGCTTTACCATGGAAGTATACCAAATATTTTTAAAGCAAAGAAAACCAATCTCACATAAATACACCTAAAGTTCTCAAAAAGTGGCAAATCTTTGTATTTTGTTTTATTAAAGCAATATAAGCTTTATTCCAACACATGACAAAGCTGTTATAAAGAAGAAAATCTACAAGGTCAATGTCTCAATTATGTAGAATCAAGCATGTTCTCAGTAAATGGTAAGCAGTGAAATATACGTAGGATAATAATAGTGGCTAAATTTATTCTAGGAATGCCTGTCTGTTTAATACAGATACTAATTCAGCACATTTTGTGTACATGAGAACAAAACAAATTATGAATCATAAAAAATTCAAATATTACATCTTCTGTAATTCAGTAGTGGCGCAAATTTTCTCAAGGAACTAGAAATGGATGGAAATTTCTTAATCTGATAGAAGGAAACTATAAAGATGGTGTAGAAAATACTTGGTAGATGATGAAACATTGAAAGCTCTCTTTGATGCTGGAATTGAAGCATACATACTATCTTACTTAACATTCAACATTACTCTAAATTCAGGCCTAAATAATTTAATTAGTTAGCAAAATGAAAGCAATAAAACATATAGGAAAACAGAAATTGACTTATTCAGAGATGATATAACTATTCGCATAAGAAATTTAAAAATATAACATTAAATTTCATGTAGTTGCTATATGGCAGGTCAGCTTGCAAAAATCAGTTGGAACCTATATACCAAGAAACAAATAAGTAATAAACAAAGGCAGGATGATAATACCTGAAAATAACAAGCATTATTGAGGAAATTAATCAAGAGAAAAAAATGAAGAAATTTTAGTGTTTCCTTTGTTAAAACACATGTTTAAAAACATGAATCAAAATAACCTTTCTATGAAACTCGAAAAGCTGATTATAAAATTAACATAGAAATGCAAAAAACCAAGGGTCATTGTGACAATATGGAATAAGATCAAGAATAAGTATGGGAGAATTAAACTACGAAGTAGCTAGACCAATGATAGAGCTGTGATAACTGAGAGAATATAGAAAGAGCATGATGATAAATGCAATACTAATCAGTGGACTGTCTCAAAAAATTCCATATGTTAGGTTAATATGCAACAGATTATTGTTGGGACACCTTTTAAAAAACATATAATGCCAGGCAAAGTGTATACACACATACATATACAAATATTTCTTAGTGCCTATCTATCATCAAAATGAATTGATTCCAGTTGGCTTCCAGTTCTAAATACAAAGTAAAGCAAAAAATGTTTGAGGAAGAAAATATTAGAACAAACCCAAAAGTACTAACCATAAAAGTGTAATGATGCATATTGTTATGCTAAAATTTAAAGCTTGCGTGTACCAAATTGCAACTAAGAAGAAAATGAAAAGGCAACCTATCAAGTGGGCAAAGGTAAACGCAATCTTTTAACAGAGGTCTTTTGAGTATATATGCATATTTTGAATATGTATGAACATACAAAAATGAACCAAAAAAACAGACAAACCAACCAAAGAGGGACAAAAGACCCAGACACTTCACAAAAAAAGATATATAACAACTGCTGAGAAGAATGTAGAATAGTCTGAATTTTCATACTATAGATATTAATTTAAATTGGCATACCAATTTGGGAGAAATTCCTATTCAATCTGAATAGATACCTACTTTATGAACTAAAAATTCCATTTCTAGGCATATGACCAACAAAAACATATGCACACAAAAACCAAAATTATGAGAATGCTCTATTATTAGTAACTGAGACTTGTAAATTACACAAGTATCTGTTAATTTAAGAAATGTGCTCAAACTGCTGTGTAGTTACATAATGGAATACTATATGGTAGTGAGAAAGAAAAAGCTAGAACTTCACAATATATGGATTTACCTAACAAAATAGCAGGCATAGAAGCTAGATACAAAACAATACTATGCTTTTCACTTTATAAGTTATTCTGTTTACAAAAAAAATCAGAAACAGGCAGAATTAGTAAACATGGATAAAAGAAAAATTGCAGACTTCTTGGTTCAGGCAGACAGTGATGGGAAGGGAAGAGGAAAGGCCTTGTGGCATGCTGGTTGCGTCTTGTTTCTGAATTTAAATAAAAGTCACAAGGGTGTGTTCAGCAAAGAACATTCACTGAGCTGTATGCTGAAGGTTTCTGCACTTTTCTGTATATGGATTATACATCATTAAATTAGTGAGTGATTTATGGTTTGTTCTAAACTCCAGCTAGTTTTTTTTTAAATTTTCATAGCACTGTTTTTGGCTAAGTTAATTAAAATAAAAGCTGACTGATTTATGCATTAATTTACAAAACTTTTTTGCCACACCTTTAACCATGAAACCTTTCTTCTTTTCTGCCAAAGCAGGATTTTCCATTCCTGCCTGGTGCCATCGCTTTAGAGAGTTGCCATTTCAAACATGACTGGAAGGTCCCATTCCTGCTTGGAGCCTATGTGAGTTACACATTTAGAACTTTTTAATTGTTATTATTTTCCATATGTCTTGTAGTTATAGGGATTCCTCCCCCCACACCTTCCCTTACTCCTACTCCACATATTACAATAGTATAGTCCTTCAGCCAACAGTCACAAGTCCAACATTCTGCTATTGAAGTATATCATGGCATTGTAGGTGTTGGCGATGGTGGAAAATCCTGTCATTATCAAGGTATATTTAACAGTTTTACTGGGAGTTCTCCTTTTATTCAGGAGTAAAGATGCATACTGCAATGTATCTTCACTTCCCGATATACAGTCATGTACACATTTACCCATATATCTATTTGACTTATATTCTTTATGAGCTTTTTAGTTACCAAAAGGTCCCGTGGTGTCCAACGTAGGCTTTTGTCAGTTCTTCCTCATCCTCTCCAAAAGAAGGTCAAGTTACATCCTCAAGTCCCTTTGCTGGAAAATGTTGGAATGAGAAGCTTTTGTACTTCCTCCTATGCCTGCTAGACCATGAACGGAATTGTTTCATGGCATTGTGTGTCTTAAGGGAAATCAGAACTGACACGAAAGTGGAAATCAGTTCTCTGAGATGCTCAAGATTTGCCAGGCATTTACTGGAAAATTAGTGCGCCCTAGAGATTTACTTTTATGAGAAAAGTAGAGGTTACATAGCCTTGGGAAGCATGTTCTGTCACAATTCCGTAAAGTTAACTTAAGGCTATCCTGTCTAAGGAGCCCTCATAGTAGAGAAACACCAAGCCATGGTTGAGAAGCCATCATCTTGGTAAAGCATTTCCAGATTCATCTGCACATAAATCATTTCTCCATTTATTTTACCATAGTGTTTTTTTAAAAAAAAAAAACCAGTATGTATTTATAAAGCACAGATTATGTGTCAGGAGCAGCAAGAGAACATGCTATATAATCAAAAGGGATTACAACCTGACTTAGTGTCTATGACTGTAACCAGGGACTAATAGTGGTGGGAACAGGCCACTAAGTGGACATAAATTTTGTTTCTACAATGGTGCAAATCTCTCTGTCTGGGTCGGCCCCAGGGATGGTAAGGAACCAGCAACTTGGGTTCTCACCTGGTACCTGCCAGAGTGCATAGTACCAAGGAGCTGGAATCAGGGCAGAACATCCTCAAATCCAGGCATTGCAAAAGGAAATGCAGGTATCACAAGGGATGTCTTACTGGCTACATCAAATTCCCACACCCAGTGATGACTTCTAAAGTTTTATAGTCCCTATTATGTTTTTACTCTGTTTTTTTATTATGATTTTCCATGATACAGTTTTATAGGTATATGAATTTTTTCACCTTACTTTACTCAAATTGCCCCCTCCTTCACCAAAATAGTCCTGCGCTGTCTTTTTATAAAAACTGAGAGGAGTGTTTCAAAGCTAGTAACATCATCATGCTATCACATTTCATCTTAAGTTGCTGAAATCTCTAACCAGAAGAGTAGTTCCCCTTATCAACTGTGTTGAAAAGAATTCCTTAGATTACAACTGATTCTTATGTCCTTAGTAACTCATTCACAATAGTTACAACTTGAAAGGAGCCCAAGTAACTATGTGTAGGTCTATCTTTCTCTGTCTCTGGCTCTCTCTTTCCTTTCAATGGATTAGTACTCAGGCACCAAAAAATAAAAAAGGGGTCATGGGAAATTGGGGCTAGCATTGAAGTGCAGCTGGTTGAGCTGCCACCTGTAATGTTAGCATCCCGTTAAGCACTGGTTCAAATTCAAGCTGCTGTAGTTCTAATTCAGCTCCCTGCTAAAGTGCCTGGGAAAGCTATGGAAGCTAACTCAGTCCTTGCGCCACTGAACTCAACACAAACTCAGCCCTGGCCACTGAGGACATCTGGGGAGTGAACTGGAAGAGGTAAAATTCTCTTTCTGTAACTGCCTTTGAAATAAATACATAATAAAAAAAAGAAAAGGGAAATTTTGACATATACTAACACTTGAATGAAACTTGAAGATATAATTGTGAGATTAACAGTTTATGATCCCACTTACATGAGGTTCCTAGAGTAAACAAACAACTCCCCCCCAAAAGTTGCAGATAATGTTTAGTGTTTGAGGCAAGGAGTGAATGGGAGTTAGAATTTATTAGTACACAGTTTGAATTAGAAAAAGTGAAGAAATTCTGGAAATGGGTGGTGGTAATGGTCATGAAAGACTGGGAGTGCATCTAGTGACCGAGATTGTACAATTAGTATATTAAAATAAAATCTGTATGTCAACCATATTTTATTACAAAATATAGGGATGTTTCTGGTGATCTGTTGGGTTGAGCATCCATTTGCATTTCATATCAGGGTTTGAGTGCTGCCACCATTTCTGATTCAGCTTGCGGCAAATACAGTAGATGGCGGTGCCACTACATTAGGTCCCTGTCACCCATGTGGAAGACCTGAATGAAATTCTCATTTTCTGATTTGCACATGTCCCAGCCCCTCTGTTGAGTGTACTTGGGGAGTGAATTGGTGGATGAGGGATCTCTTTGTCTCTTTCTATCTCTGTCTCTCTGTATGTTTTTAATTACCTTTCAAATAAATTAACACTTTAAAAAAATTAAAGGACATTTTAGTTCCTTGTATACCAACAACTTTGATTTTTGATTATGTTTTTTTTCTTTTTAATTTTTCTTCCTGTATCAAGCAACACGTGTCCTGTGTCTGACACTGGACAGTGTTTCTGTATATTCCCAAATGATCTAGAAAGACATTTTGTCACTGCTCTGTTTAACTACAATGACTCAAGACAGATAAATTTAGCAGCCCTGTAAAGAAGATACTGGATTTTTTAAACAATGGGAAGAAATATGCTAAAAGAGAAAAGAATGACATGGATATTAGAGTCAGAGGAGGCCTCTTTGTTTGAGAGAACGGAGCAACTCTATCTTCAGAAATTTGAAAAAAAAAAAAAAGGTTGGGGTTGGCATTGTGGCATAGTAAGTTAAGCTGCCACCTGCAACGCTGGCCTCCCAAATGGGCGCTGTTTCAAATCCCAGCTGCTCTGGCTTCCATCCCACTGCTTGTTTATGCACCTGGCAAAGCAGTGGAAGATGCCCCAAGTGCTTGTGTCCTTGAGCCCATGTGGGAGACCCGGAGGAAGCCCTGGGCTGTTGGCTTTAACTAGGCCCAGCTCTAGTCATTATGACCACTTGGGAGTATATTGGTGGACAGAAGATCTCTTTGCCTTTCCATAATCTGGTCTCAGATATGCTTACTTTTTAAATTTTGTAAAAATATGAGACCGGAGTTTTCATTTCCATTCTAGTAAAAGACTTGATGCTCCATTAAAGAAGAAGTTTAACAAACAAGACAGCAAAAAACATTCATTGGCAACATATATACAGGGACTATAAACAATTATCAAGGGAAAGGATGACAACATGGCTTATACAGAATACATTTTAAAATGGTCACAGATCCTTAAACCAACACTTTTACATTTTGCTGGTTAAAATGTAAAATGAAATTTAACAAAACCACACTTGGAACATTCTGATACACATAGGCATTTCTTTCTGTTTTTCAATTTTTTTAAAAAATTTCATGTATCACATATATGGAAGAACATACAGTATTTGACTTCTTATGTCTTGTTTCTTGTCCATAGCTTGTTTCACTCCACTTGTTCTCCATTTGCAAATGATAGAATTTCATTCTTTTTTATAGTTGATTATTGTTCTGGTGTGTAAGACTTTATTATTATTACTCTTATTTAAAATTTTGATTTTTATGATACAGTTCCGTAGAGTCTGGGATTCCTCCCCACAAGAGACTTTTTTTTATCCATTCATCTAATGATGAATAATTTGGTTGATTCTAAATTTTGGGTTCATTTTGCTGAAAATGGCATGATTTCATTTTTTTTTTTTGTAGCCAAATAGCATTCCATTGTGTATGTATGCCACTTTTGATTTTATCCATTCATCTGACGCTGGACACTTTGGTTGATTATATATTATGGCTATTGTGAACAATGCTACCATTAACATGAAGGTATGATGATCTTTTTTTAAAAAAAGATTTATTTATTATATTGTAAAGTCAGACATACAGAGAGGAGGAGAAACAGAGAGGAAGATGATTCACTACCCAAGCAGCCGCAATGGTTGTAGCTGAGCTAATCCGAAGCCAGGAACCAGATCTTCTGGGTCTCCCACGTAGGGGCAGGGTCTCAAGGCTTTGGGCCATCCTTGACTGCTTTCCTAGGCTACAAGCAGGGAGCTGAATGAGAAGCGGAGACACCAGGATTAGAACCGCGCCCATATGGGATCCTGGCGCATTCAAGGTGAGGATGTTAGCCGCTAGGTCACCACACTGGGCCCTGATTATCTTTTTTGAAATGATGTATTCACTCCCTTCTGGGTATAAATCCAGTAGTAGGATTATTGAATCATATGACAAGTGTATTTCCCGTTTTTTTTTTCAAGAACTATGTGTATTTTTTTCTCGAGTGACTGTACCAATTTGCATTCCCATCAACAATGCTTAAGAGTTCATCTTTCCCCACATCTTTGTCAGCATCTGTGTGTCTCATCTTTGGAAAATAGCCATTCTGACAGAAGTGAGGTGAGCTATCATTATGCTTTTGATTTGTGTTTCCCTGATGGCTGGTAATATTGAGCAATTTTTGTGGTGTATTTGTTGAAGAAAGGATAATATGTTTAAATAAATTGTGCTAGCAAAACTGGATATAGACATGTATAAGAATGAAATTAGATCCCTTGCTCTCGACACATATAAAATTCAAGTCAAGATGGAACCAAAGCCTACATGTAAGACCTGAGCCTGTAACGTTACTGGGAGGAAATGCAGGGGAAACTCTTTAAGACATTGGTGTGAGTGATGATTTCGTAGATAAGTCCCCTGCAGCACAGGTAACAAAATCAAAATTAGACAAATGAGATTATATCAGACCAACAAGCTTATCCACTTACAAGGAAATATCAACAGAGTGGAGAGATATCTAGCAGAATGGTAAACATATTTACAAGCCGTCTCTACATGGCAAATGTCTGTCTCTGAAACATTTCCATTTTAGCCTTTTCTGGAAAGATTTCTGTGCCGGCCTTCCTTCCTCTGCCCACTTAGTAACCTATGCCTCGTGATGATCCCTCAGTGTTTCCAATGTGGTTTTGTTACAGTTTTCATACTTTGAAGAAGACATTCGTCTACCTGTATGTTTCATTTTCTCCATAATGTTGCAATCTCTGCATCCCACAGCTGGCAGCATGCCTCACAGACCTCTCAGAGCCCAGCTGGAATATGTCAACGAATAAAGAATGAAAGGATACATAGTAATTAAGACATAGTGTTCGATGTTATGAGTTTCACAGCTAGGACAAGGAGACCTTATGCATTCAGGGACAGGAATGATGGTCAAGATTACTTCTAACCCAGAGGTAAGCTGTTGTTCCCGGTAGAATTTCAATTCCAGTGACCATGCTAACCCACCTGGACTGCATCTGCAGACCTGGATAAATTGACATGTCACACAGCAGTGTTGTGGAAATCGGTTCACATTAGCAGTTGCTTCAAAGTCGAAAGGTAATAAATGATCTCTATTATATGAAATAAAATTAATCTTGTCCTTTGGTACTTTTTTTTCAAGAATAGAAAATTATACCTTTCTACATAAAATGTGTGATAGAAAAGCAAACAGAATTGTTTCCACCTACAATGCTTTTTAAGTTACAACCCTAGAGCCATTTGGCCTGGGATAAAAAGGTGGAAAGAAAACTTAGTTTTATGCGCACTCACGCTCACACACAGTACACTCTCTTAGGGAAGCCAGGCAGTGACAAGTTATTGGATGGCTGAATCGAATCTGGTCTACCACACAATATTGTGCACTGTCTTGGGGAGTGTGAGGGCTGCTAGGTTTCAAGGTTTGCCTTGGCTTGAATTCATTGTAATGCCACCCACCTCTCTCCAGTTGCAGTGTTCTATCCAGGTCACCTAGATGCTGTGAAACAGATGTTCATTGAAGGGAAAAGGAAATAGGTGGTGTCCATTTGAAAGTGATAGCTGTGGCAGAGGAGAAAGTGTATTTTCATGTACAACACAAGCTAGGTATTGTGGAAAGTTATTGGTAGGGCAGAAAGTCCTAGCTCTCCAGGAATCTCCAGCACTTAGTAAGCACTACATAATATCAACAGGCAGAAAAGCTGAGTGGTGAAGTGTTGTGGCCCTGGGGTCAAATGTGACCTTGACTTCCAGTGCTGCCCTTCACTAGTGATACAGCTCAAGCCAATCATTTTCTCTTTCTTTTTATAACCAGGGATTACAAAAATACCTATATTTTCCCACAAGTTTTATCTTTATTGGAAAGGCAGATTTACAGAGACAAGGAGAAACAGAGAAGGAAGATCTTCCATTTGCTGGTTCACTCCCCAGATGGCAGCAACAGCTGGAGCTGAGCTGGGAGCCAGGTGCTTCTTCTGGGTCTCCCATGTCATTGCAAAGTCCCGATAACTTGGGCCATCCTCTGCTGCTTTCCCAGGACATAAGCAGGGAGCTGGATTGGAAGTGGAGCAGCTGGAACATGAACCAGTGCCTATACAGGATGCTGGAGTTTGAAGGTAGAGGATTAACTTGTTGAGTCACAGTGTCAGCCACAATGCTCTTGTGATGCCAGCATGAAGTGAAATGTGTAAAGAATTTCAGATGGTGCATGGCACTGTTAGTTACCATTTTGCTGTTGATTGTTCCTATTTGGTGGCACAGTATTATTGACTTATCAAATGACTTAACCTAGAGTTGTAACCTGGGAAGAACAGTGATTGGGACTTTATCACTGGACCAGAAAACCCCAGTCAGTTTTCAGTGCTAAGACTTGTATTTACAATGATCAGGGAAGGATACAGAAAAACTACCAGGTGCAGAACCCCAGACCATCGTTTTACATTTGTGTTCCTGATCTTTACCCAAAGGATGAGGTGGTGGCCTCATTTCAACTGGTTGTCTAGAACTGGCTGCCTGTGTTGGGCAGCTGCTACTCGGTGATGCTTGGCTGCAGTCAGATTGCTTTCTTGAACCTTCTCTGCATGTTGAGAAGCTTCCCATGCATTTATTCAGTGCTTCTTTCCTTTAACTAGAAAAAAAGAAGGGGGGGATGAACCTGTGCTAGTTAGTTTTCTGCATGACTCACTTTTTTCATCTGTTTTGTGCGTCAATATTTTCTAAACTAAGTCATTGATTGGCAGGAGTAGCAAAAGCTTTTCTTTTTACAAATTATGTGTTATGAATTTTCACTGTCCTGCACAATGCTACACAGTACAAAATCACTTCCTCTGTCTGGCAAAATCAGAAATGCACATGTCTTACCCTTTTATCTGACATGTTGATTTGTATCAGTTTGCATTCTTTTGTATTTCATGAACAACATTAACTTTGCCATCTACAATAAGTATGAAAGCAATTTTATGGGGATTGCAAACAATCAATTGGAAGAAGAATCCACTTTTGATATAAAGAGAGATCTCTTCTGTTTCTGATTAAGGTGGAGCAATAGATGCCCCAGTATATTCCTCTTGTAAATGGCCAGAGAGTGAACACATCACTTCTCCAAATTGCCCCGGCCCCAGACCTTGGCCAGTAGGCTCACAAGGGACAAGAGACTCAAGAGGAAGACACATGCTTGCCCAGACTGGGCTTAGCAGACGCTGGTTCACCTGAGCAGAAGTAGGGACTGACATCAGGGAATGTGGTAGAACCTGGAAATTAAGGAACCAAAGTGCGACTCCAACAACCTGGATTCCCCGTGGTCCTTGCCCGAGAGGAGCTGGATTTGACAACCACAGGGTGAACACTTCTAATATTTTGCGTTTCTTCCCAGCCCTCCCCCCCCTTTTTTTTTTTACTAATTTCTTTAAAGACCTTGAAAATGATTTGTTTGGAATATCCCAGTTGATTCCTCTGAAGCATACTCATCCAGCTATTGCTTGTAACAGTTTTTGTATGCTGTCATTCTATTGAATGGTACCTAGTTTCCACATTCAATCCTTTCTTTTCCTGCCTGATTTTTCAGTACTCAGTGACCTATGTAGGTTTACTCTCTGCTTAG
Source organism: Ochotona princeps (assembly GCF_030435755.1). Taxonomy (NCBI): domain Eukaryota; kingdom Metazoa; phylum Chordata; class Mammalia; order Lagomorpha; family Ochotonidae; genus Ochotona; species Ochotona princeps. The sequence goes on from NC_080858.1 coordinate 6,578,889, forward strand.
GAATGAAGGGTAAGGGGGAGAAACCGATATTCTCATCCACAAAATGTCGATCTTCTCACAACACATTTCTCAGTGATTTGTTGTGTCTTTCTCTGGGGACTGTTTCTGTTCATCTTTTCAGTATTCCTTCCATATTCCCCTGAAACAGGCTGTGGGCGAGCTTATTACAGGTAAGTAGCATAGGATAAAATAATAGCGTTTAAATCAATCCTAAGAAACCAAAATTAAGATTTCATATTCCAGTGAATTTGCAAATATAGTGTTATTAGGAATCAGGAGAGAACCAAGCACTTACATCCAAAAAGACGTGTGTGGAAACAGAGAAGCTGGACAAGGACAAACAATGGTATAAAATCAAGCTGTGGAGTCAAATGCCTGAACTCAAATCCTCAAGTTTTTAGTGTATGTGTGATGTGGGATTGTGGCTGAAATTCTTGAGAGAGAGTGTGTGTGTAAACATTTTATTCCAATGGGATTTTCCTCTTTTTCTTAATCATTAAGATTGTTTTTTCATAGCAGTCTACATGACAGTTCCATATCAACATCAAAAACATCTGATATTTAAGAGAGAAAATTTATCAACTGTCTAGCTTACATGACGTTACCAGGTTTTATATTTCTAGATATTCATTTTCTGTAATCTGCTCTTCATTGAGTATGAATAAATTACAACTATATATTTATGGCATACAAAGTAATAGACTTTTTAAATACAATATTGAATGAAAAAAATCAAGCCAACCCACCCATCTATCACTTCAAATATTTGGCATCTTCCATGGTCAGAATATTTGAGAGGCACCAAGCCAAAAGTATTGAAATAAATGACACAAATATTAGCCATTTGTGCAGCAAGTCTAAAAAAGAAAGAAAACCCTTGGTCAGAGCACAATTAAATTTTAACAAGTTTGAGTATTCAGCCGTTTGTCAAGTGGGTTAGCACTCTGTTGGAACAGGCAGGATGGGCAATTTTTAGAATCTGATTGAAGAAGTCAGACAAGAAAGACAATTTTGTTTGGTTAATGGGAAGCTGCTATTAGGGATAAGCTGGTTGTTTCTCATCAATATAGTTTCAAGTTTCAATGTATTGTGCACACTGGGCTTTGATTTGTTCATGAATGATTTTAATGTGCTGCAGTGACTTGAGTCTAATGGCCTCCCCATCAGAATTTTTTGTTTTGAACAAGGTTTATGTCAATAGAAACCAAGAGGAAGGGACCAGTGAGAGGAGCACTATTGCCAAGGAACATGTTGGAACTTTGTCAGCGAGAAAGAATTATTTGGCATGATAAGAATTTGGAAGAGACTGTTGATGAGTATTGTTTAACTGTGCAACAATTCCTGAAATTACACTCCAAGTGTTTCGTGTTATACTTACGGCACTGGGGAGTCCAGGGTGTAACGCCCATTCACGTTCTCCTACATACCAGCCTGTCCCTCACAGGGGATGGGGATTGCACAAACAACATCTTGCTCAAGGCTACTTCTTGCAGAGCTGCACACAGCATGCAGCCGGGCTTCAATGTGCCTCACAGCACATATGCCATAATGCCTCTAACCTCCATGCAGCCTCAACGTCTTCAGCTTGATCTTTTGTTAAGTTTGTTGTCAATTTGAAGAATTTGGAACATTTTTTCAGTCCAGCTAAATATTTTTCACACAAGCTCCTCAGCCACTTGTTCTTCATCCTCAGCTTAGACTTCAGTGTTCAGTGGACTTGGCTTGCTGAACTTAGTCCGGAAATACTGTCACTGGGATCACCTTCTGTCACGCATCAAATCTGTAGTCTACTCTGGCTTGTGGTGTTTGCTCTGTTTGATAAGCATGCATTCCTAGTTTCTATCTAAGCTGTTGATAATAAAATAATAATGTCATGGACAGAACCCTAATGCAAGTCACTGTGGAGATTTTTCAGGGAATTGAAGGAAAATCATTTAAATGAAAATGTGTAAATCTGGATGTGCTATTCACCAGAATAATTCAAATCCAACAAAGCTATAACTTTAGGACTACACTTCCTTTGAATTATTAATCTCCATTTTTAAACCATACAAGTTTGTATTAATTTCATATATATGTTTGTCACAGTTCAAGTTGAGATACTTTTACTTAAAAATGACAATATCAGGGTTTAATGATCAAATATGCTCCAAGGACCAATTTGTGGTATAGTTCACAGTTGCATCACCAGTACCCAATATTGAAGTACTGGTATGAGTCCCACTGTTCCAATTCTAATCCAAGTTCCTGCTAATGAACCCAAGAAAGCAGCAGATGCTGGCCCAGGTTCTTTAGCCCCGGTACCAGGATGGGACATCTGAATGGAGCTCTTAGGTTCCTGGCTTTGGCCTGGTTCACCTTGGGCCATTGGAGTCATATGGAAAGTGAACCAGAAGATCCAAGTTGTCTCTCTTTTTCTCTCTGTAATTCTGAACTTTGCATAAAATTTTTAAAAACTTTTAAACACTGTTCTGCCAATGATGTCTACCGTGGAACTCTTGGAGTTGCATGTTGCATGTTAGAATCATAAAGATTTAGGAAAGTCCTTCATTGAAGGGGGGGCCTGCTTGACTATCACATACTCGTCCATGAGACACCACTTCATAGTCCATGGAACTACAAGAGGAAAGCCTTGAAATTTTGTGAATAAGGTTTGAGACAGATAAAAGGCATTCAACATCATGGAATTGGAACGCCTTTGTGATTAGGAACCTAAGTCATGTGGGCAATGAACGGTTTAGGTTTCTGTGATGGGCCCTTCTGCTCCACTGAGCTTGGACAGAATCTCTGGCCAACCAGAGGTTTGGTTTGGTTTTGTTTCTTTGGTTTTGTTTGGTTGTTTGTTTGGTGCCCCGCCCCCCCAACACACACACTGGCTATTCTGAGCCTAGAGGTAGCATACTTACTTAAAGACAGGAGAGAAACTACAGTTGGATCTGGCCCAGATTGATGTTTGGAAATGAAACAGAAGAAAGATGTTCTTATTTCCTGCCTTATTTTCCCCACCTCTATGAAAGTTTGCCTTCCATCGAAATCACAGAGATAAGGAGAAAGAAAAAAAAATGCCCCTGTGGTTTGTTGGTTTGTGAGTGGAGTAGTCAGATGGCTAGTCATCGGGGAGAGACACAAAAGGGACAGAGAAAAGAGACCAGTCCTGTGCACCTGTCCTCCATTGCCGCTCCCTGTTTGTGCTGGGACTAGGGGATCACGAGAATGTCAAGGTATGATTTGAGTTCACTGATTACCCAGGACTTATGTTATCCTGCCAAACAACGTGCTTCTGTCCCTGCCTCCCACCCGAGAGCTGACCCCAACTTAGCAAGACCACCCTTCTTCCAGCCCCAAATCAGATCATCCTTTTTGTTCATCCGTGACTTCTCCCACACACTAAATTGGCCAAATGTGTTTAATTACCAGAGATGATTTTGTAATCCAAAGGGCTACCACCCTACCGAGACTCCCACTGAGATCACAATGTTCATTCCTTCGTCAGAAGTCCGTCCTGGTTTTAACCCATGGTGTCTAGGAAGTGAGAAGTTCAAGGTTTTGCCTTAGTTCAGATATTAGATCTGTGGTTGCTGACCAGACACTTTTGGCAACAGTAGGAATCAAGTTGCTGGACTCTCCTAAACAGTAGCTTTTCAAAAAAAAAAATCTTCCAATGACTCCATCATCTTTCTGTTTTTCTTGGCAGTTTTGGTATTGGGTAAATACTCCTTTCGTGGAGGTGCTTATCTGTCAGGTCCCATAAAAAGTCCACAACTCTGACAAGGTCATGAAATCACGACTGTGTCTGGCAGAAGTGTGTTCCAGGCTCTTACAGCACATCCGGCCCCAGGTTAACTCAAAACATGACAACAGAATCCGAATGCAGTGGTCAGCAACCTGAGGGGGAAAAAGGATTAAACAGATGTCCTCACTGTAAGAACCCAGATTGGTTGTTGACAGTAGGGGAAAGAGGACCTACAAAGACCAACTTCGAAAAAGTCAAAGTCAGCCATAAAATTTTAAAAATATTTTAAAAGCAGCAATAAGACTTTTTCAAGTGGAAATTGATCCAAAAATATCGAACATATACATGCACACTAGTTTGAGAATCTTGCCTCGAAGTGTTATCCAAGGTAGTGGTAAGGAGTTGCCCAGGCAGAGCATGGTCCCCGTACTTGCAGGGCAGCCTCACGTAAGCATCCCCTCTGAATTGCCCCAGTCTCTGAAATGTTAATGCCCCATCACTAAATAAAATTTACAACTTTTTTTAATGTCCATTACGATTGGACAAATTATATGTTCAAGTGATTTAAAATGAGAAGTTAAATTGCAATCAATATCTTTAGTTACCGTATCTACTCACTTGGTGAGTTAAGAAGGTAGGGGATGTATTACCCTGTTTATGCAGAAGAATTCAGTATGTACAAAAGCACTGCATAAACTTATGAAGATGAAAGTAAAGGTGTCTTCGGTGGGGGCAGCATTACGGTGCAGTGATTAAGCTGCTGCTTAGGAAGGACTGACACCTTGCTCTGTGCATTTGAATGTCTCTGGAAAAAAAAAAAAGCAAAAGCATTGCTTTCCTTTTTGACTGTGAAGAGCTCCAGTGACCACACCTAAACTGGTGGGCCGTTTGGTTCTCCACACTTCTACAAAGAAGTAGAAGACCTTGGTAGCCTAAGCTATTAACAACAGCAAAGCAAGGGCAACTGATGACAAAGGTCGTCAGTGTGCTAGGGACCTGGAGGAGTCCGTGTGTCCCTCAGGTCCTTTCTTAACCTACACGTGTAATTCCTTCCTCATCCAACATCAAGCGCAGATCCGACTCAGTACATGAACATTTGTTTAATAACAATGTAACAATGGGGTGAAAATCAGATATTAAACTAAAGCACACACCTCCCTTGAAGTTGTGAATATAAGGAAACCAAAGGCAAAATGACCAGAGAAAGAAAATCTGGCAGCTTGGTTCAATGCTCCCGAGATCTCATGAAACTGTCTTTTTTTTTTTTTTTTTTTTTTGTAAGAGACATTGTCTTTTGAAAGAATCCTCAGAAGCCATGATGCGCTCATGTTGATGAGTCACTGATTGAAAGGCCAAGGCTCTGTGAGGGTCACAGGGGACAGAGTCAAAGGCCAAGGCTTTGGGAGAGTCACAGGGGACAGGGTCAAAGGCCAAGCCTCTGTGTGTGGGTCACAGTGGACATGGCTCATGCTGAACGTGGGTTTTGAAGGTGTCGTCTGCCTCTCAGCAGGGGCTGCCGGTTCAGAAGTCAGCGAGGGTGAACTCTGCCAGCAGAGGAATAAGGGAACAGCGTGGGAGAAACCTGACCCCAAGGGCAAAGGCCGACTCACTGGGAAACATGCTCCAAGGACAATAAAACAACTGGAAGCTTTGGAGAACAGCAGAACATCTGCCGCTGTCTTCTTCCAAACCCTTGTCAACTTTGACCTCAGTTTGGGGTCAGTGCATGGAGAGGACTGCATGAATGAATTTCATATGATGCTTTTTATGCACTACTGTAATCAAAAGTAAAGAAGGATTTTTGTTTTTCTCCCTTTTCCTCAGCTCACTTCAGAGATGATAGTAAAACACCAGAAGAAAAAGTGGTGGAATGTCTGGAAATATGCAAGAAGTGGCATAGGGTTTGATGCCACTCTTCACAGTTGGATCTCTTTGCCATGGTAAGCACCAGAGCAGTCCTTCTCTTCCCGCTCCTTGTTGTGGCTTTCTGTTCCAGCCACCAGGACCTTCCTGTTTTTTGCCAGCACGACAAACTGAGAGGAGCTCAGGGCCCATGCACTGGATTTTGCTGCTCTTCATATTCTCATGAGAGTTTTTTTTTTTTATTAAACATGACCTCCTTAAAGAGATTTTCTGCTCTCTATCATAGCAAATAATTTCCTACTCCCACCTTGACCTTGGCCATCCTCTACTACTTTATTTTCATTCCGAATATCCATCTCCAGCAAGGTCCTCATTGTGTATTTGCTTACTTATTGTTTGTTATCTGAACAATGCTATACCCAGGAGGCAGAGTTCTGTGAGTTTCTTTTCCTACTGAATATCCATCCCTCAGAACTAGTAGGCTTTGCTTCTAGTAGTTTCTCAGTAAATATTTGTTGAATCCATGAGTGAATGCAATCCAGAAAAAGACAATGTGCAGACGAAGCTCTGAACTACAGAGCCAATGTAAGCAGCCAAGGAGAATGACATGAAACATTAGTGGGGGCAAAAGATGGCGGGTGTGACTTGGTGCGAGGTCTGGGGGAGCCCCACAGCCTGGGCCAGGAACAGAAGAAGAGCTGCCCTGGGGAAAAACAGTGAAGGCTGTGAGAGTGGAAATCCGTGTGACTCATTTCAGGAGTGAAAAGGAGAACACACCATCTGCTCATGAGAACATCGGGAAAAGCAGCCCTGCTTAGGGAGTTCCAGGCCCTGGGAGGGAGATTCAAGTTGAGTTCAGCTTTCCCTCCTCCGAAGATGGAGGCTGAATCACTATTAAGCTGATTGGTTAACCATACATAACCCTACTATGTGCCGAGATCCCATGACCAGGGACACACAGCCATCACAACCGAATCTCAACATCAGAGCATGGCACCTGTTTATCATTATTATTGCGACCACTGCTTCCACCACTCAATTCAGCATCATGCTTTGAATTGCTTGCACTACTCTACATCAAGCTGAATGATGGAAAATGCTTTAATTAGACTTGGCAGCTATAGGCAAAACCCCCCACGTGAGTGCCAGGTCACTGTAAAGATTAGTTTTTCTAACAACCAAGGAGCTCTCGCAAGTCATATAGAGATGTGGTAATCTTACCTGTTTGTGGAGTCACCTTTGCACATGCTCTCTGAGACAGCAGAGGAGGGACAGAAATGCTGAATGTTGTTTATCAAAGCATCATCTCTGTTAAGCCTGGGGATCCAGCCCAAACAAACTTACAAGTCTAAAAAAAATTTGAAAAAAAGTCATTTGACCAGCCCAGCATGGTGGCCTAGTGGCTAAAGTCCTTGCTTTGAATGCACCAGGATCCCAAGCCTTAAGATTCTGCACCCGTGTGGGAGACCTGAAGGAAGTTTCTGGCTACTGGCTTTGGATAGGCGCAGCACTGACTGTTTCTGTCACTTGGGGAGTGAATCCTTGGGTGGAAGATCTTCCTCTCTGTATAGCTGGCTTTGCAACAAAAATAAATAAAACTTTTTTTTTTTTAAAGTCATTTGACAACGACATTTGAGAAATAAGTAACCATGCTCAAATATCTTTTCTCTAAAACAAAAAGTGATAATAAAACGTATCTAAAAGGGGACTGAGAATGTATCTTTTTAACTTACGTATTTTCCAATTAAAGAATTTTTATTGACAAAAAAATTGAATACAGAGGGCCCGACGCGATAGCCTAGTGGCTACAGTCCTCACCTTGCACACTCCGGGATCCCATATGGGCGCTGGTTCTAATCCCGACGGCTCCACTTCCCATCCAGCTCCCTGCTTTTGGCCTGAGAAAGCAGTCGAGGACAGCCCAAAGCCTTGGGATCCTGCAATGAGAGTTCTTAAAGCTTTTTCCATGTAGCTTATCTGGCTACATGCATATACGGAGTTCATATATGTTATACTTTTAAAATCTTGTTCGCTTTCCAGCACTTTTCAGAAATGCGTGCCCTGTGCGACATCCCGGCAATGTTATCCTTCATTTGTCTTTAGTTGATGGCTATCTACATGTGCTTCCTTCTTCTTTAAGCTGGAAAACTGCTCTTGGAGAGAAAAAAAAAAAAAAGAACGCTTATTTTTATGATCCAGGTAGGGGCGTTTCCAGAACAATTTAGCTTATCTGAATGTAATCTCACTCTCAAATCAGTTCTCTGGCAACTAGGGGGAAACCAATTCTGGGTCAAAGCTATGCCTAGAACAATCCTCCTAAGTTGCTCAACTTTTTATGTCTTTGAATTGGTAACCCTTACCAGGTGCAACCCATGGTTTGTTAAATGAGGCTTCCTTGGACTAGGAGGATGATCAGACACAAGTGACGTCATCTAGGTAGCAGCTTTAACAGGTTTAACTCCAAAGCAGAAAAAAACGAATTTTCTTTTTGAATATTAGATAGCTTTGGAGTTAGGGATTTCAAACATGGTATTTGAAATATAACTGATGGTGTTGGCTTTCCAATATAATGCTGACCACAGTTTTATTTCACTTTTTTGATATTTTCACCTCTGGTATAGATTTCATATTCCTCGTATATTATGCCCAGCCTAGCCCAAGTATTTAGGCCATCTTCCACTGGTTTCCAGGTATAATAGCAGGTTAACTGGGTCAAAGTGGGCTAGGTGGAGCTCCAACTGGCATCCCTATGGGAAGCCTGCATTGCAGGCAAGTGACTGAACCCACTATACCACAATGTCTGCTGCAAGCGTTCTTTTTTTTTTTTTTTTTTTTTTTCCCCTGGATGTTTTATTCCTAAACATTGACTATTTTAGTTCCTCTTGGGCTCAAGTAGTCACAATACTCTCTCAAAGGCAGGAGACACATGCGTTTCTGCCACAATGACAATCAGTAATAACAGCCTTATCATGTTTTAATTTCTCTTTTTATAGATTTATTTTATTTTCATTGGAAAATGAGATATACAGAGAGGAGGAGAGACAGAGAGGAAGATCTTCCTCCCAATGATTCACTCCCCAAGTGAGCCGCAACGGCCGGAGCTGAGCCAATCCAAAGCCAGGAGCAAGGAGCCTCTTCCAGGTCTCCCACGCGGGTGCAGGGTCCCAAGGCTTTGGGCCGTCCTAGACTGCTTTCCCAGGCCACAAGCAGGGAGCTGGATGGGAAGCAGGCTGTTGGGATTAGAACTGGTGTGCGTATGGGATCCCAGAGTGTGCAAGGCGAGGACTTTAGTCATTAGGCTACCGTGCTGGGCCCTCTGCTTTAATGTTATCGTTTTTTTTATCTTCTTGCTGTATGGCTTGTTGGAACTACCACAGACTTGTGAGCCAAACAGACTTGGAGTCATTTCGTAAATCTACCTGTGGTGGCTTCCAAACCTTGAGTGAGCTAGTTAAAACCTTTGTGAGCTAAAACTGGGTGGTATAATGAAATATCTGTCGTATTACTAGTGTCCTTAGTTCGTATAAGCTTGATAGGCATGTATGAATTAGATTAATTATTCAGAACTCAGTGTGTACCAACATTGCCCTTGAAAGCTCAAAAGGCTCTTGAACTGTTACAAGGTGTAGTAACAAATAAATAAACAAAGCAAAGAACAAAGCACTTCTGTTTGAAGGACCTTCGTTGATTCATGAATGAAGAGATTGGTTAATTGTCCAAACTAGTCATGGGAGAATTCCTCCAAATTCATACGTGGAATTCGACCACTGAGGTCATGTACGAACCGGCCAGACTGCGCAAGGCGTCCGTGAGTCGGCCACCGAAGTGCCTGCCTTGTGTGGCCACGTGAAGTAATTTGCACTGCTGTCAGCAACCCACACCTGATGTACAAAACAGCTCAAGGAAAAAGGGAACAATCAAGTTGCCGGAAGTCCACGACCTAACTACCGAATCAGCAGTGCCCCCACCTCCCTTATTTTATGCGAGGTACATCTGCTACGGGCTTCACACGGACGGCAATAACAAACGCTCCCCAAATCAGGCACCGCATCTCCTCACGCCTTCCTTAGCCCAAGGAATTAGGAGACGAAGCAGCACGGCGTTGTGCTCAGCTTCCCGCACTAGCTCGGGCTCCCTCAGGTGACCAGCCCGGCCACGTGACCAGCCCTCCTGGGGCACCGAGGGCCACGTGGGGACACTCGGAGGCGCATGCGCGTTGTCAGCCCCAGGCGCCTGGATTTCCTCAGGGTTCTGGACTCTGCGGTCCGGGCTTGCTCCTGTTCCGTTAAGTCCTCGCAGCTGGGAGGAGGCGGCGGCCCCGTGTCCTTCCGCGTCGCTTGCTGCCAGAGACCTCGGAAGGCCGCGTCGCCATTTTCCATTTCCTCACCTGAGGCCCGCGCTGTGCGGGGCTTCATGGCGCGTCCTGGGAGGGAGGCCGAGGCTCGGAGCTGCCTCGGGGCGGGCGAGCCTGGACGCTGGAGGTGAGCTGGGAAGGGGCCCGAGTGGGTGAGAGCCGCGACGTCATTCAGTATGTGGGCCTTTATGTGATAGCGAATATTGTTAAAACCATGCGAAAAAAGGCCCGAGTAACTGAGTTGGCCCTCCCGTGCCCGGGCAGTGGTTCCAGAATGCCCGCGATACCCAAGCCCAGGGTGCCAGTCACCGGCGTATAAAATGGCGTAGTGTGTGTTGTTTAGGGTAAAATGACAGGAGAAGTCGGTGGTTGAGACAGACACCATTTTTGTTTCTGAGTATTTTCTGTCAAGTGTGGTTGGTTGTACTAACAGAGAACCTAGAAATTGTGAGAGCAAAGCACCTACAGGATTTGTATTTTGATGGTGAAATCTGATGAATTTGGTCAGGGACACGGTTCTTCCAAGTGGACATGTAAAAATAACACTTTCAAGGGAAGGTCCCACCTTTGAATATTTTTATGGCAAAATTTATACTCATGGCATAATGTTCTAACAGAACAGTGGAAATATGGTATCTTTAGATAAATTATTAGAGTGATCAGGCTTATTGAATTTCAGGTAAGGGAAGGCTTCCAATATTTATACTCTCCTGTTTTTGCCTTAATCTGTTGGCCAGCACACTAACTGTAGTGTCGTAAATGCAGATGGATGGGGTGGTTGTTTACAATGTACCACTGCTGTATGAAATTAAAAATGGTTAAAGCAGAAAAAAAAAGGGTACAAATATTAGAACTTCAAATATTCTTGAATCCACACAGACAGTACCTAGCTATTAGAGAGAAAGAACGAGAGTGAGATTGAGAGCTTGCCCACTGGTTCATTCCCCAAGCGAGTGACCTAGCCAGGCTAGGTCAGCAAAGCCAGGAAGCTGGGGCTTCCTCCCAGTGTCCCATGTGGGTGCAGGGGCCTACGCCATTGGACTCTCCTCTCTGCATTCGTGCATTAGAAGGGGGCTGGACAGGCTGAGGAGCAGCCGGGACGCCAACTAGAGCCTGTATGGGATGCTGGCACCAGTGCCAAAGGTGGAGGTTTAACCAGGTGTAGCACAGCACTGACCCTTTAGTGTGCTTTCAAACTCCTTAGGTAGTTGTGCTTCTTCTGTTTATTATATTTTCATGTATTTACCTATTTGTTGAGAGACAGAGGCAGGTTGCTGAGAGGTTTCCCATCAGCCTGTTCGCTTCTCCAGTGTCTACAACAAGTGGGATAGGGCCAGGCTAAAGCCAGGGACTTGAAACTCACTCCAGGTTTCCCATGACGGTAGCAGGCATCACATACATGAGCCATCTGCTGCTGCCTCGCTCTCAGCTGAGGGCACATTAGCAGGAAGTGGGGATCCGGAGCAGAACCAGGACTGGGGTGCAGTGATTTCAGGGTGGGAAATGGGCATCTCCACCAGGTTTGGACTGCGTGATGAACACCCATCCCAACCCTGAGGGTGCAGCTGTGGGGCCAACGTTGCAAATCACTGATGAGAGATCGGTTCATTCTGACCATTGTGATGCTAGGGGATGGGCACATTTTCCTGCAAAAAAGAAAATGACAACAATTAGGAAAGATGGTAAGTACTGGGTTACAAAACAGTGCATTTGTTCTCCCACTGTAGGTTCTTTGTGCTGGAAAAGAAGGTGCTGCACGTGGTGTTTCCTCTTTGAGAGTAGAATCTAGTGTTCTTTAAAATGCAAGCGAGATGTAAAAACTACATGTTTTTAGGAGTTGTTGCTTAGAGATATGCTGCTGTAGATATGGATGACATTTAGCATGGAACTAACAGAGGAAATCCCTTAAAGATATGCAATATTGTTACATAAAAATTTATAGATCCATTACATAAAAGTTTAAAAAATTCGCATATTCATTTGTGAAACTTCACAAGAAAAAACTTGAAAATGTGAATAAAAAAAATGTTTCAGTCACTTTGAACCAAACACAAGTTTCCTATGATCTTATAAGAATCCACACTGTGATGGTTTTTGCTTTCAATCTTAGGGAAAAAAAAGAACTTGAAACATCTCATCACAGTTTATAACCAGTGTTAGGGGATCCATAATAAAATTTATTCCAGACTTAAAGGATAGCTCTGGAAAGTAAGTCAGAGCAAATATTTCAATAGGATAACAAAACCAGAACAGGAGTAAGGCCACCTGGGAGGAGTAAAAGTTTGCTTTCTTTTGTAGCTTGTCCAGAGGTCTGGAGACAAGGAGAAGCACAGCGCAGACTTATGTCAAAAGCAAATATTTTTATTATTACCTATAGTATTCAATTTATTCATTGCCCTGGAAGAGATTCTATAAACAAATAAAAATAGCCACTTAAAAGAATTACTTCAGTGTTTGAAAATGTAAAATAAAAAAATTTGCAATAGAATATTTGTGCCAGGACACACGTTAAAAACGCCCATCAAAGGCATATGCTATGGCCTTTTAGACTTTCCCCGAAAGTACAACTAACGTGCAGCATTGAATAGTTTATTCTTTGGCTGGGCATCTTGTCTTCTGACAGCTGCATCTCAGACTCGTGACCTGGCTGTACTCCCAACTTCATTTTGCTGGTTAATGTGTATTCTAGGAGGTAGTAGATGGTGATTCAAGCACTTAGGTCCCTGCCACCCACATGGAAGACCAGGATTGGGTTTCAGACTATTGGCTTTGGCCTGGTCCATGCTGACTCTCTCTGTCATTTGGAGGTGAGCCAAGAGATAGAAAAATCTCTTTTTCTGTCTGTCTTTTGGACTTTCAAGTAAAGCGAAAATTAAATAAAATAATAAAATGTATAACCTAAAAAGGGAATGATAAAAATGCTTTTGCATGGGTTAAAAGAAAGGTATGACAATGAAAAGAAATACACAGGCCCGGTGTGGTAGCCTAGTGGTTGAAGCTCTTGCCTTGCATGTGCTAGGATCCCATGTGGATGCCAGTTCGTGTCCCAGCTAGTCCACTTTCCATCCAGCTCCCTGCTTGGGGCATAGGAAAGCAGTAAAGGATGTCCCAAAGCCTTAGGACCCTACACTCATGTGGGAGACCTAGAGGAAACTCCTGGCTCTTGACTTCGGATCAGCTCAGCTCTGGCTGTTGTGGCCACTTGGGGAGTGAACCCTTGGATGGAGGAACTTTCTCTCTATCCTTCTTTCTGTAAATCTGTCTTTACAATAAAAATGAATCTTCAAAAAAGAAGAAGAAGAAGAAATGCGTATTTCAATCCCAGAAGACAGGGAGCAGGTAGTTGTTACACCTTTGCCGCAGGTCCTGCTGCTCCTCTCCCCTGGCTCTGGGCAGCAGCTCACAACTGCGTCTCCACGAACCCAAAGTACCTGCTGCTCAGCTGCACCAGTCAGAAGTCACCCTCTATGACAATCATTCCCACCTCTGAGTGATCCCTTTCCGAGTATCACTCCCTGTTGAATTCCTTGATAACTTGTACACAACCCTGTCATTCCACATCTGCCTTCAAAGGCAAACCCTCTGCCACGAAGGTTTGGGGAACCCCATGCTGTCTCAGGTATGTTTACATGTGAGTCTTTTGAGTCACCACTTGGTCCTCTCTGTTTTCCTCCCACCCACACCAACCCCAGCTTTCTGTTTCATACACTGTCCACCGATGCTGTGCTGGAGGCCAGCACAGCTGCAGCTGCCCCGGAAAGTTTCTGTGTGTTCCAGGCAGCAGCCAGCAAGGGTCACTGCAGGTGCTTCTGAACTCAAGGCAGCTGTCACTCAGGCAGCCTGCAGGAAGGAAGGACCCTGTCAGTCCAGGACCTTCATTGAAGTCATCCAGAGTCCAACATTCACACAGCAGCCCACTCGTCTCTTAGCTAAGCTTTCTTGCTGGTCCAGGCCTCTCTGCCTGATTGTTGCTGCCTGCACTGCACTCTAAGTTGAAAACATTGTGCATGGGGTTTTTTCAATGCCACATGCCAGATACTGAGTATACATTGATTGCTTCAGGCAAATGGTTCAGTTCTCTCCTTAGTTCCTGGTAATGTGTCCCCAAATCAGCCTGTTCACAACTGTGAGCCAGCTCATTGGGAACAGTTTGGACTCTCACTGACACTCACTTCCATCAACAGGAAGGGTGGATTTCTGAAGAGATTGATGCTACTAAAACATCTCTATATAAAGTGAGGGCCTTGATGTGACTTCTCTGGCTCCCGGGTGAAGTGGTCAGATGGGACATAACCAGCAATGCTGAGGCCGGTCCTGGGGCCCTCATCTTCTCCTTGCTATAGGGGCATCTCACGCAACACCAAGAAGGTAGTGCTTTTCCCAACAGTATTCACCAGTCGTCAAGTTTGTCCAGAAATCTCTAGTCTCAGAAATAAGTGCATTCTTACTGTTTGAGTTCATTTATTTTCTATCAGGGAAAAGATTGTATAACGAGAGATTAAACAATATATAGTGAAGTTAATTATAGCACTTAATTTAGCCCTTACAATCACTTTGTGAAGTAAAGCATTATTATTGCTGTTGTTGTTATTTTTTAATGAGGAAGTTGAGATTGAGCTAGGTAGGCAGTTAGGTAGTTAAGAAGCAACATAGTTAATGAGTGGTGTAGACTGGATTAAAAGTCATCTGTGGCTGTATCCATATCAGATCAGGCTTATAACAAGTGCGGACTTTCAGGCCTGAAAGAGTAATGGTCTGTGTCCCTTGCTGGAGCCTCGTTGTCATTGCCTGCACTCCTCCCAGATCATCAGGGAATCACTGGCTGTAGGCTTAGGTGGCTTAAATGCTGGCAGTGAGTGGTGTCATTTAGGTGTGTTCCTCATTGTATCATAGTGCTGTGTAGCAACTTCACGGACAGCATTGTGGTTCCTCAGGGTTAAGCTTCTGTTTGATGTCACATCTCATATTTGAGCCCCTGTTTTGAGTCCCAACTACTCCGTGTTTCCAATTGCGTGTTCTACTAATGCTCCTGAGAGGCAACAGGTGATGGCCAAAATTCCTGAGGCCCAGCCACCCAAGTGGGAAATCCAAATGGAATCCCTGGCTTCTGGCTTCAGCCTGGCCCAACCCAGGCTCTTGTGCTCGTTTGGGTAGTGAACCAATAGAAGAAAGATCTATCTATCCCTCTGTCTCTTCTTTCCTTGTCACTCGGGCTCTCAATACATAATGAAGTCTTTTTCTAAAAGTTTAGTTACACATTGGTGTAGGATAATGCCACCCAGATGCTCACCAGAGTCCCCAGTGTGGGCAGCAGTCCACGGGGTTGTTAACTGTCCCTCCCGAACTGTCAGCAAGGAACTCAAAAATAGTATGGGCCCTGTGAATGGTGCTGACAGGAGAATGTTCTGCCACTGCCAAAGGGAGGCCATGCCAACCTGAGCCACCGTCCTTGTGACTTGGTGATGAGACACGCCTGGGAATCTGTCCCCACCCAGAGCCACCACTGCTGAGAAGCCATTCCTGTTAAGAGGTCGCACACCAGCCACCCGCTGTCCCTGCTCCTGGGAGGCCATCCAAGCCCACCATTGGGAGCCTAGACACCATGTAGCCTTGGGAGACCTGGCTCTCGTCACCATTCCCAGGGTGAGTCACAGTTGTGAGGATAGAGTTTGTTGATCTTTCAGGAAACTCCTCATGAGAATGAATAACAAATTCCCCAAAGGAAACCTGGCTGGATGAGAGACATTGAAACTTGAGGTTTGAGGAGCCTTCAGCAGAGACTTTGAGCTCTAACCAGCGCCCTGGGGTGGGGAGCACCCGGATAGGCTAGATTGCATGTTATCATCTGCCGCTGGCTTTGAGACATCTGTGATAGTTGTTTACGAGAGAGACACTTGTTCAACCTTTGGGGCCATCGTCCTTCCTGAGAAATGATTGCTTTTTCCCTTGGAACTGATCACATCATTCTGGCCTCTGCACCTTCCTGACATTTCTATTTTGAGATGTAACCTGATTCCCTTTTGGAATTTTGAGACGTTTCTCTGTGGCTCTCGCCTTGCTCTTTATTTCCAAACCGTTGTCTCAGAGTTGGGTTTCCACAGCTTTGACTTGTAGTCCCCAGGCCCCTGTCTATCAGCTGCGCCAGCGGGCAGTGCGGGCCATCCTTTCATCGTATCGTTCCTGTGTGGGCCTAGTCCTGTAGTTTCCTAAATGTTCCCTTCATGTCCCTACCACCCAAACACTTCACTCTTCACTCCCAAACACAAACAAGCCTTGGCAGTGTTTACACGGAATAAGCTACCTTTCTCCTGGGCTTGAGAAAGTCCCTAGGAAAAACTTAGTCATTTCTAGAGGCTTCCTTTAAACTCTATCGTTCTTCTGAGTTTCCAGGTAATGACTGCAAGCTGCAAGGATTGTGGCCCACGAACAGCCTCAGTTCACCTTCCCCACACAGGCCAAGGACATTCCCCAGGCACCAAACAGTTTCTGAGGTGGGAGGTTCCTGCTAATCCCTCCCTCTCTGAAAATATGCCACAAAGTGCTGCTTGTCCCTCAGTTTGATGTGGAGGCTGAGCGACATAATGTGTCAATGTGTGTTAAGAAAGACAAGGTTATTACTCAGTGCAGCACAGTGCTGGCTTTCCTCCCATTGGTTTTATATATCTTTGCTGTGCAATGTTTTGGAATTCCTTTCAAGTGATCATTTGTGTTCTCAAATGCTTTCAGTTCTCTGTGCTTAGCTAGATGGTCTTTTAGAGATGACTGGAAAGTCTTTGCCTTGCCTAATTACGTGTAATTGTTTTTTCCTAGTAAATTATATTTTAGTTTAATTAATTTGTTTAGATTTTTTATTTAGAGAGGGTAATGGGAGTACGTCTTTTATCTGCTGGTTCACTTCCCAAATGCCTGTAACAGCATGGCTATACAAGGCTAAAGGAAGGAGCTAAGAACCCAGTTCTGGTCTCTCACATGGGTAGCAGGGACCCAAGTACTTGAACCATCATACTCGGCCTCCCAAAGTACATTTTAGCAAGAAGCTGGGCCCAAAGTGGAGCTGGGACATGAGTAAGACACTGCAGTATAGGATAAGAGTGTCCCAGGTGACACTCTAACCTAAGGGACATTTCTGTAGTTTACTGCTACCCAAAATATTAATGTTCTTTATTTCACTCTTCTGCTTCTCCTTTTCTTACACACAAAGGTTAGTGGAAATATTCCATTGTTTTCATGATGGAAATGCTGCCCCTTCCCCAACATTTTCAGAAGATTAAAAAAATGTAAGTTTTATTAAATTAAAGGATTTAAATTACTTTTTATAGCTTAGAAACTTCTTACAACTGGAGAAATGTCCATTATTTTTGTTTTAATATTTATTTATTTTAATTGGAAAGTCAGGTTTACAAAGAGAACGAGAGACAAAGATCTTTCATCTGCTGGTTCATTCCTCCAAGTGGCTGCATTGACCGAAACTGAGCAGATCTGAAGCCAGAAGCCAGGAACTACTTACAGGTCTCCCACACAGATGCAAATCCCAAGGCTTTGGGCTGTCCTCTACTGTGTTCTCAGGTCACAAGCAGGGAGCTGGATAGAAAGTGGAGCATGTGGGATACAAACCAGCACTCGTATAGGATCCTGGTGCATGCAAGGCAAGGACTTCAGCCACTAGGCTATCTTGCTGGGCCCAGAGTGAGCATTTTCAGTAAGAGTAAGAGGACTATAGATAGTACAGCTTAGTGCTAGAACTTTTATTGAAGATAATCTAGACCAACATGTTTTAATTCTTTTGCCCCTTTTCTCTAGATTTGAGAATGAAAAATATGCTCTAAATTCAATGATCGACTAAATCTGTACCATAAAAGAACAAATAAAACCACCAGGGCACAACACAGTAGCCTAATGGCTAAAGTCCTCACCTTGCACACTCCAGGATCCCATATGGGCACTGATTCTAATCCTGGCAGTCCCGCTTCTCATCCAGCTCCCTGCTTGTGGCCTGAGAAAGCAGTGGAGAACAGCCCAAAGCCTTGGGACCCTGCCCCTGCATGAGAGACCCAGAAGAGGCTCCTGGCTGCTGGTTTTGGATTAGTGCAGTTCAGGCCATTTGCAGGTGCCTGGAGAGTGAATCATCAGACAAAAGATCTTCCTCTCTGTCTCTGCTCCTTTCTATATACCTGACTTTGCAATAAAAATTTTTAAGAAAAAGTATTTTTAAAAAACACATGCAAAAAAAAATCACAAAGTTTAGAATGTAGCCTTTGTTTTTATAACTAAATGATCTAATTATAGAAGAAATGCATCAGGCAATGAGTAGTTTAATCAGCAATTTAGTTGTGTGGTTCTGCATGAAACGGTGATTACTTTAAGCCTGTGTTTATGGCCAATATGTATAAAACAGTAGGTTGAAAAATGATTTTCCAGTAAATCAGGCCTAATAATTTGTATATAGTCTTAACTAATTAGTTGGGCTTTTAAATGATGAGTGAGTAGCAACCTAGGCAGTAACAGATGCAGGTCAAGCAGAGGAGAAACACAGTTGAAAGTGAAGAATTCAGTTGGACCTGAGCTTGTGGTACTTTGTGCGTTCATCAACCTCTCCACAGAAAGGCAGACACAAAACTGGACACTAGAAGCAAAGCAACTGCTTCCCCTTGGCTGCATTCAGGCAACCAAGCAAGGAACGTATTGTTGAGAGCCCCCTAAGAGTGTGAAGCATGACTGTGGGATGCTGTAGGCCCGGGTGATCACTGTAACTCTTGTGCCTTGAAACTGGGTTGGTTCCAAGTGACTTGGTTCGAAGCAGGAGGTGGAGTCTTCCATGATGACAGCGTTGCTGTGTTTACTGCAATTCAGTCAGTATTAAAGTTGCTTGTGATAAGCTGAAGAGTTATTTTGTTATCATTGGAGAGAAAAAAGCCTCAAAAATATGTATAGTAAAGTAGTAATTAAAATTTTATGGTGAGGAATATCTGTGTAACCAAAAAGAAGGCAGTAAGGTAGAGACCAAGGATTAAGTGATATGAACTATATAGGCTACAAGTGGCATCATGTACATGGACTAAACACTAAAACTAAAAAATATAAAGTACCATACTGGACTTAAAAATGATACAACATATACTTACTGAAAGAGATGGGCTTTAGCTTCAAAAACAAAAATAAGGGGTGGGCATTTGACATAACAATTAAGATGCTGATTAAGAAGTCTGCATTGTGTAAGAGAGTGCCTGGGATCAAGTCCCTGCTTTGCTCCCAATTCCAGCATCCAGTTAAAACAGACCCTGCAGTCACCAGGTGATGGCTTGTAGACTTAGGACTGTGCTGCCTATGTGGGAAATCTGGCTGGAGTTCCCAGCTGCTGGCTGCCACCTTGGCCAGTCTTGACTTGTTGTGTTCATCTGGTGCGTGAACCAATGAACAGGCGCATACCTGTCTCTCTTTTCTCCTCCTACTCCCAGTCTCAAATGCATAAATAAATACATAAATAAATAAATAAATAAATAAAATTGAAAACAAACAAAACACAAATCATTCGAAAATAAAAGGACTGAGGAAGATACACCATGCAAGCAGGTGTATCCACAAATAAGAAGAGCTGAAGGAGTTTTAATAATATCCCACACTTGAGTGAAGATCATTTTGGTTTGTAAGAGTTGGGAATTACAGCGCGTTCTGCTGGATTCTCTGCTGAAGATGCTACAAAGCTGGAGTCACATGTCAGTCAGAGCTGCGGTCTCATCTCAGGTTTACCAGGAATGAGCTGTTTCTACGCCCACCCAAGTTGGCAGAAATCAGTTGTATGTCTGAGAGCTTTGTTTCTTGCTACCCGTATGTGTCCATTTTTTCCTTCAAGTCAGCAGGAAGGAGTCAGAAATCTCGTACAAATATAAACTCCCTAGCATCCACGGAAAACTTGACCCATCACCAACAGAAAACATTATTTCAAGATAACATGGCATATTGTTTTAAGGTGTTGGGTTTGTGAAAGCTTGTTACAAAGCAATAAACAAAACCAAAGAAAATTGCTTTAGTGAAAGATGTCTTGCTCTTTCAATTTTGTCATGAAACACCTGAGGCTTTGATAACTTTAAAAAGTGAGGACATTCATTTTCTCTGACATTTTGAAGGTCCAAGGTCAAGAGTCAGTATCTTGTGATCTTCTTACCCAGGGAGTTGTGGGTTACAGAACATCTTTACTAAGATGGAGCGTGCATGGATATCATTGATCTCTCTCCATTTTCAATTATTGAGAACTCTGAAGACATTGTCTGATTCTAATCAACTCCCAAGGCCCCACCACAGCATGGTAATCAGAAGTCAGTCTCCAGCCTCCTTATACTTAACAATAGGATTATATTTCAGCATGTGAAGCCTTGGGGGACGTATTAAAACTGTATCCAAACCAAAGTAAAAGGCATTTATTTAAAAGACAGACAGACAAACCTACAGCTGACATAATACTTTGTGTTTTCCCTGGAGAAGAGGAAAGTGATAAGATGTAAGATGAAGGGCTGTGATCTCATGTAGTGTAGCGTAGCACAGCACAGGTTCTCCCGAGCTCTTGGGGCAACCTAGACAGCTCTGCTTCTTCATCTTCTACCTGCATATAGGACAGGGCCTCTGCAGAGAGAAGTGAGGA
The DNA here is from genome assembly GCF_030435755.1 of Ochotona princeps. NCBI lineage: Eukaryota > Metazoa > Chordata > Mammalia > Lagomorpha > Ochotonidae > Ochotona > Ochotona princeps. The sequence continues at coordinate 6,599,475 of NC_080858.1, forward strand.
GTGAGCTTTCTAGGTTTTATGGTTTGCTTTTGGGCAGAGGGGTACTAACTTTTATGATTCACCTTAGTGCATAGGAATTCTGATTTTTTTTTTAGATTTATCTATTTTTATTACAAAGTCAGATATACAGAGAAGAGGAGAGACAGAGAGGAAGATCTTCCGTCAGATGATTCATTCCCCAAGAGAGCCGCAACGGCTGGTGCTGCGCCGATCCGAAGCCGGGAACAAGGAACCTTCTCCGGGTCTCCTATGCGGGTGCAGGGTCCCAAAGCTTTGGGCCGTCCTCGACTGCTTTGCCAGGCCACAAACAGGGAGCTGGATGGGAAGTGGAGCTGCAGGGACTAGAACAGGTGCCCATATGGGATTCCGGGGTGCGTTCAAGGCAAGGACTTTAGCTGCTAGGCCACGCTGCCGGGTCCAGGAATTCTGATTTTCTGTAGTGCTTCCAGAGGGGAAAGTATGCCAGGAGCAGTTCAGAAAGACCTGTGTTCTATGGCCATTCCGGTGTGCTTTAGTTTAAAATATGCAGTGTACTAAAGTGTTGTATTTTAGGGGTATCGTTCTCTGAACCTTTAAATATCCTACAAGCAATATTAAAACAATTTAGTCTGAAAACAAGTATAAAATATTTGAGAATTTCATTTATTGAAAAAATGCAAAATCATAGCATTCTGCCTCAGAAATGTAATCTGCTTGCAGCTGTTTAGAAGGACAAAACTCGGTTCAGGAAGACTAGATGCTGTTGTGTTGATTAAGGCTAGGGTAGAGTTTTCGAAACTGGGAAGATGTAGTCGGACTTATGGAATAAGGCATGTGATCTGAAAATTATTAGGGATTTTCCTAAGTATAATTTGAGAAACATTCTCAATATTTTCTCCTTAATATACAATTTTCCCAAAAAGTTGCCTCTATGATTATGACAGTGGATTCTAGGAGAAGTCAGTTTATCAATGGCCCACCTTAAATATGTTTCACTTGATAGTGTGTTGGGACTCCTTAGTCACAATAGTCAGGCTAGATATTTCCCTAGATTCTAGGATCATATGAAAAAGAAACAAAACTGGGTGAAATGTTTAGAGCATTGGCATTCAAGAAAAAGGGGACACCTTGGAAAGGGGCATTAGATATAAAAGTCTTGATAAGGCAAAACATTCCAGAATCAAGATGAGCTCATAAAAATAGGGCCAACTATTTTTAAAAATTATATATTTACTCACTTATTCACTGAGCATATATTTACTGTCTCTTACCATGTGTTCAGAGGAGTTATTTTAGACATCTATAACATGAGAATGAACAGGACAGTATGTCCATTTACGCCAGTGAAATTTATGCTCTAATGGAGAGAGTAGTACATTAGACATAGGACAAAATAGGATGTTTTCTGAGACTCTCAAGAGCTTCAGAGAATAATGCTTTGGTTTGGAACAATGTATCTATCTGTATAGATACAGCTATATATCTATTGCTATATATATAAGCTATATATAGGTATATAACTGTATCTATACAGATAGATACTACTACCTTGAACAGGTTCTTTTGAGAACCTTAAACTGAGACTGTATGGGAATAAACACAGACAAATTCTAAAGATAGGTGCTGGCTGTGTTTGATTTTGAATCATCCTCTGAAGACATGGTAGTTGGAGGGAACCTTTGAGAGTGTGATCATTGCAGTGAGTGATAGGCTGAGACCAGAGCACCCTCTCCGCTCTGTACAGGGCAGATCAGTGCATGGCTTTGATCAGAACGAGCTCCTGTGGAGGTTGCTTCACAAACAATTCAGTCATCTTTGTATTTGTGTAAACTTGAGTCTGAAAAAAAAAGTGATGTACGTGAAGAAAATCCCTGGAATGTTTATGTCATGATAAATGTGCAAAACTTATAGATGAGAAAACTAAACAAAAGGCATGTGGGCTGTTTTTTGTGGCATCACAGTCCTGGAGCTTGCCTGTAGGGCCGAAGGAATCCTTTGGCCACTGCCGTCCCACCTCTCACTTCCTTGGTTGGCTTCTTAGCACCCCAGGTTCCTTGGACTCATGGAACATCTGGAACACTGCCTTGATTTGTACCTCTCTGACAAATGGTCTCTGACGCCATTGTGGCTCTCGTCATGCCGATGCTTGGTGTGACCCCGTTCCAGACTGGCTTCAGCATCTCATGTGCGCCCCAGCAGTGTGTGAAAGCCCTGTTCTCTCCCCACTGTCTTCAGCGTATATTGTTCTTATAGCCACACCAGGAATTGGAAGTGTTATCTCGTTGTTTTCTGTTTGCTTGTTTACAATTAACAAGTGATTTGTCATATATGTTTTCTGGTGTCTTTTTTTGTTCAGTGCTGCTTATTGTTTTGAGAAATATCTAGCTAGATCCTTTGCTTTTTTATTTTATTATTATTTTTTTACAGTTGTCTCATGTTGTGAGGAATGCTTGTTTTGTTGTTTGTTGGTTGTGTTCTCCAGATGCCTCTAAGGCTTAGCCGCTTTGTACAGTTGTTTACATCTTCTCTTTCCCTATAATTGCTTTGTTGTTGTTTTAACCATTATTAAAAGTAATGTGTGCAAGCTTCCAGATATTTTAAATTAAGTGTCCATTTCTGGGCCTGGCAGCGTGGCCTAGCGGCTAAAGTCCTCGCCTTGGACACCCCGGAATCCCATATGGGTGCAGGTTCCAATCCCGGCAGCTCCACTTCCCATCCAGCTCCCTGCTTGTGGCCTGGGAAAGCAGTCGAGCACGGCCCAATGCTTTGGGACCCTGTACCCGTGTGGGAGACCCGGAAGAGGTTCCTGGTTCCCGGCTTCGGATCGGCGCGCTTCGGCCCGTTGCGGCTCACTTGGGGAGTAAATCATCGGATGGAAGATCTTCCTCTCTGTCTCTCCTCCTCTCTGTATGTCTGAATTTGTAATAAAAATAACTGAATAAATCTTTTAAAAAAATTGTCCATTTCTCTCTTGATTACGGTTACTCATTGATTCTTTTTGTTTGAGATTCTCTTGTTAAGTCCCTATATGTTTTTAAATATTGCATAATTTTGATATATTGAACCTTTAGTGTTGTGAAGTACCCTGCTGAGATTTATTGATATTTTTGTCTTAAGGACCATTTTTTTTTCTTACTAGTATAACCACTTCAACTACTTTGGGGTTACTCTTTTCATGGTATATATTTTCATCATTTGACTGAATTTTGCCTTTGAATCTTGTTTTTTGAAGATTTGTTAATATTTATTGGAAAGTCAGATATACAGAGAGGAGGAGAGACAGAGAGGAAAATCTTCCGCCCAGTGATTCACTCCCCAAGTGACCACAACGGCAGGAGCTGACCCAATCTGAAGCCAGGAGCCCAGAGCCTCTTCTGAGTCTCCCACATGGGTGCAGGGTCCCAAGGCTTTGGGCCGTCCTTTACTGCTTTCCCAGGCCACAAGCAGGGAGCTGGATGGGAAGTGGGGCCGCTGGAATTAGAACTGGCACCCGTAGGGGATCCCAGCATGTTCAAGGCGAGGACTTTAGCCGCTAGGCCATGGCACCGGGACCTGCCTTTGAATTTAAAGTGTTTCTTACAAGCAAGTATAGTTGGAGAACATTTATGTCTCTTTGCCAATTTCTGCCCTTCAACTTGAGGCTTTATCTCATTGATCCTTAACACAGTTTTTGATAGACTAAGAATCCTATCTTCCAATTTGTTGTTTCTGTTGCATATGCCCTGACATTTCTCTTTGTTAATTCCTTCATTGTTCTCTTCTATATTAAATAGATAACTCAATTTACCATTTCAGTTTTGGGATTTACCCTGGGGATCAAAATTTACATTTTGATTTATAACACTCTAATATAGTTTGATACCAATTTAGTTTGATAAACACAGAGTTTATTCTTGTATGAGAGGTTTTTGAAAGACTCATAGAAATGTGTACCATGGAAAGCCATGCATGAGTCTCAAAAGGTTTTGCCCCAAAATTATCTTTTAATTGCAGAGTGCATGAAGTTTTTGAAACCCCTTCTCCTCTCCTTTAAACATTATTTTCATGCAACTAACAGTTTATAATATATCCTAAACTTAAATTTATAATTCACATTTAATGTTATTTTAAGTCACATAAAAGACGAGAGTTACAAAGAAGACTCGATTAATGCTGCTGTTTGTCTCTACTGCATTTTTTTCCTTAGTATTTTTTTTCCACGTGTCTTCAAATTGTCTGGTATTTATTTTATATTGCCTCGAGGGTTCTTTCAGTATTTTATATAAGGTTTGCTGGCACAAATTTGATGTGTTTTAGTCTTGCTTGGAATGTCTTGGTTTCTCTTTCATGTTCGGAGGATAATTTTTTCTGAAAGTAGACTGGCTTATTGACCGCCTTTTGCTTCCTCCCTTTGCTCGGGCATCCCAGAGCTCCTGGCCCTCCCAGAGCTCCTGGCCCTCCCGATGGCTGCTGAGGAGTTAGCTGTCAGGCCAGTTAAAGATCCCTTATCTGAAAGTTGTATCTCTCTTCCTCCTCTTAAGAGTCTTGCTGTCTTAACAGTTTGAAGATGTAGTGTGTAGGTGTGAATCTCATTGAGTTTATCCTGTTCTAATACATCAGGCTTCTTAGATGTATGGATTCATGTTTTCCAATAAATTTAGGAAGTTTTCAGTGCTGGTTTAAAAGTCTTTTTTTTTTCCTCCTTTCATCTGCCTCAGGGACTGTTGTGATGTATATTTCTGTTTTGATGATGCTCACAATTTGCTGAAGCTCCGTTAGGTTTTCTAAATTTTTTTTTCCATTTCCTCAGACTGGATAATATCAGTTGGTGTGACGTTTCATAATGCTTCTTATGTCTGTTGGGTTATGAGTCTGAGCCCTCTCCTGTTTGTTTTCTATTTCTTTACCTTGCTTTTCAACCCCAGCAGTCCTATGGAGTTCTTGTGAAGATGTGACTTTCGTTTCCTTATTGGCATTCTCTATGAGGTGAGCTCTCATTTTTATTTTCATATTTAATGTTAGCTCTTCAGACATAATTTCCTTTAACACAAAGCACATTTAATGGGGCTGATATAAATTTTTTGTTTATTAAGATCAAACTTTGATCTTTTTGATCTGTTTTTTTCATTTTGTGTGTGTTTGTATGCATGCGCATGCGTGTATGCTTGAATGGGCCATACTTTTTTATTCCTTAGTGTGTCTCATCTCTTTCATTTTTTTCGCTGGAAATTTGAAATAGTATAATGCAGCAACTCTGAAAGTATAGCCTTGCCTCTCTCTCCTCTTGGTTTGTCCTTGTTTCTGTGTGCTCTTTGCTTACTGGCTTTGCTACTTGATTCTGAAAAATGTTTCTTTGTTATATTGGAAGGCAGAAGTTTATTCTTGATTATCTTAGTGGGTAAACAATGATTGTAGGGAGAGTTCCTTCAGTGCTTAGAGACAACGTGTCTGTCAGTCTTTGCTAAGGGTATTTATGTTTGTAGGTTGAGCTTTCTGTCAGTAATTAACCAGACAGTGTGAAGCTTCATCAAACCTTCTGCTTTCAGAAGACCTCTTAGTTACTTGTGGCTCCCCTGTGGGAGATGTGGATTAGGGTTTGGGCCTTGGTGCTTTAGCCAGGCCTCTCCGTTGCTGCAGCCATTTTGAGACTGAGAGAGTGGGCAGGAGATATGTCTTCCTGTGTCTCTTTCAGCTTTCCAAAAAAAAATAAAAAATGAATGTAGTAAATTTTTCAAAATCCCTCTAGGTAGCTCGGAGATGAAGGCTTTGGACTTTTTCAATCTTTCCTGGGCATGCATTCTGCCCTCTAAATTAGTAGAGCCTGGCACTTGTGTGGCTTCCCAGATAACCCAGGAACATGTCAGACCTTCGCAAAGCTCCTGTTCAACAACTTGACTTCTTGCTTAACTTTTTTTAAAAAGATTTATTTATTTATTTATTACAAAGTCAAATATACAGAGAGGAGGAGAGATAGGAAGATCTTCCTCCGATGGTTCACTCCCCAAGAGAGCCGCAACGGTTGGTGCTGCGCCGATCCGAAGTCAGGAACCAGGAACCTCTTCCAGGTCTCCCACGCGGGTGCAGGGTCCCAAAGCTTTGGGCCGTCCTCGACTGCTTTCCCAGGCCACAAGCAGGGAGCTGGATGGGAAGTGGAGCTGCAGGGATTAGAACCGGCATCCATATGGGATTCCGCTGCGTTGCTTAACTTTTATCCAGAGCTGAAGGAGTCCATCTTGGTAGGCAATTATACATGCTTGTTCGGGTTGATTTGCTTGTTACTCACAACCATCTGAGGAGTGAACTCTGTTCATACCAAGTGAATTCAGATCTAGGTAAGAAAGAGATAGCAGTGCCTTCCACAAAACTATCAGAGGTAGGAAATAATAGAAAATTTCTGGGAATATGGCTTTTAAGAAGTTCTAATTGCATTCTTTCCTTTCCAATGGTTGCTAGCTTGCTGATTGTGGGCTCTTAGTCTCAAAGATCACAGAGTCACTTAGGAGAAAATGAAAAGGGGTCATGTCAAAATGTCATGGATCTCACTGTTCTTGCCACGATTCTGCCAGATTTCTCAAATCTGTACACTCTCACTTTCTGAAAGCTCTTTGTTCATTCCAGGAATTCTGGAAGTGTAACATTTTTTATCAGTGTTCTTTCTGAAGCAAAAATATCTTTGGAATAGTACATCTTGTACATGAAATTTTGATCACCTTGTCATAGTTTGTATTTGTGAAATAACTTACATTTAGGTGTGAACATAGATACAGTCCCCACCTAGGAGATAACTGAATATGTATTTCAAATTAAAATGACATTTTGTTTTGTTTTGTTTTTAAAGATTTATTTTTTTTATTACAAAGTCAAATATACAGAGAGGAGGAGAGACAGGGAGGAAGATATTCCGTCCGATGATTCACTCCCCAAGTGACCGCAACGGCCGGTGCTGTGTGATCCGAAGCCAGGAGCCAGGAACTTCCTCCAGGTCTCTCATGCAGGTGCAGAGTCCCGAGGCTTTGGGCTGTCCTCGACTGCTTTCCCAGGCCACAAGCAGGGAGCTGGATGAAAAGCAGGACTGCCGGGATTAGAACCAGCAGCCATATGGGATCCCAGTGCATTCAAGGTGAGGACTTTAGCCGCTAGGCCACACCGCCGGGCCCTAAAATGACGTTTTGGGTTATATTAGAGCAATGGAAATTTAAAGATAGTTTAAAAATTCTTCTTTTCTTTCATTTTCTATATTTTTTCCACATATTTTATGGCATGATGCTGATGATTTCTCAAGAAGCCTTTGCAGTCCAAAATTAATACTTAATCCTTTTCTTGAAAATAATATTGAATTCTTTTACTGTGAGGTAGGTATTAATATCACTAAGGGAGTTTTAAAAAAACTGGTCTGTGAGAGATATGGTAATACTACTCTAGAGAGGAAATCATTTGGAGACTTATTGCCCAAAGGAGCATTATTATAAATATACATGGCATAATCTATTATAAAAAAGGCCATATGGTCTTTTTAAATTGAGGTTTCTGGTCATTTGAACTAGGAAATTTTATTTGCTGAGGATAATAGGAAAAATTATACATCCAATAGGTGCAATTTTTTTCTCTGCAGAAAATGAGTTTCTGATCTTATAATCTCTGTGAAGAATCAGAAAACTAAACAATCTCCAAAGTCTCCCTAGAGGCAGACTCTAATGGTGAAGTCTAATAATTTAAATTATTTTTCTTTTGATAAGTTTATTCATTTTTCAGTTGACTCATTTATTAAGTAACAATCCAGTAACTGTACTCACGGCTGGCATTTACAAAGATGAATAAGATGGTTTCTTCCTCTGAGGGATTTAGACTTTTGAGAGAGACAAATATGAAAATGACTAATTACTGTGGAACAGGATAATTACTCTGGTGAATTTATGTACAGGATGCTTGCAGCATGGAGACAGAAAATAACTCTAGCTAGTATAAACATCCAAAGGAGCCCTCTTAGGAAATATAATTAAGTTCTCTGGACATAAGACAGAAATATGAGTTATTTAGATGTTTAAAGAAGGAAATATGTTGAAAGTGAAGGTTGTAGCATGGAAGTCACGTGGATGAACAAATATAAGATTTTTTTTTTATTCTAGTTTTGGAATGTGCTTGCAAGCTGAAAATAAGTCATGTCAAAACCTCGATACATTCTAAGATCACCTGATAGGGCTCACAGAGGGCAGCAAGTTGGGCACTGTCACTACTTCTGGTGAGATTATCGATACTATTCTACTAGTAGAAGAATTACTACGAGACATTGAAGCGACACGCATCTCGATGCTGCATTCAGGTGGGACCATGTGATTGGTTCTTCTGCTGGTGAGGAAGCGTTCTTACGTCCTGATCAGTGCAGTGGAGAGTTGTGTTTCCTCTGCTGCAGACACGGTTTGGAATGACAGACTCACAAAGCCGTCAGATCTCAATGGGCTCAGGCGTTGGAGTGGTTGTGTAGATCAGTTTCCAGCTGATCAATTTTAGGCATCAGTCACAACCAAAAGGTATGTTTACTCTATGTAGACTTGGAGTCATCAGGATAGATGTGTAGCCTAGCATAGCTGGTCACACACTTGCAGCCTGTGTAATAGGAGTCTAAGATTGTGTTAAGAGGAACTGATAGAAGTGTTTTGAGAACGTGTTACTTCTATGCTCTGTAGTTATCATCCCTTTAACACTGTACCTAGGGTATGGAATACGGTGTTTTCCTCATTCCTGGACATCAGTAGAGTTGTTCTGTCCATGTTAATGATTCAGGAAACTACTCTGGATCTCAGGAGAAATTCTCTGAAATGGGAAGGAGTGAACAAGTCAAGTGTGCCCCATGCAGGAGTTCCAGAACCTACATCAGTAAATAGAGTATAATGTTGAAAGAGCTTCTACCCATGTGATCTGTTTGGAGGTATTAGATAATTCTAGTTAAAAAAATTTTTTTCTGAGAGGGCCCAGTGAGGTAGCGTAGCAGTTAAAGCCCTCACCTTGTTCACGCCAGGATCCCTATGGGCACCAGTTCTAATCCCGGTGGCCTCACTTCCCATCCAGCTCCCTGCTTGTGGCCTGGAAAAGCAGGCGAGAACCCAAAGCCTTGGGACCCTGCACCCCCGTGGGAGACCTGAAGGTCACTCCTGGCTGCTCGCTTTGAATTGGCTCAGGTCTGGCAGTTATGGCCACTTGGGGAGTGAATCATTGGGCGGAAATCTTTCTCCTCTCTGTCTCTCCTCCTCTCTGTATATCTGACTTTGCAATAAAAATAATTAAATAAATCTTTAAAAAAAAGAGGAAAATTACCTTGAAGAGAGAATTTTATGAAAAAAAAATCTGTTGGGAGACTGCTGGAGATTAGGTAGACCAAGAATCACATGGAAAAATCTGGGAACAGCATATCCTAAATCAGAAACCTGTAAGTCAAACATCCTTCACGACAGAAGTCTAGTGGATATGGGATTAATAATATAGGAATAAGTATCGGATACTTCCCATGACTGAAGAGAAAACCATAGGCATTACCAGCTATTCAAATCTTTTTCAATTTCTGTAACCTCTACATTTTTTCCCAATTTCCATAACCTCTCCAGTTTTTTTTGCCTTCCAATTCAAGAGTACTCAAAAATAACCTAGTGAGTGAGGAAGAGCATTAGATCCAAGAAGAAACAAGAGAAGCATCCACATTGCCAGATGAAGGTCTCTAAGTTTGAGCTAGAGAATGGAAAAAAGTTATAGTTTAAATGGGATACTGAAACTTTAATACAGTTTTATTGGAATTTTAAATAGATGACACTTGAGACTATTTGTTGATTTAATAATTGCTAGGAAAACTGTAAGAGTCAGCTCTGTATTTTTTCTGAGTGCATTTAATAAAAGTTCAACAGAATGAATTTTAAAATAAAATGGGCTGAGGAATACATGTACTTTCTAAAGATACTTTACTGAGTCAACACTTTGAATCAACATAGGAAAATTCAGTGTGCATTACAAGTAATTTTTATGATTGCAGTAGCCACCAGACAATTCAAGAAAGTATATGTAGAGAGTTCGTATGTGGTGTTGAAGTTAACTCATCATATTTACCTTGTAGTAGATTATTCCTTAAGCAGCATGAAGTTGAATAATAAAGAGTTAATATTTAATCCCACTTAATAGTGGGAATACCATTCAGAAGATGATTACAATCTTCCAGTAAAGAGATTTAAGGACCAATACTAAAGCAGGTACAGTTGAAACAGAGAGAGAAAAAGAGAAGATTAAATAGAGTGCCTGGAAACAAGATTAGAGCATCATACCAAAAAATCTGTGGGGAAATAATTGAGGTAGGACAGTTCAGTTTGAATTGGATAGGTGATGTTTCAGTGTCTCTGGGGTACCTGTGTGGGGCTAGGTATGCAGATCTCCAAGAGATTGTGTAAGGGGTTAGTTAGTCAAAGCTGAACATGTCATTATATTTGCTTTGCCTACTGTGAAGCCACAGCTATCATATGACCAAGTCAGAATGATATATTAGTTGACATTCTCTTGGTATGGAGTTTGTGTGGAAGCAATTGTCATTTCTATTATCCTTCTCTTTGATACTTTCCCTTTGCTTCTCCTCTCTGGGAGGAGATCATGAATGCTGCAGTTACAGAAGGTGTTTTGTATCCTTTGGCAACACAGAAGGACCAGTGCCTGCAAGGAGGGCATAGGATACTTGGCAAATGGGGGGAGCCAGGATCCCCGTTGCCATCATTATAATGTAGTCTGGAGTATCTTGTTATTTCTTCCTAATGCACATCACTCCATAAATATTTAATATGTTGTTAATGAGATTGTATATTTTTATGGGCTTAACATAATCTCAACTGATATAGAAGCCATTAGCTCTTAGATTGTGATTGAATCAGATCATGACTATTAATGTTTAAGACACTGAAGTAAGTATTTTGGAGATATTAGCATCATTTTTAGTATCCTGCTTATTTTGAGTTGAAAGATGGGAGTTGCATCAAAAAGGAGCAAGTGTAATTTAAGGCACAAATGAGTCTGAAAGCTCAAGGAAGATTGCCCCATCATTTGATTATTTTACTAAATTCACTCTACAGTAATGTGTCTGACACTCAGCTTAGTGAGGTGCCTCCCGCAGGGCAAATGCAAATAGAAGGGATTTTCCTGCGTGTTTTTTTCAATAGACATCACACTTACCTTCTTGTGATCTTGTTCAAATGCATTCCCACTCTCCATCTTTATTCCTATATTATAGTCTGTTACCTTCTGGACTTTAGGGATCTCTGATGTTGAGCTGAATTCCTGTTTTCATGTGTGCTTCAAGTATACACAAGCACAGGAGTATTCCCTTTTTCCATAGGAAATGGAGTTGTTATTGGTTTAGTTGTGTCCTCTAAAAACTCCTCTATTGAAGTTCTGACCCCTAGTTCCTCAGAATATGACCATATTTTAAGTAGGATCATCGTAAATGTAATTGAGATATGGGACTCTACTTCAGTAGTATAGTGTGCTTAGAAAAAGAATAAATTCGATCACAGATACACACCTACTGGCAGAATTTCCTGATGAAGATGAAGACAGAAGACGACTGTGAACAGAAGATGCACAGGAGAGAATGCCAAGGGAAGATGAAGGCATGCATCTGTATGTCAAGGTCACTAAGGGTTTTTCTCTTCATGATTGGACTGAGAGCACTGGCTGGATACATCCTGTAAAACAGAATTCAATATCCATTGTTTTCTTTACTCATTCAACTTACCTGCCAAAAACACATGAAAATGAGCTTCCAGTAAGATTTTTATGGATATGATGAAACATTTACATTCAATATTAAAATAAAACATGTCATTGTAAAGCCATTCCTTTTCTGTGTAAACCAAGTTATCAAATTCAAGCTTAAACTGAACAGATAGTATGTTCTAAAAGAGACTTGAAAGAGGAATGTGAGAGGGAAAGTTTGTGTTACATTCTGGAATTTATGATGAATATTGTTTTATGTATTAGATAGATATAATTTGGGAAGGGTGACAATAGAAGTTAAAAGGCAAAATGTCACTCTGCTCTTATCCAAGAAGGATATTATGTCCTCTTTAAGAGCACTATGATTGAAGCACAGGTTCAGCCAGTGGCCATCTGCCTTAGAGCAGTGCCCGAATCAACCTGGACTTACTTCCCTTATGGTGGGCCTTGCCAGGCCACAGACGCATCCTGGCCTCTTTTCATATGGATGCTTCAACTGTGCATAGAGTTCTGTAAAAGGAGATTAAACAGCAATCCGTCTTTGCTGTAATCCAACTCAGTTCAGGCCCCATTTACCAATGTTGTTTCTTCAAGGCATGTACAGTACAAATTGTGGGCAGATGGGTAATGATTGGCCCATTCCTTATTCAGTTTATGCTCTAATCAGGGAGATCAGCGATCTTTCATGGAGTGTGTTAGACCAACCTTATACTAATGAGAGTAGATATCAAGTCATATTCTTTGGGTTTTTAATGCTTAGAGTAGTGTTTTATATCCAATAGATAGTTGGTAAAAGTTAAATAACACACGATTTGCAAATTGTGGAAAATCTAGAGGAAAAAAGCAGTTGGTTCTCCCAGGAAACAAAAAGCATCAAAAAGGAAATCAAAGTTAGATTGGAACTTAACAACTAGTGAAAATTTCTTTTGGTGAAGATCTAGGAAGAAGGCATTTCTAGTTGTGTGACTGAAATTAGCAAATGGCAAGAAGCCAAGTAAGCATGACTAATTAATTAAAATTAAAGCGGTAACATTTTGACTAAATGCTAATTCATGTTGAGTGTTTTATGTGTAACACGTCATTGCTCAGAAATTTTTAGAATAGTACTGTGGGAGAACTATTTTTATACATAGTACATGCTTGAAACCACAATGGCCAAAGAGTTGCCAACTGTCAGTGCCAGAATTTGAACCATTAGGCTCCACTGTACAGTCCTCCTGGAAAATAAAAGGAGAATTTCTGATTTTTTTTTTTTATCAGAGAAATGGTATGATGGAGAGAACAAAATGTTAAGGTTGCAACTTTCTGCTAAGATTATGGAGCCTAACTCAATAATCAGTTTAGAAATCACATATCACTTACCCTTTACTTGAAGTGGTTTGAAGTCATCTGTTTTACTGACAAATTGTGAACATGTGAAAATCTAGTTCCATCAAATGTAGGAAAAATTTATTTATAAGTATTTTAAATTAATGAAAGCCCTATGCACATATGTATAGTATGCAGTCTGTTCAATCCTGTCTTATGCCTTTATCCTAGAAAGCTTAATTCAAAATTAAACAACCAATTACATAAGTATTTTAGTACCATTTTTTAAAAAGAATTGTTAAGAATCAAGATGGTGGAATAGGGTAAGGACAGTTTAAACAGACACATTTAAGCAGAAGAAATATTAGCCAGTTTGAAGCAGAGAGGGCACATTCCAGGAAATAGGAGAGGTCAGAACAACAGCAGAGGGGTACTTGGAGACTGACAGACACAGGAAAGCAGCGGACACAAGATGCAGTGATTGATTTGCCAGTAGCATTCAGCAAGAGGTGATCTGAATTGCACTGGCAGCCAACAAGGTGGGAAGAGACTTTCAGCGGGCGCTGTGGAGGTGAACCCAGACAAAGAATTGCTCATCCTGCTGGTCTGTTTGATTTCAGCAGGAGCAGAGATAGAGCGGCAGATCCTAGATGGGCAGTGCAGGAACGGGGTTGATTTCACAGCCCAGTCTGCCCCCCAGAGCTGACTTGGGCACCATTTTGTTTCAGGAGACAAAGGCTATCGGACAGAACTGAGCATGCACAGAGCTTGGAGTGAACTCATTTCTGGCTCAGTGAACTGCAACAATGTGATCCTACAGGTTCCATCCAAGATAGGTCCGAGCAGCCCTCAGACCTGACGGCCAGCAAATCAAGAAAAAAAAAAAAATACTGTGTGTAAACACTAGGCAAACAACATAAGTTCCCAGTGAGTGGTCAGTACTGGCAGTGAGCAGAGTGGGAGCCAGTGATCTGTATTGTTGAGTATGATACATTGATCAGTTTTCCTGTCGACAGAGAATATTGGTAAACCTCTGAAATGAGATTCATCAACTGAAACAGCAGAAAAATATGTTGAATGAAGGAAGATAATTAGTATGTAATGCGTGTGGTTTAAATACTTCACCTACCTTCCAAGATATACTAGAAGTAATAAACCACTCGAGAAGAATAAAGATGATGCCGTCCTGGAAACACGCCCAAGAGTTCTGGATTCTAAGATATGTTTATTCTTTAAGTGCTCACTCTTGTAAGCTGATTTCAACACTGCACACAGCTATTTCATCAGGGGTCTTGGAATAAAATTTTAAAAGCCTCTGAAGATGCTTTTGGAATCCACTGGCAATGAGATGTTTACTCTGGGATGATTGCACTAGGAAATTTAGTTACTACTTGGGACTGGATCAACTTCTGCATCCAGAATGCTTTAATAGCATATATTACATACCACCTCCTTAACAGCTGAATGAAGAAGATGTATTTTTATTAACTTATTTATTTGAGAGGCAGAAAGACACAGAAACAGAGAGACGCACAGAAAGAGAGAAAAAGAGAGACTCCATTTACAGGATCAGCCGTAAAAGGCTTGCAGACGCCAGGGCTGGGCGGGGACCAACACCAGGAGCTGGGACCTCAGTCCAGCACCCCCACAAGAGTGGCAGTAGCCCAAGTATTTCCCATCTCTGCTGCCTCCCAGGGTGCGCACTGGCAAGAACCTGGAGATGAGAATTGAACCCAGAAGCTCTGATATGAGATACAGTTATCTGAACTATTGGGCTAAATGCCCACACCAAGAAGTATTTAAGAGAGATGATCACCAAACAGGGCTCATCCAGTTCATTTCGCTGCAAAGCTTTCTAACTTTGGAGTGATAAGGGCTTCGGTGTACTGGCAGAATTTTATAACATCAGCGCTCTGGCGTACAGAGGTCTAGCAATTACCATATTTCTCTGCATTTTAGCTTTGAACACACCATCCAACTAAAAAACAAAAACCTGCACTGAAAATATAATACAATGCCACTTGTGAGATCTCAATAAAACTACAACCCTCCCTTACTGGCAAGATACACATGGTCCCACAGTAAGTGATCCTCCTCTTAAAATGATTTTTCCTAAACCTCTTGCTTTAATTATTTCCTATCCTCCCAGGGACCATTGCTAGTAAAAGACCATAGCAACCTCTTAGATATTTATAAACTATTTTTGCAGAGACAATAAAACTTCTGGTACACTCAGCTAAATAAAGAGCCAGTCAGCCACCATATCTTCCGCTCTGCATTTGAATGCAATGTAGTCCTTGCATATTCTGAAGATAGTATGCTCATAGCCAAAGCAACTTTTGTAAATGGTGCCTTTGATTCAGAAGAGCCCTTGATGACCTTTCTTATACTGAGAGTGCTTCTGTGAACACAAATTCACATTGAGGAACACTGGTCTGGAAGAAACATCCTCCATAAAATAGTAGGATATGCCTCAGAAATTCTACATATGAAATCTTTTTCTGGTGTCATAATGGATGTTAGTGTACTGAAATGTGTGACATGTCTTCATTTCTCTTTATTTAAAACTTTACAAAAACTCATCTTACCTTTTTGCCTCTTGTTGTGGGGAACTACTTTTTTTAATAGAAGATTTATTTTTAAAATTTTCATTGGAAAGTCAAATATATAGAGAGGAGAGACAGAGAAGATCTTCCATTCGCTGATTCAATCCCCAAGTGGCTGCCACAGCCAGAGCTGAGCTGATCTGAAGCTAGGAACTAGGAGCTCTTCTGGGTCTCCCACTGGGGTGCACGGTCCCTCGGGCCATCCTTGACTGCTTTCCCATGCCAAAAGCAGGGAACTGAATGGGAAATGGGATCGCTTTAATGAGAACAGGGGCCCACATGGGAACCTGGTGCACGCAAGCCGAGGACTTTAGCAGCTAGTATACCGCACAAATTCTGTCCCAGGTACTGCTGTCTTTTCCTTTGTGGGAATGAAACATAGATTTTCACAAAACTAAAATGCAGTTCAGTTGATTCAGAATAATTCACTATTGCCATTATATCTTGACTTACTTTTTTTTTTTAATCCTGAAGGAAAAAGAGTGAAAAACTCAGAGTTCATTTTGTCCCTCCATTTGCCCACAACCACATGGGTGGGAATTACTGAAGTTTACCATTCAGCTTAGAGCTCCTGAGGTATCTGCCCTCCTTCTCAGTCTGCTTTGCTCTGCTTTAAAGGGTGCATATCAAAGGCATTTCTCAGTACCAATAATATTAGCACCAACAATATGCAATGTAATAATACAGCTTAAAATCAAGTGTCTCCTGGGCACAACAGAGGATATATGAAGAAATCTCTATGTGGTATCCTTTTCCATGGAGTGAACATGGGCAAAATACAAAAACAATTCCTAAAAGAAGATGGAAAGTTTGAGAACCAGCTGAAACAATAAGTATGCCCAGAGGAAAGAGCTAGTCACCACTCAGGTGATTGTTACCACAAGCATATTTGAAAAGTCTTTTCAACTGCCTTGCCTATAATTATTCCTGATTCGTTTTGTGTTCTTGTGATTGTTGAGGGACTGGGTGAGCCACAGTGACTGGTTGGACATTGCTCAGCTGGAATAATAAAGTTGAGTTCAGGGTGACCTGAATGTGAAAGGCAGAGGGAAATAGTAATGCTTGCTCCTGTTGTCTGTATTTTGGGAGCCCTATGCAAGAAATCATTACACAGGTAATTCCTCCCATTCCAGTCTTTTCTTCTAGCAGTTTTACAATTTCAGGTTTTATGTTTCAGTCTTTTATCCATTTTAAGTTAATTTTTATATACAATATGAAATAAGGGTCTGATCTCATTCTTGCATTCATAAGTATCTAGGTTTCCCACCACCATTTATGGAAGAAACTGTGCTTTAAGCATTGCATATTCTTGGCACCTTTATCAGAAATCAACTGAATAAATACATTGAGGTATATTTCTGGTCTGCTGCACTAGTTAATATCTCAGTTTTGACAGCAGTGTTATGTGTTCTGATTAAAATAACTTTTTAATATATTGAAATCAGATAATGTGATTGCATCAAAAATAAAAAATTTGTGCACTGGAAAGGAAACTGATAGCGTGAAAAATAATTCACTAGTTGGGAGAAAGTATGTGCAAATCATGCATCTGGTTAGCAGTTACTAATCAAAGAACACAAGACAACAAGGCTTCAAAATATAAAAGGTGCTCAACAGCAAGAAAACCAATAATCTGATTTAAAAATAGGAAGAAACCTTCACAGACATTTCTCTAGAGACGGGAAAGGCAATAGCAGGTATGAAAAAAAGTTACAAGTCAATAGAGAAACTCAGATCAGAACCACAAGATACATCATCTCATGTCTATTAGAATGACTTAAATCAAGATGAAAAGAATAAATGCCACTAAGGATGTATGTGTACAAAAGAGAATGCCTGTGTGCTGTTGATGGGAATGTAAATCAATGCAGGTATTTTGGAAAATGTCATGGAGGGTCCTTTAGAATTACCCAGTGACAACCTTGGAAGAATTGAATAGCATGTCAGAGAAATACCTACACTGCCCATTGATTGCAGAATTATTGACAATAGCTAAGACATGGGTTCAACTTAAACATCCATCAGTGGATGAATGGTTGAATAAAGAAAAGGTGACATGTAGTCCATGCAGGCTTTTAAAAGTAGAATATGTTGTTGCTTAAACAAACATGGATGCAGGCCTGGTGGTTTGGCCTAGCGGCTGAAGTCCTCACCTTGAACGCACCGGGATCCCATAGGGGCACCGGTTCTAATCCCAGCAGCTCCACTTCTCATCCAGCTCCCTGCTTGTGGCCTGGGAAAGCAGTCGAGGACGGCCCAATGCTTTGGGACCCTGCACCCATGTAGGAGACCTGAAAGAGGTTCCTGGCTCCTGGCTTCAGATTGGCACAGCACCGGCCATTGCGCTCACTTGGGGAGTGAAACATTCGATGGAAGATCTTCCTCTCTGTCTCCCCTCCTCTCTGTATATCTGACTTTGTAATAAAAAAATAAATCTTTAAAAAAAAAATAAAAAAAAAAAAACAAACATGGATGGATGTGGTAGACTGTATGGTAAGTCAAATAACCTAGGTCAAGAAACAAAAATCCTCTTTGATCCTATTCATGTGAGGAATTTGAAAATATGAAACTAAAAATAAAAGAGAGTACCAAAGACTGGCAAGAAAAGGTAGGGCTGGGCAAGGAAAAGATATCGATAAGGTAGAAGGTTTCAGTTCAGTTAAAGCAAAATGTTTTGATGATGTACTGCACTGCATGACCACCTTAATTAGGAATATATTGTAATTTCAAAATTGCTAGTATAAATTAACATTCTCTTTGCAGAGGAGACATGGGTGAAGTGATACATATGTTAATTAGCTTGCTCAAATCTTCTCACAGTGTGTATGTACAAACCTCACATAACAGTCTATTGTCAAACATAAGCATTATGTTCTGATTAAATACCAGACTAGGAGAGGCAGCTTACCCTAACAGTTAAGATAGCCACAACGCATACCAGAGTATCTGGTCTTCATTCAGAACTCTGGCTCCTGGTGCCAGCTCCCTGACAATGCATCATGGGAGGCAATGGTGATGATTCAAGTTGTTGGGTTCCTGCTACCCATTGGGAGACCTGAATTGCATTCCCAACACAGGACATTGGCCCTCGGCCAACCCTGGCCATTGAGGCTATTTGGGAAGAATTCTGTTAATCTAACTTTTAAATAAGTAAAAATAAATGAGTAAAAAATTTTAGATATCAAAAATAAAGAAGTCCAGCAAAAATAGCTAACTGAGATGTGCTCCTTTGAACACTGGTGTTCTTTTATTGGAAAATTGTTTTCCTAGGGACATGGATTATTCCTTCAAAGGAGACACAAATGAGGTGTTACTCTAACTTAAGGAATAATAGCTACTAAAAAAGAATTGACTTACAAAATTGTTTTTTATTTTTGAAGTTTTTAGGAAATTTTCTGGACTGTGAAAAAAGAGATGGGATGAAATAACAAATCTCATGATTCCCATACAACTGTCAGTAATATCTGGATTAACCTTTATCTTTCTGGATCATAAATTTAAAAGATTATATAATGGGATTAAAATGTTGTCTCTTGCTAAAATGAGAATGGGAGGTCCTATGTATTCTGCTAACTGCTGGATAGATTTTTACCAGGAAAACTTTCGGTACTCCCTGTCTTTGCCAAGATGTTTTCTTTCATCATTCCATTACTATTTTGAAATTGTGTTTAGCTCCGCTGTCGCTTTTATTTATTTATTCCAAAGCATTCCACTCGTCTTCAGTGCCTACAGTAACTACATATTGCCTGACTCTTAAAAACAGCTTGTTAAATTTGTTAAACATTTGGTGGAAAAACACCAGAAGATCAGTGTGGATTTATTTATTTTAAAATTTATTACAATTCTCCTGATACAGATTAATTTTGCTTGCCCAGTTTTTTATTGTTTCACCTGCTATTGAATAGAAACTAAAAAGGGAAGCTCTTTTGTTTTCGTCACCAAGTTCTATCAAAATGATTTGAAAGCATCTAACTTTTTTGTGTGGGGGGGGCATTGGAATGATCCAGTGTGAAGTAACTCATCACCCTCTCAGGAGGAGTTTAGTCATAAGAGGTGTTCAGATGTCCTGAGAAACAAGCAAATCCTTAGCATCTTTAAGACAGGGTAATGGCGCTTTGGAACTTGGCAAGGGCTTCACCCTTCAAGAGAAGAGGCTCTCCCCTGCTCTGTGGATGACCAAGAAAAATGATTGGCTGGATTCTGAGCGTGAGAAAAGGCAGCTGAGCCTTCCATTTTACAAAGTAAGCCAGTAAAGCAACTGGCTTGGTGTGGCAGAGGCAGGCAGATCAGAGTGTCCTGGGAAAGGAAGCGTGAGAGGCATAGGGGTTTCTGAGAAGAGCAACATTAGAGCAAACTGCATTTTAAAAAAAGAAGAAGCTATTTTTCATTGTGTTGAATTTGAGTTTCAGTGTAGGGATAAAGTGTTTTAACAGAAAGAAAAAAGGGGTTGTAGTGTAGATAATGGTGAGGTGCTTTACTTCTGTGCATATTCAGTGTAGAATCCAAAGGGAAATGAATTGTCTGTGATTTTGCTGTAGTTTTTTTCATGCTAAGTGTTCCATGTGAGTCTATTTTGTTTTTCCTTTGAGATTTGCCACAGATGTTCTCCTATTTGTTTTCTGGTCATGACACCAGAGACTCAAGATCAGCTGTATTTGGTTTCCACAGAGATCAGGGTGGTGAATGAGGACTGAAAATGGCCAGCATTCTACAGAAGCACAGATCCACTGATCCGAAATTGTTTGCTCATGATTTACCCATGTGAGAAAGGAGAACACGTAGATTGGGGCTTTCCTAACCTTAGTTTGGCCTCCAGAATTCCAAAGGTTGCTGTTGTCCTAAATGATCATGTTACTCAGTTGACCACATGAAACAGCTCCAAGATACAAGATGTTTTACTTTGAGGGACATCAAATGGAATCAGAGATGCTGTTTTCAAAGAGCTTTCATTATTTGTTATAAAAGACAAAGCCAGGGGTCCAAATATCTACCCCTGACTTTAAAAATGATAGGATTTAGGAGTTATTCATTCAACTAATTGTTTGATAGGTTGCCTGATAAGCAGCTACAGTATCATAGGTACAGAGCTAGATGCTGAGGGCATGATGACATGCAAAGGGGCAAGCTCCCTACCCTTGCAAAGCTTACAGTGCAGAGGAAAAACTGATGTTACTCAGAGTCAAATTTATAAAGACTGCAACATAAAGATTTTTTGAAAGATTTGTTTTTATTGCTAAGTCAGATATTGCAAGCTCAGAGGAGGAGAGACAGAGAGGAAGATCTCTCCGATGATTCACTCCCCAAGTGACCGCAACAGCCAGAGCTGCGCCGATCCGAGGCCAGGAGCCAGGAGTGTACTGCAGGTCTTCCACATGGGTGCAGGGTCCCAAAGCTTTGGGTCGTCCTCGACTTCTTTCACAGGCCACAAGCAGGGAGCTGGATGGGAAGCAGGGCTGCCGGGATTAGAATCAGCGCTCATGTGGGATCCTGGCTCATGCAAGAAGAGGACTTTAACCACTAGGCCGTGGCACTGGGCCCTGCAATGTAAAGAATTTTAAAAACTGATAAATGGCTCCAAAAAGGAAGACTAATTCAAGGGAAGGTGTGAAGTGTTACTTTATAGGGCCTGGTGTGGTATAGCCTAGTGGCTAGAGTCCTTGCCTTGCATACACCGGCATCCCATATGGGTGCCGGTCATGTCACTGCTGCTCCACTTTCCATCCAGGTTCATGCCTGTGGCTTGGGAAAGCAGTTAAGGACAACCCATGAGCCTTGGGACCTTGTGCCTGTGTGGGAAACCTGGAAGGAACTCCTGGCACCTGGCTTTGGATCGCTCAGCTCCAGCTGTTGCAGCCACTTGGGGAGTGAACCAGCAGATGGAGGATCTTTGTCTCTGTATCTCCTTTTCTGTTATACTTGCTTTTCTGATAAAAATAAATACAATCTTTTTAATAAGTGCTGTTTTATGGAAGTTGGCTTCTCAGAGTCCAGCTTTGAAAGGTAAGATTTGGATCTTTGATGTGGGGGAACATTAGAGACAGGATACATTCAGCATGAGCCCAGGAAGGTTAACGTTCAGAGGTGTCTGACAGTAATGCCGTTCACTCAAGATGGTTAGAAAAATAAAGACTGGCACATGTATTGGAGCCAGGCTAGGAGGGCTTTGAATGGCAGCATAAAGAATTTGGGTATTCACTCTGTGTCCATGAGAAATCTCTGGAGGTTTACAAATAGCAGGGATGTGATTACAGCTGTGCTCAAAAAAATGACCGGCCAGCACTGTGGAGGATGTGCTGGGAGTGGAGCGATGTCAGAAAACGAACTAAGGTGACAATTCTTCACCAGTGAGCTCTTAAGGAATAAGACAGTGAGGGTTCAAGGCAGATAAAGTGGTTAAGCTCAAATAGGGAAAAGAGGAAAAGACACAGGCTACCATTGGTGAAATTGACCTATCTTGGTTTTGAAGACAGAGAAAATGAAAGACCATCAATAAATATGTAGAAATGAAAAGAAGAATCAGAGAATTTGGCGTAACTTGAATGTTCTGAGTTGAAACCTTATGCTCGCACTTTGTATATACTGAGAAGTACTTGGGACTTCAGTTTTTACATATGTAATACCGTGAATCATTTGGCACTGGTGTTAGTGTTTTATGTAAAATTGCAGATAGGTGCAGTAAGACTATTGTGCAGATTTTTAATTAAGATTCACCCATTCGAGGTTAGAATGTTATGTCTACATAAAACCTTAGCATAGTGCACAGTGGGTTTTACAGGTGAGGAATTGGAGTCTAGAGAGATTAAAGGGCTCAAGTAAGGCCAGGCATCTACTAAGGTCCATCGTCCAGATGACCCGCTTACAAAGCCAGGGCTTTTGCACCACTTCTTGGAGCCTCTTTCTTTTAGCACTGCTGTTTATACAGGAAAGTGATACTCTCATTGCAGCTGGACTTGCCCCGCCCATAATGGGCTTATGCTGTTTAACAGCTTGCAGCGAAGGAGGGAGACTTTTCTCATTAGACAAGAACAGCTGGGTGTAGGCTGTTGGAGCCAGGACTCAGGCAGATGCTACCTTGTATTCATGTTAGGATTTGTCCTGTGTCTGGGAAAATTGAATAAGTGATGGAAAAAGACCAAAGAGAACTGAGAATCCACCGAGGAAAGACTTGATTCCAAAGAAAAAGGAAGCCAAGATGTATTCACAGGGATCAGGTTGCTTGAACCCTATCTGGGAATGAGAGTGTGGCTCATGGCCTTGTCATTGCTGTCTTCCAGCCGTCTGAATTGCTGGGCAAAGAGTTTTCCCAAATGAAGAAAGAGAACTTACATGTTTTGTTTCTGGGCTATCTCCATGGAACAGGAATGCAAGGTGCAAGTGGCAGGGAAAGCAGCATTGGTCCAGGTGGTTGCATCGGCCGTCATAGTGGGTGCTGTGAGGGACATAGTCCCAACCTCTGGGACCAAGTCTCCTTTTATGTGACTTTGAACACTAACACCAATCTTGCATATAGCAGTGGCCCCATCAGTATCAGCAAATGTGCCTTTTCTTGACTTTTGGTAACCAGCTTGTGACTTCGGAAGCATGATTTTAAGAAATAGCTACAAATTGTGAAGTGTATTTGTAGGAATTCTCTTGGGGACTCTCAGAAGGCAGTTGGAGTTTTTTCTTGTCACCTTGCCTTTGTTGTAGCTGAAAAAACAAGTTTACATGTGCTCCTTTTAGAAAATTGTGTTTGTGATTTTAATTAGTCTCTGTGGGGAACATTTCTGGGAGCTTGGTCAGCTAGACGGTTTATACAGGAATTTCCAAGGAATCCCTTTTCATAGGAATTGACTTCTTAGGAGTTGACCCTTTCAAAAGGTGTCTTGGTGAGTTTTATGGGAAAAGTCAAAGGCTATTTGGATTGACTGCTTCTCTGTCACTACATCTCAAGCAGCCTTTTCTGCCTAAATTGAGCCATAGAAAAAGAATAATATGAAGCAACAGACTTCAAGTTTAAGGTTATTTTTCAGTAGGACCTTATGTAAGTTATTGACCTTCCCTGAATAATCATGTTATTATCTCTAATTTAGTTTATTTATCTGAAAGGTAGAGAGAGACAGAAAGAGGGTGAGAGAAATTCCTCATCGTTCTCATCTTCTGTTTCATTCCCCAGTGTCTGTAACATCCATGGTTGGCCAGGCAGAAGCTGGGAGTTGGTACCAATCTGAGTCTCCCACATGGCTGACAGGGACCCAGCTACCCACCGCTGTTGTCCTCCGGGATGTGTGTAAACAGGTAGCAGACGTACAGTGTCAGCTCAAATGCAGGCAGTGTGATACAGAATTTTTAAGTGTTCCAGTTAGCATCTTAGAAGTTGCACCAAATATCTACTAATTTTTTTTAATAAGTAGGGATTATCATATGAACTAAATGAAATTCTGGTCAAATTCTGTTCACTGAAATAGGATCTGTATGAATTTGTACTTAACAGAGCGAAACCTTTCTTTCTTTTTTTTTTTAAGTCATAGTCTGGTATTATACATTTTTTCCCATTCTCCTTTTTTTCCTTATAAGGGGAAGGAGGAGATATGGAAAGAAGGCACACTCAGCCTCCCGACCATCCCTGCCCAGGGAAGGAGCTTCTCTCTGTTTTGTATATGCAATCAATTGTTTTCATCCAAATGATATCCGATCAATTGTTCTCATACAAATGGTATCCAATCAGTTATTCTCATGCAAATGATATTTAATCAGTTGTCCTACAGTCCAGTACATGGGTCCCTGATATAAGTTGAACCATATGAAACTTTTCTCTAGAAACCTTGAATGGGAATTGTAAGATTTTGGATTCAGGACCCAGTAGCCTAGCAGCCTAAATCCTCACCTTGCACAAGCCAAGATCCCATATGGGCACCAGTTCTAATCCCGGCAGCCCCACTTCCCATCCAGCTCCCTGTTTGTGGCCTGGGAAAGCAGTGGAGAACAGCCTAAAGCCTTGGGACCCTGCACTCCCGTGGGAGACTCGGAAGAGACTCCTGGCTCCTGGTCAACTCAGCCTCTCTGTCTTTCCTCTTCCTGTCTGTGTATTTGACTTGCCAATAAAATAAATAAATAAATGTAAAAGAATGGATAATATTGGGAAAAAGCGTTCTCTTGCATCCAGTCTTCTGACTTCTTGTCATGTCATCGGTGTTGGTTTTGGCCCTGAAACACTTTTCCCCCCAAGGTGGAAGTTCTTGCAGTCTGGAGTAGCGTCTTGTGGAGGAATCTTTCCCTGTTTCAGGCTCAGTGTTTACCCTTTGTTCTGCTTGTGAATGTGCCATGTGTCACCTGCCCAGCTTCACCAGCGTGTGTGTTTCTTGCAGGGAGGGCTTAGAGTCTCTCCAAAGCAGCACAGAGATGCAGGTACAGACGGGCTGGATTGGTTGTGACATCTTCCTGAGGGAACCTACCAGTTATGTGCCATTGATGGCTTATTGCCGAAGCTCGTCTGTCTCTTTCCTGTGCCTGTTGAGCATTGTTCTCTACGGTGTTTGGCTGCAGTATGTTTTTCTTTGACTCCCAAACCAATATGCTATGAAGTGTTTCTGCCAGTAGGTCACAGATGTTACTCAACCAATAACCACAGTCAGAATGTACAGAGCATCCAACTTCCAGTCTCATTTCATAGGGGAGCCAGTGGTTAAGTTATGATTGGAGAGAAGCAGGGGTTCATCAGATGAACGGGAAAGGGCTTGTTTTCTAGGGAAGGAAAAGATTTAAAAGAAGGCAAGCACATGAATAAGTGGAATACGTTATGGCCAAGGTGTGGCGTGCGACAAGAGTGTAGAGGGACATAAATGGAGAAAGTAAAATGGAATGGCAAGTAAGGATTACAGCCAGATTCCAAAGGACTTTTTCTGCTGCATTCCCCCAGTCAGGAATAGTGAATTCTGCGTCTTAAAAATTAAACATCCATCTTCTGTTTTTATTTGCATTTTTTTTAGTGGAGAAACCAGAAACAAAATGTACCTTACAGAGATAGCTCTTGATAATGGGTGACAGATTGGGTTTGGTATATAGAATGGATTAGGGAAAGACAGCGATAGAAAAGGACTAGTTTCCTGTACAAATTTTACATGAGAAGTATGTAGATCTAGAACTAAAGTTGTGGCAGAACAGATGAGAAACAAAGTTTGAAGTCATGTAGATGAATTGCCGTTAAATGGAATTGATTTCTAATGGAATTGGAGAGTTGGACGTGAAAAGTTAGAAAATAACTCAAAGCTTGGCAGTTTAAGGAACTAATGATGGCATATGTTGCTGTGTATAAGAAAATGCAGTGAGGCCAGTTTTGAGCATTCGAGGTTCATGAACATGGTATCCACTGGGTTTGTGAAAATATGAAAGTAAGGAGTAGGAGGGCTCAGGGAACCAGCAGTGTTGTTACGGTAGCCACTGGTATCTAAGGCAAGTTGACACCATAAATGTGGGTAGCATAGAAGAAGAAGCGGCAGAAAATGAACTCTCATGCTCTACAGTTTTGGAGGGAAATCAGGAAAGGTTGTGAAAGAGAAGGAGCCAGAGATAGACAAACCGAAAGTTAAGGGAAAAATAGTTTCATGGAACACTGTGTGATGGGCAGTATCAAATTGCCCAGATAAATCACATATGATAAAGGCCAGGAGTCTCATTGGAACCCAGTAATTACTGGTGATGTCAATAATTTCGATGTCATTCCAGTGATAGAACAAAAGCTGGATGGCAGTGGGTCGAAGAATGAAGCGGAGGACAGCCAACTTTGGCTGTTCTGGAGATCACTGGAAAAAGTGTATTTAAACAGAGAAATAAGCATTTTTATAGACTTGGGAGACAGCCTAGGGGGAGAGGCCTATTAGAGATATAGCAGATACCAAAGATAATTGAGATACAGGCTTTAAACCGAAATGATCCCTGCCTAAAATTCACTTTTGTGGGGAACTGAGTGATAACCTGTTGAACAAGAACTTCATCTACAGTGAGATCCACCTGGGTGGGAATGAGGAATTTTTTTAAATCAAAACAAAATAATTGTGAACTTATGAACTACTGGTAATTCTTTTTTCCCCCTCTATGAGCTATTCAGGTTAACGGGAATAATAAGACTTTCTAAATAAAGTCTTCCCTCTAGGAGAACAATTTTGACTTGCCAAGGCAAACGAACCAAATCTTTTGTTTCTTTAGGGATCTTACTTCCCAAGAAAAATACACCTGGAAGTTGGAGTGGGGGTCAGGTTTTCCTCCCGCTCAGACAAAGAAAGAAACATTTGCCCCTAAAGCAGTGTTAGGGGCACTTCTGCATCGTGCTTCCCAAGCCTGCAGCCAAGAAAATGAAGTAAGACAAAGTCAAAGCAGTCAGATCGCTGTTTGTTTTGGGATGGAGTGATCTTCATTCCCCACCCACAGCTCCATTTGCTCCTGAGAGTCTCAGGCCATTCAGTGATTCCTTCCTTGGATTCCAGGCCGTATGCAGTGTGAGGACTCTTGACAGTTCTGGCATAGTAACAAGCAAGTTACCATGTGTTAGTGCTTGTGATAATAACTATTGTCTCTACCATCTAATTATCTTGTCTGGCATTCCACAGTCCATCATTCTTCCATGGCTTGATGAGAAACAAACTCTTCATACTTTATGTGCGTGATGGAGACACTGATTCGCTAAGTATAGAATCCAGACACTTTATGTGCAGTTCTGGTATGTAGGCAAGCTTTGTCAAATTCCAAACTATGGAAAGTGTGCTTTACACTGTGTGTGTGTGTGTTTGAATAGAAATAGATGGGGTGGAGTAATGCTTCAGATTATTTCGGTATTATTCTGTTTGCTAATTAGTTTCCCTCTTTACTAAAGGAAAACAAAGTACTGAGATTTAGATGTTTGTTTCCGTACTGTGCACATGAAAAGGGAATCATTTATTTTTGTTTCTTTACTTCTCACCGTAATTCCTAGAGAGCTGCATAACCTCTCCCCTTTAAGCACATATGGAAACTGAAAATTGGAAGTTAAGGAGATTGTTCTAGATATCCCAGTTAATGAACGGTAGAGCTTGTACCTGCTGATGTTATTGGGTGATCTCCAGTATCCTCTCCTCTGGTATCGTCAAAAGGGATTTAATTATGTATATATCCACAAAGAACAAAAATTGGCTCTTTTCAGACAAACTAGTAACAAGAGATAAGAGTCAGTGACTCCTCGGATGCAATCTGTTCATGGGAAATGAAATTACACGAGAAGTTTCTTTTGATTCACAGCATTTAAAACAAAATCCTTTCTATTTTTTCATAATGTGAATTTTTCATGCACTCCTTGAATATCCTTCATGCCATGGCGTGAAGGACAAATGACTTACCAATGTGATGGTTCTTCATTCCCTTTTGGACCACCTTCAGCTTAACATGGTTGATCCCACCACTCACCCCTGCCTAACAATAGACACGGACATGTCTGGAATGCCCTCGCTTCTCTCCTTAGATCCTAAATTTCCATTCCGAGTGCTGCTCCTGTCCCTCCTGTCTTCATGAAGCACAGTGAATGCACCATGTGTGATAAACCTTCTCTTCTTTGCTCTCTTCTTTCTCTTACAGAGTTTCAAACATTGTAATTTGTTTAATTTTGCAACATTATATATTCTTTTTTTAAAAAAAGATTTATTTATTTTTATTGAAAAGTCAGATATACAGAGAGGAGGAGAGACAGAGAGGAAGATCTTCCGTCCGCTGCCATAGCCAGAGCTGTGCTGATCGAAAGCCAGGAGCTAGAAGCTTCTTCCAGGTCTCCCATGTGGGTGCAGGAGCCCAAGGCTGTCCTCGACTGCTTTTCCAGGTCACAAGCAGAGAGCTGGATGGAAAGTGGGGCCACTGGGATTAGAACTGGCGCTGCTATGGGATCCTTGATGTGCAAGGTGAAGACTCTAGCCGCTAGGCTACTGCGGTGGACCCAACAGTATGGATTCTTAGCCAGCTTCTTTGCAGTTTTCTTGTTTTCCCTTTGTTGTTTTCTTTAACATTGTCCCATATTTGATTTAAATCAAGGCCTATGGTTAAAAAAAAAAAAGAAAGAAAGAAACCATTCGATTATTCAGTTACACTAGGATACTTGTAAAAGAAGTTTGGGGAATGGAATTTAAAGATGTTTATTTTGTTGAAAAAGTTGAAATCCATGCATGGTGTTTTGTAGTACATATTTTTGCTCTGTATTTGGAGAACCCGCTCATACTTTTGGATGGACAGAAGTCCATCTGGCTGCCAAAGTGTTTGTGATGAGAGAAGGAAGAGACTTCAATGATGTCAGTATGTCAGGAAGATTTCTAGTGTTCGAATTGTGACCCTTAGGCGAGTCCCAATGAGCATACGCTTTAATATGAATATGAAGGTCTATTTTGACAAGCTAATGCTCCATTCTTCTGGACCGCAATAGACAGTTGAGTCTCACGTACCTGCTCAGCGTGTGTGGAAGCTCAGGCAAGACAGCAATACATGTGCACAATGCGATGTAACATCCTGGGCACTGAGCGTCATTCCCAGCCTGTGCCACCATGAGTATTTTCTCTCACAGAACCAGGGCCAAGACAGCTTTGAAACCCTATTGGTTTCCAGAAGTCCCCTGACCGAGGCTCTTGGAGCATCTTCTGCACGCTTTGTACCCAAGAAGTGACAAAAAGCTGTCTTGAGCCCTTTCAATATTTCTCTTTATTACTTCCTTTTGAAATAGCTAGAATCCTTTCAAGGTTTTCTTGATTCTTGAGAATAGAGCTCAAACCCTAATTCTGGGGAGAGGCATTTGACAGCATGGTGTGGCTAACAACAAGAGTCTGACTGCTCTAGGAAGTGAAGTGCTTTTCTCTCCTTGCCGTCTACACACTGCACTCCTTGCTCCATTACACAAGGGCTACCCTTTGGAGTTCCTCTTACCACAAATGGAGCCATTGACATCTGTCTGTTGTTACTTCTTGGCTGGAGTGATCTCTGCTCTCTGAGCACAGTTCCAGTTAGTGCCTTGACTGCTCCTGGAGTCTGATCCAGATGGGTCTGCTGTACCGTTTTCAGATAGGGACGCTTCATGGTTACAGAGTTTCTGCTGCTAGTAGCCCACAGGGAAGCCTGGCACCTCTGTTTTCCAACAGCACTTAGTGTCTCACATTGCTTTCAATTTCCCATTACCATGATTTTCACTTTGGAAAGCACAATTAAAAGGGCACATGACCAACAATGGGAATGCTTTTGTCATGTGACTTTTTGGTGGCCTGATTAGCATACAGGAAGTTCCTTTGCTGCTGAGTGCTCATTGATGGATCATGATGTCACCTCTTGGATGAGTTATTAACCAAGATGGGCCCAAGGAGCACTGTGACTCTAGTGGCCTCTTGGAGACTTGAGCTTTTTGGCTGGTCTGGGTTCCTTGTCCTGCCCGCTTCCCTTGGGTATGTGTTTTATTAGAAATCTCACCTCTGCAAGAGGCTTGCTGTGGATCTTCATCCTGCTCTAGACTCCAGTTCTTTTAGAGCTTGGCCTAAGATTTCCCATCATTCCTGAGTATGGGTCCCAGTAAGCATCCCTATTTCTCTCACAGGAAGGCAGTTCAACAAAATTAGAGAAGATTCTCCCATATTCTGGAAAACATGGTATCTGTGACTCTCACCTTTCCTAGGGTATTAGTGTTAAGGTCCAGGCTAAGACATAGTAAAAGAGCCACAATCCAGAGAAATCCCATTTCTGTCAGGCCTTTCCATCTATCCATTTCACATTTTTCATTAAAGTCCTAGGGAAAATGTTGCCTAGGTTGGCTTCTTACAACCATCTTAAACTGAAGGAAATCAAGAGGAGTTCCTTCACCCTGCTAACCCAACATTTCTCTGAAGGAGTAAAGCAGGCTTTTATTTACTTTTTTGGAACATTTATTGAAAAAGTTGATAAATAGACCATGTGCATAAAAATCTGGAGTATCATACTTGTCAGACTCTTAAAATAAAAATCTTCCCACTTGAAGGAGATAAGGTTGTGGTAGTGCCTGGCATGTAACTGATATTAAAATTGAATGAATCAATTATATGAATACAATCTAAAGAGGAAAGGATGCCATGCTGTGTGAAGTTCTTTCTGGAATTAAACACTGTTGAAAGTGAAAATAGTAGTACTATACAATTTCTGTCATATGCCTATTCCTTTGCTTAAGATAGTATTAGTTTGTTTTAATATAATGAGACAGAAGTAGCAGAATCCAATACTATTTAGTAACCTTAACCAGATCTACTTAGGTTTTAAATATATCTCTGTGTACAACTGAATTTGGCCTTGTCCTTAAGTTCCCATGTTCATAAGCTACACTTGAGCAGACATACTACCTTAAACCCCATACCTCCTGGTCATGGAATGACTTAGAAAAGGAGTGAGGACAGGGATTGGGCCTGGAATTGCCAAAACATGCTGTACCTTTTAAAAGAAGACAGGGGAGACGCCATCCCAAAATCTGCATATCAACTGTGCCTCGCCAGTAGGGGTAGCTGCTGAGCTGCCAAAAAATTAACTCGCCCAAGGATAGATTGTTTAAGTCCTGGTGTGAGTCAAGACCTAGTCTAGATCTTTCAGTTTATTTCTGGCCACTCCACCTCAAATATCACATCTTCTGGCCATGCAAAACTACTCGCCATTACTATACCACACCCAGTTTGTATTTGTTCATTGTATTCTTTCTGTGCCAGGAATATTATCTGTCTCATTCTTACGAGCCCAGAGTGGGCATGACCTTTTCTAACCAACCACCCTAGATTGAACCAAACCCCAGGTAGAACCAGTCTTCTAAGACATCTTGGCCTGTCTCTGTATATCCAGTTGTCCTACCACCCATCCTGTCTGTATGCTTCTATCCATATGACAGTGCCACCATTGTTTCCATTAGAAATATGTAAGGAGGGCTTGGCGTGGTGGCTAAAGTCCTTGCCTTGAACACACTGGGATCCCAAATGGGCACCGGTTCTAGTCCCCTGGCTCCACTTCCCATCCAGCTCCCTGCTTGTGGCCTGGGAAAGCAATCAAGGTTGGCCCAAAATTTTGGGATCCTATACTCGCATGGGAGACCTGGAAGAGCTCCTGGCTTCAAATCAGCACACTCTGGCCATTGCGGTCACTTGGGGAGTGAATCATCAGACGGAAGATCTTCCTCTCTGTCTCTCCTCCTCTCTGTATATGTGACTTTGCAATAAAAATAAATAAATCTTTAAAAGAAAAAAGAAATGTGTAAGGAATCTAGTATAGTTCTTGCCAGGTAGACACTTCCTTGATGTCTACTTCCTTGGACATCAAGAAATCATATGGAGATTAATCAAAGAGTTTATATTTTCAAAGAAACCATGAAAGTTAGAGGATGATATGATTGTTATGCCTTTCTGTCCATCTCAAAAAAAGGAAAATCACACTTGTACATGTAAATAAGTGTTACTTTGTTGGGCAAGTCCTGTTTAAAATAGGTTTTTTTTTTCCTTAAGGGATTGCATTGTTCACAGGATAGGAGAAGTAAGACTGAACAGTTAATGTTGTAGAATCATGTGGGAGAGATGGATGAAAGAGTATCCAAGATGCATGTGTGTCTGGAGCCCTTGAGAATTGTCCTCTCGGGTAGAAAAACCTGAACCTCCCACTCCAAGTCATCATTTTAACAACAGAGCTACTTTTATTTGCATACTAATCATAATGTTGCTTATGGAATTATTCCCCACTTCCTTCTTTCACAACCAAGTAGTTACAGAGGGATGAGTGGAGTGGGAGGTGGAAGGGTGGGACAATGAAGAAAGAGAAAGAGAGAGAAAGGATTTTGAAAATTAGAATTTCAATAACCAGGAAGAATTTTCACATCAAACCTAGATTTGGAGATGTGTTTTATGCCAGATGTGAAAAGGCATGAAATAGCAAGACATGAACTATTCCCCAAAGACTTGTCTTTTACTAGAAAGAACTTTGTAAATGTTAATAGGTACTAGAGTAGCTGGAAGCAGATATTTGCTCTGGGCCTGGGGACATCAAATAATCATCACTTTGTCTGATTTTAAATGGGCTTAGTATTGATTTGCATCATAAGAATTCCAAATCTCCACTACATTGGAAAGTTGTCCAAACCCACCACTTTTTATTCCTGGTAGTTTCCTGCACGTTCAGCTTCTTTCATGGTTCTGCACCAAGTGTGGAGAAGAACACACATGAGAAAAAGTCCAGCCAGATTTTGTGTCTGCTCTCGCTGCAGGGCTCCATCCCAAGTACTTGAGACCAGATTCCATTTTAGCTGTTCTCAAGGGTGTGGCTTAAGGTCAGTTCATGTACAAAAGAAAGAGTTCAAATTGAGTAGGAATTCCAAGAAAACCTGACTATAAACAGCAGGTGAAGTGTCTATCAGGGAGCTTACCTGTACTACACAGGACTTAGGATCACACATAAATACTACATTGTATGTCATAAAAAAGACTGGGATTCGAATTGAATAAAAACGGGCTTTGAAAATTATTCTCTACTTTATAGTTACAAATAGTCCAGATTTTGAGGTGACAGTGGTGAGACCAGACACCTTTTCTTCTGACTTCTATTTCCTTGCTTTTTTCTCTTTCACACAAGGTCTTTGCTCTATGGAGCACTGCCAGCTATAAACATTGTGGTGCATAATATGAGCTGGATATGCTTAGCAAGACAGTTCATTCATTGATGAATTCAGTAAATATTCATTGTCCGTGATGTGCCAGGACATTTCCCATGTGGGATAAAATAAATCCTGCTAAAATTCCTATGTTTGTTTTATCTACTTTAGTCAGATACTTAGGGCAAGTCCACTAATGCCACATGAATGATCAAAAAATGGGGACTCAGAAAATGAAATCAAAGTGGCTTGAAGAACCAGCTTTATTAATGACAGATTTGGTACTGTGACTTGGAGTTCTTACCCCAGGGCTTCCTTGGAATGGATACAGATCCATGCCTCTGTCTGAAAATGTGTTCAGAGCCTCAGGAGGTGGAAGATTATGTTCAGACACACTCTATTCAAGGCTGGCATAAGTTAGCCTAAGGACAGAGGGTGTAAGACTAGGAAGAACCAGGAAGATTTTATTTGAAGAATGTTAATCTATTAGGATTACTTATCAATCTGCATGTCGGTTTATGTCCTTTGTGATTGCTATGAGCTCCCTCTTGCTAAAGGAATTGCCTTTATGTTCACAGAGAAAGACCATATGCTCAGGTGCCTTGTATCCTGGAATGTGATCTCATATAGGAATGGGGACTTTAAAGGAGTGGTCAAGTTAGAAGGAGCTCCCTTGGGTGGACCTTAATCTAGTAAGACCTTGTCCTTATGCAAATGAGAAATATGGACATGAGGCAGACATATACAGAGAGAAGAGAGTAGAAAGATGTGGCAGGGAGGCCAGGTACAAGTCAGGGAATCTCAGTGCCACCCGAAACCGGGAGAGAAGCCGAGAACAGATCTTTTTCTTAAAGCTTGCCAAGGAGCCAACCCTGACGACATCTTGACTTTGTACTTGCAGCCTCTACAACCATGACACAATGGATTTCTGTTGTGTGAGCCACCCAGGATGTGGGATTTTGTTCATGGCAGCCCCAGGCGATTGATGCAGTAATCCTAGCATATTCATTTATTTTGTGTTCTTGTAAAATAAAATCACACACACATTCTCTCTCTGTCTCTTTTTTTCCATGAGGCAAATCTTTCTGTATGCCTCCCTTCACCTTCTTTGAGTTTTCCTACCTTTCCTCAGCCAGGGACACTGATTTTCTGAGGTTAAAAGTGGAAACAAAAAAATGTCACACGAGTGCTAAACTGATAGACAATGGGCAGCCGTCCACTCCACCCATCTCTCCGACTCCGTCTGTTGCTCTCACACTCAGCATTCCATCACTCTGGGCAGCTGTCTCATGACACGACACCCAGCCCCAGAGATAGAGGAGGTCTATTCTTTCTGTTTATTAAGTCAGAAAATTTTGAAGTTTTAACCATGTAACTCATGTTAACAATCCCACACAAGATGGAAAATACAGGGCAGGAAATACTCTGATTGTAGCCATGTATCCCCAGATCTGCAAATTGGTGGTGAGTTACAGAAGAACAAGATGATTGTCGTTCTGTGGTACCTCACCTTTGAGATCCACCCACAGAGAAAGACCTTCAGCTACTGCAAGTCAAACTGAAGTGTGAAGCTGAAACTTAACAGTGATTTTCGTGTAATTCTACTGAATATCTAGGGTGATCAACATTCTTACAGTTACAAAATCAGTGAAATTTAAGGATCACGGTACATAACCCCTAGAATGGTGAAAAACATATCAACTGACTGCATCTAACAATTTGTGAAGATACCAGGTGCATTGCCAATGCTCTTAAAAGGATTTTGAATTGGAGTAAACTGAGAATTATGAAAATGTACAACAGTGACCTCTTTGTTTAAAATCAGAAAGGGAAGGGGAAAAAGGAAGTGGGTGAGAGAAATAAGACCCACTGAATTTCCTGTGCCTGTTTCACTGTCAGTAAAGTACACCCTAACATGTTCTACTGCTTGGGACTGTTCACAGTTAAACCGTGCTGAGACGCCCTCCACAATAGCCCATGAGTGACATACATGCAGCCAGTTGATGCAGGACAGCCTGGCTGAGTCAGCTCACTCCACCTGTGTGTCTCAGAGTCGCCATGACACAGGGTGGAATGCCAGGAGCATTAGTCTGCTTCTCCTCTCTGCTTCCTGCAACCCTGAAAGCTAGCTGAAAGGTTTGCAGTCAGTAATATGTAGGGGAGTCATGAGTTCATGCATTTAAGGCTTCTTCAGTGAGGGTCTGTTTGAATAGAAGCTCTAGAGGTGCTCCAAATCACAAATAAGGAAATAGGTCATTTTTATTCTGAACCTATTTGTCCCTGGCCTGTTCTCATATGAAGCTGACTTCGTGGTCTATCAAAAGCGTTCTGTGTCTTGATGCCATTACTGTGGCACCATCTATTTTCCTAAAAGAAAAAGATGATTCAACACCAAACTTCAGAGCTAGACTGTACAAGTCCAAATTCCAGGTCCCCTGTGTGGAAGCTCTAAGCCCTTGGAAAAGTATTTTGATCTCCGTATATTTGATTTCCTTATGTGTTTAAGAGATACAAGGACCTGTGTCGTGAGACTTTTTTATACATTAAATGTGTTAATATGGCTAAAATGCTTAGTGCACTTCTTGGTAAATCTCTTGCTGTGGTCACATTGGCCTCTGTGTGGGCACTGGATGATGGAAGTTGGACAAGATCAGC
The DNA here is from genome assembly GCF_030435755.1 of Ochotona princeps. Taxonomy (NCBI): domain Eukaryota; kingdom Metazoa; phylum Chordata; class Mammalia; order Lagomorpha; family Ochotonidae; genus Ochotona; species Ochotona princeps. The sequence goes on from NC_080858.1 coordinate 6,635,355, forward strand.
AACACAGGGCACTTTTTGAAAAGAGATTGTCAAGACTTCTCAGAATTGACAGAAAGGAAAAGCAAGTTGAAAGGTGTTGATCATCACTTCCCAACCTACAAACTTGACAACGGAAGATGCTTTGTAAGAAACAGACCCTTCTCTTTCCACGGTGAAGGGCAGGGCGGGGGTGTGGGGAGGAGGTATTCAGATTCTCACAAATAGCAGCTCTTGCTGCAGCCCTTGAGGCACATGGTTAAAAGCCACATGCTTGTGGATTCTCCCACTTTTTCCACACTCACAGACTCACAAGCAATTTTGGTGCCCGTGGTTTAACCTCTGTTTCTCTAACGCCTCTTTGAGTCAAGTGGTTTCGTGTCATCAGATGGATGGGGAAAGTGTGAACAGGGGAAAGGGTGTGGAAGAATTTTCCACACCATGAAGCACCCTAGTTGTGCCAGGGCTGAAAAGGAGATAGAGTTGAAAGCACTAGGCTTGGAAAGATTGCATTTAGTTAATTTTGAATAATAAATGCAGTCAGAGTAGCTATGTGACTATTGAGAAGACATTGTTCAATGATAGATAAACAGAAGATCTCAGTGAGGAAAGGGGCTAAGGTGAAGGTGGCAGCCAGTTAGAGCTGGTCTAGGGTCAGAGGTAATCAACACGATTCTGGATCATTTCTCTCCTTCACTCCTTGTCAAGGACACCAGGGAAGCCTACATCCCACAGCTCAGGAAGGAGAATGGAGTGGAGATTGAAAGTCCCCCAGAGCTGTTGCTTCTGCTGGCATGCATAGGCAACAACTTACTGATGAATACGGTTGTAGTGGAGGGATTCTGCTCTTTATTATTCATTTGTTCTTGACCCCAGCAATCTCAAAACTTAGAAGAGATGCTAATTTACTTGAAAAATAAAATCAGAGATTTTCTTCCATTTCCAACTCATCTTAGAGTTGAAAGATGCTTTAGGAGGGTAGACGACTAGAAAAAGAGCTGAGGTTTGAACTCCTGCTTTTGGCCTCATCCGGAGGCCCCTTTCCACTGCCACATGCACAGCGCCCTCAGCTGAAATGTTCATCTGTTGAGGACTTCCAGGAAGAATGGGACATTTTTATCCTCTGTATTATTCAAAGATGGTCGGCAGAAATTCCAGAGTCAATAACTTGGTACCCTCACAAGGAGGTGCCTAGGACTGTTTTCAGAGACTAGATTTCCACTACTGTCAGAGCCAAAAACTGGCCAAACTTGCTTTATGGGAAGCTGTGTATTGACAGCGGTATTGAGAGAAAAGGTGATTTATTAAAAATTTATTTTAATTTTCTAAGCATTCCTGTCTAAATATTCTTGACATTTAAGTGAAATAATTAATGGATCCTTCAAAAAGTCCAGTCTTGGCTTTGCTGTGATTAAAAATTATTTCCCTCTAATTGCCTCATTTCATCTAAGCCTCTCTCTGCTTCCCTCTTTGCTAACGAGTCTAGTTTTTCTTTCCATTTCCCTCCACAGACTATGGTTTTCAGATTCCCAATCATTTACAATAGTTTCCAGTGTAACCTCCCCAGTGTATTCACCTCTTTCTTAAATTGTGTTATTTCTAACCAGATGTAAAATTCCATTTGAAGAGTCATCAGAAAGGAAATGGGACAGTTATTCATTTACATTAAATAGCATGAAAATACAAATAAAATGCATTTGGCAGTTTCTTGTGTGTGTGAGGTTGGGCTGGTCAGAACTTCTCAAGACTCGATGTTAAACTGATTCTGCTCCTTCTCCTTGCCTAGCTGAAATACTATTGATTTCATTGTTCAGTAATCTATTTATCACTATTAAAATTTAAACATTTATGTCACTTATCTGAGAAGAGAATGAGAGAGAGAGAGAGAGAGAGAGAGATATCATCCATCTACCACTTTCCTCCCCGGATGCCCACAATATCTGAGGCATGAGCAGGGCAGAGCTTGGATCTGAGAACCCCATCTGACTGCTCTCTGGGTTTCAGGAACTCTTACTACTTGAGTCATTGCCTCTTGCCTTGCAGGGTCTGCCTTCACAGCTGGAATCCAGAGTGCAGCCGGGACTCAAGCCTTGCTACATCGCTATGAACTGCAGGAGCTGGAAGCAGTGTCTTAGCTACCAGGTAAATTATCCAAAACCCACTTGCTGAGTATCCTAATTCAAAAATAATTTGAGGAAACAACTTTATAATACAGAGAATATCTGAGTAAAGAATTCAGAATTCAACAAATGGGAAATTTGCAAATATAAGATAATTAAGCATAAAATGTATCTCTGAGTTTTTGGAAAGCAAGACAACAAAAGAAAATATCCTATTTTAACTAACAAGATAAAAATATGTGTGCCCATAGTTGTTTGTTTGAAATTCTTGGCCAGCAGTGGATACTTGGGTAAGTCCTTTTCCTCCAAAGAAAAGGCTTTTGGCAGACAGACATCACTTCCTGTGACCTGGTTGTGGCTTGATTACTGAATGAATATTACTTTCTCGGAGTTGCTGGATGTCTTTCGTCAGTTTTCCCAAATGTCTCCAAACATCAGTTGCATTCGTGTTTGCACTCTAGTTACCTAGAATTGAGTTTTAAACATTCTCGATTCATCAAGTGGGCTTGTATTATTTTTGTATATTTTAAACTTTCATATGTGAAAGCATTTATAAGACTGCTTGCTTTGGGTTTTCATGTGCAGGTCTTGCATGATACTACTCTCAGCTGTACCAGGTTTTCCTTAGCAGGTGGGAGAAGATGGAATGGGACAGGCCATGTTTTAGAAAATCTTGGTGTTTATGGAGTGTGCATTTGATGTAGTCGTTCCAGTGGTTCTCAGTTTGCTCGCTTCCACTGTAATACCTGAATTTGAGTCCTAGCTCAGCCTAACCTGGTAAGCAGTTGGCAGCAGCTCAAGTAGTTGGGCTCCTGCAGTCCATATGGGAGACTTGGATTGATTTCTTATCTGATGTCTCCAGCCCTGCCTCATTCCAATGGAATGCCATGGTGGTAGCTCAAGTTATTGGGTTCCTGCTCTCCTGTGGAAGGCCTAGCTTGCGATCCTGGCTCCTGTCCCAGCCCTAGCTATTAGCAGCATTAAGGGAGTGAACTTAAACATATGAGCCATTTCTCTCTCTCTCTTATTTCTGTTCTTGTCTTTGCCTTTCAGATAATTAATGAATAAATACACATTTAAAACAAAAGAAGTCTTAGTGTTTAATGGCTTTGTGTCCTTATCCAAACCAGTATACTTAAAAAAAAAAAAAAAAAAACCAAACTTTGACATCAAAAGGTCTATTTCAAATACCCTTGGTAGCCTTAATATGAAAAAAAAAAACCTTGAAAACTTATTCAATTTATATAGTTTCTTAAGAGTCTTATTTCATTGTCATTATAAATTGACCCTGAATCTTTTTTATCAGGCTAGTTCTTTGCTGTTCTAATCCACAAAGCTGTAACACATAAAATGTTTTTAATAGAATCAGTTAAAATACTTAGTATGTTTAAAAGAAAAAGAATGTTTTTAGTATCCTAGAAGTAGAATTTAAATACGGCAGCACACTAAATATGGAAATCGTAGCACTCCTGATTTCCATGGCAGAGGAGGCTTGGACTCCAAAAGAAGCCAATACTGAAAGCCCTCTGAGCTAGTACAGGGCGGGGCCCGCTTTGCTGCTTGATGTCAGTGCTAATGAGAGGTTCCCTGTGTGTGAAGGTAGGGTTTGAACATAGCTGTCGGCTTTACAAGGCACTGCAAGCCTGCAAGACAGAATTACACGAAGACACAGCCTTCGAAAGCCAGCTGAGCTGCTAGCTGCTCTTGTAACGGTATGTGGAATAGTCCAGTATTCCTGTAGAACAGGAACCCAGAAGCATTGTCACAGAACTGGGTTCTAGATAGGCGTCCCAAAGAGCCCTAGCTGACAGAGGTTGAAAATGGGAAAACTTTTCAGAGGAGAGGAAGAAAGGAAAAGACATTTAAAATGAAAAAAAAAAAATACATAGAGAAAAAAATTTCCCATTGAAAATGAGTTTGCAAATTAAAAGTCTGTCACCCCACTCTACTAAAATGGAGGAGACGGTGGAGGAATGCAGCAGCAAAGAGGTAATCACCGAGAAACAGCTTCTCAAACCGGAGGGGCATGCCAAGCCCTGAGAAGAAGCATTTAAAATGAGCTGGAATCAGTATGTCTGTTCTTGTGAAATTGCAGAACACAAGAAACAAAACCAGAACTGTAAACTTACCAGAAAGAAGAGACACAGAGAAAGAATTACTGATTGTACTGGCTTAATTTAAGAAAAAACAAGCAAATCAGTGCTCCAATCAAGAAATTAGGGAGTAAATAAACAAAACACACTTAAGGGAACTGGATGTGCAGAATGAATGAAAAGGGCAGACATTAGTTAAGGTAGAAAATGGTAGGTAAATTTAAAAAAATCACCAAGTTGTTATTTGATAATGCTGATGAAGTAGGGAAAACTTTGTAGTGATAAGAAAGAGAAAGTCCTAATTAACCAGTAGTGTGGGTGGGGAGGGGCAGTCCACTAGGGAGAGGAACCAGTTCATGTGCATCCCACATCAGAGTGCCGGGTTGCAGTCCAAATGCCAGCATTCTGCTAATGCATAGCCCAAGAGGCAGCAGGTTAAGGCTCAAATTATTCAGTCCCTGCCACTCACCTGGCAGCCCAGTTGAATTATGGAGCTCTTGTTATTATGGCCGGACTCAGCCCTGGCTGAGACTTTTAGGGAATGAACCAGAAAATGAAGATCTCTGTCTCTCCCTCTATGCCTTTTGTGTAAAAATTGAAAATAAATAAAAACAAGTATTTAAAGAAAATACTCAGAGCACTCAAGATTGGTGACTAAAGAGAAGTTGATTTCTAAAACGAGCAAAAATGTATCAGCACTCAGCAGTCCATCTACAGATATGATTTACAGTCATTCAATTGATTGCAAAATGAAATGACAAAAGATGATAGAGTCCGGTAGCTTGGCAGGTGAATTTAACCAACCTCCCTTGAGAAAAGTAATCACCACCCTTTACAAGCTGTTTAGAAAAGAGGGAAGAGATTGCAAGTGATGGGGAAGCGCATGTGCGCTCGCACACACACACACACACACACACACACATCCTTTGCCCACTCTCCCACACCAGCGTCTTCAGCAGACATCAGCTGGAATCTTGTGATTTGCTTCTGACAGCATCTGCCTGTAAATCTAGCAGATTGCGGGGTCGATGCTACAGGATTGCTCTTAACTTCAGACATTGATTGGGAGACCCAGGCCATGACCTATCCTTTTGATACTAGCTATGTCAGAATTCCTATGGCACTTGCTTGAGGTTTGGTTTGAGACAGGGCCCTGAAGGTTTCAGTAAAATACCGCAGTTAAGTTTACTCACTGGCACTGCAGGATATTGTAAAGGACATATATTAATAGATAGAGGGCAGAAACACATTTGCTCATGGTGTGATAGAAGGGACTCAGAACTTTATTTTCCCACCTCCAAATTCTGACAGTTCTTTCCTTTGTCTCATTATTTCTCTACAATATGTTTTTCTTTGTAGACATGCCACTTAAGACAGCTGCCTTCCCACTGCCTTTAGTGCTATCCTCCCAAGGTGTTGTGTACTACCTGCATTAATAATCTGGCTTTTCTTTTCTCCTTTAAGCCTGTTACTGTATTCTATTCCAGATGAGTGTACACTTTTCTGACTTCCAAAACTGGGAGGTAGAGGCAGAGGAAATTACCTCCTGTTCTTATAGCTCAGATTTTCTATAACAGCATGGAAATGCCAATATTCATATTTTGTGTATAAGAGACATTTAGCTTCATTTAATTTCTAAGAATATCTGAGGAATGGTGCATTTTTTTCCAGTCCTGCTCAAGCATGGCTTCTCTGAATTATTTTGGCTTCAAAAAATACCTCGCCTGCTTGGAGTTGTCTCTTCTCCTTTGAATTCCAGGACACCCTGCAATCCTGATTCCTAGCATCCTTGTTAATTTGCTTCAGCAGCAACATTTTTTAAGATTTATTTTTATTATTTTTATTGGAAAATCAGATATACAGAGAGGAGAGAGAGAGAGGAAGATCTTCCGTCTGGTGATTCACTCCCCAAGTGTCCATAATGGCCGAAGCTGAGCTGATCCTAAGCCAGTAGCCAGGAGCTTCTTCCGAGTCTCCCGTGCGGGTGCAGGGTCCCAGTGCTCTGGGCCGTCCATGACTGCTTTCCCAGGCCACAAGCAGGGAGCTGCATGGGAAGTGGGGCTGCCGGGATACACATGCAAGGCAAGGATTTAGTCACTAGGCTATTGCGCTGGGCCCTCAGCAGCAATTTTTAATCATCAGCTGCCTTCATATAAATGCTGCCCAAGGTTCTAAGTTCATGAACCCTTTTTTGTTTGACTAATGTCTTCACTCCTAAAGCTTCAGCACCTGACTGTCAGTGGCAGTCAAGATTCTTATGGGTTTCTTGGGTTGATTTGTTTATGACGTGTGTAGGTGTTGAAGTGCTAAAGTGTAGCCCATAGAATGTACAATCATTTTATGTTAATCAAAATGTGAAATATAACAGAAAGACAAAATTGAGTGTATTATTAGAATGACTGTGTAGAAAGATTTTCTTGATATAACACCAAATGACTTTTACTTAGATGTTGAAAATGAGTGACGTTACAATAATATTCATATATGCCCTTTATTCATTCTTTCATGAGAACAAAGTTTATCAGCCATTACAGCCATACTGAGAAAAATAACGAAAGTAGTGCTGAATATTTCTCATTTCAACAATACAAAGTAGCTAGGCATTTAGGATCACTGTCAACGCAGAAATCCCTGTGTCTCAATCTTATTTTAGTCATCTTTTCTCAAAACTTATGAAACAGATATCCTTCAAGTCACATGGGGTTAGATAATAATAAGCCTATCTCAAGTAGAATAATGAAGTTGAACAATCATAAACTAGAGACTACATACTTATAGCGTGACCAATCACATAGTAAATGTCAATACGAAAGAAAATAATTTGAATTTAGAGTATTATATCAAGTGAAAATGTTCATCCTTTTCTGACTGCCGAGAAGTATGAAAGCATGAGCAGATAAATAATGGCAAGCATGGAGATGTGCTAGAAAACCAATCGAGATGAAAGTCTACGACAAAAATATCCAACTACTGAGAAATGGCTGTTAATTCATAAAGGTAGTAAAGTTAATGGGTTAGAGCTTATCAAACCTATTATTTAGATTCCATTTGACTTATTTAAAGGAATTCTAAAGCATCAGTGCCAAGAACCATCAAAAATTTCATCCTTTGCAACCATTTAAATCAATGTTGCAATCTTTTAAATGTCAATGTGAATATGTTTGAGAGAGTTCATGGTTTTTCAAATTTCCTGGAATTTTGTTTGGAAGTAAATGAAAACAACAACAATAAAAACACTTTGAGGACTTATTCCACAGAACAGTGTACTACTGGGATCTCAGTGTATCCTTAGTAATTGTACATCCATATTATTAAAGTATTTGCATTAAAATGTATAGATCTTGTTTCACTATAGATTATTCGATATCGATTTAAAGTATTCTCTGAAAGTCAACAGAAACATGTATAATCTTACAATCTTTCAACTAAATCTATTTCTTTATATTTTATTTCCTTTTTCTGCAAATAAATTTAAAATTACAAATACTCATTTTTAGTGAAGAGGTGTCACTCCTCTAAGTTTCGTTGATGGCTTATAATAAGGACATGCTTTCCTACCAGCTACTATCGCCTTGCTTCAAGTTTCAACAGTTACAGCTAATTTTTCAAAATGTCCCTGCAAGACGCATTTTCCTACACCCTCAGGCAAAGAGGATCACTTCTTCCAAGGACCTTCAATAACTCCAGTCAGTAGACCAGAAGCACTTCGATTATGAGTTCAAAATCATTTGGAAATCTGAATTAGAGGAATGAGTTTGAAAGGCAAAGAATACCCCAGGACACAGAAGGACGAAGTTCCTATTAGTAGGATGAGTTCTGGGTACCTGGGGATTGTCACGTGAGGCAACTCTTCCTACAGTGATGAAACATAAGGAGGAATTGTAGCAAAGAGGAAGGAAGTAACAGCAACAGAGCTGACTATCACAAAAGATCAGTCATTCTTGAGTCCATGCGTCCACAGATGGTGGAGCTGCCATTCACGTACTTCATCTTGTGAAGCTGTTTATTCAGAGCTAGTGCCTTTCAGCTCTTCCCAAGCCTGGTTTAGAAATGTAAACTCATAGAGAAACTTTCCATTTTGTGACACCTCCCATTATAAGAGCGATATTTGCAGTTGTGTTTGTTATGGGCTGGTGAGTGGCTTACATTTGATTTTTCCCTCCAGTTCCTAAGTCCAACCTTAGCCAAATCAAGAAGGAAGTAAAGAGAGAAGAAGAAAGAGGGAAAATACATATGCGCTTAGACTTGCCAAGTGATCTCAGTAGTAACCTAATACTGGTTCAGCTCATCCGTGTCTTACAAATCAGTTTCGTTCTGTGGATTGTTTACACACCATTTCTAGTATGTCTCTCATAAATTAAAATCTGCTGAAGTGGTAAAATATGCCTAAGAGTGAACGGTCTACAGGCTACACAGAGAGACCATTATTCTAAGAGGAAGTAGGAAAAGCAATCAAAATTTTGAAAAATTATGCAATAACTTTGTACTTATTGCCCATCTGTACTCATTACAATGATCTACTTCATAGACATATAAATAGAATGGGAAAGTAAAAGATCTGCTGTGTGCACCAGACTTCAGTAAATAAAATTCAATTAGCCTTTATAAGAAGGAAAACTATGCAATGCCAAGCTTTATTCTGCATCTTCCTTTGTGCTGTCCTGCAGTTACTCATTTAGTTTCATTCTAGTTCTTTTCCTTTTTCCCTTCCTGGAACGGATATAAAGTTGAGAAGATACAAGTCTTTGGGTTTGGTGTGGGATGTGGGTACCCTGGTGGCATCACCCTCAATGGGCAATAAACTCCATTTCACGCCTTCTTTAAGTACTTAGCTGAGTTCCAGCAGGGCAACCTTATTTTGAATGTTTTTTAAAGAAAAGGACCACACAGATAAGACCATAAAATTGCCAGGGACTCAGAACAGGTTTTATAGCATGCAAACTGATCAAAAGACTTAACCAAGATGGTTTTTAATCATATTTGGGCATTGGAGAGTTCTCACGTTCAAAGAGACTGTTCTGTGATTTGTTTATTTTTGGCAAAGCTCTCTTTTCTGCAATAACCTCAGGAAAACAAAGCCAACCTAATAAGGCCATGCTCAATTTTGTGTCTGTGCTCAAGCTAAATAAACTACCTTGAGGAGGTCTTTTCTTAAAATCAGATATGTATGTTTTCCAGAATATTTTGAATTGGACATGCTCATTGGATTAGTTACCCCTTTGTGACCGTGCCACTTCAAATTGTGCTGGGAATCACAAAAAATGAACTCTTTTCTGTTAAAAAACAAAACTCCTATTTTTATTTTTTCATTGTTTATTTGAAAAGCAATGAAAGTAGGAGGGAGGGAAGGAGAGAAGGAGGGAGGAGATGCAGAGAAAAGGAGAGAGAGGAGAGAAAGAGGAAAGGAAAGAAAAGGAAAGAGAGAGAGAAAGAGAGAGAGAGAAAGAGAGAGAGAGAGATTGATTCTATCCTCTAAATGTCCCCAACTAAAGCCAGATGGGTGACAGGGACCCAGGTAATTGAACCATCATCTGTAGGTCTCAGGGTGCACATTATCCAGAAGCTACATTGGAAACAGAGTGTGGATTCAAATCTAACACAGGATGCAAGTATTCCAAATGGCATCTTAATCAGTGCATCAGACAACACCCCCCCCCCGCCCAACACATGAAATCTTGTAAGAAAATGTTCTGTCAGTAATTCTTTTCTTTTCCAAATTTCAATGTCAAAATATTTAAATTTTAATATGGAAATATTTAAAGTTCAATGTCAAAATATTTTGTTTAATTAAGTGTCCAGAAATAGTAGATATAAAATGAAGCAGTGTATAGCCTAGACGATTATGAGTGCTACCCAACCCTTCAGCACAGGGACCCAGATGTGAAAGAAGATGCTGTTAGAATCACAGTGTCACAATATGGGCAGGCGGTTCCTCTTCTCCTTTACCTCTCTTAGCATATTCTGATGTTATTCTTCTCATCCCCTTCCTTTTCTGTCGTCAGTTTCTCAGTTCCTCTTTCCTGTTTGGTAGGTCAACATAATACAATCTCAGACTCTCTGCTTCATTCCATGGCTGAGTGAGTGTGGGGTGACTTTGCTATAGAAAGAGACTCTCAAATGTTCAGATCTTGAACTGTTTCTTTTGAGTTTGCTGTAATTGAAAGGAAGGAATAACCAAAGGAAGAGCAAATACATACATGCTTTTTAAAACGCTTCTTCCTCTTTTTGTATTGAAAACATGCATGTATATGAATATAAACAGTAAAAATGTGGTAGGCAGTTGAAATTGCAAAAACATCGTGTAGGATATTACTTAATCACACAAGCCACAATGTAGAGGGAAAACTCTAACCCAGATATGCTATTTAATAATCACTGAGGGTCACAAAGAACCCACAAGCATCCCAAAATTTGTGTCCTTAGCTAACCTCAAATTTTGAAGGGTGGGAGGAGATAATGGGAAAGGAACTGTGCTATGTTTTCAGAATTGCTGTTTAGAGATTTCCGTGTAACACTTGGTGAAGGAATCAGAGCTTTGACCTCTTTCCTACTTAGATTTTTAGTGGATCCATCAATGGCTGATTTTTGTTTAGTTTTGCTTTGCTTTGCTTACTCAAACGCTGAAAGTTAGTCTTGGAAAGAAGGAGGTCTTGAGGGACATTTTCAATAAAGGGAAAAAGAGGGAAATTTCAACGAAGTGTTTGTAGAATGCAATTCTGGAGATTATGTGGTAGACAAGAGAATGCAGATGATGAAGAGGGCATGGGGTACAGGAGCTGAAAGGAAGCTGGTACTCAGAGCTAGCACAGAAGGTCCATCCATTCTCATAGAAATGTTGCAGAAGAGTGGAGGAAAGGCAGTTGAAAGCTCTAAGGCTCAGCAGAACTAACAGAAATCAGAGATGGGGGAGGGAATTTGGGGATGGCAGACTGGGCAAATGGAAGAAAAGAAGAGAGATTGGGAAAACTTAGATGGGTTTCAGTGGGTTCTATTATAAAGCTTTGGGTGGCAATGAGACATTCTGCAGAAGACATCAATAACATTTGTGTTATTGAACGGCAAGACTTGGGGATATAATCTAAGAAGTGCCATCAGTGAGCTATTTTGTCCTATGAATATACCAGAGTGAACTTACCTAGATAGTTTAGTGCCTTGATGGTGTGGTTTTTGTCCTGGATTAAAGCCTGTACCTCATGATTCTTTAACAAGACCATAAATAGTTATAACACAGTAATAAATATTTATGTATCTTAACACATCTAAATGTTGATAGCATGCATGGAGAGTACATATCAAAGCTATAAATGGTGCACCTGTATAGGGCATTGCTAAAAAGTGGACCTTGCAGTTTTCTCTGCATGATTCAGGGGAGTGGAGAGGGAACTTTAAGGCAATGGACATTACTGTCAGCTACTATATACTGTTATCTTCACTGTACATTTAAGCTGCACTATGTTAATAAAAGTATTTTGTTCCAATAATAAATTAACCTTAACTAACTGCAACTTTTTAACTTCATAATATTTTGACTTTTTTTGTAATAACAGCTGGAAATAGGCATTGTGAAGTTTTATGGATTATATTTTCTTTATATTCTTATTATGTAAGGGTTTACATGTTTTTAAACCTTTACACTCATTTCTTTTTAACTTTGTAAACATTGCTGTTAAAAATAAAGACAAGCATGCATACCATAGAGTAGCCTTCAAGGCTTAAAAAATTATTTTTTCAGGTGGGACTGTACTCGACAGCACATGAATCAGTTGTATAGTTGTTGATCATCATTGTCCAGTATCATGCCCTGTACATCGCTGTGGTGCTGCAGGTTTATATGACCAGCAGCGCAGTAGATGTTTTTACACTAACATTACTGCGCTTGCCTGAATGCTGCTTTGCATTGCGCTGTCACTGGATGAAAGTAATTTTTAAGCTCCATTATCATTTAATAGGGCCAGTGACCGTGGTGGTTCATCATGGACCAAACCATTACTATGTAGTGCATAACTGTACGTGTTTAATATATTTAAGCAAAAATAGGAAAGTCAGAATTTTCACCATGCAAAAGAATGTTTGGACAAACATCCTAGTGTTCTGTGTATTCCTTTGCTGAAATGTTTGGCTACTTTGAAGTCATTTTAGCTGATCTGTGTCTGTAATGCACCCTGTCTTGCTGCTTTAAGGACCCCACAGAGTGACTGCTTCCAATGATCTCATTCAGGTTAGTAAGCATCACTTTCTTCCTGCCTTAAACCCACCTGCCTTTGCCTCTTAAACGTCATGGAAAGGGAATGTGACATTTTTGAAGGTGCTGTGCTGACAGCCCCACAAATTGAGAGTCCATTTCGCCGAGAAGGAAATGCTGTAGCCTTTAAATTGTCTCTTGCCAGTGACTTCCGCAAAGTAATTAACCCCCCCCCCATCCTGGGGCCACAGAACAGTTCTAATGCTTCATCCAAGCCCATGCAGACATAGCCATCAATATTATTTCCCAATTTTGTGGCACAAGATTCTTGAGAGAAAGCGCAGTGTCTTGCTCATCTTTGTGGAAGGCAGTTGTGGGGAGTTGTCGCTGTCCCGCAGCGATGGACTTGGTGCACGGAGCCGATAATAACACGCGTGGACCCCTGACTGATGGTCAAAAGCCGAGGTTTATTAGTAGCATCAGACTTTATATTCTGAGGGTCATATAGGATAAGGGAGGAAGTGCTGAGCTTATCAACAAAACCATTAATGCTTGTTTGGAACTCCTTTTGTCTTGTATATTCCACCAGGTGTTCTCATATACATATGCAGATGATATCCAATAAGGTATACAAAAGGTAGCCATTTGGTTATTCTCCTCCAAATATTATCCAACCAACTGTAGTCCTGTGCTCACTGACCTTTTCGGGTCACAATGTCCTCCTACAAATCCCCCTTCTGTGTTTTGTAAAATTAGGCCTGAATGATGTATGTAGGGGAAACATGCTCTTGGGAGAGCAGAAAAATGGGGAGAAACAATATTATTTAACCGAAAGCAGAGTGGCACAGGAACAGTGTAAAGACCAACATTGACATACATAGCAGCTGAGTTCAAACATAACATCAAAGTTCTTTACAGTTACATCTTGTTTAGCATTAACAGTTTTAAATTAATAAAAGCTTTTCAGGGAGATTCTTAACCCAATTTAAATTTTGCAGTTTATAGAGGTTAAGCACAGTTTTGCATTTAACAATTGAACAATAGAAAAGTTTTAGGTAGGTGAGCAGGGAAATCCCCAACAACTTAGTGAGTGAGGAAGAATTTAACTCTACATGGGACTCACAAGCAACCCTGATGGTTGGTGTAAGAGAGGGCTGAGAGCCAAGGCTGGAACCAGTTAAGAACTAGAGGAAGCTCCTCCTACAATCCTTTTCTCTCTGAGTGCCTCCCGGGGCTCCTGGCTTAAGTTCCCAGGTCACCAGACCCTATGAGCAGGGTACTGGGCTGCTTCAATCCCTTGTGAGAAATCCAATAGGAAAGGACTGACCTCAGAGTTCTCGGCCTCCAAGGGCACTCATCTTCCTTGTGATCTCCTTGGCAGTCGGGATACGGTTCTCGATGTCCTTGATGAGGCAGATATCCACTGCTTCTGCAGCGAAAACACATGGGAGGCCTCCGGGGGTCTCCGGGACTAGGATAGAGGGCTCCTCTTATCCTCCTGCTCCACCCTGAGATCCCCCTTGCTCTATACACACAACCTCCTTTAAGAGGGTGTCAGAGTTGTCCTTGGATGCCACCACAAATTTCTATGGCTTTTCTAATGTCTAAGGTCATTAAAATCTATAAATAACAAGTTACACTTAAAGTCTTTCTCAAACATTCTAAGAAGGTGGAGAATTTCTCTGCACTCCTGACCTGTAGTAGAACCAGAGGAATATTAAACAAATTTAGCTTTTCAGTTCTTAGAGGCAGCTCCACTGGGGGTTCCATCTTCTCCAGGGGCAGTGTTGAGTTCAAGGGAGTTGCAGCACTTTCGAGGTCAGATGAGCCAGTTTTGAGGATCCATCAGGAAATTCTAGGGACAAGAGCATAACCTTTCCCACGGATTATTAGTGTTTATCAAATGCATCATAATGTCAAGGACAGTTGCGCTTGATGCACCAATCTCTTAGGATCCCTCACGTCACCCGGTGTTGGAAGGGGTCTGGCCTCCTCCTCCTCCTCCAATGTCTCCTTGATGGAGATGGATCTTTCAGAATGAAGTCGCGAATTTGTCTTACTGCAGGCGCTTCCTCCGGTGAATGGAGTCCAGGGCTTTACATTACCAGCTGGCACCCACACAGGCTGCAGCTCAGTTTCTGGAAAAACACAAACAAACCCTCTTCCCACAGTTAGCAAGGGGTCAGGACCTCTCCACTTGTGAGTGGCTGGCTCCCTCCATCAAACCAAAGGCATCTGTGTTGGGCCTGCAAGCAGCCTCTAGTGACGCAGAGCTGGTGCTCACCAGGAGACAAAATCTGAACAAAATTTAAGGTGAGTAAGACCAAATTAATGCATTTACAGGGGTAGCATATTCCCCCCTCTGCTTTTAAAGCATAACTTTAACATCTTTGTGATTTTACAATCCTATCAGAAAGCTCTGGGCATGGCTGCAGGTTGCCACAGCCCCAAGGCAACCTGCTCTTGATAAACAAACAGCAACACATGATAACAATTTGAAACAACTTTTTACAAAGGACAAAATGTTAAGACACACATGTATGCGCGCACACACACAGACACACACACACACCTTTGGAGACTTGAAAATATTATTCTCAACCAAGCTTAGTAGTAGTGTTCACCAAAAACCAGTAAGTGAAATGCCATTAAGTCAATAGTTTTGAACTGAGAAACTCAGACAAAAACATTGATCATGCTATGAAATCCCTCCATCAATCTAAAATTGCAAATTTCAGTCTTCCCAGCAATACAGCCATGCTAAGAATACATAATTAGCAACGCAAACTAAAATTAAACCTTCACAACTCCATGGATGTATACAACGTTTTGACACAATAAAATTTTACTCCATTTGTTATTTGGCAATAATCTTAGTATAATCCAATAGCCTGGTCAACTGTCTCCACAAAACGGGAGATAGATCCGTTGGCATTCTTGAGGCCTCGTAAGAATACCAAGGGAATCCCTAGGATTTGAAACCTTTGAATTCTTAAATGCTTTTTTAAGGATAGCTAAAAATATCTGAAACAAGATTTGTTGTTGACATTAGCATAACATATGATAGATTACAATTGGTTATTGATGCGAGATCATCACTCAAATATCTTTAAAACAAATACAAAACCTTGACACATTAAAGGCAGTGAGAGATTTGATAACCAGCCAAAAACACAAGAATTACATTAATACATGCAATTAATACATGCAAACACTTTGTAGACAATGAATATCACATTAACTTATACCTTGAAATAATCAAATAGTGTTCGAGTTCAATTTTATACCAAATTATTTATGATAAAATTTCACATTTTTATTAAATGTCCCCCCCAAAAACCCTCAGGATTTACAAAAGCCTAGTATCTTCTTTGAATTCCAAGCTCCCAAAAGTTGCAATGGATATACAGATGAAGTCAGTTTGCTAAACATCTACCACAACAAAAGACCTTGAAATTGGTGGTTATTATGAAAGCTAGCCACTAAACTGAAGGCCAGCTTCCTCAGCATTATAAAATATTCCAAAAGACATGCGGTTACAACTCGGGTACATTAACAAACAAAACAGCAAACATTCACTTTATAATGATATAATGACATCACCCAAACACTCCTTAAAGCAAGAACATCGCTTTTGTTAATTTTAAACAATGAGAACGTAATGAGGCAGTGAACATAAAAATTAACTTAATATAAAGACTTGTACTTAAAAATTAGTATGCATGATTAAGCAATGCTGTATAGGAAAAAGCACTATATGAATAACATGCATACACCACAACTGATTGGAATTTCAGCCTCCAGGATTTATACTTGCAGGGTGAGGAGCACAGGTGGGGCAATGAGACAGTGGCAGTTTTAAGTTTGTAGCTTCTCTGCAGATTCCCATTTTGTAAACCTGTGAATGTTTGGGACCTGGGGCTGACCCCTCCCAGAGTCTTCTGGCCACAGGCATCTGCCATCATGGTCAAATTTGGATTTACATTCTTTTTTCCAGTGTTGGCCTCTTCGGCACTTAGGACATATTCCAGGGGAGTGACTGTTAAAAGTATCCGCAGGGTATTTTTGAGTTGAAGGAAGCATTCGGCAATCTTTTCTAAGGTGTCCTGGCTTGCCACAATTAAAACATTTAGCCTTCATTTGTTTTTGAATAGCAAAAGTTTCAAGTGCTGCTAGGCGGGCACGGTGCTTAAATGTCCCTATGTTGCGACAGGCTTTCAGGTAACCCAGAAGGTCCTCTTTTTCTTTTATAGGACGAATAACAGCCTGGCAGTCCTCATTCGCATTATCAAAGGCCAGTTGCTTTAACAACAATTTCCTAGTGCCTTCTCCCTTAACTTGTTTTTCTATAGAGTCTGTCAAACGTCTTACAAAATCAGCATAAGATTCTCTGGCTCCTTGAATGACTTTTGTATAACTGCCTGCAAATTCAGACCCAGTCTCAATTTTCTCCCATGCCCACAATGCTATGTCTCGTATATGCATGAACGCAGCTTGAGGTAGCTGTATCTGTTGCTCTGTAGTAACCCACTGTCCATCTCCAACCAACATATCATAAGTCAATTGTCCTCCACCAGGGAGTTGCCGACCTGATGCTCCTAAGGTTCGCAGTTTTTCTTTAGCCATATCGCTTCTCCACATTTTCCATTGTAAATATTGAGAAGGAGAAAACCCTATTTTTGCTATTACTTCAAAATCATAAGGAATCCAGTTTGCTCCCTGGCTCCAGCCATTTAAATATTCCCACACATAAGAAGAAGTAGGTCCATAGGACACACAAGCCTTTTTAAAAGCTATGATGGCATTAACATCTAGGCTTTCATAGGTAGGTTGGTTATTTTCTTGACTAAGTATGATTGGAAAAAGCAATCGGAATTCATGAGGTCTCCGGGGAACATCAGTCATTTGGAAACGTTTTTGATCAGATTTAAGAGCAAGACGGCATGGGCTGATCTTTAACTGTTGCTTTATCCCAGCCTCATTTACCTCACTAGAGAAATCCTGTGGTTTAACACTGAAAATTTTCTTTTTCTTAGTTCTGATTTCATTTTCAGTCACATTATGGTAACATCTTCCAAGTTTTCTTTTCCTAATTTCCACATCTGAAGTATAAGGCCTTTCTCTTTTTGCTGCATTACAGTGGCATCTCCTCGTGGGAGGGTCTCTCACACATTCTTTCTCATCTTCATCTGTAGTATAAGCCATTTCTTTCCTAGCCACATTACGGTGGCGTCTCCCATTAGGGAAATCTCTCACGGGCTCCTCTTTGCTGTCCTCCTCATCTGTACTATGAGGCGTTTCTTTTTTAGCCATATTACAGCGTCCTTTCCTGTTAGGTGGACCTCTTAAGGATTCCCTTTCTCTTTCTTCCTTGTTCGTACTATGAAACACTTCTTTTTTAGCTACATTTTGGGGGGGTCTCCCCTTAGAGGAATTTCTTGCAGATTCCCCTTCTAAAATTATAATAATAGCTCTAATTAAAGCCGATATAATCCAAAAACTAACTTGAATATCTTCTATCCTTCCGGCCTTTTCACCATTTTTCTGAGCAAAATTCTTAAGTCCAGTTTCTAGTGTCCATTCATCTGGAGACCAAGGATTATATTCACTAACAAGCTCTAAATAAGAATGCAATTGCTGCCTAGTTATCTTCGTTCCACTTTTCACTAAAAAATTCTGCATAAGAGAGATAAAAGACTGTGCCCTACACTGGTTCTGGCCCATTGTCCCACTCACCACTTTCTGTGGGGGTCTCCGCTGCACTTTCTCTTCTTCTTTCAAGTCCCCGTTCAGGCGCCAGTTGTCGCTGTCCCGCAGCGATGGACTTGGTGCACGGAGCCGATAATAACACGCGTGGACCCCTGACTGATGGTCAAAAGCCGAGGTTTATTAGTAGCATCAGACTTTATATTCTGAGGGTCATATAGGATAAGGGAGGAAGTGCTGAGCTTATCAACAAAACCATTAATGCTTGTTTGGAACTCCTTTTGTCTTGTATATTCCACCAGGTGTTCTCATATACATATGCAGATGATATCCAATAAGGTATACAAAAGGTAGCCATTTGGTTATTCTCCTCCAAATATTATCCAACCAACTGTAGTCCTGTGCTCACTGACCTTTTCGGGTCACAATGTCCTCCTACAGGGAGTAAAAGATGATGCCTTGCAAAGTGCCTCAGAGCACAAGAGATTCTTATTACTTACATTGTGGATGCATGGAAATGACTTGGTTTCTGGAGCACTTTAAGTATCAGGGGATTCAAAGTAAAGCAGTGGGAAACTCCGGAGTAGAAATGTTTGATTAGGTTCGAGTAACGTTTTTCATTCTCTGAAAAACGATGTGTACAATGGAGAACCCCAGTCTCTGCTTCTGGAAGTTGAATGTTTTTGAATGGTCTGGATTCAGTTATTACCTTCATAAAGCAAGGAAAGGTTCCTGCTTCTCTGTGTATTTAATTAAGCACGGTTTTAGTCATTAGATACAGGCTTTTCTTACAGCCACTGGATGAAGCTAGATAAAAAGGCCCTGTGCATTATTGCTACATAGATTTCCATATTGCATTGATTCTTTATCTACCTTTTATCTTAACTTTCCTATAATCCTGTAGATTGTGGTATACAGAAGATATTCCATTGCATAAGAAAATGTTATTGCTCATTTTCATGTGGTTTGTCTCTTTGGTATTCTGTTTAGAAATTTTGTAAAAGCCATCATTATGGAAGACCCTTACAAAGCTTATAGAAAATCCATATTATGAAAAAAGTCAAGCATGGATTTCAAAATTTTGAATGAAATGAAAGTGCCTTTTAATGTAATATTCCGTAAGTTTTATGAAGTATGTTGCTGTATGTACAGATTAACTATAATTGACTCATCTGTTGCTTTTTCTTTCACATTTTTCATTCAATTTGGAACTTACTTTAATGAATGGTATGTCAGAAAATATAATTTTATGTATTTTTCTCTGTGATTCAATCTCAGTTACTAAATTGTTTTGTATAATTACATCTAGTTTTATAAGCTGTATTGATTTAAAGTGGATTTCTATAGGAGCAAGTACATTGTCTTAAAAAAAAATTTAAGACAAATCTAGAATTACTCAACAATGAAATGAATGAATACATTTCTCACTTCATTTAATCAGACATGCAAATGTAAAATGAAATAATACATTTTCTTTTTATAACCACGCTGCCCACATTTACTTGGGTCCTATTAAATATGGGTTCTGCTTGTCTGTTTTACACATGACTGGAATGAAGTTCTAAAATGAACATCTGCTGAATTTAGTCTTCTGTTGTCATGTTACTGGGATGCTCTTCGCATGTGTCTTTGGTTTTCATAGGTGCTATTCCTTTTCTCAGTAAAGAGAACATCTTTAAGTATCATGTGTAAGGCAGATCTGGGAGAGAAATATTTGAACTTTTCTTTACTGTGGAAGAATTTTATTTCATTTTCAAAAACAAAGGAAAGCTTTGATGGGTAAGTTATTTTAGGCTACCAATTTTTCTTTTTTAAAATCTGGAATATGTCACTCTATTCTCTTCTGGCCTGTGGAGTTCCCTCTGAGAGATCAGTTGTGAGTCTGATTGGGGCTCCTCTAAATGTAGATTTTTTTTTTCACGTGCATATTTCAGGATCTTTTCCTTGTGTTTGAAGAGAGCTTGATTATCATGTGTCATGGCGATAATCACTTTTGGTCAATACTGTTGGGAGTTCTGTGCTCCTTGTGTATGTTGTTTCCAATTCTTTTTCCATATTAGGGAAGTTTTCATTTAATATCATTGAATACATCTTTTAAACCCAGCTTCTTTTTCTATGCCGTCTGGAGCTCCAATGAGTATTGTATTTGGCTCTTATGTTTGTATCAGGATACAATTAAATAACAGAATGATGGAGTTATGACTGTTTATGAAGAACTATACTATTGTACTAATATACGGAAAATTAGTGGGGGGGGGGATTTGGAAATGTGGTAATGGAAATCCCAGAGCCTATGGAACCATATCACAAAATAATGATAAAGTATAAAAATACAATTAGAATAAAAAATTACAAAAAACCAGAATAAATATTAAAGAATCAAAAAAAATATGTACCATTGATACCATTGAAAATCCTCTTTTAATTATATTGCTTGGGGTTCATCTTAACTATTATAAATGTGATCATTGCTTTGGCATAGAATAGTTTAAAATATTAAAAAAAGAGTAGATTATTTAATAATTAGAAAGGAGTAAAACAGTTGGGGGCTGGAATTAAAGGGCGTACAAGGGGAAATCTGCCTGTGGAACTGTATCGTGAAAAATTTTTAAATGAATAAATAATAAATGACCTTAAAATGTATATCTGATGAAGAAACTTTTGAAGTCTATAAACAACCACCCATCTAATTTTTATACCCAGCCTAACTAGATAAGCTATCTATACTTTCCAATGTGTGTCTCAGTGATTTGTTTGCTGCGTTAACGTTTTAAAAACAATTAATTCATGCGAGAGGCAGAAAGAGATAGGGGGCACAGAGAGCATTCCCTTCTTCTGGCTCCCTGCCTGAATGCCTGCAGTGGCCAGAGCTCTGCTGTCCTGAGGCTGAGATCTGGGAACACTGCCCAGGTACTCAAATGTGAGGTGTGCATGTCTCAGCTACTAGGCTAAATACCTGTCCCCTGTTTGCTTGTAATCCTTGTCTCTTTAAAAGTTAAACAGGTTTCTAAGCACTGTGGACAAAGTGGACTAAGGTGCACAGAGGGTACTTGGACATAGAAACTAAGTGAACTTTGACAAGGGTGCACAGAGGCACAAGGTGATTAAAGAGTGAGCCACAAGATACTGAAAATGACTGGTGTGTGGTTACAAAGACATATACAGTATCCAAAATGTGAAGCGCTTTGCACATCACATTAAAGACTCTGCTTTGTTGTTGTTGTTTTTAAGATTTTTTTTTATTGGAAAGGCATATTTGCCGTGAGAAAGAGAAACAAAGATAGAAAGATCTTCTATCCTCTGGTAACTCCCCAAGTGGCTACAACAGGTGGAACTGAGCAAATCAAAGTCAGGAGCTTCTTCATGGTCTCCCATGTGGGTGTAGACTTTGGGCCATCGTCTGCTGCTTTTTCAGGCCACAAGCAAGGAACTGGATTCGACGTGGAACAGCCAGGATGGGAACCAGTGCTCATATAGGATCCTGGAATGTGCAATGTGAGTATTTAGCCACTGAGCCATCATGCCAGGCCAAACTTGAGGTTTGAGTACGGGAAAATGAAGTCAATGAAGTGTTTTCATTGGGAAAACAACTTAATTTCAATTTTGTTTTTAAATGTGACGTTCAAAGTCATCTACAAAATGAACTGCCGTAAGAAGTGCAAAGCTAGGAGCATGATTAATAATAAATTCTTCGAAAGACTGCAGAATAAGCCCCTCAACCTCCAAGACATTTACCTGGCACCATTGTGCCTGAGCCAATTTGATTGATGTCAGTTTTCTTTAGCGATGTAGGAAATATAAGAGGAAGATCTATTTAAAGAACAATAGGGGTGGGGGAGGGAAAGGAGAGATGTTAAGTAGCAGAGAGCAGCGAGAAGACTCACCAGTGTAGACTGAAAGGCACCCATTTGGACTTAACAGTTAGAAGGTTTGAACATCCTTCTTAGAAGCAGAAATGTGCCAAGAGATTCCTAAGGTGAACGGTCTCTTAAACTAAGTGCAACCTCTTTGAGGCCAGATACTAGGTCGTGGTTTCCTGAATGACCACTTGGTCTTAAAGCTCTAAAATTTTACAGGTTTCTAATCCTCTACGGTGTCTATAATTATGCGAGTACTCTGGCAGTACCATTCAATTAAATACTTGTTGAATTGAATCCTGTGGATTGGTGACTCACAACACTGAAATGGACTGTTCAAAATGTCAGTGCCTCAATTTCCTCCTCATCAGCAGCAATTACTATTTGAGTTCTTTTAATAGTAAATTGAACATGGAAACATTGTCCTTGCTGTCAAAAAAATGTTCACATTCATCTTCTTAATGAAAAGCCCAGCTTTCCTTCCTTCCTAGAAATATAAGGGAACTAACTCATCTATGCGAGCTAGCACACGCATAGGGCACTAGAGACAGCCAGTACATAAAATCTCTCTTCATATATTGTGTGTTCTGGGTGGGTATAATCACGAGTCAGCTAACCACATGAGATGCTTTTAGGTCTGGCAAGTGGCACGGAAAGCTCACGGCAGCAGGCTCTTCTCTGAGTGCCTGCACGCTTTCTGGTTTTAGGCTGGAAACGTCCTGTGGTATGCCTGGCCCTGGCAAAACCCAGGAAGAACTGGCCTAACTAAAATGTTAAAACAAACCAAAGTTGTTTCCAACTTTGCAAACATTCATGTTGTGTCTGAGGGTGAAGGCTTAGATTTGTTTCTGGTTTGCTGTGAGCTCCTTACATCAGGAAAACACAAAAAAATTCAGAATAGTTGCATGAAATCGCTGCAACCTCACATGAGGTCTTTGCAGTTTTGCAAAGCAGCCTCTGTTGGGAGTTTGGAGGAATTCTATGAAGTCCCCCCCCCCCCCTTCCTTAAATTCTTTATTATTAGGTTACCATGGAATTAATGTTTGTGAATAAACTTTTAGGCAGTTCTGACTTCAACTTTCCCCAGAGGGTCTGGGAGCACCCTGTTTAGACTCCAGCAGTCTGTGGGGGAAGAGTGTAGTGCTGGCTGTGTATTTGGATGAATCTTGTCTAAGGTCTGGGCTTTGAGGCAGCCCCTATGTCAGCCTGTTCCTTGTGAGGCTATGGACCACAGTGGCTAACTTGTATAGGAGTAGGTACTTGGGATTTAGCTAAGTTAAACTGATGACCAGAAATGAACCGACTCTTTAGGAGAGAATTTTCTGAACAACCTCAAAAGTTGTGGCTGCTTTAAAATTAAAAGTTATGTGATTGAAGAAATTATAGAATTATCTAAACCTGGGACCAAATAAGCAGCTGCATATGTCTACGCCTCAAGTTGTTTGTCTTAGAGAAGGGAAACACAAAGATTTTTTGTGTGTGTGCATAAAAGTGCATTTAATACAGTGGTCTACTAGCCCTCATCTTGATACATACAAATATACACAGAGCTTACAAGTCAGCAGTGTTCCTCTAAGTCACGATTATAGGAACATTCTACGAAGGAGACACGTGAGATCTCTTGTGTTTGTCTTGCCGAGAGTGGTTCTTAGTAAGATGAAGCAGGAAGAGAGAAGGTCTGAGCAGCTTGGCTGGAATGGTGTGTCAGTGGGAGTCAATGGCAAACTTAGAACACATCTGAGATTTATGGAAGGTTTTCTTTCTCAATTAGTATTTCATTTCATTGAAATACAGTTCAATAATTTTAACAGCATTATGTTTTCAGAAATATTGTGTAAAAATGAGCCACCATGTCAAATACATAAAAATGAGTCACCATATCAAATATATAAGAGAAAGCAAGATTTGGATGAGATAATTGTCTACAATTTTTTAGTGTTACTAGTTGCAGGGAATAAAATCCACGTGAGGATTTTGAACAGCTGAGCTATGATTAAAGCTGTGTGAGATACTGCCAAAAGCTTGCAGTCCATCTTATTGTTATTGACATTGTCCTTTAAAATGAAACAGCTTCTGTGTCGATGATAGCACATCAGAATCAAATTGGAAAACACAATATAAATTTATATATTTTTTGCATCTAGCTTTTGTGTCTTTTAAAGACTGCAGTAATTAAATGGTCACTAGTAATTATAAAACATATAAGAAAATTAAAATATTGTTAATAATTACAAATCACACATTAATATTTAAAAATATTTTTATATGTTTCCTGTGATGCAACATGTTTTTCATCCACATATAGGTAATTATGTAGTAGATGGAGCAAGCAGTATCTTCAGTTTTAGGGAGGAAATTAAGGATCAATGTGATCTTGGTGATTTTTCTCAGTTTTACAAGAAATAAACCATCAAGTTGACATATAAAATTCTACATTTTAAAAATATTTACATTTCAAATGATTTACTAGTTCTCCAAGGCAGGAATACTCAACCAACTAGGTGATCTCTGAAATCCCAAACTCATTCAGTACTTTTGAAATATGATATCATTTCATTAAATCATCTAGATTTCATTGAGAGAGAGTGGGACCATAAAGATAACTGACATCTGCTTGAAACTGGTTATGTACATAGGAAAATAAAGGTATCTTCACCACCACTACATTTAAAAATAGAATAAGCTCACATCCGGGCCCTGCAGCGTGGCCTAGCGGCTAAAGTCCTCGCCTTGAAAGCCCCGGGATCCCATATGGGCGCCGGTTCTAATCCCGGCAGCTCCACTTCCCATCCAGCTCCCTGCTTGTGGCCTGGGAAAGCAGTTGAGGACGGCCCAATGCATTGGGACACTGCACCCACGTGGGAGACCCGGAGGAGGTTCCTGGTTCCCGGCATCGGATCGGCGCGCATCGGCCTGTTGCGGCTCACTTGGGGAGTGAATCATCGGGTGGAAGATCTTCCTCTCTGTCTCTCCTCCTCTGTGTATATCTAGCTGTAATAAAATGAATAAATCTTTAAAAAAAAAAAAGAATAAGCTCACATCCAATAATTTAAAAGATGATATGTACTTAGTAGAAAACATACTTTTAATTATCATCTTTTTTTTTTCCCCTGCCAGTAACACATGGTATTATCCTCCATTATGATACTAGATCACACCTGGGATAGTCTCCAGTCAGCCACTCCATAAACAGCAAATACTCTACAAAGCATTGTAATTTATAAATAATGTCAGACATGCAACACTTGGTTATGAAGTAAGATGTGTTGGATTTTTTTTTTCCAAACGCAGTACAACATAAAGGTTCTACATACATTGAAAGCAGGGTAGATTAAGCTATGAGTTTAGGTAAGTTTAGGTCTTGAATGAGTAAATGGATGAAATAAGTGGGTGTTTTAGTAGTTTTTGAGTAAGTGGATATTTTAGTAGTTTCTGAGCCACATAAGAGAGGAAAAAATATCACTGTAAGAAGAATACACCCCAACAATGACAGTTTATTGACTTTGTAAGTATCGTTTTCAAAGTTATGAGCAGATTTCTGATTAATAGTCAAACCCCTAGCCTTTGAGGACTGTTACAATTGCAGCCGATGTAAATTAATAAGAAATTATGCAGATGATATTCTGAAGTTGTATGCGTATGTAGAGGAGTTGATATCCAGAAAAAAGAAGGAAGACAACCTATTTGTTTCATATCAGCCCTTAATTTAGAGGACTCAGTACTGATGTCTGTTTCTGCCACAATTGAAATAAAGTGTTTTTGAGATGTCACTCTCTACTTCAGCAATTTTATGGCTAGCAAATATTGGTTGGTATAATATGTGAATAATGCTTTTTAAAGAAAAGAATAATGTTAGTAATCCACTGAGTGGAATTTTGTAGGGAGTTTTCTGCAGAAAATAGGGAAAGTGTCACATAGAATTTTTGAGTTCAGTTTCTCCTGCCTCAAGGACAAAATTCCAAATCTTCAGAATAGTATATTTGACCATGATGCAATTCCATTTATCTTCCATTCCTTTATCATTTTTCTAAATTTATAATTCCTATAATATTGTATGAATTTCATTCCTCAGATTCTTTGTATGATTTGTTCCCTCAGATTTGAATCTTCTCCTCCAAACCAATTTGGCACCTGCTACCCTACTTCTTGACCAATAAGATTGAGGTCTAGCAATATCTAGCAATATTACACTAATTTACCTATTCATTCCTGCAACACTTGTGTTGCCTATATCTGTAATTACACAAAAGCAGTGTGAGGATAAAGTATGTCTGCCCCATTGAGTATCTTATCCTGTAAGAGGGAAAAATAGAGAAATCAGTTTATCCATGGACTGAGATAACTTTGGTATAAAATGTGGACCAAAGGAGGGAGTAATAAACTCTAAGGGAATGGAAAGAAAGGGGTTTTAAAAGAAAAAAGTATGAAGATGCTGCACCCCCCCCAAAAAATGTGTTTACTAAATAGAGTGGGGAGAGAGTAGGAGGAAGGAATTGGGGAATAAAATATATTAGATGAGTTAATAGCAAAGATGGAAGCAAAAAACATCCCAGGAATAATGTTAGTATGGTCGATTTCTACTGTGTTGAAATGTAGGTAAATAAATGACTGGGTAGGTAGAGAGAGGGAGTAAGGGGTTGAATTGCTGTCGTGAAGTACTACAGATGAGTAACTTGTGTATTTTAGAAAGGTTGCGATGGCCACAGTTTGGAGTATATAGATTGAAGTGATAAAAATCCAGATGCAAGAAGAAATGTAACAGGTTATTCCAATATTTCATGCAAATATAATGAAAGCCTGAAGAAACTAAATGAGAGGGGATAAACAAAAAAAGGAAAGTCTTAGCAACTAAGGGGAGTATCTCTAGGTCTTAGTCACTGGTTGGTAAAAGGAGTTACAGAAAAATGTGGGCCTGTGCCTTACGCTTATGAGTTGGTGATCACACCAGTCCCTGAGTTTGTACACGTAGCCACACGAAGATTCATGTGAGAAGTTCAGATCTTTGCTGTGAGAGATGTTGGGGTGACTTTGACAGATTAAGATGGAGATTTGAGTTATATAATACTGTTTAGAGCTCAGAAGAGAAATTTCCTGCAAAAATAAAGAATTGAGAGTTGTCATCGCGTTAAGTAGTATTTTGTGATGTGGCAGGAGACGACACTGATAAGGAAGGTTTATGAACCAAGTTTAAAAGACAGCCCAGTCAGATATGCAGTTGATACCATTAATTAGGAGGCAGATAAAGGGAATCATGAACAGACATTTAATTGGGAAAAGAGAGACAGGTGTAAAATTCTGTTTAAGTTACGCGAAAACAAAACCATTCAAAAGACTCAGGATCAGAAAAAAATTACAAAAAAGAGGAAACATGAATACTAACACTATAGAAATGAAGAATATATTGAAAAGTTGTGTGCTAAGCAATTAGATATCCTAGATGAAATGGACAAAGTTGTATAATGATACAAAAATAAAAGCTAAGTCAATATAAAATAGAAAATTGATTAAGTCCATAACAAGTAAACAGATTGTAAGAAAAAACACTATCTATAAAGGAAAGCCTACAATCAGATTATTGGACTAGCGGATTTTATCAAATGCTTTAAAAGATTCGTTGTCCATACTTAACAAACACTGCTGTAAAAAAATGAGAGGAAGGTACTTTTGAACTTATTCTACCAAGTAAGAATTAAATAAGAAAAGTGAGGCTATCACATGGAAAGAAAACTATATAAATTTATTTTATAGATGAGAGAAGGCACAAATCCTCAAGAAAATAAAAGAAAGTTGAATACAATGACACATACAAAGATCATAGAGTCTCATCAGGTGAGATTGATACCAGGGAAGCAAGGTCATTCACCACAATGCGCAATCGTATCAATGGAGGAAGCAAGGCATTTGACAGAATTTAGCCCATTTTCATGATGAAAACACATAGATACAACACATACACACACAAACACACAAAACAAAAACAGCAGCAGGAAGAAATTTCTTCAACCTTAAAAAAGACAATTTTTGAAAACTCACAACTCACATTGTTCTTGCTAGTAAAACACTGAGCAATTTTTGCCCTAAGATTAGAAGCAAGAAGGGGATGTTGCTCACATGGCTTCTTTAAAAAAAAAAAATTCCGTGGGAGGTTTTACCCAAAAGGGCTTTAACTGAACTCAGAAACCCAAGTTATAATGGACAAGTGAATGGATCCTGCTGTTGGACTCCTGCCACGCATGCGTGAGGCTTGGATGGAGCTCGCAGTTACTGACTTCGGCTGGGTTCAGCCGTGGCCGCTGCAGGCACTCAGATGGAGGATACGTATCTCTGTGTGTCAAACTCTTGTTTCTTTCCCATTTCCATCTATCTACATGCCTTTCAAAACCAATGGTTAAATATGTAGCTTAACTACAATTGGGTCAAAATATTTTCTAAAATAAATGAATTAATAAACTATTAGGAAAGAGTAAAGCTACTCAAGAGTAAGGCATATATGTATGCATAATACACACAGAAATTGTAAAGACTAAATGGAAAAATAGCTAGATCTAATGAACAGATGAAAATTATCTGTGGGAAATAAGATCAACATACAAACACACAAAAACATCACTCTGTGCCAGCAACACCCAATTTAAAATGGAAATAAGATTCCATTTACATGATCAAGATATTACAATAATGAACAATCAGTTTAACTAAGAAATTTCAGATATGTACACTAAAGACTATCATCTTTTAGCAGAAAACTTGTGACCAAAATAAATGGAAAGATATCTAAGTTCATGAATTGAGAGACTTGCTGTTATTAGGATGTAATAATATTATATCAATACAAAATTCATCTGGAACTTGACACAACCCCTATCCTACTTTCAACTACTTTTTTATGGATAAATTTATACTAAAATGCCTATGAAATTGTAAGATACTTAAATAAGCAAGCAATCTTGCGACAGACGAACTAGTTTTAGAGAACTCACACTTCTGAATTTCAAACTGTACTAAGCTACAATAACCAGTAAATTTTTAAAATAACATTGGACTAGGCAAATAAATCTGTGAAGTATAATTGACACTCCAAAAATAAACTATATGTCTATGTTCAGTTGTTTGACAATTGTCCCATTAGCACTCAACAGAGAAAATTAGTCTTTTCAACTAACTCAAAGTAGTCACAGACCTAAATATAAGAGGTATTATTATAAAGCTCTTCTAATAAAATATGAGTGAATCTTCATGATTTTGGCTTGGGCAATAATTTCTTACATTTGACACCAAAAGCATTACAAATAACAGAAAAATTTGACTTTATGGTAGGCAACTTTTGTTCGTATAAATTAACTCTAAGTGAAGACACAACCCAAATTGAATCACATATATGCTAAGGGGTTTGCATGTAGGCTGTATAAAGCCTTCTTGTAATTCAACACAAAGAAAAAATAACCCAATTAGAATGAGAAGAGGATTGTTGGTTTTGTTGCTATTAACAAGATCAGTCTTATTTATTTTTTTATTGATTTTCAAGATGTGTGTGTTTTTCTACTATATATTTGGGATTTGTTCTTTACAGATAGTTGATTTTTTTTGTAATTTGTGTATTTAAAGCTGCAAATTTTAAATTTCTTTCAGTACTGCTAGAACAACCTGTCTCATGTTTTGACATGTAGTATTTAATTTTTATTCAATACAAAATATTTTCCAATTTCACTTGTCCTTTATTATTATTTTTTAATTATGGGCAATTAATAGAGAAATACTTTTATATTTCAAAATAGCTGAGGATATTTCAACAGTTGTTCTGCTATTTCTCTAGACCTAATTGAAAATTAAACCTGTGATTACAATGTAAACTGAGAGAATATTATTGCCAAAATTAAAGGGAAAAAATTAGGCAGGATTGAGGGAGGGGATTGTGGTTATCTTGTTAGAATGGTACCTATAAAATACATGAAATCTCTTCTTGTAATAATAAATACCTTAAAAACACTGACTTTAGATGATTTACAGTCCTATGTAGTAATTTCACCATATCTATCATTTCTCAGCATGTTTCTGTTGAGGCTTTGTATGTTATATTGTTTCTGTTTTTCATGCCTTATTATGTTATATTTTCTTGGTTCCTGGTATTTATAGTACTATTTCTTAGCAATTATGAATATTTTGTTCTTATTTAGTGCTGGATTTCGTTGTATTCCTATAAAGAATATTAGTTTTTGTTCTCACATGTGGTTAGATTAGGTGATGAACTTTACACTTTGGATGCCTGTTTTCAGTATTGTTGAGATAAAATATGCAGCAGCTCGAAGGAAAAGAACATCTAGTCTCCTTACTAGCATCTGGACTTTTCTGAGGTTTTAATGACTTAGGTTGTAACCAAGGATTCACAGAGTGCTAACTTAAATGTTGTACACAGCTTCATGGAATAAAGCAAGCATTTATCTTACACCTTCCTAGTCTTTTTTTTCTTTCTTTTTTAGTCTTTTATTTTGGAGGCCTACTCTCTTGGTATCCTGTCTGGTGCATACACAGCATGTTTCTAGTGTATGCAAACTATTGCTACATGTATCATTCCAGTTTTCTTGTTCCTTACTGTAGAATAATAAATCTAACTCCAGTTACTCTGAAACCCATACATTAAACCTTATGTTTGTACTTCAATTGGATACTATAACCTTATTGTTTAAAATTAATTTTCCACAGGTCTCTTACATGTATGCATATGTTGTGAAGAAGGCATTGATTCTTACTCTTTGAACCTTTTCAAAGATGTTTGTTTAGCATAAGTTTTAAAAAGTTAGATTAGGTTTTCTTTTAGCACGGAATGGTTGTCATCGTATCTCCCTCTGGAGCTAGAGCATTTGATTAATAGTCTTTTAATTAATAGACTTTTTCTGATCTTCCTTCCTTTCTGGTCTTCCTCTCAGCAAGAAGTAAGAGCTGAAGAACTAGTTCAAAAACTGTAATAATCTGTCCAGTGTCACTACTTTTAGTAAAATATTTCTTTTGTCTCTCACCAAGGAATATCATGTTTTCCATTAGTAACCATTAAATTGTGATAGTTAAAAATGATTAGATTTCAGTTGATAGTAAGACTCATAATCTTCACAAATGTTGAATGTATTCTAGATTTATATACACTTCCAGTGGAGGGGATGAAAAATATAATAGGAGCAGACATAGTAGTTTGAGATACCTGTATGTTATGTTCAAGTGACTGGATTGGAGTCTAACTTTGACATCAGTCCAGTTTCCTGCTAATAATGAGAAGTAAACTCTAGTAAGTTATTTCAGCAAAACAGAAGAGAAGGAAGTAAAGGCTGACAGAAGTGATGGGTGGGTGGAACCCAAGATAGTGCTGATAGTCAAGAGGCTTTTGAAGAACAGCAACACAATAAACCAGAATGAACCTCTTGGCTCCTGGCTTTGTCCTGGCCCAACGTTAGCTTTTAGGGCCATTCGGAAAGAGGACCAGCAGGTAGGCAATCTCTCTTTCTCTCTCTCTCTCTCACTTCACCCTCACTCTTTCTCTTATTCCCTCCTACCTTACTTTCAAGTAAACAAAAATAAGGTAAATATACTTTAAATGAAAATATAGAGTGCCTTTTATTTTTTTATACAGTGCCTTCTAATGATGACTGATACTCATTCAGCAGATATACTTTACTTTTATATAAAGTAATTCCAAAAATAGAAGACAAAGCAATTATTCCCATTTTTTCACTTGATAAGCAGGGATTCAGATGGGACATGATTTGGGTAAAATCAAATAGTAAATAAGAAATACACGTTCAAAGCTTAGTTTTTATGTCTTTTTCACAAACTCATGTAACTCCCAACACTACATAATCTCAACAATAGCCATTAAAAAGCATTTAATTGAGATTTGTATTATCTGGTTTACTAAAAGAACTGCAGAAACTCAGAATAAATTGAGTATGTTGCTAATAATATTTTTTTTTGAAGAATGTCAAGAGCAGGAAGGACTGAGTAGCCTAAGCCATTGCCAAGGGCCCAATACTCAACAGCTTTCCCATGAAGCCGTCTAACAGTCTTCAAGATCATCACCTTGGAAGTGATGCCACAAAAGAGCCTGTGCACAAAGCACACTGGGGAAGGTGTCCTTCCCCTCCGCATACACCACTCACGTTCATCTGCTGTGTTGCAGTAGTGATAGGCTTCAAGCACCAGAGATATCCATGGGACATTTCTTGGCAGAGGAGTTGACAAAATAATATGTTTTTTTTCAATACTTTGAACATAAAATCAGTGAAAACATTACCAATTAAATCCTTAATTTTAATGACCCACTTATAAAGTCTTCCTAAGGACATTTAAAAATCCCTGCATATTACCAGAACAACAAATCTCTCCCCTAAAATTCCCTTGTCCATCCCTCATATGAACTCTGTGTTTCTGGAGAACCCTGAATAATGCAATAACCCAGGTTTCTGCATCTGACCTTGAATTATCTGTCTTGATGAAACAAATTGAATTATTCCACATGGTTAAGAACTGTTACTTTAATATTTTGGCAACTGGGGAAAGTAGTTCTAACACTTTTATTGAAACAAGTATTATTGAGGAATGTTTTGTTTTGGAAGCAACTGACAGACATGTCTTCAAAGTGCCTGAAAGAGGAATCCTAGGTTGTTACAAAGTTAAATAGAATGAACATAAGGAAAAGGAAAATGAGTTAGCAATTAATAACCAGATGTAATACAAAGAGGACTCCTAGGGACTTGAGGCATGAGGGACATGGTGAAGCTAAAAGAGAAAAGTCGGGAACTTCTTTTGGCCTTTTGGAACTGTTCCTTCTGGGTGCAGACAGTAGATTGAGATGAAATAATGTAGGTCGTACTTGGAGTAAAACCAACAATATAGAAGCGGTGCAGTTGTAGTTTGAGATTGAATACACTAAACTGGACCTTGTAAAATTAATTTAAAAAATCTAGAACATCGTAACATTTTCCTAAACTTCAAGCTATGAAATCATAAAACAAATAAGTAACCACTGAACCACAAAATAAGAGTATATTAAATTTCATTTGCCTCGTGGGAATAACTGATGATTCTAAATGTAACCATTGGGGCACCAGAGTTTGGTTTAGGGAAAGAATCGTCAGTTTTAGGAAAATATTTTGATAAAATGTTTAAGGAAGCAAAATTTTCCAGAGGGCATGGATTGGATACCCTCAACAATGAGAAAAGTGACTCTGTTCACCAGGTCAACCCTAGTAGGTTATTTCAGCAAAACAGAGGAGAGAAGGAATAAAGGCTGACGGAAGTGATGGGAGGCTGGAACCTAGGACAGTGCTAACAGTCAGGAGGCTTCTGAAGAACAGGGGAGTCGAGCATGGTTCGCAGTTGACTGCTCCGTTCCTTTCTCAGCTGCCATTTGCCCGTACTCTGACCATGCTCACTGACTCACCAATATACCCAGATCACCTACTGATGAGTTGTGGAAGGAGGCATTTGAGCAGAAGGGATTACACAGGAAGGATAATTTCCTCATTGCAAGGTGCGGATTGGACAACCTTGGAAGACGCCAGAAACCCAAACCAGAAACAACTAAGAGAAAAGCAAATACCTTTTGTTTCAGAAATCTTCTGAAGGCATGACTTGTGAAAGGTGAGGTGACACAAACTGACATCTGGACCCCCTGACTAAGAAAGGATCCCTTGTTAGTGTCGCCTGATTTGTATCTTAAAATGGCGAAGCAGAGGTCTTTCTGTGGAATAAATTTATACATACTCAATCTGGCAAACTTTAAAGCCAACTGTATCATTTGTTTATTTGAATTTTTATGGTTTGGATTAGGATTTGAAGCAATTTTAAATCACTGTATTTTTTAAATCAGAAACTAATGACATTATGGTTTGGGGTCTATTTGATAAGTATATGTGCTGATAAGAATGAGTTTCAGCATTATTTTTTTAAAGATTTATTTTTATTGGAAAGTCAGATACACAGAGAAGAGGAGAGGCAGAGACAAAGATCTTCCATCTGATGATTCACTCCCCAAGTAGCTGCAACAGCCAGAGCTGAGCTATCCCGAAGCCAGGAGCTAGGAGCTTCCTCCAGGTCTCCCATGCGGCTGTAGGGTCCCAAGGCTTGGTGCCGTTCTCGACTGCTTTCCCAGGCCACAAGCAGGGAGCTGGATGAGAAGTGGGGCTACCAGGATTAGAACCGGAAGCTGTAGGGGATCCCAGTGCATGCAAGGCGAGGGCTTTAGCCACTAAACTATCATGCCAGGCCCTCAACATTATTTTTAATCAGTGATAATACTGAATGTCAGTTTCTTTTCTAGTGATAGATTTTATTATGTGCTTGTTTGGGGTGAGTGCAGCAGAGACTTTAATAACACCGCTCAAAACCAGTTGGAATTCATTTCCCTTCCAGTGGATGAAGCCAGAATCTACAGAAATTTTGTAGATTAGTATTAATGAGGGCTCATCTTTCCCTGGATAGTTGCTGCACCTTCCGTAGGATACCTGCTTCTCTGCTGTGTCCAAATGGTCACCCCCAAATCACTGTATTGGTGTGAAGTGGGGAAATTAAAAAGGGAAGGTTTCATTTAAGGACAGAACATGGAAAGTCAAGTCAACTTTGACATGTCTAATGTCAGAACCTGTTGAATGCTCTACACTACCCGTTCTTATTTCCTGCTTTTTTGGTGATCAAACTGTAACTAGCAGAAAGCACATTCTCAGAAACCAGGTATTAGAAGCTGGAA
This sequence comes from Ochotona princeps, assembly GCF_030435755.1. Classification (NCBI taxonomy): domain Eukaryota; kingdom Metazoa; phylum Chordata; class Mammalia; order Lagomorpha; family Ochotonidae; genus Ochotona; species Ochotona princeps. The sequence continues at coordinate 6,670,022 of NC_080858.1, forward strand.
TTAAAATGCCAGCTTCTAAGTTACAGTTGAAAATACAGATCATTAATAATAGATTGATGGAATCATGACTCCTTATGAAGGTCTATACTATTGTAACAACATGGGAAAGTCAGTTGTGGATGGGATATTGTACCATAAAATTAAAAAAAAATCAACATAAAAATTCAAAATAAATGCAGATCTTTATGGTAAACTCTTAATGCCGCTCCAATATTCTCCTTTAACCACTGTGTGTTGCCTTGTACCTGGTACCAAACATTTGTGAGTCTCTCGGTTATTTGCAACTCCAAAATGAAGACATGCCACACGTCCCTCATGTTCTGCAAGGCTCAGCACAGGCTGAGTAATTATGTTAGCAAACTTTACTGACGTTAAAGCTAGCATGAAGAAAGCAAAAGAGGGGAGCAGAAAGCACTTCTCCCAAACCAATCACATCTCCTGGGGACTTCCCAAAGCTTTCCATCTCTTTTGCCCCTTCCAGCTGCTGTCATGGGGCCTAGGCCTCTGCTATGTCAGGAATCTCACTTTGATGACCTTTTTCACAAGCTAGATCCCTAATACTTTGAGTCATCCAGCTGGGAAGTCAAAAAATCAGATAGTGTTTGAACAGATGTTGTGGTGCATCATAACATAGGTATTTTTCGTAGTTTTCCATCTGGAACTTTCCGATAAAGAATGGGTGGATTTTATAACTGTGGGATCCTGAAACTTATTGAAGTGATTCTACCAGCACTCATGACCTCCACAGTTATCCATCTAACTCCCAAATGGGCTGTGAGTTTTCTTTCATACCAGAATTCAGAAACACAGTTTTTACTTTGAACAAAAGTTCCTTGCTTGTAGTGACCCACTAATCTGTTATTATGAGCTGTGTTACTCCAAGTATCCACAGATATTGAGCCCTCTCTAGTCTACATATCATCAGTTGTGTGTTTTTATTTTTCCTTTAAATGGTAAGCTTGAAGCATTTTATTTATTTATTTTGAAAGATTTATTTATTTTTATTGGAAAGGAAGATATACAGAGAGGAAGAGAGACAGAGAAGATGTCCCATCTGATGGTTCACTCCCTAAGCCGCTGCAACAACTAGAGCTGAGCCAAACCGAAGCCAAGAGCCAGGGGCTCTTCCAGGTCTCCCACTCGGGTGCAGGGTCCCAAGACTTTGGGCGGTCCTCGACTGCCTTCCCAGGCCACAAGCAGGGAGCTGGATGGGAAGCAGGGCCGCCAGGTGAACAACCGGCACCCATATGGGATCCCCGCATGTTGAAGGCGAGGACTTTAACAGCTATGCTATTACACCTGGCCCACCCTAAGGATTTTAACGACGGGGATATTTCTCTTTGGAACTCCACATAGTATAATGTAATGTTTCTTGTATATACACAACGAAGATGAAATTATTTTGAGTATACTGAAAAATTTCAATGGACTTCAAGCAAAAGAGATATCATAGTCCAGTATGGCGATTCTAGCCTAAATGGTGCTGTCCCATGTCTTTCAGGGAGGATAGATATGTTGTGTCTGCACTAATATAATGGTTACTAAGGCATAGGTAGCTACTGAGCACCTGACAAATGGCTCATGTAGCTGAAGAATTGTATTTTTTTAATTCCAGCTTTGATTAATTTAAATATAAATAGCTGCATGTGGCACATGGCTGCATCCCTGGGCCAAATCAATAGACAACCCAGCCGAACGGGCCCATGATCGTGGCACTCCATAGTGGAGCACTGGTTTGAACCCCATTTGCTCAGCTTTAGATCCAGCTTGCTGATTATGCCTTGGAAAATCATCAGAGGATGACAGCAGTGCTCAGGCTCCTGCCACTGTGTGGGAGACCCAGATGGAGTTCCTAGATTCTAATTTCAGCCTGGCTCGGCCCCAGTCATTGTGGCAGTTTAGACAGTGAACCAGAAAATGGAAGATATATCAGTTTCTGCCCCTCTCTTTCTCTCTCCTTTCAAATAATTAATATAAATATATTTTAGAGGTAATATAGCAAAAAAATTATTTATGCATTTATCTTGAATCGCCTTTTTCTTTCTATTCCAAAATAAATATGATCCCAAGAAGTTATTTTCTTTGGAAACATTTAGAATTGAAAGAAACAATCAATTGAAAGAAAGGATCTGCAGTGGTGATAATGGACAGTGCTACCTGCCCTCTAGCTCACAGAACCTGGGGTTTTGGCTCTGTGCTCTCCACTTAGCAGCAATCCACTGTACTCTCCACTGATCAATAATCACGCAGAGTAGCCCCTGTGGAATAGATAGTAGCTCTGTCCTCTGAAGTCTCCTGCTCACAGTCACAATTTAGTTGCAGCTGCCTTTTAAAGAATAACAATAATAAAACAAGTGCATGAATGAATTTCCTGCAATTAATGTCTTTATGGTGGCACCAAATTTAAGGGAACTCTAGAACCCTTAGTGCTAGATGGGAAGATGTCGCCTGAGCTGCTGTCTCTAAAAAGGAATCTAAATGATTACTCTTACTTGCCCTGCCCTAGAACCTCCTCCAGGCTCCAGGCCCCAGTGTCCTTGCTTTGCTCCTGCAGTGTTTTACGAGCACTGAGGGAAGAGAAGCCAGAGCAGGATTTTTCCCACATTCAGGCTCCAAAGGAGAACAACTGGAAAACAGTCCCTTTTTTTGGTTGTTTTTTCAGGGAACTCAACTGACTGATGCAAAAAGTGTTTGCCCAGGAAAACTCCCTCCACAGACAGAGAGTGTTATGCCCTGCACCCTTTTTTTTTTTTCCTGGCCTTGGGAAGATAACATGGGACTCAAGAGACGTTTCCTATATATCTTAAAATTCTGTGATAGTTGTTTGGATTTTGTTTGTGTGTCTGCATTTATTTGTTGTTTCCAATAAGGCAGAACTCAATCTCCAGGACCGGACAGATTTTAATTTGCTCAATGCCAGAAAGGGGCATTCCTTCCTGCTTCCCTCACTCGCTGAGGGTTGCTAAGGTTAGCACTTAAAGACATGAGATCATACTGGGTAGGAGGATGGGACGAGACATTCATGACACAAATGGCTCATTAGGTAGGATAGGCAGTGAAGCAAAAATATCCACCCCCAAACTGGATCATGCATGATCTTTTGAGGTTAATACAAAGAATGCATGGTTAGTAGAAATGATGGAAATCTGTAAGAATGAAGTCCTTGGAGCCAATCTTGTCCCTCTCCCTGCTTTCATCTCCCCTAAAATTGGCTTATTACAGCACTAAAAAAATATACCACAGAATAGTTATGTTCCAGAGAGGAAGAAAAGAAATGTTGCCTTGAGCAGTCTATCTACAGGAATATTATTTTTCTTTGTGGTACTGTACGTGTATACAGTTAAGTCAGCCTACTAATTAGTTGGATCTCTATAGGTTTTGCCCTGGCACTGTTGAAAGATGACTCTGTGATTTGGTTTAAATGTGATCGTGTAAAGATGTTTTCATCTTTAACTGTTTATCTCTATATAGATAGGCTACTATAGGCATACACTCTACTCTGTGACTCCCATTGTGATGGTGTTTATTATTACATGTTGCGCAACAAGCAGGTGGTGATGAGAGTAAGATACTTGAAAGAACCCTTCTATTTTCACGGCAACAATTTGCAATAGTGCTGGAGGGCTAACCAGGGGAGCCAAGATGGGAGTTACTGTTAACATTTGGGTTGCACACCTGTATTCATTATACCCACCTACAGAGAAGGAAAAAAAAGGAAGGGACATTCCTGAAGGCTCCTGGCAGTCTTTAAATATGAGTGCAATAGTTTGTAATTGAGATTATTCTATGTGTGGAAGACTAAGACAACACAGTAGACTCTGAGAAGGCTGATGATAGGGCTTAAAAATTTTAAATCTGCTACAGTGAAGATTTGCAATTTTTGTCCAGATTCCAGTCTCCTGGGTACAATGTCTTGATGCCTTTGTCTGCTAGAACCCATGGTTGCACATCTAGCTTCTTCATCATCTGAAACTGAGTCACTTGAGTCACATTCATTGATTAGGGAATAGGTCCGCAATATCAAGTGCAGCTGAACAAGAGCCATATCCAGGATTTTTATAGTCCTAATGGATTTCATGGGAGCTTGCAAAATTGGTAGGCTTTATGTTAGGAGTTAGTGAGGGACATCTTGTCACAGCATGGAAAGCGCTTGCCCGAAATTGAAGACAATGGGAAGAGACATGGAGTTGGTACAAAGCAGATTCATGTTGCTGGAAGGTCTGGAGCCACTCAGATTTTGGAGTTCAAATCCTTGAATTAGTTGTGTGAACTGATAAATATTCTTTTTTAAAATGTAAGCCGTGTGAGTTAATGTAGCCTGTAATCAGAAGAGCTCTACTGTCTCTAGAAGGGTGTGTGCTTAGGGAAGAAAAATAAACACTGTTGACACCTCCCATCTTCCAGGTAGCTTAAGGACAGTGTTCTCATGTAAGCTTACAATTGTAGGATGCAGTGTTCCCATTCGAACAGGAAATATCACATAGCGATTACAGTGTAAATTGGTTTGCCTTACTTATCTTTTTTAGTAGTTACATTATTTTTAAGTGTTAGACACTATAAAATTCTTTACAGTGCTTTCAAAATCTGAAAGATTTGAGGCATGGTAGTTTGCTACAGTCGGTCCATAGCAGTTCTTGCTGTGGCCCAAGATTCTGCCTCTTCATTGATTTCTATGACCTATCTGACCCTACAGTCACTTAAACTTTCCATCTATATTATATTGGAATGAACATTTTGGTATATGCAACTGAAGCTACTCCCATCCTTCCAGAGCAGGGTTAGCAGAAATGGGATCTGCGATGGAAAAGTTGGATCTTTTCAAGACGTCTGTCTTATATTTCCAGTCTTTCTTTGGACATTTGTATCAGTTTGCTCTCCATTCAGTAGCAAGACTTTGTGCTGCTTTTGCCACATTCGCATCATTACTGAGTGTTCCCATCCATTTCAATCTTGGTGATTTAAACAGATAAAATTGTAACATCTTATGAATGTTACTTAGCTGTTAATGGGGACAGGCGTTTGAAGGAGTTAAGATACTGATGTAGAAAGGATTTGATTGTTTCTACAGCTAGGTAGGGTTCCATAGTTTATATATGCAATATCTTCTATATTCATTCATAAATTGATGCACATTTTGGTTCATTCTGTATCTTGGCTATTGATAACTGAGATGCAGTAAACATGAGGGTGTAGATAGCTTCTTCATGTGCTGATTTTGTTTAGTTTGGAGAAATTCCCAGAAGTAAGATGGCTGGGAAGTATGGTAGATGTCTTTTTCAAATTCCTGAGGAATCTCCACATTGCCTTCCACAGTGGTTGTACAAGTTTACAGCAACAGCAACAGCGTATTAACATAGGTTTTCTCTACATCCTCAATATACTCGGCATTTATTACTTTTTTATTAATAGCCATTCTATTCTATTTTATTCTATTCTGTTGGTCTACATGTCTATTTTTGTGTTATTTGGGTTATAACTGCCCTGTATTTTTTTTTGAAGTGTGGTATTGTAATGCCTCTGGCTTTGCTTTTGTTGTTTAAGGTTACTTGAGCTATTCAGAGTCTTTTGTGTTTCCATATGAATTTTTGCATAATTTTTGCTGGATCTGATAAAGTAACCTTGGTATTTTGATTGGGATCACACTGAATCTGTAAATTGTTTTGGATAGTATGGACATTTGATGACATTACAACTTCCAGTCTATGAACATAGAAGATTTTTCTATTTTGTGTGTGTGTTCTATTTCTTTCTTTAATATTTTATACTTTTCATTGTACAGATTATTCACATTCTTGGTTAAATTTTTTGAAAGGCACTCAGTAATATTGTAGCTGTTGTGAATGGTGTTGATTTTACAAGATCTTTCTCAGCCACAGTTATTGATTTTTCTGTGTTAATTTTATGTCCTGCAATTTTACCATACTGTCTTGTGGATTTGAATAGTTTCTTAATGGAGTCTTTTATTTTTATTGTGTATAAGATCATGTCATCTGGAAATGTTTAATTTGTCTTTCTTTTTTTCCCATTTGTATACCTTTAATTTCATTTTTCTTGCTTTATGGCTCTGGCTAGAACTCCAGAGCTGTATTGAATAGCCATGGTGATTGTGGTGTTTTTGTCTGGTTCCAGATCTTAGTGGAAGTGCTTCCAACTTTTCTGTATTCAATATGATGCTGATTATGGGCTTGTCATGTATTATCTTGGTTGTTTGAGGGATATTCTTAAAGTTTTTTTTCAAATTATTAACATGAAAGCATGTTATATTTCCTGAAATGTATCTCTGCATCTACCAAATGTTCCCTGCATCTACTGAGATAATCATGTGGTTTTTATTGTTTAATTTGTTAATGTGATGTGTCACATGTGTTGATTTGAGTGTGTTGAACTATCTGCTTTCTGCTGCTGGATAATAATAATATCTGTGACTGGTTAACCAATAAAAGCTGCATATTTACTTGGGTCAGAGTTCTAGGGGCTGAGAAATTCAAGAGCATGACTCTGACAGCTGGGAAGGGCTTTTGTGCCTGTCATCTCAGGTGGCAGGCAGACAGGCGAGAGAGCACAATAATGATGCTAAGCGCTCATGGAACATGAATCTTTGATCTAACCTCCTCCTACTAGGATCCAACACGGATGCTTTGGGGTTTAAATTTGCAACACATAAATTTGGGGGGGCATACAAGTTTTTAAAATGTTATAAATGATAACTGGGTTGGAAATCCCCTTTCTTACAATATCATAGATCTTTTCCTTGGAGCTTGCTAAATTGCTTATTTATTCTCATTTTACTTGGTAGAAAGTGGTGAGAGAGTGAGTGAGAGAGAGAGAGGATGTGTATGTGTGTGTGTGTGTGAGAGAGCGAGAGAGAGAGAGAGAGAGAGAGAGAGAGACAGAAATTGATCATGTCTTCCATCCAATAGTTCACTTCCTTAATGCTCACAATAGCCAGAACAAAGTCTGAACACAACTTGAGTCACCCCATTGGGTGGCAGAGACCCAAATACTCAAGCTGTCGTCTGCTTCCCTCAAGGGTATGCAATGGCAAGAATTGAGAAGTGGGCACAGAGCCAGGTCTTGAACTCAGACACTGATAAAAGGATGCCAGCGTGTTAAGGAATGTCTCAATTGCTGCACTGAATGCCCAGCCCACCAGTGTAGCTATTCTACTAAAAACATAATGTAATGAATGTGTGAAACAGTCATTCCTGCAACTAAATTTACAGAAACAAAAAGTTTTAGTTTGGGGTTATATCATAAAAGAATTAAAATAGTGATGCTATATGAACAGCTTTTTTAATTCTTACACTCCATAAAGATGCTCATTCAGTAAATCTTCTTTGAATGATCTTCTTCATCCAGTTGATGTCTGTGGAAGACAAATTTTGATTATTGTTATCATTGATTATTGGATTCATAAGGGTGTATTTAAAAATATTAAATGGGAAACCTACCTGGTAAAAAGTAGAAATTCTTTATTTATACTTTGCTTTATTTATGTCTTTACTTTGGAAATGAATTTGTGTTCATAATTTCAAGAATTACTTGCTTAATTACAGTCAAAGTGTTTATCAATCAAAAATCATTGCATATATTTTAACATTCCTACATCTGTGTGCAAGAATATTAGACGCAACATTATATTTTTTTCTACAGCTTGAATTCTTGCAACATAAAAGTGACAGTTTGACCTAATGAAAAGTGAGCACAAATTGCATTATGTGGACCGTTGTATTAGCTGTCCTATAATAGAGCTCCAAGATTTACAGTTCACAACTTAGAAAAAAGGTCAAAATAGCACCAATGTCTCTATGCAAGTTATCGACTTGGTTGGAACACTGCACTTCGTTGATGACTCAGGAGGGACATACTCCCAGCACTGGGGATTTATATAAATGTTAGTGGTTTATAGGACAAGGCATCACTCTTGCAGGGTAGGAGACGTAGCCAGAGCCTGAGTTTTACACACTGTTAGTACTTTTTAATAGCTATATGTTTGTGGTTACAAAAAGTGTTATTAAAATTATTGCATTAAAAAATTGTACTAAGGACCATTGTGGTGGCCTAGCAGGTAAAGTGATAGCCTGCAACCGTGGCATACCATGTGAATGTTGTTTCATGTCTTGACTGCTCTGCTTTGATCAGTCTTTTAGCTAATGGCCTGATAAAAGCAGAGGAAAATGGCCCAAATATTTGGGACACTGTCCCTCACATGGGAGACCTAGAGAAAACTCTCAGGCTCCTGGCTGCAACTTAGTCCAGGCCAACAGCCACAGGATCATGCTGTCTGTAACTCTGACTTCCAAATAAATAAGTAAAATTTTAAAAAATATTTTTATTAGAAAGCTGAAGTTTTGAACTCCTTTGTGCATCTTTGAAATGATGAACAAAGTATTGATATAACAGAGTTTATTAGAATGCCAAGTGTTGAATTAGAGCAGAACATACTGTAGTCAAAACTTAAGAGAATTCTTAAATCAAGCATTTGTTGCCAGCATTATGATTATTTTCAGTGAATTCCAGTTTGTGGGGATGAGGAAAGTCATTTGATAACTGTTGAAACGTTAAAACGCCTGTAATTGATCCAAAAGAATTACTCAGAAAGTTGCTCTGAGACAGTTGAAGAAAATCAAGGATAACTACTCTTGAGTTTCTTAAGTCCTTCAAATGAGTCTATGGGGAACCCTGCCCTATCAACATTAATAGTGCATGAGTGAAAAAAATAAAAGGGCTATTAAGTATTATCTGTTGTGTTGAGAGGGACATGTGTGGTGTCAGAACTGACCACCTGGGAATCAACCTTAGCCGTGCCGGTTACCCAATGTGACTCTGGGCACGATCCCATCCTTCCCAGCTTTATTGTTTTTGAAGAGCAGGATTACTAAAAGAATAGATGTGAAGAGCTCAATCCTGTAGGGGCAGGAGACCTTTGGCACAGCAGTAGGACCTGCTTGGGATGCCTGCTTTGAGGCACACTTGCACTGTTGATTCCAAATTTCTTCTACTTCACATCATAGGCTGTGGGTAATAATTTGTGCCTCAAGTGCTTGGGTCCATCCCCACCATGCAGGAGACTTGCAGTGAGTACCTCACTTGTCTTTGGCTTGCCCCAGCCCTGGCTGTCGTGGGCATCCTGCGTTTGAATCAGCAACTGGAGGATCTCTCGCTGTGTGTGTGGGTGTGCCTTTCAAATAAAATGGAATAGATATATATTATTAAAACGTCTTTCATGTGATCTCTGATTCTGTTTCAATTGAATTCCTGACATCATAGCTTTTTCATAATCCAAACTTCATTGGTTCTGTTCATGTGCTTCCTCTCTGGAGTGTCCCATGGGATTTTCCAGCAGCTGCACCAAGTGGAAAGTCATAGCACATGGAAAGCCGAGCGACAGTGAGCATCCAGCTGCCTCCTATTAAGCCAGGCACCAAGGAGAATTGAAATATGTGAGAGTGCCTCCCTCTCACAAAAGTGTTTTGTTTTTGAAAATGTGGTTGTTTCTTGGTATCCAGAGGAGTTGGTTCCAGTACCTCACCCTTCCCCTGCCCCGCCCCCAAATGCCAACACCTGCAGATTCTCAAGTCCTTTATATAAAATGGTGTAGTGTTTGGATATAATCTGCACACACCCTTCTGCATACTTTAAATCATCTCTAGATGACTTATAGTAACTAACACATTGTAAGAGTTAAGTAAATAATTATACAGAAGCTTTCAGATTATTTCATGGAAAAGGCACATTACAAAAAAATTATGCATCACTCTCAAAATATTGCACCAGAAATGAGCTGATGTTGTAACTCAGTTTTTTCTCGAACATTTTGAAGTCACCTGACATGATATGGTTAAAGGAAGAAATGAAAAGGAAGAATATCTGGAATATTCAGTAAAGCCACAATTTGTTTTCCAAATATTTTCTGAGGTTGCTTTAATATGCTGATGTGTACCTGCAAGTGCAGAAGGTTGACGGTGTGCCTGTTGTCCGTGAAACTATATTGGGTGTATCAATGTTATTTTTAAGTGAATTAATATAAAATATTTTAGACTTTTTGAGTTATTTTATTTAACAATAAATGCAGACACAGTACATATCCATGAGTTCTTTTGGTTAAGAGTATAATGACTCCTGAGACCAAAATCCTGAGACTTACATGTCTAAATCAATTGCCTGGCAAAAGGACTTTTTCATTAATAGACAGCAAGGTCAGAAAACCACCCTGTTAAGCATTGTCCTCCAAATTTCCTTGCAGCATTTATAAAGACTATGTTTGGGTTATGCTGCACTTTGAATTTTGTGTATTTGAAATGAAACCGAGAAGGAGGAGAGAATGACCAGTTCTGAGACCACCTCAAGACCTCAACTGTTCACTCCCCAAATCCATGACATGGCTGAGATAAACTGAAGCCAGGGACCAGGAGCTCAATGCCAGTCTTCCACATGAGGAGCAGGGGCCCAGTCAATTGAGCCTTCCTCACTTGTGCCTAAAAATGGCAGAAAGCTCCAGAAATTCCACTACCTTCCATGGAGCACATAACAAGAAGCAAGAATCAAGAATGGAGCTGAGACTTGAACAGCGGCTGCTCAGATGTAGGATGAGTGGCACAAGTGACTGTTACACAAAATGTCCACCCTTGTTTCTTTGCTTTTCAACAGATTATCAAAAGCAGCAGTTTCTCAACCTGTGCTGCATATGAAGCCCTGTTGCCTCGAGTTTTTGATTCTGCCACTAATATTTCATAAACACTGTATGCCTGTATGTGCGCTCACCATTTAAATAGTGGTTGTCATGATCGCTTTGTCTGAGTAGGAATAACATCCCCCAAACCAAGTGGCACCCAATTTTTCCTTGTGCCAGAACTGTTCATTGCATAACTGACTCAATGGCAGTGTCTGATCACCAGCAGGCGGCACTAATATGTGAAGCATTTTAGCCCCTTTGGGTCACAAGAATTCAGCAGAGTGTCTAAGTGTCGACCAATGCTGGTGAGTAAATGAATGAATGCCACTCTAGGGAAGACATCCAGCCTTCACTTTGTGGGGCAAACGGAATATCCCCAGTCATCCCTGGGGTAGGTGCACCTTGCCACACTCAACTAATAAGAGTAGTAATGGCCAGACACAATCCTGATCATTGATAAGTTTCCCTCTTTGTCCATCTGGATGCTTGAATAGTTGATGAGTATCCATTGAAGAAGATCTTCAGCTTCCATCCTAGTGGCCAGAGGTATTGAAACCCATCTTCAATTGAAACCCATCCAGCTTAGATAACAAAATGGAGACCGGATGAAGGCTACAGTGCTGTTGGAACCTCACGGCTGCTGCCTCTTTTTCTTTCATTAAAAACAAAAATATTGTTAATATGAAGAAGTTACAGAGAAAGAGGGATGGATGGAGAGATGGAGAGAAAGAACCTGCTGTTGATTCACTGCCCAAATGGGCACAAAATGGCCAGGGCTATGTCAGAACAAAACCAGGAGCCAAGAACTTCATCTTAGTCACGGAGAAGTTGGGGTCGAAGCCTCTAAGATCCACTAGCAGGCTGCTGGCTTGGAACCTGAACAGCTGTGACTCAAACCAGTGCCTATATGGGATGCCAGGATTGCAAGCTTAATCCATGGCACCACAGAGCTGGCTCCCAGACTCTTCTCTCCAAACACAGGAAACCCAGTGCCACTGAGATCGGTGAGTGGATTTGCCAGCAGGGTCGGGTGTCTCTGAGACACAAAGGTCTGCTGGGAAACTTGTATCGGCCAGGCTTCTGTGGTTGAGGATGTAGGTACACAGGATTAAGCCAGCTGTACCCCAATAGGCACCTACTGCTCAGCTGCATCTTCTGAGGGGAATCGCAGGTGATCCCCACTTGTCATTCTCAGACGAGCTGCAGTGTCTGATGGTCTTGAGCCCTAAGCGTCACAGCTGTCAGTGCGATGCAGAAGGATGTCAGGAGGCCAGTTCTGAGACGCCCTCAGGACCTCAAAACGTGACACATCCTCCGTTACAGCCAGCCCTTCACTGAGACGCTGGAGGGTTTGTTTTTAATAATTTAAAATCTTTATTTTTTTGTGATACAGTTCCTTAAACAGATTTCCTCTTCTATTCACCTGTTTTCCCCTATATTAGATCAAGAGTGTAGTTCCTCAACAACAGTCACAAGTCTAATCTTTGTATTATATACATACATGCACATATACATACATATTTGAGATATGTGTATATCCCATACTCTTTATCCATTTACATTGTAAAACTCCATGCTTCGTACTATATTTAAGAGTCATGCCTGTGTGACCACCATGATCAGTATTGAAATACGTTCAGTATCCCCAAAAGAACTGCCTTGTACACATTAATAGTCATTTCTCGTTATGACTCAACCCTCAGTCACCTGCACTCTTGAGATCCTGCGTGAAGAGGTTTGTATCAAGCTCCTGTCAAACATGGCACGTGGGTGTACTATTTTTAAATTCTCAAGGAATTTCAGAATATGAAGAGCAGGAAGACTCTGACCTTCCCCGTACTGCAAGTCATGGAGCCCCCAGCTGAGAGATGACGTTCCTGTGCTAGGAACACCTTGTCTTGCACCCTTGTCCCTGAAGACTGAAGGAGGCCTAGTGGAATCTGTGTGCAGGCATCACCAGTGCTGCTGTGCTCAGCATCGTCCTCCTACCCCACCTTGCCCCCACGACCTCATTCTTTATCACACCTAATGTAAAAACACTCGGGCTGTGTTTGTGTTTTCATTTTCTTAGGATGGCCCCTAAATAATGTGAAACTCACAACCGAGTCCATGTGTAGGTTTTTCTATTATTACCTTGTCTTTTGTCTAGCCGGTGGATGTGGCATTGGTTCATAGTGGCCAGGAATCTACTTTCTATTTGTCTATTCTGGACATTGCACATCCGTGGAATCATCCGCTCCGTGATCTTTCATGCCTGGCTGCTTTTGCTTTTTGTATTCTGAGATCCGTCCTTATGGTAGCATGCATAAAACTTCATTTCTTTTTATCACCAATTAATATTACATGATACAGATGCATTACATTTAATTTACCATTTACTCATTTAATTTGGGGGATATTATGGATAAGATTGATTTTTAAGCCACAAAAACCTAAAAATATTTTCTTATATCTTTCTCCCAACGTAGATTGTGTGTTTAGTCAAGGGGTTCTTTCTGGGAGCAGAGGGATAAATAATAAATCTGATAGCTAAATTTTTACTTCTGCTTAAGGCTGCTGATAATCCCTATTTTAAAAGATCATGAGTATTACCCAGGAAATAGAGTGAATTGGCTGAATTCAAGCTCATAATCAGGAAAGATCGAATGGAAGGAGCCCTTAGAAAAGGCCAGTGCCTCCTATGGGTCAGACAAAGCTGAGCTCCCGAGGCCCCGAAGGAATGATGTGCTCAGACTGCTCTCATGACTCATGGTACTGATGACTTAACATGCTTGACCCTGAGTGAGAAAAGAAAAAAATAATAAACCTCACACAGCAAAAGAGGTTTTTTTTTTTTTTTTTTTTTAAAAAAACTGTATTTACTTGAAATTTTAAAATGAAACACTTGAAAGTTATTTACTGTCTTTCTTGCCAACTTCAAGAGACACACCCGTGTGGTGGTAAAACAGCCACGGTTTACATAATCCTGGCCCTGAAGTTAGGGTTGTTGAGCCCTTCCCTCTCAGAGTTCCCTCTAGCTCGCAGGCACCTGCAAGCATTAGCTTTCTGCTGAGAAGTGAGTGAACCAAGGCCACAGATCTGGGTCCATGCTGGGATGGCCAAGTTCAGCCACCAAAGCCCCTCTTCCTGTGCCGAGGCAGAGCCCTACCAATTCAGGGATGATGTCACCAGCCCCCATCAGCCCTGTCTTGAACCAGGACAGGACCAGATGGCCCTGCGCTGTCAGCTGGGAAATGAGCACCAGCTCTGAAAGCTCAGCACAGTAAACAGTACATTGTAGGATCTTATTGTCCCCCGTTTCTGTGAATTCTCTCTGTCCCTGGTGTTCACCTCTTGAGACACACCCTCTTCTCTCTCCCCACTGCTGCACAGTCAAGGAGCAGTGCAACGTGGCAGAGGCAGGACACTCCACACATTGTCCCCTACCAACCTTTGACTCCTTCTCTGTGCTTTTGCTTCTGTTACTTCACATTTTCCTGGTTTTCAAAACCTGTAGAAACTTTTCTCTTTCACTTCTCATTCATTTCTTGGCTTTTAGATGCATGCAGGCATTCTTTCCCTATAATTCAAATTTATTTAATAACTACTTGCTGATCCATTACTAAATTCTCACACAGAGTCCATTTGCTTAACACTAAAATCATTTGGAGTGGGGAAATTGAAATTATGGGCAAAATGCACTCTGAGTTAATTTATTCAACGAAAACTAAGCTCTGGCCATTGTGGCCATCTGGGGAATGAACCAGCGGATGGAAGATCTTTCTTTCTGTCTCTTCTCTGTGTAAATCTGCCTTTCCAATTAAAAAAAAAATCTTAAAAATCCAAACAGAATCTCGTAATACATTTCAATTCATGTTCTTGCTATTGATATTTAATTTCATTCATTGATACACTTAGCAAATGCCCATGAATTGACTTATTTTGCCATTTAAGACTTGAAAGATGGGCCCGGCGGCATGGCCTAGCGGCTTAAGTCCTCGCCTGGAATGCGCCGGGATCCCATATGGACGCCGGTTCTAATCCCAGCAGCTCCACTTCCCTGGGAAGTGGCCTGGGAAAGCAGTCAAGGACGGCCCAAAGCCTTAGGATCCTGCACCCGCGTGGGAGACCCAGAGGAGGTTCCTGGTTCCCGGCTTCGGATCGGCGCGCACCAGCCCGTTGCGCTCACTTGGGGAGTGAATCATCGGACGGAAGATCTTCCTCTCTGTCTCTCCTCCTCTCTGTGTATCTGGCTTTCCAATAATAATAAAAACCTTTAAAAAAAAAAAAAAGACTTGAGAGATAAAAATTTATGATACTTCTTCAGAGATATATTTCCCCCAAAGATTTTTTTTCTTCTCATTCACATTTGTTCAGTAGCTGAAGTTTTTTAAAATCGAAAGATTCTTTCTGAATACTACTTGCAGATGATGACAAATTCAAAGCGTATGGAAACTTCTAGTGAATATCACCTTTCCCTAATCTGTCTCATCCTTGAAAAATCTCATTTCCCCCAAAACAACTACTTTTATTTTGAATGTTTCCTTTTAGTTCTTTTAATGGTTACCCCCACATGCCTAAGTAAATTTAGATTTACCAAAGAGAGAAATTTCCCATTGATTTCTTAGTATCTTGAATGAAAATTTGGCTCTCGCAATCCAGTTCTCGCTTTCTCTCTTCACAACTTTTGGTGGACATCATTTGTTGTTGCTGCTGCTGGTTTTCTTTTTTTTTGGCTGCTCAGCCTTGGAACCCACCTCCTCCTTTCTGAAATTCCCGGCCCTCCCAGGTAGGAGGCTGAGGACCTCCTGGGCAGAGACACTGAGAACACCAGGCATTCGCTTCCTCAGGCTTCCTTGATCCTGGCTCTCTGGCACAGGAGCTAGGCTCTCTCAGCTGGCACAACCCAGAACTGGAAGCAGTAGCTAGCAGTGTGAAGACACAGTGGCAGGGCTGTGGTAGCATGGCATTCCTGGGTATCAGGCAGCAGTGTTGCTTGCAGCACCCCAGCTCCCAGGCCAGCCTTGTGTGTATGTGTGTGTGTGTGTGTGTGTGGTATGTCCTACCTTGTGCTCAGCTACCCCAGGAAATTGGATACTGGACTGATTCATCTGTGTGACATTTTTTAATTGCTGTTGGCTGCAAAGCCCCAGATTCCCCCAGTCCTTCAAGTTCTTTAAGTATTCTTGCTAAGTGGCATACAGTGCATTTCTGTTGTTTGTAACTAAGAATATTAATCTGTTCCTGACACCAAAACACTTCTGCCCTCCAATCCTCATTGGACCTTCATTGGATAGTGACTAGAATGCCCATTGTTCCTATTATGTGCATAGAATACCTTTTTAAAAAAAAGGTTTTATTTATTTTTATTACAAAGTATACAGACATACAGAGAGGAGGAGAGACAGAGAGGAAGATCTTCCGTCTGATTCACTCCCAAGTGAGCACAATGGCTGGTGCTGCGCTGATCCGAAGCCAGGAGCCAGGAACTTCCTCCAGGTCTCCCACACGGGTGCAGGATCCCAAGGCTTTGGGCCGTCCTTGACAGCTTTCCCAGGCCACAAGCAGGGAGCTGGATGGGAAGTGGAGCTGCTGGGATTAGAACCGGTGTCCATATGGGATCCCGGCGCATTCCAGGCGAGGACTTTAGCCACTAGGCCACGCCGCCGGGCCCTCAGAATACCTTTGTTTCCTAGTTGGTAAAGTGAAGGCATTGATGCTCTTAAACTTCATTTCACATCTTCTATTTTCTTCTAAGGTAAAACATTTATATTTCATCTTAAGAATAAAATTATCTTTTCTGCTTTGTTTATAATTTAATCCTACAGATAGAAAGCAGTAGCCTCTACATCGTGCCCATATAAAAATTATTCTGCTCTGAAAACTTGGAATGCTATGTTTACTAATGCATTTCTTTGTTACATGTGATATATAAAATTCAACATTATGTTTGATTTACAGAAAAAAATTCTGCAGCCAAGTTGTGAGCTATCTTTGTCTTAGAATGTGTCTTTTGACTCCAACAGGACCTCAGAATTTCTCATCTCCCTTCCAAATGCCCCCATCCTTCTGTTTCGATAAGGATATTTAGGAGTGTTACAAATTAATGAAACTGGGGCAAGATGCTGCTATTTTCTGCTTTTAATAGAGTAGTTCCTGTAAACAATGCCCAGTTGTTAAAATTTATTCCCTTCTTCTATCAATAGGCAGGCTTAACTATTTTTAAAAAGATGTATTTATGTATTTAGAAGGCAGAGTGATGGAGTGGGTGAGGAGGAAAGACAGAGAGAGAGAAGGAGGCCT
Source organism: Ochotona princeps (assembly GCF_030435755.1). Taxonomy (NCBI): domain Eukaryota; kingdom Metazoa; phylum Chordata; class Mammalia; order Lagomorpha; family Ochotonidae; genus Ochotona; species Ochotona princeps. The sequence goes on from NC_080858.1 coordinate 6,686,979, forward strand.
TTCATATACTGTTCATTCCCCTCGTTGCCATGAAAGCCAGGTCTGTGCCAGGCTGAAGCCAATGCTCTTGTCTCTCATGCACTTAGCCTGTCATCTGCTGCCTTCCCAGGTACATTAACAGGAAGCTGAATCTGAAGCCGAAGCCAGAACTCTAACTGGCCAGTATGAGAAGCAATGATTTCAACTGCTAATACAATACCAACCCCAAAGTTATTTTAGGAAAACATGTGTGGGAGACCAATATTCAGGATTCTTGTTTTGTCTTTTGTGAAAAAAAGACTTTGATTATGGCCACCAATCTGATTACTAACTTGGCTAGGTACTAACTTGTTGTATTGCCACAGATTCATTAATTGGAAGTACCCCTAGAAATCCTGCTAATGGAATAGATTATGTTGAAAATAAGTTTCATATAGAAATCCTTATTGTTACTGCTGAGACATGGGAGACTGTCTTTGTTGCTGCTGTTGTTGCTGTTGTTGTTCACTCATTCCAAAGGAATGACTTGCAAAGTTTTAATGAAGAAGCTGAGAGAAGCATTGACCATAACAAAGACACGGAACAATAGATAGTGTCCCTAAAACCTGACTGCAGATATTTTACTGGTATAGATATTAGTACATTATCTTTGGGAGTAAGAGTACAAGGGAAGAATTCCCTAAAATGAGAAAAGATTGAGTAGGAACTGCAAATATAATCATCTGGTGGACAGTGCTGTTTAGTCACTCCAGATTTCCCCCATGGCAATGACCTCCGGAAGAGTAACTGATGTTCTAGAGTATTCCCTTGAGGAAACTTCTGAATAAAAAAAGCAACATCAACAGAGAAACTCTACTTTTTATCCTAACAGACCGACATATGCATGATATGTGATAGGGTTGTGATTTTTCCTCTTGTGCAGAAAGGATATTGCATGTCAGAGCGTGGTTGGAATGACTCGCATTTTTAATAATGGCACAGTGAAGAAGAAAAGCATACTGAATTTCTATTGCAGCATGTTGCAGCTGGAATTATTTTCTTCTAAAAAGACATACTTATATACCAGTTAAAACCCACATTACTTGTTATTCAACATTTATTTTGCTTTATGAACCATGTAGAATGAAAAGCAATCACGCTGTGATGTGGTATCCTATGACATGATAATGCCTGCTACCATTACAATTTCAATAAACTTGAGTTGGAATTCAATTTAGCAGTATGACTACAAGGGAAATGTTTTTATAATGGAATCCAGTGTTCTCAATTAACACAGGAAAGATTAGTAGTTTATTTTTTCTTTTGGTGGTCTCTGTTGAGGAAGAAAACACAAGAGCGGCCATTTGATTTCCCACTGGATTGCATCTACCAACTGGCAGACAGACCAGGAAGTTCCTCCATCCAGTAGCTCGATTCACCAGGGGTATAGCCCACAGCTGTTCTTCCGTAATCTGAATGGCTCACTGACAGTAATCCTTTAGGGAAGATGGAGGTGCTCTGTGATGGAGCTGGCTCAAAGCATATCAGCTTGAAGGAACTGTAAGGTAATTCCTGCTTCTAAACTGTTAGCCTCTACCTCTTAATTAGTGAATATCGGTGTCTCCCGTCCTGCGGAAGAAATCGCCTGACACACTGGAGATCGTCCGAGGCGCTTTTATTCCAACCTTCAGTTCCTTCCCTGGGGCAGGAGCCTCTGGCTTATATATTCCTCCTATCCGTTAAATCCGTTAAAACCGTTACTCCACCGCGTTCCGTTAAAAACCCGTTACGCAGAAGCCCCGCCCCTCCCCGAAAGCCCCTGACTTATCTGTCAATCCTACCCAATCAGCTTACACACCCGAGACATGCGGTAAAGGGCCAATCACAGGGCACTTCCAAGGCTCCAAGAGGCAGTAGGGTCCAGGCATCATCTTAGAGCAGGGCATTGTCAGTGCCCCCAACAAGTGAACTTGTCCTTCTGTGAGAACATCTCAAGCCTGTCTGTTTAACCACTGTAAATCTGAGAGTGAATTGCTTATCAAAATGGATTGTACACTTCTCAGTAAATGGAAAACTCAGCTCAGGCTGAAGAAGAAAAGAGAAATAGTGGGGATATTATCCTGAAAACGAGGTTGGCTGCTATCATTTAGAAGCACTGTGCTGTGTCTGAGTCTCCTGATGCAAGGACCAGCTTAGCATGAGGTCACACACCACCACTGCCACCATCAAGAGGAAACTGAGTACAGCCTGGAGCTCCCTGACGATATTACTCAGAGTGGCACAGTTAATCACACTAAGAGTGTGCTTTAGCACCTTACTGTGCCATCCACATTCAGTGTTAGCAGAAAGAAGGGCCAGACTAGAGCAGGTGAAGTTAAGGTTGATATGCCTTGGCCTCAATGTCACAAGGTAAAAAACAGATCTCATGTTTTTTTGTGTTTTTTTTTTTAACATTTATAAAATAATCAGTTTTCTATTTGATAGAATTAGGGCATTTTACATATCCAGGGACTTTCAACCTCCATGACTAGACTTTTTTTTTTTTAATTGCAGTTTTATTTATTAAAACAATACAAAAGAAAGCGAATTTCTCTTTCTCCCCTATCCTAATTCTTTAGGGAAATTTAGGAAAGGTGAGTGTTTGCCAACCTGGCTGCTGTCCATGGTTGCCAAGCTGGAGGAAAAGACAGTTTTCTATAGAAATGGTCTTGGCTTAGATGCCAGTGTCTGCTGAAAGTATTTAATGTTCTCAGACTCTCTGTGTTTCCCTTGACATTGCAAGCACAAAGAATGGTGGATCTCTCAATAGAAATGATGTTATCGTTGCACCTGTTAAACCTTAGCTTCCAAGAATGGTTATCTCTGGACAGGGAAATCTGGATACACGGAAGTAACGTCTCCTGATTCTGGGTTTATAAGAGACTGTGGACATTACCATGGCCTCAATGTCACAGGAAAGTGTAAACAGAAGATGAGCCAGGTTCCTCAGTTTGTACAGTTTCTCTGTAGGCCAGAACTGACTGTTCCTTGATGTTTGTTCCCTTGTCCACTCTCGCCCCAGAGACAAATGTGCTTAGGTGCTTTGAGGGTGAATGTGGAGTAAAAAATTTTGCTTGTTCTGCTTACCAATTTCCTCACTGACACATGGATCAGGAAGGTTTTTGATGTTCTTTTTCATTTCTTCAGTGACACATTGGTCATTCAGTAGCATGTTATTTAATTTCATGTTGTAAATTTTCTATTTTTCTCTCTGTTGTTGATTTTGTTTTGTGGGTTTTCATTTGCAGGAATGTATTGTAGGGACTATCTCATATACAGATGTGAAGATACAATGCCATGAGTATCTCTGCTTACTGGTGAAATTTGTACTCCCAATGAAACTGTTGAATGTATCTTGACAATAAGATACTGGACTCTGTACTGTTGTCTATGCCTGCAATGTCAGGATACAGTCAAATAGCAGAAAGATGGACTTAGGCCTGTATTTAGTGGAGGATCAAGCCTGTGATTATAAAGTGAATTAAAGCTATGTTTTTGCAAAAATTTAAAAAGAAAACAAGAGGAAGAAACCAATTTGTTTAGAATTCCTTTCCTAGAGGAAAGTGGTTCCTGAGTCTTGTTTCTAAGGTTTGTGTTATGCTGTAGTGAAATTTCTGTGAAGTGCAGGTAGAAAATTTCTGTGTCACAGAGTTGTTAAATTTTTTTTTAATGTTTTAAGTTTATATGCAGGGTAAAGGGGATGATGTATGGGCTTTTCTGAAGCTGCCCCTGCCATTTTGATAATTCCCAAATGGAAACTTCTAGGAGCTAACTGGCTATAAGATTTAGCATAAGCTACTTCAACATTTTCTGCCTCATTTTATACTCCTTTGTGAAATGGGGAATGATATTAGTACCTACTTACAAATAGGATTCTGTGGTGATTATTTGAGCTAATACATGTCAAGTGCTTTGAGTAGTTCTGTCGTTTATTACATATGCATCAAATAATTTTTAAAGGATGATTGGAAAGATAGATTTACAGAGAGAAGGAGAGACAGAGAAAGATCTTCCATCTGCTGGTTTATTCCCCAAATGCTAACAGTGGCCAGAGTGTGGTTTGCTGGATTAGACTGCATGCTGCTCTTGCTACAATCTGGAATAGTGCACAATTTAGACCAAACTCTATGTGAAGTCACAGTTGGTTTCTCCTTCTGGGTTTCCTACTCAGGTTGGTGGACAAGGGTCAAGGTGACCTCTCTGACTTCCTGCCTCCTGGTGTGCACGGCTGTGTCATTGATATGAGTGGATTCTGTTGTTTATTTCTAACTGAAAATGATTGGAGGATGGATCATCACTCGTGAATTTCTTACATTATAGATTACGCCCACCTTAGCAGACTGGAGAAGGCAGACTGCTTATTGGCTTGATGAAATAGACAGCCACATTTAGTAAGGCCCTACAAGGCAAAGAATTGCAGGCAGGCAGCCTTGGGAATCTGATGGTGGCCTGTGACAGCCAGCAAAAAAATCTCCGAGTTCTCAGTTATGGAACCTCTGGGGAATGAATTCTGTGAATACCTGAAGTAAGTTTAGAGACAGAATCTTCCCGCATGTGACAACAGGTATATTCCTGGCCCACAGAAACTGAGATCATAAATGCTTATGCATTGTTTCAAGTAGTTATATTTGTTATGCAGCAAAGGAAATGAATGTGATTGATCTCCGTTGTTACCCCTCATAATACTACTGCTTTAGTTTTCCTGGGATTAAGTCCCGATGTTATCTGTATTTTCTAACTACTCCTCCCCTGTCACTTAGATTCAGCCATTAAGTCTGTATGATTTGTTATTAGTAATAATAGCGAACATTTATGCAGTGATTTTATAAATCATGCATTGTTCTTACTTCATTCATGTAATAATCAGTGGCTTAGTCATTCCCTTTATAGATGATAAAATTGAAATTTGGAAGTGAATCATGTTTTTTCAAAGGTTTCACAGTCAATAAATGTCAGAGCTGTGATCCAAATCAACTTTTATCCGATGCCAGGTCCTCTGATATTTCTGCTACCCTGGACAGACTGCCCAGATGTTTCTGTTGGAGCAGAAGTCTTATATCCCAGTCAAAACGCAAACTCTTCTGATTTACATTTAAAATTGTCCTCCATCCTGCTTTTCGATTCTAGGTATCTTTCCCATTACAGGTAGTCCCCTACTTAGACTAGTGCATTTTCTGTGTCACAGTGGTCCACAAGTCATGTACTGAGTTTTGAATCTTGATTTTTGTCCCGGGCTCTAAATATTCGGTACTCATGAAGCTGGGCAAAGGCAGTGAACTCTTACCTCCCAGGCAGCCCAGGAGTCCACAAGGGGAAAAAAAAAACACTGCTGTACCATGTTCTGCTTTGGTGAGCTCTGATGCACTGCACTGGTGAGCTCTGATGCTTCACAGGTTAGGTGAGTTAAATAAACATTTGACCTATGGCATTTTAAGCTGATGGTACAGGTGTTATGGAACATAACATCCACCATAAACTGAACAACATCTGTATTCCTTTGCACTAACATCCTTGATGTTTTTTCTATCTCTTTACATTGATTCACAGTCTTCATTAATCCTCTTGCTTCCTCAATAAAACAACATACTGCTTTGTAAAGTTAACATTGGAAGAATCCAGTGTGAAGGAGTGGGCTTCCTGAGGGGGCCTGATTTTGTTATTCCAAATTTCACCTTTGGTTCAGCATTTCAATCGCAAGGATTACTTCTGCCACTGTCACACTGACTTGTGAGTCACTAGCCCTCTGTCCTTAACATATGAGCAGTGTTCTAGAGCTGCCTGCCATTTCCTTCCAGCCACACTGTCTGTCCTTTAAAATAAAATAGATTGTTCAGTGTCAGTGCTAGTTTTAGACACATTGAACTGTGAAACATCAATGTGTACACTAATCCAAGCCCTCATCCCATTTTTGAATCAAGTGAGTAAAGATAGTAAATGATCTATGTCACGATGTGAATTTTTTTTTTTTTGCCTTCCAAAGGCCAGCATGTATTGTGGGCCTTGTCCTTTGTCCCTTACGTTAAAGGCCAGTAGGTGAACAACAGAGGATTAAAGGTGTACACCCAATCTAATTGTGGAGTCTCATCGTAGTCTCGTCAGTGTGATAGCTTTAGGACATGGGGTGTACCTTGGGAATCTATTGAGAGGGCTGATTACATATGCTATGTTGGGCCCAGTTGTTCTCTCCTTGTTTCCTGGGTCGCCTCACCAGATACATAACCACTGAGGTTACCTAGTCACTTACTTTGAACTTCTAGAACCATACACCAGAAAAAATCTTCCTTTCTAAGTAGCTCTTCTTAGGTATTTTAATTATAGTAACAGAAAATGACATACCCTGTATAATCAATAACTCCAATTCTGGGTAAAATTCTGCGTTGCAAAAATCTGTCCACACCTCACTGTTAATCCTTGTAGGCCTACACGAAGAGGACCTAGTGAGGGACACAGATGTCCTGAGCCCCATAATATTGGGATGACTGAAAATTATTCTATATCACTGAGTGAAAGGCAGTCATAGACAAAACAGCATCCTGCCTTTACTTAAAATCTTAAGACTGTGTTGATGGAATTTATGCATTCATTTTCATAGAGTTTATTCATTCATTTTATTTTATTTTTAAAGATTTATTTTTATTGGAAAGTCAGATTTACAGAGAAAAGGAGAAACAGAGAGAAAGATCCTTCGCTGATTCATGTCCCAAGTGGCCACAATGGCCAGAGCCGAGCCAATCCAAAGTCAGGAGCCAGGAGCTTCTTCCAGGTCTCCCACATAGGTGCAAGGGTCCCAAGGCTCGGGCCATCCTTTACTTCTTTCCCCAGCCACAAGCAGGGAGCTGGATGGAAAGAGGGGCGACAGGGACACAAATTGGTGCCCATGTGGGATCCCTGCACATACAAGGCGAGAACTTTAGCTACTAGGCTACCATGCTGGGCCCTATTCATTTTATTTTTAGTAATTTGTAAAATATTATTTATGTTGTTGTCTTACTTTTAGGCCTCATTAAGTTTTACATCAAGGAAAGTATCTTACTCTTCTCATCCCATTTTTCATCTTTTCAACTTCATTGGCTCAGTCTCAGCTGACTGAACCTATCTGACCATATTGGGCACCCCACACCTGATTGTTTTATTGGTTGAATGTATGATGAAACACTAAGAAGACTGCTGTGGAAAATATAGTGCAGAAAATACTATAGAAATGCTACTAATTTTTAAACATAAGATGCTATCATTGTTTCTCCGCTCCTCTTTCCTGTTCTGTCTGTGTGGCCATCAACCTCCAGTGGAAGGGTGGAGTAGGGGAGGGAACGGAAAGGAGGGTTCCCAGGCAAGTCTGAAAGGGAACCGGACTGGGTGCTTGATAAGGAAGTGGGTTGTGAAAAGATAATAAGCAAACCTAGGCTTTATGATATCACACTTTATGTAACATGTATTTTTCTGCTTGGTTGACTTCTGTTTGCCCTTACATTTTAAATTTTCAAGTTTTAGTTATTTTTATTTTCAACAATTTTTACTTAGTTGATTAGGATCATATGGTTCAAGGGCTACAGTAAGGTGGGTGAGGTCACCATTTTCACAGACTCTTTTTTTCCTTCCTGTATCTGGGGAAAGGAGGAAGATAAGGGGAGAAGCCACAACCCACCTCCCAACCATCCCAGGGCCTGCGATGTAGGGCACGCTCTGAAGGTCCTGCTTAAGAGGTTTTGATAGTTCAACAGTTCTGAATTGCTGTCAATCTCCCCACTCTAAATACAATAAAATCTCTCCAGAATTCACTGGCTGACATAGTTCACCTTAGAGTTTCTGTTTGCCCAGGTTTTCACTGCCAACACTTGGCTGGAGTAGTTGATTGATTTGTTCTGTCCTCTGTCCTCTGTTGTGATACCAGGTGTCCTCTGCAGACTCCAGGGTACTGCCATATCCTCCATGTGTACTCGGGCATGCTGTCCATTGCTCTGTCTAAGCCACCAAGGAAGCCCAGCTCTCCACGATCAGACCATGGAACCTGTAATTCTCTCCGTGGTTGGGATTCTGAGCCCATCAATTCAGCTGGGGGGATCCCCATAGAAACTTCATCTGAGGTGATCCCAGATCTGACTCTTGTGTATGCTTGTCAATACAAGGGTCTGGCACAGTCTGTCACTCTAATCAGCTTTTGCATATGCTGGTTGTTGCAATTGCTGGGTCAGTTCTGCCTCCAGCCCTGTCTTCTACACAAACCAATTGGTGTTGCAGCCCAGCTCAGTACTGCTCATCACATACTCTGCCTTCATGCAAACTAATGGTAACTGTAGCCTAGTTGGAGCAACCCACAATAGCCCCCACAAGGCTTGCCACCTGCCCTTGTTCCTATGCTTTCCAGTATGTACAGCAGACTGCTTCAGTCTGTCCCACATCCCTTTTAGCTCTCATACATGTCAGTGGGCCTTGAGGCCTACTTCAACCCAACAAACCCCACTATCCAGCCCACATTGGTGCCAGTGGATGCCATTCTGTCTAGCCATGCCTGCCCCAGTCCTGGTTCTCACACTCACTAGTTGGAGTGGCAACCAAAGAGGGAGGTGCCCATTGTATCCCTCCTGGGCCCACTCTCACTGCTGGATCATGCAGTGGTTCTGCAATTTAGCTTGACAGAATTCCACAACCCCCCATGCCAGCATCTGGCAGCTGATGCTGCAACAAAATCCAACCCTACTTTGAGTTGTGCATTCACCAGTAGGAACAGTCACCCTGGCCTGATGCAACTCACATGAGGCCAACAGCTGTTGTAGTCCTATCTGGCCCAATCTGCTCCAATCCCGACTCATGCTTTCCAGTGCAAGTGGTAGTCCAGCAGGGGAACACCACACAGCCCCCCTACTGGCTTCACCCACTCTCCTCCAGATCTCTCTCACATGTGCTCGTTGAATGCTACAGCCCAGTCTTGCTTGGTCACCTCACCTCAGGCAGTGCGTGCTGTTGCCTGGCTGGGTCTGGCCCTCCCCCAGTTCCAGCTCATGCTGGTGGGGACTACAGCCTATCCCAGCCCAGCTGGCTCTCAGATCCAACCCTCATATGAACTGGCTTGTGTTGTAACCTAACCTGGCCTGACCCAAACTTCATGCTGGTGTGCGGATTTGCTAGTGGGTGATGTGACTTGGCCCAATCTGGTTTGCCCCCGAACTACACCATATGTATGCCAGTGGGTACCATTCCCTGGCCTGGCCTGGGCTGCTCGCTACTGTAGTTCTTGCACAAACCTGTGGGGATTGTGTCCCAACAGAGGAGTTCCCCAATCTCCATTAGGATCTCTCCCAATGCCAGATCTCACACCCATCAGTGGGTCCATGGCTAGTCCTACTTAGTTCACCTCCTGTCCTAGTAGGAAGAGTGGCCTTTCCTGACTGGCCTTCAACCCATTCTGGTTTTCTGGCCTGCAACTCATTCTGGTTTTCAACCCATTCTGGTCCACACTTGTGCCAAGGGACATTGCAGCCATGTCCAGACCAGACAACAGCCCCTACTCTGGCCTTCGCACTTACCAGTGGGAACCACAACCCAGCCATGGCTTACCCTTAGCTCTCCAACCAGGCCTATTCCCAGCCATAGGTCTTGCGTGTGCCAGTGGTTGCTCTGACTGAGCTTGGCATAGCCCCCTCACCTATCTTGGCCTTTGCGTTTGGGTGCTGTAGCCTGGCCTGACCTGGCCTGCCCCCAGTCCCAACTCTCCCTGGCAGGTGCTGGAACCTGACCCTGCTCAATCTGCTCCTATCCATGGCTCATGCAGACCAGTAGGTGTGACAGCCTAGCTCGGCATGACTTGTGCTGCAGCCTGGTTTCTGTTAACCTAAAGGTTGGTGATTTGTACCCATCCTGGGATGTGTGTGGTATCTATCTATGCCCATCTACCCTGAACACTCCCGATCTTGTCTATTTGCCCTTAATTTTATATATAATTACTTTCCATAGACGCTACTGTGGTACCCTCCTGGGTGAGATAACTGACAAACTTCAAACAGCTTCTGCTATGCATGGTCATGTCTCCCGTGGATGTTTGCTGTTCCGCTTTGTAGTAGGGGCACCTTGTATTTCTGCTGTCTTGGGGAACTCTGGAGCCTCATCCTACCCAGACCAATTGAATCAGTTCCTGGGATAAGTTAAGAGTTACAATTTGAAACCAAATCCATGACCTTCTCCACCAAAGAAATAACCACATTGGCCTACCGCAGATTACCAACAATAAAAAGAAAAGCCATTTGCTTTAATAAATTACAAATGTTCATGCATGATTTTCTTAAATAAGAAATTTATTTATTTTTATTTGAAAGGCAAATTTTACAGAGAGAGGAGAGACAGAGAAGCCTTCCATATGCAGATTCACTCCCCCAAATGACCACAATGGCTCGAGCTGAGCTGACCTGAAGCTGGGAGCCAGGAGCCTCTCCCATGTGAGTGTAGGGTCCTAAGGTCTCGTGCCATGCTTCGCTGCTCTCCCAGGCCATAAGCAGAGACTTGGGTAGGACTTGGAGCAGCTGGCACATGAACCAAATTCCGTACGGGAACCTGGTGCCACATGGCAGAGAATTAGTCTGTTGGCTCAGGGTGCAATAACAAAATATTATTGACTACATGGATCCAACAACTGGAAAGTGCTCTCTGATGGTTACAGAGGTTACAGGTCTGAGATCTAAGTGCCATCAGTGTTATTGGTGTATGCTACTTTCTCTTGCTAGTATAGGGGCGATCACATTCTCACTGTATTCTCACATGGTGTTTTTTTTGTGCGCACAGGGAGAAATATCAGGTCGTGGTTGGGTGAAGGAATAGACTTTGTGTCTATTCCTCTTTGAGCTTTTCTTCATTTATGTGTTTGAAAAGCAGAATGACACACAGAGAGACAAGAAGGCCTCCCATGATTGGATTCATTGTCCCCAGAAGGCCACAACCCATCCCAGGCCAGAGCCAAGAGTCAGCAGCTCCAGGCAGGTGTCCCACAAGGGTGAAAGAGGCCCACAGATTCGGACCACCTGCTGCTGTCTTCACAGGTATATTAGCAGTGAGTTGCATGAGGAGTGGAGCAGTCAGATCTCGAACTGGCACTCATGGAATGCCTGCATTGCAGGTGGTTGCTTAAGTTGCTATACCACAGTGCCAGTGTCTGTGTTCCTCTTATAAAATCATCAGTCCTATAGGATTAAGGACACATATTTATAGTGTCGTTTTGCTATAATTGCATCCTAAATGTCCCTATCTCTGAATATAGTCACCTTGGAGGAATAGAACTTCCATCCAAGAATTTTCAGAGGAATAACACTCCATCCATAAAAGGATTATTCCACAAGTTGCTTCCACTTGTCGCGGCATAGTGTTTATAAGGGCTATTCTGGGCTTGTCTCAAGGAGGCTAATTATGTTCCTCAAAGTCCAAAGAAAGCTATAGACAAACTTTTGGAATCCAGGGGACAGGAGGGCTGTCGGGACTCACCCTGTAATCACTATGCAGGATATTTTCCATTGTTCTTCCATGAAATAGCTATATATATATAATCATTTAAATTTTCTTCTTATGCTCCAGAGTCCTGGAAGTTCTCACATTATTTTTGTCACAGTCTTAATATCTCTTAACCTTATGAAGACTTTCACTTCAGTGGATCATAACACAAGGGAGTCTTTCTGTCTTCTGAAGAATGGCAGATCAAACACATTTCAGGCTGTCAGAAAAGTGAATCACTGAAATAATGATACTGCTACAGAAGCACAAATTCTTGTTTAACCGCTTGTGTACTTAGAAATTCTGATCCAAGATACACCCCATGGCAGCATATGTTGACAATTCATAGCAGTGACAATACTGTGGCCCCCAGGGACCTTAATCTAATCAGTGATGTCATAAAGATCAGTGTGTCATTATTCACCATTCCTGTGGTCATTAAGCTCAAATCCACAACTCTTAAAGTGATTCGTGTTTAGTTATTGAATTTTTGTGCTTACTGAAAAGGAAACAGAAAAACGAGAGCGATGAAGCTTCCCTTCCTGGTCTGAAGGTGCATTTCCCACACTGGAGCTCTTAATTTCTCCTTGGAAAACTCACACATTGCAAATGCACTTGTTTGCTTTTAAGGTGGGGTGGGATGACCTACCCAGCATGAGAAGCCTGACAAGCCACACTTTTGCACACACAAGTGAGCCCCATAAGCCATTTGTTTTAAGGTTCCATATAGGGACAGAAGTCAGGATGTTCTCAGAGACAGCCTTCCCACCTCAGCTGTCACGCTGGTGGGAAGGCTGTCTCTGACCAGGGTGAAAATCTGTTCCCCTAAAGGTGCAAAGGTAAGTACCCTGAGAGTAAGCACCCCAGTCCAGCAGAACTTTCTATGATGGTGGGAATGTTCCATAGTCTGTGGTACCAATAGTTTTGCCACAGGTAGCTGCTGCGTTGGTGGTATAACTGGGAGACTGGATTTTCATATTTAATTTTATTTAAATTACCCTGTGTGAATCGTAACACATCATTGGAGAACACATCTATGGAGTGCACCAAGGATGCTCATGTATAGCCCTCACTTTGTCTTAGAAGGCCTAGAGAAAGGGAAATATTGGTTGGAGTGAAGAATCTCAGAGGTTTCTGTGCTAGTCGCAGCATCCAGTCATATCCATTACACATGTCTCAGTTTCAGTTTGCAGATCAATAAAACCCAATACAGATTGCGTTGGGATTTACTGTGGACAGGGAGCAGAGTGTTGGATGGGGGAGCCCGTCTGAAATTTGGACTGCCTGCGTTGTTAACCTGTGCAGGTCGTCATCGCTCTGAATTTTAGTTTCTGCAGCTTTAAAATGCAACAGTTGAACCCAAATGCCATGTCTTCACTGGCCTGGATGTTTCATTCCCTCATCCAATTTTCAAGACATCAGTAATATATTTTAACATCTTAATATCTAAATATCTCTGTTTCTTCATAAAGATATAGATAAAAATCTTGGAAATTTGTTTTACAGTAAGCTACAAGGAAATGCCAAAGTGACTTTAAATTTTGTGCTGGAAATATTTTGTAATAGATTAGAATGATAGTAATGGTTTAAGTGGGGGAAACGTTCAACTTAGTTAAAATGTCAGTGAAGACTCCATGTCCTGTGTGGTACGAAGCCCTAGCTCCTGACTCCAGCTCTGTCTGCTAGCACAGACCTTGTGGACCAAGTTTCTCTCATCCTGTGAGCGACCTGGATTGAGTGTCTGACTGCTGGCTTTGGCCCAGCTCAGCGCTGGATATTGTGGCATTTGGAAAAAGAGTCAGTGAATAGGAATACTATCTCTGGAGACGGAGGCGGGAGGGGGGGGAACCAGAGAAAGAGAGAGAGAGAAAGGTGATTTGTATGCTTGCAGCACTGCATACTCCGACAGTTACCATTTGCTCTACGCATAAAACAGCTGTGCCCAGCCTGAAGCAAGGCCTTGGCCTCAGGCTCTGTACAGGAGGGTCAGTGTCAACACAGGGTGGTTAGCACAATCACATGGGCTGCCTCCGAATAACATTTGCACAAGTAAGAACGGGTTTACAAGAGCCAGTAAGATGACTGTACCCCAGGCAACCAATTTGCAAGGCAAGTAGGGTACAGTTTTATTTTATTTGCTTTGCATTTCAGCCCTGGTAAAACAAGGTACTATATAAAATCTCATCTGTGCCATGTTGTAATTACTGTTTACTTAAATAGAGTTTTCATTTAAAGGATCTTGTTATGCTATGTGACACATTGTGAAATGCCCCCACACTATGTCTAGCAAGTAGTCCTCACTGTGCCATCTAGAAGGTTTGGTCTGTACCACCCCTCCAACATAAAACAAAACAAAACAAGACAAAACTACACTTTGCTGAAAAGCAGATGTGAGAACTTCATCTCTAGACTTCAAGGCTTATTATTCTAGCATCAGATGCTGGTTTGTAACATTAAATTATATGTGAGGCAATCTACACATTATACTTTAATAGAGAGATGACCAATTGAAACCTTCAATGTCCCACTCTTTTCTCCTTGCTTTTTAGAAAATTCTCTATATAATTCTAATAGGCTCTTAAAATATGAGGTAACCACTAAAAATAGCCTCTTTATTGTAAAAACTTTGCTGGTAAGGTGCTTTTGCTAATCTGACATCAGGGAAAACTCAAGTTCAAATTTCATGCTTTGGAAAGCAATAAAAACCACCACCTGGAAATCCAGAGGCCTGGGTAACAAATTGTTATTCAAAGCAGGTGTGTCAGCCTCACAACTGTGTCAGGGGTCACTGAGTGATCCCAAAAAAAGGTTGGGGGCTCAGCAAGATAGCCACTTGGTGGAGGGTCCTTGTTGTAGAGTTGTAGCTCAGTGTTTAATAGTCATTCATCATATGGAAAAGTTATGCCTAGGATGCAGGGTACATGAATCAAACTGTCACCATCAGATGAAAGAATTGGAGACAGCCGACTTCACACATCTATGAGCTGAAATACTAGAGGGCATTTCTAGAAATTGTTTTCCACTTTTTCGTTCTTTTTTTCTTTCTGGCACAGGTCTGGATCATGAAAACAAGTGCTATATACTGCCAGCAAGAATCTTTTCAGGTCTCCTGCCTTGGAAAAGCTCTCTGGTACAGAGGCTGCTGGATAATTTTTAGACTTAAATTATTCACTACATTCCCATTACTAATCATATTCTCAGTAAAAACCTATAGAATTTTTAAATTATTTTTTAATAATTTTGCTTAGTTGACTAGGGTACAAAGGGTCAAGGGCTACAGGGTGAAAATGGGTAATACCATTGTTTCCACACTAATATTATCATTTTTCCCTGTATCCGGGGTTAGGGGAATAATAAAGGGAAAAGCCCCACGCAACCTCCCACCCATTCCAGATCCCCAACGGGAGGCACGCTCATAGAATTTTAATCATTATCTGAGACCTCAGAAAAGGTGTGAAGGGTCATATGGTTTCCTTAATCAATTAATCTTCATGGAATACCTGTTGTGATGGACTACCTCACATTTTTTTATTCTGTTTGGTATGCATGGTTTTTCTCTTGTGGCTTTGGAGTTTCTTCTACCAGAGGTAGAGCATATTTCTCAACCCTAACAATCTTAGGATTGATCATGTGACTTGCTTTGACCAATGAAAAGCTAATGGACAAAACATAAACTGATATTAGGTGTGTGTGTCTGTGTGAATGTATTGGGTGTTTGTGTGTGTGCACAAGCACTATTGTGCACATGGCCTTTGCCATGACATTTTTTTCCAATAGGATGCTGACACTGTAGTCTGAATCATAGAAGTAGATCTGGGCTTATCCTACAACCAATCAAGCCAACTTGAACTTTAACAGGAGAGAAACCTAGAAACCAAAGTAGGCTAACATACAGTTAACCACAGAAGCACAGTCTGGGGGGTAAATGACAAATGTGTACATTGCTGAATTTTGGTGGGATGTGTTGAAGTGTTTTTGCCGTGATTTTAAATAATGTGGTAGGCATTCTGCTGAATTCTGTTTATATCAAGATGGATTAGAGGTAACACCTGCCTTTTATAAACTGGGTCTGGTATTCTGGAGCAGGAGATATAAATTAAAGAAAAAAAAATAGTTACTAAAAAGGAGTTCTACTTTTCATCCTGAAGCATTTATCCTGAGAAAGCTGATCTTTTGCAAAATTAAGCAAATTTCAGCTGTTGTTGGATAGTAATTGTGTTTTCAAATATGTATTTAAGATATTTATTTTCTAATCATTCATTTGTGTGTTCTCCAGAGCGCTAGCAGTTCCAAGATTATTCCTAGACTACATCTCTGCTACTATTTGAGTTCTATTCTGTTAACAACAGAGGAAGTATATTGTTTCATTTAGCCATAAGAGAATCTAACCCAGGTGGAGATGGATAAGATATCATATGTTAAAGTAAGTTATGAGCACTGAATTTTGGCACCGTGAGTTAAGCTTCTGATTTTGATAGCAGTATCCCATAGTGGAGTACTGGTCTATGTCCCAGCGTCTCTGCTTCAGATCTAACTCCCTGGTGATGCGCTTGGGAAGATGTCAGAAGACAGATAGCCCAAGTGCCAGGGTCTGTATTATCCAGATGGTTTCCAGATGGAGTGTCAGGCCCCTGGTTTTTGCCTGGCCCATCCCTGATTGTTACAGCCATTTACGAGTCAGCAGATGGAGGGTCTCTTTCTCTTTGCATCTCACCCTCTCCCTGCCCCTTTCTGCTTTTTCAATAAAAATAAATGAATCTTAAACAAATAAAATGCTCACATTGCATCTGGACCTCCCAGGAGACATTTCCACAGCTTCCAAGTCCTACCCCATTATTTGGAAGGTCAAACATGAATCCCATAACTTGCTTGCATTAATGTAAAAAGATGCCATCCTTTTTCTTTGGAGGAATTAGTGTAAGTCACCAGTCAAAGGGTTAAATTCTGGAGTTAGCAAGGAAGAAGGCAACAGGTAGGAGAATGAGTGTTGACATCAATGATCTCAATTGAAGAGAGTCTTATGCAATAAATTTTTCCACAAGGCACTTGGGTGTATCTGCCTGCAGTCTGTCCTAGACCAGTGAGAGGCCTTGTAAGCTATCTAGGTATCATATTCAAAACTGTGAGTATTTCTATGGATATGATCATTCAAAAATGCTGCTAGAGGAGGAATACCGTAACCAGGATCAGCTGGTTTATAGCAAGAAAAGAGTCTCAATAGTTTATACTTGCACCTAGCAAAGAGCAATACTTAGCCATGGCATTTTGCCCCCTTGACACATTGCAATTCTACAAATATTTTTGTAATCACTCTAATTTGGAGTTTAAACATACAAACTCTTTACCCAAATTATCTAGGCAGAAATGGTGCCTCTACAATTTCCCAGATATTATATTTGATGAAATCAGTCTTTCTTTGTACCTCAGGTTCTGCAAGTGTAAAACACACATTACAACAACACCCCTCAGAGAACATTTGTGAGGAGGAAATCAGGCAATGCCTGTAAATTGTTGTGAAAAGGTTCTTGAATGTGTAAATACTGAACAGTTGGAAGCTACTTCTGTGGTTCATTATCTACCAGACTACGTCTGTTTTAGCCATCCCATTGCATCTTCATCATTGCATTGTTACAGTATCATCAGAAAGGCCCAAAGTTATCAGAAATTTAAACACTATTCCCCTCACTCACCCAGCTCCCTTCTTCCGTGCATGAGTCATGTGAACTGGGAAGCCAGGCTCAGGTGGTTTTGTGACTGGCATGGTAGGAGAATCAGGAGGAGTGGGTTGTTGTGATGCAGGTCCATTCATTAAATTAAACTGAAATGAGGCCCATAATCACAGAGGTGTGGATCAAAGTTGGTTGAAGGACATCACACAAGCCAAAATCTTCATTATGATTTGCCAACAGTGCTATCTTTGTTTTGTCACACTAGCCCAGGGAAGGACTTTGGAAAGAAAAAACAGGCACTCAGATGCTTTCTTTGCTACAGTTTAACTTTTCTTTTGAAGAGGAAGTTGTGGGGTGAGCCCAGAAGCTATTATTGATTCACAACCATATTGCCAAAGGATGGCGTACTTCCGGCTCTGCAGATGATGGTTAATATTCTAGTGGGAGGTGGATTTCACTAGTGGTGTTGATCTAGCTCTGGGGGAGATAGGGAAAGCCTTTCCAAGCCCACCAAGCTATGCTACCTTGCACAATGCAGAAATCTGCACTCTCCTCTTCCACCCTCCTCTATTCCCCGTCCCCGGGCCACACACAGCCCGAGCAGGTACTACTGTTCCATATTGCGAATCTTTTAAAGGGTCAAAAATTGTGCTTCCTTTTTATCAGTAAGAAAATTGAAATTTAAAGTAACTCCAAGGGTTAATGCAGAATGCAAGTGCAGCATAATAATACACATCCAGGTCCTCAGCCCTCAAATTCTTTGTGTTTTTGCAACAATGTATATTCTGGCTTTTATGATATGGGCCCCCTTTGCTAGCTACTCAGCTCCTATGCATCATCAAGGCAGGTAGGCTGATGCCAAAGGTTCTTCTGCATATTTTTCTTCCTAAATAAGAGAGCCCCAGAAAAACTCATTTTTGGCAAGTGATTTAGAACAGATAAATACCTGTTTTTCCTTCTCAACTGCAGCCTGGCATGGCGTTACCCCTGCTCTCAATGCTCAGATGTGAGTGCTCTCAAGAGAGGCAAAGTGTTGACATTTAGTTCTATGTTTCTAAGTATTAACACACATGGTGGGGAGCCTTTTACAATTACTCACTCCTGCTGAGGTCTTGGGCAGCCCGTTGGAGGCGTTCTCTCCCTGATTCCCCATCAAGCTTCCCTGATCCAGCATGGATATTGTTGTCAAGTGTTGGCAGGAAACCTGGCCTCCTGGAAGTGTCACAGCAGAGTGAAAAATGGAAAGAGGGTCCAATAAAATGGGAACCTAAATGAGTTTTTAGCAAGTGCTCTTAATTGTGCGGAGATGCCCAAATACCTGAGAGTCATCCTTCAAAACCTTCAGTTGCTTGTTTTAGAGCAAGTGCCTCCAGGGACAGCTTGTCCTCTTTTCTTCCCATCTCTCCATCCTTGCCCTTCCCTCAAACCCCACACATAGGTGGGAAAACCCCCACAATTTCCTTTTGACCTGAAGGAACAAATCCTGTCAAGTTAGTTCCATTTTCCTAGTATGAGTTGTTATAATAAGTTTAAGAGGCCACCAGAGTCCTTTGAGTTAGGAACAAATCGCAAATCATCATAGCGCTACACCTAGTTGCATTTTATGACAGCAATAAATCAAAAGCAGTCTCGCAGTGTGAAAACTGGCTGCAGCAGTCACGAGTGCCAGGTTCTTAGAGATGCCAATGCCCAGACGTCTTTAGCTCTGCAGTGTGTGTTTTGGCTGCTGGAGGCTCAATTTTTCAATTAAGGATTTTTTTTTTTTGAATGTGCGTGTATGAAAGAGAGAGCACAGCTTCAGGTAAATTTGCCAAGGTAGACAATGAGGCTCTTGTTTTTTATGAATTTTATTTATTTATTTTAACTCGACTTTTGTGTTCCTATAGCTTTTTAAAAAAAGAACTGGATATGGAGTCTGGCCAAAGAGTGTTTACACAAAATCTAACATGACCTTGATTATAAATGAAATGTCAGTCTCCTGAAGATGTTGCGTGGCTTGGTACCATCTAGAGCCCTAAAAACCTGCGGAGGTTTCACCTCTAAGTCACGCTCCACGGTGCTGGTTGGAGGTCCAGGTAGTTCTGCAAACTATTTCTTGTGTGTTTCTAGGCAGTAAGAATAACTTAGGAAGAGACTCGCCATTTCCACAGTACTTAAAGGTGGTCTGATGGCAAGACATTTAAAAAAAAATGAACATTTAGTTCATTTTGAACAGTTTCAGTGTGATTTGTAGATGCGGTTCTAACAACAGAAGGATCTTGCTTTCTCCCTCCCCTCCATGCCTCTCTCCCTCACACTTGCCTTTCTTCATTTTTTTTTTATTTTTGAGATAACATATTTTAAATGTGTAATATACTAAAATGGCTTAACATCACGAGACAGAAGTTTAACAAGAAAAGCAAAGAAGACCCTTGTTTACTAGGAGTATCAGCAGCTACTACAAACAATAATTGAATGGAAAAATGGAAAAGGTTTAAAGTAATCACTGAGCATTAAAGCCATAGTAGTATAACATACACTTAAAAAAAAAAGATTGATTTGTTTTTATTTGAAAAGCAGAATTACAGAAAGAGAAAAAGAGAGACTGGGAGAGAAATCTTCCCATTGTCGGTTCCCCTGCAGATGACCGCAGTGACAGAGCTGTGGCTGGTGCTGCGGTGTGCCAAAGTCAGGAGCCAGGAGTTGCTTCCCAGTCCGCTGCGTGGATTCATGGACATAAGCACTTGGGCCAGCATCTGCTGCTTTCCCATTATCAGGAAGCTGGATGGGAAGTAGAGCAGCCAGATGTCAAAGCAGTGCCTTTTTGGCTGCTGGCACCGCGGAAGGAGGCTTCCCCTGCTGCTTCCCACGGCTGCCCCCAGTGTGAAATTTATAATCATTGTCTCACAACAGTATGAAGCATAGTTATACAAAACTATATTGGCAGCAATATTGATATGCACAGACATTTTCTTCATTCTTCTCTTTCTTTTAAAAAAATTTTTATAGATTTTAGTTCACACATATAAGGAGAAATGTGGTACTTATCTTAGTCTGTTTATTTCACTCAACATGATGTGCTCTGATTGTATCCATTTTTCTGTAAATGGTAGAATTTCTTTCTCTTTTAGAGCTGAGTAATATTCCACTATATATCTGTATCTTTATCTATTTGTACACACACACATACACATACATATACATACACAAACATACCCCAACATTTTAAAAACAAGATTTATTTATTTTTATTGGGAAGACAGATATACAGAGGGAAGGAGATACATAGAGAAAGATCTTCCTTCCACTGATTCACTCCCCCAAGTGGTTGCATTGGCTGTAGCTGAGCTGTTTTGAAGCCAAGAGCTAGGAGCTAGGATCTAGGTCTCCCACATGGGTGCAGGGTCCCAAGGCTTTGGGCTGTCCTCTGCTGCTTTCCCAGGCCACACGCAGAGAGCTGGATGAGAAGTGGAACATCCGGGACCAAAACTGGTGCCCATATGGGATCCCTGCGCATACACAGTGAGGACTTTAGCCACTAGGCTCCTGCGCCAGGCCTACCACATTTTATTTATATACATTGCATTCATCTTATGATGGATACCTTGGTTGATTCCAAATTTTGGCTGTAAACATGGTGATGCAGATATGTCTTTGATAGATTGTATTGAAGTCTTTTGAGTATATGTATGGTAGTAGAATTACTGGATCATATGGCAACTCTGTTTCCAGTCTTTTGAGAAGTATCTGCAGTGTTTCCCATAGAGGCTGCAGTAATGTAGGTTCCCATCAGCTGGGTATAAGTCGTCTTCTTTCTTCACATCCTTGCCAGCCTTTGTTACTCTGTTTTGAATTGTAGTCATTCTAGCAGGGGTAAATTGATATTTTTGATTTGCATTTGCTGATGTCTAGTGGTATTGAGCATTTTTTTTTCACGTGTTATTATTTGTATGTCTTTTAAGAACCATATATTGAAGTCCTATGCCCATTTCTCAGCTACATTTAAAAAAAATTGCTGTGGGGCCTGGCGGCGTGGCCTAGTGGCTAAAGTCCTCGCCTTGAAAGCCCCGGGATCCCATATGGGTGCCGGTTCTAATCCCGGCAGCTCAACTTCCCATCCAGCTCCCTGCCTGTGGCCTGGGAAAGCAGTCGAGGACGGCCCAAAGCTTTGGGACCCTGCACCCGCGTGGGAGGCCCGGAGAAGGTTCCAGGTTCCCGGCATCGGATTGCCGCAGCACCAGCCCGTTGCGGCTCACTTGGGGAGTGAAACATCGGATGGAAGATCTTCCTCTCTGTCTCTCCTCCTCTGTGTATATCAGGCTTTCCAATAATAATAAATCTTTAAAAAAAAATTGCTGTGAGCTTTTAAAGTTTCTGGGATATTTGGGATATTAATTTGCTGGTATATTTGGGATATTCATTATTTGTCAGGTGGCTTGCAAATTTTTTTTCCATTCTGTTGGATGTCTATTTGCTCTATTGATAGTTTCCTTTGTGCAAAGCGTCTGAGTTTCATGTAGTCCCATGTATTTAGTATTACTTTTGTTTCCTGCAGTTTAGGGTCTCATTTAAGAAGTCATCCCCTACACCAGTGTCTTGGAGTGTTTCCCTCATGCTTCCTTCCAATAAATTCTTATTCCCAAGTCATAAATTATCTGTCTTTGATCCATGTTGTGTTGATTTTGTATAAGGTGAGGGGTAGGGGCCTAATTTCATTCTAATACATGGGTACATGTATTCACTTTTCTCAGCACCATTTGTTGAAGAGATTATTGCTGCTCCAATGCATTTTTGCCAAAAATCAGTTGACTATATGTGTGGATTAATTTTTGGCCTCTCCATTCTTTCGATTCATCTTTGCATGGTTTTATGCCAGTTCCATGCCATTTTAAATTATAATAGCTTTATAGAATGCTTTGAAATAAGGTATTGTAATGCTTCCAGCTTTATCTTTCTTGTTCAGGATGACTTTGTATATCTTGAGTCTTTTGCGATTCCATATAAATTTTAAGATTGCTTTTTCTAAGTCTGTAAAGAATGTCATTTGTATTTTGGTAGGGATTGCAATGAATCTGTAGACAATTTTAACTAGTATAAATGTTTTAATAATATTGATTATTCCAGCCCTTAACAAGGACTTTTTTAATTGGTTTTGCATCCTGAATAATTTCTTTCATCAATATTTTATAATTTTCTCAGGAGATCTTTCAATTCTTTGATTAAATTTGTTCCTAAATGTCTGATTTTTTTTCAGCTATTTCTTTATTTCTTTTCACATGAGTTCATCGTTAGCATAAAAAGCTACTGTTTTTGTGTTTATTTTGTGACTTGCAGCTTTACTGAATTGGTTTGTCAATTCTAATGACTTTTGGGTGGAATGCTTGGCTTTATTCGTGCACAACATCATGGAGTCAGTGAACATTGATCATTTGACTTACTCTTTTCCAATTCTGATGTTGTCTCTTTTTTCTTCCTGGCTGCTTTTGGAATGCAGGTAGGTTCTTCCCTGTGTCCGCTGGACACTGAGAATTTCAGAAGAATTGCTACCCTCTTGATGTTACAGGTTATAGTGCCAGTCATTTCCCAGATTTCAGATGGTGGGCATAAATTATTTTGGGGGCTGCTTTTGGTGTTAACTTGCAGAAGTTGAGCAGAATCCCTTTTGCTCAGGAAGAGTGTGTGAGCATTGCTTTGGGAGTAATACGCCAAATCTCACAGTTGAAGGATGCAGAGGCTCTGCCCTTTGCCTCACACGACTCTGACTGTGGTGCTGGTGGGAGAAACAGTGGCACATTGAGCAGCTTTTTGCTGCCAAGTGTGACAGTCTACGGGAGTCAGAGAGATCAAGAAAGCAAGGTAGCTACCCTGCTCTAAGTATGGCAGTTGCTTAGACCCCAGTCAGCTCCCCGGGATCAAGTGAAAGTCAGTGCCTGGCAGCAGAATTCCTGCTCAGCCATTTCCTCCTACCTTGGGGTGTTAACATGACAACTCACAGGCACATGGCTGCCTGCTCTAGTGCCTGTGTTCTCTCTTCATGTTCCGTGGGGTCTTGATTGCTTTCCCTTCACTTGTCCACAACAAATTTCCGCCATTCAGACTGCTGAGAACGTAGTCCATCCTTTAGTCTTACCGTATTGCAGAGCAGCTTAAGTCAGTGTGTGTATACCTCACTCAGTCATTGTGGAGCCCACAGACATCAACATTTTTTGATGCGATCATCATTGCCTACTAATTTGTGTGTCATATTTCCAGTTAATCTGAGAATCATGTCAGAGAATATTTTTAAATTTAAAATTGCTTGTTGAAATATTTGTAAGTTGCTTCTATTTAGTAAATTTTTAAAAAGAACTTAGGTGTGAAAACAAGGAACACAAGTGAGCATATGTCAGTGGTTTATCTGGAGATTACCTTGGTATGAACTGATACTCCAGGAGGTTATTTCAAAAGGTCCCAGGAAAATGGAATTCGGAAGGTGCATTTATTTTTGTGTTAAAATTTTTAAAATTAATGCTTAAAAGGGGTCCTAGAAAAGTTTACAGAAAGATTTAATGTTTTATTTTGGATGAGAAAATCATGTAGATTTCAGAATTCTTTGCATAGAATAAATGCATCCTTATTTCTGTTTTCCATAAACATTTTGGAGTGTGCTGGTAAATATTTCCTTTAAAAATACTACCTGACTTAGTTTCTTTTTCATACAAACTATATTGAAATTACTTCATAGATCAATTTAGAGGCCACCAAATGTTTCTTAAGTCTGCAGTTAACTGCAGTTCTGTGGGATTGGCCTCACTGTTCGTGACCACTGTCAAAGAATCATCCTGGGCTTCTACTTTCTTCTCGGTATCTTGCTTGACTTCTAGCTTCCTTCTTCTGGACATTACTTCCTCTCTTCCAGTTAATAGTTTCCTCACCTTCCTCACGTCCTTCTCGCCCTTTGCTAACTCCTCCTTAACCTTTTGTGTAAATAACTGTGTAAGATTAACCACTTTGAAGCTCTACATTCCACCCTGTTAGTTTCTTAATCACACTAAGAAGCTACAGTGGCCAACTGCTGCCTGCCATAGGGAAGCATGTTATCAACTTGGTGACTTGACTGTAATTAGTTAAATTAACCCTAGGTGGAAGCACTCACAGAGCCACAGTTGTAAAAAACTCTCAGCGAGGATCATATCTCTGGGTTTCTGGGAGTGAAAGGGCTGGCTAGGCTCACATCTTACTTCCTGGACTGCCAGATATGCTCTGGGAAATTGATTCATTCTGATAACATACAAAGACGATTATAAATCAGGGCATAAATTCATTCATGTTCAGTGGCCAACCACCACCAAGCCTGGGAACAGAACTGGTCAGATTTGAGGCCGGCACTCCTCCCTTCCGGGTGAGTGGTTCCCCTCTGGACACCAGACTGTTTATCAGAGGGTGTGAAGGAGAACAGAATCGGAAAAAGGAAGCTGATTGTTGCCCGAAGGAAATATGCGTCACACTCATACAGCCCAAGGGTTGACCTTCTCCACCCAAGGAATTGCTCAGAACAAGAACAAAGTGGAACCGAGCTTGTCATGGAGATCCAACACCAGCCTCCCGGGGGTTACGGATGAGCAGCAGACACACTTGTTTGCTGGATTGTGTTAGCTTTGTGTTCTGAAAATCAAACAAAGGAAGAGTCACATTATTTGCCAAACTTTATATCATTACAATAACTGTTTATGAGCTTTTCTAATAGTTAGCTTTGCTTTCACTTTAGGCTCTCATCCTTAAGAGGTGAAATTTCAGAAATATCTATTCCCAAGTTGTTATATATAGTGTGAAGTACAATGACACAAATTCTAGCTGTTTCCTAATGTTAGTTTCTTTGCCTGTTTCATTGATTGTAGCTTTTAAACCATGCATCTAAATGCAGGGGTTTATCTGATTTTCATTGACATATCCCTGTTCTATCAGCAGGTGGATCTGAAACTTCTCCATTGCAAGCCTCTTACTCTGCTAAAGGAGTCCCACAGGCTTTCTGTTGGCCTCCTCCACATTTGTTAATTCAACAGCTTTTGTTTTTAAATTAAAAGGTAGCTGTTTGCTAGATTCTGATTTAGCTTAAGGCAAATAGCAGTGAAGTCCCAAGAATAAATAATATCAAAAGCCTTGCTGCTCCAGAGTGAAGATGTTAGACTACTACCCAGATACTCACAGCACAGTTGTTTCAGATTGAATAAGAAGCAGGCAGTATGTATAGGAGAAACGCCAAGGAAAGCATGACTCACTTTCTCTTGGGGAGTCACCACTAACTCATAGAGATGATACCTGAATGTGAGTCCTAAGGGAGTGGTAAATGAAATGATGACCTCTCACAGATCCACACTTCAACTCCTAGAACTTGTTAATGTTATAGAAAAAGAGAATCAAGGTTGATCTTGAGATGAGGGGATTCATATAAAGATGGGAAAGGAGATATCTTCCATCCCTTGTTTATTCTCTAAATGCCTACAGCCAGGGCTGGTCCAGGAGAGGAAATCTGTCCTGATTTCCAACTTGCATGGCAGGTACCCAAGGACTTGAGGCATCATCTTCTGCTTACGAGGGCATGTATCAGCCTGGAACTGAGTTGAAAGCAGAGCGGTCAAGCTTTGAACCAGCACTTCCACATGGAATGCCGGCATCACAAGTAGTGTCTCAAATCACTGTACCAGAGCTCCTCCCCAAGACAAGGAGGATATCCCACATTACCGAATACCCTTCAGAGGGAAATAGGGGGAGGAGAAGTCATACTCCAAAATTGAAAGGTGGAAGCTTCCTGCCAAGTCATGCCCTATGAGGCAGTATTGGGAGCTCAGGTGGTTAGGTTTCTCGCACCCTTAGGGGAGACGTGAATGGAGTCCCCAGCTTCTGAACCCAAGCCCCTGTGAGCATTAGGAAATACGAACCAGTGAATAACAGTCTCTCCTTCTCTATCTCACTCTCTCTGTGTCTCTGTGTTCTCAAATAAATAGTTTTGAAAGAATTATTTGTTAAGTAACAAAGGAAGGTAGAAGCAGGTCACAAACTCCTCATCCAGTAAAGAACATGGCTGGCACTTTGATCTGCATCCAGGAAGACCATTGTGAACTTAATGACTTCTAGAACGATAAGATAATAAATTTATATTTTGTTCCACCCAATTGACCTGTGATAGCTTATTAAATTATGACAGAGAGTAAAGTAGGATCTCACCAGAAAAAAGTTGAGTCAAGAACACAGTGTTTAACTGAGTACCAGTTGTGGTCTAGGTGCTATATCAAGTGCATCATGATATAAGAGAAGAGTTCTTTCTTGAAGTGAACAACTATCTCCTAAACTGCCAGTGATGGCCATTTATAGACTTTGGAGCAGTGGCTTTGGAGTTAGCTGATAAACAGTTATAACAAGAATGATGTTACAATATAGATTAAAATACTTCGTGCTTCAAAGTCTAGGAAACAATGAAGAGATTGTATGAAATCAGTCCTGTAGACTACGAGTCCCAGTGCCAACTCTACCTGAACAACTGGAAGTTCTATTTTTCATCCTATATTCAAACACTTTTATATTGAAGTCATTAGCTTTACTTGGAAACTGCTTGCTCTTCCAGGTGCACTGTTTTTGTTCATGGTTCAATTGTATTCTCAATATGGAAGCTTGAAACTTTGCTTTGAAGATTTATTTTATTTTTATTGGAAAGCCAGATTTACAAAGAGAAGGAGAGACAGAGATAAAGATAATCCATCTGCTGATTCACTCCCCAAGTAGCTGCAATGGCCAGAGCTGAGCCAATGGCCAGGAGCCAAGAGCTTCTTTCAGGTCTCCCACATGGAATACAGGGTTCAAAGGCTTTGGGCCGTCCTTCACTGCTTTCCCAGGCCACAGCAGGGAGCTGGGTGGGAGGTGGACCAGCCAGGACATGAACCAGTGCCAATATGGAATCCTAGTGCTTGCAAGGTGAGGATTTAGCCACTAGGCCAAGATGCTAGGCCCAGCTTGAAACTTCTAAGCCATCCACTACCCAATCTTCCTACACTCCACCAGTGACCATACCCTACAAGCATGATTTTCTGATATCTTTCCTTTTTTTTTCACTTTATTTTTTTCATCTACCGAGAGCACTACCATCTGCTAGTTCACTCCCCAAGTGTTCACAAGAACAAAGCTTGAAAGCTGGAACTCTGTCTGAGTCTAACACTTTGGTGGTTAAACACTCAAATGCTTGAGCCTTTCCTGCTGTATCCTAGGCTGTGCGTTAGCATGAGGCTGGGGCAGAAGTCAGGAATCAGATTGAAACCCAGGCTCCCCAGTGTGAATGTGGATATTCCATGCAGGGTCTTAACATTTGGGCTGAACATCTGATCTGGTTTGAAAAACTTTTTCTGGACCTATCAGTACCCATAGCATTGAACCTCAAGCCGTTGTCTGTGTGGCTGTTCCTAGTGAATGGAGATCTTCCTTCCCGTCATGATTTTCCGTGAACTGTCTTTGCTCTTCTCCTTCTCTGAACTCCTGCCGCCCTGTGTCTTGAAGCACTCAGTACTTCCTGAAGAAACTCTTTGTTCGTGTTTGCCCACACTCTCCCTCCCTTGCTCCCTGACTCACTACTGCTGATCTCACTGCTGTTGGCCTTGCTGTTGAAATGACTTTCCCTCAGTTGAAAGTGACCTTTGTTTTGCAAATCTCGGGTTCTGTTTTGAACCAGCTTTCTACTTGGCCTCTCTGTGACCTCAACTCATAGATAACTGCTTTTTCTTGAACTCCAAACTACCTCTGCTAGCCTGCATGTTATTTTCAGCTTCTGGTCACCATTCAGCGTCTTCTCCGCTGCCCTTAATGACAGCTTCCATGGATCTAATGTACATCATCACAATGCTTCACATAAGAAATATTTCTTCTCTAAGAATGAGATCTAAGTAGAGTTTGAAGAAGAGAGTACTAGCATTTCTCAACTCCCCGATTATTGGAATTTTGTATTTCTAAAAAGTTACACTAGCATTACATTGCAGAAAGGAATTCAAACATGACAAGATGTCTTTTTAAAAAAGTCATCATTTAAACAAAGAGGTAGTAATTCGTTTTTTAAAGATTTATTTACTTATGTAAGAAAGGTAGATATACAGAGAGGAGGAGAGACAGAAAGAAAGATCTTCCATCCGCTGACTCACTCCCCAAGTGGCCGCAAGCGGCCGGAACTGAACCTATCTGAAGCCAGAAGTCAGGAGCCTCTTCTGGGTCTCCCACACAGGTGCAGGGTCCAAGTCCCTGACTGCCCTTCCAGCCCACAAGCAGGGAGCTGGATGGGAAGCAGGGCCTCTGGAGATACAAACCGGCACCCATATGGGATCTTGATGCATGCAAGGTGAGGACTTTAACTGCTAGGCTACTACACCAGCCCCAGAAGTAATAATGATATGTATCTATGGGATACCAGGTAATGCTAATATGGAATGATTAATTTAGATATCACCTCTCTTATTTATTTCTGGAAGATGTTATGCTTAGCTGTGAGATTTGTTATAAATGCAAATCAATTTGGAGACATGTAATATTTACTTATCAGAATTGGGTGAGACGTCTATGGCATCCACCATTGACAATGACCACCAGACACTAAACAGCAAAAGAAATGTCTCTTAACAAACATTATGCTAAAATAGCAAATTGCTATCTCTTCCGTCTTAATTGAATCAAGACACAAAATGCCAATTAATTTTATGAATAAAACTCTTTCATCACTAAGTTGTATTGAGCCTTGAAAAATAACTTCTTTTTCTTTTTTTTTGAAAAATAACTTCTTTTGTGTCTTTTTTATGTGGGTTGCACAGCAACTTGCTTGAAACAAAAGTAATTTAAATGAAATCAGTCTTTTTAGATTTGTGAAAATATATTAAAAGTTATCCTCTTTGGGGCTCAGCACAATAGCCTAGCAGCTAAAGTCCTCACTTTGTGTGTGCCAGGATCCCATATGGGCGTTGGTTCTAATCCCGGCAGTCTCACTTCCCATCCAGCTCCCTGCTTGTGACCTTGGAGGGCTGTTGGGACAGTCCAAAGCCTTGGGTCCCTGCACACTCCTGGAGGAGGCTCCTGACTCCTGGATTCGGATTGGCTCAGCTCTGGCTGCAGCTGCTTGGGGAGTGAATCATCAGATGGAAGATCTTTCTCTCTTTCCTCCTCTCTGTATATTTTCCTTTCCAATAAAAACAAATAAAATCTTAAAAAAGAACCTTATCATTCTCAGTTTAAAAAATTAACAAAGGAAAGTTACCAGAGAAATCATATTTCACAGTTGAATTAGACTATGTCAAGTCTCTCAGCTCTTCTTGCTATGTCATTTTACCTACTTATTAAATTACAAGTTACTTATCTGCATTGTCAGACATTTCTTTCACTAGCAAGTAAGCTACAATTATCTGGTCGAATAGGAAATACAGATTTTTTTTTTTTAAATTACTCTATCTGTACTGTAAGATCTATGTTAAACATTTCTTGCTTTAAAAAAAAATACAGAAATAACACCTTCACTATCCTGGCCTGCACAAGAACTGGGTGAGTTCAGGCATGTCATGATGAAAATTTCTCTTGTTGATGCATTAGGATACAGTTTCCAGTGACTTGGAACATTGGAAGTACCACTTCCAGTCCCTGCGTTTGCATTTGGAAACTTAGAGACCACATTCCTCACCACTGTGCAAGTCACAAGGTTTCTCTTTCTATAGCCATCATTGTTCTATCATAAAATTTTATTTGGGCAGAGAGAAAGCAAGCATATCTCAGATACACTGGTGCCTACCTAAATTCCAGTACAGAAACTTTCAAACCTTGTAAGAGAAATGAAAGACATTAAAATGGTGGTAAGTATAAGAACAAAACCTTTATAAATTCAACTGAAAGAAAAATTTCAAGCTAGGAAGACTTCAAAGCCATTTTCCAGTCAGATTAATAAGAAAAAAAAATAAATTATTCTGATAGCTAGTCAATCAATTAGAAGCATAAAAGAAACTTCCATGTGATGCCCAAGTTCCCAACTAAATATTCACTCAGGTGAGACTTTGGTGACTTAACCAAACTGAAGCCAGCACACCTCTCCAGATACAGACATGGGACTGGATATGGACTCTCAATGAGCCGCCAAAACTCGCTGACCTTATTGCTCCCATGAGTTTCAACAATGTGTGGAGGCAGATCTGTGTATATCTACATCTGCATGGATATAGACCAAATATCCATATCATCTGACTTACAGGAAGCATGGCATTGTGAAGCAGACCAAAAGAATGGTCTATAATAGATGCTGCCAGGTTAGCTGGATAAACTTAAGAAAAGAGCTGTTCTAAATGTTATCTCAAGCTTCTCACAAGTATCAGTTCCAAATGAATCATGATCAATATAGAATATAAAATAAAAATTGCATGTTTTAATATAAAAGATAAGTAGACATCTTTGTAACTATGAAATAGGTAGGCTTTTAAAATGGACATAAAAACATCAAACCAGAAGAAACAGAATTAAAATGAAGATGCTTTGTTCAGAAGACACCATTACAAGGCATAAACAAGGGGCTTACCTGTAACCAATAAAAGATTCATATCCAGAAATATAAAAATCAATAAAACAATAGGAAAGGAGGGCTGACCATTCAAGAAGAAAACAGGAATGATTTGAAATGCTGCATCATTTTCAGAGTGGCTGACATCATCAGAAAGGTACTGAAACTTCAGAACTTAGATTCCAAAATTAACTTATTTTATTTCCTACCCTTGTCTCCACGTCCTTTACTGTGTAACCTGGTAGTACTGAGTGACTCCAGTCTTAGCTGGATGGTGTCTCACGTTAATCCATTGAGTGTTAGCAAAGGCCATGCAAATAAGGCTTTGTGACGCATTTGCCCAGTTGGAGTTGTTTGTTGTTGCAGCTGTGTCACTTCTGCTGCGTCCGCTGGAGAATGAGAGAGATGCAAAGTGGAAATGAATAAACCCAGTCACTGCAGCTGCAGCCAGCCTAGACGAGCTGACCAGCAGTGGACACTCTTTCATGGGAATAACCCCAGCCAAGAGGAGCAGAGCTGCCAAATCACCTCCACCTGACTCCATATTGAGCTCAGCACATGGTTGTTGTGAAATGCCATTGACATTTTGTGATTGGTTGCCGCGCAGCATTATTGTGGCAGCCGATAATTGATAAAAATTACTCACTGGAAACTTACAAATAATAACTCCATGTGCTTGAACTATATTCACACTAAAATCGGTGGAATGGTAAAGGTGGAAATTACAAGTATTAAGAGGACTGTGCAGCAATCAGATCTTTCATACATCTGTAATTAAGTCACTTTGGGATCTGCATGTGAACTTGTAGCTCATACTCTATGACCAAAAATTTCATACCAAATAGAAGTGTGAAGCATGCTGATAACAATAAATGGACTAAAATGTTGATATTAGAGTATCTGTTGTAATAAAGAAGCAGGAACCACTCAAATGTATGAGTAAACAAATTGAGATACGCCCACACAATGAACTACTTTGTAGCGCTGAGGATAGACAACTACATATATGCTGTAGGATATGGGTTAAAATGAATGCATATAATGTTAGCAGAATAAGCTAGACATACATTAAAGAATACATAGTATGTGGTTCATTTGTATAAAAAACAAAATAATAATGATAAAAAAAAAAAACATGAAGATTTAGTCAGTGCCATTGGAAGTCAAGAGAGTGCCTGCTCTGAGTGCTTGGGGGGAGGACAGCTTACAGAAGAGAGTGGGGTCATTTGGGGACAAACAAAATGTTTTCCTTTTTATGTGTCTACTGCTTATGCCACAGTGTTTCATTTGTAAAACATCACTGCCCTGAACTTGCACACTCCCCTGCGTGTGTTTTACAT
The DNA here is from genome assembly GCF_030435755.1 of Ochotona princeps. Classification (NCBI taxonomy): domain Eukaryota; kingdom Metazoa; phylum Chordata; class Mammalia; order Lagomorpha; family Ochotonidae; genus Ochotona; species Ochotona princeps. Next base: position 6,718,976 of record NC_080858.1, read on the forward strand.
GTCAATGAAAAGGTCTTTAAAACCAAAATTTTAAAAACTGTCCAAGGTTTATCCCCCAAGAGGGGAGTTTAAAATGGAGTTCAAAAATGCTTCTACGAGTTAGTTGCATTGAGCAGAAAAATGCCAGATAGTAGACACTCAAACAACGCAGTTCATTTCTGCATCTGAACAGTATTGAGGAATAAGCAGCTCTGAAAATGTCTCTTGCTGCTTTTCCATTCCCGTGTGGTATGGTCTTGGCTGACTGACTGAGCTCCAGTTGGCATGACCGGACAGCAAAAACAGGGAAAAGGAAGGGATATATTTGTGTCCTTTATTTAAACTTCCAAAAAACTGTGTGTGAAATTTCTGCCTGGATCCCATTAGCCACGGCTAAATTAAAAGGCTGTGTCTCCTTGCAAGACCTGAGGAGTGTTATCTACATTCAGGTGGCTACTATGTTTGTCAAAAAAGATAAAAAAAGAGCGGATGTTGCCGCCTCCTGGAAGTCTGGCTTCTCCTGAAGCCCTCCCTCAGCTCACTCTCTTTATTTCCATGTGTTGCAGGAATATGTGCTCCTTCCTGACAGGATTCCGAGGTCTTTTTTAAAGATTTATTTTATGGGAAACACAGATTTACAGAGAGAAGGAGATAGAGAGAGAAAGATCTTCTGTCTGCTGGTTCATTCCCCAAGTGGCCACGACAGCCTGAGCTAAGCTGATCAGGAGCCAGGAGCCTCTGCCAGGTTTCCCACTTGGGCACAGGGCCACAGAACTTTGGGCTGTCCTCCACTGCCCTCCCAGGCCACAAGCAGGGAGCTGGATGGGAAGTGGAGAAGTCTAGGACCATGAACTTTGTCACATCACATGGGCTTGTGGGCCTGGCTTTGTTAAACACAGACTCTGTCACGTGGTATCACCCTGGGAAGCTTCCGTTCCAAGCCTCCCAAGTCACATCCGTCTTGTTCCATCTCAGGCTGCATCAGTCTGTCCTGATGGCTTTTGGCAACAGACAATCTGTAAATGAATGAATGTGGCTTTATTTCAAGGAAACGTTATATCCAAAATCAGTATAAGAACTAAGTTGCTACGTGGACCACAGCTTGCTGTGCTATGCTGCAGCTGCTTCAGTCAGTACGACCCTGTGTTACAGGTTCAGACTTACAGACAGTGGCCAATGAATACTGACTAAAAGGCATAAGTAGTGAGAACATGGGTGTAGTAGTTTAGGCACCACTTAGAATGGCCAAATGCCATGATGTATCCGGTTTGGATTCCATCTCTTCTTCCCATTCCAGCTTGTGCTCATATGCACCCTGGGAGGCAGCAGAGGATGATTCAAGTACTTAGCTCACACTGAGTTTCTACTTCCTAGTTTCAGCCTGGTCCAGCTCCAGCAGTTATGGATATTTGGGAGTAAACTAGCAGATTGCAGTGTTTCTCTCTCTCTCTCTCTCTCTCTCTCTCTCTCTCTCTCTCTCTCTCCATACGTGTGTTTGAGTATCTTTCTGTATTTCTCTGTCTTGCTGACTTTCAGAGAATTTTTAAGTAGTAATATTTAAAAAAAAAGACTTTGGGAAATGCAAATCTTCATCATTGAATTTGTTCGAAGAAAAACTTAAGTTAAATGTCATGAAGATGGTACAAAGTTGAAGGGGAATGGAGTGGAAAAAATGGGGAATTGCATATGTGCAGGTGTGTCTGTTTGCTTGGTGGTCAAGGAAAACTGAGAATTATCTTTCTCTCTCTATATGTATCTATATTTATGCATGCCTGCCGGGGTTGGTTGGGGGTTGCAGGGGTTGCAGGGTAACTTTATAGTTAGAAAACACCACTGATAATCTTTGGAAGGATGGTGTTTCTCCCAGTTAGCGAATCTAAAAGTGCTCCAAGCCTTCGACATTGGACAGCACTGTTCCTTCAAGCTTAGTGATCTCTTACATGTCCTCGCTATTCCCTCTCTGAAAGTGGTCCAGGGACCTGTGTGCTCCTTCTCCTGGCACTGCACAAACAGAACAGGAGAAGACCTTAATGAAGACAGAAAACATTTTTCCATTTATTTTGCTTTTAGAAATATACTTGGAAGGGCTGCTGCCAGAGTTGTACTCTGTCAAAGAAACCATAATCCAAAATATGAACCGTTTTTCAATGGTAACCAACTGCATTTTGTATTTTCATAGAATTACTTTATTTCCGTAAAAAACAGAATTTCCATTTTTCCAATCAAGGAGCTGAGTTTCTAAAGCTTCCTGTGGTCTATTTACGTTTCCTACAGTAACCTTCTTAGGCAAGAGACCAAGGAAAATAGGAAACTTTTTTATTTCATTTTTCGTTTTTAAAGGAGCCTCTATATTTTCCTGACCTTGCTGAGGGCTCAAAAGCAACAAGCATCAAATGGAATTTAGTTACAAATTAGCAGACACCTCTTTATTACAAAATTATTGTTCATTTTCAGTTGGACCATCACCGCTGGCCATAAACTCTGCTTTGGATACTAACATTTGCTTTTCAAAAGCAATTAGAGAAATGAGACACGAACAAATCTACACATCTGTGAACACAGAGAAACCGGATGATACTGTTTCTTGGGGTGGGAGGGTGCCGTGTTATTTAGTACTTTTATGTAAGAGAGAGAAAGAGGAACACTCATCATTCCTCTCTGGAGATGGGCTAGGACCAGAGGAACCTGAAACGTGGCTCAGGTCTGTCACACAAATGGCAGTAATCTCATTTCTTCATCACTGCTGGCTCACAAGGTTGGCATGGACAAAAAGCTGGGATCAGAGAAAAGAACCCAGTCCAGATCCTCCAATATGGAACGGGCATATTTAAAAAATTTTCATTTTGTTTATTTGGAAGGCAGAATTAGAAGGAGAAACAGAGTATGGCTAAGTTTTAATTCTTTTTTTTTAATATGGACAGAAAAGAATGGAGTGTTTGTAGTGACTAGCATCTCAAGAAAATAATCCTGACTCAAAGAAATCCAACACTTTATCGCTGGGATACAGGGGTGGTTTAACATTCGTAAATCAGTAAATGTGATATACCACATCAATAAATTGAAAAATAAAAACCATATGATCATCTCAACTGATACAGAGAAGACGTTTGATGAAATCCAACACTTAATGATAAAACCTAAAAATATAGGAATAGAAGGAATATTCTATAATACAATCAAAGCAATATATTAAAAAACCCAATGCCAGAATCATACTAAATGGGGAAAGACTGTAAGCATTTCCACTAAGAACTAGAACTAGACAAGGGTGTTCACTTTTACCACTGCCATTCAGTATAGCACTGGAAATCCTTACCAAAGCTATTTGGCAAGAAAAACAAAAAACGGGAATTCAAATCAGAACTGAGGAATTAAAATTATTACTGTGTGCAGATGACATAATTCTCTATGTATGAGAACCAATCAAGAGACTTGGAGGGGAGGAGGAAAAGAGAGAGAGAGAGAGACTATTGGAATGTAAATCAATGGCATTAATATACACAAAAACTCCATGGCTGAGAAAGGAATTTTAAGTACAGTCCCCTTTACCATAGCAGGGAGGAATCTTAAATAACTTGAACTTAAGCTAGCCAAAGATGTAAAAGACCTCCTTAAGTAAAATTACAGAACATTAAAAAATTAGAAGAAAACATCAGAAGAAGGAGGTATTTGCCATGTTCCTGGATCAGCAGAGTCAACATCATCAAAATATCTGTATTACCAAAATTTATAAAAAGCTTCAATACAAATCCCAACGGCATTCTTCTCAGAAATAGAAGAGATGATACATAAGTTCATCTGGAAACACAAGAGACCAGGAATAGTGAAAGCTATCCTAAAGAATAAATAAGTTTCTTCAAGAAGGCTTTTTATTTTCTTTTTCATTTCTTCAGTGACACATTGGTCACTCAGTACCATGTTATTTAACTTCATCTTGTTATCAGTTTTCTGGCTTTTTTCCTATTTATTTTGCTTTATGGCTTTTCAGTTAAGGGGATGTATAGTAAGTGGGTAATAGAGATTATTATATTCAGAGATGCATATAATACAGTATGCATCTCTACTTCCAAATCAAAGATGTAAACCTAATGAAATTGTTAAATATATCTTACCAATAGGATACTGGACTCTCTTCTGTTGTCCATGCCTACACTATCAGGATACACTTAAATAGCAGAATTATAGACTTAGGACTGATTTTGAAGGACTGTCCTATTGTAATAATATAGAGGATATCTTTTGGGGAAAGAGATTTGGGGAGGGGATAGCAAGATCCCAGAGCCTATGGTGCTGCACCATAAAGTAATAAATTAACCTTAGAATGTGATTCACAGAGATCAGTGGATGAATACCTATTAATATGTGAAAGCAACAAATGGATATGTTGAATAATGAAACCCTGTAAATTACTCTCAACTAAGAAGAAGAAAAAGTAACAAAGGCACAAAAGAGAGAATATAACTGAACTTAGAGAACTAAGACAAAGCCATTCCATGAAAGTCAAGTATTAGACATCTTTGAAATAGGAAGACATATCAGAGGCTTTAGAATATCCTTAGGATAAAAAGCCATGGGTGGTACCACCCACCTGGCCTTGATTATATGAAATCACTGGATATGAAAGTGTGGGGTCAGGGCCAGCATTGTAGCATGGCTATAAAACTACTGCCTTGGACTCCTGCATCCCATAAGGGTGCTGGTTCACGCCCTCTCTGCTTTGCTTCCAGTGCAGCTCTCTGCTAATTAATAGCTTGGGAAAACCAATGGAGGATTATCCAAATATTTGGGCTCCTGCCTCTCATGTAAGAGACGTTGATGGAGGTGTTTTGGGCCTAACTCAGCCCTGGGAGTGGGCTAGCAAATAAAAAGATCTTTCTCTCTTTCTCTCTCTCTCTCTGTCTCTCTCTCTCTCTCTCTCTCTCTCTCTCTCTCTCTCTTTGTGTATGTTGTGTGTGTTTCCCTTTCTCTTAATTCTTTCAAATAAATAAATCTTAAAGTGGGATGATGACAGTCAGGCACACTGATCTAAAATCTAGCATCATAGATTCTAGTTTTACATGATATTGAGAATTATTTTGGTGGATAACATATGGGTCAAGGACCACAGAATCCTGACACTGAATTGCAGTGCTTTCAGCTGAGAAGACAACCCTCTGGGTTACATAGTGAGGCAGGCAAGCTTGTTCCATAGTGCAGGCCACCCCAGCAGCACCCACCCTGAGGCTCCACACTCTAGCTCCTCATTGGGGTTCTTTCTCCACTAGCAGTTGTCACTGTTAAGCTTTTCAATTACATCTCTATATTCATCTTCATAAAGGAAATTATTTCATTTGGTTTCCCATCAGAATTAGCAGAAACTGTTTATAACAGCTCCCAATATTGCAGAAAGAAGGTTAGGGAAAACACTCACAGAACAGCCATGACAATCCACAGGAGAAAGAGAAACTGCTCCTAGAACGTTCCTTTTGTTCTGCTATGTTTTTTCCTTGGGGCCACTGAAGGAGTATCTTGCTAATTTGAGTTGTAAGAAATACCTCCACTTACAAATGTCTGTCTGGAGACCTCTGAAACATAACCTTGGATCTGTGGTTTCTGAGTATCTCATCAAGGTATTTTTGTATGCATATTCTCAACTGTATTATCTTAAGATACTCTTTCAAAGAAACCCTATGGGAATGCTACAATGTCAAATCAGTTTTGAACAAGCTGTAAAAATATAAGGCAACACTGTGTGTTAAAACATCACTTGAGGACATCCTGGGCACTAACCAGGCCTTTAAATAATGGCAGCTACCACAAAAAGTGCTATTTAAACTTCATTCTTTATTAGTTAATTCTTAGTATTTATACAGAGAGTGAGAGATAGGTTGCTTTGGGGGATCTGCACTGAATACACACCAGTTGTAACATGAAATGTTCAATGAAAAGATGGTTATGAGGGCAAAGTCTTGTGGAAGAGAAGCTATTTCTTGTTATATCTTATCAAACTATATTATGAATCTATAGATAAAATCTTTTATGCAAGTTATGCCTGCCTCCTAGACCAGCTCAGTGTCAACCATGCCTTCTAGGCTAGGTCATTGTCAGTCTCTGTCTGGTACCCAGGCCAATGCCAGTTACTTTGGTTTGCAGTAGAGCATACCTCCAAGGTGTGATTTTGTCTCTGACACATCTCTAAAGCATCAGACCAAGACAGCAGCTTTGCCTCAAATTGCACCTGTTTCCCTGTCCTGGTTCCTCTGCATCTTCTTCAGCTTCATTTGGACCACTTCCCTACTAAGTGACTTGTATACAAATCCTGGCCATGAGATCTGCTTCTGTGAAACCCAATGAAAATTACCTCTTCACGTGCGTTGCCATAGTACAATTGTGACAACAGTTCTTTTTCTCCATCACAGAGACTATTTTAATGTTTCCTTATCATACCTAAGGCCTTCTGGGGCATAGCAACCACATGAAATATTTTTATGTCCTCAAGGCCTGGATCAGGTGAGCAGTAATTATTAAACAAATAAAGCACTTATTAAAAAATTATGTGCATGACAAAGTCATTATTAAAATAGAAGAGTGGAGCAATTCATATGGAGAGTATGTGGGTCAGACATAATGTAAGATTGGATTCCTTTCATTGAGGGAACTTGAGGCAAATTGGATTTATAAACTCAAGCCTTAGTTTTGAGAGTAAAAAGGCAGAGACCTCAGTATATACAACATGTACAATCTCCTAGTTCCTTATTAATAGAGTAAATTAGCTCCAGTCTATCAAACATGTAAGATATAGAGCAACTAACCTAAGATATAAAGCAGCTAACCTCAAGTAACTGTGTTTATTTGGCAGAAACAGAGAGAATGTGCTTATCTCCCATTTGTCTTCTCATCTACGACGAAACTGAAGCATGACCTAGAAGCATGAGTAGCAGGGACTACCAGTTACCATAACCCTGCCTTTCCAAGATCCACATTAGCAGAAAGTTGTAGTCTGTCAGCTGTGAATACCAGATATTCAACCATGGGCCAAAGGCAGCTTAGCTGCTATGTTCAACATTACACCCTTAAACTAAGACACTGCGGTAATTAAAGAGAGAATGGATGTTCGTGGTCAGCTAGTCGTGTCTACAAATGACTTCAAGCCCCAGATCCCCAATGATCTCGAAGACACCGCACAGCCTCCTTCTCCAGTCTTGCTCTATTTTGCTCCATGCTCTTTGCATTCCTACCACATTATTTCACTTATTCCGATATAATTTGTTGATATATTGAACACTCCACAAAAGCAGAACATTTTGTCTGTTTTAGAGCCACTACATCCCCATTGCCTTGGAAAACATAACAGCATTTAACCCCCAACAGCTTGCAAAGTAAATACTTGAGCTCAATTCCTGTGCTGGCAATCTAGTAAGTCAAACTTTATTTGTGTTGCATGAGTGATGTTCTTGGGCCTGAATGCTTACCAATGCCCTTTTCCTTGTACTTATCCAGTATGGATTCCTAACATTCTCCTCTGCTATACTGCCAGCATCATCTCCCAGATGCATCATAGTCTCAGATGCTCAGGACTACTCAACATACAGTCTCCCCATTGTACCAAAGTCATCTTGTCTTACATAATAATTGATCGTGTTATTTCTTTGTCTAAAATATTTCAGTTGATCTGATGCCCTTAATATTAAAGCCACAATTTTAAATCTGACCTGAATGACCATAGTTTTTTAACTCTTATCCTATGCAGCTTCACTTAGTAACTTTAATGAATTTAATTGTCCCCTTATATCTAATCTCTGATTGCTTAAATGTGCTGTTTTCTCTCTTTGGAATGCTCCATTCATTGACTCCCACAATCTCCAACTTTTCCTTTTTCTTGTTCACTCACATTTATGTTTCAGATCTCAGTCGAGAGTCTGCCTAAGCAGTCATGCCTGAATCTCAAGTGTATCAAAGGATATTACCAACAAAATGAAAATATAGCTAACAAAATGGGGGGAAATATTTGAAAAATTTACATTCAATAAAGGCCTAGTATTCAAAATACGTTAAAACTCTTGAACAGGAAAAAGACAGTTGGTTTTTTTAAGTAGGCAAGTACTCAGATTTTGCTGTAAAAAAGTTATACAGATGAAAAATCACTGATATCATTAGTCATTAGGTAGATGCAAATCAAAACCACAATGTGATACCACTTTATTCTCATTAGGATAAATATAGTTTTTAAAATAACCTGGATTGGAGACAGTGTGAAAATTTTGTAGCATTGCACATTCCTGATAGAAGTGCACAATAGTTTTGCTACTGTGGAAAAGAATCTGATAATTTCTTGAAAAATATCCATAAAATTATCTTATGACCTATACATTTCATTTCTAAATATATACCCAAAATGATACAAAGCAAGTACTCACAGAAACACTCCTCCATGCAGGCTTATGGCACATGGAACAAATCACAGTGGCCAAAAGAAGAAAGCAGTTCCAATATCTATCAGCAGGTGTATGGACACACACATTATGGGATATTACTGTGGGTTTTGACATGCTGTTGCACTTGACTTTATTGTTCTGTTTAGAGCAAATTTCCATGTGTTAATGTTATAGTGTTAAAGACAGCTTGAATACTGTATAACAGTATATATCCCAAAGGTCAAGAATTGGTGAAAATAATGACCCAGAAAGATCAAATATTATAAAGTCTTCACATACAAAAATCAATGTATGTTCGAGGGAGGATTATCTTCCGAATAATTGCTCCTCATATCCTTGTACCAACACCACACACCATCTAATCTTTTCTTCCAACTCTGGGAAGAACACTTGCTTTCTATATTAAAATGCCAGTCATTGACTTTGAAAAATATTACTTATACAGGAATTTTTCAATTTGTTCAATTGATTTTCTTTTCTATCTGTGGAAAACTGTGTGACTTGGGCTAAGATGGAATAAATTGTAATTTCCCATTAAAATAAATGAGAATTACTTCTTTTCCCTGCTTCCAAGTTAATAACAGGGTAGGGGCATGGCAATGAATTGGTCATAAGGTCAAGGGCAAGGTGTCTCAGTTTATCTCTTCTACTAGACTGTGAACTCAATTGCCCGACTCAGAGTTGCCACTCAGTAAGGTTTCCTGAATATTTTTAAAGATTAATTAAAACTAACAAATTTAACTGCCTATAAGAACTGAGTAACTAGAAAGAAGATTGAGACTAAATGCACGAGAAACAGCACATAAGCATTGTACTTTAGTGGATAAATTATCTCTCATGGGAGCACAGGCTGGCTATTATAAAACCATTCTATGTATGTCATACAATTGGCCAAGTAGGAAATAGATGTGAGGATGTGGTTTCAGTAACAGTGTAATCAGTGCTCGCTCCTTGTTCTCATCTGCTGAAGATGACACACCCAAACAATGCTCTTGAACACATTCAGCGAAGGGATTATTTTCAAGATGAGGTCAGAACTGAAGAAAAGAAGAGAAATAAATTCAGCAACAGACCAGCAGCATCAGTGAACTGTAGTTGCAGACGGGCAAAGAAATCCCAGATGTGTAGCTGAGGCTGAGGCTGTGGAGAGGACCACTGACAGAAGCTATACCTTCATTTGAAGAATGAGCCAAGCATATAGCCTGGCTGGAAAGGAAGTTGGCTGAAGGAAACGTACTGCAGACTTTCTTCCCAACTATACCCTCCTGTTGGTGGCCCTCATTGGTAAAGTGCAAGTGAAAGAGAATAAGATAACACTCCTGATGAATTCCAGATAGCTCCATCTCTTAATCTCAGATAAATGTGGGGAAGGGTGGAGTGCAGATGTAGCCAGAGAATATTAAGCACACTGTTTTTGGGGGACATAGAAAAATGGGTTGAGTACACCAAAGACCAATTTCACCTATTGAATAATTTCTACAGCTACTTAGTCCTATTAATTTCTGTATCTGGATAAACAAGTGCTTTAAAAGGTGTGTTATATGTTCAGTGGTCACATTGATGAGGCATAATACATAAATGGTTAAATATGTGATTGTGTGATATTAAATATTAAAGGAACCTTTGTCCCACTGGATTTTTCCACTGACAGACACTGAATACCATTCTGCAATTTAATCCCATGAGGTCTTAATAAAAAGGCAAAGTCTTTTCATGACCCTTAACAAAAAGAAAATCTGAGCTTTCATAAAAAGCTTCAAAACTTACTTAAACTTTTTACTCACCATAAAGGTCTAGCTGAGTATTCATTTATGCTCCCATCCTTGTTTTTGCCCAAGGGTGGGTGGGGTGAGGTGGAAGAAGCTAAGCTGCTTAAACTGATCTCTTCAATAAAAACTGGGGACGTTGATCAGTTTTCTAATATTTCAAAAATGTCTCACAGCCTAAGTTTGGTCTCCAAAGAGTTGAAGTTGAATGTTGCTCAGCATTTAAACTGAATCACCACTTGTTTTTAACCAACATTGTTTTTGTTTCAGTCAATTGCCCTTTAAAAACTAAACTCTAAGGAGAGTTTGAATTTCAAAAGTAACAATTGCTCTTTCTGTACTATTCAGACTTCTGATTCTCTTCTTCTAGTTTGGCTAGCCTTTCGTTTTTCCCCTGCTCCTTGTCAGAAAGAAGAAAAAATATATCTTAATTGTGTGAAATTATCTTGACTCTTGTCACTTGAAACTTACCTACTTGCTTATATTCTATTTCCAACCAAATAGAACAACAGATGCATTCAAGTAGAAAAATGTAACATCAACTCATTAGGATGCTTTCTTCAAAAAGCAGAATTTTGCTGGTGCCTCTACTTATACAATTAATTATAATTAAAGACAGTTGGTGTCCTATATGCACTAGGACTTTCTTTGCTGTATATGACTATTGATTTGAGATATAATGTATAATGCCTGTTGCATTAAGCATATTATCATAATTACCAATCAGTGTCTGTGCAGATTTTTGAAGAATTCCACAAGTTTTTTCAGACATTTGTGGAAACTGTAAATTATTTGAGAGTATTTATAAGGCTATGTAATATGGTTAGAATTCTCAGCTTGATTCAGATCTGCGGTCTGCATGAATGACCAGTTTGCTGGGTAACCATCTTGACTTCCAGGATCCTTAATTTTCTTGTTATAATGAAATGGAAACCACACGCTCTTTCTAGGGAAATTACAAAGAAAAGCACAAGAAAATAAGAAATGGGAAGCTTATGAAAAAGAAGAATTGAAACTCAATTCAAATAAGTGTTCCTCATTTTTAAACGCACAGGAAAACAACCTAAAGAACTTAAAAAAAAAATAGTAGGTGCCCAAACTGAACCAGACATGAGGTAAACCAGAATAACTGGGGCAGATCTGATAATTGGATTTTTTCAACTTTTCAGTCAACTAATTATTCAGTAAATATTAAATATAAGTAGAATATTTATAGACAGTTTTATATTAAAACTGTTTTTATCTTAAACCAGTTTCATATTAAAACTGTGTTTTCTAGACACAAACTAGAAAACACAGTAATCAGTCTAGTAGAAGAAGACTTTCATTAAAAAAGTAGCATCATGAATGGCTTTGGAGATCATTTGCCCAGAAAAACAATTAAACTAGTAAAAGTAATTTAAAAAATCATTTAAAGCCTCTGAAAAGTGCTGAAAAGACATACAACAAGAAACTCCACCAACTGCTAGTGAGAACAGAAAGAATCTGTCAATTTAGCCACAATCTTCCACCTCCCCAACCTTAAATGAATAGCTGAACTGCAGTGGATTAAACATCAAAAACATGCGGCACTCTCTCCCTACCCCAGTCCAGAGACAGACTTTCTCCCCGGGAGAAGCATACATCTAGTGTTACCTTCTTACTGTGTTGCAGAAGCTCTTCTTCCAGCTAGTGCAGCTCCGAGGTCTGGATTCTTCGCACCCGGACTCATTTGTGAATTGATAGCACTATCCTAAGTGTAAGTTCAGACCTAGAGTGCCACTGTCTCGCCTCAATGAAGGACACAGGCTGCATGCTAGAGCAGAGAAGCCCTGGAGACCAGATGATATTAATCGGTACACCTGCTGCTTACAGAACAAGGTTATCCCTCTGAGATTTCTTAGTCCCTGTCCTCATCGCCTACTGAGCAGTGATGTTAAAGATTTTCACCAAAGAGAAAGGCTGGTTATAAGAAAAGGAAATGATTCTATGACTCTGCCAGTGCAAACAAGGGATCTTAGTAAAACTGACAGCTGACTTCTCATTGGAAACAATGAATTCCAGAAGGTAGTGGATGGTATATGCAGTCAAGAGAACCATCAACAAAGAATCTCATATCCAGCAATACTGTCTTTCGAAAGTGAAGGTGAAATAAAAATGTAATCAGATTAACCAAAGTCTGAATATCTGGTAGCTAAGAAACCTTACTTCAAAGATAGCCTAAGGAAAGTTTTCAGACTGAAATCACATGACATCAAATAAAATTTCAATGTACATTTTCCCTTACTGATTTAAAAAGCTATAATGAAACAGAATCAACAGAGGGAAAAATAGAAAATTTGCAACATGAAGTTAAACAAAATGCTATTGAAAGACCAATGTGTTGTGTGAGAATTGAGAAAGAAAATCAGACTTTCCTGAAGCAAACAATGCTATTGTGTGACTTATGAGTCAGTGAGGAAGTTAATAAGAAAAACAAAAACTGTTTTTTGAACGCATGAAAATAAAAAAAATCAACATCCCCCCAAGATGTCACAAAAGAAGTATTGAAAGGGCTATTGATCTTGTATTTTGCATGGAGGCTTATGGCTTTTCATTTAAAGGGACGCATAGTAACTGTGTGGTAGAGACGATCGCATCCGGATGTGAAAATATCATGCCATGTGCATCTCACTTCCAAACAGAAATGGACTCCCAATGAAACTGTTGACTGTATCTTGACAATAGGATGCTGGACTCTGTGTTGTTGTTTATGCCTACAATGTCAGAATACACTTAAATAGCAGAATGATGGACTTATGACTGAATTGGAAGGACTCCACTATTTTAATGATATGGGGGAAATCGGTAAGGCATAAGCAGGTGGGGATTTGGATAAGATGGAAAGGGAAATTCCAGAGCCTATGGAACTGTATCATGGAATAATAAATAAATAAATGCATAAATAATGCTACAATATAAGATATCAGCAGATTAATTATAGTAAGTGCAATTAAAATACATCATCAGTGAGGATCCTTATAGAAACTTATGGAAAAGGAATTAAAGAGAAGTTTGATTTGGTCCAAGCATCTTTTGAAAACTTGCATAGGAAGTGTATTCAAAATGTTTTGGGATCACACTGGGACACAGCAGGTGATGACTCAAGTATTTGCATCTGTGCCATTCACTTGGGAGACCTGAATGGAGTTCCTACTTGGCCCAGTCCCAGCTGTTGTGGGCATTTAGGGAGTGATCCAGCAGATGGAGGATCTCATTTTGCCTCTTCTCTCTTCTGTCTTCTCTGCCCTCCCCTCTCCTCTTCTTCCTATCTTAAAAAAAAAAAAGTTCAGGGTGGGCATTTAGCTCAGCAGGGAAGAACTAGGATATCCACATCCACACTGGGTATGGCACTCATTGGTGAGCCCTGGCTCCTGATTCTGATTTCCAAGGCAGGACCCTGAAAGGCAGCCGTGGGCAATTGCCATCCAAGAGCAGACTGAGACTGAGTCTCAAGCTCCCAGGTCAGCTCATAGAAAATGCACATTTTGGTAAAGCTATCCATCAATTTCAAAAAAGTTTTTCACCAATATAAGCTTATTTTTTATTTCCATAAACCTTTTGAAACACCCTTTGATACACAGAAACACACACATAGTATTTATCAGGTATACCTGATAAGATCAGTTTTATGTAGGCAGTATTATAAGATCTGCAGTGGCAAATTTACTTATATTTCAGTGACACACAAACTTGCACTTAAATCTTATGAAAGAATTAAATTGAAGCCAACTAGATTATTATACTCACTGCCTTTGATACAATTACTAATTTAAAGTCTCAGAGGATCAATTAAATAGATATATGCAAAGAAAACTTATTTAAAAGTGTAATCTCTACTGCAGTTTTCTAAAGATATAACAATTGCATTGTGTTTACAGAAATAGTTCTAGCCCAGCAAAGAATAAACTTAAACCTAAGAAACTTTAACTAAGGTAAACTTTACTTCAGGTCTCCTAATCTTATCAGCTGTGAACTAAATATCACTAAGTGAACTGTCCTCATGGTTTAACACCAAAATCCTTAATAAGCAAACATGATACATGAAATGATTTTAATACCATTCTGTATCAATCTGTTGTGGTATCACAACAAAGGAAATCAAATGAATTTCACAAACATCCTGGGAAATTAACCTGGTACTCCCACTTATAATATGTGCCCTTGGGAATATCCTTGGATTTTCTGACCCTATTTTCTTCAACTGTAAATGGAACTGGTAACAGTCTACCACAGAGGTTGTTGTGGGAATCAGACAAGACCGTGTATTTGTGGTATGTAAGATGGTATTGGGCTGGACAGTAAATGGTGTTAGGTCAATTTGATAGTGACTTCAGCAACTGGAAGCTACCAGCAGTTTGTGGTACCAGTGGTGCAGGATGCAGGTGGCAAGGTAGTTGTGGAAAGGTGGAAAGGCTGTTCTCTGCCACTCTTCCTGGGCTGGTGGAGGGCCATGTTCTCTTTCTGTGTTCATATAGTCTTCACTCTGTGCACCTCTACATCCTAATTTTTCAGCTTCATAAAAGGCAGCAGATTTGTTGGATCTGGTCCAACTGATGCCCCCATTTTAGCTCTCTTGTTTTTATAAATATCTTGAAGTCACCTTTAGAGGTAATAGGATTAAGATGTCAATATGTTGATTTAGGGGAGGAGGAGTACAATTAAACCTATAGCAGGTGAATTTCATTATCATTCTGTCTGAATATCCTACAAAATGGTGAAAATCATTGTTTTAAGTCAAGGTTAACTTAGAGAGATCTGCTAAGTCTACACAAGAACTGCAGTCTGTTCCCCTAACTCATTCCCCATCTCCCCCGTCCACATACTCTACTCGAGACACCACAAAACCAAGGAAGTCCTTTGTAGATGAGAGTCCCTGCTCAGGGCACTGCTCAGGGCACTTCTCATGGGTCACCTTGGTAAAGGCTGGCCCTAACTCTATTTGTATATGGCTCAACCTCAAACACCAGCTATAGATGAGTTCTTTAATTGAGGCCAAAGAGTGGCATTTGTGGTCATCATCCCCTACAGAAACCTGAAACTACAGCTTCTGGCATACAGACAACTGTGAGTGTGTCTTTGCTTAAAGGTTTCCCTCAGGAAGAGTGAATAAGTCCTTTCATGGGGGAAAATTCATCTTTAGAAAAAAAACTAGGCAACTGTAGCATATATTGAAAATCTGAGCTGTCATACCATCTGTTTATAGAAGTGCCACAGGATCCTAGAGAATTAAAACGTTTGTTCCTTAGACAAAAGTACCCATCACTGTCAAATGAAAACAGCGAAATCTAGGTGCTATTGATGGTAAACTCTGTGAGCTGAGAAGTCCAGGGCAAAATCCGAAAATTCATGTAATGAATTCAGACAGACTTTAATTTCAGATCTGCCCTGGTGGTCAACATATGAGCTGTCTGTATTCAGGGTAAAGCCTATTTTTTTCTTTCTTTTTTTTGGCAAGAATACTGACTGGTGGATTATTTGCCTTGCATATTTTTAATACTTGAACCAGCTTATATAGAATATCTTTAAACAGAAATGCATTTATCTTCAAAGAATGGACTACTCACTTGACTGCATACAAGAGTAGGGGATAGCTTAGCTCCCAACCCCTCCCAGTTGTTAGTAAAGATTATGAAGATTTTCTTTATCCTGTTTTTACTTCGTTGGCAGAATAAGGAAATATATGTGGACTTCTCCCAAAACAGGACCTCTTGATGTGAATGTTCCTGGAATCTGCTTCACTGAAATAACTCCAGACTACAAAATTCTGCCTCCCAGTAGATGAATTCTTCCATGCTGTATAGATAGTGTATAGGTTTGGCTAGAAAAGACTCAAGACTTTAGATTCACACAGGCACAGATTTACTCAGAAGCCTTGATTTTTCAGCTGTACCTGTGTGCAAATGATGTAACCTTTATGATACTGCTTCTCCATTTCTAAATTAAGATGATTATCATATATGAATAGGGACACCTGGGGAAGCCTGAGTGAAGGGTGCAGTCATGGAGACTCCTGGTGAGCAGGCGAGGCAGGCTTTCTCTTGCTAGGGAAGGAGTCCCACGCGGAGCCCAGAAGGTCAGTCCCTGAAGCAAGAGGAAAGTAAACTACTGAATGAGCACAACTGAGTCTCAGAGCACAGGGATGTGATGTGTATGTTGTAATGGATCTCACTTGCTGCTCACATCAACCTTCAAGTGGGAAGATCATCATCCCATTGCACGGAAGCCAAGCAAAGTTAAATAAATCATCAAAAGCCACAGAACTCATAAGTTGTGGTGCCAGGAATTAATACTGACTCCAAAGCCTGTGGTTTTCCTTAACACTAAACTGCATTAAATAGTAATATAAATAAAATAATAATAATAAAATCTTTATTCTACAGGATCCAAGGGGTGGCTAGGCTGATGTCGCTAAGCCTTTGCTCTGCTGTTCAACCCTCCTTACCTCTGACCCTGTCAGTGAGCAGGTGCCCTGAGCTTCCCCTCTTGACCCAGGCCCTCCCCAATCTCCTGTCTGGGATTATGAGCGTTGCCTTCACTGTCCCATCGTTCATCTTTGACCTCCCTCTTGCCAGTAAGGCATGATGCTCTCACATTACCCAGCCGAACTAAGGCCACAAAGACTTTGGCCCAGAGAAAATGTGTTTCATCCTGCTGATCAACAGTATGATTTCCCTCGGGAGATCTTAGACAAGAGCCAGGTGTGGCTTAGGGACCTTGCAATTTCCCAGAATCCTCCCAGTCTCACACATCACAGTCCTTACAAAATTTGGCTAGATTCTGCTTGTTGCTTTCACTGTGCCTCCCATCAGAGTGCTCACAGTAAAGAGTCTATCTGACTGACATTCAGTAGTTCTTTGCTGGTTCTGATTCCAAATGTACTAAGAATTAACTGTGTATATGTTGGGCAAATAGGTAGCTATTGTGCAGCACTGAATAAACTGGCGGACAACTTTATACAATTAAGTACCAGAAATATCAGGAATATACTGTTAAGTCCTTCCTCCTAGAGATCCCAGATGGGTAGCATGTAAAGATATTTAAAAATGGCTTTTACTGATTTCATTTTAAATAATATGAAGGTAACCCAAATGTGAAGATTAAGTTGAAGAGGGAAATCTTTAAGAAGTTAAAAGCTGAGCTCAAATGTTTCATCCAAATAGTGTGATATTCTGGCTTTTTTTTTTTTTTTTGCCATAAAGCAGATGCTGGTTGGACTACAATAATGTCCTGAGTTTGATCTGAAGAAATGTCCAATTTGTTGTCATTTTATTTTCTTCTCTCCTTCTATCACCTCAGAGCTTTTACCACTGCCTGTCTTAGATTTTTTTTTCCAAGTAATAGATGCAACATTATCCAAAGTTTATTCAAACTTATCTGAACCTTTTGGGGCTGGAAATTAGGTGGGAACTGTTTTCTTCATGAGATTTCTAGTGCTTTTTGGCTTTGAAAGGCTGGAAATGCAACAAGAATAGCTTTTCTTGCGGTATTTTGGTTTCTACTCCCAACCAAAATCAGGAAGTGCAGAGATGCACAAAAATTAGAATACAGGGGAAAAAGTTAACTTTTTGAACCTCAAACATGATTTAGGTTCAGTTTCAGTTGAAGGCAAAGGTTCAACTAAGATCTTGTATCCAAACCACTTGGCCCTTTGGAGGAAATGACTGGTAGGTGCACATGGAATTCTTTCCTAATGTAAGGAGAAAGGAGATTGCTGGTATAGAGTCCCTATGTCAGCAGGCTGTTCCAGGAGGTTTAACATGGTGAGGGTGGAGTTCCCAGGCCAGTGACTACAATGAAAACAACTCATTCGTGCAATCTTAGGAACTCAGAAGTCACAGGTGTACACTTACATGTATATAGTGCTGAAAGATATTCATGAAAATTTGATCCAAAAGTTGTATTTCTTTGCACAACAAAAAAGTTGAAATTTGCTCCTGGACTTTTCATTAATAAATGTTTGTAAAAATATATTCATCTCGGACTCCTAACCCTATCCCTAACCCCTAACCCCAACCCCTAACCCTAACCCCAGCAACCCTAAAAATAAAAAAGAAAAAAATATATATATATGTATATATTCATCTCAGCTATATGTTGGCAGCGAAAAATGGGGCAAACGGAGACTTTATGATGGACCATATCAATCAGTGGACGACCTCATCGAGCGAAACTGGCAGCGATTCATAACTGGAGAACTATTAACACCACTCGAGCACATATCTCAGAGCATGCCCCACATCCGGGACTTGGGGTGGGCGGGAAACCGGGTGGGGCTTCTCCCTCAATATCCCCCTTTACCTCAGATACAAGATGGAAACAATATGGACATAATAGTATTACCCACTTCCCTATCCCCCGAACCTTTTTTCTTTTTCTTTCTTTAACTGTAATTAACTATGTAAAGAATGTCAACAACAATACAATAAAATAGATTATAAAAAGAAAAACAACAAAAAAAATTATACACGGATTTTAAAATTTTGCATTGAGATACATCTTTTGCTTCAATTTCTCCACAATGTCCTTAATGTACTGTTGATTATTTTTAAGATATGACTTTTCTGGCCTTTGTTTTCCTCTTTTTTTTTTTTTTTTTGGACAAATCAAGATAACAGTTCCTTTGTTGTAACTTCTTTTTTATTGTTGTTGTTGTATGTGTGTGTGTGTTTGTGTTTCAAATGAACTGTTTAGGTTAAATCTGATTTCAACAATGAAACTTATTTTTTTACAATCACAACTTTGCTTCCTGAGTGATCTGATTGTATCATGACTATGATGATACAATCAGGAAAGTAATGAGAATTCTTGTATCACTAATAAGGAAGATGAATGATTCAATCATTAGAATGAAGAACATAAGTTCTTGAAAATGTAAAATCTTTTGACTTTAGAGTCTGATTGGATACCAGATCCTGTCCATATACAGCCAAGAACAGAATGAAGGGAGTTAGGAACTTCAGGGTAAAAAATAAAATAAAATAAAATAAAAAAACAAGCTTACTATAAACTACGAGTGGATAAAAACAAGATGCAAACACAGGAATAATCGGCTGCTTCAGAAGAGTTCTCTGGTTAGATTTATTAGCTGTTCTATTACTGGAGAACAACTTGTCTACAGGAACCCATTTGCCTGATAAATGCCAAAGGAAATAAGTGGAGCTATTTTTCTCTTAGACTGTGTCTACATGAAAGAGAAGTTGGCAACACAGCAGGCCAAGTCAGTCAATTCACTTAAGGAATGTCTATCAAACCCCTTTCTTGGCGAGAGAAGGCTCGGTAGTTGGTTTGGTGGCACTGACACCAGCACCATCCAATGTCTACACAAAATGAAGTTTTAGTAAGAAACAAACTATGTAAAATCTGACTTTTAGTTAAATTTTAATACCTTTTGCAAAAATATGCTCAATAAAATGATTGCATCAGTTATCCAATCATATTAGCCTCTTACTACAAGTGCATTTAAATTCGTTTTAGTTTTACATTTCTGATATTATAACCTTGGTCACAATTCCCAAATATTTAAGCAATGTGTGTTTAAAAATTATGTTTTGTGTTAACACCTCATTTTTTGTGGCTTTGAATAAATCATGCTTTATTTTGCATAGCATGGTAATCATTTGACTGAAGTATGATTTGTAGAGGAAAATATACAAAACTGGTTGGATAGCCATAGAAACTTTTTATCACGTATGAGCAACATTTTCAGGGTGCTTACCCATAAATGCTCTAGTGATATTCCAAGTTATTTTTGATGATTTCTTATGTGACACTGCTTTCAACCATCTGAGAAGCTGTAACAATATCAGACAATTAGCCTCTATTTTATCTCATTTATGTATATTTTATAATTTACTAGTTATGTTTGATACAAACCAAAATTAAGTTGAGGAAGTGAAGAATCATAATTTTCTAGAAGAGGGGGAAATGTTGGTGTTGTCAGTAAGTGGAATCAGCTAATTGTTTTTAATTATGACACGAAGGACTGTAGTGTGCCTTTTGGTTGTCTAGGAAATGCGTGTTGTTTTTCTTTGCCAGATCAAATGCAGAGAAAGTCTTGGTAAGCAAAGTTCCTCGGGCTCTCTAAGTAGCAGGTACGTAGGGTGCAGACTCCTCAAGGGCCCAGGCTCATGCTATGCGACCATGCCTCTGCACTAGCCTGAAAATTGCTTTCCGTAAAACTGCCTGAAGCACCAAGTTAAGATGCCAGACTTTTCAAGGAAAGTGGATTTCCCTTGTGTGTTCTGGCTTACAAAATCTGTCTCTTTCATTTTAGGAATAAAATTGTCGCACCTTCTAAACAGCAGAATAAGCCAAACTCAACAATCAAAGACTTATTTTTCTGTGAATGATTCTAACTAGTCCCTTGAGGAAAGGAATTGGGTGGAGGATGCAAATGAATAAATGAAGAACAAAAAGGCCAATTCATCCTACAGTAAGTATTTCATTTGTCTGCTCTCTTTTTTGCATATAAATATGTGTATATATGTGTATATATTTATATTTAGTTTAGATATTTTCATTTAAGATACACAGTGCTGGTAGACTAATCAATCCTTGAATGTCTCTATTCAAAATGTAAAATAGTAAGAACCAAGGAAAGTGTGTTACCTAATGACTAAATAGACACAGTTTAGAGGAAGAACATTAGAGTCTCTTAAGCAATTAATTTATTTGGAAGAATGAAATATTTCATCACCCAATGACATCAATTAGTTTAGGATGCTGACATCTTTCTACTTAGAGTAAACCAAATCTAAAGTCTCTGGCGCATGGCTCAACCGGCTATTCCTCTGCCTGCAAGTGCCAGCATCCAATATGGGTGGGATGTCCTAGTTGCTCAACTTCCCGTCTGAATCCTTGCTTGTAGCCTGGAGAAGCAGTGGATGACTAAAGGTGTTGGAACTCTGCACCCACCAGAGAGATACAGAAAAAGCTCCCGGCGTCAGATTAGTTCAGGTCTAGCCAGCACAACCATTTGGAGAGTGAACCAGTGAATGGAAGATCTATTTCTCTTTCATTCTCTCTATAAATCTGCCTGTCTAATAAACATAAATAAACCTTTAAAATCACTACAAATATTGAAATGCAGTGCTTTAAAATACAATGCTGTGTTAAATCATTTAGTCAATCATATATGTACATATATGTGGATATGTTAGTTTGTAGAAGAATAAATTTAAAAGATAAGTTTATTTTAGTGCAAACTCATCTTGAAATCCATGCATTCTTATTTGTTGGTAATGCACATTTTCCTTAACTGTTTTGGAGACCCCTCATATGTGAGTGTGTTTGTGAGTACATATACATTTATATATGTAACCTTGTGGTATGTGTTGTGTGTTCTTTGAAAAGAGGTGATCAGGATGGATCCAACATTAGTTTCTAAGAATTACCTACCTTTTCTTGAATGACATTAAAGTACAAAGGTTAATAAAAACAGAAACCTAGGATTATATGAAACCAAGTAAATCATCACAACTTGGAATAATGTTCTGATGCTTAATTTTTTAGTCCCATAAAAAGTCCGTATGACTTGGTTTAAAAAAAATCAGAATAGAAAGAATTAATGACTTTTTGTTGCTGATAAGTCCCTCTCCCACATCCATGCATGGGTTGTAAGAAGAATATAGAGGAGGGAATGTTTTCTAAGAGGATTGTATTGGATATTTGAGTTTAGTATCATTCGGGAGCCTAGTTCCTTTGATATTGTATGGTGCATAGGGTCAAGTAGCTGAGGAAGAAAAAGGACTCTTCGGTTTTCCTTGCTGAGACAAAGAATGAATTACAACTAAAACGTGATATGGAGATAACAAGGAAGGAGAGACCACCTGGGCCGTTGGGCAAGGGCAAATGGTTGCTGCTTTTGAGGAACCATTTCCAGGGCTCAGTCCAACCTCAGTCAAAAACTACAAGCCACTAAAATTTTTACCTGCCTTGCTCTTTTTCATTGTGCGTAAATCCAATCATGAAGTATTTTCTCAGATAGTAATTATATTCTTAATATCACATGGCTTCACACAGGTATGTGGTGCAGTGGGTAAGATGTCCCTTGGGCTGCCTACATCTCCTCTGAGAGTGCTTGGCTTTGAGAGCCAGCTCCACACCCAACTCCCATTTCCTGCTGCTGTGTATCCAGGGAGGCAATGGATGATGCGTGAAGTGCTTGTCTACTTGCCACTCATGTGAGAGACTGGGTTCACTGTGAAAGACCCCAAGTGTTAACTGCCCTGACCTATATTGCTATCAGTTATATTACTGCCTGCATAAAGTATACATGCAAGTTGAAAATAAACTTTAAAATGAAAAAAAGAACTAATATAATTTATTTTAGGGCAATTTTAGTTTAAAGTCACACTGAACAGAAAATGCAGAGAATTCCCAGTGAATATACACTCCCACAGATATACAACTATCCCACTTAAATAAATGATGCCTTCCAGAAAAGGGTTCAGGAACCGCTCCTTAATTCTCTACCCTTAGCAAATGGATTTAGTAAATAGCTCCCTTGTTTCTCTTCTTTTCACATGTTCCCAATAAGCTTTTATTTTTCATCTCTAATTTATAAATCAGAAAATGTCAAGTTACTGGATTTCAACCATTCTCATAGAAATACGGGTGTTCCTTTAGACTTTACCATTTCTCCCCTTTTCTTTGTTCATTCCAAAACTGCTTATTGGGCAACACGTCTCTGGTGAGCACAATGAAAATATATTAAGGCAGAAGTTACAGGATTGCAAGAAATATGTAGTGGATAGCAGAGAATTAAAAGAAATGAGTAAGAGATGGCCTTTAAATGAAATTTCCTTATGGGAAAGTTTTGTATATTAATTCACTTTATTATTGTGTTTAAATTTTCCAAAAATTATTGCCTTATATTTGAAGCCTTCTGAGTGATGTGATAAAAAAATCTCAGAGGTTGAAAATTCACGTGACAATGCAGGGTCCCACACAACTCACTTGCTGGTATGACTCCTATACCTATTTAGGCCACTCCCACTGGTTCTTTATTCATGTAGGGGAAGTGAGATGTCCATTAAAATTGTGAAAAGGAAATTCATGGGTTTTGTTTTCACACTCATAATTTGTAACTGCTTAAAATCAGCATGCATTAATAACAGTTTGAGTTTCAACTCAGAGTTATTTGTGGACAACTCTCACATGTGTCTGGAGAGTGTGGTCTGAGAATTGCTGCAGAAATCACCAGCACACTTTAGTCGCACTGTCTCATACGGCACCAATCACCAACCCTGCTGGAAAGCACTTCCACACATCTCGTGTTCTTATAAGAATTCCAGATCCAGTGGTCAAGCAGACTGGACGGTCTACAGACTGATAGGTACTCACTTATACATTATAATTACCAGCTGGTTATAGAATAATTACCTTTTGTTTTAATAGCTGGAAAGTGAACACAGTGATGACTAGATATGTTGATGAAGGATAGAACATGTTTGGGTTGGAGATGTAGTCCCTTTGTATTTCTTCTTTTTTTCCCAAAATACAAGTTATGGCCGAAGAGGGACATTTGGCTCCATTCTAGCAGGATTCTGTGCAGATCAATTTTATGCTTTTCTTTTCCCTGATTAGCCCATCCCCCAACCACAGAGAAGTCTCTACCCTGTGAGGGAAACCAGCTCCACTGTGAGGAATCTTCGAGGGTTCATGGAAAATGCATACTACAAAAGAACTGTGCATGGATTTCAAATTTTATTTTTACACTAAAATAAACTCAAATGAACTTGTGATAACGCCTGAGCATGATCTGGCTTGAGGCACTGCCAGAAACATTATGAGTGTTTGGCCCAGCAGCTCAAATGCCACTTGGGATGCCCACATCCTGTATCGGAGCTCTTGGTTTCAGTCCCGGTTGCTGTTCCTTTTGATACAGCTTCCTGCTCATATACACCCTGGGAGGCAAGAGTTGACAGCCGAAGTTGTACTTGAGTTCTTGCCATCCTTTGAAAGACCCAGACTGAGTTTTGGGATCCTGGCCTCAGCCTGGTGCAGCCCTGGGTGCTGTTGCCATTTTGTATATAGAAGACCTGTGTTTTTGTGTCTCTGTCCCTGTCTCTATCTGGTGCTTAGCTTTTCAAGTGAAAGGAAAACAAACAAACTTTTTTTTAAAGACGTATATTTGATAGGAAATCTTACCAGAGTAACATGATTTTGCCAAAATTTCATGAAATTTATTATGAAACATGAGTGGAAAAATAGTAATATTATTGATGCTTTTAAAAAAAAACTAGATAAACCAAATTGTACCAAACTCACAAGCTTCTACACAGAAAAGGAAACAGTCAGTGGAGTGAAGCGACATTACAGAATAGGAAAAACATTTGCAAACTAACCGTTCGATGGAGGAATCACATTTACAGTGTGTCAGAAAGCAAGACTCCATTAATAAATGGGCAGAGACTTTAGTAGATCTCAAAAGAAGAAATACAAATGGCTAGCAGACATTTTAAACATGTTCAGCATCACTAGCCATTAAAGAAATATGAATCAGAATCACAGTGAGATCCCACTTCACCCCTGTCAGGATGGCCGAAATGCAAAAACAAAGAGTAACAAATGCCAGTAGGAAAGGTTCCCCGGGGAGATTTTCCAGAGTCCTCCATAACAAAGCTGCTGGTTATCCCTCCAATCAAACCTGGGTAATGGCAAGAGCATTTCAGTGCAACATCATTGGAATCCACATTACATCCCGAATTCGCTGCTTCTGATTTAATTCTGTTTCCTAATCCTAACTTAGAATATAGTTAAAAGGCATCCATTTCTCTTTTGTTAACAATGTAAAAACTATACTCCATGGGTATATTCCCAGGACCCTCAGTTTTTAGAGGATTGACTAAATGGCAGATGTCACTCAAAGAATTGCCTTGACTTTTCTTTTCTTTTTTTTTTTTTTTTAAGATTTATTCATTTTATTACAGTCAGATATACACAGAGGAGGAGAGACAGAGAGGAAGATCTTCCGTCCGATGATTCACTCCCCAAGTGAGCCGCAACGGGCCGGTGCTGCACCGATCCGAAGCCGGGAACCTGGAACCTCTTTCCGGGTCTCCCACACGGGTGCAGGGTCCCAATGCATTGGGCCGTCCTCAACTGCTTTCCCAGGCCACAAGCAGGGAGCTGGATGGGAAGTGGAGCTGCCGGGACTAGAACCAGCGCCCATATGGGATCCCGGGGCGTTCAAGGCGAGGACTTTAGCCACTAGGCCACGCCGCCGGTAATTGCCTTGACTTTAATGGAAATTAGCAGTATGGACATTCCTCAGAGATTGAATAGGTATGCTGTATGATCCTGTCATCCCACTACTGGGAATTTACCCAAAGGAAATTAAGTCAGCAGTAGAATCAGCAAATCAAAGTGGTTTTTATCCTCATCTTTACAGCAGCCCCATTCACAACAGCTAAGATAGGGACTTAGCACAAATGACAATCCCTGGATAAAGAAAATGTGATAGAAATACACAAAATGGGAATACTATTCAACTGTTAAAAAAGGTATTCCTACCTTTTGCAACAAAATGGATACAATTGAAGAACGTCATGCTTAGATAAGCTAATAAGACAACTATGTTTTCTCTGACATGTAGTAAATATAGATTATAAAAAATGTAATGTGTATGAGTGAAATTGACATTATGAGGTTTGATTATTGTTTGTAACCCTGAGAAAAAGTGGTTTTTCTGTTCACCCCAAAAGTAGTAAGTTGTTGAATTCTTTATTTTGTGGAGAATTAAGCTTGTGATTCAAAGTCAATTTAAAGTATGTCACTGCAACAATTTAAAGGAGAGGAAATACATTCAATTGGTTTTCTTCATATAAATAACTCAGTTTTCTCAGGATTTATATATTTTCATTGGAAAGGCAGATATACAGAGAGGAGGAGAGATAGAGAGGAAGATCTTCTGTTCAATGGTTCATTCCCCAAGTGACTGCACTGTCTGATCTGAGTCAATCCGAAGCCAGGTGCCAGGAGCTTCTTCCGGGTCTCCCACGTGGGTGCAGGGTCCCAAGGCATTGGGCCGTCCTCCACTGCTTTCCCAGGCCACAAGCAGGGAGCTGGATGGGAAGCAGAGGTGCCGGGATTAGAACCGGCGCCCATGTGTGAACCCAGTGTGTGCAAGGTGAGGACTTTAGTTTTAGGCTACTGTGCAGGGCTCAATAACTTAAATTTTTTGAAGAAATCTTTTTTCTGCTTTTAAAATTTTAATGTTGTTTTCCCCTGAGCTGTTGAAGTCCCAACTGAGAACTGCTTACTCTTCACCTTAACCAGAAGCAGTAGATACATGCTGGAGCACTCATGGGGATGGACCAAAGTGAAGTGTCCGTGAGCTCCAAGGTCATGCTGCCCTCGGAAATTACCTGTGATAGGAGGAAGTCATGAATCCATGGGATTGCCCTTTGATGTTTGGCTCAAATGCTACTGTAGATATCTTAGAGATTATAGTTGTTCTTGATTGTTTTTCTGGAGGCGGCTTGATTAAAAATATTTGGAAAAAAGAAATAAGAAGTCTCATCCCACTCCAGTTCAACTTATTTCAGCACGTAGTTGTTGATGACCGGGCAGGTTTAACGATATGAGTAGGGAACAAAGGAGAAGAATGCAGAGCCGGGAGAGACTCTCACCAGGGATATACAACAGCCATGCATGGCGGGAAAACCAGCTGAGGCCAGCCCATGGTAGAAGAGACACAGCAAAATTATCTGTTCCCACATGTCCAGCTGTGTGTGCCTTTCGAAAGGTTGCCATTGTCACAAACTCTCATTGATGTGAGGGACTCTTGGTGACTCCCTCAAACACTCCATTTTAAGTAGGGATCTGTAGAGTTGTGAGTGTGGTAGACAGTCTCCTCCTATCTCCATGCCATTGTTAGCACCCAGAAAATTAGTGACAAACTGAGTTCAGATTTGAATACACCCACTTAACCCAGTGCTGTAGCCATGTCTCTTCTGGCCTCAAAATGGTTTGTCTTCCATTGAATTTAGAGAAAGAAAAATCTATATTGCACCGTAAACAGTAACACACAAAGTCTGTAGCAATTCTGAGTAATTTTCTGTAATCATACATACTTAAGTGAAATTTACATTATCACTAGGAGCTGCACTATGGAAATGGTTCTTTTTGCCTCCAGCTATTAGAACCACCCAGTGCCAGGACTGAGTTGTCAGCACCAGGGGAAGCAATTTCATCAGGTTTCTTTTTACAGAGACACACGGCTCCTGTTAGCGCTATGCCTCTTATTTTGCTTTTTTTCCCCCGACTCATGCAGTTTGCCTCTTTTGAGTGGAAAGGAAAACAATTTCAAGAATGAAAAGTTTCAGCGTGTTGCTAAATATAGCCCCAATCATCAGCAGGGGAGGCAGTTCCTCAGTCACTTGCAACAAAGATGACCTCTCTGCCAGCTTGGCCTAGCGGAGGTGTCTGCTCTCCAGCTCCTTTTACATGGGCTCGAAAACAAGCAGCCAGCTCCTCTGGCTGTCAGCCCTCCCTGAATGGAGGCAGGGAACGTTCTGTACAAGGAAACCTCTCCGCATTCAGCCAGGGGCCAGTTCTGAAAAGTCAATGGAAGTATCTGATGCGTGTTAATCATTAGTAACTTTTCGTTAGAGGTGGCCAAGTGGCCCAATTTTAGCATCTTTCAACCCTTGAGGACTCAGCCCAGGGAGGATTTTCATAGTACCAGGACAGGCCAGTGTATCATATTATTTTTTAACAAACTCAAAAGACTTTTTTTTTTTACACTTAAGTTTTTACCTTAAATATATTCTCTCGCAAGCTCACAGGAATATATTTCCATTTTATAAGTCACCAAGTAAGCAAAAAGAGAGAAAATGAATGCCAAGTCCAGGAAAAACCATAAACAGTATTCCCCCCATGAGGAAGGCTGATGGTGAAGTTTACACGGCTGAACCAGCACTCTGAAAAATTGGAACCACATGATGTCCTCAATCCCAGGTACCTTCAGCGTATGAGAAAGGAACATGCCATATTTGCTCTATCAAATAGAAAAATTGAGGCAAAACAACATAAGGAACTTAATAGAAAAGTTACAATTGTAGCCAAAGGAGCTCTCTATCTCTGCTTGCTGGTAGTTGAAGTGACTCCCAACACTAGATGTGCAGGGCTGCGAAATGTGAACATGTACTTAGATGCACAAATTGGCTTGTCTTTTTGTTTTGTTTTACTATTTTTCTAAAAAGTAATATGATACCTTTGAATTCTGTTGTGCGCGTTTTTAGAGAATAGAGTGTTGATCAATCCCATGTCAGATTCAGAGACTGTAAGGTTTATCATCACTGAAGTCAAAATGTTCCCGGGGCTCTATCTTCTCTTAATTGCACCTGTATTCAGTGTCACGTGCCAGATTGTATCAATAGAGTATGTGGAAGCAGAGAGGCATTGGTATTCTGCCAATAGGCGACATTTTTATATATTAAATATTTTTTTAATTTGAAAGGCAGAGAGATATATTGACTTTTTTAACCCACTGATTTACTGCCCAAATATTTGCATTATTAAAAGCTAGAAGCATGGTCTTGGTCTCCCACATGAATGCTGAGACCAAAGTACTTTCCACTGCTTTCTCAGGTGGTTAGCAGGGAGTGAAGAACCAGAAATCAGAAGTGAAATAGCCAGGACTTGAACTGGGACCAATATGGGATCCCAGCATCACGGGCAGCCACAACATGAGCCACAACTAGACAGATTGCCCAGTCTAGTTCCTCATTATTCTCCTATATGCTTGCATTCTCTGAGATGTCTATCCTCCCATATGCTATGAGTTTCCCAGTCATTTTGACCATGAAATCCTCAGATTTTTCAACCCCTAATTGGGATTTTATTATCATGAATTCCTTAGCTGTGTGCATCTTTGCTGGAGCCTCAGAGCCTCTAAAGGATGTCTGAGGTCTGTATCTCTCTGACTGCTGTGTGGGTATGCTCATCCCTCTCTCCCGTGCCACAGTGCAGCTGGGAGTTGCCTGACCAAGTGCTAAGCATTACTTTTGGAAGAGAAGCTGTGGTGGGATGAAGATTTGTCCTTTAGAGTCACATAAAGAGCTTACTATTTTTTCTTTTGGTTCAGCTTCTCTTCCCCTCCCCCAAATTTAAAGGCTCTTGTTCTATTCTGAGGAGAACCATGTTTGCCCAAACACATTCTCAGGTTTTTCATACTTCACGGTATTCTCCTGCCACAGCAAAATAGATTTAAGATAGTTAAATATAGATCAAATGGCTTCACCTTCTCCCCGTGCACAAAGATCATTCCTCATGAAACCTCTTCATGAGACAGAGCTCTGGCATGGAAATGTACCTGGAAGGCATGCTGATGTACCTGGGAGGCAGCATATAATGACTCAAGAGCCTGCTGCCCTGCTACCCATGTGAAAACACAGATGTACATGGAATGACATCCTCCTGTCTTCAGCCTGACTCAGCCATGAGCTGTTAAGGCAGGTGGGGAGTAAAACAGCACATGGGATCCCCATGTCCAGAAAGTTCACTAGAAACGAAGCCACTCGAGCTTCCAGACTTGAATGCAGTGAGGTCTGTGATGAAAATACTCCAGATAGGACTAGTTGAATGCAATTGGCATTGTGATGGAGAAGTAGTTGAATGCTTGTCACCCATGTGGGAAAGCCAGACTGTGTTCTGGACTCCTGGCTTAGGCCACTTGGCCATTGAGGACATTTGAGGAGTGATTCAGGTCTCTCTCTTTCTCCCTTTCTCTTCTTCTCTTTCTCTTTCTGGTCCCACCTCAAATAAATATATGTTATTTTAAAGTTCTAAATTTCTCAGTTCAGGAACGTTTTCAGAAGCGTTGGAGGTTCACCTGCTTTTTCTCACATTTTATTCAGAGATGTAATTTATGTTAAATTATATATTGTATAACCAGTTTACTTTTTCCAAACTAATCTTGTTAGAAAATTCTTGACACTGAAAATCGTGACATTAAGTTGGACCGTGGCAAGTTCTGTAGGCGAAGAGGAAGCTGAATGTCACGTATCACTACATTTTGTAAAGAAATTGATCTGTTGAGAAATGGATTGCCCTCAGCAAGAATGTTTTACTAGGCTTGTGTTCCACTGCCTGCCGAGTGGAAGAAACATTGATCATTTATCTCCATTTCTGTGAAGTCTGCTGCCCAGGAGATTATCCCTTCTTGTCTAGCAGCAAGAGCGGCCACCCAGCACGGGAGGATGTAGGGCAAATGCAGTCGGTTTCTTTCCTTCAGGCATCTCTTCCTTGCTTGGAAATGGGACACTTAATTTCGTCTGGTGATAATAAGGTGCGTTGTACTAGTCTCCAGTCCAGTATGTTAGGCTTCCTTTCCCAACAGACAAGATGGAGCTAATTCTCAATCATCCAGCATCAAGCTGCACATTCATATTTGGGGAAAGAGTATTTTACACCCCTCGCCATGGCACATCATAGGGAAGTAGTGTCCTGTGATCCTGGTAATGAACTGAAATTATTCCCTGCTAAGGTTGAATGCTTAGCTAGCGGGTACTGCCTTGCTATCTGTCCAGAAATCTTGAGCAAGTTATACATGGATGAATCTGCGAGCCTCCCAAAAACAGCTCAGGCAGGTTGGCATATGCAGCAGCAGTTCATCTGGAGGTCAGAAGTCCTTGGGTAAGATGCTGGCAGCACAGATTTCTGCACGAATCCTCTTTCTCACTGTATCCTTAAAAGGCTTTTCTACTCTGTCCACATCCCTTGTGTCTCCATTTATCCTCTTCTCATCAGCCACTGGTGGTGTAGGACTACATACACCCTAATGACTTCATCTGTCCCCAAATAGAGTGAAATTCTTAGACACAGGGAGCGAGGGGTTCAGCATACAAGCTTTAGAGAGACAAAAAGCCTGTAACACTGGCTGAATGGTGAAATTCTGCTGCCCTTTGTCAGGTATGTTGGAAGATACATTGAGATACAATAAAAATCTTGAGAAATGAATTTGAACAAGCAGCTTCATGGATAAGGAAGCAGTGAACTGAAAGAGCTCTTCGTCTCAACTGACAAGGCACAAGGGGCAGGCTGTCATCTGAGAGCGTGGGAGTAAACGGAAGATAGGCCCTGGCTGGAACTGCTTCTGAAGTTGCATCACTCTGTTCTCTTGAAACTCCCCAATATGTCAGCTAAAATTGATTGGTGGCTTCTGATCGCTAAGTTTAAGTCTCATTTTTCTCTGCTGCAGCTGTTTATAAGAAATGGCCCAGGTGAAGTTTTATTTACATTTGCCACTGAGGCAGACTCCTTTCAAAACCTAACTGGTCCTATCTGTTTGGGGATCTTCTAACACTGGTTTCCATATGGGATCACTTCAGCAGATACACAACTGTCTAGCCCCTTGGAACCAAGGAAGGCTCAGCTGACCCGGCTCTGCCCATTAAGGTGTCAGGACTTGATATGAGGGAGCTTAGAGGAAAACTTACTCATCATGGTAAAAGACAGGACCATCTTGCTTTTAGCCACTTCTTCGACTTCTAACACAGATACAGTTGATGTCTGTGACAGTCAGAAGGTTGGGAATTGTAGAGATGCTAACATTATTGTCATTGAAGTGATCTTTCTCTGGAGCTCTGGTCCTATGAGAAAGCCAGTTGTTGAAGTACCTATTAATCTCATTATCTACCATTTGCCGCGGAAAGTTCTCTTAATAGGTGCAACGTGACAGTATAGCCAAAGTATTGTTCATAGTATTTCGTTATCATCCTTTCTATGTCTTTACATTCTTGATTTTTTCTTGATTACATTCTTGATATTCTTGATATTTACAAATGGTGTTGTCTCTCATTTTTTTATAATCAGTTTGGTTTTGAGTTTACTAATTTTATTTTATTTTTACAATAACCAGATTTTTTTCCTACTTTTCCTCTACTTTTTTCTGCTTTCAATTTTATGCACAATTTTACCTTTATTATTTCCCTTACAATCACTTTGAGTTTAATTTGCTGTTCTTTTTCTGGCTCCATAAGGTAGGGATGTAGATCGCCTTATGATCTGAGACTTTCTTCTTTTCTGCTCTAAGAGGCTTGGGAAAGAAGCAGAGGATTTCTCAAGTACTTGGGTCCTTACTCAATTGGGAAACTCAGAAGAGGCTCCTGCCTCCTGGCTCTGGATTGGCCCAGCTCTGGTCATTGGGGCCATTTGGGGAATGAACCGGCAGATGGAAGACCTACCTCTCTTATCTGTTATTTTCTCAGTAACTCTGCTTTTCAAATAAAAGTGAAAAAGAAATCTTAACAGAGGAAGGGAGAAGGGGAGAGAGAGAGAAACCAGAAGCCTAGAACTCCATCTGGTGTCCCACATAGGTGGTAGAAACCCAGCACTCAGATCACAATCTCTGCCTTCTCATGCAGTCCAGAACTGATGTGAGGTGTGAGCTACACTGTAATCTTACCTTCAGGTGGTTGTGTTTTTAGTTTTTTTTAACAAGCATTTCCTTGAAGGCTGGGGTTTTGGCTAAGCCTATGTGAATTAAGCTTCTGACACTAGCATTCCATGTGGACACCAGTTTGAGACCCAGACACCCCATTTCCAATCTAATTCCCTGCTAATGACCTGGGAAAATCTGAAGGTGGCCCAAATACTTGGACTCCTGCCACCCACATGAGAGACACGGGTGAAGCTCCTGACTCTTTGCCCTGGCCCATTGCTGGCTTTTAGTAACTCTACCTTTCAAATAATTAAATCTTTAAAAAATGTTTTCCCTGAATCTTTTAAGGAAATCATATTAATCAAATCATATTTAAGTGCTCTATAAATGTCTGTTAAGCAACTTTCCAACTAATGAGCAGAAGCTCATGAGACAAGGATCTGAGACAGTTAAACTGATGCCAGAACCTTCCTAAATGGAAAGTCACTGAAACATGGGTCCTTCAGAGATACCATTTTACTTGGAAAATTGTGATGAAATGGAGAGCAAGTACTCTGGACCCTGGGCTTTAATTCTGGGGCATTTCTGGGATCAGTGATTACAAAGCCTCGGAACCCAGGTTCCTTCTAGATATGAGGAAGAATATGGGGTGACTGAAAAAGCTTGTGGGGAAATGGACAAAAGGTAGATTTGTTTGGTGCGTAATGATAAAGGTTTTCTGTTTTGATGGGTGAGACATGTTACCTTGAGAACCGTTGAACACCTGTTGCTGGTGACCTATAAACACAGGGTCATCTGTCATGCCCGGCAGCATATGCCCTGTCCAGGAACTTTTGAAAGCACCTTCATATTGCTTTCCCAGAGTGATTATGTGAAGCGCAACAAGACAACCCATTTCAAGTCCTGAGTTCATTATGCCTAGAGCACACTCAGTAGATACCAGCTAAGGGAAGCAGTGGTATTCACCAGTAGATCAAGATCACAGAGCTTTCTCAATTTCTGCTCCCCAAAATAAAATAATAATAATTCCAGTGGCTCCCTAAAAGTTTGTAAAGATCTGTATGGGCATAAGAAATCCCCAGTAGACCACAGGATGACCAAATGCTCCCGTGAGCCCACCCATACCAGTGTTGGTGATCTTTTTACTGTTGTGGGTTGTCCTTTGCTAGGCTGTCGTTTCTTTTCTTCAAGTGGATGTTGATGCAGAGCCACAGCTTACAGGCAGCCTCTCTGGTCACCAGGCCTGCTCTTCTCTAGTTGTTGCTGTAAGTTTTTAGGGACGCTCCCCTTGACTTTGTCATGACATTGACTTCCATCACATCCATTCGTCTCTCTTACAGATTTGTAGCTATTAAACTATATCAACTGCTCATATTGAGTGTCACATATTTTACAGGGACAAAAGAACAATTTATAGACCATAACCAGGTTTTATTAGGCATAAACCCAGGTTACTTCAAAAGTTCATGGAGGGGCCAGCATTGTGGTGCAGTAGGTTAAACCACCACTTTCGACACCAGCATACCATATCAGAGCATGGGTTCAAATCCCAGCAGATCTGCTTCAATACAGCTCACTCCCTGTTAAGCATCTGGAAAACAATAGAAGACTGCCTGCATGCTTGGATCCCTGCTACAAATAGGGGAGACCTAGATGGGGTACCAGACTCCTGGCTTATGCCAGGAGTAAAAACAGGCCCATCCTGTTTTTACAGCCATTTGGAGAGTGGACCAGCAAAAGGAATCTTCCTCAATGCCCTCTCTCTCTTTCCTTCTCTCGCTTCCTCTGCTTGTGTGTGTGTACCTGTCAGATAATTAAATCATTTTCAAGGTTCATGGAAAATGAAATTAAAATGTTTAATTGAATGCATTAAATTAAAATCTATACAAGCAGGGAATCTGGAGCAAGGTCACAGGAAATGCATAATATCTAAAATAGCTGTACATGAATTTCTCAAATATGTTGGGCACAAGTAAAATGATATTTTTTAAACTCCATGGTCTATGAGCTTTTTGAAATATCCCAGAAAATATGGAGCAAAACATTTATTTATAAATGTGTGATTTTAGTGTGATTTCAGTGTGGCGAATTACTTCATAAAATTTTTACTGAAAATAGTCCTATGACCAAATGTTGTAACCTAGACAACATTGAAAATTGCATTTTCTATTGGATCTCCCTTTGAGAAAGCATCCTCTCCAAATGAATTATCCTCACCTGTAGTAACTGCTTCATTTACTTGGAATTGAGCCATTTCTACCTATGACCACCCTCCTGTCTACAATTGCGTCTGTCCTGAGGTATAAACAACAGAACACAACAGACGGTAAGACGCATGACAGAGGCTTTGGATGCAGTAGGCTTTCATCAGTTGAATGTGGCTTACAAGTGTTTGGCTTAATTTTTTCTAAGTTGGCAGCTCATGGTTTAGGGGGACCAGTGCTCCCAATTTATCTGGCACTAAAGATTTTATTTGGGCCATCTTCCACTATTTCCCAGGTACTGAACAGGGGATTTCGTTAGCGTATGCAATTAAGCTGCCCACAGCCCATACCAGAGTGCCTGTGTCGTGTCCTGGCTCCTTCCACTTCTGAATCCTCTTCCCACTGATGCACTCCTTGGTGGCAGTCATTGGTGTGGTTCTGTAACTCTTAGGCAGACAGAAGACAATATCCTGCCATAGCCTCACTACTCTCAGAACACAGCTTCAACTTTCAGCTGTTCTATTACCTTTCACCTCCTTCTCCCACGCCAACAATACCTTTCTCCAATGCATTCCTTGCAGCTGGGATTTGTGGTTACTGCCACATGATAGATAGTTTTATGCTAATGACATAAGAATTATTCAGAGATAAGCCATTGGAAAGGCTATCATTTTGTTTGGTTCTTGGATGACAGTTTATTCCATGGAAGTTAATATTTCAGTTAAGATTTCTCTGTTTTTATTTTTGGGCCCGGCGGCGTGGCCTAGTGGCTAAAGTCCTCGCCTTGAACGCCCCGGGATCCCATATGGGCACCAGTTCTAATCCCGGCAGCTCCACTTCCCATCCAGCTCCCTGCCTGTGGCCTGGGAAAGCAGTTGAGGACAGCCCAATGCACTGGAACCCTGCAACCGTGTGGGAGACCTGGAAGAGGATCCTGGTTCCCGGCTTCGGATTGGCACAGCACCGGCCCGTTGCGGCTCACTTGGGGAGTGAATCATCGGATGGAAGATCTTCCTCTCTATCTCTCCTCCTCTCTGTACATCCAGCTTTCCAATAATAATAAATCTTAAAAAAAAAAGATTTCTCTGTTTTTATTTTTAAAGATTTATCTATTTATTTATTTTAAAGTATTATTGCGAGAGAGATAAGGAGAGACAGGGAGTAGTCTCGTCTGCTGGGTTCGCTCCCAGATGACTGCAGTCACTGGCCAGGGCTGGGCTAGTTCAAAGCTAGGAGCTTATCTGCATGTTCCACAAGGGTTTCAGGTGCCCAAATATTTTGGTCACCTGCTGCTGCTTTTTCAAGGTCATTACCAAAAAGCTGGATTGGAAGTGGAGCAGTCGGGACAAAAACCAGTGCCCATATGGGTTGCTAGCATTGCAAGCTGTGGTCTTAACCACTGTAACACACTGCCGCCTCAGACTTGTTTTTTAAATGAGTTATAAAAACTCTTCTATCTAGTTCTGTTGGACTGCTGTGTGGTTAATTTGATTAATCTCAGAACTTTTTATAAGAATTCAGTTTTCTGTATAGTTCAAGATTATAAATGGCTAAAAGAGAAGCTTAGGTAAATTTTCAGAGGTAAAGGTGAGACCTGGAGCATTAGTTTTGAAAGATTATTTATTTATTTATTTATTTATTTATTTATTTATTTATTTATTTATTTAATTCAAGTAGACTTATTATTTTCCATGGTACAGTTTTGTAGGTATGAATAGGGGGTTCTTCCCTCCTTCTGCCCTGCCTATTTCTCAACTTTCCCCTCCTACTATATTTTCCCTGAATTATCTTAGTAGTATAGTCCCTTAGTAACAGTTACACATGTTTCTTTGTGCTTTCTAAATGGACAATGACATGGTAGGTATAGACAAAAGTAGAAAATCTAGTATCATATTATAAAGGCATATTTACCTGTTTCATTGGACATCTTACATTATGCGGGGGTAGAGATACAAATTTTAATACACCTTTTCTTCCTGGTAGGCTAATTTTCTGTTATATAGTTAATCTATGAGAATATATGGATATATTTGATTACCTGTATCTATTTGTGTTTTGCATAAAGACTGTCTTATATCAGAGAAGCTTACATCAGAGAGAACTTTTTCCTAAGCGTAATATTCTACAGTTGGGTCCATTTGGTTGAAAACAGTAGGATTTCATTCTTTTTTTATGGCCAATTCATATTCCATAGAGTACAAATACCACACAGTATGTATCCAGCCATCTGTTGACGGGTGTCTGGGTTGTTTCCATGTTTTCACTATTGTGAATTGTGCTGCTATAAATACAGGGTGGCAGGTTGCCTCCTCATATGCAGATTTCCTTTGATTTGGATATATTCTCAGTAGTGGGAAAGGTGGATCATATGGTAGATCAATTCCCAGTTGTTTGAACTACTCCATACTGACTTTCATAGTGGCTGTGCTAGCCTACACTCATACCAACAATGGGGCTGGGTACCTTTTTGCACACATCCTAGCCAGCAGTTATTAGTTGATTTCTGTATGTAGGCCATTCATACTGTGGAACGTAATGGTGGGATTTCAATGTGATATATATTTGGTGCAACTTGAATGTGGTATTTATTTGCATTTCCCTTAAAGCTAGGGAATCTGCGGACTTATTTTCCAATTCCTTTTTTTTTTTTTTTGAAGGTTATTTGGCTATATATATGTGGTATAATAGATTTGAAGACAACCCTACTATGTTTGTCTAGATTCATACATCTCAGGGAAATTCTCTAATATGTGCACAAGAAGAAATATATGAGGTTTTAAGAAACATTAAAAAAAAAAGAAACATTAAGATCAGAAAAATATGTGCATGCCTGTGTGTACACAAGTTTGTTATCAATGTGTCTATAGGGACATAAAGGCAATACAGAACAAGTATCTAATGGTCATAGCTTTAAGATAGTAGAAGAGGTGAGTTCTAGAGGAACCACATGGTTCTGAAATGCTTTATTTCCTTGAAAGCACATATTCAAACTATAGGAGTTTCAACAGAAAAGGAGTTCTTAAGAAATTGCTATTTGAGTGTGGGCCTGGAACTCATAGCTTAGCTTTATCTGGGAGCTTGTTGGAAGTGAAAATCTTTATGTCCAGTTTCTGCCATTCTCACTGAGAAACTCAAGGAGATGCCACCTGGAATCTCTGTTTCTCAAGCTTCCCAGCGATTGTTAGAATAAGCCTGACCCTTGGGGCCCGGTGGCGTGGCCTAGCGGCTAAGGTCCTCGCCTTGAAAGCCCCGGGATCCCATATGGGTGCCGGTTCTAATCCCGGCAGCTCCACTTCCCATCCAGCTCCCTGCTTGTGGCCTGGGAAAGCAGTTGAGGACGGCCCAATGCATTGGGACCCTGCACCTGCATGGGAGACCCGGAAAGAGGTTCCAGGTTCCCAGCTTTGGATCGACGCGCACCGGCCCGTTGCGGTTCACTTGGGGAGTGAATCATCGGATGGAAGATCTTCCTCTCTGTCTCTCCTCCTCTCTGTATATATCCTGCTTTCCAATAATAATAAAATCTTTTAAAAAAAAAAGAATAAGCCTGACCCACACTGTCCTACGGTGATTTAATATCTCTGTCTAACATGAGTCATGTGTATTTATGATTCCAACTAGGTTAACAGTTCTCACATGACCAAGAATCATTCTGTTTCTTCAAGTATTTGTCGCTACTCTGTATAGTTTCCTTCATTTATGCTCTTAGGAGTTAGAGAACTTGGAAATGGCAGAAAGTTTATAAAAACAGTGTTATTCTTAGGCAAACATCTATTCTTGGGAAATCTAGGGATTGTGCACGAGAAAATGTCAGTTTTCCCTGGAATTCACCTCTTGTTCCAAATGGAGAAATTCTAGAAGGAATGAAAGCCACTCTTGTTGATGAACTGCCCTCTTATGCTCCTCAGTGTGATCCTTTTGGCCTTTTTATTTTTTTATGTCCCTTCCTTCTGCCATGTTCTACTACCTGTTATCTCCCCACATAAATTCAAAACCGTTATGCTGCCACATGCAGCATAATCTATGGATTATGCTCGACTCAAGGGCATGGGACCAATCATAAGATTGGCATTTGGAATCTTCTGTATCTTTTGTTGTTGCTTTTACAATATAGCATTTAGGACTGTGGCAGGCATTTGGAAAGATAGGAGAGGGTTGCATACTTATGTATGTAGAGGCACAATTGAAGGTCTAGTATAAATGACAACTAAAAAATTTCAATTTCTTCCATATTCTTATTTTCCTTGATTTGAACACATTTGCCTAGTGCCTTATATTGGTCCCACTGAAGACTATTCAGATTCTGTCATACCTGGAATCTCTCAGGATATATACAGATGGATGTGAGGAAACAGCAACAGCATGTCTTTCCAACTCCCTCAGCCTGAGCTTTAAAAGTCAGTGGGTGGAATGTTCTGGCAATAATCTTGTGGGGGAAAAAGCACTTTCTCCATGTACTGTAAAGCACCAGATCTCCCTGAGCAGTGTTTCCTGGTTTGGATTAGGTTTTGGTGCAGTTCAGTACTCAGGAAGACCAAACATCCAGACACAGAAAAGCTGTACCTTATGCATCCACATGAAGTTGAGAACAGGTTACATTCTCCTTCTTAAATTCTACCACATTTTCACTGGCTTAAAGCAGGTTTGTAAAAATGTCCTCATTTACCTGCTGATTGCATGTCTAGAAGTATACAAGTGTCCCCTGCATTTTTTAATGCAAAGTAAAACCTCCTCTTCCCTTGCACCCCGCCCTCCATCCTCCCCTACTCTCTACCAGAAGGCTACTTGGCAAATTACAAAGAATAATGTGATCTTTTCTGACAGTTTGGCTTGGGCACCCCTAATGTAAACTCACATCACTGCTACCAATGAATGATTTTATTCATTTTAAAGTACTTATTTTCCTTTATTCAAGTACACTTTTTAAGACATGTAATACACCAAAAGGAAGTGGAGTAAGTTTATTTCAGAAGAGAGATTTAAGTGACTACATCTACCTTAGAAATATTAAAAATTACTCCATCTAAATTTCCCATTTACAACTTGGCTCATTTCTGCACAGTCCACCCCTAAGACATCAAGGTGTATGTGGGCGTGCGTGTGTTTATGGTTGTGTGGCTCTGGTTTGTTTAGGGAGAGGTTCCACTTCACCGCTGCCACCCACTCTGTCTCAAAACCCAAGGCGTTGTGAGGCGCGCCTGGTTACCTGGAAGTGAATTCACCATACTTTGGTACCAGCACGTCTCTCTTCAAAATGTGGCCCGAGAGTCACTAAAGGAAACCACACAGCGTTAAGACTAAACATTCTTGAGTAAGCCTCAGTTATGGCAAGTTCAACAGCCCGGCTGTTGAAAGAGCAGTTACCGAAATTTTCCAAATAAATAAAGCAAACAAGTTACTTCAGGAAGAAGTTCACATCTATATGATTTATACTACTGGGAGCTGGCCCACTGAGGCAGGAGGAACCCAGTGAACCCGCAGTTAACCAGAGGCCACCCAAGCACTCGGGGCTGCCTCCAAGGTTTGAGTTCATATTCAGTCACCTCCTGAGTCCTCAGGAGGAATTGCCCAGTTTGGCAAGTCGATGGCATCTTTTAACATCCTGCAGACTTATGGGCTTGAACTTATCATTCAGCCTCTAAATGGGTTAATATTAACAGGAAAAAAAAAATAGGGATCCTATTTAGAGGCTCCTGGCAGAAAGCAAATAAGAGAAAAAAAAATTACCCCTCCAAAATCAATGTTTGCTTTACTGAGGGCCTCCTTAGGTGTACATTGGAAACAATTCTGTCTGTCTACCACAGTTAAGTCACTCTTCAGCCTCCAGTGCCAGCCAGCAGTGCTTGGCAGGCCAGAGTCAACAGGTTGCCACCGCTGAGCAGTACCAGAACACAGGGGCAAGAAAGAATGGAAAGTGTTATGGGTGACCCAAGAGCCTTGATGGATATTGGTGAGAAAAGATGAGAAGCACCCTGGAGAGACCTGTCTCCCTTGGCCACAATCGACTGACCTCAGACTGGGAATCATCTCCATCATTCCAACCATTTGGACAAAACCGAGTGTTCTGTAGCTGGTTTCCCTGTGTAAGAAGCACTTCCAAATGAAAGGGTGTGCTCCTACAAGGACCTCCACTCACCAGCCCCGCCACCACACATGCTTTAATATACTGAATGTTGTGTAGGAAGAGATTATATTTTGATAGAAAAATTGAACATATCTGGCATTCTTACAGTCATACCCATGTATCTTTCTACCAGTGTTATACAATAGTGCACATAAAGGACTTCAACTTTATTTGATTAGATTAACCCATATGTAAGTAGGTCCTTAGAGTGAAGCCCCAAACTCCTGTGACTGGACTAGGCATGCATTAATGATAAAGCCTTCAGTATTTTGTTCATATTGCAAATATTCATAGTTCATTGGTAAGATTAATTTTAAAATGCATTTCAAAACAGCCAAGTGGACCACATAAGTAGAAAATTATAATATAAATTCCTGATTGGTCAGTTGCAAACTCTTGTTATGAACATGTTCCTAGGCAAGGGGTGTTTTGTTTGGTTTGCCATACTCTATTAATACACTAACCAAATTTTGATAAAAATTACATTACAGCCAAGCAATAAGCCCTATCTCACAGAGTAGAGGTCCAAGTATAAATAACGGTTAAAAGAAGACATGTTTATAAACACTTTCAGTAACATCTTAACAACATAGTCTTTGAGAATGCCAAAGGCTTGTGTATGTCTTTGTGTATGCATCAAACATGGGTTATTTGTCATCGTGTTCATGATGCTATGGTTATATTTCCTGCCACAGGCAGGAAGAGACAGTACAGGCTATAAAAATGGAAGAATTGTGCTTCTAAATGAGACAGAGTTAATTATCAGGAAGAAAGAACTAAAGATAATAAAGGCAGCAAATGGTGACCATTGGAATGGAAGACCAAATCATAGAAAGGTATGACAGAATCGGAATAGTCTTCAGTGGGACCAATATAAGGCACTAGGCAAATGTGTTCAAATCAAGAAAAATAAGAATATGGAAGAAATTGAAATAAAACATGACTCTCATGAAGATATAAATAAGGAGATATTATCATGGCGTTTTGAGAAGACAACTGGAATAAGTATCATGATACAGGTGCCATCCTCATATTACAACTTGACTTCTGCAGTTGTAAAGGAAGGGGAGAGGTCATGGATCAAAGGTCATGCAAAGATTCCAAGCACAATTCAAGTAATTGTGTGGATAATGGGCACCATCTGAGGGGAGGTACCAAAATTAAAAGAAGCAGGTAGTGGCAGTCACCGAGATGATAATGAAGGCAGATCATGCATGGTCTCTTTTTATTCTGTTTGAGACTAGATAGATGCCCTTCCATGAGCTTCTGTGCTGTCTTCTGGAACTCAGATCTCTGATTGCAGCACCTAGCTGCCAGACACAAGTTGAACCTGCTACATATGTGTGAGAGATTAACCAAGTAAAAGAAGCTCACCATATCATCAAAGCTGGCTCTGTTGGTTTCTTGTTTCATAGCTAGGTGAAGTGCTTTGGGAGCCCCATGACGCTCTGGAAGTCAGTTTTGATGGGCAAATTGAAATGGAGTGTTTGTTGTTTATGTGTTCCTTATTTGTTTCCACAAATAATTTAATTGCAAAGGAAATCAATACTGCATTACACAGGTATTCAAAATGGTGAAGAGAGATTCACTTCTTCTAGGAGTCCAGAACTTGGTATTCTTTGGAATTTGAACCAATAGCATGTACTCATGTGACATGCTGGAATCCAAAGGTTTAAGGACTTAGCAATATCTGTGAAGTAGATGATATTCCCTGTGTTTGTTTTATCTCTGTTCACTTGAGGGAACAGGAAAACACCTTTAATGGGACTTACTGCTGAGGCAGATCTAGGGACTGAGGAGATATCAGGGCACAATCCAGGGCAGGTACTGCTGCCCCACCTGCAGATACAGCTGGTCCACCTGGGCAGGTGGGGGTAGAACAGAAGGTGGATCTGCAGTGGAAGACTTCTTGTTTCGATCATCTCTGACCACACATCTGTCTTAGTAATCATGGCACAAAAGTAGTGAAGGAAGGCACAGCCGTTTAGATGTGAGTCGCACTTGTAAGTACTAGCCATGAGTCTTGGGGAGAGATCATGACTCTAGGACTCTTGTTTCCTCCCATATAAACTAGAGGTGTTGCTGTGTACCTCTGAGACCACTGTCAAGACTAATGCACTGATAATGGGGAACATGGAACAGTCATCCGTGCATGGAGTGCTCTTTTCAAGAGGTGCTTTGAAACCCATAATGGACAATAAATCAAGAGAGAATGTTGGACAGCCTGTGACTCAGTGTTATATTCAACATTTTCCTGGATCATCTAAGGTTACAGTGTACAACTTGAAGTATAACGAATTGCGTAGCTCAAAGAAAATGAAATTTTGATGTGAAAAAGAAAACTAATGAAAAACTCTAATCACCCTCAAAGTGTATAGATGAAGTCAGAGAGAGGCATGTAAAGTACTTCCCTTAATCCATCTGAAATTTAAGTTTAGGAATAAAGAAGGCATGCATTTCCAACGTGAGAGCCTCCAAACAATATTCATGTAAGTTATGAAATATGTCTCTCAGGAATCTTGGAAACAAATTGGGAGTTCTAACCTCAGCTGATTAAAAGTGACTTAAGATCTTTGAAATGCAGAGAGACCACTGAATATATTCAAACTGGAATGAAAGATGTTGCAAAAAAGCAAAGGAACAGTAGAGATAGTTCAGGAGCAGGTCTGCCCACATAAAATCTGGTGATTGTGCTGGTGTTTGTAGAAGGTTGGTAGGTACTAACTGGTGTGGAGAGAGCTTTGCCACTTTGATCTGAAGCATGGGCACATGGTGGAGTCAGCGACTCCCTAAGGGGCTTCCTGTCTCTGAGTCTGTCTCTTCCTGTCTCCGCTCTCAGACAACAGGATATGCAGGAAGACAAGGTGGGAAGAAATGTGATTAGGTCCTTGGGCTGCCACCTCAAACCCTGGGAGGATTCTCTGCCACCTCCCTACCTCCTCCCTGTGAGCTAGAAAAATCCATTTTCTTCCTTTTACTTATTTGTCATCAGAAAGCAGAGAGATATGAAGATCGTAATTCAAGTTGAGAATCGTGTGAAGCAAGGTGAAAGTTTTCTCAGCCCTGGAAAAATCTAAGAATCTGTCTCAAACGCAGAGCTTAGAGTACTCAACTCCATGAAGAAACTGACGTTTTTACCTAAAATAACTGTTCAAACTGTGCATTTGCTATGTTTTATAAACATCAGAAGGGCACCACTGACACCCAAGTGAGAAATCCCCACCTCAGCCAAAATGGTTTCACATAAAAACAACTTAGCTACCAAGGAAAACTTTCTACACTCCTGTTGCCCAAGGGGATTGGGGGCCAGAGAGTTTGTACCTACCTCTGCAGAGAAGTGGAGCCTTTAACCCCCAGTGGGAAAGGTGCTTTGGGGTTGGAGTGCTGCTGGCTTTCAGCGTCTGTGTTTTGCTCTTAGGAGTTGAAGTCGAACCTCCCAGGTTCACCCTTCAAGCAGACCCACACCACTACCCGCCTGTTGTCCACCTTTCAACTTGCTCTGTGTAAACATGTCACCCTGTGCCCGCCCGCAGACTGCCCACCTCTGCCTGCCTACTGTCCTCCCCTTCCCAGGCTGCAGGCAGAGGAACGCCTTGCAAACAACATGCGCTTTGGGGCTCAGTGTTCTCCT
Organism: Ochotona princeps; assembly: GCF_030435755.1. NCBI lineage: Eukaryota > Metazoa > Chordata > Mammalia > Lagomorpha > Ochotonidae > Ochotona > Ochotona princeps. Next base: position 6,763,505 of record NC_080858.1, read on the forward strand.
GGTCTGCCGGTCTGCCAATTCTTTCAGGAGGTCGTTTACACTCCTGGCACTTACTTCAGTGAGTTGCTTGGGAGCAGCCAGAGAAAAGTGTTGTTCTGAAAAACACTGGAGCACTTGGTTGTAACTGGCGATCCTGGGGTTGCCCATCACCAAAGATAACGGCCAAGGGTGTCAGGACTGCTTGCTTCTGTGGTTGTCTGTGACCATCTCAAATCAGTCAATGCTCTGTCAATCATTTCTTATTTCTCTGAGATTTCTTTGGACTCAGCCTGCTGTGTCACCTTCTTATTTGTAGGTTGCTGTGGTGCAGAACTCTCAGTGGGCCCCCAAAAGACACAGAGCTAACATTTACTCATTACATCCACATGGAGTGGAAGAAGAAAAACAACCCCTTACACACATCTTTTAGAAAAGACATAAATTTTGAGAGGAAAAACATTGCAAGGGGGCTGCCTGTATTTCTTTACTCAGTTGTAGTGGCAATATTATCAAACTAGTTTGTGTTACCTCCAACTTTAATATTTTCTTTTGGTTCTCATTCCCCTTAAGTGTGCCATATAAAGATGATTAATCCAAAAAGGAGGATTACATTTGATTAAGGAAGCTAATTATGAAATGTGGTCTGGATGTGGGAAAGAGTCTCCACTCAGCCATTTTATTTTCTTCTCCATGGGAGAGCTAGAAGAACGGGCTTTAGGAAACACTACAAAGAGTGAATATCAGGAGGGGTCAGAACTTTATAGGAAATTTCAACTTCCGCTGCAATCATCCTAAGCAGAGCCAGAAACATGTCTGTGTCTACATTTTATTGCACATTTAATGGGGCTCCAAAGGGCTATGTAAACACCAACTATGTTCTTAGTATCTCATGTTAGATTAACTAATCACCATAGCATTATACCCGGTTTCGTGGAGGGGAAAGTGAGCCAGTTACTGCCGACCCTACTTCTTGAGTCTCATAAGAAATACAGCAGACTGGCAGTGAGCAGCCAGGACTGAATTTAAATTTCTGACACACCTTCCTTGATCACTCCATGAGTGACCCAGGCAAGTGCTTAACAGCTCTGTGCCTCGGTCTTCTCATTTCTAATATAGGAATGACAGACCCTCCCTGAAGAGTTTATCTTGAAAATCAGTATTTAATTTGTGAAAATGATATGGAGTAATGATTTACCTTGAAGTAATTCAGTACAAAAGTGCACCAGTGACAGAGAGAGCCATTTAGCATTGTAGCTAAGGTGCTGCTTGGGCCACTTGCATCCCATATTAGCTGCCTGGGTTTTAGTCCCAGGTCTCAGCTCTGGTTCCAAGAGTGCACCCCGAGAGGCAACAAGTGCTGGATCAAGTAGTTGATTTCCTGCCACTCACGTGAGAGAACTGGAGTGAACTCCCTGGAAATCTAGACCGAGTTCTTGGCTCCGAGCTTCATGCTGGCCCCGCCCCAGTTATTAGGGACATTTGGGGAGTCAGCTTGCACATGGGAGCTCTGTGTCTCCCTCTGATCTCTCACTTTGACTATTGAATAAAATAAACACTTTTTAAGTATTAGCTATTGCTGTTATTATTGTGACACATCAGAATGCAACAACACCAAATGGCAGGTGGGGGTGGTGTTGAACAGAGAAGCTAAGCAGAGGAAGATGTGTAGCCTTCCATACATGTCCGTTCCTGAGTCCTGTAAAAACTTCCAGCATGCTTCACTGGCCATATAAAAGAGGGTTGTGTCCCAAGGGGAAGTCATTCTTTATTTTTATGCAGAGACCCCAGCATCCCAGGCATCACTTTTGAGGTAAGCTAGAGAAGGGCTTTGGTAGCAATCCTCTGCTCCCTCTAACTAGAGGGTGAAGCTGCCCTACAAGGCCAATATCAAGAAAGTTGTGCCAGTTAGAAACCCTCTGTCAGTATGTCCCACGGTGGTGACGATTGGGCAGAAACTTCTTAGTACAGGTTGCTCATTACACAGTGAACTGAATCTGCAAACAGAACCTCATTACTGTTGCTGAGGCTTTGGGTTTTTCCCGAAGCCCGGCATGTGTGTCCTTCATCCTCAGTAAGCCTCTCCTTGTGATCTGGCTAGCTGGAGTACAAGAGAACTTGGCAGACTGTGTGGACATATTTTCCCACCAGAAGTTATTCAAGAGTTCAGCTGGCTTCTAAAGGGCCTAGAAGTTCTCCATCTGGCTGTGTTATTTGAAGCATGATCTGAAAGTCAAACAAACCAAATATTCTTCTGACATTACCTTATCACTGGCTTCAACGTAGCTTTCACTCTGAAATGGGCAAGACTCATGTTCTCATCTCTAAAGTAAGACTGATTAAACTAGTGCCCACGTCAGTTATCATAGACACATTAGAAGACAAAGGACATTTTACATGTAGGACACCATTTTGAAATGTATACTGAATGCCTAGTAAATGTTAACCACTGTTATGCCTTAAAGTTTGGGTTTGGTTTGGCTTTTACCTTCACTGGGTGTATTTTTAAAAATATTTCAAATAAAGTTATACATTGATAGAAGCAAGAATACTGGGTTTTTTTCTTTTTATTTTGAATTTTGAATTTTATGGTACAATTCCATAGAGTCCTGGAGAGCCCCCACTGCAAGTTCCCACTCCCGACTGATTTACCCCATATTATTGCAATAATATAGTCCTTCCTAAGAAGTCATAATTCCATCAGTCTGTTATTTAAGTGTGCCCCAATATTGCTGGTATAGACATTGTCAGGCAGTATAGCATCCTATTATATAGTTATGTCCAACAGTTTCAATGGGAGTCCAGCTTTGATTTGGAAGTAGGGATGCATATTGCATTGTATCTCCACATCTGGACATGGTAGTCTCTACTATACACCACTATACATTCCCTTAAATGAGAAGTCACAAAACAAAGTCAACAAGAGGTATTAAGTTAAAAAAAATTATAGCACCACGGAGTCGAAAAAACATGCCACTGAATAACCAGCGCATGGATAATAAAAAGAAAACACAGAAGCCTCTTGGGTAAAATGATGCCACCATGTGACTCATGAGCCAGTGATGAATTTGATAAAAGGAAAAAAATCTATTTGGAAGAAATGAAAATGAAATGAAAAGCATCAAAACCCATGAGATGCAGCAAAAACAGTATAGAAAGCGTTATTAAACTTATAATTTGCATGGCTTCCTTATATTAGAGAGAACTTATGATATTTGTCCTTTTGGAATTGACTTATTTCATTGAGCACAGTGGTCTCTAGTTGGGACCATTTGGTTGCAAATGCAATCATTTCATTCTTTTTAATGGCCGAGTAATACTCCATGGAATAGATGTACCACAGTTTGCTTACCTCCTCCTCTTTGGACAGGCATCTGGATTGTTCCCATGTCTTTGCAATTGTAGGTTGTGCTGCTGTACGTATAGGATTACAGATCTCCTTTTCATATGCAGTTTTCATTTTCTTTGCATATATTCCTAGGAGTGGGCTAGCTGGGTGAGATGGCAGGTTTATTTTCAATTCTCTAAGCACTCTCCATGCTGATTTGCACGGTGATTGTATTAGCCTGCATTCTCACTGATAACAGCCAGCAGGTGTTATTAGTAGAGTTCTGAATGTAGGCCAACCTCAGTGGAGTTCGGTGGTACCTCAATGTGGTTTTCATTTGTATCTCTCTGATGGCTAGGAAGCCTTAGTATCTTTTCATATGTGTGTTAGCCGTTTGAATCTGTTCTTTTGAAAAATGTCTGTTCATTTCCTTCACCCATTTCTTTACAGTTTTTTTTTGTCCGTGGGTTTCTGAAACTCTTTGTAATTCCTGGATATCAGTCCTGTATCACTTGTGTATTTTGCAGAGATTTTCTCCCATTCTGTTTGTTGCTTCTTCACTTTGTGATTGTTTCCTTTGCTGTACAGAAGCTATTTAGTTTGATGTAGTCCCAGTTTATTTTTTGTCTTTGCCTGTGCTTTTGGCATCTTATCTAAGAAGTCCTTCCCCATTCCTATATCATGAAGAGTGCTTCCTATGTTTTCTTTTAATAGTTTGGTGGTCCTTGAACTATTTAGAGCTGATTTTTGTGTAATGTGACAGGTACAGATCTTGCTTCTTAATTCTGCAAGCTGCTATATCCAGTTGTCCCAACAGCATTTATTGAATTTTTGTTTGTTTGTTTGTTTGTTTGTTTTCTGGATTGTTTTCAGTTTTCTTGTCAGAGATTAGTTGGCTATATATGTGTTGGCTCCCTTCTGGTGTTTCTATTCTGTTCCATCGATCTTCTTTTCTGTTTCTGGACCAGTACCAGACTGTTTTGATGACCACTACTCTGTAGTATGTCTTAAGGTTTGGAATTGTGATTCCCCCTGCTTGGTTTTTATTCTTCAAGATAGCTTTGACTATTCATGATCTCTTGTGTTTCCAGATGAACTTTTGTATCTTCTTTTCTATTTTTAAGAAGAATGTTTTTGGGTTTTTGATTGGGATTGTGCTGAATCTATATTATGTCTATAATACTACTATATTATGTCTATAATATTACTTTTGATAATATAGACATTTTGATGATGTTGATCCTGCCAATCCAGGATTGTGGTGAATTTTTCCATTTTTCAGTTTCTTCTTCTGTTTCCTTTTTTAATGTTTGATAGTTTTCATCTTCCTCATATTCAGTTAGTTTAATTCCTAGGTATTTAAGATTCCTCTCTGCTATTTTAAAAGGGGTTATACTTACAGTTTCTTTCTCAGCCATGGAATTATTTATGTACCTAGTGCCATTGATTTGTGTTCACTGGCACAATTTTGTATCCTACTACCCTGCCAAAGTCTCTTAGGAGTTTCAAGAGTCTCTTGACTGAGTCTTTTGTTTCTCCTATGTAGAGAATCATGTCATCTGCTAATAAGGATGATTTCAGTTCCTCTTTCTAACTTGAATTTCTTTATTTCCTATTTCTTTTCTAATAGCTCTGGCAAGGACTTTCAATATTATATTTAAGAGTAATGGTGAGAGTGGACATCCCTGCCTAGTTCCGGATTTTAGTGGAAAAGCTTCCAGTCTTTCCCCATTTAGTGTGATGCTGATATCAGGTTTTTTGTAGATTGCTTTGATTGTGTTGTGGAATGTTCCTTCTATGCCTATCTTGCTTAGGGTTTCCAGCATGAAGTAGTGTTGGATTTTTTAAAGACTTATTTATTTTTATTGCAAAGTCACATATGAGGAAGATCTTCCGTCCGATGATTTACTCCCCAAGTGAGCGCAATGGCCGGTACTGCGCTGATCCAAAGCCAGGAGCCAGGCACCGTCTCCAGGTCTCCCACACGGGTGCAGGGTCCCAAGGCATTGGGCCGTCCTTGACTGCCTTCCCAGGCCACAAGTAGGGAGCTGGATGGGAAGTGGAGCAGCCGGGATTAGAACCGAGGACTTTAGCCACTAGGCCGTGCCGCCGGGCCCGGTTGGTTGTATTTCTACTTAAATTCAACCCATTCTTTCCTTCATTTATCACCTGATACAGAGTTTATCACCTGATACAAGTGATAAATGGTGTCCTTTGGATTCTTGGTGTAGCTTTACTTATTGTGATTTTTAGGATTTAAATTGTCAACTTTTTTAAAATACAGGTTTTCCTTTTCTTGAATGTCTTTGCTACCCTACAATAATGTGATACAAATATATCCTCCACCTCCTTGAATACCTGAAAATACTGCTCCCCTATGGCAAAAGGAACAGATTTTCTGTTGCTGAAGATCTGGCAGTATTTGTGGGGTCTTCAAAACCTCATATGAGAGAGAATGGATGTACAGGTAGGAACATGGTCAGGGGATGGGTCAGGTGGCACTTTGTGTCACACTTAGGACTATGCATTGAAATGCTCACATAAATGTCAGATTGCCTGATTTTGAGTCCTGGCTGTCTTCTAGACTCTTGCTTACTGATAACATATGCTTGGGAGACAGCAAGTGACTGCTTAAGTATTTAGGTCCATGCCACCTGTGTGGCAGATCTGAATTGAACTCCTGACTCCTGGCTTCAGCCTGGCACACCTCTGGCTAATGCAGTCATTTGGTAAATAAACCAATTAATGGAACATCAGTGTGTCACTTTCTCCATACCCCTCCCCCAAAATTGGTCTCTCCCTCCAGAAATTGATCAAAGAAGATTGCTCAAAAAGGAAGAGACTGGCTATAGCCCTACAGAAGAGGCTTTGAGGTACATGCTGAAAGGATTTCTTACCTTGCAACCCTCCCTGAAGGGAGAATATCCCAGGCCCTCAACCCTGGGCACTGTGTGTGTGTGTGTGTGTGTGTGTGTGTGTGTGTGCGCGCGCCACACACTCACTCACTCATATGCCAGATCAGCAAGAGACCACTCCCCCAGAGTACCCTCAGGCTTCCTCTTTACTATAGTCCCAAAATGCTTATTGATTTACTTTTCTGTTACTTGAAAAGCAAAGCAACAGGAAGGTAGGGAGTGAGGAAGGAAGAGAGAGAGGAAATCTTTCCCTTGGTTTACTTCCCAGATGCCCACAATACCTAGGGCTGGGATAAGCTGAGGTCTGGAACACGTCTATGTCTACTGTGTGGTTGGCACAGCTTAAGCACTTTTATCTACTGCTATTAGGATGCAGGAGTATGAACCTGGATTATAAACAGAGTGGACAGGAATCAAAGCAGCACTCCAGAACAGGAAGTGAATGTTCCAAACGGTGGCTTAATTCACCACTCACCCTCCACCTTTACTTTTGTGCCACTTGTCTTCCCTCCTTGACTATTCCAGGATACCAGGATACCTAAATGGGAGAGGAGAACAAGGGAAAGGACCGTTACTCTTAGGAATATGCCTGAAGTGAATAAGCTCAATTCCCACAAACAGGGACAGCATAACTGACAATAATATCATTTCATTGTAGTGACCGGCTTGCTGTTTGTCTCTGCTCCTTCACCCACTAACCTGTGAGTGTGTAGGAGGACAGAGGTGTGGGCAAGGAGTCAGTCTTCTTCCTCTGCCTCCACTTCCATTTGTGCATTTCCAGTATCTGGAAAACTTGACCTACAATAGGGCTTTGTAGCTGTTCTATTGTGCTTTGGGGAAATGGAACCACCTGTTAACTGGAAGTATGAGTACGTATAAACCATCAGGTCAATAAGGGAAAGAGAAACCAGTGCCATTCCTTGAACAGGATCCTATTTTGTTATCCAGTCTGTAGTTGACTAAGTCTTGGTTTGGAGGCAAAGTACTGATACGGCTATGTTTAGTGGGCAGGACAAGGTAGTCACAGCACAGAGACATAGACAGTGATTGTGTGAAAGTCAGGGACAAAGAAGATGTCCAAAAAGACATATCTGCCACACAGGAGCACCATCAGTGCTTCTTAACTGAGTGAAGTCTGGGTAAGAGAGCAGTTCCTAGAGAAAGATGAGAGTTTAACACTCACTAGATTGTGGCCATGGGCAACACTTCTAGTGTAGGAGGCGATGGTTGCTGTTCCTTGACTCACTGTTGCATCATCTCAGCTTCCACTTCAGTCTTCATACAGCATTGTTCTATTACAAGAACATGAATCATACTGAATTTAAGAAATACTCCTATTGTGGCATTACCTCATTTTAACCAATTACATCTGAACTAACACCGTGATGAGGACAATGTTCAACCCAGTTCTCATGGTTCCAACTCTAGCTGGGTGTTTCCTGTGTCTATTAACCACCCTGGATAATTGCTTTAGTTTTTTGGGATCCTCCTCTTTTCTCAAATCAGGAAGGCTCTTACTCATCTGATAAAGGATTTCCCATTGTTTTAAATGTGGTCATAATTCCTATGACCTGAACTTCTCTCTCCAGCTGTACTCTGTTGCCATTGCTTCCACCATCTCCACACCACCTGCAGTACCACCTGCACCACTGCCACCACCCCTGCCACCCCCACCAAACCTCCGCCTGCATCCAGGTCCAGCATCCCCACTTCCATCACCACATCTCTCTCCATCCTGAAGGACATTGTCAGAAGCTCCACCGTACCATTGCTCCTACCAGCACCATCGCCTTCAAGTCACCTTCATCGCAACATGCACCTGCACCTACACCAGCACCAACTCCACCATAATGACTTACTGCTGTAAGCCTCCACCACCATCACCAATGCACCTGCACCTGCACCAGCACCAACTCCACCATAATGACTTACTGCCGTAAGCCTTCACCACCATCACCAATGCTCCTATCCCCATTCCAGTTACCACCAGTACCGTTCAACTACGTTGTCACTTTCATCCACCCATACCTTAAGTAAATCACACTGTCATGATAGGATCTCAAACTCTATTACTCTAAATGTTGTCTCAAGTATGTTGTTGTTATTAATAAACAGAATTCTAGTTCTCAACTAAAAATTCTTATGATAGCTTAAATTCAGAATGATTTCTTCAGATCCCAGGTCACTAGTAAATGTTATAAATAAGATTTTATACCTGATAACATGGTCCTGATGAAGAACTCCTGAACTGTTTTTAAACTTTGTATTATCAGTTCCAAAAGACATGAAAGCAACAATGAAAAATTTGTACAAAATGGTCATATGATGATGTTAACTAGAGTATTATGTAAAATAGGAAACAGTTTAAATGTTCAGTAATTGGCAAATGACATATTGGTTTTAGTGAACATTTCTGAGTAATAAAATTAATGACATGATGCAGCCTTAATACTACATTGTCCCATGCTCTTCTTCTGATCATCAAAAATATCTACTTTCCTGAGAATGCAACATGCCTGAGCAAAAGACTTTTGCTATTATACCTTGAAGCTGCCTGTTGGAATGATTGTTTCCTGGAGATGAAACATTATCTTGCCACAGTGAGGAGATGCTTTAGCTGGAAGCTCAGCTGAGCCTCAAGAGCCCAGCATCTATACTGTCCCCAGACTAGTCGGCCCTAGACTTGTCATGTTACATGCAGAAAGCACAAACAATTTTAGTCAAACCACTGTAACTGAATTTCCATTACATGGAGCCAAACCTGATGTTAAACAATACTTACATACTCTGCAGCTATTTCTAAAGAATCCTTTTATTGACACAGGATTTACATCATAAAATTCTTCCATTTTAAGTGTACAATTAGATAAAGTTAGCATATTTACAGTTTAAATTTCATTTGGCAATTTATCTCATGTATCATTTTTATATATAGTGCATATAAATTTGATTTATTCATGTTGAATAATTGCTCAGTGTTTGTCAGTTTAAACTTTCTTTTGACATTCTTTACTTTGTTTTTGTCTGAGGGGCAGAGAAAGAGAAAATCTCCCATTCTGTGGGTCACTTTCCGAACGATCAAAGCAGCCAGGGCTGGGCCAGATGGCTCAGGGAGCTGGGTCTTCCATGTTGGTCTTTCAGGTGGGTGAAAAGGACTTAGCTACTTGAGCCACCACCTGCTGGAAGAAGAATTAGGAGCAGAGCTTGACGTCAAACCCAGGCACTCTGGCATGGGAAGAGTCATAATTACTGTATCAAACACCCACCCCCTGTGCTACTTCTGCCACTGTATGTCAGGGGAATACTGTGTGGCCACCTATTGAAATGAAATACAGCTATCAACGACACACATTTCTTCCCAAGCAGAAGCTTCAGAGTCTCAGGGTTTACAATTTAGCACTTTCTGTCTTCCCCTCTGTCATAGGGACTGGCAGTGATCCAGTTAGTGGCCAGCTGGGTCCCCAAGGGACAGCCACACAGAAGTCCTTGCAAAGCCCGATTACAAGGCAGAACTGAAGTCATTAGTCAGAGCCTCTTGCCCCAGTTTGGTTGCTCTGGTTTCACTCTGGTATGGAATGTTTAGAAAAGTCTGCTTACTTCTTCCTCTGCACTCAAGCAAAGCATTGTCTTTCAGTTGTGAGGATTTGGAACAACCATTACATTTGACCTGCACATTTCTTTTCATCTGATCCATATTTATGTTCTGTTGCATGAATGATGACAGGGTAGTTGATCCCAATTGGCTCAAATCTCATCAACTAAATGGTTCTTGAATTCTTAGGCTGTTTTAAATAATGGCCCTCTCTGAGTATGTTAGTCATTAAATCACAGGGAAATTCGTCTTGCACAACATGATGTTACACTTATATTAAACTCTTGAGGGCAACAATACTATGCCTTATACACATGGAACTTGCTACGTGACTGAAGGCCTAACTTACAGAAGACAGTGAAAGGCTAGAGTGGAGGCTCTCGTATGTTTTCCTATGATGCAACATGTGAACTAGTGGGACAGACATTAACCTGAGTCTGTTCTACTTCAGCTTTGTGATTCTTAGGTTTCCACAAAACAACTTCTAACTGGTTCACGTTAATCCACATGCACCAGACATTAGAGTTTGCTTAGCTGTTTCACTGTCACATGGCTTCCTGGTGAGCTCTGTGCTGACCAATGGTCGTGTGAGATGAGTTGAGTTGTATTTTCTAGAAAAGTATTGGGAAGTCCAACCCCTAGCATCTCAGAGTAGGATCTTATTTGAAAATAAGGTGATTTCAGGTCTGATTTAGGAAGATGAGGTCACACTACGGTAGGACTGCTGTTCTCCTGAGAAGACCCCCAGGGAAGACATTGAGGCACACAGAGCACCATCCAGAGATGATGTTGGCATAGGTTAGGAAGCACCAAAAATTTCCACTCCTTACCAGGAGCTGAGAGAGTGCAGGGGACAGACTCTGTCACAGAGCCTCCTCAAGGAATCACCCCTTCTATACCTAGTTTCAGATGTCAAGTCTCTAGAACTGGGAGATTCAATTTCAAAGTCACTTTTGTGGTCCTTTGCCACAGCAGTTTTAGAAAACCGACCTTAAACACAACAGTTATATGAGTATGGATTCAGTTCTTCCCCTCTTTCTCAAGAGAATATTCTAGGGCTATGCCTTGAATAGGGGTATGCCTCGATGCACCTATACACTGCATGTTAATGTAGCAGGGAGCATTTAGGCAGAAAAGAGTACACTCTTATAAATGTAAGTTTGTTCCATGTGCTCCATGGGTATTGCATAATCGCCTGGATACTGAGCTGACAATCCTGTGACGAGTCTATCTCTGCTTCTGTACCATGGGATGGATAAGAATTCATGAGCCAGGTTTATACCTGGAGTCATGTCACAGAAACCTTTCCTTTGCTAGCCCCAGTCCTGGTCACTGTCATCTGTCTTCCTTCATCTCCTGGGCTTTCAGTGCCTGCTCCTAGCCCACTTGCCCCTGCTTTTATCATCTCATTCCCAAACATCATCTACATATGAGAGTCTTCAAGATGTTCACAGAAAATGGGCATTATTTTTAGATTCTCTTTTCAGTGAGAAAGTACAACATGTATGTTGTGAAGAAGCATATACATATGTACAGAAATGCATACATACATGGATTTTTTTTTAAGTTTGGCAGTTTCCATACATTCTTCTGGCATATCCTTATAGTCCTGTGTTAACAGTAAAGTTTGTCTCTTCTGAATCTCTAGAAAACTTGCACTTTGATTCTCTTGTTTCATCCAGTGAACATAAGGTTGGAGTGCCACTCTTCCTTCCAGAACACACAGGGTTTGGCTAGAGGGCGTATGTCACTGAAGCATCTAATTATTTCATGTGGAAGCTTCTCTGTGGGAAAAAAATTTATGTATGTATGTGTAATTCTATTGGTACTGCTTAGTCTAGGACACAAATGCAGCATTTCTAGTGATGTCACAGGAAGTTAATATCAGTCCCTGGTGGAAGGAATTATCTTCAGGGAGGGTGGGATAGTGTCACCAGATGCCATGGACTCCCTATGTCAAAAATGAAATGTTACTAAGCAGAACCTTGGGGAAAGGGAAAGTGCTTGCATTAGCCTACACCCTTCACTAGGCGCCGTCCGAGGATAAGCAACAAGCTTTCTCATCAGCAGAATCTTGACGAGTCTTTGAAGTAAGGCCATCGAGAACATTTGTGGAATGAGAGATTGTTTCATACAAGTCCTGTTTCCCATCTGAAGTGTTCAGATAACCAGGCTTTGGGTTTTCTTTATTTCAGATTCTGCAGAATGGTTCACAGAGTACAGCAGGAAAATTACCAACAAGAGGCAACTATTAGGAAGATAGGATTTCAGAATTTATTGCATGCCCCATTTTGGCATGCATTATGTCATTCTCGTAGGACAGACGACACCTGAGTAGGTGCCCAGATGTGGTACACCAACTCTTGGGGACATCATGAGAGAGAATGGAGCAGTCAGTGTTCCCACCCAACAATGATATCCTTGAGTCGTACGTGGTTATTTATGTAAGAAGGAGAGGTTTGTTTAGCTTATAGTTTTGGAGGGTGAAAATCCCAAGGGAATGTCACCTGCTTTGGTGAAGGTGCCACAGTGGAGAGCATGTGGAGAAGAAACAACAAGATGTATCAGAGGGCAGTGAGAGAGTGGTTGGATGTGCATGCAGGCTTGTACAATTGCCCCCTTGGGAGAACTTGAAAGGGTGCTGAGAAATGCCTTCGGAGGTCACACCCCCACTAACCTAAGGACCTTCCCCTAGGTCCTGCCTCCATGCTCCTGTAGTTCCACCCTTGGGACCAAGACTTAATATCTGGGCCTTGAAGTTGTTGAGTATCCAAACCACAAGTGAGAGACACCAAGGGCCTATTTTTCCTGCCATGATGGTGTGCAGAAGAGATTTCTCCAAGGCTATGTGACCAAATGACCATTTAGAGTCCCTCAGTGTGCCTCCCACCTTTGCCAAGCCTGCTGGCTCTGGGGGACCCTGGGAGCTGTCTGTGTGATCAGCCCTACTGCTTGAAGGTGAGGAAGCTTTGCTTCCTGCCAGGCATTTCCTGCTGCACTTGCCAACCACCCTGCCTCCTGCCTCATCCGGGATGGTGGGTGGAGACGCTGCCTGCAGCCTGACTTCTGTTGCCTGTTGGGTGAAGTAGTCTGAAGAGATAGCAGGTCAGTGCCAACAGGAGCGCTAATTCCTCACTTCATTTCAGCTGGAGATGGAAAACCATGGAAGCTTCTAGATAAAATACAGCCAATTCAAAGTTAACTCAAACATGAAGGGGGTTATTGTTGGGACTACAGGAGTGGAACAGCAATTTTGTTTTATAAATATATAATAAAGTTATTATAGAAATTTAAGTAAGCATTGCCCTCAGGAAAAGGTCCAAAGTCATTAGCCAGGTCATAAAATAGCCCTGCCTGCTTGCCCAGCTCAGACCTGGCTGACCGGGCTCCTCCCACACTGCCCTGCAGCCAAACGAAACCCGTGGCGGTTGGCCAGCGGTGCCGCTTCAGCCTTTCCTTTTCCCTTGAATGCCCGTCACAAGGCACACCCTGCCTTCCTCCCACCCTAGACTTTCCTCCTCTTCTTCAGCTTCATGCTGGCTCTTCTACTCCGGAATATCTTCCTTGAGTCCCTCTGCCTGCACTAACTTCTAGTTGGTATTTGGCTATGTCCTCATGACCTCTGTATGCCTGCTGCTTACACAGAACTTCCCCAAGCGAGAGGCTGAATTTTACTCATCAAGGTCTTTCCAGTGTAGATATCAGTTAATAGTTTTTGGACAAAGCACCCCTTCATCTTCCCCCCCCGGGCAAACTACACCATTGAAAACGTTTTCCCCATGCAGACTTATCTTTCCAAAGCTAGCTGGTGTCCATGAGTCACCATGTTTAAGATCCAAAGGCCTGGATTGGAAACCACAGGGGTGAGGAAAAGGGCATATGAGAAAATAAAACAAAACGTTGTCTATGATTTCATTGTCTATGAAGTGGAAATACTGCATATAATAATATTTCCCTTCCTCCCAGAGTCATGGTGAGGTTAAGTGAGATAACCCCACAAAGCACTTAACTACAACACACCTGGTACAAAGGAAATGGTGAGTGTGGTGTGAGGAGTGGTGGAGCCAAGGGTGGGGCTCACAGGTCATGGAGCACAGACTCCTCCCACCCAATGCAGGAAGGGTTTGGGCCGAGGTGGAGCACCCCATCTCTGTGAGACCACCGAATGGGCTTACAGCAGCCCACTGCACATGCAGTCATTGTGATAATAATCTTCTCTAGCCAAGCTGAACTTGGCCTCCTGCGCATTCCCAGCCATCCATTCTCCATGTGGAGAAATGCAATTCATTTTCTTCCTGTCCTCATTGATCTGCAATGCCTAGACAACACAAAATATATTCCCGTTTTAAAAAAGAGTATCACTCTGTGACCATTGAACCTTTTTTTCCCTTCTTGGCTGTGTGCTCAGAGCCCACATCCTTTGTCTGGGTCAACGTCCTACAGATAAAGGTCAATTTTTCTCTCCCACCCCTTTTGCCTGTGTCGCACCTCTCCCTGTGCTTGGCTGAAAAAGCCCTTCTTCACCTTGTAAAGTTTCCATCACAGCAGTCTCCAGTGTCCTGGTGGCCATCCTCTGGCAATACCCAAATCTAAATCCTTATCAGCTTTAAAAAAAATTTTAATATGTATTTGTTTCTTATAGAATTTGCTAAGATAGCTTCCTCTCTCTGAACTTAAAATAAAATTTCTCTTTAGTACAATCTAGCCTTAATAATCAGATCCTAAAATGCATAACTGTTTGAGCAATCGCGCTCACATTTTACACTGCTTTCCCAGATGAATTCACAGGGAGCTGGATTGGAAGGGGAGCAGGTGAGAAACAAGCCCATAGGTGATGCCAGGATCACAGACAATGGCTTAACCTGCCTAGTAGGTTGCCAGTACCTGTATAAATTCTTACTCCAGTTTGTTTCCAAATGCTTGAATAATTTACACCTGTTAAAATAATGAGATTATCATAGTTGAGTTAATTTGGAGTATTTAATTAATCTGGGTATTATTAAAGCAACAAAATTTACAGAAACATAGGTGTGAATGGCTGCCATCTAGATTAAAATTTGTAAGATAGGCAGAAAAACTAGAATTTACTTGCATCTGAAGAAAAATACCTAAAAGGCTAGAAAAAAAACAAAAAAATTGTATAAGGTGTCATCACAATATTTAAGGAAAATGAACGTCAGTGATAAATGTATTTAGGTGCCAAAAAGTTTGGAAGTCCTACACCTTCCACCCTCAATTAGCTGGGTCTCAGCCCCTTGGTTACCGGCAAGTACAATGGTTTTGTCAATGGGATTCCCTCAGAAGTCATTCCTCACTTGTAACATATTCCCACATATCTCCTTACAGCACTCCCTGATCAATCCATGCACCGTGCAAGTGGTGAGATCCCCAGTCTTGCTCTGCCTGCCGTGTGTGAAGCCCACGGTCTCCCCACACCCCCCTAATAGCACCATTCCCTTGTCCCTGCACAACCCTGCATCCCTTGGCCCCATGAGCACTGGGCGAGTTCCCTCTACCCCATGGGCAACCAGTCAACAAGGTGGCTGCTCATCATGGAGGGTGGGCCTCAGGCAGGCTCCCTGGACTTCTTTGAAAGCCTCTTTTATTTGGAAAGAGGAAATGAGGCATATATAATGGGAGGGCAGAATAAGACGGACTTTGTTTTTAGTGTCTGTCTGTACCTCGGGTTCAAGGTCTTTGACATGGGCATCTATCTGTTTGGTTTCTGCCAGTGAGCATTTGGTCTCCTCCTTTCTGATGCCCTTGCCTCAAGGCCTTTGTTCTCTTAGAACAATTGATGCATCAAAAGCTACATCTGATGTCTGTGTCCACTAGACAGCCACTACAGCTTGTCCTCAATGTGTTTCTAGTACGGCAGCTCCATCAAGCTCTGTCACTGATATTTTGATCAATATATGATTCCCAAATAAATTCTCCAGCTTGCTTGAGTCACAGCAGTCCTCCCAATGTGGTGAAATACAAACATCTTTTGTGGTGCATGATTTCATTTTTCAAATGACTCAGAATTACCATTAATAATAGGAACCATAATAATTGCTCTGAGTTTACACTGAGTACTTCTTGGTCATTTTTAGTACTCCCAGTAGCTCTAACAACATGGGCATTTGCAGGTGTATTTTATAGACAGCTACCCAGAAACACATCTCCAAAAGTCAGGCAGAATTCAGACTTGGTTAGCTGGGCTCAGAAAAATAGGCTTATAGTTTCTGAAACTATTTTCCAAAGGAAGTTGCATGGCCTAATGAATTGCGTCTTGGAATGGGAGACAGGAACTGCAAACTTAATTCTTTTTCAAATACAGCCTCTCTATGTGGCCGTGGGTAAATTGCTCAGCCTCTCTGGCTTTCTCATTTTCAGAACACAAGGAAGATGCTGATTACCAGTGGACAAGTGCCCAGAAAGTGCCAGTCCAGAAGGGACCAGGAATGGCCCTGTCCATTCTGAAGTATGCATTTTAAAGATGCTGGGATAGTTCCTTCTTTGTAAACGAACTCCGGCTACTCTTAAGAGCCATATTTCTAAAACCACCTCAGGAGATCACTAATTCCCCTTTGAGATTGAGGGCTCGTTATCCTGTGTACTCTTTTGTGGAACATCTGTGCTGCTTTAGAGAAAAAAAAATATATATATATATATATATTTTTTTTCCCATGAAACATGATGAGAGTGAAGGACCTCCGCATCAGTGTGCTCCTCTACCCTTCTGAAACCTTAGTTGCCTTTTCAATTTGGATTCTGATGTACTGACTATCCTTAGTAAATAACCAAATACCACAGAATCTAGGAAATACTCATGAAGTCCTAATAAGCTAAGCTCATAGTGTTTTGTGTACCACATCTTGACTTGTTTATGAAGCAGACAGACACACACAGCGGGAAAAAAAAAAAAAAGAGCATGAGCGAGTGAGCTGTTACCTGGGGCTGGCATGGAGGTATAGGCTGATTCTCTATCCTGTGGTGCTGGCATCCCATATGGGTCTGGTTTGTGCTGGCTGCTCCACTTCTGATCCCGCTCTGTGCCTATGGCCTGGAAAGCAGTGAAGGACTTGTGCCCCTGAAGGAAGCCCTTGGCTTCCAGCTGTGGATCAGCTCAGCACTGGCCGTTGCAGCCGTTTTGGAAGTGAACCAGTGAAAGCAAGACGTTCTCTGTCTCTTGCTTTCTGTTTCCAATCCGCCTCTCCAATAAAAAATAAATACATCTTTAGAAAAAAAGAGAGGGAGCGCTCATCCACCTGCCTGCTTTCCTAGTGCCTACCTCCATGAAGGCTCAGTCAACACTACAGCAGAGTCCAAAATGCAAGCAGAGTCTCCCTTGTGGGCAACAGAAACTCAGCCACTTGAGCCAGGCCCTCTGCTTTGCAGAGAGTACATTTCCAGGAAGCTGAAGTTAGGAGCAGCAAATGTGATGGAAGCCAGGCACTGTGTCGCGGAGGGCAAGGGTGTCACGTGCCAGGCTACCTGTCTGCTCGCTTAGTTGTCTGCTGTTCCGTTCGATCATAAAACCACCCAAGGTAGAGACTCTGTCTTACCCATGTTGGAGCACCTATAATAATGTGTGGCACGTGGAAAATCTGAAATCAGTATCTATCGCACAGAACTGAAATTGGAGCAGTGTGGTTGGTTTCTCCAGGAGAAATGGGATTAGAAGTAAACTTCTTGAATTGACAGTTTTCTAACTATTGGAACCAAGAATCACAGAGAAGAGCTCAGAAACGTCTTCTCTGAGTTGGCTAAAAAAGGGATGGCAACAAAGCAGAACTAATTCTCTAATCCCAGTAACTGCCACTAACTTTCCAGGGCTGACAGGTCGTCTAAACTGAGCATGGTGTATAGCACTCACGTGGCTCTGTCACCATCCTCTTCAGATCATAAACTCCATCTCATCTCCTCGTGATGCACTCTTCCCTCCAGCGACTTTGCGCTCTGCTAATCTGCAAATATATCAGGTCTCTGTTCATTGCAGCAACTAACAAATGGATTTGTAAAGAGAAATGCCTTTCTGCCAATCCTTGAAACTGGAATATCTTGTCTCTTTTCTTACAACCTCTGCTCATGCGTATGACCATACTCTGTAGAGTTGTACCACATCTCTTCACTCTCTGGTCTAGCTACATAGTGGTGCAATTTCATCTTTTTGTCACTTGTTCATGGAACTGATTAGAGTCAGACAATAGGTCCTTTCTTTTTCTTCCTTTTACAATATCAATACAGGCATAATATGTAGCTTTTATTATATGATCAATACATTTTATGTATTGATGGTTGTGGACCCCATTCTTCAAGTGAACATTTTCTTCCCAGCTCCTCTGCCATTTTCAGAAGTCATTGGACACTTGAGCTTTGGCAGTTAATGATCCAAGATGCTGCAAGGGGAGAGAATGCCTACCTGAGTAAAGATGAACCTAGGACAGAGCTGTTTTTAGGACAGTCGGCATTACTGGCTGTTTGAAACAATTGACCTCCCACCGGAATTGGATTGTGAAAGAGAGATGCCATTTGTGCTAAGAAAGTCCACCCTGGCATTTTGTGGGGAAATTGATATGCCCCACCAAATCCTGATCCTCAGCAAAATCAGTGGAAAAAAATGAAAAGAATGTATGAAAGTGTTCTGATTTTGTTATGAGAACTAAAGTAACATAGCAGGCTTTCCTTCTCAGAACTTGCTACTGCAGATTCCTGTTCCTTCAGAAACCAGGAGTGAAAAGGGATGCCCCATGATGAGGAAGGTGAAGGTGGGAGTTTCTGGGAAGTGGAAACAAGTCCTCAAAACCTAACAGGTTGGACCCAGCAAGCATTGTTTGGTGGTTAAAATATGTGCTGCCTCTTGGGCTGCTAGTGTCCTGAAAGTAGACTTTGCTGCAACAGCACACCAGTTAGCGTGATGATTCCTGCTAATGAGGCCCAGTCAGAATACAATTATCCCAGTGTCTCCAACTTCATGGGGGAAAAAATGAAAGCAGGACACAAAATTGTGAGAGAAAATGAGCAGAGCTCAGGATTAAGGGTCTTAGTAAAAACACTTACGTTTTTCTCTCGTAGGGTTAAAACAGAGGGGCTAGTGGAGACGGCAGGGTACTCAAGAGAAAGGTTCTGTGACAGAGCACATTTCCTGCTGTTTCAGCATTCACCTGGCTTCTTCTGGACCTTCCGTCTGTAATCACATTAACTCCCTGTTTTCATGGTTTAGAGTTCAGTGTTACTTATTTTTTGGAGTACTTAACAAATTAATACCTACTGCTCTATGAAAGTAAACCTGGTTGGGCCTTAGTATTGCATTACTAAGATAAATGCTTCAATTCATTCAACCCTGAGTTGTCTCTGGACACTGGAATTAGTTTCCACAAGCAGGGTCCATGTTGCTGAAGTGGACTCTGAGGCCCAGGGTCTTACAGCTTCAGAGCTGTGATCCAGACGAGGTTCCTGTGAAACTGATGTGGGGTAAGTTAGTTAGCAAGAGTTAGTTTAGACCAGCAGCAATTCTTGTACCCACATAATGCAATACTATGTCTTTAACTGCCTGTTGGATATGCCCAATTCCCAGGATGCACCTGTCACAGCTGGGGGCTGGGCGCATGCTTACACCCACTTGTTTGCATGTTCAGCTGGGGTAAAAAGGAAGAATGGCCCCCGTTTAGCGTTACTGCTCTGGTTTCTGTCCGCTAAGAAGCAAACCCAGCCAGCCAGAGCACTCCCATTTTGGCTCTTTCCACCACACAGCCATCTCAGAAGGACCTTGCCAATTGCAGGTACTGTTTTCAGACTTGACTTTCTCATTTGCTGGCAATTGTTCGGCCTACTCATGTTTGGTATTTCTCAGTGTGGGTAGCCCATCCTCATATGTGAAAGTGTGTTTATTCCCTCACTGCCAAATAAATTCTGTTCTAGTTTGCATGTGATATAGCCACTGCTTAGTATTTCTTTGTGTGGGAGGCAAGAACCTAGACTAAAAATGAACATATTCATTGCCCACATCGGTACCACAATCATCTTTGTTCCCTACCCCATCACGCTGCTTCTCATACTGCTGTTATTTTGTTGATTACCTTGTCTGCAGTGAAGCCAGAAAGCCCTGCCACAGTGTCAGGAGTGTTGGAGATGCCAGCTGTGACAATCTCTGTGTTGGGTTCAATTCTCGTAGGCGTTAAAGAGTCATGCCAACAAACGCATATCGAAAGTCCCTTTGATTCTCTTATCTTTACCAACACGATGGAGCAAGACTGTTGAGCTTCAGCAGAGCTTCGAAGTCCTCCCACACAGTACTTCTTAAATTTCAGCTGCATCAGAGTCACCTGGAGGACTTGTTGAAACACAGACCCAGGGGACCTGGTGCAGCAGCTCTGGGCAGAGCCCTCAAATGTGTGTGTCTTATGAATTTCTAGGTGATGCTGCCAATCTGAAGACCGGGCTTTGGGAATCACTTGTTCTCCCATCACTCAACTTTGAGGTGTGGACTCTGAGATAAAAGGGCTCATCCAAACACTCGTGATAGCTAAGAAGCAGAGGACAGATTGCACAGTGGCCTCTGGTGAGGACTCACAGTCAGATTAGCATTGCCTGAAGGAAACAAGCCTATGTGTTCTGGTGGAAGTGCAAAGTAGTACAATTGTTGCCATGTGAGTCCGGTTACCAACCTAGATTTTTAAATTATTTGAAAGGCAAATTATAGATTGGGAGACTACCTCTTTATTCTCGCCCCCAAATGTCTGCCACCAAGGTGAGAGAACCAAGCTCTTGAGCCATCATCAGCTGTCTTGAACGATGTGCATTAGCAAGAAGCATGTTGAATGTGGAGGAGGCACTCGAACCCAGATGCTCCAATATGACGTAGAGGCACAACAAGTGGCAGCTTAACCTGTTGTGCCTCAACATTCAACCTCTGAGATAATCACAGGCAGGTAGCAGAAAGTCAACTACTTGAGTAGTTACCGCCTCCTTCCCAGATTTGCATATGCAAGGAACAGATCTGGAGCCAGAAGCTGAAGTTAAATCCAGACACTCCAATGTGTGGTGCAGCTGTGTGTACCGGTGTCTCAGCCACTCGGACAAACGCCTGTTCAGCTTTATGAATGTGCTGTCTCCTTAGGTTAATTTACATTCTTTCTGACATTCCCCCTTCTACTCCTGAAATGTTTACTTTCATAGCCTTTGCACAGTGATTATCCAAAGACTTCATAATATTTCTCTGTCATGGCAACTGAGTCTTGATGCTCATATCATTCCCTTTCTTGGATTTTGAAGATTTTACAGTAATACATCCTCAAGGAATATTTCATAGAAAAACAGCAACCTTTTCTTTGGTATTACTTACATGAATATGTCATTACTTTGTCTCCTAACTTGAGAACTTAACTGGGGATACAATCTTAAATTGAACAGAATATCCCCCACATAACTTCGAAGATACTGCATCATGAATGTTGACACACACAGGCCCTGGAAATTAATTTGGTGCAAGCCAAATCATGTTCTCCCATATTTCCTGCTTCCGTTTTCCACACTGTAGATTTTATCACCATATTTTAAAATGGTGGTAATCTTACATGGAATTTTTTTTCATTTCAGTTTGATGTTTTATAGTATCTTTAAGTTAAAATGCAAAGTTAAAAATGCAATGTCTTTCTCAAGTTAAGGAGAAGAAAGTTTCCTTCCAAAGTTATTATTTCTCCACTCTGTTTTCTGTTCTTTGATTCTGGTACTTCTCTTAGATTTTGGGTCTCCTAAGTTGATCTTTTATGTCTCTGAATGTTAACATGACATTTTCTTTTCTTTTTGCTCTATAGTCTGGTCAGTGACCATGAGTTTCTTGCTATATTTCTATTGAAAGTTTTGGCACTTTTACTTTTAAATTTGAATAAACCTTTCTTTTTATTAGATTTCACAGTTTGTTAAAAAAAACTCCTCTTCTGTTTTGTGGATTTCTCTGTTTTCTTAGTGATTCAGGGCTATGTGTGTTTCTTCTCTAGCTGAGTTTCCTCAACTAGGATGGTCGCCAGTTCACATTCAGAATAGAGAAATTAGATTAGCTGAAATTAGTAGCATGTACGGAATTTCTCTGATGAGTATAGTGTCTTCTGGACAGTCCTCTTTCCTTGTTGGAGGGTTGTTCTTGAACCATGTGTTCAGGACAAATTGAACCTCTTATCAGATTTCTCCTTTGGTCACATCCAGAAAAAAAAACTGGTAGATTGACCATCATCTGCCGTTGTGAGAAGTGATGTGCTGTTTCAGAAATAGGTTCACACCCAAAGTCTAGTTATTCGAAGCATCTTGTTCAACGTATTCAGAGAATTCTTTTGGTTCTGGCCTGTAGATCACCACTTGTACTGTCGGTTGCACTGTATGTGAGAGGGGAGGAAGGGAGGATGGCAAGTGAAATGGTAGACCACGTGTTCCCTGTAGACATATAGTTCATGTTTGGTGTATGATCCTATTTTGTATTGCTGCTATTTGATTGTATTTGCTATCAAGGTTGGAATTCACATGAGGCTGTTGTAGGGATCTGGACTTCGGTATCTCAAATTTCTTCCTCAATCCCTTCAGGGCCCCTTGCAATACACGTTTCCGGAGTCTTACAGAAATGCTTCAGCATGGTAGGTTGGCCAGTGATTCTAAACAATTCCCAAATCATTAGGAATTTTTCTCTATTCTCTCTCTCTTGCACTTCAGTGTTATTTTTTACTGAAGTAACATTCTCTTCAGCAGTTTCACCTTTCAAGTTGTCGATAACTAAATACCACACATTAAAAATATTACATGGAAAATTCTAAAAAGAATCAACAGTTTTAAATTATTTATAGTTCTGAATAGCATGATGAAATATCACATGAGTTCTTTTCATCCAACACAGGATGTAGGTCAGGCTTTGTCCAGTGTAGCATTCTGTGTCTTCTACTAGGCCATTAAGCACTTAGATTGATTGTTGTTGTCCTGTGGGGCTTGTGTTTAATAGCCCTGACATGATAGCCCAATGCTTTATCACAACACTACAGTCATTCATCCCACCGCGGTTCCTTGTGGAGCACTGTAACACCTGACAACGTTGCAAGAAGATAATCTAGAATACAATAAGACAATTTGAGACAGAGCACATTCATACTCCGTTTATTACAGTATGTTGTGATTATTAGTTGTTGATCCCTTACTATGAACAATGTATAGATCAGACTTGATAGTGGAACTGTAGGATGAGGTATGGCTGAGATGGAAACCACAGCCACAGCCAGCGCAGAAAAAGTGATACTCACAGAAACTATGAAGCAACATCTGCCTTCAAATGCCACACTTCATCCACAGAAGGATTAACCCTACGAAACAAAAGTTTCTTCTGAAGGGAGTTAGGTCTGGGTGTATACACAGACACACACACACACGCACGCAATCATGGAATGAGATGATTCTGTGTAGTAGGAAGCAGGTGATAATTGCTCAGTGAGCACTTGGTTGGCTGCTTCAAAGCCACGTGAGTGGAGCACAGTTGACAGTATGATACCAGATGTAGAGTCACATGGGAAATGTTGCCCTGCTGGATGTCAGTTATCTAAAGCCTGCCAACGCCGTGTGCTTTGTCAGCCCTCTCTCTGCAGACTGTTCTCAGCTCCATATTCCTGCTTCCTGGAATGATTGCTGAAACAAACCACTTGCACCCACATGCTTGTCTCCATCCGGATCATCCAGGTAACCATGTTGGGTGAAAACATTTCTATTTGAAGGGGTTGCAGACTTCAAGAGAAGGCAAGGGCCTGGGCAGGAGCTGTGAACTGTGAAGTTACTGTGGTGAGATCCAAATGCTGAAAAGCAAGGACAGATGTGCACAGATGCTCCACAGTTACATGATGAGTAACCACAGACTGGGGATGGCTGAGACTTTGTGGCAAAAACGAAGTCATCCTGAAAAGGAAGCAGAGGTCTGGGCTTTTGTTTGGAAGGCAGATTTATGACCCCTAGTGTTCTAGCCGCTCTTTGCACAATAGTTGGCAAATGTATAGAGTTGTGAAAATGGCACCTTATGGAGGAAGAATTATATTTTACTAATAAATGCCATCTGCATTGCATTTGTGTTTTTTAAAGAACACTTTAAAATTACAAAATAATTGAATGGCATTTTCGAACACTTGTGGAAGACCAAAAAAGTGAAAGTGGTGCTTCTTTCTTCCTGTCTCTGTCAGTGATTAGTTTGGGCTCATTGTTAAATAGAGCTTGTACATTTTTGCTGAATAAACATGAGATGCAGACAGCAGGTCAGCATTTTGTGTGTAAAACTGGACTGTCAAATATGTCAGCCATCAGCTGCAAGTGCCTTTGGAGGTCTAGAAATGTGGTTGGTAAAATTAAGAATTATTTTATTTTAAGGCTTGTAAATAAAGAGGCTGAGTTAATGTAAAATATAAGCACAAATTTGTTTTCATAGGACTGTATTTTTTCTTCTCTCTGTCCAGTGTATATGTGACTGATATCACAGTGTACATCTTTCTATACTGTGTCTTCATTAACACATTGGGAGTTTTAGTTATTTTTAACACAGTTGTCTTAATTTTTATTCCAGCGTTAGAATCTGTCCATCATCACTGCAGTCTTGCAGCATTCACTCTGTGTCTGTGTATTTACCGTCGCTGCTGTAAGTTCTATATCCACATGTATCCAGGTTGCTTTAGAACACACCTTCTTTTCAACTAGAAGAGACCTCTTTTCTATTACTCAAAAATCAGATCTAATGGCAATGAACTCCCTCAGCGTTTGTTTACCTAAACATCTTTATTTTCTTCTTTGTTTTTTTGGGAACACTTTTGCTGGATTCAGCATTCTTGGTGGACAGTTTTATGTTTGAGCACTTTGAATATATGAACCAAGACATCTGCTGAGAAATTTTCTGAGTAATCTTTTTTTTTTAAAGTTGCCTTCTTTATTTATACACAAATCATCACAAGCTTTTGCACAATATCCAATTGTTTCATTTTTACATCATGATTAAGAAAATACAAAAAAAATCCTAAAAAATATTATTTACTTCAAAGAAAACATTTTTGACAAACTATTACTCATTGAAACCTGCAGTCACCTGGCTGAAGCCAGGAACTCCGCGGTTGGCAGCGCATGCGGTTACCTAGTGACAAGTAGTTTACTTATACTCAAAATCAGTTTTTACTAAACACAAACTAACTAATATTGCTTAAAATATTAAGAGTACAGAATTAAAAGATCATAAATGAAAGGATTTTATAAAAGCATATAACAGATTCTTTGCTAAATCTTTTTTATTATTATTATTATTTATTATTTTTAATTCATTAATTACATTGTATTATGTGACACAGTTTCATAGGTACTTGGGTTCTCCCCACCCCTCCCCATACCCTCCCACCATGGTGGATTCCTCCACCTTGTTGCATAACCACAGCTCAAGTTCAGTTGAGATTCCCCCATTGCAAGCGTATACCAAACATAGAGTCCAGCATCTTATTGTCCAGTCAAGTTCAACGGCATCTTAGGTATACCCTTTCTGGTCTGAAGACAGAGCCAGCAGAGTATCATCCCGATCAATTGAAAGCTCCAACATACCATCAGCAAAAATTTACATCACTATGGAATTTTTCTGAGTAATCTTAAATAGGCTTTCCTGTATATAGTGTGCCACTTTTAACTGCTTTGAAATTTTTCTCTTGGTCTAGTGACAGTCCTGTTAATGTTGTAGCTTGATTGTAAGCCTGTTTTAATTTATCATATTCAACATATTTGCATATGTTGGGCTGATCTCTGTCCAGATGTTTAAAGTTTTCAGCTACTATTTCTTTACATAAATACCTTGTACTTTTTTCCTTCTTGGAGTTCTTATTCACTTGTTATTGTTCTGTGAGTTCTTTAGGATTTCTTTACTATTTTCCATTCTTAGTTTGTTTTTTGTTTTTATTTGTGTTTTTTTATCCTCCCACTGGATAATTTCAAATTATCTGTCTTCAATTTCACGGATCCTTCTGTTTGATCAAAGATGCTTTTGAAATCCTGAAGTGATTCTCCAGTTTAGTCATGGTGTTCTTTCACTCCAGCATTTCTGTCTGGTTCTGTTTATGGCTTCTCCATGCTGACAGTCTCATTTTGTCATGTGTCCCTTTCTTGGTTTTGTTTCAGGGTCAGTGTTCTCTAGTAACTCACTGAGGTCCAGTAAGAGAATTATTTTGCACTCCTCATTAGGCCACTTACAGGTGTCCATTTTCTTAGGCTCCATGACAGGAGATCCCCGTGATTATTCATGATCTACGGTGTTGTGCTGGTATCTGAACATTTGAAGAAGCAGTTGCTTTTCCTAGTGTTTATGGACTGGTTCCTACAAGGAAGCACCTTCACCATAAGCCTAATTAAAGGCTCTTGTATCTTTCCTGTAAATGTACCTTCACTGGGCTGGGTCCTGTAAATTCTCAGATATAGTTACTCCTTCCTTTTCCACCTTGCTTTTGTCTCGTTTCATCATTCTTTACCACCCCCTTTGTTCTTGTCCTTCCATCATTCTCTCCCTCTGTCCGTTTTCCTCTCCTCTCCCTCCTTTCCTTCCTCCATTCTTCCTTCCTGTCTTACTTGCTCTATCCAGTTCCTTCCGTCCCTTCCTTCCATCCTTCTTTCCTTCCTTGTCTCCATCCATCCTCACTTCCTCCCTTCTTTCCCTCTGTCCACCCTCCCTCTCTTCCTTCCCTCTATCCATCCTCTTCTCTTCCTTTCCTTCCTTGCTTCCTTTGATTCCAGACATAGAGACCTCTTGTACTTTCTGGTGCCTGGCTGTTGCACTATAGGAAGAATACTAAAGAATTCTGTGCTACTTTCCCTATCTTGCTGAATTCTATGCCTTCCCACAATATTACTGAGATGTACAGCCCCCAAAAAGGTTCCTTATCCTTTTCTTTGTTCCTTGCTGCCCGGAGGGTGCAGAATATGGCAGTGCCATCAGTACTACAGGTGAAGTGAGACAAAAACAGTCCCCAGGTAGCACACCGAATGGCCAGGTTTTGGAGGTCTGCTCCCTTCCCCTGCCTTCCTTCTGGAGGAAGAGTTTGGCACTCTGGAGCCTCTTCCAGTTTCTCAGAGCCACACTTGCTGCAACCAGTCACCTGTCCTCTCGTGTGTGCCTACCTGTCCAAACTTCTAAGCAATGCCAGTGTTGTCTGTGTTCTACATGTGGTACCACAACAGAGGCTGAGGACCTTGGGTCAGGTTCCTTTCTGTCCTTCTACGTGGAAAGAAAAGCTGGTCTCCTGATAGACTTTTAACTACTGGCTTGCTAGAGCAGCCAACACAGATAGAGTGAAATTGCTGTTCTAACCTGTTTCATCAGTATTTTTACAAAGGACTCAAGGGCTGGGACTCTGTGTTCCAACATCTTGCAGAAATGACTTCCTTTGGTAGGACTGTGTTAAAGTATTAAAACAATATAAGATGTCTCAGTAATAATTCTACATATTATTTTATTGAAAAAATGGGTTCCAATAAAATACTGTTTTGAAAATTTTGGTTTATTTTCACTTTTTAAAAATAGTTATTAGAAAGCAAAGTGATACATGTGGCTAACATTAGCTTCTATTGATAGTAGTGATATGAAGAGTCTTAATAGCAAAAGACACCAGGCGGATGCCTTTGCTGGGGGGTAGGAGTCTTGCTTGGGACAACCCCCCCCCCCATAGGACACTCTTCTTGGGCACCTGTCTTCAGCCTTGTACCTCTCCAGTATCTACTCCTATACTGAGAACTTTGATACTTTGGGGACTGAAAAAAAAAAAAAAAACAAAATTCTATAACAAAAGTAGAAATTCTCTAGGTTTTAGTTTTATTTTATTTGGATTTTTGACCAAGGCTTTTGCCCTTTCATATATTTGTCAGTTTGTTTTGTTGAGGCCTCAGTACCGGATTTTCTTTCAAAATGGCAGGAAGAGGGTGAGGGTGAGGCCTGAAGAGTGAATAAACAAAAGAAAACAGAAAGCCGTTGGCCCTGCTGAGAACTGAGTGAGGGTGTGGCCGGGGACCGAACTGGCACCTCATCCTGGAGCTCTTGAGACAAGGGATCAGGCGGAGGGCAGCCTGGGCTGGAGCCTCCGGAATGCATGCGGGGGCCAGCGCTGAGCCAGGGAGTAAATGTTGTTCTTGAGACAGGGTCCAAGAGAGGAGATGCCAAGTGCTGCCGGTGCCAGGAAGAACCTCAACGGAGAGAGCATCAGTGGTGAACTGCTGGGGAGAGACAGGGGTGAGGGGCAAGCCAGACCCAGGGTGGGGAAACCAGGGCAGGGGTGTGGGCAGAGGTGTCCTCCCAGACCCGCGTCATTCCTGCCGGCCGAGATGGCCTCACTGTGTATCCCTCATCGGGTTTGGTGAGGTGACAGATGTGTTTATTTCTCTGGTTCCAATGTTCACAGCAAAATCATTTAGCTTTGTTAAAATTGCTTAGTATTGTTGAGTTTCGTGGCTCTTCTACATACATCACATAGAAATCCAATGTGTGTGCTCTCCTGCCCACTCTAACCCGGAAGCACCTCCTCCATCTCTGTTTTCAGTGCCGTACGCAGTTCCAAGCTGTAAGCAAATGGATCTCAGTAGAATTGGAATTACGAATCAGTGTTATGCAATGATATGTATATCCCACTTTTTTTTTTACTTGAAAGTTTCTTTTGGAACAATGCAGGTATTGCAGCATCAATTTGTACACACAAATTGCAACTCAGCTGATAACATGAGATCTTCCTTTTGGTGTCAGTCAAGGCAGCAGAGCTCCCCATTTAGGATGACTTGGGAAGGCTGTTTTCAAAAGCTGTTCTCTGCAGCTGCATTGGTAGCTGACTTGATGGAGCTGAAACTCTCCCAGACAGATGAACTGTCCTTCCAGAAATTGCTGAAAGAAACATACCAAGCTTCTTGGCATGATGCAGTAAGGCAGGCTGCATTAGATTAGCTCTGCCCTTAACAACAAGTTTCACTGGGCCAATGAGAGATGTTATGGAAACCTCTCAAGGGAAAGAAGACTGGCTTGAGCTGGCCAACAGACCGTAGGGTGATCACTGCAGTGAAAATACTGAACCCGCCCCAAGACTCACCAGGCAGCTTATTATAAGGATTTAATATACAGTATTACAGAGATTCTGGACAGCTCTTGAAATGGGATATGAAGCCTTGCTCTTCTCAGGCCCAGCTTCAAATTGGGATTGAGTCCATTTTGACTAAAATTAGTTGCCATTTGAGACCCTTTGGAGACCTTGGCAAACCAGCCTGACCCTCTGATCCAGCTACCAACAGAGCTGACCTCACACCCAGGAAAACCTCCAAAAAGGCAGAAAGCCCCGCAGATGCCCGCTGTCCGGCTGCGTGTTTCATGTTCCCCAAGGGACAGGTGTCCTGGGAGTGCTACTGCTGAGTGCCCCAGTCACAAATGCCAGCTCTTGGACTAGAAGGACCTTCCATTCTGCAAAGCTGAGATGGGAAAAATAATCATTTTAAAAGTACAAGCTCTTCTAAAATAAGTTAAATTCTTGGATTGGAAAGGAGCATGGTGACTTTGACAGCTGTAAACCCTCAGGGGTTAGTTAATTCCCAGGAAGGTTATTTGTCTTGTGCCAAGGCTGTCCTGCATCAAAGACTGTGGAGGATCCAGGGGGCAGCCTCCTCCAGAGATCTGTGTTGCTTTCCCATCTAGGTTTCAGAATCCTACTGTACCCTGGCTCACTAAGCTCTCTCAATGATCACACGGCTGAATTTGCAGAGCAAGAACAGTCAGCACTGGACAGCCCGGCCATGGGATCTACCTGAGGCTCTCAGGAAGCTCCTTGAGCCCAACATTTATACAGCCATGTTTCTCAGAGGCTCAGGGGTCAGATGTGAGCATAGAAATGCCGATGGGCGTTCTGGTATTTGAGGGTGCTGATGTGAGACCCTGAGGCCTTCAGAGCACCATTGTGAAGCCCATAGCCTTGTGGCTGCATCTGATCTGCAGCAGATCAGAGAAAAGCCTGCTGTCCCAGATTAGGTGGATTTCCCTGCCCAGCCCTCTGTATGCAGTCATCCCCTGGCATCTCAGGGCCTTTCCTTATGACTCCACCTCCACAGTGTAGCATTTCTAACAAGTCACAAGAAATGTTATGGG
Source organism: Ochotona princeps (assembly GCF_030435755.1). Lineage (NCBI taxonomy): Eukaryota > Metazoa > Chordata > Mammalia > Lagomorpha > Ochotonidae > Ochotona > Ochotona princeps. Next base: position 6,793,444 of record NC_080858.1, read on the forward strand.
ATGCTGTCTTCTTCATGTCCAAATGGAGCCTGACAGGTCAGTTCTAACAGGTCAGTTCTCTTCTGCAGTTGATGTCTTATTCAATTTCCTCCATAATCCAACCTGAAGTGAGGTTTGCAGATAAACTACTTTTTTCATGGCTTCAAAAATTCTTCTATCATCCTATCATACAGGAGTAATAATTGCACAATAATTGACATTAGCAAGTGCATTGCATGTGCCTTTCGGCTTAGTCATGATGGCTGAGAGAGTTCTAAATTGTAGCCTAATGAAGGGGCATTTTATTGACAGTGTTACCTCCAGTGTTGCTTTTATGCAATTGTGGATTGTGTTTCTAAATTTGTTTATAGGTTTTGTAGATGAGGTGTTTAGTGCATGATGAAGTTGCATATTTGGTGTGTATCTGTAAACCAGAACTGGAGTCTAGGATCAAGTCATTATCAACAAGCCATGAGAGACACTGAATGTCTCAAAAGCCATGAGAGACACTGGGCAACTCCAACCATGGTAGGGCTGGTGGCATAGCACAGGGCACCCAGAGGCGAGCAGCATCCCTTAAGCATTGTAACCACCTGAAATGCCCCCACCAAAAACCACCGAGTCAGCCTGCTGAGAATTCCCCCATAACTGATTGTCAGTACTATTCAATGTCTGTCATATTCACTGTACCATAAGCTCAGAGGGAGACAGGGCTCCTCTGAATAAGCAGTGGCACCTGTCCTGTTAGTACTGTATCGTCGGATGAGTCCCAGGCACTTCATAAATATTTGTTGCTGGAATCAATGGGAAAATGAATGAATGCATTAATAGCCTCAAATCTGCATCACTCTGTAGGCAATCTATTGCAATACTTAAAAAAACTTGCCTTCTTAAATATATTGATTTTTTTAAAGGATAAGTGTCTTACAAATGAATTGGTTTAAGGATTACTATCTACCTACAATAGAGGGACCTGTGATAAATTCTGTGACACCTCATGTGGACGTAAGAAAACTCCTGGTTCAGTACTTAAAGTACCAGTGCTGTATCTTAGATCACTGCAAAGGGGTTTTGTCCCCAAGGGGCCAACATTTAAAGAGTGCAGAGAAGAATGACCTCAGGAGCCCGGGCTCTTCCTCTTTCCCTGCCGCCTCTTCCACTGCGGCTGTAATGACTGCTCTTTGCCTGTCGTCCACAGCGCAGGTCCCGTTTCAGGGAAGATGTCATGTGTAACATCTGGATCCCAGTGATGTTGGACTTGGAACCGACACGTCTGAATTTTATCCCAGTTTTGGCCTCAACTAGTTTTGTGACCTTAAGAAAGTTACTTCACTGCTCTAAGTCTCTGTTTCCTCAGTTATAAACTGAAAGGATACAACTGCAAGTTGCTATGTGTTCTTTCCAGCTCCAGTATTGAACATTTCCGTGACATTTCATAACAGAATAAACAGAGATAGGTAGACCTACAGGTGTGGAAAGCTAGAACAAGGGATTAACAGAAAGGCAATAGTTGGACACTGAATTTTGCTCCAGTAATTGAATCTTTGAAAGTTTGTAGAATAAAATAGATTTTTACAGATGGTCTTGTTTCTTTAGAGTGGATGTAAAGACAGTTACTGTCTGTCATTCTAAAGAATGCTTTCAATTTTGCATTGCTGGAAAACCTGCATGCAGTATTCTTATCCCTCTTTATTGTGAGTGTTCGAAAGGAAGCCTTAAGTTCTAAGTAGCTCAAGATAGATGCAGATGGCAGTTTATGATTGTGTCTATCATCTCTCAAAAATGAAAATGAAGACATTGCCATGTACTTACCAGCACATAAGCAGTTTTTCCCCTTGCATAATCCCCCAGTCTTTGATTAGATTTCAAAATGAACAGTAAACTCTATCTTTTTTATACCCAAGAACATGCAAGGTAATACTGAGAAATTGGTACAGTATAATTTAGGGACTCTAAGGTTATCCGATGGTGAGCCCATTAGGTTGGGAATTGCTTGTCCCGGGGAGCAGGAATGAGAATGCCTGTATGTGGCTAAAAACTCTGTCTTGGCCATTTCCAGTTCCTGCTGGAGTTGCTTGTGGAAGATTGTTCCCCACACAGAGGTGCCTGCTGGTCTGCATTTGTCAACCTCTCTAGCTAGTTCCGCTGGGAAACAGAAGGACACTCAGACACCAAGTTGGGCTCAGTCCTCAAAGCAGCTATGGGAGGCTGCTCACAGCTTTCCTTCCAGGTACTGGAGCTGCAGAAAACTGAGTGTCGAGGGTAGAGAGGGCATTCTGGCTTATAAATACCTATACTAAACCCACTTCAGCCTAGTTTTCTATGCTGAAGGGCTACAAAGAAGAAAGAGTATTGATTGTTCAGCTTTTTGTATTTCCAATCTGAAAGCCTCCCCACGCTGACTTTCCACCCTGCCTTGCACTGAGCACCCAGGGAGCAGCTTCCCCGCTATTATTAGCGGATAATTGCTTCACATTTTCTAGAGGTAATTAACCTTGCCTTTGAAATGAAAGAAATCCCTAAATTGAGCAATACGATGAAAGCCATTCTTTCATGTAATTTAGTTCCATCAGCCAATACCGGCCATTAAGTACCTCAATTTGAAGCTCAAAGGCAGTGCTGAAGAATAAGCAGTGGCAAAATTTTAAAATCAAAACTCCTGGGTCTTCCTACTGTCATTCTCAATTTCTTCAGCACAGAATCTCCTCTGGCCTGATGGCAAGAGGCCATGATTCTGTGCAAGCTCCTGACTGGCATGGCCAAGGGTGTCTGTTAAGAGTGCGGTGTCTGCTGGCATCAGGCCAGGAGCTGTGTGTATGCCTGAGGACTCTGGAGTTCCCAAAAACCTGGGATTGTGAGTTCAGTTAAATTTCTCTTAATGTCTCCCAAAAGAACCCACATCTACTATAGACTAAAGAGCAGGGATACTCCACTACTGGTTGTCAATCTCCACATTCGTAGTTAGGTGGGTGGCTTTTGTAATGAACTGGACGATGTCTTCTCTGGACTCACAGTCTGGGCCGTGAGATCCCACAGAGCCTGTGTGTGTCCCTTCTTCTACCCACAGCTGCGCCCCAATAATGGAGACAGCTGGGTCTCAGATTTTTCTCTTGTTAACAGAAAGATATCCAAAATGGAGATGAAGCAGCGTCCCTTGGTATCTCTTTCCAAGGGCTGGGAAGGTTCAGTGCCAGTGAACCACTTTGTGGTTGCACTTGATGCTCTCTGCCGCCCTGTGGTTAGGTGAAAGTCACTGTGTGTCAGGCTTTTATCACCCAGATGCTGAATTTATTTTTCTGGGGTGTTTCTGGCCTACACAGCAAACCAGAGGAATGCCCTGACGGGGAGGAGCATTAAGAACCATCAAGAAACCCTCAGGGACACAAGGAATGCTGGCCAGGTCTTCAGAGATTTAAAAAAAAAAAAAAAAAAGCAATGGTGACTTTGGCGCCCTCTAGAGGCGATTTGCTGCCTCCCTATAGATTTCCATACAGTTCATTTAGGGAGTTTGATATCCATATAGAGACAAATGATGCAAGCCATCTCCTCCTACGGCTTACCAGTATTCTTTCCAGCATTCTTCTTACATGACCTCAGGGCCCCTTTTATCATGGACACTTCAATATAGAATTTTATACAAAGGAAAGAGAACCAACCACAACAAAATTAAAGCTAGAGGTTTTGATTGTGTCTTATCAATTCTGTGTATTTTGATGGAAGCGATGAAGGCAGCTCTTCAGCCTTGCTCTTCACAAGCTTCCCAGCCATGAACATGTGATTTGGGTTGGTTTTATCCTTGTTGAACAGATGGGCAGTTGCCATGATGTGTTACATTTAAGGCTATGCCCTTGAGACAGCTGACCTATGATTCTCAAAAATCACTACTTTCTGCCTTTGATTTGGTGCCTATACCCCCAATTTCTTCAGTAGGAAGTGGCTAATATAGGAGTTCCTTGATCTTGTGATCTGGAGGATTAAGAGGAATAATGTCCACAGTATATATCATTCTCCTACCTGCAAACTGACTGTGTCTAGACACCCGAGGCAGTATAGAGGAAAGGAATAAGAAATCACAGAACAGGTACCAACCCTGTGGGATTGTGGGAAGCAGGATGCCTGTTCATGGAGGCAAACACCACGCTGCAGCTTGGCACTGGTACTACTTGCTGCTACTGTCTCCCTCTTCCAGACTGGGAAAACTAAAATGTACGGAGGTTCAGAAGCTTGCCCAGGAGACAGACAATGGCAAGCAGCACAATCAGCCACTCCAATCTAGCAGGTTGGAGGAGAGGGACCAGATGATTTTTATGGATAAGACTGATATACCAAACTCCTTTAAATCCTGTGCAGTACTTGTAACCACTGAACAATGCTGACCACTGAACACAAGCCCAAGCAAAAGCTAAGGCTCGGGGCTTGTCTAGCAGGACCATATCCTATTACCTGACATGATGATGGATCAGGAAACGGGTCATAATAGGCATGGCCATGACATTAAGTAGCACATGAGAGAACCATATCCGGGGATAGATTCTTTGGGGGAAGTGTGCGCCAAACCCCGTGAAAATACTAGTCCCACTGGTTAGCTCAAGAGTTGAAGGGGAGATGGACTAAACTAGGTGTGACCAAGGAGCCTGCCACCACTCACAGGCAAAGGAAGCTGCAACAGTCTGGACTGGTCAAGGCAGCAGCACCAAATTGTGCATCCTGAATAGGGTGTGGGGTAGGCTGGGCTACAACGTTTACCAGCTCATACAAGGCCAATTGGAAGGCCAGACTATGCTGGACATGGGCCTGAAACAATGGCATGTATGAGAACTTGGTCCGGGAGTGGGTCAAGTGGAGGAACTTGGGAAACTCCCCTATAGGTTATAGCTACTGCTGGTGAGCACATGGTCAAAACCTGGGGGTCAGACAAACTGGGCAAAGTAGCTCCAATGGCTGGCTAATGTATGGATTGGTAATGGAATGGGGTGGACCAGGCAGGACTGAGCAAACCTTAGCCCACAAGCAAAATTAGAAACCAGGATGGAGCACAGATCATGCCAACCTAGACTCTTGCACCTACTGGTCTGCGTGAGCCAGGGATACTAAGCCACAGTGTCTAAGACATGGGCCAGGACAGGTGAGGGGCTGTGCCAAGCTGAGTCAGAGCAGCCACTGGCATGCGTGCAATCTATGGCTGGGAACAGGCCTGGTTGGGGAACTAAGGGGACACCCTAACTGGGTTGAGGTTCCCACCAAGGAGCGCGTGGGCTGAAATGGGGGCTGCTTTCTGATCAGGATATGGTTGTAGTCTCCCCTGGCACAAGTGTGGACTGGGACTGGATGCACCAAGCTGGGCTAGACTCCAACACCTTCTGGTGCTCTGGAGGACCAGGGTAGATGTGGGACGGACTAGACTAAGTCTCAGCCCTACTGAGCCATGTGTGAGCTGTATGTGGATACGGATGAGCCGTGGCTGGGCTGAAACATCTAACAGTAAGAACCAGTTTGGGTTGAAGGCTAGTCAGGAAAAGCCACTGTTCCTGCTAGGACAGGAGGTGAACTGAGTAGTGCTGGCTCATGGAGCCCCTGGTATGCGCAAAATCTGACATTGGGAGAGATTCTGATGGAGGAGTCTGGGCAACTCCTCTGGCCGGATACAGACCTTGCAGGTAAGCACAAAAAGCATGAAAGGAAACAGCCCAGAACAGGCCATGGCAAGTTTCCCACTGGCATACATTTGGCATGGGTTGGGGGCAGACCAGGCTGAATCAGTTCACATCAACCACTGGCAAATCCAAGCAGCAGAACAGAGTGTGGGTCGAGCCAGGTTCGGTTGCGACAAAAGCAGTACACAACACGGAATGCCAAGGTGAGGTTACCAGTAACAGATGTGACTGCAGCACCCAACCAGCACGCATGAGAACCAGGAAGGGAGGGGGCAGAGCCGGCAGGGGAATATGGGGAGGTTCCCTTGCTGGACAGCTACTCCCACTGGAGAGCATGAGCTGGGATGGGGGCAGACCAGACCAAGCAGGGCTACAACACCTGTGCGCCTCATGTGGCCTAGATCAGGGAAAAGCCAGACTGGGCTGATTATTCCTAGTGGTGCAAACAAAATTAGAGTGGGTGAGGGTTGGTTGGGCTTAGCCGCAGCATCAGCTGGCAGAAACTGGCACTGGGGGCTAATTCTGTCAAGTTAAATCGCAGAACCACCTGGAGAGTGCATAATCTGGGAGTGGGAGAGGCCTGGGAGGGAAATAGTGGGCTCCTCCCTCTTGGGTTACCACTCCCACTAGAGGGCACAAAAACCAGGACAGGGGCTGGGGTGGCTAGACATAAAGGCACCCAAAAACATCTGTGTGGGCTGGATAGTGAAGCTGGTTAGATGGAACTAGGCTTCAGTTCACATTGACATGTATGAGAGCTGAATGGGATGTGAGACAGACTGGACTAGTCTGCTGCACATACTGGCAAACCAGGGTAGGGGGCAGGCCTGGTGGGGGTTATTGTGGGTCACTCTGACTAGGCTGCAGCCTCCACTGGGTTATGTGAGGGCCGAGTGTGTGCTGGGCAGAACCAGGCTGGACTGCGGCACCCATTGGTTCCAGTGGAAGACAGGGATGGAAACAGAACTGATCCAGCAATTGCAACCACCAGTTGATTGGGGTGATGGACTGTGCCGGGCTCTGTACTTGCTAGTACATACAAGAATCTGGTCTGGGAACACCTCAGACAAAGTTTCTCTTGGGATCTCTGCAACTGAACTGCCAGACTCGGAACCCTAACCATGAAAAGACAGAGGACAGAGCAAGTCGGTCAGCCACCTCAGCCATATGTTGGCAGTGAAAAACTGGGCAAACAAAGACTCTAAGATGGAGTATGCCGATCAGTGGATTCTTCAGCGACCTCATGATGCTTGGAATGGCGAGATTGGCAACAATTCATAACTGTTGAACTATCAAAACCACTTGAGCAAGAATCTTGGAGCATACCCCACATCAGGGACCTGGGGTGGGTGGAAATTGGGTTGGGCTTCTCCCTTAAAACCCCCTTTACCTTAGATACATGAGGGAAACAATGTGGAAATAATAGTCTTACCCACTTTCCTGTAACCCTTGAACCTTTTTACCCTAATTAACTATGTAAAGATTGCCAAAAATATAATAAAAAATGGAAAAAGTTAAAAAAAAATCAGCCACTCCAAACTCTGAAAGGATTCCCTGACTAACACGTTTCACCAGTATGCGGAACGTCTCAGGTAGGCCTCCTGTTGCCTTCCTCAGGAGAATCTCTGGTTCACCACGATGTTCAGTTCACAGGTGATTCCAGCAGGAGCCTAATGAATTGAGACACAACAATCCAGCCATTGCGTTAAGATGTCTTCCGGGGGCTAGGGATGCAAATCCTCATCTGGTTCAGGGCAAGATGTTCTTTCCTTGCTCCTAAATCTCAGAGTTGGTCAGGGGAAAATGGCACAGGTGATAAGTGACTCAAAGAGATGGTGTGGAAGGACAGTGGGAAAGTGCTTTTAAGGGGACTCTCCAGATAGGCTGAGTCTGACTGCTAGGTAATCACCAACCTTTGTCAAAGACTCCGAGTCCACTCTACTTCCAGACGGCACCATCAGGAAGGTCTGCTGAAGAACTTGCTTCCTGAGGAGTCTCTTGACAATTTTCCTGTTTCTGAACTTGACTGGAGCCAGCCTGTTCTTTACAACTGTTCAACAGTCCTGAATGGTATTCTCACAAATGGCATGTGGTTTGCCTCAACCATCTTTACCAATGTATTTCTGTCTCTATTTTTTGAGCTGTGATAACTCAGTGTCTTCCCGAGGGAAGAATTGCCCATTGATTTTACTTTCCAAAAACATTTCTGATGAGACTGGGAGTTACTTCCCACCACATCATTTCCGTGGGTGAAGTCTGGTGCTATCCAGGATACAGCCTCCAATTGTTGAGCCAGTGGAAACTCAACTCTGTCAGACTGTCTTCTTTCCTCTCAGGGTAGAGAGCTGAAAAAAGAGAGTTTATTGTTTTAGGAAAGACATCCTTTTCTTAGACATTTTCTAGTTACTGGGCAAAGGGGAAAACCTGTAGTGAAAAGGGTTTTATGGTCATGGTGAGAAAGTACAGAGGGAAGCACCACCCTCATTTTCCTATCCATGACACAGGAAAGTGGACTACTGATACTGAGATGAAAAATGATCAAAGCTCTTCTTGGAAGAATTTGCAGAGCAGGGGAAAAAGTTTTAACACTGAATATTTATTGTGGACATTATAGTGGCTCTTATGTCATCTCTCGTTATTAAGAGTAAAAGCAATGAGACTACCATGATAAATCTGCTGTCTTCATTGTAAAAAGCTCCAGATTGGGGCCTGCACTGTGGTGCATTAGACTAAGCCAGTGTCTGCTTAATTACCACATCCCATGTGGGCACTGGTTCGAGTCCTAGCTGCTCCAATACTTCCCTACCAGTGTGCCTGAGAAGCCATCAGAAGATGACCCACATGCTTCGGCCACTGCATTCACGTGTGAGACTCAGATGAAGCTCCTGGCCGTGTCCTAGCCTAGCCCTCGCCATTGTAGCCCTTTCAGGAGGAGGGGGATAAGGCAGCAAAAGGAAGATCTGTCTCTCTTCGTCTCCTTCCCTCCCGCCCTCCCTCCCTCCGTGTGTCTGTGTATGCTTCTCTAATTCGCTCAGATTGATAGAGAAATCATTTTTTAAAAAGCTTAAGGTTGTGTATCTCAGGACAAGTATCAAGCATGCCGTCGTTCCCAGTTACAGATGAAGAAAATGACCACGAAGTATATATCTCACTAGAAGGCACAGCACAAGGGATTCAGTAAAAATAAAAGCAATCACAAGGTCTGCTCAAGATACAGTATTATGATTTTTAAAAATTTATGTTTGAAGACACAGAGACATAGAGAAGACAAGGAGAGAAATAGAGCTAGCACCCACAGATTCAGTCCCTAAAGACTTGCAACAGTCAGAACTGGGCAGAAGCCACACTTGGGAGACAAGAATGCATCATCCATACCTCCCATGTGGATGGCTAAAATCTAATTACTTGAGCCGATATTATTGCACCTCTGCAGTTCTGCAAGTTGGAGCCCAGAGGCAGAGTTTAGAATTGAATGCACTCATTCTGTTGGGGACTGCAGGAGGCTTAACCCCTAGGCTCAGTGCCCACTCCTAGTTTTGCACCTTGTATGCAGCGTAATTCCCAGTGTTGAGTTGGTAAGCATGGCTAAAAATGTGGTTAGCCTTGGGGGAGCAAGGATCCGTGCTTAGTTTGGTAGTCATCGAGAACCTGCCCCATGCCAACCACTGCTGCAGACTGGGAGACGCAAAGCCCCTGATTTCACCCAGTTTGTACTCTGGTGGAAGAAGACAAAATACATCAAAGCCTTCCCCCCCCCCCTACACACACACACACACACACATACTTCTACATTCACGTGGACCTTATTATGCAGTCCACTGTCGCTCAATAGCCTGAGGTGACCTGTAATTTAAGCTGGGGGTTGGAATAGTTTTAGGAACTATTAGAATGATGGATCTAAGTGGCGAAGATGGAGCAAGTAGATTTATGTGGTGTTCTGTTGCTTCTCTAAGCCATGGAAATATACTTCCCTTCCCCTAACCCCCACTTTTATTTTCCTGAGTGGCAGCTTGAAGATAGGAGTTTACTACAGTTGCCTTCTTGGTTGCTTGTCGGACTGGGTTCTGTATGAAACGGGATCATGACGCCTCCAGACCCATGCCTGTCTGGCACAACCTGTTGTGTCTCTGAAATAAGCCCACACATTATTAGGGTGTTTCCGCATGGAAACATTTTGCCTGGAAGCTTAGGAGGAAAGGAAATGGGAACATTTCTCATGTCTGGAGGGTTGGAGGAATGTTCTACTCAGGAAAGAGACTCAGATTGCCCCTCCACCCACACACTCACTGCACTGGGCAAGGACGGGTGCGGGAGTCTAACACTCCTTTAGCGCCCTCCACCAACGACTGAAGTCTGTGTTTCCAGAACCTCACAAGTGAGCTGCCATAACACCTGTACTTCAGTCCCAGATTCTTGCTTGCCCTTCTGTGCTTCAGGCTAACAATGAACGTCTGCTTTCCCAGACACTTCCTCCTCCCACTCCCATGCCCTCACCCTATCTCAACCTCTTCCTTCAGAACCAAGTATCTCCCAATGGTCACTGGATGGTTAGGTTCCGGATGGGTAGTGTAACTAACATCAGTCCTTCAGGATGAGGAAAGAAAAGGAATGTTGAGTGTGGGCTTTGATAGCTATAATTCTAGTCCCCTTAGGATATCCAAGTGGAAATTTTGATAGGCTGCTTCATTTTCCACAAAGCCATAACCGTGTGATTTCCAGGCATCAGACAAGAACCTGATCAAGAGTTAGACAACAACACAATAATCACCCTAATCCCCCAGCCAGGAAGATTAGTTACTGGAGGAAGGTGGTGTGGTGTGGAATAAAAGAATTCATGACTCCAACCTCTATACTTAGAGAGACTTGATGCCAACCATCATCTCCATGCTGCCGGAAAGTCACTTACTAGGGATTCACGTATCTGAGCAACCCAGAGATGATTCAGTAGGCCTTTCCCCATTCTGTTAGCCCTTCCTGTAAGTTGGTTTAGGACACACTTCATTCCTTATGTCCTCAAGGATTCTACCAGAGGGCATAGAAAAGCTCAGAGCAATAGAGTCAGGTAAGGGCTTTGGGTGATCAGGACCAGCCTGAAGGAAATTGAGCTGAGGATTCATTCCTCGAGGAAAATATGGTCACCACTTTGATCCACTGTGTCCAGATTTTCCAGAGCTCTGATCTCAGTGTTCTCTGCCTCCAGAAACCCTCAACTATCAGTTCCTAGTCAGTTGTGAGTGTTTTTATAGACAACACAGGGATGCCCCTAGCTATCCCTGTTTACTCTAGCAAATGTCCTGAAGTTTTATTTCTCCTATGATACCAGGGAGCATTGCTCCATTTTCTCACCTATCTTGTAGGCCAAGAACCTCTACTGAGAAAGGCCAGACTTCTCCTAGAAAGGAAATATTTTTGCTAGAGAAATTGGTATCCAATTATTTCATCTATTCACAACAGAACTAGAAGAGAATGAGGACTATTTGACAAAGACAACCATTGACAAATGGTACACATTTTTGAACTCATTTCAAAGAACAAGTTCCCATTTCATTTCATTTTCTAAGGCTCTGAATAACTTATAGACAATTTAATTGCCTGTATTTTGGATAGGGAATTCATAAATGCTGAGTATAATATTTGGATTTAAAGAAAAAGACACCACAATAGTGGCCATTGTTCAAGTAAGTAGAGACAGGTTCGTGTATTTCAAACCTTGGATAAAATATAAAGACCATCATTGAGTTCTAATTGGAAGGAATTCTGCAGAAGGACTCAGCAAACCATCCACTATAAGAATATGAGACAAAATTATAATATTTACTGGACAATTGCTTGCGAAGAAGCATTTATTTTCTATCACTTTTTAACAAGACTGAATTGTCAAACTGTTTAAAATTTCATTGGAAAAATTTGGACTATCACAAAAGTGTTTGCCCTTTATCCTTCCATATATATTGGATTACTTATGAGGACTGTGGAAAGAATCTGAAAAATGCTGGTTTTCAGTAGTAACTCAACTTGCATTTCAGCAGTATGAAGGACCATGTAAATGAATGTGACTTTAGAACATGTGTTATCAGAGCTGTGCCGTTATAACAGAGTGCTGTGAAACAGAGAAATGGGAAAAATCCAGTGTCTGCAGAGATGATCCTGTTAAAGATGATGGTAAAACACTGGACTTTTGTTCAAATCCATGCTGATCTAGAGAAAAAGAAGACGAGCCTGCTGGATGTCACTGTAAGCAGCAGAAGCCAGGGTCCGCTACCTGTGCACTCTATAGCATTAACTCCATCACCTACAGTGACACCGCAGCAGGACTTGCTCTAACTAGTCCCTCAATATGTGGCCATTTGAAGGCTGTGCAGGACAAGACTGAACTTCTGCTTGACACTGAAGTCACTTTTGAGGATTCAGTCTAATCCCAACAGGACATTTCCACTCTTTTTTGGTAATTGTTAGGTTTCACAGACATAGATAATTTGTGAGGCCACAGCCCTTAGCTGTCCAGGGCTTACAACAACAGATTGTTGGACCGCAGTTCCGGGGCTTCTGACTCAGTACTGCTGGGGTGGAACAGAAAATATATTTCTAGCAACAACTACCGAAAGAGAGGAATGGGCTAAGGGAATGAGATGGGGGATGTTACGTCAAAATGTAATCTGGAAAAAAGTGTGTGTGTGAGTCAGGGTAAGTTCCTGAACAACATGTGGAAGGCTGAGCTTTCCCTCTTTTTCTCCACCTGCCTCCTGTCTTTGTTTCTCTCTCTCTCTCTCTCTCTCTCTCTCTCTCTCTCTCTCTCTCTCTCGCTCTCATGTCCTGTTCTCAAAAGACCTAAAAAAAAAAAAAATCCTGCCATCTTAGTTTATCCTAAATTGCAATTTAATTACAGTAGTCAATTCTGATGGAGGACTTTGCATTTTAATATGTACCAAAACTTTGTACCCAACTAATGAAATTCAAAGAGTAAGAAGGCATTCCTCGTAAGTGGGTTAGCATTATTATTCAGATGGTTCCCACCCAAATTTATTGCATTTTAATCTTGTTTGCGTGAGCACTTATTCACTAGGCTAAGCTCTCTTGAGAGTATGGATAGTATTTTCAACTTTTTGTCACAGTATCCAGCACAATTCTTGGCATGGAGAAGGGATGCAAAAAATGCTTGTTAAATAAAACCACGTATGATCATCGTTTCTGGGGGAAGAGAAAACATTTCCAGAGCCTAGGAGTGTATTACACAAGATTCAGTACTCTGCACTTAGTAGGTGTGGTTGTAGATCTGTTTCTAGTTCATACAAAGGGAGGCCACTCTGGAGCACAGGCAGAATTCCTTGACTTCTCTGACCTACGCTCAAGGGTTGGACCTGTGTGGTTCTATTAATGGGAGGTTGGTGACACAAGGGTGGTTTGAGAGGGAGGAATGCCATAAGTATCTTCCTAAACTGGTTCCAAATGGAAAAAGCTTATTCTTAATTCAAATAGCGGAAGTGTCTGAGGGCTACAGTCAATTGTGCAGGGCCAGTAACCTAATGGGTCAGGGATCTGAGTCCTCTACAACCTCCTCCTCTCCTGTGACTCGGAGTATTGTCAGTATGGCCCCATGTGAGTAGCTGGTGAAATACTGAAATGCAAGCCAATACATTGCACTTTTGTACATTTATGGTTGATGTGTGGATGTCATGTACCAAAGCCATCTTCATCTCTGGCTGACATGTGAAACCTGACCATCAGTAGGATACCATACTTAGGTACTTTTTTCCTACTTTCATATACAGACAGTTCTGGGCACATTTTGAGAGAAAAACTAGGAACTTCTTTTTAAAAATATAGGATAATCTCCTACTTGCATCAGTCATGAGTGCATACATCAATCTTGCAAATGGTTGTCTAATAGCTAAAGTTTTGCAAGGTTGTCTTTTCTGACCATGCTGGGAAAGGGGAACACTTGTTGTTGGCGTTCTTCCTAGATTGCTGTCTTTTCTTTCTCCCTTTACCCTTTGCATCTCATGGGTTTTCTCTTGAATCTGATGAATTATCCCTACGAGGAACTCCCCAGCCCTGTGGACATCAGAGGAGAGCAAGGCTGAGGGTGGCAAAGTCTAGGCAGAAATCTCAAAAAGCCAGAAAGTCTAAACTGGTTGGCCCCGTTTATGGCAAGTGCCATAACTAGAATGCACATCAAAACATCTGCTCTGAAAGCAACTCCACTGGTACCAAGTGACTAGTTACACAGAAGTCGGAAACAGAGCAGCAAACTTGCATGGAACCTCAAACTTGTCTGGAAGCACCCATCTTCTCTTAGATATTAATGGTTCACTTTAATATGTTTGACTGGATTTCGTATTTACATTTGTCACACTTGCCTCCCAAAGTGAAGTCCTATTTGCTTGGACATACCCTCATATATGTAGGAACTTAGAATTAGTCTTCCCACAGGTGGGAGAGAGACCAGCAGTTAAACAGTCTGTCACCACCAAGCAACTGAATCCTCTCTCCCTCTGCCCTGCCTCGGGTGTGTGTTATGTCTCCCTCACACTACTAGGGGAGGGAAGTTAACTGCTGCCAAAGTTCACTTGCTTAATCCTTGACCTGCTCTATTAGAAATGTTGTCTTTTTTGAAGACCAATGTCAGCTAAGGTCAACGTGCCCTTATAAGATTTACATGAAACTGGTTTTGGCTCCTCATTTCTTGTGTGGTAAGCCATTCAACAACTCAATTTCTGCACTAATCTTTGACATATGGCCAGGCCGTTTATAATTTAGCTGCTGTTGGCTAGGTCCTGATCCCCCATTTATAAACCTCCCTTTTCTCTGTTCCCTCTTCCTGTCTGCTTCCTCTCCCCCACACCGAACGCTCCTCCTCTTGCTGGAACTTATACAGCAGTCTGTCTCAAACACAAGGCTTTGTGAGTGTGGGACATCCTGTTACAGCAGAATCAGGGCCACGTATGGGATTTATAGTGGAGCAGCCAAACAACCTATCATGGTATATTATCACCCAGAACTACTCTCTGGCCCAACTTTTCACTGTAGAACCTGCCCCTCTCATAACAGTTATCTTTTTTCTTTTTGTCAGCCAGAAATAACCCTTTTATTTATTTTTTAATTATATAATTTTTTGGCTAATTTTTACATATTTGATTAGGGTGCAAAGGTCAAGGGCTAGAGGAAAGTGAGTTATCTTTTTTTTCAAGATTTGCTTATTTTTATTAGAAAGCCAGAGAAGGAGAGACAGAGAAATATCTTCCATCCACTTTTCACTCCCCAAATGGCTAGAGCTGAGCCAAACTGAAGCTAAGAGCCAGGAGCCTCTTCCAGGTCTCCCTTTGGGCCATCTTCTACTACTTTCACAAGCAGGGAGCTGGATGGATAAAGGAGCATCCAGGACACAACATGGTGGCCATATGTTATCGCAAGCACTTGTAGGATGAGGATTCAACCATTGAGCCATTGTGCCATGCCCAACTGTTCTCTTCTTTAGAGTTTTATGTTTCTATCCCAAATGCTAGCTCTACACAGAAATTAGGTTTTGCTTTAGTTTATTCTAGGCTTTAACTTAGGATCTTATACCCGCCATACCTCCAGCGGCTTGTCAGCATCTCTTTTAAGACATAGTTAAGTCTTTGAAAGTGTTCTCTTGCTGTCACTCTGCCTGCATGAGCTACAGAAGGTTAGCATGAGGCACAGCACATTAAGCTGCTGCCTGAATTGCGAGTATTGCATATGGATGCGCATTTGTGTTCTGGCTATTCCAATTCTGGTCCAATTCCCTGTTGTGCCTGGAAAAGCAGTAAAAGGTGACCCGAGTGCTCAGGTGTCTGCATCCATGTGGCAGACTGGATGAAGAGCCAGGGAGTGGATGGGTGGGTGGAAGATCAAGCTGTGCATGTATGTGTTTGTGGGAGTGTGTATCTCATTCTCTGACTCTGCCTTTCAACTAATATTTGAAAGGAAAATAAAACCTCTCTAACTTCTGTCCAGTCTACTACAGCCTGCCTGCCTGGGTTGACCGTCGCTCTGAAATCATGGCTGTAGATAGACAGGATAAAAGCTTCGGAGTCAGACCTGGGTATGCACCCCAGACATGGTGCTCATGCCTGGCTGCTATGAATAGTGCTGACAACACCCTGTGAAGTTTGCCTGAGAACGTGATTAGGTAATATGTGGTTTCAGGCACAGAGCAGACATTCAGAAATTCTGCTTTCTTCCGTTTCTCTATGGCTGTCAAAGTTCAGCCATAGTAGGGGTGAATGTCACTCAGCTTGACTGGGTCCACTTGCTTTGACTTTGGTCTCTGCTGACTTGATACCTCCGCTCTCCAAAGTGTTTAATGAAGTTATTGCTTCTGTTTCCAGTATCAGATTTCATTATTCACTGATCGACACCCTCTGTATGTCCAGCAGAATCTCAACTCTGTAGTCTTACAGTGTTGTTTTCTGCTTTTTTGCATAGACAACATCTACTTAGGTCTCACTTACACATGACCCTCCTCCGGCCCTGCCAGGACAGCTGTGGATGTCGACAGCTTGTCTGCCTCACACCAGTACCCAGCACAGTGTATGAGCTCACTCATCACTTGTCTGTTTTATCTCCATCAGCTTCCTGAGGCAGACTGGACTCTTCATCAAAGCTTTGTATCTGTGCTGTGGCTTGTAATGACCCTTGAAGAATGTTTGCTGTTAAATGAATGCATTCTGGCAAAATGGTGTCATGCTTTAATGGCTAAATCCTCACCTCACAAGAACCATTTCATGTCCCAGCTGCTCCACTTCCCATCCTGCTCTCTGCTTGTGGTCTGGGAAAGCAGTGGAGGATGGCCCAATGCTTTGGGACGCTACATCCATATGGGAGATCCAGAAGAAATTCTTGGCTTCAGATCTGCTCAGCTCTGACCATTACTGACACTTGGAGTGTGAACTAGCAGCAGGTGGAAGACCTTTCTCCCTGGATCTCCTTCTTTCTGTAAATCTGTCCTTCTAATAAAAAAAATCCTTAAAAAAGAAAAAAGGAAAGTTATAAAAGTTATAAAAGAGATTATGGAGTTAACAAGGCTTGGCCATCCTAACTCAGGCAGACATTTAAACCCTCAGCTGTTCCATGAATCATTGATGAATTCAAGGTTGAGACAATAACTCATTATGGGGTCTGAGAGGTGGGCCACAATAGCAGGTGTTTAGCTGATTGGGGCGTGTTCTAGCAAAGGCGCTTCTGGCGAGGGAGTTGGCACTATAAGCCGAGCCTGTACATACAAGCCTGCCTGCAGCCCGACTCCACACGCAGTCTTCCTCGTGCACCCATTCTGATGCTGCTGCTGCTGCCAGTCTCCATCCAACGCTTGTACTGTGCGTCTCCTGTAAGCCAAAACCATGGTCTCCCCTTCTGAGGTACTCCTCTGAAGTGTTTTAGTTAAAGTAACAGAAAAGAGATGAAGATAATGATAGTAAGTCCTATCCATATTCACCTACTGTGTCCCTGGTCTCTTCCTGTTGTACAGGATGCTTCTGAGGAGGTAGAAGGCAAGAAAAAGAGGAGGCCTGTGTACTCCAGAAGAAGAGCAATCAGTGATGACTCAGAAGTAAGTAAAACTAGACCATCTGTCGTTTGCTAAACATATCTTTGGAAGGTGACTCTTAATGGGGAAACAAATCTGGCCCTTGGCTTATTTATCCAAATGGCTCAACTGCCTTACTAATACAGATGGCTCTTTGCACATCATTGAAGGAACTATTCCATCACTTGCATTTTTTTTTTGAAATAGGCAATTGATGCTAAGCGTCCGGCTGATAAGGGGAGCTCAATGTTTGTTGAACCCAAACGTTCTACAGCACTGCTTTCCTTTCCTCATTTCTGTTTCTATGAATAATCCGCGGGGTTGTGCAACAATGTAGATGACACATGGAAATCAGAATTATGACTTTTATGTAGACCGCATTGTTGTTTTGCCTACGAATTGCCTCCAAATGGCTTGGAAAGAAGCAGTGCTCTACAATGCTTTCCAAAAAAGAGGTACCTGAAAGCAATTGCACCGACTGTTGGGTAGAGCAGGTTTTGCTGTGGAGTTAAACTCTCTCATGTGGTGGTTCTTTCTCAAGAACACTCACACCCGGGCAGAATTGAGTTGAGAACTCTGGGGCTAAAAGGTAGAGGTAGAACATACACGGCCCAGCTGATTAGAAATAAGTGGAACATCCTGAAAGTTGTTGTAATTAAAACACAGCAGTTTGCAATTACTTGGGAGGGAAGGGCCATGCTAAGAAAAGTAAAAAGTACTAATGTGGTTACCCAAGGCCCAGCTGTGTTATTTCCAATTGACTTGGGCAGATATGAAGTCTTTGGATGGACTGAAAATGATTTGGAAGGCTTCAAACAGAAGAGACTTCAATGTAATTAGGTAGAAAAACAATGGATTTGGAGTCAATAGAATATGGTTGGTTCTGCCACCGACTAACCAGCTGACATTTGGCAATTCATGGAACCTCTCTCTGTGACTCAAATTTTTAAACTTCAAAACAGGATATTATTACTTAACCCTGGGTGAAAGGAATGTGTGTAAAGGTTAGTTTCTGTTTGCAAATTCTCTTTACGCCTCTTCATTGGTCTGTGCTGCCCTGCTCTTGCAGTGATGGGCAAGCCCTGCTCTTGCAGTGATGGGCAAGCCCTGCCTCGCTTTTCTAGCAGGCACTTGCTTCATTCTCCCTTTCTGGTTCTCCAGAATATTACAATATTACAATATTTTAATGCTTCCTAAAATCAGCACTGCTCTCTGAAGTACAAATTATACAGTTTTTCACCTGTATTTTGAGTTTATTTTTAATAAGATAATCATATATGAGGGGGTGTAATGTGATAGTTTGATGAACTGAATTCCCCTGTTCTGCACAACCTTGCCAGCACCTGTTACCCTTTATCATTTGGATAGTCGAATCAGAGTACCATGAGCGCTCCTGTTTCTACTTGATGTTGCCCATGACCGATAATGCTTAATGTCTTCACATGTGACTGGAGTCTATTTGTATTTCTTTTGAGATGTGTCCATTTAGAACTATGGGCTGCTTTTAATTGGATTTATGTTGAGTTTTATTGCTGTTGGAGTGGCTTAAGCTCCTAACATTCTGGATATTAACTCCTTGTCATACGAGCAATTTGTGAATATGTTCTCCTGTTTTGTTGCTCTTTGTTGGTGGTGGTGGTGGTGGTGGTAACTGCAGATTGTTTTCTTTGCTGTGAAGTGTATTGTTGGAAATGATTCCAGTGGTCCATTTGTGTTGTATTTTGTTCCTTGTGCTTTTGTAATCTTATCCAAACATATCCTTACCTAGCGTTCTGAAACATTTCCTGTCCATCTATTTTCTAGTGGTTTTAGACATAGTTTGGTCTTAGATGTAAATTTTCAACCTTTCACTGCGTGCATGATCAGAGCTAACTGGTAAGTTTCGTGCTTCTGTGTATTGATGATCAAGCATCCAGTACCTTTGGTTGTGTTTTGTGCAGTATATGTTCTTAACAGTTGTATTGCAGGTCTGCCTAGGGACACACACATGAGTTTACATTGGTCTGTAAGTCTGTTTTTATGTCAATACTTTGCTGTTTTAATGACTGTAGCTTTCTCATGTATTTTGGGGTCAATCAATGCTTCCTGTTTATTTTTCTTTTCGTTCAAGACTGCTTTGGCTGTTTCTACAGTTGTCTCTGTGGGTCTACACAAATGTTAGGATTGTTTTTGTAGTCGCGTGAACAGCATTGTTGCTGTTTTAAGAATATTCTTTGAGTCTGTAAACACAGTCACTTTTGACTCTGAAATGAGCAATCCTAATGCAACCTTTAAAAGAGTGTGACTTAGAAAGTTTAGTTAGGTGATCAGGGATCAGGTAACTCAGAAGCAAGTGACCTTGGTCTGCACTTGAAGAAAGTTTGTTGGAGAATTGTGTTTTGGTGTTTTTAAGATTCATTGCTTTCAAAGGAGAGAAAAAGACATCTTCCACCCATTGGTTCCCTTCCCAAATAGCCACAATGGTCATGGATGGGTTTTCTACATGGGTGTCAGGGGCCCAAATAACCATCATTTGCTTCTCAGGTGGATTAACAGGGAACTACATTAGATGTTGTGCAGCTGGGACTCTGCAAATGTGGGATGCCAGTGTTGCAAGGACTGGCTTAACCTGCAACATAACACTAGTTCGTCTCTAAGATTTTATACACAGTTTTAGAGCAGTCTGGCATTTTGTATACTTGATAATAGGTCTATGAGAGAAATAGACCTATTTTAATTTTTCATGATACAGTTAGGCTTAGGGATTTCCCATTCTACTGTCTCAATCCCCTCGCTCCCCCCCTGCTACTGTTTTCCCTTATCTAACAAAGGTATAGTCCTTCAACAATAGTCCCAAGTCCATCATCTTTTTATTTAAGGGTGTCATAACATTTTAGGTATAGACAGTGGTAGAAAGTCCAGTATCATATTGTCAAGGTATATTTGGCAGTGTTTGGAAGTCCACCTTCGATTTGGGAGTAGAGATGCATTCTGCAATGTAATGTCATTTCCTGGTATACTTGACTCCATATGAAGTTCCTTTAGGTGAATGTGTGTGCATGCATGTTAACCACTTTGTTGATCTTTTTATTTTTCACGGAAACAGAACACATGACAATTGTCCTTTTGGGATTGGCTTATTTCACTGATCATGATGGTCTCTAGTTGAGACTATGTGGTTGCAAATGGTAGAATTCCATTCATTTAATAGCTGGTAGTACTTAATAGCATAGATGTACCAGTTTCTTTATACATTCCTTTTTTAATGGGCAACTGGGTTGTTTCCCTGTTTTTGCTATTGTAGATTGTACTGTTATAAATATTGAATTAGTTATTTTTTATATGCAGATTTCCTTGGGATATACTTTCAAATGTGGGATATCAGGTGTCTTAATCTGTCTCCATTCTGACTTATATAGTAGTTGTACTAGCCTACACTCCCACCAACTGTGAAGGAGGGTACCTTTCTCCCAACATCCATGCCAACGGGTGATGTTAGTAGAGTTCTGAATGTAAGCCAGTCTTACTGGAATTTGGTGGAACCTCAGTGTGGTTTTTATTTGTATTTCCTTGATGGCTAGAGAGCCTGAGCATTTTTTTCATGTCTGTTAGCCATTTTAATTTGTTATTTTGATAAATCTCTGTTCATTTCCTTTGCCAATTTCTTTACATGGTTGCTTGCTTTACTATTGTTGAGTTTCTCAAGTTCTTTGTAAATCCTGGATATTAGTCCCTATTGGTTGTATAGTGTACAAAAACTTTATCCCAATTTATTGGATGCTTTTTTTCATTTTATTGATCATTTCCTTTGCTATATAGAAGCTTCTTAGTTTGATGTAGTCCTATTTGCTTATTTTAGCTTTGAAACTGAACTTATGGTGACTTTTCTAAGAAGTGTTTCCCAGTCTCTATATCTTGTAGAGGAAGACATAGGACGCACTCTAATAGTTTGGTGGTTTCTGGGTGCAGATTTAGCTCCTTGACCCATTTAGAGGTGATTTTTATATAAGGTGACTGGTGGGAGTCTTATTATTACTATTATAATTATTTTTACTTTTGCAGGCTGATATCCAATTATCCCAAAAGCATTAATTGAAGAGAACAGCCTTTTTTACTGATTCTTTTCTCTTTTTCTTGTTGAAGATTTGTTAGTTGTACATGTGTGAGCTCACTTCTGAGGTTTCTGTTCTGCTCCACTCATTTTCTTCTCTGTTTCTGCATCAGTACCAGACTGTTTTGATGATCACTGCCATGTAGTATGTCTTGAGGTCTGGAATTTTGATTCCTCCAGCTTGATTTTTACTCTTCAGAATAACTTTGGCTCTTCATGGTATCGTGTTTCCAGATAAACTTTTGTATCATTTTTTCTATTTCTAAGAAGAATGTTGTTGGGATTTTTTCTTAAGATTTATTTATTTTTATTGCAAAGTCAGATATGCAGAAAGAAGGAGAGACAGAGAGGAAGATCTTCCGTCCGATGATTCACTCCACAAGTGACTGCAACAGCTGGAGCTGAGCCAATCTGAAATCAGGAGCCAGGAGCTCTTCCAGGTCTCCCACACGGGTGCAGGGTCCCAAGGCTTTGGGCTGTCCTGGACTGCTTTCCCAGGCCACAAGCAGGGAGCTGCATGGGAAGTGGAGCTGCTGGGATTAGAACTGGTGCCCATATGGGAGCGGGTGTGCAAGGCGAGGACCTTAACCACTACGCTATCGCACCGGACCCTTGTTGGGATTTTGATTGGTATTTTGATTGGAAATCAGTATATTACTTCCAGTAATACGGATATTTTGATGATGTTGATCTTGTCAATCCAGGAACATGGTAAATTTCTCCATCTCTTAATGTCATCTATTTTTGTTAAATTTTGTAGTCTTTATTGTAGAGGTCTTCCATATCTTTTTTTAGGTTATTCCAAGGCATTTTAGATTTTTCTGTGCTAATTTAAATGGGACTGTAGTTTCAAGCGCTTTCTCATCCCTGGTTATTTGTGTATCCTGATGGTACTTATTTATGTTCATTAATTTTGTATCCTGCTATCCTGCCAAGCTCCCTCAAGTGTCCAATAGTCTTGATTTAGCCTTTTAGTTTTCCTATGTAATAGGATCATCGTCATCTGTGAACAGGGATAATTTTAGTTCCAGATTTCTGATTTGACTTCCTTTAACTTCTTGTCCTGCCTAATAGTTCTAGCTAGGACTTCCAATGCTGTATTGAATAGCAGAGGTGAAAGTGGACAACCTTGTATCATTTCAGATCTTAGTGGAAAATCTTCCAGGGTTTTCCCATTTAGGTTTCTTCTTTTATATTGTTTTGATTGTGTTGTAGAGTGTTCCTTCTGTGTCTATATTGCTTAAGGTTTTTAGCATGAAGTGCCATTGGACTTTATCAAAAGCCTTCTCTGCATCTATTGAGATGATATGGCTTCATTTTTAATTTGTTAATGTGGTATATTACATTTATTGATTTGCTTATGCTTAGCCATCCCTTCATGCCAGGGATAATCCCATCTAGTCCAGTTGAATGATCTGTCTGGAGTATTGTTGGATCCTATTTGCAAGTATTTTGCTGAGGGTTTTTGCATCTGTGTTCATCAGGGATGTCAGCTGGAGCGCTCTGTTTTGTCTCTATCTGGCTTTAGAATTAGGGTGCTGTTGGTTTCATAAAAGAATTTGGAAGGATTGCCTCACTTTTTTATTGTTTTGGGTAGCTTATGAAGGATTGGAGAAAGTTCTCTTGAAATATTTGGAATACAGTGAAGCCATCTGACCCAAGGCTTTTCTTTTGGGAGGGATTTAATTACTAATATAGTCTCATTCCTGGTGACAAAGCTATTTAGACTATTAATTGGCTCTGATTCAATTTTGATAGATTGTATTATTCCAAAAATCTATCCATTTCTTCTAGATGTGTCCCACCTGGCTTCTGGCCCCAGTATCCTTCTATTCTTAAATACCAGGTGAAGCCAAACAAAAGTATGACATATGGTGGGGAAAACAAACCAAGATCATCCATTTAATATTTCTGTTAAAACCGAATTCCGATAGTGCTGGCCCCAACTCTTCCTTGTTTCCTGTCCCCCAGCTCCCCAGTTCTGTTTTTGTTCCCCAAATAAGGTGTCCTTCTTTAATGCCCCATCCTTTGCCATCAACACCTAATGGGGAATTCCATTGTTTATCCACAGGGGTTAGCACTCCAGGACTCATCCTCCCAACACTGCATTTTCTTGGAACTGTTAGGAAAGTATTCAGCTATAAACTTTACAGTGTGGCTGCTGTAGCCCCCAGAAGTCCTTGGCACAGCTCTGAAGTTATTCTCTGAACTGCCCTCATTAATCTCTGAGGCACATTCATCCTGGCTAGTTGCTGAGAGTGGACAGATCTTGTATCTAGGCTTGCCCTCCACCATGTGTCCTTCCGTCTGTTATAGGTGGGTCCTGTTTGCACACCTGTAGGTGAAGAAATGATTTAGGCCAGTTAATGGATGAGAATTTATCCATCCTACTACCATGAGCCTTTTAAGCCTTTTAAGCCACCTAGCTTTGCATTCAGTGTTTCAGGGACAGTTGCAGGGAGGAAGTTAGGTGAGGATTGGGACAACATTGCAGAGATGTATCTGAAACGTGATAGCTTCTTGATTGATTTATTGTTTCTGACTGCTTCAACAAACTTTGCCCTGGAAAAGGATTAAAGGGATTTTTACAAATAACTTGGGTGCCACCATCATTTACAAGTAATTGCTGGGCATGAACACTTGGTGCAGAGGTTGACACTGCATGAATGCTCACATTCCAGAGTGGAGGGTCTAGGTCTGAGGCTCAGCTCTGCTCTCCATTCATACCCAGGTCCTGGCCTGGCCCAGCACTGGCTTGTGCAGACACTGGAGAAGTGAACCAGCACAAAGGAAATCTATTCTTTGTCCTTGTCTGTCACCTACCCTGTTTCTTGGCTTTCCAAATAAATAAATTTTCTTTTAATGAAAACAAATACCTTACAAATGAAGTATGGTTAAGGGGGGACAGCTCTTTTCCTCGTTCCCAGGCTATCTTTCATGTGAAGATGTGTAAGCCCTGCCTGAGCTTTCCTTAACGCACATTGCATCAAGGCAGGCACTAGCCTTTTTCTGAATGGCCATGCTGAGATCAATGTGACCATAGTGAGTTCCTTGGCCCTCCTGTAGGGGGCAGCATCTTCTCCAAGGCTCCCTCGGCAGCCTGGAGGCCAACTGGGAGAGGCAGCGTTTTCCGGTGTGTGGCCAGTGGGCTCAGTGAGAGAGAGCATGCCACAGGCCTCCACCCTCAGCTATGTCTTCCAACTTAGAGTTTTATAATCACCCCCTTTTTCTCTGCTGCTGCTGTGCTTGTTTTTTAAAATGTTCCCCCTGTATTAGAGAAGCGAGAGTCTAATTGTTGGGTCCTGGATCTTCTCGGAGTCCAACTGCTATGACATACTGCACATCCAGTAACTAAAAGGATACTGCAAAGCATTGGTGGAGCATTCAGCTAATGGGAAAATTGCAAGGATTAAGAACAACTGCCTGCTTTTCAATAAACATATCATTTAATTTCATTTTTCATGAACTTTTTGAAGTACCGTCATGCATAGGGCACTAGACTACACAACAGGAATAAAAATAATACAAGAAGCATGTGTGGTTTTGCAAGTTTGGCAATTCACATTACATAGAAGATGAGAAGATAGATAAATCATCTTTTCCGTCAAAGAGCTGTAATCACACAGACGAGGACAGTTACAGCAGGGCAGGTGCTGGCACTTGGCCTGGCAGTGAAGACAACAGTATAGATGCCCACATCCAACAGCCCAGTACCCGGGTACAGTCCCTGCCTCCAGCTCCTCATTACAGCTTCCTGCCTCTACAGACCCTAGGAGGCAGTGATGCTGGCTTGAGCAATGTTCCCAGCACCCATGTGGGGAGATCGGCTTGAGTTTCTGGCCCAGAACCAGCTTTTGGGAAGGAGTACTGTTTGTCTTAAACTGAAAACAATAATAGTAACAGAAGCTCTTGCGGCCCCAGCAGTGAGAAGTAAGGGGGCTGAGAGGAAAAAGACTTGGGCTGCAAAGGCTAACAGAGAGCTCAAGTTCCAACTAAACTCTAAGGGTGGCTCACATGTTCCGAAGTGTGCAGCATTCTATTAATGGACAAGTCAGCACATCAGGCTGTTTCTCCTGCAAATGAGTATTTATAATCACATCCTGTGAGTAACTGAAAACACCACCATTTCCCTAGGGAACGTGAGACCTGCTGGCAAGACTGTGTCCCCCGGCAGCAGCTGCAGCGTCAGCTTGTTCTGTCTACACCGGCTGCACAGGCAGCTGGCTGGGAGCAGTGCATACAGCGGGCCTGGGAGATGCTCTGGTGCTCAACAAACATGATGTTGCAAGAGGGAAAAGCTCCAACTTGATGCAGGATTGCAGGCTGCTAGCTGGTGACCACAGTCAGCACACCAGGGAGATATCTGAGTGGGGGAACTTCTGGCCACGGTGGGGTATTGGCTCCACCTGCACCAGATCAGACAGGTGCTGGGAGCCTGCCCCAGCATGAGGTGGATAAGCAAGGTAGCCACATCCCAAAGAGGCAGGTACAAACACACACCTAGGCCCAGACAGCTCCCTTGTCGTGTAAGCAGACATGGAGGCTCTTAGAGAAACTCAGGGGGAAAAAATGAGCCCCATGGCAGGAAAGCACAGGAGGGCTTGGAGCAGACAAGGTAAGGGTATTCAGTTTTCTGTGTCTACAACTTCATGGTTGGCCTTTGAGCCTTCATATTTTTTGAAACTTTCATTTATTTAGTTAAAAGGGCAGAGACAGAAAGACGAAACAAACAGGGAGTTCTGTCTACTTTTTCAGCGTCCAAATGTCTGTAACCCTGAGGGCTGGGCCATGCTGAAGCCAGGAACCATGAACCCTGAGCTCTGTTAGACTTTTCAGCCTGAGCCTTTGTCCTCTCAGCCCCTTAGTCTGTCACCTGTAAGAGGCAGCAGGAACCCAGTTATGTGAGCCAGCCCTGCTGTCTGCCAGGGTCTTCACAGGCAGGAAGCTAGAGTAGAGTGGAACATGACAGGGGCCCAAGTGTCCTCTTGCTGGCTTCTGAGCTGCGCGGCCAAATGCCCGCCCCATAGCTAGCCGATGTTAATGAAGAACGTCACCTCCACTTTCCTTCCGGCAGTGTCACGATGCTGCCTGTTGGATGTCACTGATCTGCAGTTTGTTAGGAGCAAAGCATCTCCCAGAGACAGCCACACATGTGTCTCTGACTTCCTCATGGATGCCGCATAACGGCCTGGCGATCCTGCACTGGGGATGCATTCAGCCTAATGCCAACCTTACACCTGGGAAGCAAGGTAACCATCCCCAGCCTCCAGAGCATGCTTGCATCCCTTCTCATTTACTTCTCGGGTCACATCTGGTGTTACTCGGGTGCTTCTGGAAGCCCAGAGCCGCACCTGGAGCAAGCCTTGTTAGGCAGACCCATCCGCTCCCTCCTCTTCCCCCAGTGCCTTCCTTCCTCTCACTGCTTTCCTCTTCGGAGCACCTAGGCCTGGGGGAAAACACACCTGACTTCCAAGTCCAGGTCTGTGGTTCATCGGCAACATCACACCCCAGTCAGGCTAGGAGTAAGTGTGAGCTCATGTTGGAGTTCCTGCCTGCCCCAAGATCCCATTACTCTGTGACAGCTTGGAGAGAATAACAGGAGACTGATACCAGCCTTGCAACCTGCTTTTTTGGGGGGGCAAGTGAGCTGCCCCCTATGCCATTCACAGGATATGGGGAACATCTCTGTACATTTGCCACAGGGTTTATCCAGCACACCACATGTGTACTAAGTGTGCTATGTGTGCTGTGCGAACAAGAGCATGAATGAACCCAGACCTGCTTAGCTCTTGCTCAGATAACCACACACAGATGAAGGAATCCACGCCTTCAGCTACATCCTGCTAATTACTTGGACAGTCTGTGGCTAAATTAGATCTCACGAATTGACAGGCTGCCGACAGCTCGTGTCCTGGAGCTCTATTTGACTTGGCTCCTGGAGTGTTTTTATTTAAGAAAATCAATGTGTTGGTGTATTTTAAATTGGGGGTATTTTATCTCCAAAACCAAATTTGAAAACTCTACAAACTGGAGGCTCTGGCAGTGGAACTGTAATTGGCTCACGTGGGCTCATCCTGGTGGCCTCACTCAGGAGTGGGTCTCTGGCTGGCTCTAGCAAGGGTGGGCTCGCTCTTCACCATGAGAAGTCTGTCCTGTGCCTTCAGAACATATCACACCTTCCTCTTGGTTGAGACAGCTGCCAATGTCTCCCTCCATATGGGGGCAAAAATCATCAGATGGAGAGCTGTCACCACAGGCATTTGAGAAGTGAGTTGTGGAAAACAGACTTTCAGACTTAGTAAGGCATTTGTCCAACTCTCCCATTTCATAGAAGAGGAAATCAAATGCAAGCAGAGAGGCTAATATACCCAAGATGATGGCCCTGGGAAGAAACAGTGGTAGACCTAGGTCTGGAGCCTGGCTTGCTCACAGCCACACACAGTTGCTCTGACCTTAGCCTGCTGTTCCTGGAGTCCTTACTACTGGCCACACCCCAGTCACTTCACACCTGCTCTGCAAGGTGCAACCACTGCTCCCTCTTGCTCACACACACACATGAACCAAATCACTTCCAGCAGCTCTGCTGTGACAGGGGCCCCTCCTGGCAGAGGCAGACCAATGGCTTCACTCAAACACACAGGGCTTTCTGTCATTGTCTCTCCTGTTCTCCGCTCCTGTTACTGAACATAGGATTGTCCCTACTCTGGCCAATGTAAGTCATCAGTCTCCACTGTATTCTCAGAGTACTATTTCCTTTAAAGCCACGCACAAAGCATGCAGTCAGAAATAAATGTTTGTGTGTAGCCCTGGTACATCTGCAAACACCCCAGGAATATGAAGGAGGGACCACAGCTGGCTGATATTACTTACACTGTTACAATTTGTTTCATCATCTCCGGTCTCATCCTCGGTAAACAGGTTCAGGAATGTGTAAGGATTCCAAACACCTCCCTCATGGTTTCTTCTGATTCCCAGGCTCCGTGGGCCAGGAGCACCCAGCACATACACTTATTTAGTCTACACTCTGCTGTTCTCTAATCACATGGCTTAACCCAAGCCACAGCTTTCAAAACTGGAAAACACGGTGGCTGATCACTACGAGCCCTGGAGTCTCACGCTGTGTTACTAATGTGTCTGTTTCCTCTGCTGCTTCCGTAGGCACACACGAGCTTTCTCCATCATGAATTTCTGTTCAAATTAGTCAGTATTTTGCATTTTGACACAGAAAGTGCAGAAAGCATTCATGGAACATCTTATTCTTTCCCACATCTCCAAGGTGATCAGCCCATAAATTACCTAGGAAGTTTCCTAATTGTCCCTGGACTATTTAGCTAGAAAGTAACTGTTGGACAGCAACTTCTCCATTTGGTGGGCCTGTCCTTCCAGGATGGCCCAGTGTGTGTCAAAATCATTTGTGAGAGAGGTGAGGCAGGAATCGGCATCCTCATGCCTTCCTCACTCTCACTCCCTCCCTGCAACATAGACGGTTTTCTTCACATGTTAATCTGGACTGGGGAGCCATGGGGAGTGACCACTAGCTACTGAAAAACTCTCCAACCACACACAGTCCTTGGTTCTAGACAGCTCTTTCTAGCTTGCTGCCCAGCCCTATTGCCCTCTGATCAGTTCATTCCCTTTCCTGGAACTTGGAGTTGGGAAGAGACATAGACTGCAGGGTAGATGGTCTTGGGTTTTGAAGGATGGCCATGTAGCCTGTGTGGCTAGGTTGTGATCACAATGCCTTGTGTTGTGTTTGGGCAGCCTGGATCATGAGGTGTGTCTGAACAAGTGGGGATGGGGAACAGATGCTCAGAAGTGAGACTTGGAGAAGCAAGATAGGTTTTAAGGGAGGACTCTGAAAAGGAGCCAGCCAAGACCAGTCACACTCTGAACAAGGTGCTCTAGGCCACCCCACTAGAGATCCAGAAGAGCATAGGTAAGTCATTAGACAAGGTGGCGCCTGTGAACAAAGCCTCAACCTGGGATGACAGAGAGCTGGCTAGACAGTTCACTGTATCTGCAAGGCTCACTCATTCTGAATGGGACTTTGATTGGGACTTTGAATGAGATTGTATATAGAGGCAAAAACTCTCGTTTTGTTTTGTCTATCAACAATGAAATAAAATTGATCAATTCACTTTATGCTTATTAAAAGCAAATGTTATATGGTAAGAATTTGTCACAGTGGTTAAGCCACTGCTTAGAACATCTATATACTGGTTTGAAAATCCAGTACATCTTTATCCTCCAGCTTCCTGCCAATGTAGACCTTGGGAGGCAGCAGGTGGAGTTCTTGGATCCCTCCTACACATGTGGAAAACTTGAAATGAAGGACCTGGGTTCAGCTTTCACAGGAGAAGACCACTGAGTGGCCTCAGCATTTCAGTGACACTTGGACATTTCTGTTCTTGGCTTTAGAACTCTCCAGGTAGTGCAGTACCATGATGTCTAGCAGAAACTTTTTTTTCTTTTAATATCAGAAAATGTGCTGTGCTAGGAGCAGTGTTTGAGTTTGGTATTTTGTTAGCTTAATGTCTCTGTGTGGTATATTGTTATGGCAGCCAGTTTTACTTGACAAATGTAACACAGTAACAGCATCGTCAAGGGTCTGTTGTAGGAGTGAATGAGAGTTCCTGTTTACAACTAGCTAACAGAGATGGGTACTATAGTACAGCGGTTAAGATATCTACATTCTGTATTCTTATACTTGGGTTTCAGTCCCTGCTCTGCTCCCGCCACATACATGGGAGACCCGGTGGCACGCTGGAGTCCTGACTTCATCCCGGCCCAGCCCTGACTGTTTCTGCATTGGATAGGGAGAGCCAACAGATAGAGAGGAGCTCTCTTGGCCACATGTATTCTGCCTCTAATTTATCTTTTCTTTAAAAAACGATTTAAAATGTTTATTATTTTTAAAGTGTTTAAATTACTCATTTATTAGTATTAGTTTTGTTATATTTATTGTTAAATTATTTGAAAATATTAATCATTAGTTCCTTAGCACTGAGGATTTGAATGAGATTATTCAACTGAATGAAGTGCAAAGTGCAGATTCCACACATGAGGATTTTTCACCCATGTCAACAGCAGTGGCAAACTCATGTCACAGTGGGCTTAGGTGCAGGGTTCAGTAAGCAGATGTGATCTGAAAGCAGTTATCTGGCCTAGTACTAATTCACTAAAACATGAATTTTATAATCCAAAGCATTACCACCAAGAGCAAGTACAACATAATAGCCAAATACATGTAAATTTATAGATACATTTGTTTTATAACTCTCATGCATTTGGCAAAATGCAAAAAAGAGAATTATTGGGTACAAAGTGGCTGCAAAGGAATGACATGAGTTTCCTGTTACCTAGAAACAGTGTGGGCCACATGGTGTCAGTGGTTCGAGAATCTTGAGAAAGAAACTGAAGCATGTAGTGCCCTGGATGCTTCAGCCTCCCCACGGCCCCTCAAATGTGCAGGATCCTGGGGTTTATGACACTCAGACTGAATGCGTAAGTCAATGCGGTTTGCTTTTTAATTTAGTTTTTTTTGTTTGTTTCTTTGTTTGTTTTTGGCTTTAAGTAGAATTTTTCAAATGGCTCAGTTCACATTTGAGAAGTGTTTTTGTGCCACCTGAAGGAAAGGGCTATGCCTTAGGAGCTTGGTTTCCTGGCTGTCTTGTGCAGTGCCAGCAAACATTAGACACTGAACCAATACACATGGTAGCCAAAACCCATTTAGGCATCTTAGAACAAGCCTGAGGGGTCTCCTCTAGGTTCCTAAGGCAGTGGTGGTGTCAAGAGGCCAGGTTTCTCCTGAGGTTGGGTTACATTGTGTAAATTGTAATTGATCATAAGGTTTAACTTTCATGCATCTAAAATCATTTGTGGATATAGACTCAAGGCAGCCACCCTGTATGTGGCAACTCCGTGATGCAGTGCTGATCTGGTATGTCCCCAGACTCTGAATACAAACCACCTCCACCCTGCCCAGGAAGGGGCGAGAGCTCTGGGCTGGTGGTTCTGGCACCATTGCTTCCAGTGTTGGCTCCTGCATAATGCCATCCCTTCTGCACATGGAGCTACCTTGGTACAGGGAAGCATCAATCCTGCTTGTCACGGAACTTGGGAGCTGGAGAGGATAAAACCTAAAAATCTCTACCACATTGCTCTAACTGATTTCCAAATAAATATGTACCAGTAGGGAGAGCTTCTCTCAAAATGGGAAAACCATTTTAAATCGTTAAACAACTTAATCATTAATACAATTGACAGCCCGCAGATGCTGACTGTAAATGGAACTATTCAGTTGTAATCGTTTAACCAAACTGAAATGTTCAAAATCAATATGGATTTATAGCCACTTTTAAGTGCCTCATATCCAAGCTTTTCAAGAAATGTGTTTTTTTCTTTGTCAATAATAGCCACACGAAGAATGTCATTTTAATGACAGGTCCAATGGAAAGCTGAGAAAAAATGTATTGCTGTGATGAAAATTTTCTTTGTCACTAAATAGGGAGTAATCATTCAGTGGTAACTTGATTAACTTCCTTTATAAATACTTTTTTCTTATAGAAGTCTTAGAAAAATAACAAAGTGTAATGAAATATCATTTCAACTTTTGCTGGGCCAAACTTGACGTCCTGTCTCAGTGAGTTTCTGGTCATCTCAAGTCACAAAAGGTTGATAGAGTTGATAGTCAGTTCTTTAGAATGGCTTTTCTCTTGAACTTTGTCAACACCGGGACCCAGGAAGACTAAAAGAATTGATCAATGTCAAACTGTATTTCCAGCCATAATTTACCAAAAATCACTTTGCCCTCCTTTAGTTTGTGGACATGTGATTGATCATGTTTGGTGGTCCAGTCACTAAAGGGGCTAGCTACCTCTGAACAGCAACAAAACATTGTGTGTCTGAGAAATCGAAGCCAGATCAGTTGCAAGCTTTGTGTAAAATAGCCTGTATGCATGCAGTCGATCTTTTCGGGATGTCACTTTGGCTCGTCCTAAACACCATGCAAGTCGGGAGGGCTCAGCTGCACCACTCTGCGGGTGTGCTGCTCTGCTCTTTAATGTCTGCAATTCCCCTCCAGACCCAGGATTTGATGTGGAGACAGAACGTGCAATTTTGCAATCTGCTGAGCCAGGAGAGGATTTAAAATTACATTCAGAACTGTACTCAAATTGTCAGAAAATGTTCAATAAAATAACATTGCAAATCACACTCAGTTAAGCTAGCTGGCACCAGTAGCATGACAACATGGGGAAGGAAAGCATATGGGACAGAGTGCTATTTACATGTTTTCAGGGCTTACGCCCTGGGTGGCTCGCTCTCTACAAGACAGCAGTTTCCACCCTTCCCCTCTGCTTCAGGTTTGATCCCAGGCCAAGTCCTCGATCTGACTTCATCTGGACTGTGGTCTAGTGCAAATGAGTGTCACCACTCCTCCCAGCAGACAGGAATGCAGCAGGCGGGGAGGAAGAGGAGGAGCAGGAAGAGATTAAGGGGCCGAGTCTGTGGAAGGGCAAAACACCTGAGCAGCTGCCTGAGCTCATGCCCACAGGACAGCGTGATGGGTGCCAGCACATCTCAGATAACCCTGGCAGGAAAGCATGTTGGACCTCTCCGTACATGAGCCGTCCCTGGGAAAACCAGGGCCATGCAGTAAAGCACTATCTGGCACCTCTAAGTTGAGCATTCCGTGAAGCTCTTGGGAAAAACTCAGATAGTAGTGTAAGGGAAAACCCACCTGTCAGAACACACAAGTGCACTGAGCAAGTGTGCTTCTAGAAAGTGGAAAAAACGTCATTCCCTAGGTACTAAAACGTGAACAAAAATGAAGCTTGTTTCAGAGTAAAGATGGTGTTAAGACATAAATGCTCAGCTGAGAGGCACCTACAGTTTAGTTCTTTCCGTGTAATGATGTTCAAACAACCCAGTGGAATAAATTGCATTTTTCTCAAACACTGAGAAAACTGAGGTACTGGGCAATTGGACTTAAAGGTTGCATATGATTGATTAGAAACTTGAGCTCAGACAGTCTGGCTCTGGCCTGTGCCATCAGAAGGGGAAGTATGTAGTCTGTGGGTCACACACGGAAGCCATAACCGTTCACGAATTCCAAAATTCTGATGTTGGTAGCATTGTGGTTTACACTGCTTTTGATCAATATGTAAATTTGAGGGAAGAAGCTAGGGGCTTTTGGTTCTGTGTGTGCTCAATGACTGACAGAACCATTAGAACCTAGTGACATGATTTCATTCAGCCTGGCCTACTTCCTTCATTGATAATGTGAGGTGACAATGCTTAACGGTGCTACTGGGTGATTGGCCTGGCCTGCCGTCTTCCCAGAAGGGCTCATCATTGGCTGGGATAAGGTTCCTCTTCTGCAGTAATCTTTATTGTCACATTCTATTACCCACTGTTGGAGTGGTGAATTTATTTCCTACTTGGCCAGGTTTAATTTGCTCTATTGAAGTTTTATTGATGTGCCTGAGCTATAGAACATAAATCTTTCTACACCAGACAAATGAGAGCAATTAAGCAGAATTTGGCTGTGAAGGGAAATAATTTTCCCACAACCATGTCCTGTCAACATAAATTAGGACACCGCACGGTGGGAAGACTTAGTGCAAACCTGGGTGAGGGACCATTCAGCGAATGACGTGGGTGCCAAGAGGCTGAGGCTGGAGCCTGTTCTCACAAGGAGCATCAGCGACCATCAGTGGGAAACAGATTATTGAAGTGCAGATGGAACGAAATAGCTGAGTGTAGCCGCAGACAGCTCACTAAACTACAGGTGCAATGAAACAGCTGAGTGTGGCTGGGAACAGCCAAGGTCTGCTGTTCTGAAGTGGGAGGTTAAACATGGGGCTCCTGGAGTTGAAACCCAGCTCTGAGTCTGATGAGCAGAGGTAACTGGTCAGTGACTCAATGTCTCTCTTATTCTCCTTGTCTGTAAGAGGAGAAAAGGACCCCACAGAGCTGTAAACAGCATTATCTTGGAGTGCTCCCTTGAGCACAATAAAGGAAAGGTATTCTTTTATTTATTTATTTTTACATCTTATTATTATTATTGTCATTTTATGATACAGTTCCATATTCCCCTATCCCCTCCCCAATTCCCTCCCCCCCACATGGTTCCTCTATATCATTACTAACAAATAGTTCTTCATACTCAGTCATATGTCCATCATTGCGGGCATGGACAATGGCAGAGAGTCCAGCATCCTATTGTCAAGATACAGTAAACAGTTTCATTGTAAGTCCGTCTTTGTCTGGAAGCAGAAATATATACTACACTGCATCCTCACATCTGGATGTTAGTCTCCATTTCACAGCTACTGTATACCCCCTTAAATGAAAAGTAGTGATACAAAATCAACAATAGAAAGAAAAATAGAAATTTACAATGCCATGAAGTTAAATAACATGTTACTAGATATGAAAGTCTCCATTACAGAGCTACTATACATCCCCTTAAATGAAGAGCCACAAAACAAAATCAACATTAGGGAGAAAAAAGAAATTAACAACACCAAGAAGTTAAATAACATGCTACTAAATGACTAATGTGTAGCTGAAGAAATGAAAATCAAGAACCTTCTTGAAGAAAATGATGCCACTGCATGATCTATGCGTCATTGAATGATTTAAGCAGAAGATGTTCTCTTGACAGAGAAGAGGAATAGCACCTACCAAAACCAAAGGCAAACAGGAAGAATATCCCAGTAAAAAGACAACAGAAGACTAAACCAATGAACAACCCATTCCTAAAATGACAGGACCAAAGTATGACCCATACACATTGAACTCTGAATGTAAATGGCTTAAGCTCAATCAAACGTCATATATTAGTAGACTGGATTAAAAAACAAAACCCATCTGTTTATTGTCTGGAGGAGACACTTCAACAAAAATCAGCGGAGACTATATCACATGGGTTTGGTTGTTTTCTGCAGGAAAGGTATTCTAAACTCAGTATTGTTTTAGATGACTTTAGTGTGAAGGAGCTGTTCATTTATTAGAGTGTAAGTTAGATGCCTTGGAACACTCATACCTGATTAGATGTTATCTTCCTTACATCCAAAATCTATTTTAAGAGTTTGGATAATCTTATGGGGGTTACTTAATTTCTCTGTGTTTTTTTCTTTTCTCTTTTTTTTTAAAGATTTATTTTATTGGAAAGGCAGATTTACACAGAGAAGGA
Organism: Ochotona princeps; assembly: GCF_030435755.1. Classification (NCBI taxonomy): domain Eukaryota; kingdom Metazoa; phylum Chordata; class Mammalia; order Lagomorpha; family Ochotonidae; genus Ochotona; species Ochotona princeps. The sequence goes on from NC_080858.1 coordinate 6,828,912, forward strand.
GAGAAAGAAATATCTACCATCTGCTTGTTCACTCCTCAAATGGCCGTGATGCCAGAGCTGAGCCAAGCTTAAGCCAGGAACCAGGAGCTTCTTTGAGGTCTCCCACATGGTTACAGGTTCCCAAGGCTTTGGGACACCCTCGACTGCTTTCCCAGGCCACAAGCAGGGAGCTGGATGAAAAGTGGGGGTACTGGGATTAGAACTGGTGCCCATATGGGATGCTGACATGTGCAAGGTAAGGATTTTATCTGCGAGGCTACAGCGTAGGACCTTGAAGTGTGCCCACCTTTAAGTTACATATGTCAGAAAAGCTCTTATTAAGCATTTATAGTTTTTAATCCATGCTAACGTGTTAGTAGCACTGTTGATCAACCTTTCACTGGCACGTTAGTTTTGATAGTTGAGTTTGCATTTGTGTTCGTGGTGAATGCCCAGTCACATTAATGTTGAAAGGAGTGGAAGGAAACAAATTTGGCTCTTATTAAAGCTTAGGAAAGAAAGTGACTTCTCTCCCAGCAGATAAGAATGTTGGTTTTCACCCTATAGTATTAATAAAAATTTAATGTTACCAGTCATTAATTGCACATCTAATGTTGAGTGGAACAGAGGCTGTTATGGGGTGATGTATACATAGGGCAATCCCCAAAGCTTGTTCAGTCAAGCAACTTTGCTAAGTGATTATCAGTGAACATATCCAATTACATTTATCTTATTGAATGTAATAAAGCTTTCCCCCTATTGAGAAAAAAAAAAAAAACCTGTGAAGAGTGATGCCATTTAAGAGTGAAGGATCCCCACATTCCACCCCTTGTTTGGGGTCTAATATTTATTTCATGGGGTTCAAGTGGAGTCAACTCCATAGCATGGCCACCTGACAGTGAGCTCAGCTTGCTGAACAGGATGAAGCAGGCTTTGCCCAACACACTCCACCTCTGAAGTAGTGCTGTTAATTCATTGACTTTATGATTGGAACGCTCTTCAACACAACAACATGGAACTGCTGCTGCCTAACCCAGCTAGTCTGAGGGAATGAAACTTGTGGAGAAAATATTAATGCTCAGTGTCCCCACCTGGGTCATTGCTTCTTTGCCCCGTTACTGATCCAACTCATTCAGAGAATGCCACGTGTGGCCTCATGCTGCATGTTTTGTTGAAGCGCATACACTATTGTATGGGAAAATTCACTATTAGAGGCTGGCACAATGGCTATAAGTGTGAGCATATGCTGTAGGTTTCGGTTCATGTCCCATTTTCATCCAGCTCCCTGCTTATGGCTTAGGAAAGCATCAGAGGACAGTCCAAAATCTTGAGCTCCTCCACTCATGTATGAGACCTGAAGGATGCTCCTGGCTTCAGATCGGCTCAAGCTGCAGCCATTACCGGAGTGAACCAGCAGCTGGAGGATCTTTCTGCCTCTCCTCCTCTCTGCAAATCTGCCTTTCCAATAAGAACATGAATCAATCTTTAATAAAAGGATGAGGGAGGATGAGGCAAAGAGCAGGTGTGCCTGCTAATGTCACCATCACAAGCAGAACCCAATCGCATCTGAAAAATACTGTGGGTATTTACATGTGTTTGTGGGCATTTATGTTACATTTTTTTCCATAGTAAATGATCAAGGAGAGAGACTCAGGTTTCAGGAGGTAGCAGAGCAGAGCCAGCAACTCCGACATGAAGCAATATGGAAAAAAAGATGAGTTGGGTGGCAAGGAATCTACTGCCTCTTACAAGGTTATATACAAAGGTACTTCCAAGAGTTCATGGAAAAACAAAGTTAAAATATTTGAATGACAGAATTAAAATATTTGGATACCAATAATTTTTTTAAATAAAATTCTTGTGTAGTATTTTAATTAAATGCAAGTTCTTGAACTTTTAAAATATAAATGGCATACACGGATTTCAATACTTTTTGCATACCCAATGAACTCATTTTTTATTTTCACTTTCCATGAAGTTTTTGTAATTGCCTTGTACATTCTGATCAGACACACACACAGGTTTCTGAGATGTTTATTGATCACTTTCTCCATTTACTCAACTTAGTTGTACTTTTACCTGCTGTAAACAGTCCTGTTAGTGAGCCTGCTTTAGGAGACACAAACCACTGCCAGTGGTTAAATCTATTCCTGTTAGATTATCTGTGTTCCTTCCATCCAAAGCGAAGTAAAGAGCTCCTTTTCTCAGTGACATAATCGTTGGCTCAGCAAATTCATTGGCCACAGTGTAAAGGAATAGTTGGGTGACAGAGAGAAACCAAGCATTCACTGCCTAGGAAGCTATTTCAGAAGTCCAGTCAAGAGATCATGAAGATAAGTTAGAGAAATAATTGTGAGAATGGAAAAAGTGAATTGATTCCTGGTATGCTTTGAAGCAAAGCAGACAGCATCGAGATTAAAGTACGGAATGCATGAAAAACGAGGCTTGGAGGAATGATACTGCATTCCTTGAGATGAGGTACAGTAGAAAAGTATCAGATGAGGAAAGAACCCGGGTGGTGGAGGTGGGGGTGAGGGGAATGAAGGGCACCACCTTCGATCTGTTCAGTACCAACAGCACTCAAATGGAAGGAATAACGAGGCAGCCAATATCTGACTCTGGACTTAAGAGACTGAGCCACACACAGCTGGGATAGTCAGCATATGGAGCAAATTCCTGGGATCCACTGAGTCATCTGTGAGACCACAGAAAAGGGGATGAAGAAACAGCAGGGGTACCAGCCTCACTACATCAAAGGTTAGGGGTCATATAGCAAAGCATCATGGCTTATTCAAAATGTTAAGTTTCTCAGTGTAATTACCTCTATGCAAGGTGGGTGTTTAGTCACGCCTAGACACCCATCCATCTGTCACAGAGTGCTTGGGTTTGATGCTTACCTTCTGCTCCAACTCCAGGAGCCACTAGCTTCCTGCTAACCTAGAATTAGGAGGCCCAGGGTACAGCATCCCTGCTACCTATATGGGAGATGGAGATTGCATTAGAGCTCATGGCTCCTGCCTTCCCCAGCCCTGGTTGTTGAGAGTTTTGGAGGGAATTAACCAGAGGATGGAGGCATTCTGTGTCTCAAATAAATACATGTGTAAGAATCTAAGTCATGAACATATAACACATTTATGATCACAAGTTTTCTGCTCATGTGGAACAGCCACAGAACAGATAATTTATAATAGATGAAGTCACTGCTACTGTGAGATAATTTCATTTAATTAAAAGTGAAGTTACCTTATTCCCCAGTGACTGTAGCTGCTTTATTGCCATTGCTTGATCCCTCCTAGATCAGGGCATGCTGAAAAATTACATTGATCTGCCTACCTAATTTATGTCTCTTTCAGTAACTATTAACGATGTAACAGTTTTTGTTTGAAACAAATTACTCTGCCTTATAATAAAAACATGAAATGAGAACACGAAGCATACAGCTTGCTTAATTTTAGTGATCTACATACCTGTGAGCATAAAAACCTATTCATTTATCTATAAAGTTACAACATAATTATGATTTGAAAGAATAGTTCCCTGAGACAATAACTATACATTTGCCAAGTGAAATCACTAAGTGTCTAAGTTATTTATAGAATTTAAGCTGAACATTCACATATTCTGAAGCTGAGGAAAGCAGGCCAAATGTCAAAAAACAACTGGGAGGGAATTCTTAATACATGTAGTGCTATCCACAAGTGTCCAGTCATTGATAACATTTTCTGCAAAGAGCACCTAAACAAAAGCAGCAAACACTCCAAATTCATTGCATACATCTCTTGCCACAAGGAATTTTCTATAATCTGTTTTCAGGATCTGGCCTGTGTTGAAGTCAGCGATTTGTACATTCTGTGGCTTCATATTCTTTTTTTTTTTTTTTCTCCCAATCAGCTCCTAGACTTCTGAGAACTGAACGTTTGCCAGGGCTGAGTCAAACTTTCCTACCTTTTCAATGAGTTCCTGTCTTGACTTATGTGTATTTCTAGAAACACGTCTCTCTGTATCACAGTCTGGAGTCTAGGGATCCTTCAAGCCCAGGTTTGTCACACATCTTGCCCTGGACGTTTCCCTGCTCTCTTGTCCCGTCCTGCCATCCTCCTCCTCCTCACCAAGGCTCCCAACACTCTCGCTGCGGATCACAAAATCTGAATCACTTGGCTGCACTTGTTCTCTCCTTGTAAGGGAAACCCAACGGGCCAGGGAATCCAACCCTGCTCCAAGGGACTCTCCAGAGGAAAGTACTTCTTACTCTCACAGCCAGGCACCGTTTCAAGGCAGCCAAGCTGATTCACATACAGTTTTTCAGGTGCACTCCCTACCTGCATGCTTGGGGAATACGATTTTCTCAGTGTGATTTAGTCTGAGTAACATTGGTAAATGCAAGGTGCACTGTAGAATTTTCAGAAATGTTGACTCATGGATTTCTGGGAACTGTTTTATGAGGCTTCTTTAGGTTTCTCATAGGATCTCATTTAAACACTGAGCAATCTTTGCTAAGTTCCTTAAATTACAACTCAGTCTATCAACCGGGGATTATTCAGTTATTCTACTGCTGGTAGCAGGGAGTGTTTTATTTATGAATTTAGTAATTTGCTACCTCACTTATAAACCAAGTCTTTAGCAGACTGGGCCCTATGAAAGTCCTTTAGGATACAGTACAACATTTGTAGTCTTTCACTTCAGTTTGATGCAAATACAAACAAGAAGGCACACCAACAACTAAATCACTCAGATATTCTTCCACTTATAAATGCAGTGGTGAAGGACCCCGTTATCCCTGTAGTGTGGGCCACTGGGTTGATGACAATGTTTTATTTTTCACTGGGTGGGATCGGATCCCAACCCCAAGTCTTTCAACGAGTAATTCTACTCTCTCTGCTACCCTGTGGATACCGCAAGAAAGCATCTCAGAGTTTCCTTCCCGTAAATATATGAGAGATTGGCCTTCCCTACACACCTAATGGGTAGAGACAGTTCTTGCTGTGCAAGGGTTCATTCAGAAGGCTGTAGTGGTAGCGGTGAGCCCTTGGACTTGCTCTCTGCCAGGCAACCTGATGCTGTGGAGAGGACTGTAGATTCATAGCACATTGGTTAGACTGCTCATTGACTGGGAAGCAGACCACTAGATGCTAAGAGCTTGGCTCCCTGTCTTCCTTTTCTCCTGGAGTTTTACAAATGGTTTTTTTTTGGGGGGGGGGGGCTATTGTTATATACATGGGTTTCTGGTTTCTTATTAAGAATTTTAATTAGGTGAAGTGCATGATTTCCCTCTCCATTTAGTAAATGCTTCTGTTTTGATTTTTTTAAACCTATGCAGCAATTCCTGATTGTATTCAGTTTGCCAGATTCAAAGAAAACATCCACAAAGAGGTTGCAATGGGCGATACCTTACTCAGTGCAGTATAACGTCCGTCACAGGAACATTGTTCTGGTTTTGATTTCAAAGCAATGTCTGAGTAAGCCTCCTTTGAATTGGAACATGAGTCAGCATTTAGTAAAACTGAGTTCAAGCCACTAGTCTAGATCCTGAGTGACAGGCAACTTCTAAATAGGGCACTGTTTGTTCATAGTTTTGGGTATTTGTGAGTTCCCTGGCTCTGTAAGACATGAGAGGCACTGGTTCAGTTATATTTTTAACATTCCTTAAAACAAATCAAAGCATGTTCCCATTTTGGATGGGGACGAGTATGGTGGAGGAAATGAAGAACTTACAAAGAGTCCAGCATCCCAGGATTATGCACTGGGCTCTGTGTTGGACTGCCGCGGTTAATATTATTTTGGTTACACATAATAGAAACTGGCTCTGGCTAACTTAAGGGGGAAAAAAGTGAGGTAGCACATTGGAAGCATATTTGGGTGGCTCACAGAATTTGAAACTGAAGGAATCTCTGACTGTACAGGTTCGTGCCTGTTCATGCCTCTCTACCTGGGGTAGATGAAGTGTACTGCCACACACTTGTCACAGGTTGGGTCAGGTTTTCAACCTGTGACCCTTCAGTCAGGTGAACAGCAGCAGAATGACGGTTGAACATGTATCTGTGGGGAATCACACTGTTATTCTGGGGGCATGTTCTAGCAAAGAGAACTCTGAGCTGGTGGCTGCATATGTGAGGTCTATTTGGGATGTTTTACAGGCTGCATTTTCACGAGAAGCCTAGTGGAACCTTCAGTCCTACCCCACAAACAAGAAAATGTAAGTTCCAATGTGTTAGGCAGCTTGTCTTCAGGACCATGGATGAGTTAGAATATCTATTGGGTCTGTAAGGATGGCCAACCTCCTTCACATATGGACATGTGTATTAAGTGTCTCTGGGATGGAAACTCTGAGATGCTTTCTGTGGCATCCCCAGGGTACCAGAGAGTAGGACCACTTGCTTAAAGACTTGGAGTTGGTACTCGGTCCCACCCTGTCCTGTAGAGCAGATGAGAACTAATCTACTCCTTTAATGAAACTGAAGATACCACAAAAACACACACAGGGCAGGGGGCATGGGTGATAATTCATTTATTAGTGGAAAGTTGTGCTTTTCTAATACTCAAGTGTGTTTATGAGCTAGAACCCTAATCTGATACTAACTTTATAATTTTCTTAAATATTTATTTATTTTTATTGGAAAGGCAGATTTACAGAGAGAAGGAGATAGAAAGATCTTCAATCGACTGGTTCACTCCCTGAGTGACTACAAAAGCCAGAGCTGAGCTAATCAAAAGCTAGGAACCAGGAACCTCGAGGCTCCTTTTGGTCTCCCACCAAAGAGTCCCAAGGCTTTGGGCCATCTTCCACTGCTTTCCCAGACCACAAGCAGAGAGCTGGATGGGAAGTGAAACAACTGGAAATACACCAGCACCTATATGAAATCCTGATGTATGGAAGATGAGGATTTAGCCACTGAGCCATTGTGCTGGGCCCTACTTTTATGATTTAAAAGCACCTAACTGCCTTTCCATTTTCAACCTCTCAATGTAGTGTTTTATTTTTCAAACATAAGAGTGTCTCAGTTTGGGACTTGAGGGTTGCATATAAGACGCAAACTCTCATAGCGCAACACTAGATCATACAATTATCCTAGTGAGTACTATCAGAAATGGTCTACACACAGAACTGCAGGTTTTAATGTGGAAATCAGTGACTTGCACATCATTGGGAAAAGATTATTAGTTAACTCAGAAATACTCATATCAGAATCCCCTGTTCAGGAGATATTTCACAATTACTATGGACTGTTTTAGGAAAAGCTTTTTATAGCAGCTCCAAATAGTGTACTGTACGTGGTGGGTAACCTGTGAATTTATTTAATGTTGTATCTAATAACAATCAGTTTTGGTCAACAGCAGAGCTGCATTCCCAGATGGAAGAACATAAACCCATTCTGTGGAGGTTGGGGATGGACGGGAGTTTGAGACCCTCACATTCCCTGAATCAGTGCTGTCTGTTTTGGGATCTGCACTGTCTGTCTCAGGATCTGTGCTATCTGTTTTGGAATCTGTGCTGTCTGCCTTGGGGTCTGTTCTGTCTGTCTTAGGATGTGTGCTATACTTCTTAGGATCTGCACTGTCTTGGGATCTGCATTGTCTGTCTCTAGATCTGTACTGTCCTTCTTGGGATCTGCAATGTCCTTCTTGGGATTTGCTCTGTCTGTTTCGGTATCTGTAATGTTTTGGGATCTGTGCTGTTTTGGGATCTGGGCTGTCTGTCTAGGGATCTGGGCTGTCTGTCTAGGGATCTGTGTTGTCTGTCTCAGAATCTGTGCTGTCTGTCTCAGAATCTGTGCTGCCTGTCTTGGGATCTGCAATGTTTGTTTTGGGATGTGCACTCTCTGTCTTGGAACCTGTGCTGTTTTGGGATCTGCTCTGTTTCAGGATCTGGGCTTCAGTGACCCTCACACTTCAGACTCCCCTAGGTAACATGTGAAGCCGTCCTATCATTTAATCTGATGACAGGGAGTCAAAAGATTTCAAATAAAGACCATAACATTGTGTTAGTGGCTTGTTCCTGGATTAAAGTTCTTTCCTGTATCATTAGGCCACACTTCAAGTCAGTGTTGCGCTTGTTTTAATTTCTAAAAGAAAAGTAAGAAAGCGTTGACATTAGCAAGTTTCTTGGACAATGTTACAGGTAAAGGTGGTGTATAGAAAGAATCATACTTGGTCGAGAGTCTTAAGTAAGAAATTTTCACCAAAAAATCCTGTTTAAAAAGCTAAAATAAGTATAGCAATCAGGTAAATTTTTGGAGCTCTTTATTACACCAAGAGGTTTCAGAAAAGTACAAAGCCCATGAAAGTAGGAGCATTTCAGAAAATAAAACAAGACATTTGCATACATAGTTAATGATATTTAACTCGGATGTTAAAAATACCGATGTTTTAGAATTGAGGCACACTGCTTATGAAGCTAGAACATTCTGAAGCTTTGACAAGAGGTTTCATATGTCCTACATTTGTATAGTGCAGTAAGTGCGTGAGGAAAACACTTGATTCATAGTGCTTTTGAAGCACAGAAATAGAAAATAAGCATTTATTACACCCACCACCTTTAGTTTAAGAGGCAAATCAAAGTTAAACAGAATAATCTTTAGTGTTTTTATTTATATTTCTGTTTTCAATGTAGACCAAGCAAAATATGGATCCCATTATAGAAAAGAAGTTTCAGAATGATTATTTTTTGGAATCATATCAGCATTTGATATCAAGTTACATAGATAAATAAGTGATGCTAAGGTCCATGCTGTTTTTTTTTCAAGTCAAATAAATAGGTGGCTACATGTTAGCATCTTGTCAGGACTCACTCTGAAGCAGTGATAAAGACATTACTCCTTTAGCCAAACAGAACAGAACCACCAGCGGCTATAATGTTCATTTAATTAACTTTTGAAAATATGGCACTTGGAAATGACTTGAGCCAACAGCAAATGTTTTATTGCTACCACTGCTAATGCAGTAATAGCACAAAGGAGAATCCAACAGAGATTAAGTGAGATTAGTTACAGTTCTAAGTGTTGAGGTTCATCCTTGACCTAGAAGTCAGTTCTCCAGAGCGTGTGTGTTGGAGGCAGAGGAGGGGGTGAGGTGGGGAGAGAACCAACAAAAAACCCGAAGCATCTTGATCATTCACAGCATGTATTTGAGAGGTCTAACGATTTACATAACGCCAGGGCACTTCCTTACTCAATGTCCACAGGCTCCGTAGCTATTAAGGCGCTTAACTGTTTCTGAGCGCAGGACAGGAACAGTTCCAGACTAGACAGGCTTCGCTGGCGGATGACTTGATCAAGCTGTTCATTCATTGTGGGGACAGAGAAAGAGAAAAAAAGAAACTTAATTGACACAATATCCCTTACCTCTCAACTAAGTCCACAGAAATGTTTCTGCAGTTAGAATATTTAATATATCAAACAGTACATGTAAATGAGGTGACAGTACAATCATTCTTCTTGGCATATCAGGTAAGATGACATGAAACAATGTTGCAACTTTATGGTTGACATGGAGACTCACTTGATGGAGAAATGCCATGCGTTTTATCAGTTATTGCAAGAATGTCAATTTTTAATGAGTTTGAAGAGTATTAGAACCAGTAAAATATCAGGCAAATTAAAAAAGAATGGCAGTGCACCATAATTAAACTATGACTAGGGTTTAGTAAAACAAATAAGCAAGGAAAGAAATATTGTGAACTTAGTTTTAGAAAAGGTAGTTTTTAGTGATTGCTTGAAAGTGTTGAAACACATCTAATTTGGTCCTTCGTGAGGAGGCTTTGTAAAAATCAGCATTGTTTCCACATATCAATAGAAAACCAAACAGGAGGTTTAATCAAGGAAGTCAGTTGCTTTATTTAGAAAAGAAAATTCTGAATTATAAACATTACTGAGTAAATTTTTCCAAAGTGTCAAATCAACCTTAATGAAACAATGTCCATGATCCTGGCAATGATGGAGAAGTTCAAAAGAAAGTTAAATCTATTTCACAATATATACCTGTTAGATAAAACCTGAGGAAGTCTTCCCTTAACACCCCTCCCCAACAAAACAAGAAAAGGTGGCAGATACAAACAAGAATTTTCTACTGTTGCATTCTAAAATTCATGTATACCTAAAAAGAATGAACAACAGGAAGAAAACTATTTTGAAGTAGTCTAAGAGTTCAAGTGAATTTTAAACTTAGAAAGTATAAAGAAAAAATGGGAAGGTATAAAGACATTATTTTACTATTCTGTATTAATATAGGTGCAGAGATAGGGTTTCTATAATCATTTTTCCTTCTTCTTGGGTTATACCTTCATGTGAGTATGGTCTGCTCACTAGACTCCTGGGAGAATCCTTCAGCTGTAATCCCAGGTAAGCACAGATGTTTTCTGTTTTGCTGAGTTTTGTGTGGCCAGCGTCCTGAACAGGATCTGCTGTGTGTCACATTCAATAAATGTTTGCTGACAGTGGATGAATCAGTAAATATATAACACTGTCAGGGCTAGGCAATCTCGAAAATAAGGCATACACTTGTCAACACTGAGCGAAATCAAGCAGATTTGCAATTAGGAAAAGCTGGAATTTGTCAGTTTCATATTGGTATGCGTTGAACATACTGAAAATTTTGCAACTTTTTTAATTGGTTGAAGTCTGAGCAGTATGAATGGGGATCCAATGGTTCCATTCTGTTCTCCCAGGATCTCTGTCTACTTGAGGATGCCTTCAAGTGTTTAACGTCAGGCTTTTAGAAAATATTTGAGTCCTATCTTGTAACTTTTAACTCAACTACCATTACTGAAACTGTTTTCATGCTTCAGTAAAAATGCTTGATTGTATTCCATAATTCACTTACCACCCTTGCATTAACAGACATGCCAAAGTTATTCCAATTTTGCTATTTTTGAAGCAATAAGAAAAAATTTAATACTGGAGTATTCACCTTTCTGAAGATATTCAAGGGTTTCTCTTGGACAGATTCTGATATATGGAATTTCTGTCACAGATTCACATGTTCTAAGCTGTGAAAGACAGTCCCATAGGCTTTCTTTTTTCTTTTTTTTTTTAAAGGTTTTATTTTTATTACAAAGTCAGATATACAGAGAGGAGGAGAGATAGAGAGGAAGTAGAGCTGCCGGGATTAGAACCAGCGACCATATGGGATCCCGGCGAGGACCTTAGCCACTAGGCCACACCACTGGGCCCCCCATAGGCTTTCCACAGTGAGTGTGCAGTCTGCAGTGTCAGCTACAGAGTGTGAGAGAACTGATTTCACTAGATGTGGATTTTCCCACTATGTATAATAGAGTATATAGAGTTGGTGTTTCAATATTTAAGGAATCCTGTGAAAGATATGTTGGATTGTTTCTGATGTAATCTGTGCTGTAGTGACTGACCATCCTTCACCATACATCTCTCTGCTTGTCTGCTGCTGTACCCTGAGGAAACTCTGTAAATAAATACAGAATATGCAATGATAGCCCTAATAATAATCCAGATTTCCATAAACACAGGGATTTGATTTTCAGTTCCTTCCATTGGACAATTTACATATATATGTAATATATAGGTAAATATATATATGTGTGTGTGTATATATATATATATAAAGGTAATACTATCTTAATTACTACACCTGTATAAACTTAACATGGTGTAACATCAATTAAGAACATTTCAAAAACATACATTTGTAAAGCATGACAAAATTGATGCTAAATAGGAAGTGATTATATTATACTCTGGTGTACTTTTTTTTCATAAAACAGAAATCAGAGGTTCATTAAGTTACACAGGAAACATTTCCTATAAAGGTGGGGAATAATGCCCCAAGAACGGAGGACAGTTAAATTTGATGGGTGGAGTCATGCTGAAGCTTCATGGCTCTCACTGCTTTACTCCCTAATTTATGTGTGCACATGTCATATGTACCAGCTTTAACAGTTCGCCTTCTTTGATTGTCCTAGGGAGTTTTTTTTTTAAGTCTGAAGAGTAGATAAAATTTTCTGTTAGAGGAAATGTAGCACAAACTGATGACATTAACACTCATATACAGAGGGCAAAAAAGTTTAGTAGATTGCTCTTCCCAGGCTTGCACTCGAAGGCACTCTGAGCTGCCCCAGAACATCCCCATGTTGACATGGACATACTGGCTTTGGATCCGGCCAGTTGCAGAGAATCACTTCCGGCCTTACACTGTGCCTACTCAGAGCTCTCGGAAGGGCAGATTCCATAAATAAACAGGAGCTGCCCGGTGATATCAGTGTTCCATAACAGATTGGGGGATCAGCCCTTTTATGGGTCTTTCCCAGGCAAAGTATGTTAAGGTGGTGTCTGTAAGAGGGGACGCTTAATGACCTCTCTTTTCTAAGGGTGTTGAATTCCTCCCTGAAACCAGTGCATCAAACTGAGGTCCTGGCTTATTCCTCCATTTGGACAGCTCTATTAGGCGTCACTTTATTATCCTTTGCTGAGGTAAGAAGAATTTTTAGCAAAATAGTCATTTCTTTCAAGCCCCTCTAAAGTGGAATTCTGTATTTATGGCTTTTGTTTCAAGGTGGTTCAAGGTTTAGTTTCTATGACACACTGACAGACACGAAGCACAAAGCAGTGTCGGCAGACATGATACTGTAGTTCAAAATGCTTTCTTTTTTACCGGTTTAACTTGTATAACTCTGATTTCTCTTAAACATATATCTGGGCCTTGTGAATACTACTAATTATTTTTCCTAATAATTTCATAGTGTATTTTTGAAAGGCAGTAGGAAGCATGCTTCCATTTACTAAAAGTTGTTTAGTTTCATACTTGGGGGGGCAATGTGGAAAATACGTGACTTCTTAGTTATTTGTATTATTTGTATTAGATTTACATTCCAATGTTTCATGCCACAGCAAAATAGAACAAAACATCTCTTCAGCTTAGCTTTGAATTGGTCCCCAAAGTGTAATATGAAGCATGGTCAGTTTTGACTTGTCTGAAGTGCAGCACTGAAAGTCAGTCATGAGCAAATCTGGCTTCTTGCTGTAATGGCATGTTTTTATAAGAACACTAAGCACATCCCCAAACACCTGATGCTCTGGTTTTGAAATACATACACGCAGATAGAATATACATAAATGTGTATGTATACATATTTGTGTGTGTGTGTGTACATAGACATGGGTATGGATATATATATATATGACCCAACAACATATGCCAAAATGTGCAAAACTATTGAGCATACCATTATCCATGCTGCTTTTCTGATCTAAACTCTGACATACTTTGAATTTCTGCCTAAAAATGATCTCAGTTTTTCAGACAAATTTGGTGGATTGTCCAGCAAATCCACTGGTGGATGTGACTCACGCATACATGTTATCAGTTTGTAATACATTTCATGGGCTCGGATTTCGTGTTGACCAAAAGGTTCTGTTCTTCTGGGCCCTTTAGAAAGGTCACATTCATGCTATGGAATGGAAAGCTCACAGGCTGCCCTGTTGGTTGGGAGGGACCGTTGCCCTTCCCCTGAACGCGTTGCCCTTCTGACACTGTGTTGCCGGGGCTGCCTCTTGCTCCCTGACCTCACCACACATCTCTGGATTCCCTCTGCCATCATACAGTCCAGCTGCTGTTTAGATTACACGTTTTGAAACTGACCCAATCAGCTTGTCTGTCAGTCGGGTGGGCAGTAAAAGAGTGAGGACTGTCCACTATTTGCCTATTATTGCTGCTCTGAAGCCATTGGAAGAAAAGCATTCAGGAGCATCCATGTGTTTCAGAGGTTTATGATCTTGGGGAGACTCGAAAGAAAAGTGGAAGAACAATTCTTTGCTAATATTTGTGGTGAAACTGATACCACGGGTGATCAGAGAGGAGGGGTCATGTCAGGAGGGTTGCCGAGAAACCTCAGTGCTGGGATCCGAATGGCCTGTTGGGAGATGGAAAGCATTCCCTTAGAAAAAGAGCAGGATGTGGTGGAAATCTCAGTAATAGTAGAATAGTGAAGAGACAGAAAACACTCTGGCATGCTGGCAAAGGAGTCTGTGTGCTATTTAGGACCTACTGTGTGCCAGGCACTGATGAGGCACTAGGGACATGGAGATAAGTTAGATGCTGTCTGTCTGTATAGCAATTTTTGCCTTATAGCATTTATATCTGAGGAAGTAAATTGATGTTCTTCAAATGGAGATCAGTGCTTTAAAAAATAACCAAGTATATTCAAGAGTTAGATAAAGAGGAGGGAAAAAAGGGTTAGAAATGTACACTTGGAGACAGTGGTTTTTAAGATGCTTGTAAGAAACAAAGGAGGAAGGGAGATAGGCAAAAAGCATGGGGACTAATTTCCAGGCAGATGAAGCACATGAGGGAAAGTAAAACAGTAGACCAGACTCGCTTTGAGACAGGACTGGGATGATCTCCAGTAAGATTATCACAAAATGAGTAGGGTGGAGACAGATAGGAAAAAGAGAGGATTAGAAGTGGCCTGAGCATGGAAGATCCTGTATGTCTGCATATCAGTTGGAAGACAGTGGCAACGATCTGACCATGCTTTTTGTTTGAAAAAAATATCACACTGTTACTATGTGGACAACAGACCACAGGGGGCAAGAATGGAGAAAACCCAGTTTCCAGACAGAAAGTCTCCAAAAGATTTAAATTTGAACAGACTGTTGGCAGTGGAGGCTTAAGGTCAGGTTTAGAATATACTTTGAGATGGGGCCAACTGGAATTGCTGATGGATTAGAAGCCCAGAAGCCTAGATGAAAGGAACAGGGAATAAAAAAGCAGTTCTAGGAATGATGGTGCCATTTCCTGAGCTATAAAGGACTGAAGCAGCAGTGAATTGGCCAAAGGAAACCTAAGTGTTGTGCTTTGAAGGTGATCAGACTGTCTAAATCTATCAGATACAAGTTATCAGACATCTGAGTCAATTTAAGGCAGGGATCAAGAGCTGGAGGTACAAATTTTGGAATTATCTGTCTACATAAGGCATTTAAAGCATAGATAAAATATCTGGGACATGAGTGTGGATGAGGGGGAAAAGCTGGAAGACTGTCTCTGGAGAACAGTGATGTCTTGAGTGATGTCCTCCAGAAAGATACGCTGTAATCTCAGTCCTCATACTTGGGAGATGGTCCTCACTAGCAAACGGGATTTTTGCAGATGTTATTAAAATCTCAGCTAAGATCTTGGATTGGATGAGCTCTGGACCTACATCCAATCACAGATGTTCTTATGAGATATGGATACACACATACACATCCAGGGGATGAAGCTGTGGGAAAGATGGAGGTACAGACTTGATGGAGGCAGCTGCAGCCAAGACATGGCCAGGGTTGCCAGTGGCTACTGCAAGCTAAGAGCAAATTCTGGAACAGAGAGCGCTGAGAGAGCAGAGTCCTACCAGCACCTGGATCTCAGGTTCCTCCTTCCAGAACTGCTAGAGAATAAGTTCCAGTTTCCCAGGAAACTGGGACTGTTACTTACCAGATTGTTAAGGCCTTGCATTTAAGGTAATGTTTAGCTATGTATTCTACCAAGCAGTACTTTTTTTTTTTTCAGTGTATGTTTTGTTTCTGTGCTTATTAATTTATTAAGTATGCTGTACTTTGATTTCACTTCAGATCACAAATTTAACACTTCAATAGGTAAAGGGCAACAAAGAGCAAGCAGAAAAACCAAGCAAACCACTGTTCCTCAGGAGTATAGACAAAGACTGTAAACAGTAATGGCATTTCAGAGTGTCAGTAGCAGTAATCAGTGTCACTCATAGATTTCATTTTTTGTAGTAGCAGTAATCACTGATATGTCACTCATAGGTTACATTGTTTTGTACACTGTGTAATACATAATACGGATTAGTGAACATACTTCTCTTTTGGGGGACTGGTTTATTTCACTAAGTATAATGGCTTCCATTTTGTTGCAAAAGACAGGATTCTATTCTTTCTGATGGCCGCTTAGTATTCTGGAGCCTGTGGATACTATGGTATTTTTACCCATCATCAGTTGGTGCACATCTTGGTTAAGTCTATGCCTTAGCTAATGAGAGCAGTGAAGTACAGAGAAGTCTGTCCTAGGCTGATTTCATTTCATTTGGGCAAATTCATAGGACTGAGATGATGGGTCGTATGTTAGATTTATTTTCAGATTTCTGAGGAATCTCTATATTGTTTTCTATAAAAATTGCACTGGTTTACATTCCCATCAACAGTGTATTAGGATCCCCCCCCCCAACATCCTTGCTAGCATCAATTATTTTCTGGTTTGTATATGATAGCCACTTTAACTGGGGTGCGGCGATACCTCATTGCATTTTTATTTGTATTTCCCTGATGGCTGGTGAACTGTAGCATTTTTTTCCATGTCTATTGGCCATTTGAATTTCATCCATTGAAAAAGTCCCCTTTATGTCCTTTCTCTATTTCTTAACAGGATTGCTTGTTGTGTTGCTTAGCCCTTCATAGATCCGGGATATTAATCCTTTATCAGTTTCATAGTTTGTAAATTTCTTCTCCTATTCTGTTGGCTGGGTCTTCATTTTGCTAACAGTTTCCTTTGTAGTTTCCATCTGTTTAATTTTGCTTTAATTGCTGGTGCTTCTGTTTATTTTTCCCCCTCAAGATGTATTTGCCCACTATTATGCCTTGCAGAGTTTTCCTGTTTTCCTTTAGTAATTCGATGATACCAGGTTATAGATTTAGATCCTTGATTTGTTTCGACTCGATTTTGGCATAAGATATAAGTCAGTAGCCTTGTTTCATTCTTCTGCCCATATAAATCAAATTTTCCCAAGACATTTGTTGACGAGACTGTCCTTTCTCCCTGGATTTATATTCATTTATCAGAAAGTAATCGGCTGTAGATGTGTAGGTTTATTTCTGGTATTTTCATTTTGTTCCATTGATTTTTTTAAAGATTTATTTTATTTTCATTACAAAGTCAGATATACGGAGAGGAAGAGAGACAGAGAGGAAGATCTTCCGTCTCATGATTCACTCCCCGAGCGACCACAACAGCTGGTGCTGTGCCGATCCAAAGCCAGGAGCCAGGAGCTCTTCCGGGTCTCCCACACTTGTGCAGGGTCCCAAGGCTCTGGGCCGTCCTTGACTGCTTTCCCAGGCCACAAGCAGGGAGCTGGATGGGAAGTGGAGCTGCCGGCATTAGAAGCCGCGCCCATATGGGATCCCTGCGTGTTCAAGGCGAGGACTTTAGCCGCTAGGCCACATCACTGGGTCCTCCATTGATTTTTGATGCCAGCTTTTGCACCAGTACCAGGCTGTTTTGATTATCACTGCCCTGTCATATGTCTGGAAGTCTGGTATTGCAATGCCTCCAGTTTTTGTTGTTTAAGACTGCATTAGCTATCTGGGGTGTCTTGTGTTTCCATATGAATTGTTTGCAGCCTTTTTATTCATGTCCGAAGAATGCTGAAGGAATTTTGACTGTGATCACACTGAATTTGTAAATCAATTTTGAGAGTGTGGACATTTTGATGATATGTGGGATTTATCCCTTGTATGCAGGGATATTTGTCATGTTCATGACAAATCCATGAGCATGAAAGATTTTTCCGTGTTTTAGTGTCATTTTCTATTGAATGTTTTGTAATTTGCATCATAGAAATCCCTCACTTTCCTTGGTTGTATTTATTCCAAGGTACTTAAATATTTTGCAGCTATTGTGCATGGGAACTGATAATACAAGTTCTTTCTCAGCCATGAAACTGTTTTGTGTATAAAGACTATTGATTTTTGTGTGTCAAATTTATGACCTACAATTTTACTAAGTCTTGTGAGTTCCAGTACTCTCTTAGGTCAGTATTTTGCTTCCCCTATATTGAGAATCATGTCATCTACAAATAGGGATAGCTTAACTTCCTCATTTCCAAATGTGTATTCCTCTGATTTCTTCTTTTTGCCTCATGGTTCCAAAACCTCCAGGATCATACTGCAGAGCGGCGGTGATCATTGTCTGGTTCCTGATCTTAGTGTCAATGCCTCAAGCTTTTCTCCCATCCAGTGTTCTGCTGGCTATCAGTTTTTCAGATATAGCCTTGATTGTATTGAGGATGTTCCTTCAATACACAGTTTGCTTAAGGTATTTATTTAATGAAAGGGTGTTGGATTTTACTGAATGCTTTCTTTGTATCTGTTGAGATAATCATGTTTTTTATTCCTTAGCTTGTTACAGTGACGCATCACATTTATTGATTTGCATATGTTTAACCATCCCTGCATACCAGGGATAAATACCACTTGGTCAAGTGAATGATCTTTCTGATGTGGTACTGAATTTGATTAGCTGGTGCTTTGTTGAAGATTTTTGCAAGTAGGTTCATCAGGGATTTTGGGCTATAGTACTTTTTCTTGGTTATATCTGTTTCTGGTTTTGATATTACAGTGATGTTGGCCTCATAGAATAAATCTGGCAGGATTCCCTCTCAATTGTTTTGACTAGATTGTGAAAAGTTGAAGTTAGTTTTTAAGCTTTAGGTCAACTCAATTTGGGAAATACAGTATTAGGAAATCTTTACAGAATTTCTTTGTGTTAATACACACTGTGTGTTTTCTACACTGGCCATGACATAGGTTCCCACATACAACTGGAAGAGCCTGGATAGTTTTTATAAAAATCACAACAAGGGCTAATAAATCTGAAGATATCAAGTTATACTTGGGTAGTCATCACTTTTACTGTGCTATTTAAACATGTTCTGATTAAATACTGCCACGCTTCCCTTATATGGTTAAATTTTGCTTCTCATTGCAGCTTATATAGATTTATTTGTAACGTATCTAGTGGCTGTCAACTAGAGTGAAGTAGTAACTACTGACTTACCGATGCAGTCTCCAAAAGAAATTTCTTTTTTAAAGCAGTCTTTTCTTTATATTTTGAGATAAGTAAATCAGATATGAGGGGGTGACACTATATGTGAAGCTATGATGTTGACAGAGACATTGAAGAAACATCAGGGTAACAGTGTTACATAAAATACGTATTTGAAATAACTCCTATTCTGTTAGATTCACTGTAGTCTGAGCAGTGATTTGCCTCAAAGCAGTGCCAGTTGCCTCAACTTAGACCTTCAGGAAATTCTAGTGTACCTTCTTTTTCAGAACACTTAAGGCCATCAGCTCAGACTGTATCAGCTTTACATTTCACATTTCCATTGCAAGAGTTCAAAAAAAGCGAACCTCTAAAAAAGCCATGTAAGTTTCTAGTATGTACAAGATGAGTTCCAGTTGCCGTTTTAGACTAAATGAAACAGAATATAAAGAGTCTTAAACTCCATTGGCTGTTTTGTCTTAAGATGACTTGGCATAAGTGAACTCTGTGTTTCTGAGTCATATAAAGTAAGCTCTACAAAATTTTGGCAATTCCATATTTTTATTTCAGACTACAAGGATATCAAATAGAGAATAGAACTACTTACTCATTTTTGCCCTGAGTCAACTGGGCAACATGAATGTATCACTAGTCCAGGTCCATTATTCTGCAATACAATCTTCTATTTGACTGTACAGATTGAGCAGCAGCAACAGTTGGTCCGAGCATCATGCACTGCTATAGTGAGTGTAGGTTTAATGTTTCCTTGTGTCACACAAGCTGTCATTGGTTACTGGATTTGATGGGGACAGGGGAGGGACACAATTCTCTCTTCAATTGGAACAGCTCTTAATTCTGACAACTTCTACAGGAATATTACAAATCAGAGTCCAAAGCAACTCAGAAAGCTGCAGATTTTGGAGAAGCATTGGAAAAAGTGGAGATAGTTTCAATTATACAGTAGGTTCTCTTTGCCTGTAAACTCTGTAGAACTCTATGTTCTACCTTCTAGAGTACAACAACAAATAGACTCTACTTCAACTACAAGATGGATCGATGCTTGCATGGCATGCTTACTGATTTGGATATGACATCCAACACAATGTTTTTAGTACAATCTGCTCCATGCTACAAAGCACGAATAGGCTTTAACCATATAATTTCTATTTCAAGAGCATTGTTGTAATGCTGCTATTGTAATCCTAGAGTGACCTTTTGAAGTAAAATTGATATAAAGAAGCCAAATATCTTAGTTTACAAAGTTTTTTTTTTTTGCAATTCTTATTTGACAGGGTCTGTCTGTCTCCTTTGGTGTTCTCATGATCATTTGAATTTAATCTTTGAAGTTGAAGAACTGCATACTTTTTTAGGTTTTTATTTTCCTATACTGTCTGTATTTTGTTAATTGACTAAGTATTGCCTTATGTTTTTAGCACACAGAAAGAGATCATCCACAAATGTTGTTCTTGGTAGTATGTGACAAATAGCCCTAAGTGCTGGATCGAGGCTGACCTCGACTGAGGCCAACTTGGTGTTTGGAAGTTCTGGGTAGCATTAGGCACAGGTGAACCTACATTGTGACAAGCCACCTAAAACTTAATCGCTTAGCCTGAAAAGCAGAAGATCCTTGCCACCTTCCCCAATTTCTGTAGGCCAGGCATCTGGTCACTGCTTCCCAGAGTGCCTCTGCTGCATCCCTCTACTAAAGTTCCAACAGTGCTACAAGAGCAAGACTGTGCTATACACTCATTGGGTGACTGTTGACAGGCCTCCAAATGTCTGCTTGCAGCCTCTCCACAAGGCTGCCTAACAGCACAGCTTCCTGCTTTCCCCAAGCATGCACCCAAACAGCCCCTAAACACAAGCCACATTCTTCTTATAAGGCTGTATCCCTCAATCCAGTCTCCACTCATGGGCAGGAAGTTAGAGGAAGGCCAGGGAGTGCTGGTAACGTGGGACCACAGTTGTTGCTCCTTCAGTAACTGTAGGAAGCCTCTGAGGCCTGGAGAGGTTAAGGTTTGCCTACGGTGGCTAAGACCCAAATCCAGGTGTGCATGACACCTGCTTCTCTTCTGTAAACCACAACACTCTACTGCCTTCTCAGATAAGAGCTTCAGCTATGGCTGGGGGCCTTGGCATGCTGTCAGGCTATATACATGTAGGGATTTCTTGCACTGGATTCTACTACTGTGAAACCTTGTCAGGGTGCCAAGGGCCCTGTTGATGCAATCACCACCCCATGTTATCTTCCCTGCATAAACAGTAGATTCAGGAAGGTTGCTTCATAGTAACATACAAGAAGGTCCCTGAAATTGCACAGAAGCTGCAAAGTGGCACATTCAATAGACCGTGTAAGAAATCACTGTCAGAAAGAATTTGTAAACCTCAGTGGTTGTTCAGAAAAGTGGATTTGCTTTTTCCTAATCTGAGAAGAGAGGTGAGACTGAGCAGCACAGGATGTCCATGTACCATGTGGAGCCTTCTGTGTACAAGCTGCCTTCACTGACCTTTGCATTGCTGCTACTGAGTAGCATGACTAAGAACACGGTGCACACTGCTCCACAGTGTGATGCACACCTGATCCCCACTAGGAATTCGGATTCCTTACAATCCACAGTTGAACACAGGGAACAAAGTATTGCTTCATCAAAAGGTCCCACTGTTCATACACGCTGCCTTCCCTCTTTTTAAACAAATAGAGCCACCCTTCCTCCTCCTCACTCAGGATTTTACGGCATGCACTTGATGGTTGAAGCCTTATAACAACAACAACAAAACAATACCATCTGTCTGGCACATTTTAAAACAGATTTCTCCTGCTGAGGAAGCCAGTTGGGAAAACGCCCTCCGTGTCAGGTCACCTGAAGTGCCTCCTGCCTCCCAGAGGGATCCAGGAGTGCAAGCAAAACCCTAGCATCCCTGCTGGTAAACAAGTTGACATGTCTGCTTGCAGTTAAGAAAGTTTAACCTAGCAACTGCCCTTTACCCAAGACAAGAGCTTCTGCTGAAAGATCCTGAAAAGGAATTAACACTAAGCACCTATGAAAAAGGAGAGGAGGAGTCCTGTTATGGCATGGCCAGAAAGCCACCTCTCCAGTATGCACTCCTCCTTAGCTGCAGAGTTCTAGTTTAGTTCCAAGAACAAAGAGCACTTCGTCAAGCCACCGCTGCGAAGTACTCCCAGGTTAGCTGTTGGTTAATATCATGAAACACCTCTGAGAGGCTACATTGGTGGCCAAGATGGTTGGGCCTCTGTTAAGGGTGGCCGCACATAGAACAGGCGACAGAGGAAGGCATACACATCAGGTTCAGTTCCTCCCATTTACTATCAAATCTTTAGACTTTGGGGCTAAAAATCCTGCATGCTAAGGTAGAAAGTACATAAAGTGATCCTGGATTACTTTGTACTCAACTACTAACTCTGGACCTTCATTAAGCCACGACTGTTTTTACATTGTTCTAAGGAGGCTAGGGAGGTATCTTTAAAAAGTTCATGGAAAAATATGAAAAACTATGCCAGGCTTTGAATGTTTTAATGCCAAAGTAAACCAATCTTTTAATTTCATTTTCCACAAACTTTTGAAGTCTCCTCATACAAGTTTCAAGTGATAAACCTTCCAACTTTATTGTATGCTTAGCTGTTAAAATGGAAACAAAACATTGTCAGACTATAAGCTCCTAACAGGAAGACAGGCCCACAATGTGAGAGAGCTGAAACTAAACTTTCTGGAGAATCAAAAAAAAATTCCATAAGGGTTAGAAATGGTGGAGTGTGATAACTTTTAAAACACATAAACAGTTTAGGAGCAGTTAAAAAGTAGAAACAAAATAATGATCAAGTTATGCTGATGATCTGAACAGTGAGTATTCCTGAAAAAATTAATGGGAAATGCACACAATTATTCTATTTAAAACCAGGTGGTCCCAATTAGAAACTATTATGCTCAGCAAAATGAGTCAATCACAAAAGAACAAATACCATATATTTTCTCTCATATAAGGAAGCCAACATGGAAAGGTGGAGTTCTTATTTTTCTTTTCTCTACTATTTGCATCCTCAAGCTTCAAGAATGAGAAGGAAAATGTATAACATGAATGAGTCTGTAATAATATTACATAAATAAATGAGTCCCTGATGGCAGGAAATAATGATTCTAATCAACTTGGATACAATCAGGGTAGTCGTGTCCCTTGGAAATTCCAAACCAACTCTTCAGAACAGCAGTGATAAGCAGACAGGACCTTGTGCCGGGCCATCTATTGATCTGGAATCTGCATTCATATCACTCTTAATTTGCTCCATTCATTTTGCTCACTTTCTGGTCACCATCTTCTTTATACTATGCATAGTATCATCTTAATAGTATGAATATTTTACAGTTCCACAAATCACTTATAAACAAAAAAAGTATTTTTAAAGGTGAGACTTTAACACAAAATGGATAGACACAGACATTCTGGTCAAAGCCATCTAGTTACTGAAGCTCACCCCAATAATGAAAGCATTTATAGGCAACTCTGAAGGTGAACCTGCAGAGATCTAGATGGTGCTCTAAGCACTTCACACATCTTAATCCATTTGATTCTTCCAGTTGTGCTGTGTAAAATCTTTATCTCAGTTTTGTAGATGAGCAGACTGTGGCCCAGACAGTTTGAAGTGTCTTCCTAGACTTACACATCCATTCAGTATGAAAGCTCAGTTTTAACCCTGGGAGTCTGTTTTTAACTTGTCTAAGATGGAAAATATGCCCAAGTCATGCTACAAATTCAGTGCTGTCGTCTTGTCCATGAAGTGGCATGGTGCAGGAGAAGTAAACAAGTGACAGCAGGAAAGGCCAGCGGTCGTTCTGCCCTTTCCTTGCCAATCTGGAAAGAGTCAGTGGCATTTTGGTTAGAAACGTCATAAACTGGGGACCCACATATTAGGAATTCATGAGGCTGGCGTGGAAGCCGCAGCTTTCTTGTCAACTAAGCCAACTTGGGCTACCATGTTCTGTCCTCTGCATCCCTAGGCAGCCAATGGATGTAAACAAAATCCTTATGTATATGGCTCCCTTATCATTATTTGCCTTCTACAGTATTATCACAACTGATAAAATTTCCAAATTTCTATAAATCTAGGTGGAGAAAGGTTGAGAAGAAAACTGGGCAGAAGTTTGTAAAAAAAAAAAAAGTTTCATAGCATTGGCCTTTAACAAGCAGTTTCTGCTGCAGTGGAGTTGACAACTGGTAGGGAATGGACATTGCCGTAGTGGTTGAGAAGTCACTTGAACCACCCACACCTCCTGAGTGGGTGGCCCCTCTTTCAATCTGAGCTTCCTGACACAGCACACTCTGGGAGGCAGCAGGTGGTGGCTTAAGTAGTTGGGTTTCTGCTACCCCTGGGGGAGACTTGGATGAGATCCACACCCCTGGCTTTGGGGTGGCCCAGGCCCAGCAGCTGTAGGCCTCTGAGTAATCAACCACAAAACACCACTCTACATGACTCCCAAATAAAATAAAATATAAATGTTGAAGATATGGTAAGGGGGAAGGGAAGGATACTACTCTTGAAACGATCATTATCCACATTTCTATATACCGTGGTTCAGATACTAGTACAATATCCTACGAACCAGTCATAAAGTTCCCAAGACCCTCTCTTTCTCGGAAGCACACACAGAACTTGGTCAGAGGACCTCA
Organism: Ochotona princeps; assembly: GCF_030435755.1. Classification (NCBI taxonomy): domain Eukaryota; kingdom Metazoa; phylum Chordata; class Mammalia; order Lagomorpha; family Ochotonidae; genus Ochotona; species Ochotona princeps. The sequence goes on from NC_080858.1 coordinate 6,853,347, forward strand.
TTAATCAAGGCAGTGCCATAAATGCCCTGAAACTCTCTTTTATTTTGTGTTTTAAGTTAAACAAATGACACCGTGGAAGGGGATGCAAGGATCGGTGAGGCTCGCTGGTGTGAGGCACACTGAATGGATGCTCTTGTCTCAGGCACGTCCCACACGGCTCACCATTTCCTGCATGAGTATCAGTGTGCCTGAGTGAACCACAGAGAGCTCTGCTGATGCGTTCCCCAAGTTTCCTAAATCAGACTCCCTGTGATCTGCAGACACTGGAAGCTTCGAGATAACTGCAGCAGACGGCTCTGCAAACATTACGAGCTGTTCAGTCTCGGCATGCTCAGATGCATACTGGATATACTGGATCTTCTTGGGCCCGTTGGACAGTCCGTCTGCTTTTCTTGGAAAATCTATTTAAGTATGGCAGTGGGGGGTCTCATTTGACTGCTGTTTAGTTCTGTAAAGAAAATCCAACATGTACCTCGATAATAGTGATAGGTAATAGGAGTAGTAATTGGTATGAAGACAGCTGTAGATGAATATTAAGTGACCGGCCTGGGTTGGTTAGGAGAGAGAGAAACAGGCAGGCCTCAGAGATGTGTTCAGTGCTGTTCCTCAGGGGCGGCGTGACCGCAGGCGCTGACACTCAGTGCCAGATGAGCATGATTTTCAGGCACTCTAGGGAGCATCAGATATCATCTCTATAGCATCCTGTAGATTGGAAACAAAAATCACAGGTTCCTGATTTGAAGGAGGAAGCACAGTCCCAGGAGTGATGGTCAGGTGCGTGGCGTCCCACAGTGCAGAAGCTGACGCTCACTGCATCGGCTTTGTATGAATTGTTGGTTGGTCTGATCACTCCTGACAGAAAGCTGTATTGAGGCCTCTTCATTCCTTCCCTCATCTCACCACCCTCATTGACTCGTTTCAGGAAAGTCAAAGGTAAATGGAAAGTGACCACTGAGTAAATTATCGTGATTCCCCCTAGTTGGCAGATGAGAAAAGTATGACATCAAAACATCCTAAATTCGAGAGAGCAGTGAAACTGTTTCTGGATCCAGTGTCTAAACTTTTTTGAATTAGTGTGTAGAACTTTATGGCACAAGATGAAGAGTTAAGAAAAATGAAAATTTGGGGAGAGGTTATCTTTTTAAAAAGGAAGAATGTGTAATACAGTAGAAAATTCATTCAGTTTCTAAAAGAAGCATCCCAAAATGCCAAAATGTTTCTGAACAAAATTATTTGATTAGAAAGTTTTGCCAAAATATCCACATGTGATAAACACTACAAAGCCCTTTTGCCACCTAAATCAAATAGCGAAGCTATTGGCCAGGCTAAAGAAATGCCTTTCAGGTACAGCCTGGAAAACGTGGCAGCAAAGCAGTATTCTACTTATTACTCTTCTACTTCATTAAAAAAAAGGCAAGAAGAGTGGGGAGTATCATAAATATTAAGGATCAGTTTAGTGGGTGAATTTTTTTGCACTCTCGAGTTCTTATCAAGGGAATTACTTTCAAAATGCGTGCACATCAAACCAATCTTTTTGTGTAACGTAACAAAAGGAAATTCCAGTTGAGGAATGTTTTTAGATCATTAAAACATCAAAACCATAGTTTATTTACAACAGACAGTCTAAGTGTGACTTATTGGTAATTTTATCTTATTAATTACTTAAAAAGCAGATAAAAGCCACAAAAACCCATCTGGAGGCAAATATTGGAAAGAATATTATAGGCAAGCAAATTACTGTTAGGAAGTGGAAGGAAAAAATTTCCTGTAGAAACAAGGACTGTTTGCTTTGGACATTTGGTTCTAAATAATACTGCAGGTGTCTGATTTTGAATAAGCCAGATTTTAGAGATTTCAAGAAGTGTAAGAGATTCAATGAAAATATTCTGAAGCGGAATCAGACTGCAGGCAAGCACCATAAAGCTTCCTGTAGACCTGTGTGATGCTTATAAGTTAAGCATAGTGAGTATTCCTGCAGTACACTGTAACAATTCCTACATCAGATAGAGCACTGGGGATGCCATAAGAAATGAATACTGCCCACATGTGGCAGGTGTCTTCTCCATAGATGTGTAATGAGAGATTGCTGAGTGAATGAATGTCCCCACGTGTTTTGAGGAAGTTCTTTGAAAACTTAAAACTGAGTCATCCCAATATTATTTTCCTTGGTCGATGCTGACTGCTTTATTATGGCTGGCAAAAATTGGAGGTACCCTGGGCCATATGGCATTGAGAAAACAAATCATACACCAGTGTATCACAGCTTCAATGACACTGACTTCAAATCGGTTTCATTCAGTGGTCTTCAAATGTTTAAGACTTATATGCTACCTCATGTTTAAGTCCATAGCACAAAACTTCTTATACGTTTCACAGGGTAGAATTTCCAGGATGTTAATACTTGGTTATGGAATCACTTGAAGAGTTACTTTTAAATTTCTCCTCTCTGCCTCTCTGTTCTAGTCTTCTAACAAAATTTTTATATAAATTTCAATCTTCCATTTGCTCAGAAATTATATATATATAAATACTAAAAATAATTCTGAGCCCACTAATTGATCCTTCTACTGATTAATTTTAACCCCTTCAGTGTGAATAGTTTGATTAAGGACTGGTCAATTTTAAGTCCGTATTTCATGTGTCACATCAGCAATATTTATTAGAGATATTTGTTGCATCTAAATAACTATTGTGAAAAATTTATTTGCAAGGCAGAATGACAGAGGTAGAGAGATGACTTCCATCTGCTGATTCATTTCCCAAGCATCTGCAATGGCCAGGGCTGGGCCAGGCCAAAGTCTGGAGTCCAGATTCCATCTAGGTCTCTTCCACAGTAGCACAGATACATGTGTGTGAGCCATCGTCTGCTGCCTCCAAGGCTGCGCAATAGTGCAAAGCTGGTGAGAAGCAGAGGCAGACTGAACTCCAGGCTCTGTGCTATGAGGCATGCATGCCACAAGGCACCTTAACCTGCTGCGTCACATCACCCACTCAGCTGTGTGCTGTGCAAAGATTTTTCCGGTTCTGTTGGTTGCTTCTTCACTTTGTTGATCATTTCCTTTGCTGAACAGAAGCTTTTAGTTTGAAGTAGTCCCCTTTGTTTTGGCTTTGACTATCTGGGCTCTTGGTGTCTTTTACAAGACGTCTTTCCCCATTCCTATGTCTTGGAGAGTGCTTCCTATGCTTTGCTCTAATAGATTGATGGTTTCTGGGTGCATATTTAGGTCCTTGATCCATTTAGAGCTCATTTTTTTTATAAGGTGACAGGTGGGGGTCTTGCTTCTTACCTCTGGAGGCTGCTATCCAGTTGTCCCAACAGGATATTTTGAAGAGACCAGGCTTTCCCCCTACATTGTTTTCAGTTTTCTTGTCAGATTAGTTGGCTGTACAAGTGTGGGCTCCCTTCTGGTGTTTCTAGTCTGTTCCATTGATCTTCTCTGCTTCTGTACCAGTACCAGACTGTTCGAAGACCATTGCTCTGCAGTATGTCTTGAGGTCTGGAATTGTGATTCCTCCAGCTTGATTTTTACTCTTCAGGATAGCTTTGACTCTTCATGGTCTGTCCTGTTTCCAGATGAACTTCTGTATCTTCTGAAAAGAATGTTTTTTGGGGTTTTGATTGGGATCATGTTGAATCTATACATTTCTTTCAGTAATATGAATATTTTGATGATGTTGATCCTGCTAATCCAGGAGCATGCTAAGTTTCTCCATCTTTTAACGTCTTCTATTTTTTAATGTTTTATAGTTTTTATCATAGAATTCTTCCACATATTTGGTTAAGTTAATTCCTAGGATTTTTAAAAATGATTTATTTTTATTGTAAAGTCAGATATACAGAGAGGAGAGACAGAAAGAAAGATTCACTCCCTAAGAGCTGAGTCAGTCTGAAGCCAGGATAATTTCCAATTCCTCATTTATGACTTAAATTCTTTTTTTCTTGCTAATAACTCTGGTAAGTACTTCCAATATTATATTGAATGGCAGTTCACCTTTCTTTTCAAAGTCTAGAGCGATAATGGGCGGATAGTGGGGTGACTACCTATTTGCTCAATATCCTGAATATAGGGCAAAAGTAGAAATTGGCTAACCTTAACAACTTTCCTTTAGAAAAAATACTGCAATACATTTTCAGAATTTTCAGAAAATGATGTTTTGGCTTACAAAAAACTAAGAAGTACAAATACATAAACAACAAATTGTGATTTAAGCTATTCAGTATACTAGTGATGATACATCTTAAATTTTACGTGAAGCGTTAATAATGTATAACAGATATCACATGAAGTGGAAGTATCCAGTGAAAAAATAATAGGAAGTTGCCTTTATTTTTACAATACCTATATACAAGGATACTTCACAAAATTATTAGTTGACAATGAAATGAAAGTTTCATTTGTTTTGTTGCAAAAAGACTTGAAATTCATGCATGGTATTTTCATAAAATGTAATTCCATGATCTTTTCAAAGATCCCAAATATTCATGGATTTAAAAAATTCTGCACTAAATTAAACTTTTTAAAATGTATTTTAAGTTGACTTATTGAAGTATACTGAAAATCAAATTAAACAAGAGAATTAGTCATTCAGTAACTCATAAAATATGAAGTAATTTAGATTTGGAAACCTTAAGCAAAGCTAAAGTCAAGCTTGCTAATTTCTATCACCTAAAATTTTGATTTACCAAAGATTATTTTTTTTCCAAACATTGTGAAGTCTGTCTAATGCAGTGACTGATCTAGGCTAACTTCTTTGTGACCTTTGCAATTTTGAGCCACTGGAAATAGAAGAATTAGTTAATGCTATGTTGAAATTTCTCTGCATTGCACATAAAAAAGTATTGTGGATTGCTCAGTCAGGGTAACATTCAAAATTCTAGAACACTGGAGAATTTTAAGCACACAATGACAGACAATGTAGTTCAGACACGGATGGTCACCAAACCTCTTGCGACTGAGTTTACTTTTCTGATTCACTTAATTCTGCTCAGGAATCAATCATGGTCCCTCTCCCAGAAAACTGGTATTGCCGACACATTTGTTACTCATCCAATGTTGAGAATGCCTTCTTCAGCAAAAAAAAAAAAAAAAAGCCAGGTGCAGGCACTCATCTTACCCTACCAACTTCACAGAAATCCCATTCTTAATCCTGTGGGTTTATACTTCTGTGGGCTGAGAAGTAGGAAAATGCTCCAAAAGTCTCAGGGTAAATGTTTCTTTAATCCCAGTGAAACCACAAAACACACCCAGGTGAATGGGTAGGAAACTGATCTGACAAACACCTTCTGGCCTGATCCCACCATTGGTCATTGGCACCAGCTTCACTGGTCAGCGTTTCCCTCTAAGGATGGCATTGTCCAGGTGGGGACCCCAAACTGTAGTCCACACCTGTCTGGAACGTTCTTATCAGACCAGTTCGCTGTTGTATCCAAAGCCCTGAAGAAGATCCCAGAAAAACTCTGAATATTTGAGGGAATAAATGCTGACACACTGGGCATGCCGAAAGAAAGTCCATTGAAAGTGACTTTTTCTTTTTAAAACTACCATGCATACAGCATCCACATGACTGGACGAGCATGAGCAGAAAGGATAGTATCTCCCAACCCCACCTTCCAGAGAATACCATCATTTCCTCACTTGCAATTTAAATACTGCTTGCAAATACAAACGAATGGATCCTCATCATGGCAAATGTATGCTATATAGCAGTAGTCACGGACTTCAAACTCTGTTAGCTTCCTATAGCTTGTCACATAAGATCTAGGTTAGGGAGAATAAGACATCAGTTTGAAAAGACCATGAAAAACACGAATTCTACTAAAACTAAAGCAAGAACAAGCATCAGGGTGCTGGGCATCTTTGGTAGAAATGTGGGGAAAAGGTTGATGCTTTAAGAGAAGTTTATAGGGATAATTAACCAAAAAAATTACAATAGTATTATGCACTTTAATAAGCTATCACATGATACTGAAAATGCAGCCTGCAGTGGTAGACTACCCATATCAATTTGTAAGAAAAAAAAATGGGAAGAGGACAGTGAGGCATTCCTTCGATGAACTGAAGCAGCAGTGAAGTATGACATCACCAGTACAGTCCTGAAGTCAGCTTAGACAGTAAACCAAGGCTGCTGGGAGTTGGAGGTGGTCCAAAAGAAAAGTGGGCTAGCCAAGAAACTCATGACAGTGCTGCTTTAGGATGCTGAAGGGCAAAAGGATGACAACATCTGCTTATCATGAGAGGGTTTTAGAGAAGTGAGTGAAAGCTCTGGCAGAACAGCACATGCACGAGCCTCCCTGGAGAGTCGTTTCCCATGACAGTCCTGCTGGTGGAAGTCATCCAAGTAGGACAGTACTACAAGGGTTTCACCGGGGAGTCACTGGGCAGTTACCTTACGATCCTGAGCTGGCTGTTTTAGCCTGCCTCTGGCTTTCTAAGCTTTAAGACTTCTTTAGAGGCACCCATGTTCCTCCAGTGAATAATGTAGGGAAGACTTCACTGACATGGTACAGAACGGTCAGCTCTTGGGGAGAGGGGGATAAAAAGTTAGCCTTATCGCACACACATATGCTTGACAATGTTAAGAAATCGTCTGTTTTTGTTTTGAGTTCCATTTTTGCACAAACATTTTGAAGACCCCTTAAATATAAACAGAAATGCATACCATATGTAAAGAGACAGGATGGTTACTGTATTACTCAGATTATTTCATCATCATATCAACAGATACATTCTGTGGATGCTCAGTAGTTCACTGTTACAGCCGTCACTTAACCAGACCTCTACTCTGATGTCAGAAATCAGCATGGAAGGAGGGTTTTTAGCCTAGTGGTTAACACACTATTCAGGATGCCTCCCTTCCCACACTGGAATATGGCAGCAGCACCTTGCTCCCATTCATGACTCCAGCTTCCTGCTAATGGAGACCATAGGAGACAGCAGTAATGGCTTGTCAAGGTTTTGGGTCTCTGCCAGCCATGTGGGAGACCTGGCCTGAGTTCCTGCTGCCAGCTTAGGCCCTGGCATTACAGGGAGTGAAGAGCTTGCATAAGAAGTAACATAACCCTCTCCTTTTTCCCTCTGAAATAAATGGTAAAGATTCTGTTGTTTGGATATGTGCTGAATGGTATTGAACAAAGCTGCCATCTCTTTTTGGCTGCCTAAGGGCAGTTGAAAGGCATGCAGGGGTTATCTGAAGATGTGTGTATACAAGATGATCTGCTACAGAGAAGCCAGTCTTTAAATGTGTCGGTTGTCACACTCGGGGCTTGAACTCTCATTAGTGAGGCCCCGAGAAAGATCTGCGCTTTTTCTGAATGCAGATTCCACCACTGGCTGGCTCACCACTTTGCTGTCTGTTGGCGCTTCTGGCACTTGAACTTGCAGTGGAGGCTTTGTGAAGCTTCGTGCTGAGAGCCAAGCTAGAGATTTGGGATTAAGATTTCGAAAAGAATTTTTGTTTGTTTTTGAGGAGCTTAAAATTCATAAAACAGGAAGTAAAATAAAAGATGGGGAAAGAGGTCTCAAAATAACTTGTGAATATACTGAAGTAATTGTCATTGCAATTAACACAACCTTTGGAGCAAAGAATTGGAGGCATGGCATATATATATATATATATATATATATATATATATGAATTCTGTCAGAGAGTTTGGTGAAAAATGCAGAAATAAAATTGCCTGAAGGAATGGATTAATGGAATTTAATTCTTTGAAATTCACTTTGCCCATGTCTGTTTCTAGCTAAGTTTGTAAAACTGACCAGCGGGCATCTTTTGAAATTTCTATAGGGGTGCGTGTGTGTGTGTGTGTGTAAAATATGCACATATATAATTTTCTTTAATGTGAAAGGCAAATAGATATTACATACCCTAGTCTGTTAGATCAAATGGCAGGATGACTGCTGGACCAGGCAGGGACCAGGGCATCTATTCACATTTCATGCTTGGGTAACAGGGAACCCAGTCCCTGAACCATCATTCTCTGACTGCAAAGTGCAAGGGAAGGAAGTGAGATGAGAAGTGGAAGAGCTGGGGTCCCAGCCAGGCCCTTCAGTGTGCAGTCTGGCTGTGCGAAGCAGTCGCTTAGGCTGCTGTGTTAAACATCTGCCCCGCTAGCATTTATATTGTGAGCTGCACAGGTGAACTATGTCATTCTGTGTTTGAATGAGAGGAAAAGAAACATGAGTCTGCAGGCTTGTGCACCAAACATGCCCAAGCGCGTTATTGCAGACCCAGCAAGGACTCTGACCCGGGGAGCAGTCACTGCTCAGCGTCAGAGGACAACTCTTAGAAAATCCAGTAATTTTCTGTTTTTTTTTTTTTTTAAAGATTTTATTATTATTGGAAAGGCGGATATACAGAGAGAGGAGGAGAGACAGAGAGGAAGATCTTCCATCTGATGTTTCACTCCCCAAGCGAGCCGCAACGGGCCGGTACGCGCCGATCCGAAGCCGGGAACCTGGAACCTCTTCCGGGTCTCCCATGCGGGTGCAGTGTCCCAATGCACTGGGCCGTCCTCGACCGCTTTCCCAGGCCACAAGCAGGGAGCTGGATGGGAAGTGGAGCTGCCGGGACTAGAACCGGCGCCCATATGGGATCCCGGGGCTTCCAAGGCAAGGACTTTAGCTGCTAGGCCACGCCGCCGGGCCCGAAAATCCAATAATTTTCTAAAGACTTCTGAGGGCTTATTAGGATCACACGCTGATAATTCCATTCAGTTAGTGTTGACCATGTGTGCTGCTGCCGGCCAGAGAGCAGATTGCCCTGTGGGAGCAGCAGGGGTCCTGAGAAGGCTCGGGGGGCACTCCGAGTCTCCACACGCATACAGTAAGGGCACTGACAGTAAGCCTCAGGGCAGATACAGTGCACTGCTGTGGACAGTTATCAGACGAAGGGGCTATGATTCCTTTGCAAGTGAAAATGGATGTTTGTGTACAAGGTAGGAAAATACACTGTGGGGAAAACAACAAATATATTCACATGGAAATCCATGCATGTATACTCTGATTAAAGTAAATTGGCTGGCCATGAAATCACTGTTGGTGCTTCTGCCTCTCGCGGCTCCCCAGTCACTCTGCTGGTTTTGTTTATTACTAAGCCCTGTGAACGGCTTCCCATCTACTCAGAAAGTCTGGTGGCCTTTCAGCAAATTCTTTCTTCTCAAATTTACCTAGACTTCTATTACTTGCAAATATATATACATACACATATATATGCAGTTTGTCTCACTGTTATTACCGAAATATACAAAATTTATAAATGATATAAATATTTAACCTTTAAGCAAGTTAAGTACAAATAATAGTGACCTCTCTGCTTTCAGATACAACTTTCTCAATTTGCCTTCTGGCTAGAACCTCGTACATATCCATGCACAGGGAAATCTCCATAGGAAATGAACTCTTGTTGACCTATTATAGGTTGCAGCTGGCTACTAACACCCCAAGGCAGTAAGATGCAAATTGATTGATTTGTAACACCTGAGTTGATTTCAAATCCGTGGCTGCTGTGTGTTAATGACAGCTTAAAAACTCCTGGCTTCAGCCATGCAGTGCTGTGGCTCCTGGAGTGTAGCAGAGCTGCCGGTCGCCAGTCTCGGCGAAAAAGACTCCTCTTGCCGTCCTACACTGGTGACTGGTGTGATCTCTTCCGTTCTCCCCAACATTGTGGGGGCACCTGCAAGACTGAGGGGCACAATCAGACAGCAGTAGCCATCCTGTTCTCCAGAACCCAGCCAAGTAGTGTGGGGAGACTACTGCGGAGAGACTTTGCTGGTCCCAGCAGCGAATCCCAGCTTCCTGGCTTCCGGGATGCGCTCTGACCTTTCAGGGCAGGAGTCGTCTGGAGACCGGTCATAGGTGAGTTAATATCTCGCCGATCTGCGTCTGTTTTGAGAACTCAGATGAGACTCTAAGAAGGTTGGATACAGCACAACTCTTGAGTCAGGGTCCATACAAGAAGTCGCATTTGGGTCTGTCAGGTTTGGGTCCTTGGGTTTCTAGGTTCTTGTCAGATTTGGGTTTTGGTGGCCGCTGGTGAAAGTGGCCGATGTCAGTGAAATTCGTTGTTTTAAGTGTGTTTTGTTCCTTGTTTTGTCTCATTCTGGGTTCAGAACATGGGATTGTAAGAGTGTGGTGGCCACTTGTCTGTTCTGATGTCCGTCCTTTATTAAAATTGTTTGGCTCAATAGGCCGGGTGCCTAGATAGCAACTGGTAGCCAGAGCTCTACTCTGACAGTCCCCTACGCTGTGTTTTGGAGGTTTTGGTTACAGAATATTATTTAATCAGGGTAGATGTGCTTGTCTGATGTATGTTTCCCAAGTTGTCTTGGTATAGGTAAAAGATGCTATTTATAGTAATACTGTTTGGCCTCAGCGCCCCCTTGAAATTGAATGAAAACAAAAAAATTATTTGAAATTGTAAACTCAATTTTCTAGTATCAAGTAAATTAGCAGATGGAATTTTTTGGCTTGTTTGTAAAGTATTTGCAGAAGATTGGGAATCTGAATTAGTTAATGTGTAACCTTGGAAAGATAATAAGATGAAGCTGTGAAGTTCTGATTGGAAGAAGCTGAGCTTTAAAGGGTAAAGGATGCTTTTAGAGAAGGTCTCTTCGTACATTTGACAAGTTTGAGTTCCTCTGTCTTTGAAATTTCAAGATGGACCTTTGAGCTTCTCAAAGCAAGAATGTAGAAGTCAGATCTTTCTTCTGGTAAAAGAAATAAGCAGTTTGACCATTTAGGTTGTATGCAGAGTGTTGCAAGATGTTAAATTATGCTATATTTTGTGACACCTGGAGACCACTAAATAATCTGGCTTTGCTTAATGACATTGTCCAGCATTGTAATTCAAAAATCTTCGTGTAACTTAGGTTACTATTTCGGCTCTGGGATCTGTGATTCTGTGTATTTAACTCAAAAAGTCAAGCAGCAAACTACAGCACACCTGTTGCGTGTTGTCTCACTACAAATGGCAAGTGAATCCCTCACACGTGTATCCAACGTTATACTGGCTTCCAATTATGTGCGATTACAGAGACATGTGTATATATAGCTACAGAGGTTAGTTACTGAATATCACTGTAGTTTTGGATTAGCTATGTTGGTATTCAGGGAAATGCATCCTTCCTAAAGTTGTATTCCTACTCATAGGTACTGGTGTTTCCTTGGCAAGTAAACGTGTTTAATCTGATTGGTCTTGCTATTGTTGATAGTGACCAATCTTTGGGAGGCTTGGGAACCAAGCCTAAACTTGTCCTACAGTTAGACAAAGATGCAAGCTTGATTTGTTGTTTATGTTGACTTTGAGTTTGGTATCTGCTGCCTGTCAGAATTATACAGAAGTGCAATTCCTAGCAAGGTAATGCTGACCTAGTACTCTCAGATGGTAACCCATGTCTGTAGAATAGATGACAATAAGTATTAGATGCGGCTAGCATAAGATAAAGCTCTTTTTTTTTTTTTTTTTTTTGGTAATTGTGGCCTGAAAGGGTGTTTTAACACTGACTCCTTGTTGTCAATTATTTCCTTCCTGACGTGGGACTGGATCAACAGTTGGGTCAAATCCAGCAGAGTAATGAGGGACACATGGAACATGAACATGATTGATCAGCTTTGCCTTTTGGAAGTGGACTTATTGCAAGGAAAACACGATGGAACCACTGGTGTGCACCCTAAATTAAAGCCTGGAGGTTAAGAGGGAGTGGTTCTCAGGTGTGATTGTTGCACTGTACTCTCTAGAGAGTTTCCATTCCAAGAGGTGCTAACTAAATAAAACCTAATGAAGTTCTGAGGAAGGCCTTTGATCTTATTTGGAAAGCGAGGATTCGGGCTAGGCTTATCGACTCCTGAGATTGGATGATGTATTTGAGAACAGCTATTTACAACTAGTTCACTTCTGCCTAGCTTAAAACACTGAGGCATGAGAACACTTAGTGATTTTATAGTTTTTTCTTAAGGCCTGTGTTGCGGAAGCAATTGATTTCAGATGGTCATTTAATCAGTTTCAAAGGCAGAGAGACCTATCTACTGGTTCACTTGTTGAATGTTGCCAATAGCAAGGGCAGGACCAGCTGAAGCCAGGAGCTTGGACCTCAGTTGGTTGGCAGGGACCCAAGTACTTGAGCCATCTGCTGCATCCGAAGGTAAGAGTCAGCAGGAAGAGAGAACTAGAAGTAGAGTGGCTGGGATTTGAACCAGGTGTTCCAATGTAAGATGGAGGCATCCCAAGTGATGACTTAAACTGCAACACCAAACAGCTGCCCCTTAGGTAGTTTTGTGATGCTTCTTGTCTCTGTCTGATATAATAATCTACTCTCTCCATGTGCAATTGTGCATTTTATGGAAATCGGGACCTAAGCTACTACAGACTTAACGGTGTCATGGAAAATGCTGATCTGTAACTCGGCAGTTACAGATCATTTTGATTCAGAGTCGCAACTTTCAATGTCCTATCCTGTGGTACCAGCCTAATGTGTAATAATGAAAGCAGTGTGAACTAGTGAAGAGAGACTGCTTAAATTGTAATCCCATTTGCAGACTAATGTAGCTGGGCCCAGTACTGCTGTAGGACACCGATGCACTGATTAATGTCCATTGTGGACACACACTCCATTATTCTGCATATGTTGCTATACCCGTTTGTGTTCTGATGCCACGGAGCAAGGAACAAAAGCTCCCCAGAGGCAAGCTGAATTCTTACACATTCACAACTGCTTGGGGGCCCTTCTGTCTGTGTAAGCTGGCTGTCTTCCAATCCAAAGTAACCACTTGCTACTTGCTTGTTCTCTGAGCGCTTGAGAAAGTCACGTGAAATGCAGTAAAGAGCCGAGCTTCTCCTGGTCTGAAAACTTGTGAAAACCATGCAGTATTGTTCCATAATCCACATTTCCCTTGAACTTCCTGAAGTGCCTTCATGCTTACAAAAATGATGGCCTGGAAAGTGTGCTGGAGTCGTGGCGTTGTGTGCAAGGCCCTTTGTCACAGCACTGCTGACAAACCACATCCACTCCAGGTGACTCATTCTTGTCTGAATGGAGCATTTCTGTGGCGAAAGCTTGCTCAAAAGCGAGGCAAAATTACTGTAATGGATGATGCTGATGACAGCTTAAGGCCCTTTAATAATGGGAGAACCTTAGAAATCAGCAGTTGACTGCTAGGCTACCAAGCATTAGTCAAAGCATGGGTGTAGGACATTGGGCAAGATGAATGGACAGGACAGAGTCCACTTCTCTCTGCCGGACTGGTAGTGACAGCAAAGACAATCATGAAAAGTGGTTTTCCAGAGTCCTTGAGGCAAGTTTGTAAGTCAGGATAGCTGGACTAGTAGCAGGTTCACCATGGGCTTTGGCCTCCCCACACTCAGCACACCAGGAACCTCCATTGCAGCTTCTTAACCCTAGTGGGTCTCTCGTAACCCCCACGTGCATTTGGTCCTTGCACAAGCTTGCTTATTTGCCCAAATACCAGCCGTTTGAATCAGTCATAAGAGCATTCAGGACTCAGTGTGAGGGAGTTTTGGCAGCAGCTTAGAAAAGGGATTTTGTTTTGTGGCCCATGGCTTCTTGCGGTGGACAGTCAAGGATTCAGGTTCTGTTTTCCTGTGTGGGCACTGTTAGCCCTGGGTTTCTTCCTCAGCTTTGTAGGATGGTTGTTTTTAATCTCTCACATCCATCTCTCTTCCAAATGAGCTACAGCAGTTGGCCCCTTTTGGCCAAGGGGTTGGTAGAACAGTAGCTTTCTGTGCGGAAAATGAAAGCCTCACTCCTTGGACTCTCATTGGAACCCCCCCATGGGAACTTCAGGTACCTGGGTGTCAATGGAGGTACTTGGGACCACACAGTCCTGCTTTCACACCCTGGGGACCCCGTGAGTGGGGCATGTGAGGAAACATCATGCTGTGGAGGGGTCAGGGTAGCTGGCCGCAAGGTTCCATGCTGGATGGACTGTAGTTTTCCCTGTTGAAGTTTCAGACTTTCCTGATGCAGTGACAAGTTGAATCCTATCACAACAGTTAGGCATATCCTTCCTTGCACAGCACACCAAGCTGTTTTCTCAAGTTCACCTTTTTATCCTTTATTTTTTATTTACCTTTTTATTTTTTATTACTTATCATAAAAGTGTAATTTTACATTCTGAAGTTTAATTTTTAATATTTAGTCATTTATAGGTACAATTCTGAGAACAGTCCTATTCTTCCTTCCCCCTATTCACCCTTTTTCACTCTGCACTTTTTCTTCAGCTTTTGAGCTAACAGATTTACATTACACTAATGGCTTTACACTAAACTGAGGTACAAGTTGAACAAGTGAAAGGAACAAAGACGTCTGTAAGGCAGGAGCATTCTAAGTTTTAGTGCATATTTGGACTTAAACCCTTCTCCCCAATCTCAAGGACTCCTATCAAGCTTGAGCATCATATAAATATACATATTTGGTGGGTGAAGAAACTCATTTTTTAACCCCAATCGTGCTCTGTAGAAGAGTAATGACATGCCCTATGCCTTTAAAGAATCGATTCATTCTTTTTTTTTTTTGAAAGATCTATTTATTTTTTTATTACAAAGTCAGATATACAGAGAGGAGGAGAGAAAGAGAGGAAGATCTTCCGTCCGATAATTCACTCCCCAAGTGAGCGCAGCAGCCGGTTCTGTGCCGATCCAAAGCCAAGAACCAGGACCCTCTTCTGGGTCTCCCACACTTGTACAGGGTGCCAAAGCATTGGGCCATCCTCAACTGCCTTCCCAGGCACAAGCAGGGAGCTGGATGGGAAGTGGAGCTGCCGGGATTAGAACTGGTGCCCATGGGATCCCTGTGTGTTCAAGGCAAGGACTTGAGCTGCTAGGCTCCCGCGCCGGGCCCAAATTGAGTCATTCTTGACTAGTCCCTTGCTGTATATAACTTGATGTAATCCCAATTGTTTATTTTGGCTTTAACTGCCTGACTTTTAGTGTCTTTCTCTAAGTCTTTGCCTTTGCCTATTTTGTAGGGTGTTCCCTATGATTTCCTCTAGTAGTTTGATGGTGTCTGAACATAGATTTAGATTCTTCATCAGTTTAGAACAATTTTCATGAAAGGTCAAAGGTGGGAGTCTTGTTCCTTCCTTCAAGTAGATACCCAGTTATCCAACGGCAGTGTTGCAGAGACCATCCTTTTCTCCTGGTGATTTTCAATTTTCTTGTCAAAGGTTAGTAAGCTATAATGTGTGCACTCATTTCCGAGGTTTCTATTCTGTACCACTGATCTACTTGCCTGTTTTTTGCACCAGTTCCAGAGAGTTTAAATCATCACTGCCCTGTAGTTCTTCTTGAAATCTGGTATTGTGATTCTTCCACCTTTATTTTTATTGCTTAAGATATCCTTGGCTACTTGGGGTCTCTTGTGTTTCCTTAGTAATTTCTGCATCATCTTTTCTAGCTCTGAGAATGTGTTGACATTTTGATTTGGATTGCATTGAATTTGTAGATTACTTCTGGTAATGTACACATTGTGATGATTCCTTTGATCCTCAAGAATGGCAAATTTCTCCTTTTAATGCCTTCCAGTTTTTCCTGTAATGTTTTGTTATCTTTATTGTAGAGATCCTGTACATCTTTAGTTAGGTTTTAAGGTTACTTTCTGCTATTTTAGATGGAACTGATCTGAGACGTTTTTCAAGGATAGAGCTATGTATGCCAAGGCCATCGATTTATGCTCGTTAATTACGTATCCAGTGATATCTTTGTTGAGCCTTTTGGTTCTCCTATGCATGGAATCAAGTCATGTGTGAACAGAGATAAATTTGACTTCGTCGTTTCCGATTTGTATTTCTTTTGTTTTGCCCATCAGCTCTAAGAATACCAGTACTATGCTGGATAGCAGTGGTGAGAGTGGACATCCTTGCCTTGTTCTGCATCTGAGTGGGAACACTTCTAGCTTTTCCCCATTCGGTTCATTAGATTTTTCATGTATTTCTGATTGTGTTGTAGAATATTTCTTGCAGGCCCAACTTGCCTAGAGTTCAGCGTTAAGTGGTGGTAGACTAACTAGATTAAGAGCAGCTACTAACCTAATGAATTTGTTAGTCTGTGTACAGCCAGACACAGTAAAACTGTGGGTTCAGAGATTGGGACTAAAGACATCCTCGGTTGATTCAGAGTCCAATTGTATGTGAAACTGATGGATTCTGAGACCCTTTGGTCAATCTTTGGCTCAGTTTTGTATAAGTACGTATTTGAAGATAATGTTCCCATAGCTAATAATGCCTACTGAATAGCACAGCTTTCATTGGCTCAAAACTTGCTAATGGTATTTCTTATTTGGCTATTGCTCAGTACGCTCGAGAAAAATGGTATGGATTCTTTCTTGTCAAAATCTTATTCAGTTAGGGTAGAATCCTTCAAGTGAGGAAGAGAACATATGTGGTGTAGACATGGGTACCATAAACTCAAACCAGCAGCCTTTCCAAAAATGCTACGTTACAAAGAGCAGGCACAGGATGCTTATCTGTCGTGTGCATCCCTTAGGAAGCTGGCTCAGGATGTTTTGACTCCTGTGTGTTTGCAACATTCAAAGACTGGCTGTAAGCTGTGCAGATAAAGATGTATCAAAATAACAAGGAGAGATATTTCCTAAAAGAGAAAGCTTAGGGTAGCTCAATTCACAAGACTGACTATATAATTTTCTATTTGAAAAGACATCAAAATGAGAAGATTTCCCTGTTTTCCAAAACAACCAGTATGTTGATGCTTATTCTAAATACTATGAACGCAACAGTTAACAAAATAATTGCTTTTTTCCTCCTAGATTTTACACTAGAGAAGGAGAGTTGACAGTGACTTGTCTGTACCATTTACTCAGCTAGCCTTACTATTCACATGTTGGGTATTTCATACTACTTGTTGACAGAATGAATAGCATCATTAAAACTATTAAGATGTATTCAAATAGTGATACAGACTGAGAAAAAAGACTCCAATGTGCTAAAGCAAGGTTGTCAGAAGAGAGGGTAGCCAATTTCAACTGAAGGACGTGGTACATTATCTTGGTGTTGGGCTGACATTGGTGCATTCTTTATCCTGCCATAGGAGAGACAGACTTTTCCACTGTACTGTAATAGAGCCCAACTTTGTCCCATGCTCTGACTTCTATAGAAGGTGTGACTCTGCCCCTTGACCTGGGGCTCAGCCATTGGAGTTATACTGAATAAGTTAGCAGGTAGGACGCAGCATAAGCTTATGTCACCGATGTGTGTGTGTGGGTTTTCTTCTGTGCACTTACATCACTGAGCTAAGGAGAGCATTCCTAATTTGCCTCACCAGCTTCTGAGCTTTGGGATTTCCATTGCAATGGGTTCATCTCTTGCACTAAACTTGATGTCTTTGATTCTTGAACAAGGGTGCTGTTTTTTCTAGTCTCTTGGCTACACATGTGGGAATCTTCCATAGAAAAGACGTGACTGAACCAAACTAGACTTGGTAAGAGATGTGAGAGCAAGGAATTTTTATGAACAATCAAAGTAGATAATAAAGTAGATGGATTATTTTTCATTTTTGCTATTAACAGCAGGATTCTTCAGTAATGAAACTAGTAAGACTAACAGTAGAGAACGTTTGTTTAGTCCAATGGCAAAGCTCCACCCCAGACAAGATATTTTCATTTCCAGCATGATACATAAAAAAGGAAAATATAAACCACAGGAACAGAGTAAATACTGAAGACAAAAGCAGAGTGTTGAATATATTATAGTCACACTAAATCTTAAATGAATAAGCACTCTAAGCTATAAAGGAAAAACTGAGCAACAGGGTTATTTATATGCCAAATGTCCCCACAGATGAATAAAAAGCAGACACTAAAATTCTTAAAGTGGTAGGGAAACTATGATTAATATGTCCCTAGTACAAGGTACTAACAACATATGCAAAAAAAGAAATTGAAAAACTGTGACAACAATGGCCTGATGTCCTATTAACTTGCATTTTAATAGGACATACCATAAAAATACTTCATATCGAATGCCCACAAAATTTTGGACAACATCATTGATTGGACAACATCACTTGGAAAAGACCCAGTTGGATTGCAGATATCTAAATTGGAGACTACTGGTAGAATGCCTGCCTGGAGTGGCAGCCAGGCTTGAGCAGCTATAGTTTTCTCTAACAACCCAGAATCCTAAGATCTAAGTGATGAGGCCCAATGAAAACAGATATAGGGATACAACATAGTAAGGACTCAAGTGTTGCCTGTTCAAGGCTTATAAAATGTATGGCTTGATTTGGCAAAAGTGACTTTGTTGGCTAGTTTCTCGTCATTTTCTCATTTTACATTTATAACTAGTGTTAGAAAAATGACAGAATTCCTGTGTAACTGGTTTTGATAGCAACAAAATAGGGCTAAATGGTGGAATAAACAGACCACTTGATGACAGTGAAGCATAAACACCAGGATGGTGCCAGTTACACAAGCAATAACAACTTACATCACTTGGACTCCATAGGAATACAAGAGGATTGTGCTCTGTTCTATTTTATAGCAGCCTCTCGGCTGTTGCGTAAAAATAAATGGTATAACCAATGTGTATAAAATACTCAGGATAGTATCACTGCATCTGAGATTTAAAAAATATCGTGCACATAATTGTTTTTTAGGATAAGTAAATGGAAGCAGAAACACAACCTATCCCAAAACATTGCACATCCTTTGAACGGTGTCACAAAACTTAGGCATTAACGGTAGAAAATCTCAGATTACTTGAAAAAGAATGATATTGTGGTAGCCAAGTGACAACTTTGTGAAACACATCTTATGAGCCTGGCAGTTGCAAAAGCCCTGTTTCAATAAGAATGAAACCCACCTAGTTTGACTTCAAAGGATCCGTTCTAGAATTAGCCAAGAGACTGAAACATCAGAAAAATATTTCTGTAGTACCATAGCAACTTGGAAGACATTCCCCAAATATGCAGTGGCCATCTGTACTCCTTGCTGATACCCTTCCTATGCATGATGAATTTCCAGATTTGTGGGGTATGACTCCGCTAAGCAAAGCCCAGCAAACTTGGTATCTCCCCTGTATGCTCCCAGGGCTCCACAGAGCAAGTTAAGTCACAGGAGACTGACTCAGAAGTGAGAAATTAGAGGTCTGTTCAACATCTAGACGCTTGACAGGGAGCTCAGCGTGGCTGAACTCTACCATGACTTCTCGGAGTGCACGGTGAGGCTGCTGCAGCTAGCAGGGGTGGCGTATGGCCTTGAGGGTGGTGGTTTGCTCATATCCTTGACAGTGGTTTCTCAGCCCTCTCAATTTTGGGCAACTACTTGATATTCTTTCCATAGGCTCCACTGACATTTCACGAACTGGAGGAAGTCTGTCACATATAAGTACCCTGGTTCAGACAAAAACTGGTTCTCCAAGTAGCTGCAGCCCACGTTAGAAGCAAGATGAACTTTGGGAAAATGAGAAAGACCCATGACAAGTTATCCGTCAGGGCTAATGGATCTAGAGATCCAGGTGGTTTTGCAAGTGTTGGATGGATATGAAGGAGCAGAATAAAATCTGGCAGCCCAGATAGCCTCCAGTAACAAAAGAATGAAGTATTAATTACAAGCACGTGAATCAGTGTGACTGCTGGAGGCAAGACTGCAAGACCCAGGTAACAACAGGAAGAATTCAAACAATATGAAGTAAAACTTACTGCTTTTAATTTCAAAGCATAACCTTCTTTGGAAGGTAAATGCTTGGAATATATACAACCTGGGAGATAAGAATAAACCTACTAATTTTCATGTAAATTTTATAGAATAATTTCAAACAACTTTAGATTGAAAAAGATAGTAAATTAGCCCATAGATGAGATCTGTTTTACACTTTAAAGCGTGCAGATTATTGTAAAATTTATTCACATCATTGTTTTCACTAATGTGACTTCCAAATGTAACTTAGAAAGCGAAGTTTATCACTGGTTGAAACATTAGTTTGCAAAAATGGCTTGTTGTGGTTCTTTCTCTAATTCCAAATACTTTTTCATTAGTGATGGTGGCACCTGTGAGAAGTGAGACTGTACCAATATCATAGTCAATCTTTTATGGTTTAAGTGAAAACATAGCTCAGGCAGAGTGGTCCAGGTTCCTTTTGCCATCTACAGATGTAAAACACAAGGCATAGGAAACAACTGACGCTGAGTACGTGTTACTCGTTTCCCTATGCCTTGGTGAGGTTCAGCATCTCTAACTGTAAGACCCAAATCATAAGGGCAGGTGTTTAGACCACAAGTGCTGAATTGATTCTCCTGATCTACTTCTTTACTAGACAAATACAGCTTCTGCCCTAGGCTGAACAGAACCAAGGTGAACATTAAGATGAAAAATGGAGCAGAAAGAAGGATGTGTTCACCAGCAGGAATCAATGCGGAAGGAGAGGTGGGACTTGGACCAGAGCACTCTGACTATGGAATGCAGCCATCCCAAGGTGGCAGCTCCCTGTCACTGTGCAGGATGGTCACACCCTGCCCCAAAGAGTTGTTCATCAAGAGATTCTGACAATGGCCTTGACCACAAAACTTTTCAAGTGTATAAAACCGTTGCTTACTCCTCTCTAAAAACCCAATCCTCTAAAGTGAAAGTTATTTTCCTGGAGGTGATGCAGAGAACACAGGACATTATTCTGGGTTTGAAGATGGGGAGAAAAAAATCTGTTAGGTTTGGATGAGATTTTATTTTTTAGGAATCGCTGCTTGGCTGTTAGTGGTTGCTGCTTGTTGGAGGTTACTCACACTTCCTCCCTCATAGCAAGCTCATGTGTCACAGCTGTCACTTCTGGGATGGGCTGGGACTCGTCATTGCAGTCCCAGGGCCCAAGGTCATGACCAAACACAGATCCACCCTGTGGAGGTGTGAGGGATGTGGTCTTCCCTTTCTCACTTCTCTGCCTTTCCTTTGATACAAAATAAAGTCTAAGGCACTAATGAGAATATCTCCTGTAACAGAATGTCTTCTATGATGAGTCATGCAAAGTGAGAAGTCTTTTCCAGAAGAGCGCCCAAGAGATTTTAGCTGTCCACTTACGCAGGGGCATCATTAAAGAATCAGAATGTCAAAGAGTTAGAGGAATAAACGTTTTATGAGATGATTTCAGTGATTCTAGAATGGAGAAGGGTACCTTCTCTATTTCTATGAAAAAGCAGATGTTGAGTATATTAGAACGGCCCACTTCTCTTCCTAGTACACAACTCTGGCTGGAGCTTGACCTCGCCAGGGGAAAATGACGGACAGGAATGCACAAGGCTATGTATTCTAATAACAGTTTATTTACAAAAGAAAGCAACAGGCTGACAAACACTGATGTAAAATTTACAGTGATTCAAGGGAGTCTGAAGGCAAAACTTAATTTCAGTAATAAACAATATGGTCTTTCAATGTCAATTCCTGTGCTTGTAAACTGCTATTTGATAATAACACAAACGAAATGTATTTTGACATGGTTTTGGGTTTCCTGTTTATCTTATTATATAAATTATAGTAATGTCTGAACAATTCCTATCAAAGACAGGAAAATGGATGGGAAGTGAGACTGCAAACATGAATTTTCCAACTCCTTACTAAATTTGTGACTTCAATAATGTGTGTGTAGGGGGGTTGTGCTTAAAACAGCTTTCACAGAGCAATTTTAACAAAGATTGTAGGAACATTTACAAGAAAGGAATCCATTTTACACCTGAAATTCATTTATAATTAATCTGATTTTTTTCGTAGATCATTTAAAGCTAACTAACTTGTGGACGATTTTCAGTTTTGATTATAACCTTGACTAACAGTACAAAAACTATGTTTAGACCCAAGGAATAGTGGTTATTCTGAAAATTGCTGACAAAGGTATTGATTCGGTGCATGTAAACTTGTAAACAGGATGGCAATTCAGGTTCAAACTCTGGGTTAATTCTGAGTATGATCCTGTTGGAGTTTAGACGATTAAAAAATGTACTGACTTCAGATACAGGAAAAGTCAGGGTGATTTGTGATTCCCTGCCATTCACAGTGTAGGATGCTTTGCAAAGTGTTAGAAAAATGAAGTGTTTTAGAAGTCTCATCGTGTTTGTCTCCTAAAAGCAAAAGCTGGAGGCAGAGATACAGGTGGATGAAACACTTCAAATTTTAAGGAATTTGGTCAGGTGGGATGGTGTCAGAAAAGCAAACCAAATTTTAAGAAAAGGTCTTACGCTCCAGAGCTGAGCAGTGACAGGCCCCTGTACCAGGAAGCCCCTCTCCAGGGAAGCAGATTACTGCACAGAGCGGAATGGCAGGCCTTTGGAACCAGGGCCATTATGGCTTCTGAGTTGCTTAATGGTAAATCTCAAGCTGAGTCTCCAGTTCAAGAAAAAAAAAAAAAAAAGAAAGCTGGAGAAAGGAAAGGAAAAACACTTTGTTGCTGGAAACGAATTCTGTTGTGATGCAAAGAGAAATCCGGCCTACCAAGGACAGAGGAGAGATGAGCTGTACTAAATTAGTCCTTTTGGAAAGAAGTGGATTATGATCTAAAAACACTTCTTCTAAGTAATAGGTTTTTTTCTGAGAAATTTCTAAGCGCCAAGATTTTAATAAAAATTCACTTAAAACACTGAGATACATTTTGGGAAAAAAAGAACATTTTAAATCTTGATTTTTATGAAGTAACCAAAAAGAGGCTGGGTAATTAGGCTTTGATTTCAGATGGTTTTTTACCCAGTTTCCTTTTTGCAAAGATTTCTGTCTGCAGAGACTGAAGTGGTAAGAGAGCCCACAATATGCAGTATGAATAAAACCCCAGAACCCTGACAATGGAAGTAATGAACTTCTTACAATCTTCTGATTACATCGCTTGTAATGATGTGTGAATTAGTAACAGGAGTGGAATAAAGTTTTACAGCTGGCACTGTAAATTTTAGAGGAAACGGAATGCCAAACACTAATATGAGAAGCATAGTTTTCATTAGAACCAATAATGGCAGAAGCTTCTGTGTTTTTAAGGAATAATGGGAAGAGGGTAAAGAGCGTAGCCCACACTGATGGGGTCTGTGGAGCCGTGATGTGCTGTGGGGAATATATATCCACCCAGAAGAGCTCCAAATGGCTCCATCCTGCTGTGCTTAAAAGGGAGTTAGCAGCAGTAATAGCTCCTTATCAACGACCATCTCTGCATGTGATAACTATCTGTTGGAAAAAAATGAATACTAGTCTTAGTGTGATTTGCAAGAACACACAAAGGACTTGACAGTTTCATGTCAACATAACGGGTTAACATACCTTACACAGGAATGATTAAAAGGCATTTCTTGCTGTCACGTTGTTAACCATTTATTATGGATAACCACGTAACTATTCTTGGCTGGGAAAGTAATAGGATCTTAACACAGGTTTTAGGAAAATTCTTCCATGTCAATCAAAAATACTACTCTAAAATGTAAAATAATTATGAGTGGAGTTGATACACCTTGTTCCGATCTAGAATTCAGATAAGGACTGGGCATATAATGTAAAGATACTAAAAATGTAGAAATGAGCTAAATGTCCCCCAGCAGATGAATGGATAAAGGTATCATGTACAATGCTAAGTACCTTCACGATAGTTGCTCTCTGCAACAAGCCACTCAGAAAGACAAAATACTGCACGGTTCCGTTGTGGGAGGAATCTGACATCCTGCCTGGAGGAAGTGAGTGTCTCCAAGATAGCAGTTGCTCTAAAGGTAACAGCAAAGTCAGGTGCTGCCCCACTCTTGGCGGTGACTTCCTGTCCGCTCTGCAGTGTGCTGTGTGACAATAGCTCCAGGGGGCAGCAGTCTTACCACAAAAACATGGTAAAAAGACATACAGCCACAGGGAGAACCGAATGAATCTTGAATCATCTCTGTCACTGACCAGAACAAACCTGCCAAGGTTCTAGAATTTCTTTGCTGGCTGACTAGTTTTGAACTAGCTTCATTACAACCAACTCTCAGGGTACACAGATGGTATCAGAATCCGCTGAGAACACACTGCTCCCCACGAAGCAGTGTGTGTGGCTCTCGGTTCTCTTCAGAGTTAGGCAACACTCAGGGAACAGGGTTGAGTGAAGATGTCATAACCTCCATGATGAAGGATCCACAGGCTGAACCCCACAGGGAAGGCTTTAGTGGATGGCTAATTGACTTGGAAAGACAACTTAGTGTTTGCTTTTTCTTGTTGTTGATCCTTCATTGTAGCTCCCTGGCAGTTATTGAGGGTTGGGGGTTTTCTTTGTATCCTTTCAAATCTGACTTCAGGTTAAAGGTAAAAGATTCGTGGTCTCATGAGTATCTAGCACAGCACGTCCTACCGCTTAGCTGTAGGGGGCAAACAGGATCTTACACCTTCTGTTGATTTTGGCATTTCTCCGGTTAACTAACTTTAGACATCATGTGTTAAGTTTCTTTGAATATTCAACACTGTTACAGGACTGAAACATGATGTAACTAAATGCTGTTTATCATATGCATTGATAGACATAGAAAGTACATACAATAGAGTTCACTTATAGAACGTAAATACTACAGCATAATAAAACATTGTGAGAACTTATACAATGCATAGGATGTTTCTTACAGATTGAGCTGAACGTTTTAAAGTATATTTAACTTTGTGTATCACTGAAGACCATTGAGACCAAGCAAGTCTGACCCATTAGTTTCAGTTCAGCATTACAAGATCGCTGTCCTGAAATGATGCTTTTTGCCAAGCTTCACTTCGGCTCCCTGCTTCCTGGCAGGTCGATCTGAGCAAAGGCTGTGAGATGGGAACACGCAGCAACAGCCGCACTCTAACTGTAATGAAGTCTTGTAGAACCACAGTGCTGGATGCAGCTGGAAAGCTTAATGGCGGCATGCAAATTCCTAGAAATATTACAGCAGACTCTCAAACATGATGTAAACATCTCTAAAATCTAGAGCTATTACCTTCCTGAGTGTAAAAGGAAAAAGGACCTTTAGCAAGAAACTATTGTTGCTTTTTTTTTTTTGGAAAGAAGGGATTTGGAGTCACAGATGGGATTCCTACATCAAATTGACAATGGGCATTCTATATATTTTTAAGTTTGTGAGTATCGAAAAATTTGTGTTAATGTATGGAAAGCATGGTAGGTCTTATGGAAGTACAAATTAGACCTTTACAGGACACACTTACCCTTTTCTGTTCCTTTACATATTCTATCAATTCCTCTCTTGTTCTTCTCACTGCCTCTTCCACAGCCTTTCCACTGCGTTTCTGCTCCTCTCTTATTGCTGCTTTAACAGTTTCCTGTTGGTGGGGAGAGGATCACACGTGAGGGAGGGAGGGAGGGAGGCACTGTGGCATGTCTGTGTCCAGTTTACAGCAACCGAAAGTCCTCTGCGGTCTGTTGGAGCGCGCGCTGTTCAGAGGTGCCTTTAGACAAGAACAAGCACTTAGGGAGTCATTGGGATATGTTAGAGACTGCATAGTTCTCCTTTCCCTAAACTGAGCGCAAGGGGAAAGAAATGGAATAAGCCTTTTATGGCTGGGGCGCCCGACAGGCTCCAATGGCTTCCTCACTGACTTCTCACTTGATGTCTGCATGATTGATGGGTTTCCTGTACTTTGCACTGTCCACAGAAGACTTCCAACTCATGTTTATTCTTCCGAGAACACCCGAATGCTCTAGTTGTTTTATTCACGTTTAATTTTGCCATCATACAATCATCAAGTGTGGTCTGGGTGGTAAGATTTATAGCTAGCTTGGTCCTCTTGCCAGGTTCAGATGTGAAGAGCTGGCCATCATGAAAAAGAGGTAAAAATACCACCCTGTGTGCTAATATTTGAAGAGAACTACAGGGAGTTAGCTGGTCTTCTCCACCTTACTGAAATAGTAACCTGGTATCTAAGAGATTCTAAATTCTAGATCCACAGGAGGAGGGCTAAAAACCTGTGGAGGAAAAAAATTACATAAAAATCAAACACTCCTAAGAAGTGATTTTTTTAAAGAAAATATTTATAAACTAATGAATTGTGATAAATGCCACAAGTTCTTAACTTATTAATATAGTACCAAGAGCCACCAGTAGGACAGTTCCATGAATATTATTAAAATACAAAAGGCTTTTCAAAAGGGTCATGGAAAATATGTATGATGGGAAAATTAGGCATGAGTTTACAAAAACTGCACTGAAATAAAAGTATCCTTTAATTCTATTGTTTCATGAATATTTTCAAGTCACACTGCATTTTCTTTCCTTGAGGGGCCTATACTATGTGATGTATGTTTTAAGCAAAACTAAGTGAAAACAAAGTAGATACAACCCTAAAAAAAATACTGCTAAAGATTTTCTATTTGGAATATATTACAAAGTGTGAAAAAAATGAGCACAAGGTAATATACACAGAAATAGGTTTAGATATAAAGCAGATGGAAATCAAACCACATTCTATTTTTAACTGCTGTTTTTCACGTGAAATGTATTTACAATATTTTAAGCCAGTAGATATTCTCATGTCCATTCAGTTACATGGTTATACAAATATTTAATGATTTTTATTCATGGGTATTCTAGTTGTTTGTAATTGAATAAAGAAGTGATGAGCATATTTTTGTATGTATTGTGGGGCATCTTGGATGTTTTATCAGGAACAGTCAAAGTGCAATCACTTTTGTCAAATCAGGTACATGTTCATAAGGCATTTGACCTTTTCTGTTTCATAGACTCTTTCTCAAAGCAGCCCGTAAGAGTAGCTCTTTTCTTGTACTCTGATTACATTTAGTTTTATACAAGTTTGTGTCTTTCCTTGGTGGGTTCAGAGGATAGCATTTAATTTTATTCTGCGTTTAACAACTGTGATATAAAACATTTTGTTCATAGAAATACTGTATATGTTAGTATGCATGTGTGTGCTTATCATTTTCCTGAGCATATCACGACTCTTATGTGATTTTTTATTCTCTTCCTATTACATAAAATTGCCATTTCCCTTCCGTGTACACATTGAGTACTTTAGAAATTGTCATTATTTTGTTTATAGTCAGAGTGCACTGAGCTTTGTCTGACAGAGCGATGCAGTGCAAAGTTGCTTTCACTATTTGAAAAGATCAAAGTTGAAAAAAACTGTTCGAATTTCAACAAGGGCAAAGGTTGTTTAATATAAAAGATCTTCGGTTTGAATTTCCTCCCGGTTGCATTGTCATAAATTGAGAATCTGAAAGGTTTTATATTAAGAGGGGGAAATATATCACTGAATTCTGAAAACAGTGATAGTTCTATAGTAAACAGAAAGGAGGGCAACAGTTGGTAGATTAAAAGTTTAAACAGCTTCATAGTGATTCGTAGCTATTGCCAACACTTGGATCACAAAATTGCCTAGCTTGTAGGGAATCTACAATTCTAGATAAGGAGGGTGGCTTTGTATTACTTGAATGTGAACGGTAAACCATGACAACTTGAATGTCAGACAACTTCCGACAAGGGCATCAGTAAATTTAAGGCATGTGTAATTATGAAAAATAACTTCCCAGAATACTTCAGTGATGGCATGGGACGTGCTTGTTCCCTAGGTCCAGATTTTTCAACCTTGGCAAAGTAACTCCTCCTTGATGTGCAGTATTTGGCTCCGAGAGGAGATTCACTAGTCTAGAGTGAATAGTTTAAAAGGAAAAATACTCGGCTGCAGGCATGTTGTGTGTCGGTCCTTAGTAATGTGCCCCTCTAAAACGGATACATGCAAATGATTACAGAACTAGTTTCTATAGGGTAATAAACAGGGTATGCTGAAAGTCACTTAGGGCTTTAAAAATACGTATTGTGCACCAGATAACTTGGATTGTGTTTGTTAGTTTTAGCTTTGCTTCGGTCTCCATTACATCCACACATTGCACCAGTCACGTGATAATGCCGCCAGAGAGGATGGGTGATTGCATGCTCTTTACCAGTGCAGTGCTGTGAAGGGTTGTGAATGATCTCACTATGAGAATCACATCTCCATGACCAACTCCGTTCTAGTCAGTGGGCAACAAACCACAGGATCATAAGTGGTTTGATTTTCAGATGCAGTTTTTATATAGGATGAATGCCTGGCACTAACCTATTACATCAAAAGTTGCACATGGGTCTGGAAGAGCACCTGAGAAACGGAGTGCTATTCTACAGGGGCCAAGACGAGACCGCCTTTGTGCAGGTGGTGGCAGATGCTGCTCGTGCATCCGTTGGGCAACACTGTATATTGAGTACGCATAAAGAAGAGTCACAGACACAGAAAGCCTTTTAAAAAGAGAAAGTAGCAGAAAATTGGACATTCTGTTACTTTGGGGTCATAAGGTGATACTTATGTAACATGAAATCCCTGAGCCTATGGAACTGCATCATGAAAAAACAAACAAAAAACCTAATCAAGGTAAATACTTTATCTTTTCAAACAGTTACATTTGTTTAAATTATCGCAAGTAGCATTTTTGGTTTTGATGTTAGTTTGTTGAAAACAGAGACAGTAATATCCCAAAGTCACGGCTTAGCGGCAGTGACTGCAAAATGCCGGAAGGGGGCATATTATGTTTTATAGGACCTGACTGAATGCAGCAGGATTTGTAACTGCATACCAGTACCATCTGGAGACTATACTGGCTCCACGAGTAAGAGCCTGGCTTTTTTCACTTGCAGTGGTGACCCTCCGCTGCATCTGTTAGGCTGAGACGATCAGGCCTGTATTCCTTTTGACGGCTAAGTAATGCTGTACTGTGTACGTATTAAGTGTTGTGGTTTATTCCTTATTTATATAAAATGAACAATTTTCAAATGTTTCACAGTGCAGAGTCAGGAACCTAGTGATACTTGCATCCCCATGCCCTTGTTCTCCATCAACCTTCCTTTGCTTTTTTTTGAACAATGGTGTATTCTGATTTCACTTTGTAGTCCCAGGCTTTAGGTAAATATTTGCACACACAGCAAGTTACAGTTGGACTGTAACAATCAAATCTCAGTATCAACTTGCTCCTATGGATTACATCTTTGCATTCTGTGAAATTTTGTGTTTATTACTTGTCCAGAAAAAAGATGATATTTGCATTCTTGGAGCTACCTTATTACACTGAATAAAATCATTTCTAGTTTTGTCCACCATTTAGCTGCAAAAGATATGACTCATTTTTTAAATTGCTGAGCAGCATTCCATGATACAGATACCCAGATTGTTTTGCAGTGATCTGTTCATGGACAAATGAGTTGAATAGTCATAACTGAGCTGTGGTGATAATTAAGAGTTATTTGTACACCCACTTTTTCTTTTTTATCATTTTCCATGGTACATTTTGTAGGTATAGGGGATTCTTTTTCCTTCTCCATATTCCCTTCTGACCCAACACCCCCTCCCCAATTATGACAGTAGTTCAGTCCTGTGACAGTTACCAGGTTAACATCCTGCCAGTTATGTTCATCATGGAATTGGAGGTCTAGGCAGAAATAGCAAATGCAGTATGATGTTGACAAGGTATAGTTAAATGTTGTATGTTGATCTCGTTTGGGTGAACTGTCGGGAGTGGGGTGGCTGAGTCATATGTTAGATTTAATTTCAGATCTGAGTAACCTCCAAATTGTGCTCCTTAATGGTTTTGCCACTTTACATCCCACAGAGAATGGATTAGGATTCTCATCGGCATTTACCGTTTTCTGATTTTTACATGTTAACCATTCTAACGAGAGTCGGGTAAAACCTCATTGAGTTTTATATTGCGCATTTCCTTAATGTCTAGACACCCTGGTCTATTCATCATGTGAATTCTATCCCTTGAATATTGCCTCTTGTTGAGTTGCTTGATCTCTTCATAGATATTCAACATCTATTAGTTGCAGAATTTGCCATTTTCTCGCAGACTACTTGATCATGTCTTCACTGTTTCAACCATTTGCTTTGCGGTGTGGAAGGGTCTTAGCTTGATAGAATCCTGTGTATGTATCTTTGCTTTAATGGCCTCCACTTTTGGGGTCCTTTCCAAGTTTTTCTGATGTTTTCTTCTAGTAATTGGATGATATCAGGTCATAAACTCAGCTCCTACATCCTTTTAGATTTGGGGACAGGATGTGACTCGGGTATCTTGTTTCATGCTTCATGCATAGATCTGATTTTCTCAGAACCATTTGTTGACACTGTCCTTTCTCCCTGGATTGTTGAAGTTCTGGGAGTCCAGTTCTGGGAGTCCATTGCATAGCAGTTACCACCACTGACACACTGTGTGTAACTGTGTATCTCTATTAACGATAGCATGTTTTACTAATGTTCAACAGAATCCCACACGTTTTTACTACCACTCAGCACATGTACAGTCTAAAACAAGTGATCTCGCAGAGGTTAAAAATACAGTGATGGTTATCAGAAACGGAGAAGGGAAAGAGAAGAGGGATGGGGAAGGCTCGCTGAAAGCTTTCGCATCGCTTGGTTAGTTTGTAATTTGCTCATGGAAGCAAATCAACATTAAAATGAGGGAGTTCCTGAAAGACACTGTGGTTTCTGGAGGTGACTGCTAATTGGGAGTGCAAAAAGGACGGAAATATAATAATACCTGCAATAATAAGGGAAAAATAAAAAGAGGTGTATTTTGACCTGACATTCAACATGGGGCTCCTGGGCAGAAGTATGATGGAGCTTGAGGGATGGATGTAATTTGGGCATGTTCAGTGTTATCTAGAGGTAATAGCTTTAGTGACATTTATTTGATGCAAGCATTAAAAACCAGCTATTTTTGTACGGACTTTATTGTCATTAGTTATTTTCCTTTGAGTAGAGATCATCTTGCATCTGCTGGTTCACTCCCCAAGGCGAGGCCTCCTGTTGGAGAAGCGGAGGGACAGGAGACGGGAAGGCGGGCTGAAGCGGGCACTGGAGACCCCACGGGTGAAGCCTCAAGCCAGCCACGCAGTGGAGAGCTGCTGACGTCGGCAGCTGGATCGGCTGCTGCTGCTGTCTCCTCACACAGGCTTAACATGGATCATTAACCACAAAACAGCCCAAATGATGTGACAGAAGGGAATAGATTTTTGGCACAGTGTATCTCTAAAATTGGTAACTGAACAACTTCAACCGTGGGCTAATTAAGGAAAGGGACTGGCTAGTTTTCAGTGTCTTCCTAGACAGGTGAAGCAGCATTCCAAAGACGCAAAGGTACCTTATGATCCAGGGTGTGATGTGTGCCAGTGATGGGAGCCTGTGAGTGTTAGGGCAAAGTACGAAAAGTAGTGTTCAAAATTGGCACAAAATCTGGATTGACAAACCCCCTGCTGTTTCTACATATTAAATAGCTGTGCTACTGGTTGAGTGATTTTTTGGAGTGATAGTGAATCTTGAACACAGCATGTCAACTTTGGTTTAAGACACTAGGGAGATGTGCTGTTTCGATGCCTGAGTCAAAGCTGCCTCCAAAATTAAGCTCATAAATCAGAAAAGTAATTCTTTTAGTAATAATGATTGTAGCCACTGATAGTTACTTAGCATATAGAGATAAAAGATTTTTTTAAAGATTGATTACTGGCTTAATTTGATTTAATCCTGGAGGAGGAAGTGGGGCAGTTTGCCTTTGGAGAGTGGATGGTGAATTTTAGAGTGAAGAGCTCTAGGCTCTGCACTGCAGCAGCTGAGACTCTCTTTGTAAAAACAGTGAGGAAGCACTGTCAATGTGTACCGACATGTTTCTTTAACTTCTGTTTCTGCAACAGCTGTTAAAAGTACCCTCAAAAGGACAAAACAAATCTTAATAGAGGCACAGAGTACTGTGGAAGAGAGATACCATTTCCAAGAAACAGAAATTACCTAAACAAAAGGAATGGAAAAGAAGGAGCATTGGACTGGCATGATGGTGTAATGCAGGTGTTGTAGCATCCCAGACATGCAGAGCACGGGCTTTGTGGGAAAAGCCTCAGACAGATCCAGGGAAGCTGTGTGTGTGTGTGTGTGTGTGTGTGTGTGTGTGGTGTGCCAGGCGCATTATTAAACACTTGGGTCTTTACCCTGATTCTGCTGATCTTTCTCAGATCCATGATGGGATGCGTGTATTCATCAAAACAGTATGCAGCTGGCCAGGGTGGTTTTGTATGGACCAAATCTACAGGCAGTGAAAAAATTCATCTGGTAGTCTAGATAAGAAACAAAGTTTATTGGAGTGAATGGGATCAGTCTGTTACAAAGTGCTTGGGAATAAGACTGAGTAGGAGACAGTTCGGGAATGGCAATGGAAGAGGGGCAGAGGTACCTGCAAGCTGCCCACCAATGAACCAAATAACTAAGAAACAAGCTGTGTGGGCACAAAAAGAACTGAAGTGCCCCAGGAAGACCAGTCGGCAGAGGCATTGCCACATGCAGGTCAGTGTTCAATGTGCTGTGTCTCTCATCTCTTGGCTGCTCGTCTCCGCACCACAAGCTCGCCCCCTGCATGGTTTCTTAGCCTCTGCTGGAACATGCAGAAGGTCAGGACAATGATTTGTCAGGACAATCTTAACGTCAGGATCAAATGACCGCATCTAAGAGAGCTAAGATTCAGGATACTACACAGGCTAGCATCTAGTAGTGGAACAGATCCAGACATACCTGGACAAAAACGCGGTGAACTCTAGGTCTGTTGATGGGCACAAAAGGATTTTGAGCAATCAGTTATGCTAATCAAGTAAGAAAAACAGAAAGAGCTAACCAAGATAGCAAGTCTAGCCTAGCTTGACAGTCCAGCCTCACTCCGCATTCCTCCTTGGATCTCTCTCTGGATGCCACGGCCCTGGTTGCATTTCTTCCAGGCCTTGTCTGTATGAGCCTCTTGCGCGCAGCTTGAACCCATCCACTCCCTTCCTGTCAAGATGCTTGCTACTCTGCCAGATCTCAGTGGGATTTTTACTCCCTTGAAGAAACCTCTTGTGATTCTCAGGCCCCACTTTAAAGCACCTGTGAATTATACCACAGCATCACTTTTTAAATTCATTCATTTCTTTAACTTAAAATTACTTGCCCATTGGTGCGGGGTGCAGTACAGGTTTTCAGCACATACACAGAACATAAACTAAGTCCAGCCACCCGCCTTTCCATGTCTTTATCTTGTGTTTGTGTTCAGTGGCTGCATTTCTCTTCCTGTTCTTGCACAAAAGTATGAACAGCAGTCAGCTACCATGCTGTAGAACACTTGAGAGAAATTGTTACTTCTCTGCGGTGCTGTTGGGATGGCTGCTATCCAATCTTTCCCTCCCTCCTCCCTTCCCGTCCTTTCTAGGCTGCAGTAAGCATTATGCTAACCTCAGATTGACTAGTTTGTAAGTTTGACTTGCGGTAAAGAATGTGCAGTCCTTGCACCTGTTGAATTTATTTTGCTTCAAATGGACAGATTGCCATTTGGTATCTGTCCATTTGTGACTGGACACTGAACTGAATGAACCCTCATCTTGACTATTGTGAACAGTGTTGAACATGGGAATACAGGTATTTTAGTACGGATTTCCTCTGTATATACAGATGCATGTGTGGAAAAGCTTGGATATATACCCCTTATGGAGATACTTAAAACATTTTTAAATTACCATACTAATTTGAATAGATTACTGCACTGCTAGGAATACAAACTTTCTATCCATATTCCCACTGGCCTTTATGTTCTGTGAAATGATTGCTTACTATGGCTTTGATTTGAATTTCCCTGATAGTTTGTGATATGTAGCCTTTGTTGAGGATTAGTATTTCCTCTGTGCAGAACTGTCTATTCAGATCTTTCCATATTAGTTAACTGCATGCTAGTGTCTTTGCGACATTTTGGAGTCCCTGACATAATTAGCATACCCATCCTTTGCCAAAAGAATGGTTTGCAAGTATTCATTTGCCTGTAGGTTGTGTCTTTACTTTGATTGTTGGCTTTGCTGTGTAGCTGTTTTAGTTTGATATAATCCCCTTTTTCCAATTTCTCTTTTGTGTGCTTTGCATTTGGCTTCTCAGCCAACAGAGATATTGAGGCCTTTGTGTTTTAATCAATGTTTTCTACTGGCGTTGTATTTAAATATTTGAGCCATTTGGAGTGGATCTGTTTTCGGGGTGTGGGGACACAGTTGAGTATTAGGCATACTGCTGGCACCATTCTTGGAGATGCTACACTGGTGCAGGATTCTGGCATCTTAGACACTCAGTCGGCTGTAGCAGTGTGCATTTATTTCTGGCATCGTTACTCTGTTTCACATAACTCTTCAGTTCACAGGTTAGAAGAATTCATAATAAAATGTCCATACTGCTTAAAGTTCAGCTGCAATACAAGCCTCAGTGAAATGTTTTACAACTTCTGGAAAAAAATATTAAAATTCAAATGCAAGTTCCGAAAGCTGTCAGAGCCACGAGAGATTCTGAAGGGAATACCTGGGATAGAAATGTTTTCTCATCTGATGTCACTGAAAATGAATGTTTCCTCTACCCTCACACCTAACTGACAGTTAGGTCCAGTGTGGAGTGTAAGGTGGCAGTGTTTCTGCAGAACTTTTAAATTTGATAGGCCTGATGAAATTCCTCACCGTGCATAAAGGGTTTCTTTCCTTCCTCTGTGAGATCTTTGATGGGTTGATTTCATAGGTATATGTGGGTGCGTGTTACACACTAGAAATTCATGGTCTTTAATTCCAGATTTAATAATGAGGTGATAGTACTGTAAGTAAGCTATCTGTTCTTCCTCAGTATCCCTCGGTTCAGCTTTCACCGCGATTGCCTCACTCGCGTTGTCCTTCCGTCCAAGAGCAGCAACTCAGCCTTCTGTTTCTGTAAGCTCTACTGTACCCCTACTGTACCACTGTACCCCCACTGCACCCCTCCTGCGCTCCTACGTTCTTGTACAGAATAGGTGCCCTCTCTTTGTCTCTTAAATGTAAAATTTTTCCTCTAGCTGAGCAAATTATGCTTTGGAGTTACAGAAAGTTTAAAACTTTTTTTTTTTTATTCTCTGCTCCCCATGAGAAGTTATCTGCTCATACTTGGGTATTTGCTCATGTTCAAGTGTAAATCACAGAAACGCTGAGTAACATCTCCGTGCATGCACTTGTGGTTTATGGTCTGTGATCTTAATGGCCCAGCAATGCAGCCGGGTTGCTGCCTTAGGGTAATGTCTGATCCCAATATATTGAGGTCTTTCTTCTTGGGCAGTCCAATTTCCTGCCTGGCTGTCAGCAGTCTGAGAACTGGGATGGGAAGAAATACTTTTAGTTCAAGAAAGATGCGTACACCCTGTCCACTTTGTATTCCCACTGTTTCTACTAAGCAACAAAACACTCTGGACAAGGCTGCACGGGCCCTGGCTCCGAGAACGTGTATCTTACGTGTTTCAGTTGTATGGGAGGCTTGAGAAAAGATGACTGGGCATCTGCTCATGAAGGAGAAGTGCTGACTCTTCTTCCTGTGGCTGCCTACTCTATTCCCACCTCACAGAATTCAGTAACACACAGGGAGCCTTCTGGATGGAGTTTCTGCAGCGTATACTGGGCTCCTCCTTGGCTACCTCCACTTCTGGAAGAAGTGGAAAAATGAGTATTGTCTGCAGATTTCAAAAGGCCTCTGCTACTAGTGACACCTTACAGAATGATGGTGTCTCCTCAAAACTAGAATACTAGCACCAGTGAGGCTGTGAAGGCCGTGAGCACCTGCAGCTGCACCCACCAGCTTTCCCAATGCTGTCCTCTTTCTTTCCAGGATTACCCCAGTAAGACCCAGCACACGGACCTCACCAGTGAGTGGCAGCTCTAAGTCTTCCTCTGTGGGGACATTTGGAAGACGACTGCTCAGGTATTTTGTAGAATTTTGTTCTTGTCTGTTTTATTCCTAACAATTATGTTGCGGTTATGACTGTCGGGGACAAACACCATGGAGACGAAGCATGCGTCTCAGTGTGTCGCAGGGCACCATCTCCTCTCTCCTCAGTGCTGGCCAGCTTACCTGCTTCAGTCGTTGAAGTGCCAGGTGTCTCTGTGAAAGTTTCTGTGCCTTCCCTTTCTAGAATCTACTCATTTTTCTCATTGATGTAAAGAAAACAACATTCATGTATTTGATGTATGTGGTCAAGTCTAAGGATCCTTCCCTGCCCTCTTCCTTGTGTTTTCTGTAATATTTTACGACAGACTTGTAATTAAGAACAAAGTCTAACTCTCTGCTGAAGAATTCAACAAGCAGAAAATGCACTATTCCTGCAGAGTACAGACAGATGTGTCACCAAGAGCTGAATCTCACAAAGTCAATGTTACTGCTATTGATTTCATTTGTATAGCCGTTAGCACAAATCAAGAACATGATACTTAAAAAATACTCAGCTGCTAGACAAAAACAGTCCTTGTGACCGAGTGGATGCAGTGGCAGACCATCACGCTTAGTGAAATAAGCCAGTCCGAAGAGACAATCAACCTGTTTTTGTCACACCTAAGCAAGTCCAGCCAGAAGTACAGGGGAGGTACAATCAATTTCCCCCATGAAGCAGGGTTACTTTAGGGACATTTAGGTATTTTGAAGTTATGAATAGTGTTTCAAATAGCCTTGCAACTATTTAGTAGGTGCAATTTGTCTTTAATTAGTTCTGGGATTTAAATGCTAGCCTCTGATAATGTCCTGTAATAAATTGAAAAGGGACAGAATATGCTGTGAGTATTCTGTCAATGCTGTGAAGAACCTTTCCCTTCTAACTTCCCAAATAATGAAGTGCCAGCCTGTTAATTTCTAGCCCTTAAAACTTTACAATGTAAGAAAGAGTGCCTTTTATCCTGTAGATCCTTCCCATAATTTAAGTTAATGTCATTTTCATTTAAAAAGTTATCATGTTTGCTTTATATTTAGCTTACAACCGTTTTAGGCATTGTGATACATTTCAACATGGCAGAGTGAATTTTTACAAAGGTAAATGCGTAAATAGATCAATATGTCTAAAAAGTCCACTTCTGCCCATCAAAAGTCCCTTTTGTGATTTTCACCATCACGGATTATTTTTGCCTTTTTCTGAAGGGTCGTCCGATTCATGCCACTTGCTTTATATAACAGGTATGCTTTCATAACTTTCATTCAACTTAGCTTTTCTGAGATTCAGCGATATTGTAGACTGTTTCAATTGTCTGTCCTTTCTCATTACATTCCAGGATAGATTCCCATTGTATGTTGCACCAATAGTTTACCATCCCACTACTGCACGTATTTGCAGTGTTTCCATTGTAACTACTATAAAGGTAGTACTTTCTTTAAATTACTTCTAAGAAGGGATAGAGACTCTGCCATTGGCTGGTTCACTCTCCAAATATCTACAAGGGCTCGGGGCTGAGCTAGGCCAAAGCCAAGAGCTTCACGTGGGTCTCTCACCTGGGTGGCAAGGGAGCAGCTACTAAGGGCATGGCTAGTGCTCTCTCGCATGTTAGCAAGGAGCTGGATCGGAAGTGGAGCAGCCAGGAGTTAAACTGGTAATATGTTAGCAGTGCGGCGGCAACAGCACAATGCCAGCTCTGAGTATGGCACTTTCTAACTTGCCTTTATGCATGCTACTGTGGAGTAGTAAGCACCCAAATCTGCTCACTGTATAGGTTAT
The DNA here is from genome assembly GCF_030435755.1 of Ochotona princeps. Lineage (NCBI taxonomy): Eukaryota > Metazoa > Chordata > Mammalia > Lagomorpha > Ochotonidae > Ochotona > Ochotona princeps. The sequence continues at coordinate 6,890,855 of NC_080858.1, forward strand.
AATAGAAACATTATACTCTATGATTGTAACTCCTAGCGCAGTATCTGGCACAGATACACACTTTTCTCAGCAGCTATATCCCCGGAACTCCCCAACTCAAAGAAACTTGGGTTAACAGTAGGGACTAGAGCGGACGTTGCTTGTGTCCCCTAAGATATTTTCTGCAGTGAAGACAACAGTAGGTTAGTTTCTCAAACTTGCACCAGTTCATCACTCCCTTGATGGCTCGGTATATATATTTTTTGATAGCTACTACTAGGCCAAAAGAGATACTTAATTGTTCCATGTATTATTTAGATGGGTCATAATTTGCCAGCAAGTTGAAAAGATAATCAAAAATGGAAAGAAAAATATTTTTATTTCCTCCTTAACTACACTTCCTCACTCCTGAGGGCTCTGTCCCAGGTTGCGCACTGCCTCTTCAATCTGGGAGAGGCAAGGGACAGTCACACTTTCAGGCCTGTCCACATTAACTTCCTGGTGATACTGTTTGATTTTTGGGGAGTGTCTGAGACAAAGTCCCTGAGACATACTGCCAAACTGGCAGCCAGCTGCTGTGCCTAGTTCTCTGTTGCCCTGTGATACCGAGACGGCCCTGGAGCAGCTTCGCACATCCTACAACACCAGGACCCATGGCACAAAAAGCACAGTGCTGGGCAGTCACCAGTGACTGTGACCAGTGACTCCTTCACCCACTGTTTATGCATGGTGGTATGCCAGGTGTTCAAAAGGCCAACTCCTGAACAATGTGGTAACAGTACTAGCAATAACAATACCCTTAACGTCAAGTGGTCATCCTAGCAAGAGCAAGTCCAGTGTGTGTTGGGCACTATGCTAAGTGCATTAAAGGAGTTTATGCTGAACTACAAACTCTTCAATGGTGACCTAACAGATATGTGTGACATGCACAGTTAAGCATTGGGCTTAGGGGTTAAACGCCTCTTGGGACATTTATATCCCATAATGGCAAGTCCTGGCTCTTCTGCTAGTGCAGAGTGTGGGGGCAAATGAAGGCTCCATTGCTTGAGCCCCTGCCGCCCACATGGGAGAAGCATGGAGATGCTGGCTGCCAGCTCTGACATGGTTGAGCCTTTGCTGTTGTGGCTATTGGGGAGTGAACCAGTACTTCGATGTTTCTGCCTTTGTCTGGTTTACATGCATAGACGCCTAACAGAACAAATTTTCACTTGATCATTAAAAACTATTGGTAGAAGCTTAAAGTGATTCAGTGTAACAATGAATTATTACAAATAAATGTGGTCTTTTAAGTATTTGTAGTATTCAAAAAGGCCTTACAGAAATTTTTTCTAAAAGGAAACTTTCTACACTTAAATGGCTTAAAATACAGGTGGATTTCAGAATGGTAGCAGTAGAGTAGGACAGATCTGTTGGGTCTGGAATCTGCATGCCTGTAATCCTGCAATAGAGAGCCCTTACTATAGGAAGCCCAGGAGCTCAGACAGTCCTGCAGCTGCTTTGCAGCCTGGCAGAAAACAATGCACTTCTTGCTGAAGACGTGGTCCCTCAGCAGCCCTTTAATGGCAATCTTTGTATCACAAAAAGAATGTTGCCAGATGGGTCTCCTGCAGGTTAGAGTGCCTTCCTTCAGGAACCAGCATAGCCTCTCTACTCTGCGATGGCCTTCACAACCTGACTTTCGGATGCTATTTATACCGACTGCTTAACTAGTAAAAAAGAAACGTATGTTTTCAGAGATTGTACAACTCCGGAAAGCAGGTATTGTTAAGTACACATTCAAAACAAAGCAGGATAAGCATTACAGGAAGCACAAGCTGGGAGTCAAGTTAACGCTCTGTACTCTTCAGCACAGTTCTTGAAATGCAAAATCTGTTCATCGCAAGTAATGGGAAATTCAGCACAAAATGAAGGAAGGCACATGCAGCCTCTGGTAAGAGAACATGGACAAGCTCAGAGTAAGTTTCATCTGGTATGCAAACCAAGTGGTGAACATCCAGGTTAGCTCTGTCACTGTTGCTAACTAGTTTCTCCAAGTAAGCACAGGGTTCCTATCAATCTTTTTTTTTAAACTGCTCCATTAGAATTTTTCTGAGTACCTAAATCGTAACACCTGAACCTGAAAGACTTGGCTCACATTACATGAGCATCGTTGAATAATAAAAATAGGAAATAATCATTAGCCTTGGTCAACAGGCGCTTGTAAAACAGATAATGGAATCGGTCTACTCTAAAGTATATGACTGAAAAACAACTTATCACTGTGGCAAGGAGATAAATGTTGAGGGACAGATTTGAAACGGCCTCTCGATGTTTCGGAGCCTGGCACATTTTGGACTTCAGATGTTGCCATTACAAACACCCCACCTGTATCGGAGTACGTCACTCCATTGTGAGCTGGCACTTCGGTCGGTACTCACACAGCTGTTCTCCCAGAGGAAATAGAAGCTGGCTGTTCAAAGCCAACATTCTGCTCAAGCTGAGTATAATTATCTTTGCCTCTCCCAGAATAGTTTCCAAGTATTTCATTGAATTACAAATAGTAAGAGTCATTTTAACTTCACACCTAATAGGCAATGTGTTGAAAACTTAGTTTTTTTTTTTTTAATTATACCATTAAGAGGACTAGTTTTGATGACCCTACCCTTGCTAATATGTTCCATTTTTAAAATCACCAAGAATCTGAAGAGCCAAATTCTGGTGCTGGGAAATCAGTCCATTTTGTAAGGAGTAACATTTCTTTTTAGGGAAACATTGCTTACATTGGTTTGTTCAGTAAACTGTATGTAATTCCTGTAATTTCACACACTTTCCCATAAATATGTACAATTAGGCTTAAGCAAAACCTTTCAGAAATGCTAAGGAGATGGAAATGTTCATTTGATTTGATTTTTGTACAGTGTATATGCACATCAAGTTATCACCTGCCATGACCCAGGGACCCACCTCTGGGAACTGACCCAAAGCGGAGAAACTGGTGTTTGAAAGAGTTGTCGGAAAGCTCCATCCTTCTAGATACTCGTGATGACTGGATAAAGTAAATGTGGTATATATGCATGATGGAATACTACTACCCAGTCTTAAAAGAGTGAAATCCTAGCTTTTGTAATCAAATTATCCCATTGGAGAGCACTGTGTCACTGAAATAAGCCAGTCTCCCAAAGACGAATTTTTTTTTATATGTGCTAACTGATATATACAGTACAAAAAGAGTGATCTGTGAAGTGACATTGACATTTTGAGATCTGATTGCTGATTGTGTATATTCCCCTGAGGAAGAGAGGCCTTTGTACCACTTATGGTTTATTCTTTATGTAGTAGAGGATTAGGGTGTGCTTCTAAAGTACCTTGAATGTGTCTAACTGGAAAAACTTTTTCAAAACACTAATACAGGAGGGAAGGAGGGGTAAGGTGGAAGTTTTCATAAAGTTATGTTTCGGCAGAGTCACTGCCTTAACAGGAAGTCAAAGTGAAAACAAAGGCAGAGGTTGGATTATCTATGCCTGTTTAGAGATGACATGATCCTATTTAAGGATTTTTTTTTTTTTAATAGAAAAGCCGGGAGACCGACAGACGTATGTGCTGGTTCATGCTGCAAGTGGCTGCAACAGACGGAGCTGAGCTGATCGGAAGCCAGGAGTTTCTTGCACGTCTCCCAAGGTGTTGGGCCATCCTCAACTGCTTTCCCAGGTTACAAGCGGGGAAGTGGAGCAACCGGGATTAGAACTGGCACCCATATGGGATCCCCAACGCATGCAAGGTGAGGATTTGGCCACTAGGCTCTACAGGATGCTATTTACAGGGAAATGGACAAACTGCAAGAACAGACGATTTCTGTGACTTTATTTACTTTCTGTATTAGTAGTCTTGTAAATGGAGCACATGTAAAAGGGGAAAAAGTGATCTTATGGGATGAAGAAACCCATGGAAGTACTCAGATTTCACTGGTTTCTGTGGAGTAAAATGTTGAACCATTATGACCAACACTAATGCTCTGATAGGAATCTAGCTTATAAATTGAAATGTTAAAAGAGGTAAATGAACCTAAACTGAACCTAAATTGAAGAAGTTGATGCAGGAAAAAACTCCAGGGTTGATAAACTATCCAGCCTGCGAAGCAAAAAACAGCGGGGGTGGGGGTGGGGGGGAAGCCGCACTATTTCCTTTTGTAAAAGAAGGGTCAGGTGGCAATGCTAAATTTCGTAAAGAAAATTTGACCACTGGTTGTGATGTCTGTGGCTTTTGGGGCAAACATAACCCCCAATTACAGCGGCTGTGGTTATCAGGCATTCGGCAGGACTTCCAACGTCAGAGCCAGCCAGTGTCCACATGCGCCGGAGTCCTCTTACAGGACTTCGCTGCACCAGCAGAATTCCTCCCTGCCCTTTCCTGCTGCTGGCCCTGACGGATGCGCTTGCCTTTCTGTAACAATGACTGAAGGGGAACGCAAAATTAATTCAACCTGAAAATCAATAAGCCAGAGTCATGAATTACCTTTTTAATATCTCAGGGATAAAGAAAAGGACATTTTACAATCAACATTATGACTGTACCTTAATTTATGACCAGGTCCAAACAAAAACGTGTCCTAAATGAGTGCAGGGAAATAAGGGCCACAACCTGTCCCTATTGTGTTGTCTTGGCGGAACACTGAGCTCCGTGGTGCCTGCCCGTCTCAGCAGGGGTAAGCTGTTGGAGCAAGCGGCTCTGGGCTCACACACTGCTTCTATGTTGCCTCGCTCTGGTCTTCCTGGATTTTTTTTCCCCGTGGCTTAGTGGCTAGACCAAGAAGTGAACTGCTGCGAGTTCTGTTTCTGGATTTTTTTCCCCCTGAGTTTAGTTAAGTGATGGCAACTCTTAGAGTATGAACATGGACCTCAGGCTTTTAAGCAGTCAGTCCCTTCATGTTTTATTCCCATTCAAGTGATCTGTTCATTTCCCAGGAGCGTTAAACATTTCTCTGTTGGTGACACGAGTCTGCACTTGAACCCTGGATGTACAGGTACACCATGGCAGCAGCTCCTAAGGCTGCTGAGGTTAGAGCCTGCGTCGGAGCCCTGCCTGGCGCCTTCTGCACAGGTACGGGCCTGAGCAGGTCACAGAATGCATTCCCCACCTGTGACTGTACTAACATCTCATGCAGTGGCAGAAAGGGACATGCGGATGGCTGCACGTGGCGTGGCACTGAGTACTGCAGTGGGAGTGCCTTCGTGGCTGTTATTTGACCAGTTTATTCTTGTCATGCTAGGAAAAATTCATAGTATATTCCGGCAGAAAAAACAAGGTGTTACTGACGCATGACAGGATCCTGCAGGAATCCTGGAAAAACGGAACTAAAAAATTGGTAAGTCCATCTGCCGTTTTTTCATCCAATTCGTTTGGCCTTTTAAAGTACTCTGTCTATTGCTGGTGAGTTCTGGATAATCCCTACTGCATCCCTTGTTTCGATTATGTGTTAAGTGCCTGAAGCATTGGACAATGGAAAAATAAGAGGGTCAGGGTACTGTCACTGGTAACTCAAAGGGAAATATAACTAATTTAGGATAAACTGACTGAAAGCATTGAGGTTTTTTTTTTTTAAAAAGATTTATTTTTGTTGGAAAGGCAGATACACGGAGAGGAGGAGAGACAGAGAGGAAGATCTTCCATCCGATGGTTCACTCCCCAAGCGGCCGCAACGGCTGGAGCTGGGCCGATCGGAATCCAGGAACCAGGAGCTTCCCTAGGTCTCCCACACGGGTGCTGGGCTGCTGGGATTAGAACTAGTACGCATATGGGATCCCAGGCATCCAAGGTGAAGCGTTTAACCACTATGCTATTGTACCGGGCCCACATTGAGTTTTTAAACTCTCCTGTAATAATTCATTTGCTTCTAACTAGTGCATTAAGAGGAATAATGAATGAAATACTACCTTTAGCTCTTGTAGTGTTATACACCCAGTGTGCTGCTGTTTTCCGAATGATTTCAAGCACAGCACTAACTTACTGTTTCTTTCCTTGGGTTATTTAGCAAAAAGAAACACAATCCGATCACCAAGGAGGATGTCAGCTGGAGGTGGGTTCCATCCTCCGATCGCCAGCTTGCTGCCTGTTGCAAATGGTCGCCACAGGACAAGCGGGTCCAGACGGAGGTGCCTTCGCTCCCTGCAAGCCTGACAGCCACATCACAAAAGGGGCCGAAAAACCTAAGGCCTCATTCTGGTAATGATGGCTGTCTCCTGCGCTGTCCTAAGACTGAAGGGAAATGGTCAGGCCACTCACACTTCCCAGGCCCTCCCTTGGGAGTGGCCTTGCCACAGTACAGCCATGCCAGGTCCCTGATCCTGTACACACAGGTGCCAGCGACCCTCGTTCTGGCTGAAGAAACTCGATAGGCATACACACCCAGACGCGTCTTGCTTTTCCAGGTGCGGCCTATCTGGGAACATGTGGATGACAACCAAGCTGTCGCCAGTCGGCTTGGGCTGAGGGTGTGCACCCGCACAGGACCAGGGCATCCAGTCTGAGAGGTATCTCAGATTGTAATGTGTAGACAAACACTCAGAAGCAGAGCCAATGCTATTCCAAATCGATTGCATGTAAACTAACCTTAACGCACTGGACATGGGTGATGCACATGACAATACAAAGTAGTCCTCACAGACGTCTGATGAGGTCAGCGTGATAGCATGAGCACAGTGAGGTTTTCAATAGCGGCAAGTCAATCTCCGACAGGTTAGACGCACCCAGCAACGATCACAGTGAAGAAGATGATCATTCTCTGGAGATTGTGCTCAGACGTTAATGGAGTTAGAGCACCAACTCCAAAGGACCAGGGGGGAAGGTGATGCGCTCTGCAGTGCTGGCACACCTAGGAAAATTATCCTTCAAAAAGGGTAATGAGGTCACGATGCAGAAAAGACTAAAAAAGCCGTGTTTTTCAGTAGTAGAACATCCGCCGCTCAGAGGAAATGGCCAAGAGAGGTGAGTGTGTGGCCTGGTGGTTAAAATTCCTAGGAAGCCACTGCTGGAGCTCCTGGGCCGCTTTGGGCTTCCTGCAGGCTTGCAGAAGTCCGTGAAGCAGTAGAGAGCACTGTATCCATAGAAGATAGGAAGTGGCCTTCCTTCCCAACACAGCTCCCCTGGGCTCACCTCCCCGGGAAGTGACTCCGCACATCCCCGCAGGTCTGAGCGTGTCACCTCCTTGCCCGGCCTTGTTTTGCTGACACTGATTAGCATCTGACATCACATTACATATATATTAGCTTCTTATCAGTCTTCTGCAAAAGAACTTGGATTTTTTTTTTCCTACTGCTGTATTTCCAGAAATACTGTGCCTGGAACATGCCAAGCGAGTAGTTCAATTGTTAATGCATAAGATCAAAGAGTAAACTGAGCGCAGCAAAGGACAATGCAGCTTCTTTGGTCCCCAAAGGAAAGTAAGCTGTTGATGTCACAGGCTGAGACTTACGGGGCTAATGGACACAGAGTTGGCTATTGCAGTAAAATTACCCATGCCGCAGCAAACAGCGTGGGGAGCTGTTTAAAGAGTGAACTGTCTCTAGCAAACCGGGTGATAGTTGCAAGAAAATAAACAGTCAAGCGGTACTTCGGTTACCTTCCTAAATACAATGAGCCTGCAAGAAATAACCTTTGGTGTACATCACCTTGTACGCTGCCTCGCAGGCTTCCGGTAACATTAGCACAGGGGTCTGTCAGCAAAGCTCCCTCGGATTAGGTCCTGGCTGTGCTGCGTGCAGACCAAGAGGTAAGACCACTTGAAGGTGTTGATGCCTCAGCTCAGCAGTCAGAGATGCAAATGTTTGTGAAAAGAAACATTTTATGTAGATGGAATGAGTGTACATTTTGGATTCTGACCTTTGGAAAACCGGAAGACACCAGGTGCACTGTGTGAAATCTGAATTTGTAGTATTTGACAGAGCAGTCCAATACTGGTAGGTGCTGTGATGTGTATGTAACACAAAATAACACAGACAAGCAGCAGCCCATTCCGTGTGAGAGGAACGACAAAAGGAGATGTTTAGTTTGTTACTCACCTCACTTTCTTTCCTTTGTTGCTGCAAAGCTGTCTGAAGCGCCTGCGATGCCTTTTCTTGATCTTTCGCATGCTCTGTCTTCCATAATTCCCTTTCCTCAGCGTGGACTTTTTCCAAACTTTTTCTTTCTTCTTCTATGGCTTTTAAAACTGCTTCCTTCACAGCTTCTTTCTCAAGCTTTAAAAGAAGTAAGGTTTAAAATAAGACACCTGGGAAAGCAGAGTGCACTACCTAACTCTTTGCACAGGACAGTCTTGGTGGAGCTAAATGACAAAGAACTCTGACAGTGTAGGGTTGCAGTCGTGACGTGCTGATTTTATGCGTGGTCAATAAGAGCAGTAAGAAATCTGTTCTTGTGTATACAAATGTTTGGACTTCTATGGTATTTCCAAACCTCCAGCTTCTGCCTCACGTAGATCTGAGCACAGGTGCTACTGAGATGGGGCTTTACAATTGTAAGGTGTAGCTCAGAATTGTGTTGCTTCCACACGTACGTATGTACTGGAAATTCAGATCAGGAAAGCATGTTGGTTCATTTAACATGACAGCAAATATGGAGGTCATTAAAGATTAGCAGTGTGACTATTTTCCTCAAGAGGGAGAAAAGACATAGCTGCTTATCTGTAACTGTTTTCATTATCTGGCTAAATGAAAGACAGTGTTGTAAGCTTCTCCTGTTTTAAAGACCATTTACTCTCAAATAGTCAGGTAGAAAGAAGGGGCATTAGTCCTTAACTTAGGTAACTGGGTATTCTTTTTGATTTCATACAAAGACAACAAAAGGTGGCAGTTAGAATTTCCTTTTTTGCTGTAACTATCAGATACAATATCTGTATTTTGCCCTGCAGTCATTTTCTGCAATGAGACATTAAAAGTACACTGGCAATAACGTAAATGGGTTTTAATTTTGCATTGCAGCAGCTCAGACTGTACTCTAGGCAGAGTACTGCATCGCAGCTACTGTCTAGTCCATCTCCTCTCCCAACCACTCACTGTCTGTCCTCTAGAGAGCTAGGCGATCTGCTTTCCATGTGCAATGCTGAGCAACTGTGGGCTGTGAGAAATATGGCATGTGGATGCACATAGTATTACTATACCCGCCTTGTTACTATACTAGTCCTTATGTAGTAGTTTTAATTTCTTAAGAACAAATTCTTAGCCGTGATGCAATTGGTTTTCCATTGGCACAGTGGTCAGCACTTATTACCTGAGCTTCAGTGTAAGTCCCCAAGTTCATTCTGTAACTAGACACACATGATATTTGTATATGTATATAACTGTAAAAGAAGACAAGACAAGACAAGACAAGACAAGACAAGACAAGACAAGACAAGACAAGACAAGACAAGACAAGACAAGACAAGACAAGACAAGACAAGACAAGACAAGACAAGACAAGACAAGACAAGACAAGACAAGACAAGACAAGACAAGACAAGACAAGACAAGACAAGACAAGACAAGACAAGACAAGACAAGACAAGACAAGACAAGACAAGACAAGACAAGACAAGACAAGACAAGACAAGACAAGACAAGACAAGACAAGACAAGACAAGACAAGACAAGACAAGACAAGACAAGACAAGACAAGACAAGACAAGACAAGACAAGACAAGACAAGACAAGACAAGACAAGACAAGACAAGACAAGACAAGACAAGACAAGACAAGACAAGACAAGACAAGACAAGACAAGACAAGACAAGACAAGACAAGACAAGACAAGACAAGACAAGACAAGACAAGACAAGACAAGACAAGACAAGACAAGACAAGACAAGACAAGACAAGACAAGACAAGACAAGACAAGACAAGACAAGACAAGACAAGACAAGACAAGACAAGACAAGACAAGACAAGACAAGACAAGACAAGACAAGACAAGACAAGACAAGACAAGACAAGACAAGACAAGACAAGACAAGACAAGACAAGACAAGACAAGACAAGACAAGACAAGACAAGACAAGACAAGACAAGACAAGACAAGACAAGACAAGACAAGACAAGACAAGACAAGACAAGACAAGACAAGACAAGACAAGACAAGACAAGACAAGACAAGACAAGACAAGACAAGACAAGACAAGACAAGACAAGACAAGACAAGACAAGACAAGACAAGACAAGACAAGACAAGACAAGACAAGACAAGACAAGACAAGACAAGACAAGACAAGACAAGACAAGACAAGACAAGACAAGACAAGACAAGACAAGACAAGACAAGACAAGACAAGACAAGACAAGACAAGACAAGACAAGACAAGACAAGACAAGACAAGACAAGACAAGACAAGACAAGACAAGACAAGACAAGACAAGACAAGACAAGACAAGACAAGACAAGACAAGACAAGACAAGACAAGACAAGACAAGACAAGACAAGACAAGACAAGACAAGACAAGACAAGACAAGACAAGACAAGACAAGACAAGACAAGACAAGACAAGACAAGACAAGACAAGACAAGACAAGACAAGACAAGACAAGACAAGACAAGACAAGACAAGACAAGACAAGACAAGACAAGACAAGACAAGACAAGACAAGACAAGACAAGACAAGACAAGACAAGACAAGACAAGACAAGACAAGACAAGACAAGACAAGACAAGACAAGACAAGACAAGACAAGACAAGACAAGACAAGACAAGACAAGACAAGACAAGACAAGACAAGACAAGACAAGACAAGACAAGACAAGACAAGACAAGACAAGACAAGACAAGACAAGACAAGACAAGACAAGACAAGACAAGACAAGACAAGACAAGACAAGACAAGACAAGACAAGACAAGACAAGACAAGACAAGACAAGACAAGACAAGACAAGACAAGACAAGACAAGACAAGACAAGACAAGACAAGACAAGACAAGACAAGACAAGACAAGACAAGACAAGACAAGACAAGACAAGACAAGACAAGACAAGACAAGACAAGACAAGACAAGACAAGACAAGACAAGACAAGACAAGACAAGACAAGACAAGACAAGACAAGACAAGACAAGACAAGACAAGACAAGACAAGACAAGACAAGACAAGACAAGACAAGACAAGACAAGACAAGACAAGACAAGACAAGACAAGACAAGACAAGACAAGACAAGACAAGACAAGACAAGACAAGACAAGACAAGACAAGACAAGACAAGACAAGACAAGACAAGACAAGACAAGACAAGACAAGACAAGACAAGACAAGACAAGACAAGACAAGACAAGACAAGACAAGACAAGACAAGACAAGACAAGACAAGACAAGACAAGACAAGACAAGACAAGACAAGACAAGACAAGACAAGACAAGACAAGACAAGACAAGACAAGACAAGACAAGACAAGACAAGACAAGACAAGACAAGACAAGACAAGACAAGACAAGACAAGACAAGACAAGACAAGACAAGACAAGACAAGACAAGACAAGACAAGACAAGACAAGACAAGACAAGACAAGACAAGACAAGACAAGACAAGACAAGACAAGACAAGACAAGACAAGACAAGACAAGACAAGACAAGACAAGACAAGACAAGACAAGACAAGACAAGACAAGACAAGACAAGACAAGACAAGACAAGACAAGACAAGACAAGACAAGACAAGACAAGACAAGACAAGACAAGACAAGACAAGACAAGACAAGACAAGACAAGACAAGACAAGACAAGACAAGACAAGACACTCCCCCTTACCTTTGTTGCAGACACCAATGCCTCCTTATTTTTTTGTCTTTCTTCCTCCAGACATTTTTCCAGTAGTTCCTGTAAGTGACAAGACAGTTGAAAAGAGAAAATATATTATCAGAGGTAACTGAACACGTTGTTCATACATTTCAAACATATTTGAAATGTTACCTTCTGTTCTTGAGATTGCTGAATCAAAGCTTCCTTTATTTTTTCCTTTAGGAGTTCCTTCTCCGTGTCCAGCATTTCCAGGAGCCTCTGATGCTGCAAGGAGAGATCAGCAGGACGATTACGACCCCCAGTCCAGAACTCAGCAGCACAGTGGGTACAGCGCAACTAGTAATGTGGCGATGATGTTCACAGCCTTGCCTGGTGAATGACTACCTGAGCGTCTTCATTTCTGCTGCAGCCCCACTAAAGACATTTCAAGCTCAGTACTTTTTACTCTTACACTTTAGCAGACTCACAACATGGAGCTCAGAGAAGCACACCAGGGCATATTTTAAACAGCTCCTGTGACAGGGTGGAAGGCTCGGGTGTTTTCTTCTACTCCAACATACCAGTGAAAAGGAACTGAGAACAATCTGACAGCCCAGTCTAGCTGCCCGGGGATTGGAGCTCTCTAAGCAACTTACACTTTAGCAGCTTCCAAATCACCACTAAAGACGAGACCAATGTTGTTTCTGTGCTGATGTTACAACACTTTACAGATAGACCTTGCTACCCATAGATTCCTCATTCAGTTATTAACGGAACAACAGCTGTTATCACACGGCGGATGCTGCTCACCTGCAAGCCTCTTCTATGGGTGAAGCCCTCCTACTAGTCCGAATGGTCCAGATTCATGTCTAAGAACTTCCATTTTCAACAATCCTTGGGCAGCCAGTCTGTGATCAGAGTTTACGTCTTAAGATAACACTCCTGCTTTAAGTGTACTTGTTGTCTGCTTTTCCAACGCAATATGAAAAAAAAATCATGACATATGTGTGGTTGTTCTATTAAAAAATTAAAATGAACCGTGGCTACATTCTGAAAAATTATTGCTACCACATTAATTTGGGAAAGGGAGCGGACAAGATTACTGCAGAAGAAGCAAGAAACCATAGCGGAGACTGGAACAGTGCATTCTGAGCCCAGATGCACACAGCCTCATGCCATGGGAAACAGCCCGTCAGCTTTTCAGTGTGCTGTGCACTAATGTGCACAGTGTACCTGCTCAGTGATAAACACGATCACTGCAGGAGGAACTAAAATGCAGAGTTGTCAGACCTGTTAATCACTGAACTCATTTTGCTCCTTATTATTCTGTAGGCCAGTCAGATTAATGGAAGTCACTTGGTGACCAACCACGGGCCAGGTCTCCCCAGTGGCCTAACCAGAACTTTATGCAAGGAGGGTATTTCAACAAAGGTGACTGCATATGCTTAGAAAACAGATCCCTGGCCTTCTACTACCTTTGCAGTTCCAAGCACTTCTAAAAGGCATGACTGGGAGAGGCACCACATCAGGCCCCTGCAGCCAACTCTTCTCACTGCCAGAGCAGTGATCAGAGACTTAAAGAAGGGCAGAAACGCCCCAGACCCTGAACGCTTCATTTCAGCAACCACTGTCCCTGTGCACCCCCACAGGCAGAGCTGCTGCACTCCCCGGGCATTACCTGTCCTGGGCACTACCACGCCCACTTCCAATTCTCAGTCACACGTGTGCACTAGTGTGCCGACATTCTGTCCTGTATTGCTGTCAACCTGAGAGGCCAGCTCCTGAGCAAGGCGTCGTCAAAAAGATGATTTACAAACATGCACAACAGCATTGGGGAACTTCAGCTCTTAGAATTAAACATTCACTTCAAAAGCAAATCTTCCAGTAATTGCAAACTGGCTAGTCCACAACCGTTGTAAGTCCAACGCACACAAATATTTGCCTTTGATTTTCACATTGAGTGCATATCACATTTGCAAACAGAGGAAATAAAATTCTGCTGCAGTGCTTTAGCCTAGAAGAAGTCACTGGTAGAATTTGAGCAAATACTGTTCTAAGCAACAATGTAGATTAGTAACAATTGGCCATTTTTTTTGCATTCTCTTACGACTCAATAGAATGCTGTTAGAGCCTTTTTGTTCAATTTATTAAACAGTTTCCCATTCCTTCTTTACACATTGTGTCTAATTTCTCGAAGAAAAATACATTTTCTGCATGCTGCAGTATAACCTGATACAATTACAGCCTTGGGAAGAATTCCTAGAAGCTGTCGAATCAGGCAGACAGTTAAGCAAGTGTTGTATTCTGTTGCATATCCTCCCACTGTACTCTAGAGGAAAAATGCCCACACATTTACTAACACTAATAGCATGCAGATGAGGGCGGCTAGACCGCAGAGCAGAGTCACCAACTGCCAGAGGAGCTAGGCCACAAAATGGCTGCACACACAAAGCCAGGGGTTCCAGCTCTCTTCCCAGTAACCCTCCGTGTTACCAGCCCCTCTCCATGTCAGCACTCTCCTTTCTGAACTGGGGGTTTAGCCCCGGTCAGCATCATCTTAGCCACCCGGTAGCGTTTCACGGACAGCGGTGCAGAAGAGTGTACTAATTCACCCTGCCTACCTGGATTAATAGCACGTTCCTGAACACATGCTCTTGGGAACTCTGCAGATTTCCATCAGTGATCCTGACAACTCAAAACGTGTTACTGAGTTACAGAGCAGCTATGCAAATGGCCTAGGCTCACAAGATAAATGAACGGTTTAGAGCAGGACCTAGGAGGACTGGACCCCACACGCGAGGACTGCAGCCTGAGTTCTCCGGGGCCGAGAGGTGAACAAGGACTCCCCCAGGTGCTGAGTCTCAGCTCCAGCTCTCTGCACTGCTGCTTTCCTACGTTCATGCCATCCTTCGTGCCTTGGAAGCTGTAGGAGTAACAAGGCGAGTCTTCCTTGCCCCTGCCGCACTCTTAAGATACAGAAACAGGACCACTAAAGGCAACAGAGAAGGGGGGCTGCTTACTCCACAACAAAGGACCTCTGTTTGTCAAAGGACTGTGATGCTTAGGAAGGATGGGTCTTGCCCATCAGAATGCCAAGAAATACACAGAGCGAGACAGATAATTTTATAATAGTTACCAAGGTTTGTTTTTAAAGACATTCCTTTAGGGAAAGAAACCTCCCTGAAAAAAATTGTTAGCGGACTAATATAGAAGCCACAATTATTAAAACTGCTTTCTGAATGTCTGTCAGGCATGACAAAATACTCTTCAGGGCAGTACACATTTTGCGGATATCCCTATCAGAAGGAGTGCATTCTGTTAGAGGAAAACAAACAACAACCCAATTACAGCGCAGTACTCTGCCCTGACGTACAAGCTATAGCTCTCCAGGAAGGTGGCTGCCAACCCCAGACTGTGGTCAAGAGGATTCTACAAAGTCATGTATGCACTGTGGCAGGCACTCCACAATGCTCACTAGACGTCCTGTGGGACAGGTGAGAGTTACAGTAACAGTGACTACTTATGAGATGCGTTACATAGAAAAGTGTTAGCTGCCACTCGAAGAATGGCCTTACCCCTTTTTAAACGAGAGACTAGGAAAATGCTAGCGAGAGGACCACTCCCTGCAGTGGGAAGTGACACCCCACAGCAGTCACATTTCGGGAATATTTAACAGCAGGCCTCACAGTCAGCACTCCGTCCCGGGCCCAGAACACCTGCATCCAGAAAAAAAGAGATCAAAGAACACAGGCAGGCGTGTTGCACAGCTTTTGAAATCCTCATCCAACATCGATACAGATGGGGGCTGCTACCCATTTGTGTGCTCAGTACACACAGTGTTTCATTATCTCCAGCCCTGAGAGATGACAGCCTGATCTGTCAGCACTCCAGCTCTGCATGGAATGTCTAAGTCTTGACACTTGCATGAGGAGAACTCAGAAGGTTCACAGGGAAATAGAACTGAATGCATGGGATTACTTCACTGCAAAAAGTCTAAAATCCATGCACGGTTCTTTATCATATATTCTTTCCACCTGTTCTGGAACAATGCACATAAAACCAATGTTGATTCCATTTTCCCGTGAGCTTCTGGAAGCACCCGTGAACGTAACGCCTACTAGTTCCACTGCACACGCTGACACAGCTGCAAACACAGACCCACCCTGTTCTCATTACATGACCACTGACAACTCGTGGAACCTGACATCCACTGTCGTCACCTGCAAAGTCAGAGTAAACAACCACTTCTCAGGGTCCTTCTAAAGCTTGGCGTACCAGGCCACTCTTAGCATAAGTATACAATAATTTCTAGTTAGAGTTCAAGTTTTCCTCATTAAGTACAAAAAGAAATTGTGCAGCCACTGCACAGAACTTTCACCAGAAAGCACCAAATCTGCAAATAAACAACACATTACACATCTTAACAATTTACAATCGAAAAACTCTACCTCCAGATGCATTTCAAGGATGGACAGCTGCACAAGGGGCCTGTGTGTGCAAACAAATACAGATTGCCTAATTTTGATTTAGGGACAACTTTATAATACTTCCTGAACTGTCAATGACACAGAACTGTACTTACTTAGTGCAGTGAAGCTTTGCTATGTTTCATACATGGTCACAGCACGTGCGTAGTCCTTATGTAATGACCGCTGGGTATGCATGCAGGGATACATTACCTTTTAGTGGACAGAAACGTGTCCTCCGGCAGCAACCGGCAGCAACAGGTCAAACACCACAGACAGTGGGGAGAACATAACTGTAAGACACCTCTCCTGAGCTGCCACCTCTGCCTTCTGTCGCAATGGTCAACCAGAATGACCATATTTAAGCAGCATTAACTTCACATGTACTGTTTACAATCAACACTATTGCAACTCTTTTTCTCCTAATCCCATCAGAAACTCTATCTCCATGGAAGCTTTACTCAATGGTTGTGGCTTCTGTTTCCCCTGCAGAGCCCCTGCTGGAGGTTCCCAGCCCTGTATGGCGTCAGCAGGTGACACCTGGCACTGATGCTTTGGTACTGGGATCTCAGCACAGGTCGGAGGAATGCCTGTTTTGGACAGTGTGTTAGTTGGCACAGCAGCTGGCCACCGACCAAAGGCTGAGTGAGTACAGCCCGACTTGCCCCGGTCACGACCCTCCCCCAAGGCCAGCACACATGCTCCGCGACACCAGGACGCTGCACTGGTGTTAAGTTACACAGTCTGCAGTACTCAGTCACACTGTCACAAAACAGACTAGCCCACGACAGCCCCTGGAAACCCAGATCTACATTCTGTCTTATGAATTAACTCGCTATGACAGGTATTTTATTTATAAGAGATCATTTAACAGTTCCTTCTCTGTGTGCCACAGCTCAAGCAGACTATATACCTGAAAATCATTCCATTTTGTGTTTGATAGTACTCTACTATAGGTCTGTCCTACACTTCGCTCACATCCATCTGTTGGAGTAACTTGGGCTTTCTCCCACTTGTGGCTCTGGTGCGTAAGAACGCAGCTACAGAGGCTCCCGCACAGAATCTGACTCCCTGCTTGCAGTTTTTCTGGGTCCAAGCACTCACAAGCTGCTTATCCAGCCCTTGGCTGCATCCTTGGAAGCCCATCCTTAGGAGACGTTATCACTGCACAGAGTGTTTACCCAAACGTTAGCTGGGACATCTTATGGCTCCCAGGCAGCACGGCGCTCAACACAGTAGACAGCAGCCCCACAGTGACATGTCCTCACGTAACCAAATGGACTGCAACAGAAAAACCACAGGAGACACAGGGAAGCGGGGTACGTGTGTCCAGGGCACTGCCCATGAACGGAGCTTACAGGACGGGCTCTGGCTGACAGACAGTGAGTGGGTGGGCACACCTCACACAACACCTTCACTTAGGCTACGATGCTCACATCAGAAAAAGAATTTCTTTCTTCAATGGCAAATTAGCCTTGGCTACCTGAAATTTTTTCACTTCAGTAACTTTGCATTTTTTTTTTACTAAATATTTGGCTTAGTATAACAATAAAATAGACAGCTACACATTTTTTTCTTTTAATACTTTGTAATATTTCTTACATTTGGAAATATGCTTTTATGTGCTTAGCCTTTTCTGTTAAAAATGACATACAGGACCCAGCACGATAACCTTTCAGCTAAAATCTTTGCCTGCATGTGTCTGGATCCCACATGAGTGATGGTTCCTGTCCCAACTGCTCCACTTCCAAACCAGCTCTCTGCTTGTGGCCTGGGAAAGCAGTCGAGGACAGCCCAGAGCCTTGGGACCCTGCACCAGCATGGGAGACCTGGAAGAGGCTCCTGGCTCCTGGCTTCAGATCAGCGTAGCTCTGGCTGTTGCAGTCATTTGGAGAGTGAATCAGCAGATGGAAGGTCTTTCTCTCTATCTATCCTCCCCTCTAAAAATCTGACTTTGTAATAAACATAAAACAAATCTTTTTAAAAAAATGAACATACAAATAAACACAATAGGCTTACCTACACAGGATCAGGGTCACCATGACCACTGTGCACCTCTGCATCTCACCACTGGAGGGCAGTAACCTGCGCGACCTCCTCACATGTCCCAACAGAGCTGCCTCGACACCTTTCCCAAAAAACCTGCCTGAATCTGCTTTATCTGTACCTCAAAAACATTAGGTAAGAGGAGCACCCTCCAAACAGAGCATCACACCTCACAAAATATAGGAACATATACGCTTGCGCAGATACACAAACCAGGAACACCATTGTTCAATGTCAATACTGAGGACCATACTCTGACTACAACTGCATACAACTACAGTGTAGCAGGAATGCTTACCCTAGCATCACCGCAGACACAGCTAACGTACTGAGCAACAGTGACACGGGGATGATGATGGTAGCAAATGGCTGATTCTACAATGATCTTAGGGCATCAGGAGCCAACGTGTAGCCTACTGTGGGCGCAAACAGGCACGTGGGACACTGCTGTCCTGGGAAGTGCACACGCTGGGCTGCACCTGCTTCCACACGCTGCTTCCTGGGGAACCCGCCTCTTCCCGCAGCTGTCCCGTGTCTGTGCATTCACAGCAGCGATGTACGAGGGCCCAGTGTCCGCACTGTGACAACACTGAATACTCTCCTCCATGTTCCCAGCCTGCTCCGTGGGAGTGCAGCCACCTCTCCCTGTGGTTTCAAATGCTACTTCCACGCTGATCAACCCCATAGTGGCAGGCCCCATAAATAGATCTTTTTAAAAATCAAACATTTTTGGAGCCAATCTGCATAATCCAAACCCAGCTCTGACCCCTTGGCAACTTTTGCCACCTTTCTAAATACTACTAGGTTCCTACCTTATATGTTGCCATGAGGACTAAATTATTAGTAGTCACATTCCAGCTAAGTGCTGTTTCTTATCTGAGCTGCCTCAAACAGCACTTGCCAGCGATAAGCACGCTGTTGCTGTATCACAGTACATTCCTTTATAACAGGCCCAAGCTGATAAACAGCCAGGACTCACACTCCAGTTTGGGCTAAGATGACAACACAACAAAATACCAGCCGTGGAAAGTGTATCCCTTAGTTAATACAGAGGAAAATTGGGGCCAGCATGTTGGCTCAACTGGCTAATCCTCCCCTTCCATTTGGGCTCTGGGTCCTATCCTGGTTGCTCCACTTCCCAATCCAACTCCCTGCTTGTGGCCTGGGAACACAGCTGAGGATGGCGCAATGTCTGGGACCCTGCACCCACACGGGAGGCCCAGAAGAAACTCCTGGCTACTGGCTTTGAATCAACTCAGCCGGGGCCATTCTAGCCATTTGCGGAGTGAACCAGTGGATGGAAGATCTTCCCCTCCATCTGTCAAATCAGCCTTCCAATAAAAATAAATCTTAAAAACAAGTAAACAAAAAGTATAGAGATGAATGCAAGGGAGATCCTGCTTTAATGCCTTAAGTAACCTCATGTCCGTGTCTCCTTGTACCTGAGAAGGCAGGTCGGCTTAAAAAGGCACGGCATGGCAGGCCAAGAGCCCAGCAGCCCTGATGCATTAGTTGCCTCCCCAACACATCTGCTCTCTCCTTTGCTTAGCTGCCCAAGTTTTGCACTGCGATTATTTCTTAGGAATTATTTATTTGTGTTGAAAAAACTTACACAGAAAACGACAGACAAAGAGAAAAATCTTCAATTCGCTACATCACTCCCCAAGTGGCCACAATGGCCAGAGCTGAACTGATCCAAAGCCAGAAGCCAGGAGTCTCCTCTGGTTTTCCCATGTGGATGCAGGATCCCAAGGCTTTGGACCTTCTGTCTCCTCAACAGTGGCCATCAGGGAAGATAAAGTAAGCACAATACTAGCTGCCATCACAGCTCCTGTAGCCACGGAGGTTGACAGAAGTCCACGCTTCCATCCTCGCAGCCCAGTGTCCCTGACCACGGTATTCTGGCCGAGCGGTGACGGGGCGGCTCAGCTTTCCTGTATGCTACAGCCAGGCCTTGTCCTATAAACCCTGGCTGCAAATGTCCAGAGGATGAATGCGGATAGCAACCTGGACAACATGCACTGACAATATCCTCTCTGCCGCCATCTCTTATTTCTTTACTTACCTACTTAAACGGACAGATGGGCAAGGAGGAAGGAGGGAAGGTCAAACAGGGACAAAACGGGAGAAGAGGGAAGAGCGAGCCAGGCGGCTCCTCTCTGCGCCGACTTACTCAACAAACCCTCTAGGAGCCAGGGCTGGAACTCAGGTTGGGTCTGCCACGTGGGGAGCCATCGAACCAAAGCCCCCCTGCGGCCTGCCTGCACGCTCGCCACCAGGAAGCTGTGAGGTAGAGCAGCCCTGGAATCTGAGATAAGGGAGTTCTCCCCAGGGGATATTTTTTTTAAAGACCTACTACATCAAATGTGTGGTTTCTAAGAACTTTTCCTCTTTACAAAAGAATATGATCTTAGCATAAAAAGTCAAGAAGCTGCAGATAAGAAAAAAGGTGACAACGGTAAGCCTGGGTCCCAGGGATATTCACTACTGACAGTTCCCCAAGCAGGACGTGACCACTAGGTCAAAGCCCCAGGCCGGTGGCTTGCTTTCAGTTTCACCAGATGTACAATCTCTCTCAAAATGAAAGGATAGCAAAGTGGTGGTGCCCATATTCCATGCAGGTCCCTCTCAACTGTGTAAGCAAATACACCGTTACGGCAACCAAGCAGTAAGAAGATAGGAGAGTTGCTCTCCATTTAAAACCCACACATACACCATGACTCACTGAATAACGACTCATGCCCAATGTACCAAATGAAAGATGCTATGCCTATTTGTTTTAGATACAACATGATCTTAAAGGTTTTACTATATAGTAATCACAGGCAAAAGTGAAATACAAAACATGTCACTAAAAAAGACCAACTAAATGAAACTGCAAGATAAATGCTTGATTTCTTACAATGTGAATGAATTACACAGTGAACCTTGAGACAGATCCCAAAGTAAAACTGGGAGAAAAAACTTCACAAGTTCTATAGACAGAAAGAAACCATCAGACTACTCTAAGAGCAAGTGTGCCAAGGAAATACAGCAGGATGATACCAAGGCTGGGACAAGGACTGGAAGAAAATCGGTACCAGCCTTGGTCCTCAGCCATGGCAGGAGTTTCAAAAGTTAACCAAGAAACAGGGAGGCAAGTGTATTTAATTCCTTGTATTACTATGGTAATGTCTGCCTGGTACATAGAAGTGTTGAACTGCGAAGACCAAAAACGTGAGAGGCAAAGAAAACATCCATCCAGCATTCAAGACAAAGAGGGGCAGTAAGCTAAGAACCAGGAAGAAATGCCACCATCTAGTCAGCAACACGGAGCCAGCAGCACGGGAGGACTGTGGGTTAGCACCTGCAAAGGGGCCACTGGCAGGCACCAGACAGCAGGAATGTTAGCTTGGGTTGGGAAATGTGGCACTCAAGAGCCCAGCCCCGCGGCGACTCTGAGCAGGCTACTGGGAACCTGTTGAAATGCCAGCCGACAGAGGCAGGTCAAGCGCAGCGGCTGACAGATCTGATTAGAAAGCAGCCTGTTTTAGACGGGGGGATGGGATCGACACTTTTCATTTCCCCAGGCTCCATTTCTGGGTCATCCGATGACACTTTATCAAGCACAGAAATTTACAAATCCAGACCACACTCAGCAATTCACTAAGTTACAACTTGAAAGAAAACAAGCAAATATCTCACATTTTTACCTTACAAATGAGACAGCATCCTAACCTTTTTTTTTTTTTTTTTTCACTTCAAATTTTAACTTGAGACAGGAGACAGAGCATGCTTCTGTCTGCCGGATCAGTGCAGCAGGACCACAAAGAGCAGCGCCAGGCCAGGCCAGCAGCCAGCAGCCATCCTAAGCCACCTGCCCCAGCACGAATCTCAGGGACGCTCAATGACACTCTGCTCGAAGCCTCCTGCAGACGCTCAGTTCCATTCATGCAGGCTTCTCCACTTCCAGGGAGGCTCGTCACAGATGCCCGAGCCTCAGCAAAGCCACACAATCCTCATCAGCGCACGAAACACGCGCACATCCCCATCCCAGCAACACTAGCACTGTATACTGTGTGTGGTTCTTAGTGGCAGCCTGGTCTTTCCAGAAACTGCCCAGAGCTTTCAGAACTATGTATAATGACAATGTGCAGTAAAGGTCTGCAAATGCCCCAGCAAGCAGTGCCTCAAAACTTCTGATATACCGTGCAAAAGTGACTCAAACCTCCGATCTATCATGTGGGCTTTCAGACTAAACTCAACACTAGTCACTTCAACAGCCTGGTGGTAGCTAAAACAAATGACGACCACGCATGACGGTTTGCTTTTGAAACTGACTGCAGGAGCTTCTCCCCACGCCCCGGTCCACCACCTCGGAAACAACTACTCATCCCACTGACCTTCAGTAACACAGGCAGTATGCATCTCACTCGTCTCTGCCGGATCCTGGATCACTTAGGAAAACTGGAGAGTCTTACACACACACACACACACACACGGTGGGCACAACTGTGGAGCTCCCTACGTCCACTGCTGCCCGTCACCAGGATCAATAGTCATGGGCCAGGCCTCCCACGGCTGAGCCGAGACTGGCGCCTGTAAACCCGCTGCTGCTTTAGTTCAAATTCAGATCTATTAAAAGCAACTCCAACACAAGTACCTCTTCAGCTCAACATACAGCATACACACAAAAGGATAAATTCACATCCCAGGGAGGACAGAAAGATGAGGGGCCATGCCACATCACACCCAGGCTTCTTCCCTCGCCTCCTGCGGTGGGTGAAGCCCGTGGGTGAGGCGGAGCCACCTGCTGCCTTGTTCTCCCTGGCACCCGGGTGTGCTGTGGTCACAGTCCGCTCACTGCTCTGCTTGGTAAGACGAGGCTCCAGAGCACGTGACAAGGCAATCAGGAAATCTGTAGAGAAATCTAAGAAGTGAACTTTCCTATGTTTTCCTTATCTAAAATAATTTAGTGATTGTACCTGTAGAATCATGATGGGATTTTAGTCAACACATTTTTTTTTTTTTAGAAAATTGAAAAAATAAAAGCAGATTGCAGAGTCCTGCCCATCTCCCCCAGCAGATATCTAAGGCAAGGGTGTCACACACCATCTGGAAACCGAGCTGAAAGTGAAGGCGCTCACAAACAGTTAGGTTTTTCCTGCTCTTTGGAAGAAATTCTTTCAAGTGAAAATGTTTGATAGAGATTCAAATATAAATATAAAGATTCTGTGGTTTTTATTCGATTCCGGTAAAGAACAACAAAGAAAAAAAAAAGACCTCTTCTTTCCTGTAATGTAGGTCACAGGAGATGTTATAAACAGATTTAATCACCATCACATATAGAAGTTTTTTCCTCCATAATTTGTAATTTAAAGATGTATGTATCTGAAAAGCACACACACACACAAACACACACACACACAGAGAAGGCAAGGAGAGCAAGATGGACAGCAACAGTGACATCCTCCCTCCACTGGCTCACTTGCACAAAATGGTCCCAGCAGCCAGGAGCCAGAAGCCAGGAATGCTGCCTGGGGCTCCTCCTCGTGAGGCAGGAACCCAAGGAACTGAGTGACTATCTGCATGTTAACAGTGGTCTTGCTATGGACGACTCAAGGACCGGCTCGCTGGGCCGCACTACAGCACGCGCTCTAGCATCATCAGTGTGGTGGTCTGTATTGAGGGATACAATTACCCCGGTTTCACATGGCCAGAAACGTCCCATGACTGCATGTATATGTGAGAAAATGTATTTGAGTAGTATGTTTTGAGAAATACACATACACTAAGCATCTTCTTTGGCCTTCCAGAAGACTTAAGATCAAATGCCCTGCTAGAACAGTTGCTAGAACACCTGCCGCTATGTACACAGTCCACCAAAGACAAAACATTCAAGCAATGTAATGAACTCAATACAAAACAAGTCACATTTCACTCCCCGAAGGCCAATAAATTCAACCTTGGGAAAGAAAATGTTCAAGAGAAATGATGTGATTAAGTCTTAGGATGTTGCCGCCAAGTCTGTGCTATCAGTAACCCGCCTGTGAATGAAGCTCTCTTTGGAGCTGCACTAGCAGCCTGACTTCAACCAGGCAGCCTACTCCGAGGGAGCAGGCCTCACTACGGTTATTGGCCCTGCTTACACAAGCCTTTGACTTCAAGGAGTGGCTGAACGAATGAATCACAAGTTGAGAGATGCGTTAGTACGAAAAGGCAGGAGTCGTTCACATTGGGACAAAGCTCTCTATATTCAGCTAGTGACCAACTCAGTCACTCCCAAACTGGTCACAGTCCTGAATGTAAGTGGAAGAGGTTTTGTGTTTCAACCGTTTCCCAGAGAAACAGCTGTTGGAAATGCTGCTACCATCGAGCGGCCTCTTAGTGCGCAACGATATCAATAGCACAGACGGAGTGACCAGTCACTGAAAGCTTGGAAACCCACAATCAAGAAAGCAGCAACGACCACGTCAGCCCTGGGGACCACGCCTTGAACGCTCCTTCCCCCTCAGGGTTTTCCAAGCTCTGTCCTCACCGGGTGGAGGGCCAAAGGACTGAACTCCGGCTCTGGGGCTCCTTAACACACCAGGACTGCCCCCACCGAAAGCAGGGCCCTCTGAAGGGCAGTTAACACTGTTGGCTTGGGGATTCAGTTGCAGTAGCCTTTCCGAAGCCAACGCAGACAGTGAACGCAGGGCAACGGGGCAGTAATGAAACAGATGGACGCCCACCTACAAGCATGATTGATGCAGTACATTTTCCAGGGAGAAAAAAAATACTGATGCTTTGCTCAAGTGTTTCTGCTCTGCGATTCCTCCTCATAGCAATCTATACACAGTTATTCCTTCCAAATGCCAGGCGTATTTCACAGCCCTAGACCCATTAGAATCAGACATTTTACAAAACCAACTGGCCACAGTGAGGACCTGTCAGACATGAAATCACTTTTCAGGGAATAAACTCTTACTATTTGTATTGTGCGTCTGTGAACAAAACACTCCGTTTTGCCTCATTATTTTATTGACACTAAGAAGGAATAACATAGAAAGGACTGACAACGTGGCAGAGTGGGTGAAGTGCTCCGGCATCCTAAATGAGCACTGGTTTGTGCCTCGGCCAGAGAGAAGCAGAGGAAATGGCCTGAGTCCTTGCGTCCCTGCCAGCCATGCTGGAGACCCAGAGGAAGCCCTGGTCTCCTGGCCTCTGCCTGCTCCAGCACTGGCCACGGCAGACGTCTGCGGGACACGCCAGAGGGTGGGAGACCCTTTGCCCCCACACACTGTCTACACAGAAGTTAATCTGCCTTCCAAGATAAATCAATAAATCTTTATAAACAGGAAAAAAATAAAATTGTAAACACAACTGATAAAGGGTTCATAAGCTGAATAAAGTAAGACAAAAGTGAAAATAATTTTTTAAATTGTCAGCTTTAACTGAGTACAAAAATGCACTAAAAGAACTACACATAATACTTGAAAAATACATAACCAAAGATATATTTGTAAAATTAGAGAATGCTTACTTTTATTAAAATTTTTAGTTCTCTTAGAAATGAAAACAATAGGGCCCAGCACGTTAGCCTAGCAGCTAAAGTCCTCGTCTTGTACACGCTGGTTCTAATTCTGACAGCCACGCTTCTCATCCAGCTCCCTGCTTGTGGCCTGGGAAAGCAGCTGAGGACGATGGCCCAAAGCCTTGGGACCCTGCACCTGCACGGGAGACCCAGAAGAGCTCCTGCCTCCTGGCTTCAGATCGGCACAACTGGCTTCTGCCGTCACTTGGGGCGTGAACTCTCAGATGGAAGATCTTCCTCTCCATCGCTCCTCCGCTCTGTATATCTCGCTTTCCAATATAAATTTAAAAAATCTTTTTTACAAAATGAAAGCAGCAGAGGATGGCCCACATGCTGGAGCGCCAGCCCCCACTTGGGAAGATGTGCCAGAACTTCCTGCTTCAGCCTTGCCCAGCCCTGGATAGAGCGACCATTTAGAGAGTGAATCTGCTTTTCAAAGAAATAAAAGATTTTTAAAAATCTTACATCATGAAAATACACTGATCAACTTATTATACATGTATGATGAAAAATTCTTACATAGCTTAACTCAGTTAAAAAAAATAGCTTGTACTATTATTTCTCTGGTACCCCTTCCTTTCTCTGCAAGCCCAACACGCATCTTTGAAGTCCCACAAAAAACCAAAAACAACAACAACAACAACAACAAAAAACCAACCACAGCTGTTTTGCAACATCTTCCTTCCCTGGCAAGCAGGTCCTTCCTGACTGCTGTCCAGGCCTCACTGCCAGGGCGCTGTTTCCAGAAGCAGCATGCTGCTCCTAATCCTCCAATCACTTCATAGCAACTTCCTGATAAAGACATTAGCTTCAGAAAGACACCAAGGCCTTCCTATTTGATGTCTCCAACATCTGAAGCTTAAGAATTCAGTGGGTGACAACACCACACAACAGTTACCAGTGTCCAAGAGATTATCTGGTAGATAACGGAATGATTGCTTCAAAGACAACATACAGAAAAAAAAAAAAAAAAAAAAAGATAAAACCGGACTCTGATAAAAAAAAAAAAGTGCCTGGACTTTCAGAATCATGAGAAGAGGGAGAGAGAGAGAGAAAAAAAAAAAAAAAAAAAGCATTGGTCGCTTACAAAGTGTACACAAACATGATTGGGAAACTAATTAAATAACTGCCCTAAGTGCTACCTAGGGCTTTAACAAGGTTTCAGCGAACCACACCAATCATCTGGTTTGCAAGACTTCCTACTGGACATCAACGCCAACCACTCATTAGACCCCAAACTACCTTGGGAAATAGCTGTGGCTAAGATTTACACAGACCAGTCACGGGCTAAACTGCTGCTTCAGGGGGAAGTATATCACTGGCACACAGAACATGACAGTGTGAAAGGTTGATCAGAAGACGCATGTCAGAGGCTCTGCCCCACTAGGTGGGATGGAACTCGGATCTGGAACATTCTGACGTTGCTATCATGCTCAGAAGGCCCAGTTGTTCCCTTACTGAAACCTTTCCATCCCTGTCACCATGCAGACCTGGCACGCGGTCTCCTGGGGAAGGTGACTTACTCTATTTCATATAGGACACTGTTGTGGTCCTGGGCAGCTGGTTCAGAGTCATGAGTTTGAACTCTCCCACCTCCGTGGTTCCTTCTGCCCACGTGAGCTCCTCACCTGTCAAACCCTAGCACCTGAAAGGGGGCGGCAGTGTGCTGCTGCACAACCAGTCCCCGCACAAGCCCCCCAATAGGCCTTGACAGGGAGGGGCTCTCTCTCTTGCTGCTGGGCTTCCATCACTCTGGCACTCTGACTCTTGGCCTCCTCAGTACCCGCCTGCTCTCTGGCTCCTCATGGCCAGACTGAGGACAGGCAGCCCTCGAACATGGCCCCTGCGTGTCTGTATTCCTCACCCTCTCTTCCTGCTTGGGTGAGTCAGTGAACACGCTCATGCTAAGATCCTTGGTATTTCCACTGTGTGCCCTTTCAATAGGTCAGAGAGGGACGAGACCTGGCAGTGATGGAATGTGGGCAGAGAAGCCAGGAAAGGTGAATGTGTGATGCTTTGTGTATGTGTCCAGATTGTTGGCTGCATGTCTCCTGGGATCATTTATATATTGCTGGGGAAGCTGGGACGCAGGTCTTCAGTTTAACAGACGAGGTTCATGGTAATGACCATTTCGATTCAGACTGGATTGCTGCACGAACTTGGCATTTGCTAATTTCTAGTGGGCCCTGCCATCACCAAGCTTAGTTAATAAGACTATTTAATGCATCCTAGATTTCTCTGGCATGATCTTTGTTACACCCCGTAATGAAATGATCACATCAAACACATTTGTCATGCCTCCTTGATAGACTGTACAATCCAGAGAAACATCATAGGAAATAAACTGCCATGACTCTCCGGCACACACAAGAAACACATGCATTCTTTAGGCAGAAAAAGCCCCATCAATCAGAAGCCCAACGCTCTACAGTCACATACAATACCTGCATGAAGCTGCCCTGCACTCCTCCGCCCCCAGGGAGGCCGTGCCGCAAACACAAAGCGCAGTCCGTGTAGACATATGAACATAAGTGCTGGGCACTAGTACAATAGAGAGTGCCATCAGTGTTAGGAGGGTTCAGCATGGCCTTGAGGACTTAGCACTAACAACCAGCAGGCTCCCAGCTGCATCCTGCAGAAGCCTAGGTCCCCTGATGGAAGCTGAACTGCAGCCACTACGTGCCTTTGTTACTCTCATGTGCGTGGTTGCACTTCTGACCTGGGAACGGCGTAGATGCCATCAGAAGCTCTCCTCACCCGAAGGCTAGAAATCAGCTGGATTCCCGGTCTTCTGGACTCCCTCAGTGCTCACAGGAGGGACCCACAGTGAGGACACTGGGGGACTGACCGCTGGCAACTGGTAAACCACACGGGCCTCAAGCAAGAGTATGAAAAACTTGCACCGCCTGTCTGTTCACCTCACTTCCTGCCACACAACATATGCTGGTCTTCAAACTGCAAGGCTCAAGGACTATAATGTCTGCAGGGACGACGCAGGCATGAGGATCTGCCTCTGATGTGGCAAACGTGGCTGAATGAAAATGAAAATAACAACGATGGATATATTGAAGAGTTTGATGGGAAAAAGAAGGGGGACATGAAAGAACACATGGACTAGACCCAGACAGGGAAAGAAAAATGTCAACAGAATATGCTAGACATACAAACAAAACAGAAGCTTTTGCAGGGCTCATCGGCAGTCAAGGTGATTAAGAAAAGCATGAGAGCCTTTAGACAGGTGACTAACAAGCTTCCAAGAGTCGGTGTCAAAACAAAACAAAAACGGCCTTTCACAAGCAGTGAGAGTTTCCTGAAGGATGCAATAAGATTGTCACTGTACCAGCAATGGAGATGAAGAGTGAAACTTAACAAATGCTTGAAGCAGCTACCAGCTCAGTTTTCTTTAACCTTAAATGACAAACATGAACCACAGGCCAAAGACCAACGAATTCAAATGAAGGAGAAAAGCCTTCTTCACAGTACAGAAACCAAAGAGAAAGACAAAAGTAACACACCACACACACACACACACACACACACACACACACACACACACTATTCAAAACACCATCTGTTTAACAGAAGATCAGAATGACAGCCCACTTTGCAGGAACAGTGTACTAAAACCAAGAAGGGAGTGAGTTACTTTGTGATGAAAGATGAAGCCACCAAGGAGCAGGAGTAGAGGTTCGCTGCACCGCATGGTGAGACACACCACACTGCGACGAGGTGACACTTACGCAAGAATCCACAGACTCATGGAGCAGGCGGGAAAGCTATCTGCGCGCAGCAGCTCTGACCACGGAGACCAGGCGCCGTCCACCTCCACGGGATGGAGTGCACTTAGCATCTGCCCCACACTCTGAATGCCCACTGCCACATGGCCCAAGAGCCGGGTCAGCTTCAGCAGGCCCACGGCAGCTGTGTGGAAGCAGCCTTCTGAGCAAGCACCCAGGTAACACTGACCAGTTTATGTATTTTAAAAATGTATGGAACTACTACAACTGATGGTTTTTGTTTGAATTTATAAAAATTGAAGCTTTACTACTTTCATGTTAGTTTTAAACATGCATTTATTCATTTTCTTTAAAGGGCAGAGTTAGGTAGCGAAGAGCTCTTTAACTCGTCATTTCCCCATGGCTTCAGTGGTTGGGAGCTAGTCAGTGTGAAGCCAGAGCCAGCTCGGTCCCAGGCTCCCCTGCATGAGAGGGGATGCAAGAACTTAAGCCATCCTCCTCCGCGTTCCTATGCACATCACCAGGGAGCTGGATGTGGAACAGGTGGTACTCAGAGCATTGCTCAAGTGGGATGTCAGCACTGCAGGATGTGGCTTAACCTGCTGTGCCACATTGCCATGCCCTGAACTGAACTCTTCTGATAGGACAGTTCTTTTGGATTTATGCAGTAAATACCACAGTCCAAACTTTTCCAACTCTACTTAAATTAGTCAACACATCTGTTACTTCATGCGGAGCATTTGGCATGCATACACTCAGAGAACGCTAGGTGTGACTACAGGCCCTCAAGCAACTTTCAGGCCCTGTGCTAAACACCGCCACCCCCAGCACCGGGGCAATGCACACGGCACAAAGAAGCGGTGGAAAAGAATCACGAGTGAGTGTGTACATATCCTCACGTCAGCTGCAGAACGAGGCAAATAAAGATGAACCTGAAAGTTCTGTGTGCTGGAGTTCTTCTGAAAATCAGCTAAGTGCAATACAGGAAAGCGGGTGGGAAAGAGAAGCAGTGATATTTAAGTAACTGGCTCACTGGCATCTGGGCTCAATAACATCTCTGTTTCTACTCTCTCGATCTGCCTCTCCCGCTCGTCCCACTTCGTGTGTGTGTGTGTGTCTGTAACTCTACTTTTCACATAACTCTTTTCAAAAAATGCAGCTTTGACTTACTCAAAGATGTCTTGAATACACTGTTGAAAATATGAAGCATAAAAGAAAAAAAAAATACAAACAAATGATCTACATTAGATTTTGTTTAAAGATGTCATTGACAAAGTGATATGGAAGCCAAAACCTGATAAAATATTCATAGTGCATGTGTCTGGAAAAGGACCTGTATCCAGAATTGATGAAAACGCACTTGTAACTAAGTGAAGACAGACAATCAAAAAGAGAGCAAATGATTCAAACATACAAACACTTTACAACAATTTTATCTGTAAGATAAAATACTACGAAGCAATCAAATGCGCAGCCTGCATTTCTCAGTTGGAGGTACATGCACTCTGCAGATACCATACCAAACATCGATGGGTTTGCGCAATAAAACAGAGAACAGAACTGGGGGCAGGGGCAACTAATTATCCTGAAATTTATTTTGAGCTTATTCTGTAGCACTTAATGGAAGATATTAGAAGACATTAAGTAACAAACGCAGAACTAAAGGACATTAAGTTGACTGAAGAAAAGCCATCCACTGAAGGACAAATACATCATATTCTCCTTGTATGCAGGAGCTAAAATTTATTTTAAAAATCCCAAAGTGACAAAGGATTTTCTGTATATGTCAGTTTTTCTACAAATAGAATTCTTTGTCAAAATTTGTTTTAGACCTTCATCAGATTGAAAGAAATAGGAACTACTATAGTTTTCATGCTGTTCTTATTTCCGTGATTGCGATAAGTGAAGCTGAACACCTAGTATGATTACTGCTTACAGACCTGGCCTATTTTCCACCGGGCTTTTTGCTTTGTATTTGTTCAACTCTTTATTTAGAGCCAAAAAGCATTTGAATATAATATAAATTTCAAATGTCATCTCAAAAAGTTAGTAAAATATTATGTATAAGATTTGTGCCATTGCAATGGATTTTTTTTATAATAAAGAGTGTAATTCAGATATTGTTTCTTAAAAATGTTAAGGGCAATAAAAATAGTTAATCATCTATGTTTTCACAGCTTTTCATCTCTAACAAAAATACTTAGGTTATAAACAGCAGTTTACACATACCCTTGAAAGAGTTAGATATCACAATCACTAATGGGAATCAACTTGGTTAACAGTGATAAATGCTGCAATCAACAGATTTACAGCTATCTGTACATACCTCCTAATAAATATATGTACTCCAAAATCCTTCTTTCACAAAGGCTAACCCCCACCCATTACTTCCTCCTTCACAGGATCCCAGTGATTCCATTTCCTCGGATGCTACACTATCCAGCACACTTCCTCAAGACCTCCCTGACCTCTGCCTGCTGTCCACAAAGCAAGCTAAACTGCACACTTTTCCCTCATTATTCCTTCACCCCCAGGGCTCTCACGGGTACTCTTCTCACCTACGCTTCTCCAACTCCTTCCATTTCTTCATCTCTCATTGACTTCTCACTCAGTAATTCACTCTGTGCCTTAATCACTCCACCGCAGCTGCTCTGAAGTACACACTGCCCGAGCCACATGCAGTCATGTAGGAGTCAGTTTATTCTGCATCCTCCAAAATGGAGTTTATTAAGATGTTCATAAAAATTTAGTAGTTTCTTTCCATTTTTATTACTATTCGTTTCTGTTGAAATAACAACCAGAAACAGACAGGAAGACAAAAGGTTCTTTAAATGTTCGATGTCCACCATGTCCCATGTCTTACAGTCCCATGCCACAATGAGTTACCAATACCATGGATCTGGGAACCATTTTGGGAAAAAAAAAATTGTTCTAGTACATAAAGTTCCTGTCTGTTGATCCAGAGTTTATACTCATGCGTATACTAGCTATCAATCACCATCCACCATCTTCCGTGTTTCCACTGTCTTGTGTGCCCGGAGTCTCAGAAGCGGTGCTGTATTTGTGTTCCCAATGCTTCCTACTTTGAATCAGCAACATTCTCATGCGTGTCAATCAGACAGCTGTGTACACGATTCCCACGCCTCTACCTCATTAACTCCATTTTCTACTTTAAGAACAATAACTCTACATGCAAATCTTAAACAAATATCACCATTCCAGTTGGTATCTCTTATTAGCTCCAATTTCAAGTTGGTCAATGTTCTTTCGAACAAATAGCAGGAGTCTAGAGGCACAAGTCCTCACCTTGAACGCACCGGGATCCCATACGGGTGCAGCTTCTAATCCTAGCAGCCCTGTTTCCCATCCAGTTCCCTCCCTGTGGCCTGGGAAAGCATAGAGGATGACCCAAAAAGCCTTGGGACCCTGCACCTCCATGGGAGACCCATCAGAGACTCTAGGCTCCTAGCTTCAGATCAGATCAGCTCGGGCTGTTGTTGTCACTTGGAGAGTGAATCAATGGATGGAAGATCTTCCTCTCTGTTTCTCTCCCCCTCTGTGTATCTGACTTTTCAATAAAAATAAAATAAAATCTTAAAAAAAACCACAGTCTTTCTTCTAAGAAAGCACAACATTTGCGTCCAGGGCCTGGCTGATACCAGCTACACAAATGCTCTTGGTCAAGAGTATCAGGCATAGCGGACATCACTGAAGGCTCACAACCCTATAAGGGAGGAATAAAATGTGTATGTGGCTTATAGATGAGAATAATCAGGTACAGAGAGCTTCACAGCCTCACCCAAATCAACAGTTATATTACAAGGCCAGGGATAAATTCAGACGCTCTCACTCCAGAACACACAGGTCTGTTACTTCCCCTTTTAGTTCTGTTTTTAGAGACAGTAAGGCAGGGAAAGGAAAGGCTGACTAGAAAGATTCCAAAGGAACACTATAGCAGTTATAGTCTTACAAAAGTTCCTTTGTTGTTGTTAACTCAGAGTCTCAAAATACATTGAACAAATATGCTTTGGTCATGGCCTACATGTTTTATGACTTCACATGTGAAGATATATCTGCTGAGACTTTAGTTTTCAAGTGATTTTTAAACAGATTTATTTTTAATACAAAGTCAGATATACAGAGAGGAGGAGAGACAGAGAGGAAGATCTTCCATCTGATGATTCACTTCTAAAGCGGCCACAACGGCCAGAGCTGCGCGGATCTGAAGCAAGGAGCCAGGAGCTTTTTCAGGGCTTCCCACATGGGTGCAGGGTCCCAAAGCTTTGGACCATGCTCCACTGTTTCCCCAGGCCACAAACAGGGAGCTGGATGGAAAGCGGGGCTGCCAGGATTAGAACTGACGCCTATATGGGATCCCAGCATGTGCAAGTCGAGAACTTTAGCCGCTAGGCTACCATGCCAGACCCTCCACAATTCTTTTTGAACAGCACTGCATTAAATGCAGACGTAACTACTGGGATCTTACAAATCCTGCAGTAGTCTTGAGAGATCTTCATCAACTATTCAGAATCAACAGGAGCCACTCTTTCTCTAAAGAACTTTTTTCTTTAGCAGTGTTAGGTAGCTGTCAGTTAAAAATTCTTTCAATTATCACCTGTCTTAAATTGTATTCCTAGGTATTTTATTTTTTAAATACTATTGTCAGTGGGATTGTTTTCTTGATTTCTAAGTATCCATTATTGCTGGTGTGTATGTCTTCTCGTGTGAGCATTGTGAATTCATCTTTCAACCTATACATACTCTGCCTTTCCACAGGCATTATGCAAAAAAATAAAATATCAGCACTGAATTCACAGGAGATAACTTAAACATGCATCAAATTTCAAGACAAAGAAAAGTTTAAAAATGTACCCACTTGTATGGACATTCACCTCTCTACCCCAGCTTGGGTAAGATAAAAATGAGAAGCTGTCCAGCAGCTAACATCAACCACACTTGGCCTTACGTGCAGAACCGAACCATGGAATGTGAGTCACACACGCCATTAGAAACTCGGGGATTAAAGTGTCTCCAAGCAGAGACCCCACAAAGCCAGAAAATGCCTGGGACACACTTCATTTGGACCAAATGGCCTGAGGAAAAGAGACCAGACATCTTTACTCACCCGGGTTTCATACAAGGAAGTCATCCGCGAACAAAAATACACATAGGCAGACAAGCGCCAGGTGGAAAACATGAACATGTGAATTAGCAAGCAGTTCTCTCAAACAGTTCTGAGCACGGACCGTGAGAGCACAGCCAAGACGACGGCAGGACCGCACGGCCGAGCTCACGGCACACGCTGCCTCGAGCGACCTGGGCCCTCAATTCTCAACACACGGGAGGCAGGCTAAAGACTCAATCTCCACCCATCGGATTACCTGCAGCCAATGTCGACAGCCTGATCAGAGCATCAACAACTCCAGAGTAGGGATTCAGTCCCAAAGCTCCTACAAGAGCACCGAGGTAGACAGAAGGGCAACCCCTTCCGCCACACATACTTCCACCTCGTCCGTGACGTGTCACAGCGGCTGTGAGCCTCCCATTTCCACTCTGCCTGTGGCTGTGTGGTCCCCTCCCTCACCAGCGCACACCGGGAGAAAGACAACTTAAAAACATCGAGTCACAAGACATAGCAAAATTTAACAAGCTACCTACTTGGATGCACAACCACCTCTCATCTCACCTTTCGTAAGATACAAGTGGGAAAGCTTCCAGCAGCAAAGACTAACCATATTCAGCCACACTACATCACCCATGTCCTCCCCGCTGAATGAGATCCAAGACTATGGAGTGTGAGGCCATGGCTGGATAAACATTCCCAATTTTCTCCCATGGGGAAGGGTCCCGATTTTCTCCCATGGGGAAGTCTATTTTGGTGCAAAAAAAAAATAAATAAATTTGAAAACTCATGCACAGTGTTTTTGTAAGAGACATTTCCATAGATGTTTTTGGAGACCCCCCTGTATACGTGGCATGAATTAAACAGAAACCTCAAGGGCTTAAGTCAGAGACCTGGAACATAACCCAGGCCACACAGGCCAACAGAGCCTCATACTGATTCACTGTTCTGTGACTTAAAGTTCCTGTATGATTTTTTGTGTCCATTCACAAAGGCATATTGTTCAAGCATCTTCCAGCTTGGAATCTGAGAAGCCTAAATAGAGTGTGTTACCTCAGATTCATGAAATCACAGATATATTTCCTCTAACAAGACAAAGATAAGTAGTAGAATGAAAAAAATTAACAGAACTAACATCAATCACGTGGAGCAAGGTAGACTATTTAAAATCTCCATTTAAAGTTTTCCTAATTTTGCTCCCTAATTCACAGTAAATTTCTTCCTGTTCAATAAAAGACATCATGTGAACAACACTGATTTAACTTCCAGGGTTTCTATCATTTAGAAGTATTACAAGGAAAATCTTCCATGCACCACTTACACAAAGTAGACAGGACCATAAATCCTCTTGAAATAATTACTTCATGTAAAATAGTGAAATAGGTAAGCCATTTGAGAATTATATCAACAAAAGAAAAGCAAAATTCAAAAACCAATGCCTATATGATAACTGTAACAAATGCTTTAAAAACTCATAGGTTACTTAGAAATCTTAGGGCATGAGCAACACTCCCATGCCATAAAGCATCCATACTTACCTCGTTCCTGCTATTATCTCATGAACGTCATTAAAAGCCAGAAATTACGAGTAATCATTAAGCTGAGGGCAATCCAGTTATATGCATTTCAAGTGTTCAGTTCTATTTTGAGTCTATCATAAAATTCTCAAACTTTCGGTTTACATAAGCACATTTTTCCCCCTCCAAAATACACCAAGAAAAGTAAATGGCACGAAACTGAACAAACAGTTACGAAGCTCTCAGGGGAGGGAGCCAGAAGCAGAGCCTACATGTGTAACGGACGCGGCCCCTGGATTACCTGGGCATTCAGCAGCTCCTCGCACCTCTGGGCTTGCTTCTCAATGGCGGAAATGTACTGTCTCTCAATAGCTTCGACTTGCTGCTTAACTGAAGACTGCAGGAGCGCCTGGAAGACAAGCAAACAAGGCACTTGGGCAACAAGCAAAACACAAGGGCCGCGTCCCAACACAGTGCCTGGACAGAGGGGCCTATCTGACATGCAACTCGCTCCTTGGCGCACAGCGAAGCACCTGGGCCTCCAGCACGAGGTGCCACAGCCACCGGCAGGCTTTCCCACTGCCAGGGTGACAGGGTTTCGGGCTCAGGAGTTCATGCCACACACCTTTTCCTTGGAAAAGGCCAAGTCACCGAAGATGAGCAAGCGAGTGAGTTGCTCTGTTAAATCTAAGCTCAGCTCAGTGGGGACCACACAGGACGAGGAAAACAGGAAAGCTGCTGCAGGAGAAGAGAGAAAAAAAAAAAAAGAGAGAGAGAAAAAAGCCAGACATACTTCACTGGCTGACAAAACTCCACATCCTCTCGGCACACTGTAAGATCCCAGGGGCCAAGTATGATCTTCAAGACCACAAGTCAAGTCGAAGCAGATGGAAACTCGCAGCCACTTCAAACGCACGAGCCCAGTCCCCCCGCCCCCCCAGGATGGCCACACTCTCAGGTGAAAAGGTACAAGGCACAGTGTGCAAGCCAGGATCTCAAGGTCATGGTCACAGAAAGTGATTAAGCTTGGGACAGTGGACAGACTTGTGCGGGTAGCACAACTGCTGGAAGCTAAGCGAGCTAAAGATGTGGGCACTAGTGCCACAGCTGCCAGCACAATGCTTGAAGATGTTCCACCCGCCAACGTCCTGGTCAGAAAGGCCCAGAATACTGTCAGCTTTTTAAAGTTTCATTTATGTTGTGCTAACATGGTACCACTAGGAACTTAATGCCATTTACAAATATTAAATTATTCTAAGATATACAATCAACCACATACATAGCAATTCCTCCACAAATATTCTATTTTTAAAGTTCTATCTGGGTAATTAACTGTTCGTCATCAAAATGGTAAGTTGAAATGGACACATATCTTATAGAAAACAGACTATTGGCACATTTACCGAGCAAGGAGAATGGAGCCAAATCTCTTAACCTCTATTTTGAAATGGAAACAACATGCTTTAAGATGTTAAATAAATAGGCATGCATTTTTAAAAACTGACATGAAAATACTCTTAAGAACCTCTGGATATGCCTCCTATTTCCATGTAATTAGCTTTCTTTTGCAAATGTTGAGACTGTCTGATGGTAAAAGTCTCCAAGTCAGGGTCATCACTCTGAAGCCACAGAATCACAACAGTGTGTCAAGAAGAGAAAGTGTGTCAAGAAGAGAAAGCTCCCAAGCTCTGAGCACAACACTGGGGACCAGAACCTGCTCTAGTTTAGTCCTTGATTTGGACAACACGTATGTTTGGAAGAATCCATAACACCAATACAGCACCGAAGTATGATTCTTTTACATTGTAAAGTAACATAAATCTCTTTTCCTTTTGGAAAACAATACAATGTAGCTATTTCTTGGCACACATCACAAAAATTAAAGAGTGATAGTTATTGACAACTTCCTTGAAATAACCACATTCATCTTTTCTTTTTTGGAACTGGGATGACACGACTGTTGGGCTTAATGAAAAGTACTGTTTTCAATTTCCTACTTGTCGTAGTTTCCAATCAGCCCACAGTTTAAATACCCAATTGAGATTTCAGTACAGTGGATCCTGTGAAAGAGTGCTAAATTAGTGAGATGAAATAAGATTTTTAAAAAGGAGCACAATTTGTACTTTCCCCTTTAGCTACTGATCTGTACACCACACTCTCCTTTCCTTCCAAATGTGAAGAATAATGCTGAGTAGAGAAACATGCAGAGCTGTGGAGAGGCAGGAGGAGGAAAAGCTCTATGGAACTAACTGGATTATTGCAAGGACAAGACAGCTCAGCTCAGCCCCGCTCGCTCACGGACACCCACACAGCGACCAAGGCCAAGGTAAGCAAATGGGAAAGAATCATGCTGAAGACAAACTGGTACAGGTGTGTCTGAGAAAGAACAGGTACCCCAGCCCTACCAGACACTCCCCGCTGTACACAGAGGGGTCCAAAGAAATGAGAACAACCATCAACCATCACAGCAGCTGGAGCTGAGAAAGGTGAACGGCGTGGGGGAGGAGGAAGTGCTTAGGTACCAGAAATGAGAAAATCTTGCACTGCACACCATGCAGCTGCTTCTGCTCTGTGCTCATTCCCCAGATGCCAGCAGCTGGCAGGGTGCGGTGAGGCCTCAGCTGGACACAGGACGTCAGTGCAGGACTCCCTCACCGTGTCAGGAACTCAGCCACGTCAGTCGGCACCAGGGCCTTTCAGGGTGCACAGCAGTGCCAACCCACAATGGGGAGCGGAGCTGGGACGCACGTCCAAACACTGAGGAGTTTGGGTTTCCAAGCAGGGCTAAGTGGCCCTCACCTCTACTTTAAACTAGCTCTAATACACATAAGCAACACTCCTATAGCATATATGTAGGTAGAAAAAGCAAGGCATATTCCAACAGGTTTATATTAAAAAGAATACTACACCAAGGATGGGGAAGAAATTTGATTTTCTAAGTACTTAGGTCTCAGCAAACTGTTCTGTTGATTTGCAGCGTTATTCCCAGGGAACCTAACTCATGAAATCAGAAGTTAAACTATCTTATTTGAGGAATAATTTTCAAGGAGAGGACAACGTGTCAGGCTCCTTCAGGATAATCAATATATCTTACTCATCTTGATACATCGTACACAGCTTCTGAGGGCTAGGCACACCCCCACACAACTATCAGCTATGGTGACATGAATAATGCCTGTGCAAACATGACTTAAAAGGAGGCATTCCAGGAGAGTGTCCATACGATACATGTTTTTAATTTCAATATTACAAGGTTTACGCATGTATTGAAAAATCACATGCTATCCTAAGAAACAAAGTGATCTCGTCAGGCAAGGGGGACATGCACAATATTAATACCAGAATTTATTGGTACAAATACTGACTGGAAATTTCACTAAGTTTGAAATGATAATTACACAATCCAGTTATAAAACATTCATTAAACACATTGAAAGCCTACCAAAGATCAGTCTATTGTTGATCTTTTAGACTAGGCATGTCCACCTTTGGGGTCTGGCACCATGGCTAAATCCTTGCCTTGCCAGGGCCAGGATCTCACGTGGGTCCCGGTTTGCATCCTGGTTATTCTACTTCCCTTCCAGCTCCCTGCTTGGGACCTGGAAGAAGGGTAGATGATGGGCCAAAGCCTCGGGACCCCGCACCTGCGCTGGAGACCCAGAAGAAGCTTCCAGCTCCTGGCTTCAGACCAGTTCAGCTCTGGCTGTTGTGGCCACTTGGGAAGTGAAACAACAGATGGAAGCTCTTTGTCTCTCCTTCCTTCCATAAAATCTGCCTTTCCAATAACAAAAATTTTAAAAATATATATCCACTCTTTCTCCATTAGAAATTGAAGTGTGAATAAAATTAAAACTATGAAAAATGACAGATCCGTGCAAGGAAAGGGATATATAAGTTGTCTATTAAGCCAAAGGAAAACAAAAGGAAGTAAAAAATGAAATTATTGGGGGGCTGATCTGTGGTACAGCCAGTTAAGCTACCACCTGTTGCGACTTCATCCCATACAGGATTCCACGTCAAGTCCCTTCTGAAGCACTTCTGAGCTTCTTGCTCATGTGCTTAGGAATGCAGCTCACAACAGCCCAGGCGGTCAGGACCCTGCATCTATGTGAGAGACCAGGAATGAACTCCTTGGTTCCTGTCTTCAGTCTAGCCCAGCATGGTCTGCTCTGGTCGCTGGACCATGCACGTTGCAAGCTCATTCTCTCTCATATTTTGCCTTTGAAATAGATGAATGTTACCCCCCCCCCAATCCTATCACATCAATAAACATCAGATGGCTCTTTTATGGATTTAGATAGATGCTGGAATTTAAATCACAGAAATACAGCCAGAGCTGACTAGGGCAACGGAGATTAGTCCATTGTCCCAAAAAAAGCCATGGCTTTTCTTCTCCCTTGAAATAGCCCAATTGATTCAGATTTAATTCCAACTTCATAAAAATTAAATGATTCATCCCCTTTACTGAGCAGATGTGTCTCGAACCCAGATGGTGTCCAAAAGATTAATATCATGCTGGGAGTAATTATGTGACACTGAAAGAGCTCTCTATAGCAAATTGTAAGCCACAGGAATTTGAATATTTTCAAAATTTGCACCAAAAATGTTACCTACTGATCCTTTAAATCACTCTTCACGAGGGGAGGAGAGTATGAGGACACACAGCAAGCTAGAGACAAAATATGCAACAAAAGCTACACCAACGCCACCTGAGGCCCCAGAGAAAGGATGCCCAGCTCACACTGGGCAAGTAGCGCCCGTCTTAGAAGACAGCGGGGAAGCATGAGTTGAATACATGAATAAACAAATCATAATACGCCTACTCCTGGAGAATAAAACAATGCTTTATTATGAAAATCTGTATTCTGTGTTGACCATTTCTATATTTATTCTCTTGCTTTAGTTCATTAACTACAACGGCATAAGGAAAATAACTGCAGTAAAGTTTCACCTGAAAACAAGCACAATTTCATTTTTCTTGGGAGACTCTAATGTTCATTTATCGATTTTGATCTCATGTTGAAATTTCACTGTTACATTTTTATGTGGATTACTGATATCCTAGAAAGATACAAGTAGCACTATAGAAAGAAAAACGAGCGAATTGCAGCTGTAAAGGAATACTTCCATTTCCCAGTGCTAGCCTTCATCCGAGCAGGAAGGATCATCAAGCTTACTAAGGGGAGGGTGTCTGCACTTAGCGCACCCGTACCCAACACTGCAGGACCACGGTTCGTCCCAGCTGTACTTCCGTCTCCGGTCTGCTGCTAACGCACAGCTCGGGAAAGCGTAGGAGATGGCTTAAGTACGTGAATATCTGCCACCCATACAGGAAACCCAGGTGGCATTTCTGCCCTCTCTCTTCAGCATAGCCCATGCCCAGCTGGTGTGAGCATTTGAGGAGTCAATTAGTGTGTGAAAAATCTCTTCTTCCTTTCAAATAAGTAACGTTTTTTAATGTCGCAACCCTGGGGCTATTAAATGTTAGTATGTTTTATACTATTTCCTCAAAATTTCAAACATATTATGATCAAGTTTCCCCAAAGTGAGGATTACCTGACTGAAGCACATTTGTAAAAATGGTAACTATACTTATTTTACTGAATCACTTGTCTAGATTGCATACACCTGCTTTACATATCAAAACCCATACACTGTGGTTAAGTTATATGCTCCAAATCGCATGAAACGACTGCAGAATGAACAACGGAATTACACTCCAAGCCATTTGATTTCCATCTTCATGAACTAAGCATATACTACATCTATGTCATTCATGTTTCATTTACCGACTGACATCTACCCACTGTAGGCATTTTTCCAGATACTATTCTAGGTATCAGCTTAGATCTCTGGCAAGCAGACTAGACAGTGGACCACAGGATGATAGGAATTAAAGGTGGACGATTATGCATTTCTGATGGGATGACAATATGCCATCAGGAAAACACACAGAAGTTAAGGGAAAGTGAAGAAGAAATTTTTCCAAGATATAACAGTGAGCAAAGGGTGCTCTGAAGAAGTACACGAGCCAGCTCGGGTGTGCCAGGTGAGACCACGCTCAGCTGGGGGAGGACACTCCCACCGAGGGAAAAGCAC
Organism: Ochotona princeps; assembly: GCF_030435755.1. Taxonomy (NCBI): domain Eukaryota; kingdom Metazoa; phylum Chordata; class Mammalia; order Lagomorpha; family Ochotonidae; genus Ochotona; species Ochotona princeps. The sequence goes on from NC_080858.1 coordinate 6,933,092, forward strand.
CAAGTCCCCGGGTGGTAACAAGGCCGAACACTTGGAGAAGGAGAAGAGGAAGGCCACTTTGTGTCACCAAGCCACGGGACTCCTGCAGATGCTGTAGTCACGCTGGATGTGCCGTTGGAAATTAACCGGATCACAGCCCTTTGTGCGAGGGCCTATCGTTTTCCTGGCCCTGACCCTGAAAAGGGGATCAAAGGCCAACATCACACAGAGAGATCTCTGGGCACTTTAATTCCTACTTGCAAAGAGAAACTGTGTGAGGAGTTAGACGAGAGTAGGCAGCTAGGGTTTTCCTGGCCCCTGAGTTATTTCTTTCTAAAATGTGAAAATTGTATTTCTCCCCCATGCCCGAACTTCACCACAGCATCTTCTCCAAGGACTCTGACTCGCTGGGGAAGGACAGAGGGACAAAATTAACAGGCATTCACCACCCCAGAGTTGTAACAAAAGCAGGAAGTGGCCCACGTAATTTCCCCTCTCTGCCACTGTCACAGAGCAGGTACCTGAGTGATGAGCTTGTCATTAGAACGGGATGAGGAAGTTTACTGATCCTGCCTTCCCGAGTCTCTGTCCTCGAGCCAGGTGCCATCGAGAACATATTCTTCCCTTTGTGCTTTGGTAAGTTACCCAAGGACACCATCTTCACCATTAAATCGAATTTTTCTTCCCTTCCTCCTGCCATAGTGGCAGGAGGTCTGGGTTTTTCTTTTCTCCTCAGGACACATGAACCCCCTCTTGGCACCATGGCAGAAGCCCTTCACCCCCCCCCCACTCCTTTTTTTCCTAAGTTAATCCTGCTTTGCAACCTGGAGTTTGTCCCCATGAAAATTCTTTCCTACAAGACAAGAATCAAGGTTGCTGTGGTGTGTTTTTGGGTTTTTTTGTTTGTTTGTTTGTTTTTGCGTCCAGTGTCCTACAACAAAACCACTGAAGTTGAAGTTAGTTTTCATCCGGTGGCCTACTGTAATTGTGAAAAAGTTTTCAAACAATATTGTATGGTAGCAAAGGCGTTCAAATGCTGTCAAAACTTTCTCCATCAATGGACGATGTATAAGATGTAAACATAGAGGAATGATCCTTGTGGGCTCCACAGACAAATAACCGAGGATCTTGCAATAAACGCACCATGCCTGAAGTTCTTTTTCCTACTCTGGCATTAAGAGTAATACAATTAGCTTCTCTGGGGAAGGAACATTAATCCCAATAACAACTAGACTTTTGTTTTTCCCTTTTCCTGTTCGTACAAGTGAAACACAGACCCTTACTGCCAGTACATCCACAAAGCCAGACGTCCTTGAACTTCACCTAGATATTTAATGAACATGTCATTCTTTTATGATACTTTCATCTTCCACTTTCCCCACGAACGGACTGATGATAACAACAGCAAGCGTGTACATGACAGTGAATGACCAGCAGTGGCTTGGAACGTTGCCCTTGCTACCAGTGGAATCTTCACCTGTAGGGACACCTGGCTAAACAGACAGATTTTTGACAATTTCTGAGTCCTAAAACCTTAACTCTAGCTTTGGTGCCTTGCAATAAAGAAGAGAAACCAACAGTTCAGTTTCATCCATTTATCCATCTACATGCATACCATTTTATACAAGATGCCTAGTTCAGCAAGTCACTGGATCCAACTAAGGTGCAGGTATATACGAGAGGCTACCCATTTTCAATTCAAGCAACAGCAGTCATTGTACGGAAATGTCAAGATACAATGAGAATGTGACCAGAAACTACCAGAGAGGTGACACTGGTGTCACAGTGAAGAGGATGGAGGAGCTATTCCCTGGGAGCACAGACATCAAGCTGTACTGCAAGCTCTCGTGTCCTCAGAAGTCCTGGTCTCAGCCTGGCACAGTGAGCCTCACTCACACCCACGAGTACATGCCATGGGAAAAGCGCACACCCCTCAAGAATGAACTGCAGGTGTCTGAGGTGTGGCGGGGACAGGCTAGATCCTAATATCCTTCTGGAAGGCAAGACAGAAGCTGAGAGCTAGAATTTCAGCAGCACTGGCTACAGCAACACAAGATGCCTCCTGTCTGTTTTTGCTTCACTTGGCCAAGGAAGAGCGGTAGCAAGGTCACACAGAGGCTCCTGGAAAGGAACGCTGATGCAGCTCTCACACATTCGGAGCTGCAAAGATCCTCCGGCTTCTGAGTGTCTGGAATCACGGTTGAGGTGCTACTACAAAATGCAGGAGTCAGAATGCTAAACGATGGGTGTAGGTCTAACACGGAAACTCAATCCAGCCCAGCCATGCCATAAGGCACTGTAGAGGTCGTGAAAACCAAAGAAAATGGGCAGGATGTAGGAATCATTGCTGTCTGCCTTGTTGTTGAGGGATTCTAGTAACATAAGAGTCATTACCTCAAACACCGCGCAAGTCTCCCAGTGAAAATTCCTTTTGTGCCATAGACAACACATTAAAATTAAGAAGTTTCTAAAATTAAGTGCAGCCGCCTGGAGACTCCGCGTGTCTGCCTTCCATACCCATTAAGCTTCTGAAAAGTTAGCAGATGGATAAGGCCCTCTCTCAGATGCCACAATGTTGTTCCTTGTGATTTGAGTCAGGACTACAGTTACAGTTGGTAAACCAAGGAAAAGAGAAGAAAGGAAAAAGAACTTGGATGGAAACAATCTCTTCCCAGCGTTTCCTAGCACTGGAAACGCACCTCCCTGTGGAGGCACGCACAGCAAGGGCCAGTGTCACATTCTGACAACCACGAAAGCAGGGAGGATGGGAACAAAGAAACCCACCAAAAACGTGCAGGGCTGTGTCTGAGACACCTGTCTGAGCTCTCTGAGCCAACAGCGTAAAAGGAAAGTGCAGCTCAGCTAGGAGGATCTGGCTTTTGTTGGAGACCCAGCCAGCCCGTTTTCACGCCCTGGAGCAAGGCACTGCAAGGCAATGGTGCAGCTTCTCTGAGAGGGAACAGAGAATCCTACTGACTCAGGCCAGTAGGATTTTTTTTTAAAGATTTACTTATTTTTACAGAAAAGGCAGAGTTTCAGAGCAAGAAGGAGAGACAGAGAAAGCGCTCTTATTGGCTGGTTCACTCCCCAAATGGCCACAATGGCCAGAGCTGAGCCGATCCAAAGCCAGGAGCTTCTTCCAGGTCTCCCATAAGGGTACAGGGGCCCAAAAACTTCGGCCAGACTCTGCTGTTTTCCCGAGCCATTAGCAGGGAGCTGGATGGACGGTGCAACAGCCAGGACTCAAACTAGCACCCATATGCCACACTGGAGTAGCACACACAGGGTCAGCCAGCTGATGGTCCCACTGACATTAATGATAATCTGTTGGAAGAGGACTGCTGTGGTAAGTGGCTGATTTTTGAGTTAAATTCCTCATTTTCATAAAATGTAACCTTCATGCTATATGACTTCACATTATGAGAAACTTTTTAACAAAGGAACATTAAAATGACTTTAATGTCAGGGACAACTGTTGGGCAAGATGGTCGTGTTGTTGCATGGTGCATCTGCAGCCCCTGGCAGAGCACCTGGTTCAAGTCCCAGTCCTTAGATTTTGATTCTGCTTCCTACTACTGTGACTTAGATAAGGCAACAGACGATGGCTCAACTACACGGCTTCCTGCCTTCCACCTGACTCAACTTGGACCGTTGTAGGTATTTGGGAAGTGAACGAGTGGCTCGAAAATCAATCTTTCTCTCCCCACCTTTCAAGTACAACAAAAATCTCTTAAAGGCCTAATAAAAATAAACTTTACATATACTTAATCAACCAACTGAGACCCATTCATCAGCTATAGATCTCAAAAAGTGAAAAGCCATCAATGTGAATGGAGAGGGCAGTGGACTGATTTAAGTCAACTTTACTACAGAACACACTGACAAAAGATGACATCATTCTTTAACGTTCTCACTCACCCACAGAGTATGCTCATAAACATAGGTGTCACGTATTTCCAATGAAAAGTTAACACTAAAATAAAAAGTACTGGTCATGTTAAAATAAAAAGTACTGGTCATGTTAAGGATGCAAAATACATGAAATGCACAATGCACTGGCTTGTTTTAAAGTAGGTGCCAAATTCCCCTGCAACACCGAGCTCTGACTTCAAGTTTGGTAAAGAAAGGTGAAGGGGAAAGGAAGAAACAAACAAAACCAAACCTCAAAGAGGCTCTGAAGAACTGGCACTAAGTACCAGGGAAGTATCTTAACGTGGTACTTGCTGACTTGACATCAGCCCAGACTGGAATCATGGGTTACAGCAGCATCAGACTACATGATTACCTGACTAAACCACCCAGGGTAACCACTGAACCTGGTACTTGGACAACAATGTGCTGTATCAGAACACATCTCCCTACCTCCTCCTGCCTTAGCTGAGTGCTACTGGTAGAATGGGATTCCTTTGTCACTGCTGTAATGCAACTCTACAATCAGCAACCTAATAATTCAATTATCCCATCTCTGTGAAAGATAAAAGCCTAGGGGAAAGGATAGACTGATGCCAACTATAAGGGTAAAACTGAACTGTGGAGCCCAGCGCAAGAGCCTAGAGGCCAAAGTCCTCGCCTTGCACGCACCGGGATACCATATGTGCACGAGTTTGTGTCCTGGCGGCCCTGCTGCTCATCCAGCTCCCTGTTTGTGGCCTGGAAAAGCAGTCAAGGATGGCCCAACGCCTTGGGACCTTGCACCCACATGGGAGACCTGGAAGAAGCTCCTGGCCCCTGGCTCCAGAAAAGATTTTTTAAAAAATAAGAATTGTGATCATGCACTTTGATGTTGTTTCAACTTCACACTGTATGCATACGACTGTGTCAAAAAGATTAGTGAGGTTAATGACTACAGACAGTGGTCATTTGTCTGTATCCTCACTTATCTAGTTCTCTCAAAGCTGGGCTTCAATCAGAACGAGCCTTCTACTTGGACATGGGCTGAAGGATGCGCACAAAGGAAAGACGGAGGGTGAGCAGCTCTTCTCCCATCTCCTTGGTCACTGATCTTTGTACTCTGCAGTTTTCCTCTAGTTCATGCAAAATGTACCCAAGCATTCCTGTCTATAACTTTCCAAACAGGTACGAATCATACAGATTCAAAAAGCAGTATCAAATAAACCAAAATCTTTTGTTTTTGTGAACATTTCCTCATTTGAAAATTTGATTGAGTATAAGAAATATCTAGCCTTCTTCATTTTATATAATCACAGTGTACAGATTTTGAATAACTGAAATGTCAATGGGCATTATAGACAAATTACTTTGGAACTTTTTTCTCTAAAGTCTAAGTGATGTTGAGACAAGCATTTGTTGCAGCTGTTTTGCTATCTTGCCAAACATCCACACAATGCAGTGTGTTAAATACCGGCTCCAGTCCTAATTTCAAGCTTCCGGTTCCCATGTGCTTAGAGTGAAAGCAGGTTATGGCTCCAGTACACGGTCCCTGCCATTCACATCCAACCCCCCACCCAGTGCAGGTCCCACATTGAGCCACGTCTCATCTTGCTCCCACGAGTATTCTGGGAGCAAGACAGCAAATGGACCAATTCTGCCTGTGGCTTCTGAATAAATAAAAATATCAAAATTAATTAATTAATTCTTTTCAGGCATTATCTAAAACTGAGAATGCCAGAATGTATAAAAGACCCTTCTGATGATTCATGTCGGGAGACTAATGGACTACACAACTGACATTAATTTGCACCTGTAGCATTATCACCAATTACCCAAATAGGCAGAGAGAAACCAAAGTGTTAGAAAATCTTCCAGCTCCACCAACACAGGTCAAAACCCAAAGGGCTCAGCTGGTCAGTACAGATGAGGAAGGTAAAATTTTATAATTATTATCAGATATCAACTAACTGTACAACAGTACTGACAGTGACCAAACTATCCAATCTGACCAACATTAGTCACAAACATTTGCCTAAAAATGATTTTATAACACACAATTCATTTGGGAGGAGGAAAATTACTAACAGGGACTAGGAAGGTTGTATAGGTCTAAAGAAACAAAGAACTACACCAACCCCATTCGATTTAAAGTTCCTTGTCTTGGAGTTATTTTTAAAGAGCCTGAATGTGGTAAGATTTAAAATTTACATCCTCAATTCAGAATGAAGTCTTTCCTTCCTGACTCTGTGACTCTGAATGCGGCTGGGGATCCAGCCACAACATAAGGGCAAACCTTCAATCTATATTAGAACAAGTATCTTGCAAAGTTTCCAGGGCCTTTCTGGTTTGGCTTGGCTAGAAAAACCACAAGAATAGCTTTGCATGCGAAGCTCTGACTCAGTCCAGGAAACTCAGAGGCCCACGGAGCTAGTCTCAACTACCAAGACGATCCCCCATCCTCCACTGAGGATCGGTTTGATGGGAGGGCTGAGAATGGACAAGCCAACACATTAGATCCAAACCAATCACTAGTATCTAGTACGCTGCTGGGCCAAATTCTATTGGCAAGAGCAAGCAGCATGATTTGTCCAGGAAAAATCAGATAGTATGATAAAAGCTGGAGTTTATGACACTCATTCAATCAAATCATTGAAACTATAAATTTATTTCACACCTCTGGGTTAATAAAATGGTAGAATTCCAACAAAGGCATAATTAGGGCAAAAACTGTCTTCATTTTTACTGATCGCCCACTCTTCGAACAAAGAACTTCGCAGCGTCCAATCAAGGGAAAACATCCAAAGAGCAGAAAACAAAGTTATTTCTCCCTCCTTGGAAAGGAACTTTATATAATACAAGTAATTCTACACCCTGGGAAAAATTGGTCTCCTAAATGTAATAGGTTCCTCCTTGTAGAAGAGTATAAACAATTCAAGAGTTCAAATAAAATGCTAGCAAGTGGATGCCTTTGAAAAATGGAATACAGCAGCCATGTGATGCTCCAAGCTGCACTGTGTGTTACATGGCTACAATCCAAGGCAAGCTACACCAAGAGGAATTTCAGACATATCTGACCCTTACCCTCTTGTGAAGCAGCATCGGTTAATACGGAAAACCAGTACATCAAGGATTTTAATCAAGATGATTACAGAGCAACTTCAGTGAGTTTCGCATCATTTTTCACCATCAATGGAAATAATTTGTCACATGGGTTAAAACTTCACTTTCTCTGATTCAGGTTCATTATCTTGAAAATGTAAGAAGAGGAAGATATAACATCAGAAGACTCCCTTCATAAAATGCTCTAAGACTTTAGAAATCATCTCACCTATCCATTATCTTTATCATTACAATCATCAAGCATTACAAGCACAGATCACATGGCCCATACTAGTGGGTATTTTTCATGTGGATTATAATGAACAGATTTAAAAATAACCAACTTAATTAAGGTTCAGCACAAAAATGACCAAAGCAGGGCAGAAGGAGAGCAGGTGTATGTGTCTGAGTGTCCAGTGGGGGACATGCAGTGAGACATGCACATCCCCTCCACTTAGCCAAGTGCTTCCAACGAGACAGGGAAGAAAAGAAATCTCTATGGTGTGAGAAGACAGTACTTAAAAACAAATAAGCGTAACAGTCTTCTGAAAATAAAAAAGATTTATTCATTTTTATTGCAAAGTCAGATATACAAAGAGGATGAGAGAAAGGTTTTCCATCCATTGATTCATTCCCTAAGCCGCCACAACCGCCAGAGCTGAGCCAATGGGAAGCCAAGAGCCTCTTCCAGGTCTCCCACATGGGTGCAGGATCCCAAGGCTTTGGGCCGTCCTCAACTGCTTTCCCAGGCCACAAGCAGGGAGCTGGATGGGAAGTGGGGCAGCCGAGATTAGAACCGGCGCCCATATGGGATCCTTGTGTGCTCAAGGCGAGGACTTTAGCCACTAGGCTATCACACCAGGCACCCAATAACTAATTTTCATCTGTCCCTCAAAACAAAGAATGTGTAACATAATTTCCACACCTTTCCATCACTGTGGCTTCAACAAACTTCATATTTGTAAAGCAAACATTAAACCAAATCATATTTTATTTTTTTGCCCCATTTAGGTCATGTTTTAATCAGCATTTTTGCTACACTGTCAACTATGTCCAAACCCAATAACGGTTCAACACTCCTCCTATCTCGTATGATTGCAAAATATGTCTACATCCCTTGAGTTTCAGCAACAGCAACAATACAGTCAGGCAGGCACTTGGCAGAGCAGGTGAGGCATCTCGTGGGATAAGCCATCCTACATTTGAGGGCCTGGGTTCCAATTTCAGCTTTCATCTTGATTTCAGTTCCCTGCCAATGAACAGCCCAGGAAGCACCAGGTGGCGGCTTACTACTGCCACCAAATCAATCTGCAGGCTCCAAGTGCTGATGTAATCTAGCCTCGCCTGGGGGAGGTATCTGTGGAGTAACATCAATGGATGGAAGATAACTCACTCATTCTCTCTCCACTCCTCCCAGAGTAAGAGGAAATGAAGCCATTTAAAGTATGTCCATAGGATGAAAGGAACCAAAGCTCTGCGACTTTAAAAGTAAGCCCTTTTTTTTCTGATTTCTAATAAAACACTATATTTGAAAAAAAGAAGATTCTGTATACAGCAGCAAAATGCAAATTTTTAACCACAAACGAATGCTCATATCTGTTGTGTCAGGTTGTAATTTTGAAAGAACCGAGTTCAAAGTCAGGCAAAATAAAAACAGGCTGAACTCCATCCCTCAGTGTTTCCCCTTGTGATAATAACGTGTTAGCAGAAGTCCTGACTTTGACTTTTAACATAATCCAATCAGCTAAGCAGCACCTCTGGAAAATTTTATTTAGGGTAAGAAAAGAATCCTTGGCAGAACAATGGGTTAGTATTTAAAATGACTTTACTTCTAGCATTCACATACATTTCTTCACTGAATAGCTACACAAGTATATAGTTTCTCTTTGAGGACTCTAGCCACTAGGCTACCGCACCAGGCCTAACTTGCTACATTTTCAAAAACCACTGTGCAGTGTCACAGCATTAACAAACACCAGGGCCGTGGGGGAGGGGCCTCTGGCCCAGATTATTGTTCATCAGGCCTCCTGGTATTAGTACCAACCCCAGAGTACAACTGTCAGCAGACATGTACTGTGCTTTCAGGGAATCACAAAGTAAAGGGACAGGAGCTGTTACACAGACTCCTACACACAAGGTCCTTAGCCCTAATGGTACCCAACTTCAGATCTAGAAGCTGTCTACGCTTGAGCCTGAACTGCAGAGCCTCCCTGGGTGCCTCCTGCAGTAGACAGCTTAACACTGGATGAACAGAGTCGCTGCTGCACTTGGGTAAGCTCAGCTGACGCCTTGAGGTGAGGACTACCAAAGGCCAGCCAAATCTTTGCTTCTTCGTGAAAGGTTCAAGTCATACCTGGGCTGCTTCTAATTGTTCAAGCACAATCCCCTGCCCCAGCCACTGGGCACTTTGGAAACTACTCCAGCTGAGGTGAGAGGGACACACGAGCGGTACTAATCCAACACCTGAAACTGGAGGCTTTGCTCTGAACATCTTCCATATGAGAATTCAGGTTCAAGTTGATTACAGAAGCTGCATCTATTTATTCAAACAAAACCCCCTTAAAATGTAAAAATCTCATACACAATCTACATTATAGAATAACCCTGCATTGTAACATAAATGGGGAAAAAGCCAAGAGTAATTCAAAGCTTTAGGCGTTCTTAAAAGTCAACAGAATATAAATCACATTTAAGTATTGTCAATATCACTAGAACAAGAATACTACGATCCCTAGGATATTCTCTAATATAAAGATAATAATTTGGGGGGCCCAGCATGGTAGCCTAGTGGCTAAAGTCCTCACCCTGAAATCACCCGCAATCCCATATGGGCGCCGGTTCTAATCCCAGCGGCTCTGCTTCCCAGCCAGCTCCCTGCTTGTGGCCTAGGAAAGCAGTCGAGGACGGCCCAAAGCCTTGGGACTGCACCCATGTGAGAGACCCAGAGGAGGCTCCGGGCTCCCGGCTTTGGGTCGGCTCAGCTCTGTCCATTGCAATCACTTGGAGAGTGAATCCGTTGACGGAAGATTTTCCTCTCTGTCTCTCCTTCTCTGTGTATATCTGACTTTTGAATAGAGTCATTTTTGATGATAATTTTTGATAGAAGAGGAAACACTACTTTATTCTGTACTACAGAGACAGGGAAAGGAGATGCTTGTCAGGGAGACAGCCACCTCAGCTCAAACACAGGCAAACGTAAGCAGACAAGGTCCCTGAGTCACAAAGAACGACAGTGAACTGAAAAGCATTTACTCAATGAAATGTGGAAAATCAAGAGGAACACTGGGAGGCGCGGCTCTGGAGTCGGACACCTCACCCACTCATCCACAGCGAGCCTCTGAGTGAAGAGTCGGGCACTCCCAGTGGCAGGCGAGCACAGAGTGGCCACTCCCACGGGTGTCGGGGGATGCTGGACGTCAGCGGGCACTATGCCCACACCTCCTGCGGTGCAGAGAGGCTCCCAGCGCAGCAGCTGGCAGAGAATGCAGCCCCTCCTTTCCACAGAGCTCCACACTGCAGGAAAACGGAACTGGCCTCCACAGCCATCAGCCAGATCCTTCCTCTCTTCGCATGCTGAAGCACAAAGAACATCCAATGGAGATCCACCATGTAGGAAAAATCCAAGGTGAAGGTTATGAAAAGGAAGGAGAACATAGATGAACCAGTCCAGTCCTGCAGGGCGTGGCATCTGTGTAACAGGAAGGCCTACAGAGACCCTGGATGCCTGGCACCTGAACTACCCTTCTGACGGGCAGTGATTGTACACGCATTGTTACACAGGGCTAGCTGTGTAACAATACGAACTGACAAGTCAGAAGAACTAGGGAATCAGGGGAATCAAAAGTCGAAACTGATCTCACTAACAAGACTGCCAAGAAGCACTGGGACTCAGTCACTACTGCAAACCAAGCAATCAGTGAGATGAAACAGACTCCCGAGAAGGTAAAAACACCAAACCAATGCAAGAAAACCGGAAATCTGAACAGATAAAATTCACCAAAATGAAACAGAACAACATAGCTTGGTTGGTGACTGTCGTAAAACACATAAAAGTTATTTTCAATCGCTTCTACACTGTCCCCCCAAAATAAGAGAGGGGACATGTCCTGTGTCTTTATTAGAGCAGCACGTATCAAAAGGAACCAAGGTGAGACAAACACCACAGAAAGTACACCAATGTCCCTCACCGATGTAGATGCAAACAGATTCAACAGCACACCAGCAAAGGGATCCACGGGGCAGGGTGAACAAAACAAAAAAAGGAACTATACACCATGACCAAGCGAAATTACGCCCAGAATGCAAGATCGATTTAGCATCCGAACATAAATCAGAACACTCCACATTCACAGAGCGAGGAAAAGAAACATACCATCATGTGGATAGACACAAAAATGAGGCAGGCAAAGGAGTTCCAAGACATTCAGTTTAGGAAAGGCTAAGAAGACTCGTCTCTACCTGCGGATGGCGTCAGTCACACCCCCACCCACCAACGAGGCCAACAGAGAAACTATGAACACCAGTGAACGACACTGTAACTCCAACATGTGAAAATCAATTTTACAAGTTACCAATAAACAATCTGAACAAAAATTAAAGAAAACATTCAGTGTAGAATATTTTCTGAAGAAACATTACATAAAGTCTTTTAGAAAGCAACAAATGAACATTTAATATTGAATATATTTCATGGCTATAGATCAGAAAATTATCTTAAGGGTCCGGTACAGTAGCCTAGTGGCTAAAGTCCTCGCCTCGCATGCACCAGGATCCCATATGGGCACCAGTTCTAATCCTAGCTGCTCCACTTCCTGTCCAGCTCTCTGCCTGTGGCCTGGGAAAGCAGTCGAGGATGGCCAAAAGCCTTGGGACCCTGCACCCACGTGGGAGACCTGAAGAAGCTCCTGGCTCCTGGCTTCGGATCAGGTCAGCTCTGGCCATTGTGTCCACTCGGGGAGTGGACCAGCAGATGGAAGATCTGTCCATCTCTCCTCCTCTCTGTATATCTGACTTTCCAACACAAATAAATAAATCTTAAGAAAAAAAAAAACAAAGAAGAAGAAAAAATGGGCCCAGTATGTCAGCACAGTGGCTGAAGTCCTCGGTTTGCATGAGCTTGGATCCCATATGGGTGCCAGTTCATGTTCTGCTGGCCCCACTTCCCATGCAGCTCCCTTTTTGTGGCCTGGAAAAACAGCTGAGGACAACCCAAAGCTGTGGGACCCTGCACCCGCAAGCGAGACCCAGAGGAGGCTCCTGGCTCGTGGCTTCAGGTTGGCTCAGCTCCGGCCATTATGGCCACTTGGGGTGTGAGTCATCAGACGGAAGCTCTTTCTCTCTGTCTCTGCTCTCTGTATATTTGCCTTTCCAAAAATATATACATTTAAATATTTTTTAAAAAGGAAATGATCTTTATCCTACTCATACTTTTAAAAGAATTACAGGTAAACTGTTAAATTCCTATGGAAATTCAAGGGATACAAATTGCGGGAACAATTTTGAAAAGAAACAAACTATACAAATCACACTGATTATGAAATGTATTCTGTACCTGCAATCATCAAGACAATCATTAGTGACACAGATCAACAGAGAATGCCGGGAAGAAAGGGGCCTTCTGGAAGGGACCTCACAGTGCCATGGCAAACAACAGCCTTTCCAGCAACGCTTATAACAACTGGATACGCATGTGTAAAATAGATCAAAGACCTAATTCTAATTCAAATCCACTAGACTGGCTAAATTTTCTTTTCTTTTTTTGAAGAATGATAAGTGATGATAAGGACGCACAAAGCTGCGACTTGACAGTAATCGCTGGTGGCTGGAGATATTCTGACAGATCCTCAAAATGTTGAGTTTTTAGTACACTATGCTACCGTGTACTTTCAGCAATATGTGTACATTCAAAAAGTATGTATTTATATATCCACAAAAATACTAATAACAGTAAAAAAAAATGCAGCAATTCGAAACTCCATCAAGATGAAGATAGTTCCAAGTGATATATCATATGAAGGACTTACTTTGCAATAAAAAAGAGCACCATCCTAACACCATTGACAAGAACAGAGAAAACATGCTAAATTAGCTGACTACAAGAAACTATCAATTCTATAGCTGATTCATTAAGAAATGACTAGAATATTCAAACCTATAGAAATACAATCCACATTAGCAGATATATAGGGCTGGTGCCGGGCAAGATGGAAAACATGTAGCAGGTTTAGGGTTTTACTCAGGATAAGGGTTATACAATTCTGCAAACATACTAAAAGCTACTTAATTATAACCACAAGGTGGATTTTAATCATATGGAAATTATATCAGAAGTCTGTCAAAAAACAAGGATTGCAGGGACTAGCACTGCAGCCTAATGGGTTAAGCTGCTGCCTGGTTCAAGTCCCAGCTCCTCCCAGCTGCGCCATGGTCCAGCTCCCTGAAAAGGCACATGGGAAAGCAGCAGCAGATGGCCCAAGAGCTTTGGCACCTGACATCCACATACGAGACTTGGAGGACGCTCCCTGAGTCCTGGCTTCAGCCTGGCCCACGTCAGGCTGCAGCGGCCATTTGGGTTCTGAAACAGCAGTTGAAAGATCTCTCCCTGTCTGTAAATCTGCCTTTTATAGAAACAAATATATCTTACATAAGGAAACAAAGATTGTGAAACATTAAAAGAGTGTCACCACTCTAATTATAGACTGATTTGTACCAATAATTGTATCAAACAATAATGGGATATTAGCCCTTTCTATTGCATTTTAAGTTGGTTATAGTTTCTGAAACACAAACACAAACTGGTTCCAAATGGCATTAACAATTCATGGTCCTGCGCTCAAATGTTGTTCAATGAAGAAAGTGCTAAGCCTTTTCATGGAATAGACTATGGAAGGAGGACTGGAGAATCCTGCGAATATTCTTCATAAAACACAGCATTCACAGTATGGCTTTTTAAAAAAATCAGTTCAAGTGAATAGTAGACTCCTCAACACCTTCTACGTTCTTTACCATCTACTGTTTACAGAAGGTTCTTCCAAGAATCTTCTTTATGTATCGTAAAGCACGTTAGAAAGCACTGGGTTGTTTCAGCCATCTTCATTCCAAAAACTCTAACACAAGACAGACTCGTATTTACCACGTCTTTGCTTCTTGCTTTGTTCTTTCCTTGTGTTCCAAGATTCTTTCCTATAATTATCAGTTCCTCCCTGTTTAGATAACCTGTTAGCCATTCTTTTGGAAGAGGATGCTACGAGAAATTCCTTCAATGTTCCTTAATCTGGGATCACAGAGTGCTGCTCTGTGATCCCAGATCCAGGAGTATATTTTCCTCATCCCAGAAGTATATTTTCGTTGGATATAGAATTCTGGGCTGACACTTCTTTCAGCACTTTTCCATTTCCTCTGGTCTCCATGGTTTCCGATGAAAAATCTACTGTCATTCTGTTTTTCCCATGTCGCTAAAATCTCATGTTCTTCTGGCTGCTTTCAAGACACTAGATTTGACTTTAGCTTTGGGAAATTTGCCTGTGATGCACACCTCCTTCAAGGTCATGAGAAAGAGAGCTAATAGTTTACTCATATAACAGTATGAGTAAAGAAAAAGATTTATTTTAAGAAATTGGCTTGTATGATTCAAGGGATTGGCAATTCAGAATCTTGAGGGAAAGGCAGTGGCTGGAGGTTAAAGGAAGATCTAACACTGTGGGTTCAAATCCAAGAGAATCTGTCATCAGAATCCTTTCCAGACTCAGAGAAGGCCAGCTTGGAACAATCAGATATTGCCCACCCATGTCAAGAAGGGCGATATGTCTTGCTCATTGTCCATGACCAATCTTAGCCCTAAAGGGCATCATTGAAAAAAAATTCCACTAAAAAAAGGAGGGGGGGTCAGATATCTGGAAAGCATGATCCCCCCAACAGGACACACTTTACCGTCCTATTGCCGAGGGCCAGGAGTCTCGTTGTTTGTTTTGGTTTGGTTTATCTCATTTGGTGTTCACTCAGCTTCTTGAATAGATAATTTTGTTTTGTTTTTGTTAAGTTTGGGAAAATTTCATCCAGTATTCCTTCAAACTGGTTTAAGCTGCGTTCACTTTCTGTTCCTTCCAGGAATCGGGTATCAAGTTTCTGTATTATTTTACAGGATCCCAAGTCTCTGCTCTTGATTTCTTCCCAACCTGATCTCATGCAGTGATTTCTATTTTCTGCCTTCACATTTAATGACTCTTCTGTATGTCCCTTCACTCCACTCCTGAGTTCATCCCAAGTTCATTCTGATTGGTGGGTGATAGCATTTTTCCACTTCTAAAAGTTCATCTAACTTTGCTGAGGCTTTCAGACATATTCTACTTCTACAGTTAAAGTGTGTTTAAAGCACTTGTTGATGAAATTTTATGATGATGGCACTTATGCTGGAAAATAAAAGTTCTGGCCCAATCAAAAAATCCTTATCAGGGAATTCCAACACTGTTAGCAGTATTGGTTGCCTCCTCCTCTCCAACCCTGAAGAGGAGATGTTCTTGCTAACAACAGTGATTTTGATTGAGCCTGTGAAACGGAATCTTGGTTTCAATAAATCTCTAATGCAACCTCACTCCAGTAGAAAAAAAAAAAAAAAAAAAGTGGACCCACCGGGAGTAGGCAAAGTTTAGGCCCTCAGTTTTTCCACTGGGGGACACAGGTTCCCGTTGTTGTCACTTGACATGGCTGGGAGTGTCATTTCCCAACAGGCTTCCACTAATGACAGCATTGTGGCTGGGAGAACCTAAGGTTGCCACATTATTTTTCCCCCACTGTGGGGTGGCTTCATCACCCCTAAGCAACAATGAGGACCCCACATTCCATTAGGCATCCCTTGATATTTTGCCAGAGGGAAGGGAAGGATACCTCAAGAACACCAGACTAGGGCAGAAGCCCAGGCCTCCTCCACAGCTGACCCTAACTCTGCTGAATGACACTTTATACCAAGCAGGAGTCAAACCCCACTCCCCCACCCCTGGGGAAAGAAGGATGCCTCCTATGATCTGCCAAGGGGGGGAACTATGGTGTTCCTTTTTAACAAGCCTTTGTTGACAGACATAAGTGTAAATCTAAAGATTGTTATATTTTTTAACCGTTTATTATTACTAAGAAAGGTAGAGAGATAGAACATTTCCATCTGCTGGTTCACTCCGCCAAATTCTTGCTGTTAACAGCAAGGGCTAGATCAGGTCAAAGCCAGAAATCAACAGTGGACTCACACGGGTGACAGGGACCAAAGTGCAGATGTTATCACCGTCTGCCAAGGCACTCAGACATGCGATGCCCTCACTCTAAGCAGCACATAACTGCTACACCACATGCCCACCACAAGGCTGCAGGTTTTCCTTAAGAGTTTAGTGGGCATGGAAGAGCTACTATGCAAACTTGGCTTTTGGGTGCACTTGCCTTTCATGTGCCCACTGAAATTTCTGGGTGACTCACTTCTGAAACATGCAGTCTGGGCTGACAAACAAGGCACAAAGCGAAGCCAACAGGATATGGTCACTTGGGCTCCATGGCTGCTAGTCAGTCTGGAGCCACTGCCCTTCCAGAGACTATGTCTGTTGACTTACAGTTTCTAGGGATTTTTCAACTGCACTACAAGGAAAGATAAAGCAGAGTGTACTTTGACACAATTCTGAAAGCAGAAGGTAACACAAAAATAATGCCTCTTCTTCAGCATTACTTTTTAAAGTAATGTTCTTTTTTATCTTACTCTATTGGGTATTATTTTCACTTTATACTGTAATGAAAAACTGTGAACACAGAGACTATTTTCACGTATGTGTTTAACATTTTATTCAGCCAACACTTTGGTGTACCAAGTGAAGCTGAGACCCACGATGAGGCTGGTATCTCATATGGGCAACAATTTGACACCTGTCTATTGCACTTACAATCCAGCTCCCTACTAATGGACTTGGGAAAGTGGTGGAAGCTGGCTCAAGTTCTTGGAAACCTGTAATCACAGCAGAGACAGGATGGGGCTCCTGGCTCCTGCCTGTCCAAACCGAGGCTGTTGCGGCCATTTGGGGAGTGAACCAATGGAAGGAAGATCCATATTTATTCTCTCTCTTTGACCATATCTTCCAAATTAATCTTTAAAAATATGAATTTAGTAATATAAAGAGAACAGATTCTACTAAAGGGATAATTTCACCCCCATTTAAAAAATGTTTCCCATATTTTTAATTTACTTTAAAACCCTGGGCTAATGTTACATTAACTAAAAATATAAACAAGCAAAAGTGAAAAATCACTTTAACAATCATATACACAATGTCTATAAACAATGATCCAATCTCAGGGAGATACTGCCACATATCAGAGCAAACCTATGATATAATTCTTTTTTGGTTTATTTCCATAAACATAATGATCTCTGAAAGCACCCAGGTGTTCTTGAAGATGGTAAGATTTGATTATTTTATGGCTGACTGGTACTCCAACATGTATGTACGTATAAATGTACATAAATATATATTACATATTATATACATATTTATATACACGATACACCTACCCTGCTGTAGCTTAGCCAAGGTTGACACTACATGAGAATACTTGCTTTCTCTTGCATCCACAGGGCTAGCTAACTAGCAGCTGAGCCACATTTCCAGCAACCAGCACAACATGAGGACTGGATTGTGTACCACAAGCTCAGGAAAAGATCCGAAGTCAAAATGCAATGCGCAATTTCTATTTAACACATATTGCTTTCAAACGATCACAAAGTTGAAAAATCTTAACTCAGACTACCAAAACTAGACACTATCCTTATCCCACTGAGAGGAAGATTTGAATACTTTGCTCACTGAAGTTTCTACAGCTGTTCATGGCATAAAGAGGGTAGTTACTAAAATCTGTTGAATTAAGAAATGGATAAATGCAAAGAAAACTTGAAATATGTGAGCAAGTGTTTGGCGTTGGAGAAAACCACTACTGAATCCTGTGCCAGAACGCTCCTGTGTTGGAGCTGGCTCTGTGGTGTTGTGGATGTACATCACCTCTTGGAACACCAGCACACAGGTGGACAGTGGTCAGTCCCAGCTGCTGCACAGCCAAGCCAATCCCTGCTGAAGATGGTATAGGCCCTTTGGGCCCACAGCTACTGGGAGACCAGGAAGAAGCTCCTGGCTTCAGACGGGCCCAGAATATTCACTGATGCCAATTAGGAAGTGAACCAAAGACTGAGTTATTAAGAGAAATATGGAAAGACACGTACAATGGCGATGCCTTAGAAATAACTAAGAATAAATAAAAGCAAGAACATGTTCACTCAGAACATATCACTTCAGGAAGCAGAATAATTCTATGTTCAAATATTTTAATTCTTCCCAATTTTAGCCTCAGAGGGAGAAAGCTCAAAAACAGCAAT
The DNA here is from genome assembly GCF_030435755.1 of Ochotona princeps. Lineage (NCBI taxonomy): Eukaryota > Metazoa > Chordata > Mammalia > Lagomorpha > Ochotonidae > Ochotona > Ochotona princeps. The sequence goes on from NC_080858.1 coordinate 6,951,456, forward strand.
GCCATATTAACAGAGTAGTTTCCCCCAATTTGGTAACTCCAACAAATTTATATTAATAGACAAAAGATCAAATATTATATAAAAACTCAATAGTCATGCTTATTAAGAACCAGACACTTTTAAACTGCCTTCTTACCAGTGGGCATCATTTACAAACACTACTACATGCACTGACTATGGTCACAGAAATGACCTTGACGTCCCCAAAATTATCTGGCCGACTACTGTAATACTCAAGGTCAAAAAAAATTTTCTTTCACATACATTAATTCTGGATTTACTTCTTTCTCTACTTTGTGCAAACAAATTCTTTTGCAAAGCCCCTGGCATTAAATCACCAACTAAGCAGAATGACATTAATTTTGAGAAGCTCTAGCAAAAGAGTTTAATCAATACTACAAAAATTCCAAATTTAGCCTAAAGCCTCAGAATTATTTTTACATTTATTTTGAAAACAGACAAAAATTAAATGTCTATCTACAAAAGTATTATTAAACAAGTTACAGTATACCTATCATGAGAAATGCTATAGGTTAGTGACAAAAATAAGGTAAGACTATATGCACTGATATCTCACTGATAGAACACCTCAAAGTACGCTGAGTAACCACAACAAGAAAGAAAAGAGGACAGGGAAGGGAGATTATTTTCCAGAAACATCTCCAAGCTGGTTAGCGCAACAAGAGCCCATGCGTATGCAGATATGGCAAAAAGGACATATATCAAAAGACCAAGAGGAAATAACCATGAGGAGAATGGTTTCTAGTTAATTCCAACTGCTCTGTATTCCTCTAGGATTTTTGCAAATAATGAAATTCTAGCATGACATTTAAAGGAAAATTTAAACTTGAACTCTCACTTGGCTGTAAATGATTAACTGTCTGCAGGCAATGAATTAAAACAAGTGTTTGTGAAATAACTGTAAATACGCCATTTTTCCTATTTCTGTCACTATTTAAATATACCTTTAAACGTACCCCTATCGTTATGAAAAGGCACCAGGCATGTGCCACAGCATTTAGGATGCCATCTGGGATGACCGCATGGGATGACTTGAATTTGGATTCCAGCTCCTTGCTAACACACGCCCTGCAACGCAGCAAGTAACAGCTCAAGCACTTGCGTCCTTGATGCCACAGGATCTCCAACTCAAACTCAACCGAGCTTCATGCTCCTGACTTCCACCTGTTCCGATGCTGGCTGTTACAACCCTTCCGTGAGAGGTAAACCAGCTGCTTTCCGCCTTGCTCCAGCTTTCTCTATCTACCTCCAAGTTTCTAAAATCCAAAGCAATATTTAGCAACACCTTCCCAATTTCCTGAGTGTAATTTTGATGAATATGTGTTGGTCAAACCTTATACTGTACACCAACATAAGGTGATATTACATATTCACTATTTATACATGTTCGTACACGCATGTGTGAGCATGTATTTTTTACTGGAGTTATCCTAGGTTAAAAAAATCCGCAGTAGAACCTTAAACTGTTACCTTATATTCATCCACAATAATGCTGAGAGCATCATGACCCGCTTTCCTCATGTCTTCCAGCTCCTGCTTATGTTTCTCCTGAAAGAAAAAGTAAAGCATGATTGGCTCTTCCATTTTGTTTTCAGAAGAATAAAAGCATTAACTTTCTCCCCAAATACGATGGAGTGGGTTAATTACATATACATCACTAATAGCAAAAACACATAAAAGATAACTTCCAAAACAGACTTTAAAAAAATATTTATTTTTATTGTAAAGTCAGACATACAGAGAGAAAGAGACAGAGACGAAGATCTTCCTTCCACCAGTTCACTCTCAAGTGACACAACGGCCAGAGATGAGCTGATCCGAAGCAAGGAGCCTGGAGTTTCTTCTGGGTCTCCCACGTGGGTGCAGGGTCCCAAGGCTTTGGCCCGTTCTCCACTCCTTTCCCAGGCCACAAGGAGGGAGCTGGATAGGAAGTGGGGCTGCTGGGATTAGAACCAGTGCCCATATGGGACAACAGTGTGTTCAAGGTGAGGACTTTAGACGTTAGTCCACTGTGCCTGCCCAACCCCCCCTTTTTCTTTCGAGGTAAACCACCACCTCAGTATTTTCTGACATCTGACCTCTCTGCACCTCTCCTCTATCAATAGATGCAGGGCTTCCTTCCGTTCACGGTTCCTCACAGTCTTCAGTATTTCCTTTATTCATTCTCAAAGACGGACACCTTCTCCGGGTACTTCCTAGACACTGGTGAGTACAGAGCACTCTGGCGTCAGGTCTGTCTTCCAATGTCTGTGCTCTAGGACCTGTTCCTTCAGAGGTGGCCCAGTCTAACTCCCTAGGATCGCACGGTTACAGTCATTCTCCATGGACATCACCCAGCTGAGGCACACCGGAACATCTTCCTTTGCCAATAGTTCATTCTGTGTGAGTGCTCCGCGTTTCAGTAACCACCGCCAGCTAGTATTAACGCATTCGGTTTACCTTTATCATTGTTACTCTAATTCTGCAGGAAAATCTGCAAACCTCAGCAGCCTCTGTTGCTACCATCACCATGCAAGACTCACTCCTTCCTTGGTGAGATATCCCCTTACGTGGACCCCTAGCCTGAGCTTTCCACCATATCCCTCTCCAGTCGGTCCTCTTGGCTCCACCTCACCACCCAGCTTCCAAACCCAGGAGTCACTCGAGCCCTCACCTCTAACTTCGCCGAACTCTAATTCATCTTAATTCTATTATGTGAAACACAGAGTACCAGCTATATTTCTCTATGAGCATCATTGCATATATATCTAAAAGCAATGTCAAATTCTTCATTTTCCTCTACCAAGTTTAGAGTGGGTTGAAAATAACCAAGAAATGTTCTCCTTTAATCATTCATAATCTTCACGACGTCTTTAGAAACTCCTTCTGGTTCTGTCTTGATTTTTAATTCTTTACAAAAACTTTAACATGTAAAACATGTACTGGACCCTGTTCTAAGTCACCCGTATTTTCGCTGTTTTCATGTGTTTATTTGAACTGATATAGCCATGCTTTACAACCTGAAGACCTGTGAGACTACGCACTAGGTAATTCTCTGGCTGGCACCACGCTCCTTTCTCACCAGGACCACAGTGACACCCTCATGGCTGAGATCCGACCCTTTCCCAGTTAATCCCAAGGATCCTTTGAAAACTGAAGCCCGATCACACAGTGTAACATGAACCCTCCCTGAGGCATAAATTATTCACTGCTGTGTCCACAGTACCAAAGGCAGTAACTGACCCAGTGGGTGGTCAATAAATATCTTTGAATAAAAATCACACATCTGTCCAAAATTCCCAGATGGCTTTCACATTAATACATAAAGTATCTAAAATCATTCGCATGGCCCAAACTGACACCACTCTTTTCCGGACTCGCCCTCTGCCCTGTTAAGCACACTCCTACTCTAAGGCGACTGGCGCTGTTGGGGACCGTGTTGAGTTTCGGCCCATGCTGCTCATCTCAGACCAGCAGCGTTCACTTCCTCTGAACCGTGTTCACAAGACTCTCTCCCCAAAGCCCCCTGCTCATCTTCGCTACCATCACTCACATCCAGCACTGACTTGTCGGCACAGCACCTGCATGTCTGGTTTTCCTTGTGCTTTCCCTTCAGTGTCTGGGCAGCCCGGGGTCAGACAGCATCACTATGACCCGCCAGTACCTTCTCAGCGACTGAAGGAAGTGGACGATGTAACGGTAGCATACTGTGTCATAGCGGCATTTAGTCACACTAACAGCATCTACACTGTTGCCTGTCTCTACACACTGCACAGGGAAAGACAACAGTGCCGCCCCCTTCAGGCACCTGGGGAGGTAAGGAGAACACAGACACCAGAAGTATCTCAGTGTGTCTCTGTACGTTCCATACGGTGTCAGTCTGATGAATAAGTACTGAGTCGAGAAGAGATAGAGTGAGCTGTTTCTGAAGGTCAAAAATACTTTAAACATGAGATTGCAATTCTTTTCTTTCTCAAAGACAGTTATTTAACATCAAAATAAGAATGTTAGAAAGGTTATTTATAGCAAGGTCTGAGAAAATGGCATAGGTTCACAGAGATATTTGAAAAAAGGAAGTTATAATTGATATTCTCTGATACAGACTGACCACTGAAGAGTTATCTGTTCAGTGAGCGAGTTGGGGGAGCCTTCCATCTTTCCGCATGCCATTCCCACGCGGTACTGCAGCAGCCTCAATCAGCCGCCTGTAATTACTGCAGAGTTGCTGTCAGCAATCACACAGCCACACTGTAACACACCAGGCTGCCCAGATACCCAAAGGAAAATACAGGAAAAACCAATCATACATGGAACTCAAGTTTTTGGTTCAGGAATGTAGGGCCAAAATTTTACAACCTATCTTCAAAGTAGTTAAACCCAAATGTGACCATAAAGACAGTTTTCTTTCAAAATGTCAAACCCCAAAACATCAGTAGAAAGGGAAGACTCGGGAAAATATTTCACCTTAAATAAAACTACAAAACTTTTAAATAAGAAGAAATTTCAGGCCCAGCGGCGTGGCCTAGCAGCTAAACTCCCCGCCTTGAACATGCCGGGAACCCATATGGGCACCAGTTCTAATCCCGGCAGCTCCACTTCCCATCCAGCTCCCTGCTTGTGGCCTGGGAAAGCAGTCGAGGATGGCCCAATGCTTTGGGATCCTGCATGAATGTTGGGAGACCTGGAGGAAGTTCCTGGCTCCTGGCTCCGGATTGGCACAGCAGCGGCTGTTACAGTCACTTGGGGAGTGAATCATCAGATGGAAGATCTTTCTGTCTCTCCTCCTCTCTGTATATCTGACTTTGTAATAAAAATACACTTTTTTTAAAAAGAAGAGATTTCAAATGTACACTACTACAGTGCATTCATTTTAGAAACGGGGCGACTATGGCCCACAGACGTCAAGAAATCTTGTTAAAGATCTCTGAGTTCAAAAGCATCACGGAAGAGTCTAAATCAAACATCCTACCAACCAGCCCACTGTTTTATTTTAAAGCATTCTGTAAAAACTAAACTACTGAAATATCCTAATCCTTCATCAGATTCAAAAGGACACATAATCATGGTCATGTGTGCGACAAAACAGGACACACAGTCACTCTGTTCACCTGACAAACACGACGCAAAGTGAGGTGCTTTTCTAAGGTTATCAGATGTACTCCTTTCACCAATCCTACACCACCCATAAGCATTCCAATCCCAACACCCTGCTTGCCAAGATGTTTACACATACTTATGTCTGAATATGACTTCTTCCAAAAATAGTTTTCCTTCTGCTTGTAAATATGCCTTTTAAATAAACAACTTCTTAAAGTATTTGTTACGTAGTTGGCATGATGGCACCATGGGTTAAGCTACTGTTTGCAAAGTCAGCCAACCTCGTGAACATTCACATTCAAGTTCTGGCTCCAACTTTGATAGCAGTTCCTGCAAACGTACCTGGCAAAACAGTGGATGATGATCCAACTGCTCAGGTCCCCATCATCCATGCTGGAGACCAACATGGGAGTCCTGACCTTGACCAGGCTCAGTCCTGGCTACTGTAAGCATGTGGGGAGTGCATCGAAGCATGAAAATCACTCCCTCTCTGTTTTCCTCTCTATCCCACCATTATTCTGCATGTTAAATAAAATTTTTTAAAATTATCTTGAAAAATGCAAACTTACACAGGAACCAGAATATCAACAAATCTAAGTACTTTACACAAAATGCCAAACCTGCAATTTTTATTTTTTCTATACATTACCATCCTCATTGTAATATACTGATGTGTATGCTCAAGTCAGACACAGAAACTTAGATTTTTTTTTAAATTCTGAAACTAACATACACATTGATAAACATTTCCAAGTTTGCATATAATTACTGCCATTCATTGCCAAGTCAAATAGAAGCCATACTAATCATCCTTAATAAACTAATCTATGCAAAGCAATAGAATACATTGCCACATAGACGGTTAAAAGCCAACATGTGATTGACATATGTGGAATGAATTGTTGAAGTGCTTTTAAAAAAGAAAAAGGGGGAAAAAAGGAAAGAAGCCAACCATTTTATCCACCTAGGAGAAAGCAGCTGCTTCTCTCTTTCCAAATTCTCTGACCAGGAGCCAGGTTATAATTAGTGACCAGAACAAAATTAGCTAACGCAGCCAGATACAGAACGGTTCTCAATGTGAGTTTCATTGCCACTTTCTTCGAGGCCACAAGATTACATCCCTTTCACAACAACTAATCAACTCGATTGGAGAAGGCAGGCATAAACACCTCCAGATATTCCAAAGGAAATTTGTGGAGGAAGAAATCAAAATAAAGATAGTGGGATAACATCCAACCAAGGAACTGGAAGATTCTGAGAAAAGCATAAACATTTTCCTACCAAAATGCGAGAAGCCCGACACACAACTATGAAGTAACTACAACTGCCAATAGGGCACAAAGCACTTGAATGATCACATACGCACATTCTGTCAAAACGCAACAACAAAAACACCTCCACATGGCACAGTGTCCCGCCACACAAGCTGACAGCCCCAGCCAGCCTAGTCCGTTCCCTAGGGGAGCCACCATCCCAGCAGGAGCAGGAGGATTCCCTGGCACAATGCTGCTGCTACTGCCAAGTCCACCTGCAAGTTTCCCCTACTCATCCCCTCGTAGGAGTCTCATCCCCACCTTGCTGCTCCAGCTCCCTGTTCAGTCTCTCCACTCACTCTGTCACAAGTAACAGCTCATGACAGATCCTCAAAACGTTTCCGAGACTACTTCATTTACTCTAGCCAAAAATAAACTTGAAGGAAAATAATCACATAAGAATCATTCCAAAGCTAGAAAGTAACTTTAACACATGAAAGCAAGGCCCTTTTGCTATGACGCCAACAGGTGACTTCAACAGATAGACGTGTCCCTCTGCTTTCAGAGAACCGAAGACTTCCAAGGCCTAGGTTGAATCTTTGGGTTCATTCCTTTACTGTCCACCATAACACACTGCACGAGTTTCATGAGCAGGCAAAAAAAAAAAACAAACCTTCGGCTTTGCTGAATATTCTCAATAAAAACAAGGTGACAAACAAACTTTGGGACTTTTCCTTACAAATACAAGATGAAAGAATGCAAAGAAGCAAACAATCTGCTCAGACCAGCATAGAAGGAACTGATTTTTCTATACACTAGTTTACAAAATCAAAACATGACAATCACAACCAGTCCTAAGCCAGAACTTTAAGGAAAGGAATGGGTAGTAGGCCTATGAGAACGGACTGGTCATCAACACGACGAGTGAAGTCGATCACAGTTGATGTGTTTACCATAGAGCCGTTAGTGTTACCACTGTCATGTCTCCACCTCCTCTGCCAACTACCTTGAGTCCAAAGAACAGAACCCACACAGCCTGAGCAAGGCGGAATCCGCAAAATCCCTGCTGAGACCCCTGGCTAACTTGTAAGCTGGACTGGTTCTATTCCTACTGTGTCACTATAAATGCACAAGTAGAAATAAAGAATGAGCGAGATGAGGGAAGAGAGTCATTCCATTGTGCACCAGATTCAGAAATTACTGACGTTTCACTTTATCAAGATCAAAGGCAAGATACTTTAAAAAGCAGATGTTCAAAACCAACCCAACCTAAATGCAGGGAGAAACGAAAAGGGGGGAAAAGGATGAAATCAAAGGAACGGGCACCAACACGGGGAAGGAGGCGGAAAGAGCAGGTCAAGTTCTCAACCACAAAGCCGCTGCACCTACTTGTATGATCAGGACCTTCCCAACAAGCCTACCCCAGCCTGTGCTTCCAGACACAGGCAGCACACGAGCAGGGAAAACCAAGCAAGCCGACATTCAAGAAAAGGCCTGTCGTTTACACACATGGTAAACCTAACAACCTTCTTTCATTCAGGAGAGAAACCTCTCTAAAGTTCTCACAATTGGGGGACTTTTCCCATTTGAACTTAAGTAACAGAACAAACCGGTAATAACACAAATTATCAAGACATTAACACTCTGATCAAGGAAAATGGCTTAGTAATTAAAACCACTCTGTGTCATCCTGGATTAGCCATAAATCCATTTACTGAGGTATTTACAAGAGAAAAAAAAGATTTGTGACACAGAGACATAGGACAGAAGCATATGTAAAGATGGGGGAGGGACTAGAGACACTTCCACAGGCCGCGGAACACCAGGCACTAGAAGTTGCATGAGGTAAGGAAGTGATGTGAAAAGGGTGTGGCCAAGACAGTTTGTTGATTCTACATCTCTGACCCCCGCAACACATTTCTGTTTTTTATACCACCAAGCTCGTTCAGGAATGTTCAGGAATCTCTAAGAAACACACATACATTTTGATACCAAGCAGTGTGAGCTCCTTTAACAAATATTCAAGTTGTAGAAGAGGCGGAGCAATCAAAGGGGTCGAAGCTGGACGGGCTCTGTAGTGCCAGCGTGGAAATGGCTCCCTGGCCCGAAGCAGGGATGGCACAAGTAAGCATACTAAATGCACTTTTACAGCTAGGGCGGAAGTGGAGATGGCTGTAGAGGAACCATCTATCACTTCAGGGAACACTTAGGCCATTCTGAACAGATTATCGATAGCAGTAGCAACATCAAAGGCACCACTAGTGAGGTCTGAGAAGGAAATAAGGGAACATGAAGTTGAAACTACATGAAAGATGATCCGTAGTATGAAGAGAAAATTCGGCCAAGTTGTGTCCTGCTGTTGGATAGAAAGCGGCCTCTACGCCAAGGATTTCCATGTTTAGCTGAGAAGATTTTTCAGCAAAGTATAGAAGATATAGACCAGTTTCTCACTATTGCTTACAAATAAATGCAGAAAATATCTTGAACAGCAAACAGGACTTATTAATATGGGACATTATGAATCTATCTATATTGCTAAGGATGCTGGAACTAGTCGATCTACTATTGCAAAACCATGTTATAAAAGATCAAGATTATAACCAAAGGACTCTGCCTGTGAAATTAGGAGTATGGTGGTATATGGACCCAACAGCCAGCTCGGTAGAAGACAGTTACCTAGCAAAGACCCATTTAGTCTCCAAAATACCTTCTTATCTAGAGATCCACGAGGTTTTTGAGAATGTTACAATAGCAGAAATGCAGTCAGCTTTAAATGGAAGGGTACAGGATGAGATTAATGAAAAGAAAATGATGATGTTACAGGGTGGTAATGTGAATGTAATTCAAATGGTTCATGGAAACACGCATATAAAAGATAACTATGATATAGAAAAAATCTTCAAAGTCCAAGCATAGCATTTTGGAAATATGCATTCCCCCATTAAAAGACTCTTCAAATGCACAATCCTCTAGCTAAAAGGATGAGTCTGAAGGTAGAGAGAGAGAGAGGCAGGCCAGGAGGATGGACCCAAGAGCAGGGGGAGTGACAGGGCAACAGGCCTAGAAGCCAACAGAGCTGCAAATGCAAAGGGTGACAGAGACGTGAGCCCACAGGGCACTGACCTGCAGCACAGGCCCAAAGAACAGCTGGGGCCACAGGGCCAGATGCCCAAGAAAGGAGACCATCTGCATGAGAAGTGGATCATCAAGCCATGGGGTTATTCTCAGGTCTTGAGCCCTGAAGGTTCTACACTTGTCTGGGACTGCCACTCCATTATTTCTCTCACATTTCCTTTCAGGGTTAACTAAAATGCCTGTATCCCCACGCCATGATACTTAGATGAGATTCCAGACATACAGCTGATGCTATAATTCCAGAAACATCAGAACATGGTACATACATTCTGCACAAAATGAGAAGTGAATTTTGAGGGACTAGGAAGAAGACTAGAGGAGGCTAAACAGCACCCCCTCAAAATCTGATCCCAAGAGGCCAGCGTTGAGGCAGGTGGGTGAAGCCTGCGACACCATCAGCCCTTAGTGGCGCTGGGTCACGGCCCTTTCACTCTGCTTCCAATCTAGCCCTCTGCTTATAGCCTGGGAAAGGCAATGGAAAACGGCCCAAGTAGTTGGCCCCTGCCATCCACATGGGAGATGCTGATGAAGTTCCTGGTTTTGACTACTTGCAGGAGTTTACCAGCAGATGGAAGTTCCCTCTCTCTTTCAATTATATTTTTTTCTGAAAACAAGTCTGATCTAATTTCTAATCCCTGGTGCCTATGGATTGGGTACTTGTACTCCTAAATAAAAGGAAGACCCCTGGTTAAAGTTAGATATACCTTGACAACATGATGCTCAATTTTCTAATTTTATCTATGCACTTAAATATCAGTATGTTACTAAAGGACTATACTACTGCAAGGATGTAGGGGAAATGGTGTAAGGGGAAAATCAGGAAATAAAAGCGGTGCAAAAAGGGGATCACTATACCAACAAAAATGTATCACAGAAAACAATGAAAAAATTTAGAAACTTCTTCATCAATAAAATCTAATTATTTCTAATCTGTCAAAAAAAAAAAGAAGAAGAAAGGTGGTATTTGCAGATATAACTAAGTAAAAGATGCACGAGTTAAGGACGTAAGGATGGGCACAAAATCCAAGGACTCCTTCTATTTTAAGCGCAAAGAAAAGGCAACAGGAGACACAGGGAAGAAGGGGGCAGATAACGCAGCCATTCTGCTGGGAGCTAAGGAGTCCTGTGTCAGGAGCAAGCAGAAGGGGCAGGGGGCTCGGCGGGGGAGCCTAAAGTGTGTGGCCCCACTGGCATTGGATTCTAGACCCCTGAGCCCAGAGCTGAGAGAAGACATTCCTATGAGTCCATCACCATTGATGGACCTTCTTAGGGCAGCTGTGGGAACACAATGTGGCGGTTGTGATGGGCACTCAGACGGCTTCTTCCTTCACTCACCCACCTACCTCAAAGGCCTCCCTGTTTTCTTGTTCCCCAGAGACACAGCAAGCTAACAAACCAGGATACTTCTCCTCATGACATGGTGCTTCTAAGTGTTAAAAATAACTAGTGTGTCTCCAAGTCATCTCCCCTAAATAGACCATGGTCAATTTAACAGAAATCTTCAAATGTAACAATAACTCCAGATCAGTAAAAGTGATGGAGTATTAAAAACAGATATTAACTAGTGCTGCAACCCAGTGCAACTGAAACACATGAAAACAGCCTTGGTTTTTATTTTTGTTGTGTTTTACTTATAATTATAAAAAGCTATAATGGGAAAGGATCATGGCTAACAAAACAGAACAATGTGTTTGCTCATGCTAACAGCGGATCTAACAAAGGGGAACTGGAAGGGGGGAGCTGTTTAAGAGTAACAGAGACCCAAGTAGAGTCAAGATTCAGCAGCAACAAGGAGAAGGAAATGAAGGTGAGAGAAGATTCCAAACAGCAGCATCGGCAGACAGTTTGTCACTGAAGACACAGTAGCCTCCTGTCGCCCACATCACAGAGCTATGCAGCTCATTTGCTGTGTGCATGGGAGAATTACAGGAGCCATCGCCCTACAGCCCAATGTGGCTCACAAGGCTGTATTCTCCTCTTCCTGCGAGAGAAGTGAGAGAGGGAAACGGGTGTGTAGGCAACATCAAGCAGTGAATGATTCTTTGGGAAAGTGAATAGGCCACAGAATACACAATGGCCTTTTCAAAGTTCCACTGGGAACTGCAAGAGGTGGTGACAAATCACAGGCAGGCGAGAGACAGGGGGGCCTGGGAGGGGGCTTGGGAACACAGGCAGTGTGGCTGTCCTGGGCAGCAGCCGCTCACAGCAACCCCTAGGGCTGGTCTCTGAAGAATGGAGGAGACAGACGCTGGGGGTGACCGGGGCAGGAGGAACCACAGACTGCTCTCTAGTGATGAACTGTTCCCTGGCCCATGACACTGGAATGACCAAGTCCAAGACAAGTACCCTTGTTTTGGAAGAATTTCCTTCAGGCAGATAACTGAACCTCAGAGATTCCCCACCATGACCTGGGGTAGGAGGGAGAATAATAAGAACATTTTTTTCAAATTATCTATTTCAAAGGCAGTTACAGAGAGAGAGCAAGACACACATAGTGAGTGAGAACGAAAATGAGACAGAGAATCTTCCACCTGCTGATTGACTCACATCCCAAATAGCTGCATGGACAATCAGAAGAATCAGTGGTATTGAACGTAGGCCATTCAACAGTCAAAGGAAAAAATGGAAAAATGTACTAGCAGGAAAATAATTTGGGACAAACAGAATAGAGCAAATAGCTGAGTAACAGGGGCTTAGGAGGGACTTAATAATGTCAAAGTAATATAAAGGTAACAGAAAAACTCTCACAAACCTACAGAAAGCTACAGTGTTCAGTTGGAAGTCACTCATCGAATTCAACTAAAGTCTCTCACAAGAAATACTGCAAGCAATTTTCCAAGATAAAAACAAATGAGAGTACTGAAAAAGCTACAAGAGAAAAGAAACAGGTAAAATTACCAGGAGACATTTACTGACCAAGAGAGACTAGAATGACACTTCTACGGTGCAAAAGAGAAAGAAACAAACAAACCAGACATCGAAGAATATGGTGTCCAGAGGAAAGCAATATAGGGTAGTGGGTGGAGGTCACACCTGCAATGCTAACCTCCTACAGGAGTGCTGGCTCCCTGTCCAGCTCCCTGCTAGCGGCCTGGGAAATGCAATGAAACCTAGTCCAAGTGTCCGGGAACTGCTACCTAAGTGGATGTGCAAGGTGTTGCTCCCAGCTTCAGTCAGGCCCCGCAGCAGCCATAGCTATCCAGACAGTGACTAAGCAGAGGGAAGGCCTCCCTGCAAAACCACCACCTCTAACTGGTTAAAAGCATATTGCGTCCAGAAAAGTTACTACTTAGATATGAAGTAATATATTTTCATAGAAAAAAATTAGAAAAAAACCCAGAATTTATTACAACCGTCTAGACCTATCTTACAAGAAACGATAGTGGAAATTATTCAAAGTTGAAGGTAGAAATGATAATGAGTAAGAAGAAAATGTCAGAAGATGTAAAACTCAATAGTGTGTATCTAAATTCAGAATGCTGTACTATTTCACATGTTTAGTATCATGATTAAAAATAATTATTTTAAAGTAACTTAATACAGATACAGGTAATATGCAGAGATGTATACTGGGGCATCAGAAGTTCAACATTCCAGGAGAAACTCAGTTTAAGGGTAAAGCTGTAACTTTCTTTCCTGCTTCTATTTTTTTCCCCACATCATTTCCTATCTTTTCAATCAAGTCCAGTTGTTGTTATTTCAAAATGTTATACCCAAAAGATTATTTTGCTAAGCTTCACAATAATGACAAAGCAGAATTATTTAACAGACTATCAAAGTACAGAGCATGGAATCAAAGCACATTACAAAAGAAAATCCATCACCAAGGAAGATAGTGACAAGGAGAAACAAATTGCAGAACTGGCAAACATCTACACAGAAGACCTTATCTATTAACTGCTCCTATAGATTTCAGTGGAAAAATTCCTCAGTTCATGTGTAAAGGGTAGCCATATTATAATAAAGAACTAACCAGATGCTGCTAACAAGAAACTTCGCTTGTAAAGATACACTTAGAGAGTAAAAGGATGCAATGAGTTACATCGTGCAAACTGAACCTATTAGAAAGTAGCACTAGCTGTATTTACTGTAGCTAAGGCAGATTTCAAATCAAAACCAACCAGAAAGTAGGCATAGTCATCATATAGTGATAAAGGGTTCAAAACAGCAAAAAAAAAAAAAATTCAATTTATATGCACCCAATACTCAAACGTTCAAAATACATAAAGCAAACATCACTAGACCTAAAGAGAAAAACAGCTTTTAAAACCACTAACAACCCACTTTAAGAAATGGACAGGAAACCTAAAGAGAAAATCAACAAAGAAACAGAATTAAATTGTACCCTAGTTCAACTGGACATAACACACATCAACAGAATGTTCCACCTAGCCGTTATAGAAAGCACATTCTTCTCAATAGCCTATGGAAAATTCTAGACAGAGTATATGGTAAGTCACAAAATAAGTCTCAATGTTTTTGAAAGATCCATTCGTTTATTCAAAAGGCAGAATGGCAGAGAGAGCTGAGACAGGGTATTCCATGTACACGCTCACTCCTAAATGCCCACCACACACAAGGTGGAGTCAGGCTGAAGCCAGGAAGTCCATACAGGCCCCACAGGGAGAGCAGAGACTGGCTATTTCACATACACATTCACTCCCAAAAGCCCACCACACTCAAGGCTGGGTCAGGCTGAAGCCAGAAGCCCACGCTGGTCCCCACAGGGAGAGCAGCCTGCGAGCAGGAAGCTTTTCCAGATGCCAAGCTGCTAGCCCTTGAACTGGTACTCTGCTAGGGGGTGTAGCAGCAGCCTAGTCCACAACGCCATAATGCTGGGCCCTCCATGTGTTGGTAAAGAGGTTCGTTTTTAAAAATATAAATCATACTGGGTACCTTTTCTGACCACAGGACAATGAAACAAAATCATACAAGTACATGAAAATTAAACAAATTATTCCTGAATAAGCAATCCATTAGCAATAAAGTAAAAACAAAATGTTTCAATTTTTGTAATGAATTAAAATGGAAGCCATATTCCAAAATCAGCTGGATACAGAAAAAGCAGTTCTAACAGTGAGGTTCATACCAATCAATTCCTGAAACAAAACAATCGAGAGACGTCTGAACAACAAATCACCACTGCAGCTCAAGGAATTGGAAAAACAATAAACCAAAACTTTGGTTTGGTGAATAGTTGGAGATGTGATTTGTAACATAAAGAGATAAATAGCAAATCTCACAGCAGAAAAAAATGTAGACATTTCAAGTACAATACATCAAAGAACTGAAGAACTGGTTACTCAAACAGATTTAAAAAGTCAGGTGTTTACACTAACAGAATATTCAAATAAAAACAAGAGACGAAAAGGAAGACATGCAACTGTCAATACAGATACTGAAAAGATGTTAGGGACTGTAGATAGACAATTACGCAGTAACAAGTTGATAACCTAGAGAAGCAGGCAATTTGTATGCATAAATGAACATCCATGCACAACTGATTCAAGAAGAAACAGAACGCCTAAACAAACCCATAATAAACAGTGACATCCAATCAGTAACACAAAATCTAGCATCAAGGATGGAGCCAGGACCAGAGGTTCACCCTGAATCCTACCAAATACTGCAAGAATTAACATTAACACTGCTTGCAAACTTTTATTTCCCCCAAAAAATAAGAGATGGGAATTCTTCCAAACCCTCTCTATGAACCCAGCATTGCCTTGACAATAAAAGCAGATAAAGACATCTCCACAAACAAAAAGACACAAGAACAAAGAAGAAAAGATGGCAAGAGAGGCTGTAAGCCAACACCCTTTGCAAATGCAAAAAAAACTCAACAAGATATTAGCCAACTGAATCCAGCAGCACATTCAAAATGTTACTCAGAATGATATAGCAGTATTCATTCCCAGGACTCGAGGATCATCTAAAATATGCAAATCTGTAAACATGACTCAATACATTGATAAAATGAAGAACAGTATCATATGACTACACCAACAGATGAAGAAAACGTCTCATAAAATTTAACATCTTTTCATGATGAAAACTCTAAAATTAGGTATTAAAAAAAATTCAATTTACAAAGGTCATATTTCACAAGCCAACAGCAAACATCATACTGAATAAGGAAAAGCTGAACAAGACAAGGATGTCCACTTTCAGAAATTTTATCCTAAACTACTGGAATTCCTAGCCAAAGGAAAAAAAAAAGAAATTGGGCAAGAGAGAAGGGGAAAAAGGGGGTAATGGGGAACACCCAAATTAAAAAGAAGTCAAAAAAAAAAAAGAAGTCAAATTGTTACTTTTTGTAAATGACACAAACTATATGATGCTGAAAAATTTAAGAAGACATTACATGATGGAAAAACATCCCATGTTCATGGAACAAAGAAACAATACAGTTACATAGTACTAAATGATTTGAAAGAAAACAAAAAGAAAACAGAAAAAAACACACAAGTGACACATTTGGTATTTCAAAGGAAAAAAAGCATACATACACACACACCTTTCGGAAACTAGAATTTAAAGCAATGCTTATTGGGTATAAAAATTAAAATCTTTTCGAAAGACCATACACACAAAAACACATAGTACATTTTTAGATAACTTCAAAATCTGGTGACAGGTATAAGAAAACACTACCACTGGCTGGCACATGACAGAGCCTGAGCAGTAAATATGGTAGGTGAGAAGATGTGATACTACATACCTTTTGTACTTTCTTAGTAATTTAAACCATGTAAATGTTATCTGGAAACTAAAATATTAACCTTTAAAATAATCCACATACCAGGTGTCTAGCTTAGATGCACACCTTGTAATGAGCACAGGTCATCTTAAGGACCACAGCCCTCGGGCTGACATTTGGAGACAGGAAATCCTGATCCCGACTTCCAAATAAGCAGACACCTCCTCTACTGACAACTGGCTGACATTACACACTGAGAGTACACGGCCAAGTGTGTAGTAAATATTTACAGAGGAAGAAAACATTGGAAGGCTCATGGGCCTAGAGGAGAGACCTCACTCAAGTGGCAACAGCTAAGCTTGAATTTCCTCTTCCATATAAAGAGGATACTCTCCCAGCTATGGTCAAGAGTAAATAAAGCAGGCACGCCAGCCTGAGCCTCGTGCCTCTCACTGAGTAAGCACGCCACTGCGCACACGGGCGAGGTCTCCACATCACCCTCTTCCTTCCACTTGTGCAGAAAAACAGGAGCGCAAGTAACAGAGACTTCATCCCACAATCCTGAATCAGAGTCGACCTAGACCAACCAAGTTCGACATTGAACACGCACAGGCATTTGAAAAGATTCTGTTCTCTTCTAGTGAGGGAAACGTATTCATAAAAAAAAAAGGGTGAAAATCTGTGGAATTAGGATATATCTTATTCCTATAGGCAAGCCCAAAACTGATGCTTCTTCTAAGACATAATTATTAGAGTTCAATAATGGTGAAAACAAAAATAGGAAAATATGTCCACCGGCAGAATAACCAATACACTTCACTGATTTTTAACGCTTGTAAAATAAGCAAGTGATGACCACTGCGTGAGTTTACGAAACCCAAATCAGAAATATTAAAGATTTGCAAATCAATCAATTCCATTCTTACATAAACATTACAGCCTCAGCACGAACACCTGAGTGCCTAAAACAGAATCATGCTTCACTTTACTGCCATTGTAAAATATTTATTGGTTCAAAAGGATAAAAAAAAATTAGGTAATATAATTAAAATAGCAGAGGAAATGTTTTATGATATAAAATATGAGTCACATCTTAGATACGCTAAACTATTTTTTCGGTCTCTCCTATTCTAGCTGAGGTAGCTAAAACCCAGTAAAAGCATCATCTCACTCTTAGAAAAGCTGCATCAAGCTTCCTAAAATTAGCATTAAGACAAGACCCTCTGTCTAAAAGCACAGGCATCAGCTGGAATATACAGGACTGTAATATCCTCATGGAACAAAAGATTTTATACTACTGCTTATCTTAGAGAAGCTTTTTTTTTCAACTGAGGCAACTATCCCATAAACATTTGCTATATGATAAACTTTACTATCAAGTCAGTGGTTTCACAGAACTGGGAAAGACCATGAAGATAAAAATAGGCATAATCCTTCTTCGTATTTTCTAAGTGATGCAAACTACAGGCAAAGAAAGTGACTTAGTGGGGAAACGTCTTCCCCAACATCTTTGTTTCATGTACGCATGTACAGGTTATGACATATATGATAAAGTAACAGATATTAACAAATACACCTGTATATTTATTTGATAAGATTTATAAACTAAATATATGCCTTTGTATATATTTCAGTTTCTCCATCTCTGAACTTAGCAATCTATTAGTCAATCTCCATCTAGCTCTCAGTGTAGTTCTTACAACCACACACACACACAGCTGGCCACACAAAATGCAGTGTTTACTCGCAGCACTGGAGTTTTTGGCAGACAGGCTGCCGAGAGGAGCATTAATAGCCGCCCGGTCACTGCAAATAAATCTGTCCAATCTGCATATGCAGTACTAGCCATGCTGACACTCCGCAAACCTTATTCCGTTCTCCTGTAAGGAAGGCCAAGAGATGAGCCATCCCACCTGTGCCTACCACATCTGCTCAGCAAGCACATGATCTATGCCCCTTTTCACGCTCTTCCCTACCATGGTGACTGTAAGAGAACTACCCAGAGTCTGTACAAAGTCCACACCCCCTCCTCACCCCACATTATATTGTAAATCTCCTCAACCCCAGAGGGAAGCTCTCATCCACTCTCCCACTTTCACAACCACAAAAATAGAAACATGCAGCAATGCTTTTCAAAATACAAATCCATCCTTGTCCCTGAAGAACTGTCTGGATTCACCGCCTCGCCATTGTGTCTTCCCATTCTCTTAGAGCTTATCCAATGGAGCCCTAGGACTATGTCCACTGGTGGAGACAACAGATGCCCTAGGTGGATGAGCCACCCACTGCTACAACAAATCACCATCATGTCAGGGGCCTAAAGCAACAAAACTTTACTATCTTTCAGTTCTGGAAGTCAGAAGCTGCTGCAGGACTCACTGGATTAAAACCCTGGGCTGCTGGGACTTCCACCTGACTGAGGGTGGCAAGCAGGGACCCTTGGCCTTCCCAGCACAAGGCTCGCATGTCCCAGAATCAGCAACAGGGATTCAAATCCTGGTCGGTTCCTGGCCTTCATGGTCTCTGCCCCTCTTGCCACACCTGGAGAGGGTTATACATTCTTAAGGATTTGTGTGATTAGACTGGGGGCAACAACTAAATCCAAGATAACCTCTCTGTCCCAAGGCTCAGGACCTTACTCACACCAGTGAACAACACTGGGCATTAGCGTGTAGGCATTTTAAAGATGGCACTAGTGTGGCTAATGCACCTGCTAAGTCTTGGCTTTTAGCAGTCTTCAGCAGCATGAGATGATGGCTTTCTTGGCACAGATGACAAGCTTCGATTTTGCATCCTACCTGCCACGCTTCCATTCTCATCTCATCCACTCTCACCTTCGCTCTAAATGTGAGTGCTCCCAGTTCTCTCCAAATGTGAGTGCTCCCAGTTCTCTCCAAATGTGAGTGCTCCCAGTTCTCTCCAAATGTGAGTGCTCCCAGTTCTCTCTAAATGTGAGTGCTCTCAGTTCTCTCTAAATGTGAGTGCTCCCAGTTCTCTCCAAATGTGAGTGCTCCCAGTTCTCTCCAAATGTGAGTGCTCCCAGTTCTCTCCAAATGTGAGTGCTCCCAGTTCTCTCTAAATGTGAGTGCTCCCAGTTCTCTCCAAATGTGAGTGCTCCCAGTTCTAAATGTGAGTGCTCCCAGTTCTCTCCAAATGTGAGTGCTCCCAGTTCTCTCCAAATGTGAGTGCTCCCAGTTCTCTCCAAATGTGAGTGCTCCCAGTTTCAAAAATAATAGCAATGCGATCGATGAAACAATAACAGGAAGTACTTAGAAGTGAAATTTCCAAAGCATGGGCAAGACATCCTGATTTTAACAGACTAGAATAACGGACTACTAAAGATAGACATCAAGAATTTCTGGAATTGGTGAATGCCTCGGGGAATGATGATGATAGATGGAATTATTACTATTTAAGAGATAACCTTAACAGGAGAGGACTCTGAATTATTCTGGTGTCTTGCACTTTCGTAGAAGCTCCTGAACGTAGCCGACACAGACAGTACAATTAACATCACTGAGGCAATATGGCAAAGACCGGGAACAGCCATTCCTGCCTTGGAGGGTGAAAGCGGCCCTGAGCTCAACAGTATATGTTGCTGTGACGGCAGCAGAATCGTGAGGGTATTCCTGCAGCCCCTTCAGGCGTGGACATGCCCGGAAATGCCAGAACTACTGTGTTTTCTTTCTCACCCTCATTCAATGATGAACTGCACTGGTGTTCTCCAGTGGTCGTGTTACCTCTAATATCACACAAGGATGTGTGACAATGCCAAGCACACAGAAATTCACAAAAGCTTATATCTAGGCGACTTCTCCATTTTCATTTGGGAAAAGACAGTTATGAATTCATGTTTAATGTTGTTCAATACATAATGGATTAAAGATTATTTCTGAAACGGGTTCAACATGTTTTAAACTCTCATTTTACGTTTCATGCAGTAAATATAAATAGGCAGAACCCACAAAAGCCAAAAGCGCTGAGGGACTCACCGTGATTATTAACAGCACGAGGAAGTCCTGCAGCCACAGTAGTTAAGACCAGCTGCTACAGGGTGTGCCGCATACAAAGTAACAGCACATACATGCATGAGCTGACTCAGTCATCAGAGTAACCCTCAGGGGGAAACTGAGGCTCACAGGACTGAGCGGCCTGCCACTGCCAGGTGAGGTGAGCAGCACACCTGGGCAGCCCAGCTCCAGCGTGGGGTCAAGCACTCCTCTCCACGCTCCAACTTGTCCAGCAGAAGGCATCAACCACAAGCCCCCAAACCCCAGTCTCCCATAACAACTTCCTGCCCCACCTGTCTACCTGGATGACATCTCTGACTCAACTTTCCCCAGCCGGAACTGATGCCGTTCTTTCAGATTTCCTCTATTAATAGATGGGAAACGGTTCAAGCTTCTCAGACCGAAGTCAGAGTCACTCTTCTTCCCTCAAGTTTCAAGTTCTTCTGACAGCAAGCATGGAGAGGGAAACGGCCACTTCTCACCACCGTCCTAGTTCAACCATCCACATTTCACTGGTGTCCCGCCTTCCACACTGGAGAAGTCATAGCACTTTTCTGCTTGAAACAGCTCTCCATGTCATTGCATCCATCACTCCAAAACCTTCATAATCTTATCCTTTGTTCTACTCCTTGAAGCCTTTCAAAGCCTTGGTGCTTCTGAGAACACACCGAAGGCGAACACTACCTCATCCCATGGCCTTCATACTGACTGCCTCCTCCACACAAACCCAAGACAATCAGGCCTGCCTTTCACCTGCTAACAGCTCTACCATTACCATCCTACAAAAACATACTCTAACATTGTCAAGCTCCCTTATTTTTCTCCATAGTCCAACAAACTACAAAAGTATATATTTATTCCACACTTACATCCCGGTGAGATAGGAACTCTGGGCATTCCAGACTGTGTTGTGTGGATTCAGAACTCTTCGTAGCAATGCCTGTAGAGTCTGTGCTCAGTGTCTATTAACCCTGCCTTAATGATGAACTGATTCGAATAACTCACCAAAATACTCATAACAATACACAGTACTTCGGGTACTTTAAGGTTTTTTTTTTTAAAATTGATAGCTGATGCTACTTTTTGATTTTTGAATAACAGAACCTCCTAAATTTAACCGACATAGACCAGTAAGATTAGCATGATACTAGCACCAACAATGCAAACTGAGCCAATTTTTGTGAAACCAATGAAATTTCAAGTCTGATTTTCCATCATCTGATCCAATGATTCCTCTTTTGATAATTTCAACTAAAAAAGGCCATGCCATACAAGGTTTTCTGCATATTCAGAAGTATCATAACCTGAACATAGCTAAGAAAATAAAAACAACCCATATGTACAACAGCAGAGATTCTGAAAAATTTGATGCATTCTTATGTATGACAAAATATGATGAAGTCATGTTTATTTTTAAGATTTATTTGTTTTGGAAAGGCAGTTTTAGAGAGATAAAGAAATACAGAAAGATCTTCCATCTACTGGTTCACTCCCCAAGTGACCACAACAGCCAGAGCTGAGCCAATCTAAAGCCAGGAGCTTCTTCAGGTCTCCCATGTGGGGGCAGAGTTGCCAGGGTTTGAGCCATTATTTACTGTTTTCCCGAGCCACAAGCAGATTGCTGGATGAGAAGTGGGGCAGCCAGGACACGAACTGGCACCGATATAGGATCCCAGCACATTCATGGCAAGGATTTTGCCACCGAACTATCTTGCCAGGTCCTGAAGTCAAGTTTGTAATGCGTTTGAGGAACGGGAAGATGTTTTTATAGCTCAGATGAATAACATTATACAGGCAGTATGAATTTATCTACACTCAAGTTGTTATTAAATGGCAAGTGCTTGGTCCAGCAGTAAGAACATCAGGTAGGACACCTGCAGTCCATATCAGAGGACCTGGGTTTAGGTTCCTGCTGCAGCATGGGATTCCAGCTTGTCAATGGGGAGGCTGGGAGACAACAATCTTGGCTCCCCTAGTCATGTTCCATCAACCACAGGAGACCCCACTGAGTTCCTGTCTGGACTTCTGGGGAAGGCTACTGCAGGGATCTGTTGAGTAAAGTAGTGAGTGGGAGTGTGTGTGTGTACTCCCTCGCTTACACTCTAGCTCTCCACCTTCCACCACCACCACCCTCTTAAGTAGATGGAAATATATAAAGAAGGAAAGCATGTCCAACACATGCTGTTATCTGGGAAGTATAATGACTGTTGGCATTAAAGACCCACATGGCCAAGAAAGCAAAGCTACCTTCAGTGTCATGCCATACACTGAAAGCAGTGTGGTGATACCGACTATTTCACATTTGGAACAATTCATCTGGAAAAGCTACTTGATATAAAGCACTCAGGAACCTGAACTGACAACAATGTTGGAAAGGGGTTTTTTGCACACCACAGGGGTAAAATAGAGTTATTCAAATAAAGGCTATCTTATAGAAGGAATTAAAAAGTATCTTTGGAAAATGGAAAACACCATGTTTAGTTAAAAACAACCCTATTTCAAAAAATGAAAATCACATGAAATGATTCATATAATATACAGATTTGGAGCAGGCAGATGCAATTTTAGTTTAGGAAAAACAAATGTGTGGCCTCAAGGCATTTTGGCAAAGACAGTTTTCGTTCCTCTCCACCTTCAGGAGTGGGGCTAACATGAGCATCCCGCAGTGTCCCGCACAGTGTGGGCACAGCCAGCCTTGCCTATTCTCAGGCCCACTTCCATGCTTTCAGGCAGCACCCCATTCACGTCTAGGAATCAAAATCACCGAGCACCTAGAAGTAACACTGTGTTGGGATTTGGACTATGCCAGTTGCATTTCAGTAAATGGACTGCTTACCAACAGATGAAGCCTAATCTTTGACAAATGAGTCTAAAATGCTATCTGGTAGCCCACACCAGAGCACACAGCAGAATGCCATCCCTATGTCATAACATCCAATAACCATGATCCTAACTGCACCTCTGAGTCAGATTCCCTTCCTGCCTAACCACCAGTTACTAATTGCTTTCTGCTCACAGCTAACCAGCCAGCGCAAGAACAAAATATTCCCACCAGTTCCACTCTGGGAGGACCCTGCGCTTTCAACTGAATGAGGGCCCTGGTGACTGGGAGTTGCTTGTTTATTTTTTCCATTTATTACTAAGACTCTAGATAAAATGGCCTGCTTGTGTTTCAAGACAAGGATTCAGAGTAAGAGAAAAGCAAGAGGCTGGGCTTCTCTGAGTCCCAGTCTATCCCCGGGATAGGGCACACTTGCTCTGACGACAAACCAGTCATTCCAGAGAGGGGAAATGTGTAAGATTTTTTGACTGTGTTTTTAAAATAACCCTGGTGATCCCTCAGTCTAAAGCTGCACTATATGCCATCAAGAGAAGACTCTCAAGTGCCGGAAATACAATAACAAATGAGATTCAGTGAACAATGTTTTCCAGAATTGCACAAGACATGACAAGCCAATGATGAGACATCAATAGTCACCAGTTTCCAGAGTCCACTGGCATACTGGGTAGATTCCAGGCTTAACCGTTTGCCCGCCATATTTATAAAATTAATCAATACTCGATTTACAAAATGTGTAAAACTTCACTCTCAGGGGGCCACATCTGTGGAATAAGAAATACCTCTGTCTGTGGCACTGGCATCCCATATGGGCACTGGTTCCTGTTCTGCTGCTCCATTTCCAATCCAGCTCCCTGCTTATGGCCAAGAAATTGCAGCAAAACATGGACCAAATATCTGAAACCCTGCACCCACATGGGAGAACAGGAAGAAGCTCCTGGCTCCAAAGCAGCCCAGCCACAGCCATTGCAGCCACTTGGGGAAGTGAACCACTCAGTGGATAGATGATCTATCTGTCCCTCTTCCTAACTCATCAAAATAAAAATAAATCTTTCAAAAAAAATTTTACTGTTACCCAAATGTATTAATATTCCACGTTTGAACAGACATGGAAACAGGAGAAAAACCTGAGTGGCCTACACACTCTCAGTCCACGTCACTCAAGGCCATCCCCACACTCTTTAATTTGGCTACTGTCATGGCCTGAGTCCTCCAGCACCATGCTTGCCCCATGTGTACATTACCTGGTAATGATGTCCCTCCCCAGATGGGTCCCTGAGCACAGTGCCACATGACGACGACACGTGTTCAGAAGTGCAGGGAGCCTCCGAGGTACTTCATGGGCAAAACCTGACTGCTAAGCAAGTGTTGTTGAAGCATAAGGGAGTGTGCTGATGGCCAGAGGTCAATTAGAACTCAACAGCATGTGATGAGCAAGGCAGTGTATGGGCACATATGCCACACAAGGTCAGGGCCTATCTCAGGGGTGATTAGCAGACAAGAAGGCAGATGGAACGGGGCCTGGAACTGCGTCAACCCTCAAAGCTCCAGGACAGTCTGAATAAGGGCTTTGGCTCATTAATTTATTCCTATGAACGCTAATTCATGAGTATATGAAAAATAGCTTTAAAATTGTTTTTATATATCTGCTTTTGCAATAAAAAGTAATCTTTTTAAAAATTAATTTTTTACAGTATTCTTTAAAACACTAAGTTCACTATCTTTAGCTTGTGTTTCCCTTTTAATTAATCAGATGGCTCTTTATCCTTTTTCATTTAAGGTTCACTTTATTTATTGATAGGGAGAAAGGGAGAAGAAAATGTCTACCATCTGCCCTGGTCATTCCCCAAATAGCTTCAACAACCAAGGCTAGGCCAGCCTGTTGCCAGGAAACAGGAGCCCAACAGCTCGGGCCATCTTCTGCTGCCTGCTTGCTGTATTACCAGGGACTCCAGGAAGGGGCAGCCAGGACTCAATCCAGGAGTCATATTCTAATGAATGCTGGTGTCACAGGTGATGGCGTAACCATTTGGGCCACACTGTTTGCCCGGGCAGGCCTTTTCTAAGCCCCTTGCGCTTTCTCAATATCGATGTTAAGATGTAAGCTGCAGAAACTAGCTATGCAAGGCACTCCTGAAGTGTCTCAGAAATGCCAAGCACGTGTCTGAACACAAACCAGTGGGTTGCCATGCTAACAGCTGGACTGTCAATCTCTTAATTACTGAAGAATTAAGTGCCAGATTGACTTCTCTCACCATTCTACTTGCAGTATCTTCGCATTCATCTATGTATCTGCTATCTGTAGCATCCTAACATGTATCAGCCAGCTCCAGTAGCTTCTGAATAAAGGCCAATACGTAAGTGCACACATACTGTGGCTCCGACTCTTCACTCCGGTAAAGAACTATGGCGTGCACAGCAATCTTTCCCAAAATAGCCAAATTTGTTATGACTATCATCCTCATCACATCCTAGGCTTCAAAACAAGGCAGGGGAAAATTCTATTTCAAGACCTGTGGCATTTGTACAATGTTTTCAAAATGATTTTTCCAAAAGGGCTTATGGCAGCAACTACAACACTATCATCCTTTTCATAGAATACAATACTTTTGCCTCTCTTTGGTTCTGTAACATTAGCACAGGCTGACTTTTTCCCCTCACATGAACCTTTGCCGGGAGGACAGCTGTGCTGGCTGCAGACACTGAGTCCACAATATTCATCCTAGAGGCTACTGACAACTCGAAAACCACAAGCAGGGAGAAAAGACAGTGTTTAATCTCGCCTCTGGGGCCAGAACAGAGAAGCCCATAGCTGGTCGGGTTTTACTTGACGAAGGTGAAATCAATGAAGAGAAATCTACCAGTGACTGACTGGCTTAGATCATCTTCTGATCTTTTCATTAAATTTACAAGCTGCTAGGTCACAGCTCTCATAAATGCCTCCGCCAGGGATAGTTAAATGAAAGCACAGAATCATTTCTAACCCGGTACCATACCCTTCCTTGTGCTGATACAGAAAAATCAGAAAGAATAGGCGAGATCAAATTTTATTAGCCCAACTTGGACTTGTTTATTTTCAGGGCAAAACTCCGGAGTGCGAGCAGTGATCACAGCTAAGTGTGTATCGCCCACTAGATTCAAATAAGCTCTCCAAGAACTAACCATGGGTGTTCTTGCCAGTCAGCCTGCGACACCCAACATGTGCCATCCAAGCAATTTATCCAGATGCCCTGGTAAGCATCCCAGCAGTCGGCATCCCATCCTTAACAGTCATTCATGACGAGTTCAGCTCTTACTTAGACAAAACGAGAGGCAAGTGACATGAAATTAAAGATAAGAGGCAAGAGAGCTGATGGCACCTGGAGAGACAAGGAAATTTTCCTTAGATAACGGATCTTCAGGTTTCGGAGCCTGGATCCACACTTGTGCCAGGGATGTAAAAGGAAGAATTGAGTGGAAATGCTATGCCACAATACTATCAACAAGCGCGGGGAAATGAATAAAAGAAAGAGAAGTCGACCAAAGGACAAAGGCTTTAAAGTCCAACCCAAACACCTTGCTTTAGCAAGACTTTCATAAAAATTACTGGTCCTTGAAGTCCAATATTGAACCGAACCATTATTTGCACAATGGGCAACTGATTCTCATTTTCACTTGCTCTCTTCAGTATTATTTCAGGAAGACTTTCTTATTTTCCATCCAATATCACAAGTGCAGTCCAGGTACAAACAGTACATTTCTAGTTTTCAAAGACCAATTTTACGAGGTTAGTGGAAAGCAACAGGCTACAGCTTATTCCCAAACGCAGCTCTCATTTCTTTCCTGCAGTGTTAAGGTTATCTTTTGTCTTTGCTCTCAAATTCCCAGATTTTCTTATTTTACCACCAGTTTCCAATAAAATTCCTGGAGTTGCATGGCGGAAAGAAAAAAAAAACTAAGGATATACTTCTTCTTAGTTTTTAAACAAAAAAGGAAGTTAAAAAAATGACACCATATTAAATCTAATACTTCTAACCCAGACTCCCCACCCAGGAAAATTGGTAATTTGTACTAGTCACTGGTATATAGTGCCCCTCCCATCATGAGGGCGTAGAGGAAATACTATAACTTCCTGGCTGTATCTTGACTTCACTCTTTAAGCAAAAGCACTTCATCCAAATTCCAAAGCCCCATAACTTTATTTATTTCTTACAAAGCTCTGTGACTTCTAATGCTAAGAAACTTCTAGGCAACTAGGAGAATACCAAGCTTCAAGCCAAACAGTTAAGACACCAGTGTCCCAATATTCAGTACCTCAATTCAATTCCTGAGTTTTACTTACAAATTATTATGCTCCCCTTTAAGAAAAATGAGCCAGAAAGGCGGTGGGGGAAGAGACAGAGGGAGAGAGTGGAATCTTCCATCTGTGAGTTCACTCCCTAAACAGTCAGATCTCAACAGTCAGGACTGGGCCAAACCAAAACAAGGAGCATAAAACTTCATCTGGATATACCATGTGGGTGGCAGGGGTCCAAATTCCGGGGCCATCTTACATTGTTTTACAAGTAATAGCAGGGAGCTGGACTGGAAGCAGAGCAGCTAGGACTCAAACTAAGGCTCAAATGAGATGTCAGCACAGCAAGTGGAGGCTTAACCACCTGCCCCACGATGCAAGGCCACCCCCTCCCCCCCTGGATGCCCAAGGCTGCTGCTCACTAATGTGAATTTCAAATCAATATGGGAAACATGGCACCTAACATATATCTTGTTGGGTGGATGGCCATCAATGCACAGACTCATTTCTTGGCGATCACACAACAAATAATGCTACTGCATTAAAACAAGCAGCACAGCTCCACCTCAGCTTGGGAGAGTTCAGGAAAGCCTCCCCAGCAGGCTTCCAGATGTCACTCACTCATTCACAAAACCACTATGCAGGAGGCATTTACAAGTGCCATATCCTGTGTGAAATACTAAGAACATAATACCAAAAGGAAGACAGACATTTCAAACCTTGTGGCTCTTCCAGTCTAGATGGGAAGTCAGATAGTGAACAAGTGATAAAACTAATACAAGTCAACATTCACAGAGCACTGTGTGCCAGGCACTGTTACCCCACACTTCAGCACATGAACTCATGGAATCCTCACGAGCTCCCGGAGGAGAAGCGTGACTGCTACTCCCCTTGCACAGGCATGGAAAACGAGACCTTGTGAAGCCCTGAGCCGGGCTGGCCTCCCTCCAGGAGCAGACAGAGGCGGCCCACTTGAATTTTGAGCCAGATCAGGAGCTGACCCGACCTGAGTAGGACATGGGCCTGGAGCGCAGCGAGATGCAGCAATTTGTTGCCTTGGAAGTGGAGCAGCTGGGACTCCAGCCAGCAAGAACACGGGGTGCTGGCAGAGGCGTGAGCTGCTCCACCACGGTGCCCGCCCATATGCACTGTCATGACCTTTAGTGGGGTCTGGGAGAGGATAGGTACTTGGGTTTCTGAATTAGGTACATATTGGACACCCATTCCAGCTGCTCCAGGAACCTTTTATTCTCCAGCCTGAAGGTCAAGGCAAGATGACTAGAAATCCAATTTCTAAATAAGGAACGTATCAGTTGATGCCAAGTAAGGTTATGGTACAACAGGAGCTCTTCTCACTTCTGGCTGAAGGTAAAATGTTATACAGAGTCCTAGAGGATGAAGTCACAGGTCTGAAGGTTGTAATTCCCAGCCATGGAATCCTGGCCACGGAGCAGTTGAGAGAAACTCATAGGACAGAAGGAAAAGAAGGCGGAGTCATATTTTAGACACGTTTACAATGTACTCACACAAGCTTTCCCAAAGTTAGTACTTGAGAATAAGAAACTAACAAGATGGAACAGACTTCAAAACCAGACACAGGACTGAAGTGACAGGAGAAGAGTAGTCTTTAAACCCACAGCCTGTAAGTGAAAAGGGCCCAGGGTTTGTAAAGCACATGTGGTCTTGGGGGAAGTCTGACGGCAGAATCCAGATGGCTGCTGCCACCACAGCCGGGGCTGCCCATGGGGCAAAGGGCTCTGCAGCCGTGCTCAGAGGTCTCAGGCTCCTCTGGCATTCCCACACAGGGAGGCTCCTGCTGCAGGTGCAGGAAGCTTAGCACATACATTTGTTTTTGGAATCAGAAATCTCCCTCGTCTCTATCTACAGCTAAAACCAAAGGCCACACTGTTTGAGATGTCATTTCGGAGGATAACAGTAGTCAAAAAAAAAAAAAGCATATTTTGCACCAGTTCCTCAGAAATCTCTTCCATGGTCTGTAAATTCTAACAAACTTGAAATAACCTCTTCAAAAGTGAATTCAACTGCATCTTATCGTAAGGATCCATCGACAGTGTGTGGTGAATGGAAGTTCACATCAACTAAAGACTAAAATAGAAGACTCTAGTACCGCACGTCCTGAACCACTCAGGCTGCCACAGTGGAACACCAGCGAGCAGAGGTCAAGAGCAGTGACCACCTTCTCACATTTCTGGGCGCTGAAGACCAGGATGCAGGGGCCAATGTGAGCCATTTCTGAAGAGAGCTCAACTCCTGACTGGGGAGGATGGCTGGCTTTGCACCTTCTCCCTGCAGGGTCGTGGGGAGGGAGCAAGCCGGTCCGGTTGGCTCTCCTCCTCTACACGACAGGCAACAGATGAGAGCCCTGCTCTCATGACTCCATCTCAGCCTCTGTCTTCCAGACTCCAAATGCCACCTCCCAGGGGTGAGGGGTGGAGGGGTTAGGGCTCTGAAACATGCACGTGATCAAAGCAACAAGGGTCTCCATCTAGGAGGCCTCATTTGGGGAGGCAAGAGGAGTTACTGAGTAACAAACACATGGCCTAGTGACGTTTCCACAGTGCTGTGAGGCCAAGCAAACAGGAGAGGCCTGGGTAGATGGAGCACCTGAGAGAGGCCCTGAAGTTCAGAGCCAAGTATGAAGTGGAGGTAGCAGCTGCCAAGTTCTCAGAAAGCCCATCTTCCACCCCAGGGTACAGGATTCGGGGCACTCTGCTGGCATGACAACACAAACGGGCAGGCACTGTGGAGGAACAGCTCAAAGGGTTTAGACCCGCCACCTGTTCCTTTGAACCCTCAGTATCCAGCCGCCCCCCAGAAAGATAAGACACACACACACAGCTCTTCTGATGGGCTCTCACCAACACTCAGCAAACATTTCAACAGAGTCTTCCCACATTCAAAATCTGTAGCACGAAACAAGTTCAAAAATCAGAGGACACAGATTGGGAGGCCTCTGGCCTTGGTAACTTTCCCACACTTCCCAGCGTTGCAGAGCCTTCCCTCCTCCACAAGTCCCATCTGATTTCTGGGACAGCCAGCGCTTCCTCGCACGGTTTCACGCTTAGCTGTCTGGCTCCAGGACTTACCTACCAAATGAACGATATGGATTTTATGCGAATTTCCTTCGCACTAGTCTTTCCACTTACTGCTGAGGTCTGTGGCTTGGTTCTAGCATGGCTGAGGTCAGAATCTGACCTCAGATAAGTAGGGAAATACAGTAAATACATCCCTTGGGACTGTAAATTCGAGTACTCAAAAATAACAGGTTTGCCTCCCCACTGGATGAGAATGAGGCTGAGCCACACTGGAAGGCTGTGTTTTCCGATTTTGTGGCAACACCACTCTACACACAATGCAAACAACACTCCATCACTAAGCACATCTCATAAACATTAGCCATGTATAAAAAAATCTGTGTGCACACACAAAATGCTTCCTGCACGATAAGCTGGTTAAGCAGATAATATACACGTGTAACGTAACAGACGCATCCCAAAAAACATACTGAACAGCTACAAATAACATTGAGATCATGTTTTACCAAATACCACATGCTGGAAAACGATAACCTGAAAAGTGGTTTCAATGTGCCAGGCAAGAAAACAAAATGATCACTAGAACAACGTGGACTGCATGGGGGCTCCTGTGCATCTCTGTATCAAGATGCGCCTAGTGTCTACCTCTGCAGAACATGCCAGAGAACTGACCATCCAGCCCGGACTCACAATCAACAGTAAAAATGTGAAAATTAAGTAAACAAATGGAAGCAAAGGCTGTTCTCTAGAGATACCATGCATTCACGGAGAGTTTAAACACCTGAACTGAAGGCATTAACTCAACCTACTTACTGGTTTTGAAACTTTTTATGACGGGAAAAATCTTCTCTTTAATGAAGCTAATCCATTTAAACAGTGGAGCTATTTCGAAAGGTAAAAGCAGGGGAAAACTTCATTATCTATATAGTGAGATGTTTGAAATTTCCTTTTTCTAGAAGATTTATTTTTCATTATTTCTATTTTATTTATTTTCTAGAAGATTTATTTTTATTAGAAAGGTAGATATACAGAGAGGAGAGACAGAGAGCAAGATCCTCCATCTGCTGCTTCACTCATCAAACGGCCACAATAGCCGGAGCCGAGCTGATCTGCAGCTGGGAGCCAGGAGCCTCTTCTGGGTCTCGTGGGTGCAGGGTGCCAAGGCTTTGGGCCATCCTCTAATGCTTTCTCAGGCTACAAGCAGGGAGGTGGATAGGATGTGAAGCAGCCAGGACACAAACTGGCACCCACATGGGATCCCAGCACTTGCAAGATAATGATTCAGCCATTAGGCTATCATGTCGGGCCCAGAAATTTCCATGTTTAAACGTATCAAAATAGTTCATCTGATTTTCCTTATTAAAGATTTTCAACTTCTATTTACAAATTTACAAATTCTAAATATGCTGAAAAATGTTGAAAACAGAAAAAAAACCATTTTACTAAAAAACTGAGATCTTGTACATCATGTGATTTTAAAATTTCTAAAACAATGTATTGCACTGGAGATTCAATGCCTTTGCTTTGCCTGCAAACCTACCATGAACTTGCTGTTCACCTTCTAAACCTATGCCTTGCTGCTTGTCACCACGTGTGAGCAGGAGCTGACCAGCGGATCAGCAAGGGGGAAAAAGACTTGACCTTCCAGTAAGATCACACTCGGTTCATTTTATTTCAAAAACTTTATTCTGAAAATTATTCACATGGAGAACACTAGAATGACATAAAGACTTCAAAGTAACTGCCAGCCTACTAGTTCAGACAGCTGCCCACATTACTAGTTTTCAGGCACTCTTCCACGTCCTGGCACTTCTGGACAGTATAGTCAACTTGCTCATCTTCCTAAGGCATGCAGTTCACTAACCAGTCACCCAGAGTTCAGTATACAAATGTCCCGTACTTACAAAAGAGCTCAACAAGCTACTGTAGCTTCTTTTAATAATATCTACTTGGAGGACCACTAAACATACCTAGGCAGTTAGGGCATATTTTATAAAAAGTTCAAGTATGAGAATCACATGGAAACAATTCTTTTCTTAAAAGGATCCTCACCATTAAAAAGAAAAAAGAGGGTGTGGTGCAGATCACCAAGTTACAAATTAAGTAAAGCATGGTCTTTTCCCTCAGATTTTATTAAGGTGAGATTAAACCCTTGGAGCCCCTGAAATCTACCACCAATTCCATAAAATTTAAGCTCTTGTGCTTAGGGAAAACACACTTAACCCCTTATTATCACAGACAACTTCATATAACAGCTATTAACAGTGAAATGATACTAACAGTATGGTAGAAGTGATACAACTTTTAGATCTCAAAAAATTCCCTTTACAAAATTAGAGACCATCTAGGAAGAAGTAAAATGAACAACTCAAATCCAGTGTCTTCCACAAGAACAGTATGCCATGATATGCTTATGAACGCCAAAATCAGAAGGGGTCAAAGCGAACCCACAGCTATCCCAGGAGCTGTACGGCAGCGGATGTTCTGCAGGAGGAGACAAAATCGAGAGGCCAGACAGACACAGGAACTAACAGACACGTACCAGGAAGGTCTGGCTGGCCATAGGAATACAGCAACTACAGTGGGAGGGACGTGATTCCAACTGAGCAGGACCCAATGGCCCAGGACGGGGTGCAGGCAGCCGACTGACCAAGAAAAGGCCCACAGATCATGAGAAAATGACAGTCAACACAAAGATGCAAGGGACAGGGTCAGAAAACTTAAAAAATGACCATACTGGCCAGCCTGGTTTTGTTGTTTTAAAGACAGAGACGACAGAGCTATAAAATCATGAGGGAGGGGACAGTGTTGGGGGCAGCACTAAACTGCTTGGGACACGTGCAGCTCAGATTGTCCAGTTCAAATCCCAGGTGCTCCAGGAAGTGTCTGATTGTGCACCTTGCAAGGCAGCTGAAGCAAAGGCTCCAGTTCTTACATCCCTGCCACCCATGTGGGAGATTGGGATGGCGCTTCAGAGCCCCCCACGTTGACCTGACACTGCCCTGGTTGTCAGAGGAATTTGCAGAATTAACTAATGAACGGAAGTACTTCCCTCTCCCATTCTCTGGCTCCACAGCTGTACTTCTCAAATAAAATGTACAGAAATAATAAAATCATGAGGAAAAAAGAAAAAAACCTCTGAAAGCCCTCTTCCATTTAACAAGTTTAAGAGAACTAATTTAAAATAAAAGCACACACCGAAAGTATGATTGAACCCCGTGAAATGCTACTAAAAAAAAAAGGCTTCCTTTAACATTCTCAAATTTGATCACATTTCCTATTCAAGGAACGATTACAGAGAACCCGCCCACCCCCGCCACTGTGCCAAGACGAAAAAAAGCTATGTCTCCAGGGGGGACGAAAAAGCATATTCTAGAAACCAGATGAAATAATTCAGTCTAAAGATTTTATAAATCCTTGTAAATCGGATCTTCACAACACTTAACTATTTACGTCATACCCTTCTGGAACATCTGACTCCCATACAATCAAAGGACACGCTTTGGCCTTTGAGTCCTCCATGTTTTTACCTACCCTTCCTTTTACTGGTTCCATGAGTGGTGACCGAACTGCGCCTCCCCCTAAATTTAACTCAACATCACCTGCAGTGAATCCTAGATTTTACCTTGAAATTCAATGTCCCAGTATCAGTACAATAGAGAATATCATTTTCAATGCTGCATTCTAGTCTACCTCCTGCGGCACACACACGATGCCAGCACTCAGCACTAGGCTTTTTAACAAGAACCACGATTCCAAGTATCAGGTTTATGTGTCTGGTGGACATGCAACACCTGGCTCGGGGAGCAGGGTGCACAGCTGCCCGTTCACCCACCCCACAGTAGGCACCGAACCCTTACTACACACGAGGCACTGCTCTCCTAACAGGGAGGAAGCAAGCTGCTGCTGTTGCTTTTGATCTTAAAACTTACACTCCGGTGTGAGGGCAGCAGGTAAACCCTAATGAAACAATGAAATGGGGCTGGACAATACGAGCATAGACAGGATCTTACACTGTTCAGTACTGTCACAGCAAACTCCACAGGAAGACAGCACCTGAGCAGGTGTCAGAGGGACAGTGGTTACCAGCATACTAGTCAGGCCAGTGTTCTGACATAGGCAGTGGGTAACGCTGCCACTTGCAACGACAGCATACCATGTGGGTGCCGGTTTGTGCCCCGGATGTTCCACTTGCGATCCAGCTCCCGCTGGAAAACAACACAGCTGCTCCAGTACCAGCGACCCAGATGAGGATCCTGGCTCCCTGCTTCGCCTCGGCCAGCGACTGGCTGCTGCAGTCACGGGGGCAGTAAACCAGCAACGGAAGTTTCTCTTTCTGGGTCTCTCTCTCCACTCTCTACTTCTTTTAAAAATAATTAAACATTGCAGAAAAATAAACCTGCATAATTTTCAAAATGTTCATATGAGATGTAAATATGAATTGGACATTTACAAAAGATCCATTCCAGTCATGCACAAATCAATGACTCCTTTACGCCGAGACTGAATGGATCACATGTTGCGACCACTTCAAAGACCACGCGGAGAACTGCCGCCTCTAAAGATAATTCATCCATGGAGTGTCAAAGTGAAGAATTACAGGTTAGACACCAATTGGTCAGTGTCTTGCAGGTCCAAGAACTACTGTGTCTGAAGTGATTGTTAAATTATTTTTACCTCCTGTTGGGGGGGAGGAGGTTCAACTAATTAATGTCTAACATTATTGCATCTGAGAGTCCCAGTTAACAATGAAGAAACAAAACTATATTCTACATGGGCCTGGGGTAGACCTTTCAAATAAGGTTCTAACAAGACACACAGTTCACCTTATTTCCTTATTTGGAAGACTTGAAAGCATTTTTAAACCTGGCTACGGATAGGCATTATCCCACAGAGGCTCAGGTATAGAACGTCACGTGATTTTGTTTTCTTTTCATGTCTTACGTTTAATCTAGTGCTCCGATCCTAACATGGAACAGGTGACTCAGTGCCCACTACGCGTGCGTAATTCCCCGGGAACGGCAGAATGAATGGCCCTGCCCCTCCAGACAATGTGTCCCAACAATGTGCTCTTCAAAATGATCCTTCAGAATTAACATACCTAATTTCAGATTCCAAGTAGAGACACTGCACCATAGGACTGCATATTCCCACAGACTTCACCATGTCCCACATCCGACAGCCAAGATGTGCCTGCCTGGCCCATGGGCTTAGGAAGGTCCTGCTCTTCACTGAGGAGTGGTATAAGGGAAGAGCTGGGGGTGACGCTAGGAGAGCGGGCAGGGGAACACAGGCTGCAGCCTGACCCACATTCTATCTGCTGAAGTCAAACCCCTACGGAGGAGAGCAGAAAGACCACAAGCGTGACACATTATTACAGTGAGCTGAGCAAACAAGCAAGTTGCTCATCAGCTGCTGGAAAAAGCTCAATTTCACGTGAGCAGAATACGAACAGGCTGCTGCAGGCAGCACCAGGGTCACCTGCACAAGCCTGTCCCCTGGGCCAGCATGGGAGCAGAGAACTGAGGCTGCCAGGAAGAAAACCTTCAAAGGCAGAGCCCTCCAGGCAAGGGGGCCAGGCACATGGAGCTCAGAGGAGAGGAGGAACGCCTGGCAGAGAAGGAAAGCCAAGGTTCTGGTATGGGAGGCTGAGACTCCACTATGGTGTGGGCAGCAGTGTGGGGAGCTACAAGACATGGTGGATGGCACAGAACAGTTTGGAAGCAGCAACTGGGGGACGTGGTTACACCCATGGTTGCTCCCAAGGGAGAGCCACCCTTGCTAGAGGAACAGGCTGAGAGCAAATCCACAATGCAGTCAGTGTGGGTGGATTCTGGCTTTGGCAGGGAGAGAGTTGCCGTCTACTGGGTTGGGAGGACTGCAGGGAATCACGTTTGTTAAAGTGACCTGGTAAAGTGAAAAGAGTGACTGCCAAGAGCTCATTACAATGGCTGAATCCCTCAGTGCGGGGTCGAGAGAGCTGGACACTCTGCATATGTAGTTGTAACAACGACGAGGATGACCAGCCCCCGGAGCTTGTCCATCAGTATTTTCCCCCCAACTTCTAACTCTCAGTGCTTCTCACATGTTCACAGTCTCTCAAACGGCCACGACCTCACTTGTGACAGCCAATGCTACACAGATCTAAGCGAATGTCTGCTGGCCCACTCCTAAGCGCTGTATTAAGCACTTATTGAAATGCTGACGCAAGGTTCGTAAAAGCCCTGTATCATAACGTGGAAAAGCGCTGGGCTTACCTGAAGTTCTTTGTATCTATCTTGAAAACAAAGAGCCTCTTGCTCCTTTTCTTTCTGGAAGTCTTTTTCTAAGACACTATGCTTCTCCATCAATGATTCAACCTCCTGAAAAAAACCCAAACACTAATGTTATAACAATAAATGGCATAAAACACATTTAGGTGTTTCAAGGAACTAATTAAAAACAAACAAACAAAAAAAACTTTCCAGGGAAAGAACTTGGGAAGAAATATGGCCAAAATGCAATAATACTATAAATTATAGGCCACAAATTTCTACTACCCATAGCAAACAGTGATATAATGGTAAAGTGGCTAACAAAATTAACAGCATTTATATAATCTATATATATATATAGATAGATACATAGATTTACTAAAGTCGTTTTGCAAATACATTTGTATTGACGACAGATCACACCATACATCAACAGTTGACTAGCATGTCTTTTTAGGCACTCAGTTTGGGTATTACCATGATGCCTGACTTATCACAGGGAGACAGCATCACAAAATTTCAAATCTACACAAGAAACATAGTAATCCCTGCTTTTAAAGTCAAAGTAAGCCAGAAGGTAAAGAATTCATTGGAAACAGAAAGAGAGAGAGAAGGAGAAAGGAAGGAAAACAAAGGTAGCTAGGAGCAGCGATTTGTCAGAGCAGTGAGACGCAGTCCAGCCCAGCCCAGCCCAGCCCAGCCCAGCCCAGCCCAGCCCAGCCCAGCCCAGCCCAGCGCAGCCCAGCCCAGCGCAGCCCAGCCCAGCGCAGTCCAGCCCAGCCCAGCCCAGCCCAGCCCAGCCCAGCCCAGCCCAGCCCAGCCCAGCCCAGCCCAGCGCAGCCCAGCCCAGCCCAGCGCAGCCCAGCCCAGCCCAGCCCAGCGCAGCCCAGCCCAGCCCAGCCCAGCCCAGCCCAGCCCAGCGCAGCCCAGCCCAGCCCAGCCTAGCGCAGCCCAGCCCAGCCCAGCCCAGCCCAGCCCAGCCCAGCCCAGCGCAGCCCAGCCCAGCCCAGCCCAGCCCAGCCCAGCCCAGCCCAGCCCAGCGCAGCCCAGCCCAGCGCAGCCCAGCCCAGCCCAGCCCAGCCCAGCGCAGCCCAGCCCAGCCCAGCCCAGCCCAGCCCAGCCCAGCGCAGCCCAGCCCAGCCCAGCCCAGCCCAGCATAGCCCAGCCCAGTGCAGCCCAGCCCAACCCAGCCCAGCCCAGCCCAGCCCAGCCCAGCTCATCCCGTTAGAGGACATGGTCCAGCACACAGTTCTGCTCCCTACTGACGCACACCCTGGGAGGCACCAGTGATGGCTCCAGGGATTGGTTCCTGCCACCTACAACCTGACTTAGTTCATCCTCACTCCCAGCTCCACACCTGCCGCCCAGCCATTCAGGAATTGGAAGTGTGACCCAGCAGATGGGTGCTCCTTCTCTCTGCCTCTCCAACAACAACAAAATCATATAAGTACATCCATCCATCCCTCCATATCCCTGAGGGATTCGTTCCAGTCTCACCCTACAGCGAAAGGGTCAAAGATTCAAATCCCTCCCACAAAATGGCACAGTATTTCAGAAAACCTAAGCACATCCTCCTGTATATTTTAAATCATCTCTGGATTACTTACACAAACTCACACACCACAACAGCTGGCTAAATAGTTATCACACGGTGCTGCTTGGGAATAATGGCAAGAAACTCTTGTCTGTACATGTTCAGTACATGCCCAACTTTTTCCTGGAATATTTATGTGTAGCCACATCAATCCAAGGATGTGGAACTCCTGGACTTGGAAGCTGGGCTGTACTCAGTAGTAGGGATTTCATTATCAACCTGTAGCCATGGTAGGATAGTATCTTAGGATTCCATTGAGTTTCCAGTACACGAAATTCTACCTTTTCCAGGAAAATGCAAACATACCTTCTTAATTCTCAGTTTTTCTTCTTCAGACGCTTTGAGCTTACTCTCCAGACTTGAAATTTTCTGCTGCAGCTGGATGTCTGACATGTTGGCTGCAGGCCCCTCCGAGTCGTCCACAAGGGTGAGTGTCCCATGGCCTTTCTCATCAGTTAAACTCAGCGGGAAAAGGGAGATATCCAGATGAGTGTGGGCTGACGGCTGGATCTGAACCAATCAAAAAAAAAAATGGAAGAGTAAAACAAAATACAAGAGAGGAACACTGACACTCTCACAACAGCAAACACCCAAGGGGCACCAGAAACCACATGTGAGAATAAAGTGGGACTAAGGTTCCCAAATTACTTCGCCCTTTTCATAAGTCAACAAAAGGCCTCAAAACCAGGCTAACAACCTATTCTGCTTGTGTGTAGCGACAAAACTTCTGGTCAGTTTGAAAGCCAAAAAACATTGATTATTTTGCTAAGCCATGCACTAAAAAATTGAATATTTAAAATGTGCTTTCTTCTGACATTATCAACAAGTAGCAGAAGGCATAGCTGACACAGGTTGTGGCATTTAGACACAGGCCTAATGTGTGTTAACATTTTCAATTGTAAATCAGAATTTCAACTGTAACAATGGCCTAGAATCTGTCCCTGCTTTCTAATAGAAGCAGCAGGTTAATTCAAAATTGTCCACAGCACTCCAGAAATCTAACTCAGCACCTCAACACCTGCTTGGGTAATTATCTGAATGAACAGACCTTAGGAATGCTATCTTTTTGGTTTTTATTCTAAAACCAAAATCAGTGCTCTAAAATCTTAAAACATATAGGTTTCTCAAAAAAAAAAAAAAAAGAAAAAAGCAAAGGAACTACAATTTCATTAGTTTCTCCTTGGGGAGTTTAGGATTTAAAAGCAAAGCTCACTTAATTTAATACATGAAGTCCCCAAATCCTATTTCGGTAACCATGACTACCTGAATACTTTGCATGCATGGCACAAGACAATCATGCTATCTAGTTCTAATTTTTACAAATATAAATGTTAGCCTCAAAAATTAGAACATTCCTGTAAAATTATTCCTTTTGGGAAAAAAATGAAAGTCAGCCAAGTATTAGTTTTCTTAATGTATGTGAACTTCTGTTTTTAAAAAGACTTTTGACTCACACTTTCTGCGTGTGTGTTCTCCGCTGAGGACACAATGGCATCCGGGGAGAGGCAGCCAAGGGAAGGACAGTCACGATCCACTCCGATGTCAGGAGCGGCAGGTGCAAGGTGCACTCCAGACACTGGGGGAAGAGCAGCAACAAGGTCGTGATTAGTGACAGGAAAGTTGAGAGGCAGGTGGAAGGGAGGAAAGGCACAGAGGAGACGGCCAAGGCTGAGGGGATAATCGAGGCCCAAGAGGGGGAATTGGGACACCAGGAGTGCTCCTCCCGCACATTCCTGTTGAACTACAGAACTCATGATCCCCCTTTAACAGGCTGTGTCGCATGAGACCAAACAAATTCAACAGTTGTAGAATGCCTCAGTGTTTTACAGTGGCATGCTGAAGGAAGAGTTGTGTTCCCAGAGATGGCACTCATACATACTAATACCCGTTCACATGATTCTGAAAAGTCAGATTAGTAAAAAGAAAAACGCAGAGTATCTACTAGTGCCAGCCATGGCCTTGGCAACCAGGAGGCTACAGTGAGTGAGACACACTCAAGTCTTGGTGAGCTTAGGATAGGAGGCGGTCAGCCAACCCAACTTCGGGACAAGGAAGCGAGGGAGGAGGAAAAATTGCTGAGACAGTAGATCCAACTCTGTTTGTGTTAAATCCTCCTTTTGGAACATCCTTGTTAAAGTCAACTTCAGTTGGCAAAAGTATTTCTAGAGTAATCTCATGGTGAAATGCATGTTTGCAATTAGTTTCACAACAAACTGTAATTAGGTTGTGATCAGGGTTCAAATACAAAGGTTACGAGTGGAAATCCTATTTGCCAAGTATGACACAAGACAAAATGTAGATGAGGGCAAAATCCACAGGTTACATTGACATGATTTTTAACCGTTCCCTCTAAAACTACAGTACGAGTGTGCTGTGTGTTTTCAAATGCAAGAAGGGCAACTGTCACGGCACTGATAACTTCTGCATACATATTGCCCTTGGACATGATAAAGACCTTTAGTCCACACTGGCATCAGGAGCACCGTCAGCGAAGTTCTACCATAGGTTCTGGAAGGCAGTTCACAGTGGAAATTGCATTTTTCCCTGAATAAAGATATTTATAAGGCTATTAGGTGTCAAGAAAGCCAAGAATATACTGATTTCTGACTGGCGCTTTAAGGTTTATTTAATTACCTACACTTTTATTATGGAACATTATGTTTTTGAGATATACCATGTCCCACACTTCATAATGAAGCCATTCTAGCATTGCCTTGTAAGTATGTCAGGTTTTTTTTTAACTCACATAAAGTGGAATGCCAATTCATGTTTATACTGGATATATCTTTTACAACCTGCTTCTATATCATAACAGATACTTCTTTAACATGTCAAATGTTCAAACTTGTAAACTGTAGCACAAATATTACCAATGAATTTAAGAATAGTAAGAAGAATTACAGCTTTCAGAATCACAGCACAGATTCTGGAACCATACTGTCATCCCAAGTCAAGAATGACCAGACTCCGAGTTTCCCCATCTATAAAACAGGCATGGGGTGGGCATTGTGGCACAGCAGGTTCAGCTGCCAACGAAGATGCTCACACCCACAGCGGAAAGCCTCTGTAGAGTCTCGCTTCCTCTTGGACCCAGCTCTTTGCTAATGATGCATCTGGGAGCAGCCAATAACCCAGGTGCTCAGGTTCCTGCCACTCACAAGGCAGAGGAGGATGGAGTTTCTGATTCTTGGTTTCAGACTGGCTCAGCCCCAACTACGGAGGACATTCAGAGACTGACCCAACGGATGGAAAATTTCTCAATCTGTGTATCATTCACACTGCTTTTCAAATAAATAAACTTTCAGAAACTCATGCAAGTAGTTATCCTTTCAGTCTCCACTGCATCACAGGAGCATTTCTACATGTGGCTTTCTTTATTCGTCCAGAGCATAGAATATGCTCCACTTCCCTGGAACTCCTCTCTTTCCTGTAAACTGTCATCTCCTAGATCTCCTCAGACTTTCCTTATTTTGTCCCCAGTTCCTAACCAAGCTCCACAAAGCTCTGCATCTTCTGATCTCACTTCACATAGTATTCTGGGCTACCACTCTCAAAGCCATCCGTTAGGTGAGTATTTATTGGTCAATGACCCCCAAATCCACACCTCCTGCCAAAGTCACATCCCAGACCTCCTGGTCCATATGCTCATCTTATCACCAGGCACTTCCGTTAACCTGTAAGACAGCTTTATCAAACTTACCCATCATTTTATATTACCCTGCTTTGCTTCATGTTTTCCATCTTAGTTTACAGTACTGCAAGGAAATCTTGTTTGCC
This sequence comes from Ochotona princeps, assembly GCF_030435755.1. Lineage (NCBI taxonomy): Eukaryota > Metazoa > Chordata > Mammalia > Lagomorpha > Ochotonidae > Ochotona > Ochotona princeps. The sequence goes on from NC_080858.1 coordinate 6,993,444, forward strand.
TAAACCAGGAATGATATCACTAGGAGCCACTGTCGCTCCAGTCACACAGTGCTGCCAACATTCCCTGATTACGTCACAATTCTCAATACCTCTGTGACCTCACAGCTTACTGCCAATGAAGGGGAAGAGCCTTTGGGGCCAGAAATGGCTTCAGATTTGAGATTAGGTTGGCTTAGGAAAATCTCATAAATACTCTTACAGCAAAGCTTCCTTCTCTGAAAATGGGAAGATAACATGTACCAGAAAATGACACTATACAGTAACTCAGGTATTGTACTTGAACCACATAGCTCAGGTGCAGGTCCAGCTGGTAAAGGAAGGTGGTCACTGTGAGATTCAAAACCAGATTTTCCAAGTACCCAACAACCAACTTCACCAATCACTCAACCACAACACAGCTCTAATTTCCCACTAAGATACTAATGAATTCCTAGAAAATGGCAATGAAGCCTTTATATATCAGAATTCATGTGATACTTTTAAGCATGAACACTGCAATCAACGAAAATCAGCCAATTAAAATCCCTTCTAAAATCAAAAGCATATACCAAAGAAACTTTTTAGAAGCAGAAAAAGGGGCAAAGCAATATATATATTAAAGATGATTCATAGTTACACAGAATTAATCAAAATCCTTGGTGTCAAAAAAAAAAGGAAAAGCTAACAAGAAATGTGTACAAACATACACGATTGTCAGAACTTAGCTAACAAGTTTCAAAGAAAATTTTAATACATGTGATTTTCAAAAAGTCAACACAGAATGCCTTATTGTGAGGATTGTTATATCCTATTCCTTTCTTCCTTTACAGTCTTAATACTTGCAACAAAGCCATGAAAAGTTTTCCTAAATTAAGTATGAGCAGTTACACAGCTGGCCTCCCCAACTTAGAGAAAAACAGCATCTTTTAATGAAAATGAAGATTAACTGACCTAAGGAATTGAAACATAAATCCAGACTTGAGAACGTTGTGGTATACAGCAACCTGAAGGCAAAGCTACAGTGCTCCCCTTGCAGGCTCCTTACCATCTCGTGGCACACTTGGGGACAGGGAGGAAGACTCCCTGGAAGCAAGAGCACGAAGACAACTCAACAACCCTTCACACAAGCCATGAGATTTGCATCAGGGAAAGAAACTCTGTTCAGCATACATTTGGGAAGTATGGCAACCGATCTCAATTACTAGAACACATTCTAGGGAACACAACCCTCTCTCCAGTTTATACCCAACAATAATGTCATGTAAAAACTATACAGATCACATGTAAACACAAACATAATGTTCAGTTAAAGCTACCTTTCTTGGGGGCTCGGCAGTGTGGCCTAGTGGCTAAGGTCCTCACCTTGATCCCATATGGCTGCTGGTTCTAATCCCGGCAGCTCCACTTCCTCTCTGTCTCTCCTCCTCTCAGTATATCTGACTTTGTAATAAAAATAAAAATAAATAAAAAAAAAAGCTACCTTTCTTCTTAAAATCTACTGGAATGTAAGTTTATCATTTATACAATTCATAAATCTAAGATATTTAATGTGAAAATTTGTGATACTATCTTTTTAATGATAAATGCATATACTGTGGTACTGATAAAATACTGAAGACCATCAAGTGCACATCTGTTAGCAGTATGGGTAATAATGAGAATCTGGCAAGAACTTCATTATGCTTTCATATTAAGATGAACTATCAATGACCTCATAGCCAGCAGACCATCCAGTTTGTTTTTAAAAGATCTAAATATCCATGTTTTTTTTAAAAAAAAATGGAAACGGGGTATCTGACTAGGTCTCTGCAGAGCACCATGACAGACAGGAGGAAACACACCTGAGGCTGGCCAATGGAGGGGGCAGCTTTGCAGTGGGCGCCACGCCAAGAGATGCACAGACCCCCAGACACCTAGCACTCCTTTTCATTAGTCAAGGACCCAGAAAACAACCCCACCAGTGGGTAGGACCTCCTCACGTGCCATCATCATGGTCTCAGACCCCATGGGAACGTGCATTTTCAAGTAAGCAGTGTAATGCTGATAACAACTTACAGACTTAAACATATTTGTATGTATATTTCATACTTACAATGTCAAGAATGTATTCATAAGCACTTTATATATACTATTAAATAATTGCATAAGAAGAAATTAAATTATTCAACAGTCCTTTTTATTTTTTTCAAGAATAGGATAGAGATGTTCATTGGTTAATTGTTTCTGAAGACTTACTTATATGAAGGGCAGAGTTACAGAGAAAGAGGGAAAGAGAGATCTCCCACCTGCTGCTTCACCCCACCCCCACCCACCCAAAACGGCCACAAGAGTCCGAACTGGGCCAGGAGCTGCATCCGGTCTCCCACGCGGTACGGGGACCCAAGCACCGTGGGCCATATTCCGCTCTTCCAGGGACAGTAGCAGGGGGTAAGTTCCAAAGTTCAACAGCCAGGACTGGAGGAACGCTCGTACAGGATGTGGATGTTACCTAAGGCGGCTGCAGCCTCTGAGCCACAATGGTGGCCCACGGGGTTTGGATTTGTTTTGTTTTTCAACTGAGACAGCGACAGAGGCTTCAGGACTGCTCTTCCTCCCTCAGGACTCTGCCACACAGAATGTCTCAATTACAAAAACTTTCTATGGACAGCACTTTCTCCGGCCAGAAAGAATTCAATTTAGGAGCAACAATAAAAAAAAAAAATAATTGGAAAAACTCCTTGTGTTCCAAACATGAAATACTTTCATAATAAGCATCAATTTGCCTGAAAATTAGGAATCCTTCCATTATTCTTCGATCTGAAGGATTTTCTTTTCAATAAAAATAGGCATGAAGCGGTTTAAGCAGTAATTAGAAGGAAAATTACAGCCTAGATTGCTGGAATCTAAAATACAAAGCTGAAACCAGTGACAAGCATCAATTGTGTGTGTGTGACAAAGAGAGAGAGATTAGGAAAGCAGAAGAACAAATCCAACAAACCAAACAGAACAAAAGTCACAAGAGGAGGAAAGAGAATTTAAAACTGAGGGGGCCTCACTACCAGTAAAGCCAGGCAGAAATTCTGACTGTGCCCGCCTCGCCCGCCTCCCTCAGCATGGCAGGGCTTGGGCCTGCTGCTGCCAGGCTGAGCCCGGGGTCTCACAACCTTCCTGGCCCTGATCAGGCTCCACCTCACCGTCTGCCTCCTGTGGCAGGCTAGCCTGCTAACCCAGCACCTACCCCGCCCCCCAGTGTATTCTAGTCCTCATTTAAGTGTCTGTGCACCTCCCTGGCTGGTGAGACCCCCCCAGGGCAGATGTACATGTCCTTCGGCCCCCATCCTGTCCCACACCCTAGCCCCTTCACTTAGCATACAGTGAGTGCGTATGGGAAACGGGGAGGGGTCGAAGGTGTCTAGGAAAGAAGGCAGAAAGTAAACAGTCCCTCTTGCCCAAGAGAGGGACCAGAGCAGGGTCCCAAGTCCCTGGCTCCAGGCTTTCAGCACAATGAGAGAACAGAGAAACCTTCCTCTGTCCCTGCATGCACACATGTGGGTGTGGGTGTGGGTATGTGTGTCCCTGTTTCATCCACCCTAAGGGTCCAAGTATCTGACACGCACACAGGAACCCCACATGGCTTCCCAGCTCCTAGCACCCACCTGAGCCTACTCTGCCATCATGGTCACTTGAGGAGTCATCGACAGGATCTATGTACGTGTCTGCTTTTCAAAGTAAATGTGTATGTAAAAGTTAGCGTCAGGTTTATGCTAGTTTAAGGAATGACTAAGAAGAAAATTAACCACTGACTGATGTAACTGAAGTATTTCTTAATAACCAAGCTGGAATACTGGATTAGAACTTTGCCAGTCCTTTGTCACTACCCAAACGGAGTCAAAACTCCCTCCAAATCAGCTGAATCACCTTTTACCCAGTTTCTCACGAGTTTTTATTAGATCCCCCGACCCCCCCCCCCAAAAAATGACCAAACCCTTCTTGTCTTTAGCAAGCTTTCTATTGCATTAAAGTTAAAAACTCCCGTATTTATTCAATTTGGGGACTGGCACAGTAGCTTAGCAGCTGGAGTCCTCACCTTGCACACATCAGGATCCTATATACATGCCAGTTCTAATTCCGACAGCCCCACTTCTCATCCAGCTTCTGCTTGTGCCCTGGGAAAGCAGTCAAGGATGGCCCAAAGTCCTGGGACCCTAAACCCGCATGGGAGACCTAGAAGAGGCTCCAGGCTCCTGGCTTTGGATCGGCACAGTTCTGGCTGTTGTAACCGCTTGCGGAGTGAATCAATGAATCAAGATCTTCCTCTCTGTCTCTTCTCTCTGTGTATCTGACTAAATTTCCAATAAAAATAATTTTTTACAAAGTCCCATATTTACTCAATTTTAAAATATACTCCCTTTTGATTGACACTGGGCTACAACAGCTTACGTCTCCATCTGCACCACCACATGCCATATGGTTCCAGGTTCAAGCCCTGGCTGCTCCACTTCTGATCCAGCTCCCTGCTAATGCACCTGGGAAAGCCCCTGGGCCCCTGCACTCACAGGATGACTGGGATGGAGTTCCCAGTTCCTGGTTTTGGCCTAGCCATTGCAGCCATGTGGGGAATAACCAGAAGGAGAAAGAATTCCACCTCTTTGTAACATTTTATTTCAAATACATAAAATAAATCTAAGAATACACAAACACATTCTAAAAGAGTAAAATGTATCACTCAACATCTTCATGTTCTAACTGGTAGGTATGCTGGGTGGTCTCTGTTGTTGCACCTGAATTTACTTGGCAGGGTCTATGAATCACGACAGGCTCAGGCCCACAGTGTAATCAGCTTTCTCACATTCACTTCAGAAAGAGGACAAAAAACCTCAAGACTTTCAAGTTTCACAAAGGACATTTTCACCATGAAATTACCAAAATGATTACACCATTACCTCAGCAGTGTTTTAATAAACAAATAAGATAACACATACTAACTGCAAGCCAACTGCAACAGTACCATGCATTCCAATACAAAAACCACAAGTGAGATTCAAACAAGACTCTGATTACGCAAAAACACTGGCCAGATCACGAAGGAGTCCATAAATGCTGTCAGTTTACATGATTTTTTTTTTTCAGGACAACAGCCTGGTAATAGGCGCAAATCTTTAGTACTCAATGCAAAGTCTAACAAAATACAGACAAAACACCTACCAATGGGTCAAATATCTTAATCACTAGCCAATAAGGTTAGATACTTTGATACCAAGACATCCAACAGTGAAAAGAAATTCCAACATATAGCAATTTCAGAATCAAATGTCATAGACAACCGCCATTTCCCTAGCATTCGTGTGCCCCAGCCCTGTATGTACTGCACCAAGATGAACTGGGGAGAAGTTCCTGGAAAGTAGTTGATGTCACACAGAAGACAGACACCACAGTAGCTGACTGGGGAGTGGCCAGGGCAGGCAGAGTAGGGACCCCCACATTTGATTGGTAACCTGCAGAACTCACTGACACGTGGCAGGTGCAATCGATTACCACAAGGAGCAAGCATGAATGGCAAAGATCTGAAGACTTCCCAATCCCCATCATGAAACCCACAAAGTGAAGCACCAAGAATGCAGAGCAACAACTGACACCAAGAATCAGAAATGTAATTTTAAGATCAAATACTCAAGCTTTAACCAACAAGAAATGTGTAAAAAAAAAAAATCAACCTTGGTGAGCACCAAGCGGATTTAACAATGAATGTTGGCCAGAGCAGTGCTCACCAGGGGCGCCAGCACACAAGTCAGGGCATCTGGCTATGAGGTCCCTTGACTCTGCATCTGGTTGCTGCAGAATCCCCACTATGGCAGAAATCACTGCTTCCTGCCACCATGGAGTCTTGGACTCCAAACAAGAGTCTCAGGGGAGGAAGCCAAGGCGGGGACTCAGGGGCAGGGACGAAGGAGCCGTCCCAGCTGCTTCAGCTCAGCACTGGGCTCTGATCTGGACACCAGAGACTTGAGGTCAGACACTAGATGTTTCTTAGCCTCCTACCGCACTTCTCATGCACAGATCCAGAATTTCAATCCTGCTTCCCTTGCCTGCCCCATGTCATCCTGAACTCAGCAAGCAGGACAATGACCTCGATGAAAATCCTACACATTTATAGAAACTGGTGGAAAATAATTTTATGTGAACCAAGTACATCTGTGAAGAACGCTACACAACCGCTAAGAAGACTGCAGAAGACCTGCAAGTCCTCGTGCAACAAGTCCTCCACGCTACTGTGGGAACAAAGGCAAAGCAGGCACTGGGCACAGCAGGCACTGGGCACAGCATGCTGGGCCACTGATTTAAGGTGCCCACCTCCCATGATTAGAGTGTCTAACATGGAGTCCCATCTGCAGCTTCCACTAATGTATGGCCTGGGAGCCAGCAGATCATGGTGCCAGCACGTGGGTTCCTGTCACCCACACAGGAGACCCCAACCGTGGGTCTAGCTCCTGGGTCAGCCTTGGCTGCTGCCCTGACTTGCAGGCTGAAGATCAAAGTATGTACATAAACATATAAATGTGTATGTGTTTCCAATTACCTGATTTAACTGTCTTCTTTCAAAGCAAGACGTAAGTTTGTGCATGCAGTACATCGCCATCTACATCCAAAGCGGAGAACAACACCCCTCGTCACACACCTGGAAGACCTCTGGATGGAGCAAACTGCAAAATGGGTTTTGTAAGAAGGGGATGACAGAATGGCACTAGGAGAAAAGGAAAATTGTCACTGTTATTTCCCTTTTCTTTCATTCCCTGAACTACATATATGTAGAACACATGCATCTGTGTGTCAGTTTTTCTGTGGTCCCAGGAAGTGAATTCAGAAGCACCCGGAAAAAGGAATGTATACACTGGAGGAGAGCACCAGGCGCCGAGTCCTACTGTTACTGCAAAAATCAACAAGCAAACTGCCAAACTTCGATTGTCAGTAAAACAGCACCACTATTTCAAATACAGCTCTCTATTTCCAAACTCATTTTCTCTAAAAGCCTTTTGAAATGTCCTGAAAAACACATCACTGTTTCTGAGAGAAGAAATTTCCTATCAGAAAAGAGAAAGTAAGTGCCATAAAATACTGTCAGAAACATCCGTGTGCGGTCACTGGGAGCAAACACACACAGAAGAGGAGGAGGCTCTCAGGTAACATTCGACACTTTCATTCTATGTTTACAGTCTGTTTCTCGTGAAAGTGTAACTCCTCAGGTTGGCATTGTGCTGGCAGCACTGCAGTTAAAACCAAGCACTGCGATTCACCTGGAAGAAGTTTCTCATGTTACTAACAGCATCAACAAAAAACAACCAATGTCAGAACTCAAAACTTGCAAGACTACTTAGAATTCATCCTGTTCCTTACAGATAGATTAACTCAAGGAGCATCACAGAAGTTACGATTAGTACAATTTTATAATCCAAAATGTTCAATGCCAACCTATTTCATAAACTTCACCTTGGAAGCTGCAACAAATATCCCTTTTCTGTGCCCCATTATATGTGCTAATGAAGACATCAACTACCATAAATTCCTGAAAACCAACAAAAGTACTGGCACACAGCTTTCTAAACAGCACTATCTTGTATAGATCATTTTTAAAAACTGACTCTTGAGTAAAAGGTAAATTAATGCTAAGGAGGACACTGAGAGAACATTAGGGAGTAAAAAAAGGAAATTTTATGGCAATCTTCCACCCACATTATCTGTGTCAACCTACTAAAACATTGTGCTCTACTGCAACGGAAGTCCAGGTTATGTCCTGGCCAAAACGTCTATTGTGGTTACAAAGCAGAAGGGATGAACAGTTGTCAGTGTTACCCACAGTACCTATGATAATCCGAACAAGTGAACACGTAATAAATCACCTTCAAAGTTCACCTTCAAATACAGAAATAACCAAAGGAAGCTGGCTAGTGTTTGTTACAAAGATGTGCAAACCAGAGATGGATCCAGAGAAAAATGTCCCAACCATTTTGCTCCTCAAACAAAAATTTGTGGACTCAGACTTTGAGCTCTCAGCCATGTAACACAGATTCAACTGGAAAAACAGGGTTAGCAAAGGAGAGTAATGGGATATGAATAAAATGACCGATTTGTTGTCCTAGGTTTTCCTGGCCAGGAGAATGGAGAATGGAAAAACTGAACCATGAAATCAAAAAGGCATCTGTCTTCCAGGTTTCTCTCTGCCAATGTCTTGAGAAAAATGTTTGAACTTTCCTGTTGGCTTTGTATGCAAATAGCTCCAGATGCAAAGTGAACCACATCTAAGTTACTCAGTTCAACATCTGCTGGTCCAATTCCCATTATTCCTTCTAAAGGGTAGGCTGTGACAGACAGTGGAGCTTGCCCTCTCTATAAGCTGTTTTGAAGGAGTTAATGTGGATTAAAGTATCTATCTGGACCACTTGTTTTTCCCTTTGATGGGCAATGCATTCTAATGTGGTCTGCATCCTACTGCAAGAAACTGAGAAACATATTGGAAAGGACAGTATTCAAGGCTTGGCCTCCCACCTCGCCTTCCAGACAATTTATATTCATCTAGTTAGAAGTAAAGAGGAACAGGCACTTGCCTCTAACACAGCACCACCCACACTGTACACAATGGCAACATGACAACACCTTCCGCCTTAGTATTCTTCTCATACAACTGCTGCTATCAACGTTACTGACGAAAGCCTCTGCCAACGCTAACAGTACAGTCCACGAGACACCCTGTCCTCGGTCATAACCACTTTCATATGGCAACGCTGAAGCTGCACTGCGGTCCACAGCACAGGACACTCAGGGTCCAGTACACAGTATACTTAGCACCCAATAAATAGTACACCTCATGTCTGATACACAGTCCATTCAGTGTGCGACAAACAGTACAAATGTTGGACAAGCAAGCCAAGAACGAATGGATAAACCAAAGCACCAATTTCTATAAATTCCTCAGATTCTGAAAGTCTGGGTTGCTGAAAACAGAAAATACAACCTAAAACATATACTGATACAAAACTAACACTTAGAACCTGCGAGATCAAGTAAGGACACACTCTCCTTTATAACTACAAGAAGAGGTCCTGCATGATAAGGAAAAGTGAAGAAACAGCACTCTCTGTGCATATGCCCACATCTATACGTATATGTATATGTATTTTGATTTATTACACATTTGCATTTATAGGTGCATAAATCCACATCTTCTCAGAACACATTCAGCTTTGACAAGTCTCTGCTATCAATGTTGATGTCTTAACATCTGTGAATAATTGTAAGATCATCTCAAAAAAGACTTCTTAATCAAAAATCTTAAATCTTTTTTCTAAAAACAATAGAGTAGCAGCCAACTCAAAACTACTTTTATGTTTGTGCTATGTAAACTCCTCGATGATCTCTTATTTGGAAAAATGTTGAGAAAAACACACAAGGGGGAGGGGAAAGAGGAGGTTAAAAAGAACTGGGTAATAGCACCATTGCATCCTAGCCCTGCACTGTGGGGAGCTGAAATGTCATCTACCCTCCACTGTTCCCTGCTGGCAGACAGCACAGTCAGGGAAGAAATGAGAAGTGACTAGCAAAATAGCCATTCTTCCCTTTGGAGAACGTGTGACTATGCTTGTTCATCATTATTCCCACATCCCACGTCCAAATTGAGAATGACGAGGAAAAGTTAACAGAACCCCAGAGGAAGCAGCTTCTCAAGGAAGATTTAGGTTCGCCTTCTTCAGACTTATGACTGAAAGACAAATTACCCTGTAAGACTTAAAAACACCCGAAAAGAGTTCACAAAACGTGAATGTGTTCCTCTGATCAGCGAGACGCAAAGAGGCAGTATGGTGTAGTAACCAGGCCAGTGCTTAGCTAGGCACGTGGGATTCGAAAGGCTGAAAGCCAGACACTGCCCTCCAAGGCTTAGCCACAAACAGACCAAGAACAGCAAGAGCCTGGTTGATGGAGTCATGTTTAAAAACACAACCCACACACCTATGCTCACAGCCTAAAATGGAGGCAGCTCAGGTGTGTCCCAAGATGTGTGTGGATAACAAAATGTGGCCCATAATCACATGAGCTATCAGTCTGGCTTAACAAGGGAGGAATCTGACACACACCACAGCATGGATGGACCCTGAGAACATGACCTTCCACTAAACAAGTTGACCATAGACAAACAAAGGCACTAGCATGCTACTTAGATGAGCCACCCAGAAGAAACAGAATCCTGGAGACAAACCACCATGGCAGTGGCTAGAAACTAAGGTGGGGCTGGTGAGGAACAGGTGTGCAGTTTCTGTTCTGTAAGATAATCACACCACAGTGAACTTTGTATTTGAAAATAGTTACGATGGTAAAGTTTACTTTGCACATCTTTTACCCCAGTTTTGTTTGTTCTTTGGTTTGGTTTTGCTTGTTTTTTAAGGAAAATAGCATACGGCAAACATTCAGCCAACAGGACCCAAGACTGCACAGTAGCTGCTGAGAAGCCACAGTCCCTAGGGAACCAATTCAGCTCAAGCTTGACAACTTCAGAACAACGAAACAGAGTCGGGGACGAGGCGGGAGAGGGAGTGGCGACCAGGAGCAGTGGCACAGAACAAGGGGTGCAGACACGGGCCAGGCTGCCACCCAGCTTGCTTCCTGGGCTTCAGAAAGAACTGGAGGGCACAAAGAGGGAAAGAGCCTGAATCCCAAGCTCTGCTCCTGCGTCCACTGTCCTGAAGCACTCATCTTCACGGCGAGTGGGACCGAAGGCAGCAGGAGGAGACCAGTCATCTCCCATCCATTGCTCGTGAATGTTCTCTAGCTCCCAGGACCATGGGGACAGCAAGACACACCTTGTAGGCGTGTGTGTACACCACACCCTACCGGGATACTGGCCTCCAGGACCCAGTGTGTGTGAGGAGCCAAGCTACATGCTTCATTGACTGTGACTGGAAATCTACTCACTGCAGCAGAGCTGCATTGTCAACAGCATCACTATTGAGCGATGTGAACGCATCATCAGGTGCTTGTGTTAGGGTGCCATGCCCTAGTGGTAGAACTGCAAAATAGGGATCAACACTGTGAGGGACACATGCAGGACCCCACGCTAGTCAAACCACCTTCAACCCTGTCTCCTGTGAGGAAGCCATGTGATCACCAAGCACACGGACCCACATACCTGCAGAAAATCCTTCCCAACTCCAAGAACCAAAGTTGTCGTGCTCTCCCTAGGCACTTTAGAAACAGAAGCCAAACTTTCTGAGGCACTCTCATGGGCTTCAGGCTGGGGTGAAATGTGGATAAAAGCCATCTCTTTTAAAACAAAACAATTTTCCTTACAGAGTGCTGAGGGATGAGCAGAGAAACCAAGCAGGAGAACAGTCTTCTCTTAGCTGTAAAAAAAACTGCAGTAGATCTCTTAGGTAGATTTCTGTCTCCTGGAGTGTGGAGATGATGACAGTACTTTACTAGTTGGGAGGGGGAGAGAATCAATGTGTATGTGTACGTGTGTCTGTGTCTATATGTGTGTATGTGTGTATGTGCATGAGTGTGTGAATGTACGTGTGTGCACTACAGCTGGTGCTTGCATTTCTATGTTCCTACATTCTGAGATCATAACCTTTTCACATAGACATGTGCAGCCAGAGCACACAAAGCTCACTTCTGGAGAGCAGAAGTGAGATCATCCGTACACAGACAAGGCTTGAGCACAGTGCCATGATTTACTAGATCCTGTTCCCACTTTTACACAAGGTGGTTGGTTTTCTTGTTTTAAAAGAGAAATTTGACTTTGGCTTCCACTCTACTGGACTCATTCCTCAAAAGCTACTTCTGACCATCAGCAGATCGTCCTCTCTACCTCTCCAGTCCTTGTTCCATCTTGGGAGATGATGAAAACATCCCAAATGCTTCTCCTAGGAACAACTGCAGCTGCCATTGCCAACAGCAGCTGGTCTCCAGCCTGGGCTGCTCTGACAAGTTCCATCAGCCTGCAGTAAGTCTACATCAATTCGCTGAGGTCCCAAACCAGCTCCCATGCACTCTACTGTTCTGTCTTTCTGAACCAAGGCTTAAGACTTCAGATCAACTTCAGATCAACTCATATATGGTCAGCCAGGTCGGTGCAATAGCTCTACTGGCTAGTCCTCAACCTTCAACTGCTCAGCTTTGGCCATTATAGATACTTGGGGAGCGAACCAGCAGATGGAGGATCTTTCTGAAAATCTGCCTTTCCAATAAAGACAAATAAATCTTAAAAAAAAAAAAAAGATAATAATAGATCCAGTCAGCCATAACAACCCAACTGATGGGTTGTTTTTTCTTTTTTTTTTTTTTAAGAGCAACTGAGCTATGGAAAAACTCTCAAAGTCTAGATTTCACTCAACACATTCATCCATAACAAACTAAAACTCTTCTGGAACTATCACATCATCATTTGTCAAATGGCAACCATGTGGTTGTGATACCTACCTTACAACAGGTGTCTGACAACCACTGAAAGTGCTAAGCCATCAAGAGGTAGCAGGTGGTAACCCAAACATGGCTATCCTTGGGGGAAACCCATATTCACTCCTGTGCTTTTGACTTCGGCCTGGTGCAGTACCTGCTATTGCTGGCATTTAGGGATGGAACCAGTGGATAAGAACTTCTCTTTTTCCCTCCTCCTTGCTCCCTTTCAAATAGAATCCATTTTTCTCAAAAAGAAGGTGAATCAGAGGAACAGTACGCTTTACTTCAGGTAAATCTGACTGGGCGGCACATGGCAGAGTCTGCACACTCAGACGCACCCATGTAAGCCACCCCTGTCCTACATTTGCACTTGCTTCATTTCTTCTTTCCTGGCCTTCAAGATCTTTCCCCAACGCCCCTCGCATATCTGGCTGTGGAAATCATGCGCATCCCTCGTGGTCCTGATCAACCAAGTACAGAACCACTCTGCAGGAAATGAGCATTTGCTGAAGAAACAGTAGAGACAAACTGTCGCTCTTCCCAAACACACAACCTCCGCGTTACAGCTGTGCACACACCTGCCTCATCTGCCCTTGACCATGTTTCCTGCCCCGTAGCCTCAGAGTGCAGAGCAGACACTAACACTTCCCCAGGAAGAGTCAAGAAAGTAACAAGCCAGGATTAGGCTGTTCCAAGTAGCCCGATTTCCAGGTTTTGCTTCCCACTCTACAATCATATTTCCAGAAAATTCCATAAAGTTCGAAATATACTTTAGACACAAATTTTATATTTAATATCTTGGATCTTAATGTTCAACATTTGAGTGCTTTTGGTATTTTTTAAAAACTTGTCAGTTTAAATTCTGGTGGGGATGATCACTATTTTTAGAATACAAAAAGGACACTTCAATCAGTCAACTGAGCAACCTACAAGAGGAATTTCTCATTCCATTTTCCTAAACCTAGGATAAATCAGAAAGTACAAATAGTGCTTAATTTTCTTTCAGTGTTTTCAGTATTCATTTTGAGATCAAGCTGCAAACCTCCTCTCAGAATTCGCTGTGCAACTTATCGTTTTACTACAAAAATTAAGAGTGAAGCTAGATCACTGAACTTTGCAGCCCAGAGAAGAAAGTCAAGAGAAAAGGTGAGAACAGCTTTCAAAGCCAAGACTCCTGGTACCTGTGGGGAAGGCGGCCCATGGGATCGCAGGGGACGTCGTCTGGGCTTCTCCATTTCCATCACCAAATGTCTCTGCAGCCTGGAACACAAAGACAAGGTTTTCTTAGATCTGTGAAACCATGCAGCAGTCCAGTCCAGCAGCCTCTGTCTCTGAGCACATCACTCACCAAGACCCCTTCTGAAGACCCAGCAGTTTCTCAGTCGTCACTGCGACCAGCCACACCACTACCTACCAGACCCAGGACCGTACCTATTTATGCAAATGTTTTTCTCCCTAGGGAGGGCAACTGGTAAAGGGGAATGTGACAGTTGGGGTGCTTTTAATTTCATACTGGGGTGCCTAGGTTTAAGCCTTGACTGGTCTTCAGGCCAGCTTCTTGCTAATGAATATCCTATGAAAGAAGAAGCAATGGCTCGGTGGCTGGGTCTCTGTCACCCATATGGGAGATGAGATTTGTGTTTACAGCTCTTAGGGGTAAGAGTACACCTGTTCTCATCCACTGCAGTCCTCTTCATCTTCTTTCCATGGCAGATGCAATCTTCATTTTCTTTCCATATCCAAATAAATGTGCATCTGAATGTACTTACAGATCCTTAAACATAACACTATCTGTAGACTTTACATCTAAAAATACCCATTTGTGTAAGAAAAAGGTATTTTAAGAAAATCTACAGGTCGGGTGTGAGGATGTTTTAAGCAAGCACAATGCTAATGGCAAGCTCAGATTGAGTAGCATAACTCCAGGGTTTCAGTTTCCTCTCCTCCACTTCCGATCGCAGCATTTTTGCTGATCTACTCCGAGATGCAGCAGGTGGTGGCTCAGGCACCTGCGGCCCTGCCACCCACATGAGACCCAGACCAAGGTCTGCCGCCTCGGGCACTGGAGGATTGTCAGGGGTTCACTAGCACAATCGCTCTCTTCCCCTCCACTTTCTGCTTTTCAAATATATAAAAAACAGCTATTTCTTTTTAGAAAATGTTTTTAAAAGAGACTAAAGCAGGATTCCTTATCCATCTTCTTGAATAACCTACTGGTTGGGTTTATTAGAACTCGACAATTCAGAGATTTCTCCAGCCAACGTTTGGAGGTTCCACACCCTCTTGCCTGAGGAGGGTAAGCAAAGGCTGAGTTTGCAGGTAAGAGGACACTGTTTTTTTGTCTCTTGAGTGTGCAGGTCACAGCAGAAAAATGTCTGAGAAGGATTTCCATTTGGATTCTATGTTGTTTGCTACAGTGTCACATGAGGCCAGGATAAACTTCACAACCAAAGTCAGAGACCTCCCCAAGTTGCACAGCAGCGCTTCTGCAGTGTGGGCGAACCCTGTGCAGATGGGCAGCTGGACAGGCCCAGCTCACAAAGCCCAACACCCAAGTGCAGCTGCCACTCAGGGCGCCACACACTCTGCTGTTTCTCTGTCCAACACACCAAGCATGGTTTAAACAAAGGAGACCACGCCAGACTGTAACCTTCAAATAACTGACAACTCCCAAACAATAAGCTAAACCAGATGATATCTGAAGCATATATTTTCCCCGAAATAAAAGAAAATTAACAAAAGTACAAATGGTACATTGCAGTAACACAGGGAAGATTTAATTACCCAACACAACCCAGAATATTTAAAAAAAAAAAAGCAGGAAACATGTAAATAAGCTACACGAAAATAAGTTTCAGATGAAACACAGAAAAGAGGTATGTTCATATTCTAAATACTTTCATAATGGCAGATATTAAAGAGTGACAAAAAACTATCCTAACCTAAAAACAAGTCATACCACTTATTCATGAAACTCCCACTGCTGACTGCACACTTTAATATCTTATTCACGTCATTGCACATTCCTGAATTTTCATAATTCCTTTTTATAACCAAACCCAAACTAGGGGAAAGTGATCCTTAAAAAATGAAATAAATTTTAAACAATCACAGTGCTCACTTGATGACGGTAGCTCCAAGGATTCCGCCCCAGCGCCGTGACTCCTAAGCCAGAGATTTTCCTGCAAGACTATACTGGCTCCATAAAAATAACTGGGTTATAAAATATTTCAATAAAATGAACACACACTGAAAGGGATTAAGGAAAAGACACTGCTGCTTCTGCTAACAATTTCCACTTAAAAAGTCTCCAACCCCAACCTGGGAGGATGGTCTAACAACACACACACACTAATTAGCTTTCCACGCCACCGAAAAGCTGCGTGCTCAATGTTCTAAGTCAACTCATTACAGGTGTAAACATGCAAATTTGTGACAGCATCCTTAACACACATGCCTCATCTCCCAAGTATTTCTGAGCACAGACCCCAGGGAAATCATCTACTGATGAATTTTGAAGCCTCTTCCTCGTTGCTTCCACTAGTAGCAGTTCATCACCTCAATCTAAATGATCCCCATGGGCACGACCAAACCCATCGACCACAACATAGCAGTTTCAACTTCCAGAGGGGACATTTTTAACTTTTTCCTCCATTTCTTCTGTTTTTATTATTATTATTACCTCAGGGCCATCGTCACCATGAGCAAGAAAAGACTATATATGTCAACAGAAAGTAACACTCTTTCAAAAATAGTTGATTATAACCCCATAAAATTGAAACGAACGCAAAGGGTAGTACATACCTCAAAACCGCCAAAATCGTCATCATCCATTCTTCAAGCAGCACCTGAAAAATGTCCAGGGACATTAAAATAAGCTCCCCACACACAGCTGTTTACATCAACTTAAATACAGGTACACACTGACATGTACATTAAAACTGTTGCATTTAGGTTTTAAAAAAACACTTTTAGCTATCTGTGCATGCATTTTTAGAGCAAAAGAAAAAAGGCAATTGGCTTTTACTTTCTGGCAAAATTAGCAATTTCTCCAAGTTTTTCAGCAACCATGTATTTTGCCATTTTAATGTTGAGACGCCAGGAGTGGAAAAATATTCTTTTACATTTTAATTTGCTTTTCCCAAATTGGCGCTAGGGCTCAATTCAATAATGCTTCCTGCTTTTTGCATCTACTCCTCAGTTGTCTGGCAACACCAGCACAAACTTCAGCTCAGAACAGGACTGCGGTGAAGTTTTGGAAATCTGTCCCCCACCACAAAGGTTCTTCCCTCGGTTTCATGGCCGGGGCTGATTTAGATTTTCAAAATTGATCAGCATTTTTGAGCTGTGGCCACAACTTCTGGAGCATTCTGATATGTGTATTTTTAGCTGAAACTGCTTTGCACTTTTGGAAAAATGTGGAGCAACTTGCTAGGTTGATCAAGATAAATCAAGTCATGTATTTACGGGAGCGAGCGCAGGAGAAAACACCGCCTGTGCCCAGATCTCTCTGCTCACCCAGGGAGAACCAAGGAAAGACTTAGGATTTGGGGTTTGTTGGTTGTTTTGTTTCATTTTTGGTCCTACAGGTATTACTAAAATGCAGGAAAACACCATTTATACCTATGCTTCCAAAAATTAAAATCTTACTTCACAATGAAAAAATCTGAAAAGATGAAGTAAATAGCTTGCACTATAGGCTAAAATGAACACTCTGTGAGTTCTCATGCAGGACACAGAGATATGACACCTGCAGTGGCCAATCGGTAACTACCAGGGTTACCTTGGTCTAGAAGAACTGATTTCCTCCTCTGTCTTTCCTGGGTGAGCAAGGTCATCCATGAACCTCATTATGGGAAAACAATCCTCTCTCGCTTCTACAACACAGCTGTGAAAAGTAAACCTTAGACTAGAACATCATCCTAAAGGTAAGCCTGCTGGCTGAGAGTGGTCACCTTTGTACAGCCACATTCTTCCTTCCCATTGAAATGAGTACAGATGCCTTCCTAAAGTTAAATAAATAATAAATGTATTTTCAAAGGACCAAGTAGGTAATGACACCAAAAGGAACACATGCAGATATAAAAACAAAGAGCATTAAATCAACCCAGCATACAACAAAATATTATCATCGTTGCCCACAATTTAAGAATGTGATGAATTTTTTTAAAATGTCTTTCTCGAAAAATTAAAGTTAAGCAAGTCATCCACACGCAGCACTGAAAAAAAAACAACAATAACAACACACAAACCAGACTTTCTGAACCTTCTCATGGTGGTTAGCTGGAAATGGAATTCACATTAATTTTGTGTTGCAAATGAAGAGAAATCTGTATGTGATTACACTTTTCACGAAGTTATGAAAGGAGAATGATATGCATATTGAGAATTAACCAAGTCACACTATAAACACAACTTTTGTATTTTCCACATGTATCCCACGAATCTCAAGAGACAATTAAAAAATATTTTTAGCGTCTGTAAACGCTGTACTCAAGTCATATGGTTTCAAAAGAATGGAATTTTTAGAGTAATGCTGCTGTGTGTTTTCACAAGACACCTCCCAATAAATGATCTGCAAGGTTCCAGAAAATGTGAAGACATAAACACACACCAGGCCTGACAATCCCTGCTGCGTGCTAGCCTGGGGAAACCAACCAAACACCATCACTGAGCTAGCTCGACAGTGACCACGGACACGCTGCACACCCCAGGAACTTCTGCATGGGGAAAGCAGCAGACAGCCCTCCTCAGCTGTACTTTCAAAGAAATATGAATACATTTAAGAAAGTAAAGGCCTTGAGCTACTTATATTTCAATACTAGAGAAATAGCATTATTTTATAGCAAAAATCTTTCCCCAAATAAAATCTTAAATTGAATAGTAGCAGGAAATAAAACCCACCTCACTGAGACACAAGAAGAATTCAATCTTTTCAAAATAAAAACTATCAAAATTAGCTTTTACCAGGAATTAAGGTGAGCAGAGCCTCTTTTATAGATCTGTCTACAGTAATACATTTAAAATACAAGTTTCCCTATAGAGTATTCCTCTAAAATCATTTAGACTATTTCAAACATTCCCATTATATTCCATTAAAATGCAGAAGAAATATATGAACACCGGGCCTGGCACCGTGGCTCAACTGGCTAATCCTCCCCTGCCAGTGTTGGGATCCCACACGGGTGGTAGCTCATTTCCAGCTGCTCCACTTCCCATCCAGCTCCCTGCCTGAGCCTAAGAAGGCAGTGGAAGATTGTCCAAAGCCTTGGAACACTGCACCCACATGGGAGACCCAGCAGAAGCTCCTGGGTCCTGGCTCCAGATCAGCTCAGCTCCAGTCATTGTGGCTTCTTGAGGCGTAAACTAGCCAATGGGGAGTCTTTCTCTCTGTCTCTCTGTCTCTGTGAATCTCCGTTTCCAATAGAAACAGATAAATCTTAAAAAAGAAAAATGTATGAACACGAAATGTACCTGCCATCCACGTTACACAAACATGAAACTGATAAAAAAAAAATTTTACAGACCACAAAATTTGTTCTCTTGAATCATGGCACTTGGCTACGGTAGGAATCCCCACCGAAAGGCTGTCTGACACCTAGGTCTAATAACTCTCAGGTGTCTTTAGGTCTCAATTTAATCTTTGTGTTTTATTTTTTTAATTCCCTACTTTCCCGTTCTTAATATTACTGACAGTGTCAAAATACTTTACAAGAAAGATAAATAACACATAATGCAACAAACTTTCACTGAATTCACATTCCGGTGTGAAGAGACAGGACAGGTAGTAAGAAAAGCACGCACATCAACAACAGGAAAGTGAGAGGAGCCTGAAGGAGAAAACAGCCCCCAGGAAGGGGGAATAACCAGGGGTACACCGCACTAGAAGCAGCCTGCAATGCCTCAGGGAGAAGCAAGCACCAGAGGCAGGGAATTTCAGGCCCACGAAATCTGAAATGGCTTGTTACGAACTTAGGTTTCACGGTGTCTCTACCCAAAAGTCTCCTTCCAAGACAACAAAAATCTGTTTTGGTGATTTGCTTCTGTATACAAACAGGATCAGAGAGTAGGTGACTAGGCCAAGGTCCAAGAAACCCAGAAGCAAAAGAGTACAAGGAAGACACATGGTGAAATCCCAGGGAGGAGAGCAAGATCAGCCCCACCCGGTGCTGGGGAGAATCCCGACTACCAGCTTCGACCTGAAACTGCTCATCAGGTGATTCAATTCCTTCTTCCTGGACTCGGGGAAACAGAAGAGAACTGCAGTGAATGACAACAACACAAGTAGGCCGCATGGAGGTTAGACCACCAGCAGCAACCTCTCTCTCAGCCACCATAACTCCGCTCCCATCCAGAGGAAACCTAGACACCGGCCACGAAGCCACTTATGCTCCTTTAAGGAATACATGTGTTAGGGAAAGCTCACCCACATGCAGACAATTTCCAATTAACTCCCAACTTCAGTGAGAGGCCTGAGAACACAAAAGTTAAGAGACGGGAGCCTGGAGGCAGGCTGCTTGGCATCAAGTCCCAGCTCTGACACCTACAGTGTTACACTGTTTAAATTATTTAAATAGGCAGCGACTCAGCTTCTGCATCCATCTGACAGGGCTGGCACTAATACCAGCACCCGAGTCCTAACATCATCATGAGGACCCATAATGTAAAAACAGGTGATGCAATTATTAGGAACACCGGCTATTCTATTAGTGATTCTCTTTCCCATTTGCACAGGCTATCAAGGATGAAGAAAATTATGAAAGAAACATGCAATATAGAAATAAAACCAAAAAGAGAGAGAGAGAGAGAGGGCACGGCATGTTAGCCTAGCGGCTAAAGTTCTTGCCTTGCATGAGCCAGGATCCCATATGGGCGTTCGTTCCTGTCCCAGCTGCTCCACTCCCCGTCCAGCTCCCTGCTTGTGGCCTGGGAAAGCTAACAGCCTAAAGCCCTGGGACCCTGCACCTGTATAGGAGACCCAGAACAAGCTCCTGGCTCCTGGATTCAGATCGGCTTAGGTATACCCTTTGCGGCCACATGGGGAGTGAACTAGCCGGTGAAAGGTACTTCTCTCTGTAAAATGTGCCTTTCCAATAAAAATCAATAAATCTTAAAAAAAGAAAACTTAGCGTGACCTAAGGGAGTAAGACAAAAAAGACGACAACATGGGACCAAGTAGTAAGAGACCCAGCTAACCTGAAAGCAAAGAGAATTCTCCCAGGAGAACAGAGAACTGAGCTCCCCTAGGCTCAAAGGGCCCCCCCGAGTGCAGAGCCACCAGCCTGCACTGCAGCACATCTGGAAGGTCCTGAGGGACACACTCGGGAAAACACCAACATCGGTCTCAGATGTTTTGCCACCATGCACATAATTTTCAGCTGGGGGAAAATCTCGGGTGGATTTAGTGATAAGAGAACCAATCACAACCAGACACCAGTGTTGGCTAGGTAAAGCAATCATCAGGTACCGCACATTTCAGCTGACAATAGTACTAACCAAGCCATCAGAAATGTACATACTAATTACAACATAATCCCCCCGAGAATGTAAGAGAAAGGTGAGCTTGGGGAATGTGGGATTGCGGAGGAATAAAAGACCTTTCAAATCAGAAAACAGATGGGTTCTGAAATCGAGAGTGAAAAAAATGCACAGCCAGTCACAGAAAGAACAAGCTGTGTAAGTTCCACATCCCGCCTCCAGAAAGTAGGAAATGCAGCCATGGGAAAGCCTGGCAGGCTCAGGAGACGGCGGTGTGTCACAGCAAGCCTTCCACAACTTGCAACTACACGACACAAGCCACCTACCTGGTAGAAAACTCAAGGGCAGCATCTTTCTACAAAAAAAATAATAACTAAAAGAAGCATAAATGCTTCAAAACTGCACTTAACCAAAGAACAAATGGGAAAGGTTTCACGTTACAAGACATCCCGATTCTGTTAAGTCTGCAAACAAGAAGTAAGGTTGCATTTCTAGACGCATAAGCTGTTCAAATGAAAACCAAACCAACACAAAACAAGAAAGTTTAAGCACACAAAACCTTCAATCAACCGACATCCAAGGTTAACATTACAGGCAGCTGTGTGCTGTGAGTTAGAGCTGCCACCTGAGACATTGACATGCTAATTTAGATTGTCTGACATGAAGCCACGCCACCGCATCTGACCCCACTTCCAGAGAACACGCAGCAAAGCAGGCAGCAGGTGACAGCCAAAGAGGGGAGATGCCCAAGAAGCACTTAGCTCTGGAATTCAGTCCTGCACAGCAGGCATTGAACCGCTGCGAAGGGAGCCAGTAGGAGAGAGCGTCTTTCTATCCATCTCACACACACCTTTCAAATAAACAAAAATAAATACATCAACTTGGGAAAAATTAATGAAACCTTGCGAGGGCATCACCTCTAAGCACCCGGGGAACTAATACTGCCTTCCCAGCACTCAACTGAATGTGTGTCTCATCTGGAAACTACTTATTGACCACCATCCTCACAAAAGCATAGAGATTTTTCCATTGGATCTTGTTCGGCACCATATTTTCGAAAAGCAATGGAGACAAATTTTTGGTTGGTTTTTTGTTGTTGTTGTTGCTTGGTTTTGGTTTTGTTTTTACTCTCTAGAATAAAGCAATTCTGGAAAAAGAAAACAGAACAACAACACACACACACACACACACACACACACACTTTC
The DNA here is from genome assembly GCF_030435755.1 of Ochotona princeps. NCBI lineage: Eukaryota > Metazoa > Chordata > Mammalia > Lagomorpha > Ochotonidae > Ochotona > Ochotona princeps. Next base: position 7,015,529 of record NC_080858.1, read on the forward strand.
TCTCTATTTAACAATGACTAGCCACCAGGACTGAGACAGGGGCTGAACTTGCAGGATGGCAAGTTGCGCTGCTGCCTCCATGCCAGCATCCTGTCTGAACACCAGGTCAAGTCCCAGCGGCTCCACTTCTGATGCAGCACCCTCCTCAGGTGCCTGGGAAAGCAGCACCAGCAGGTCCCCGTGCTTGGGCTCCTGCCACACAAATGGAAGATCCAGACTGCACTGGCCCAGCTGATACGGCCATTTGAGAAGGAGCCGCCAGACAAAATGTAGTTCTCTCTTTAAGATTTATTTATTCTTATCAGAAACGTAAATTTACAGAGAAAAATATTCTGTCCACTAGTTTACTCCACAAGTGTCCGTAACAACCGGAGCTGCACTGATCCAAAGCCAGGAGTCCAGAGCTGCTTCTAGGTCTCCTATGCAGGTGCAGAGTCCCACAGCTTTAGGCTGTCCTCTGCTGATTTCCCAGGCCATAGGCAAGGAGCTGAATGGGAAGTGGAACAGCCAGGATATGAATCAGCACCCATATGAGATCCCAGTAGATGCAAGGTAAGGATTTAGCACTAGGTTATGGCTCTGGGCCCACAAAGTATTTTTTTCTTCCTCTTTCAATTATACTTCTTTCAATTATATAAATAAATCTTTAAAAAAAAAAAAAAAGACAGTAAGAGGGCCTGGCATGATAGACTAGTAGCTAGGTCTTCACCTTACCAGTGTCTGGATCCCATATGGGTGTTGGTTCATGTCCCAGCTACTCTACTTCCCTTCCAGCTCTCTGCTTGTGGCCTGGGAACATAGCAGAGCATGGCACAAAGCCTTGGAACCCTGCACCAACGTGGGAGACCCAGAATAAGCCCTGGCCTTGGATAGGCTCAGTTCTGGCTGTTGCAGACACTGGGTGGGGGTGAAACAGCAGACGGAAGATCTTTCTCTTTTTATCTCCTCTCTGTATATCCGCCTTTCTAATAAAAAATTTTAATATATCTTTAAAATTGAAGACAGTAAGAATTGTCTCATGCAAGATTAGAATTTCAGTATTATTTCTTCAAGAAAAGTATCTGGACACTTAAATTACTAAGAACACTGAGGGTACTGTAGGGACTATGGGTTTTTTTTCTTTCTTCCTTAGTACCTTAAGCTAGACATTTCTAGAACACAGTAAGGACTCAAAGAATATTTTGAATTAATACTTCTGGAACAAATAACTGAATGAACCCAAATGAGTTGCTAATAGTTCCCACATGATTCCCTTTTCTCTCTAATTTTTCCAAATAAAAATACACACAGGCCCGGGCAGCAGGAGATCAAGTTGCCAACACTAAAATAGCTCTACCCCTTATTACGGCCAGAAACTGAAGAGCGACACCCTACAAGAAATGTCATGGCTCCATTCAATGCCATGGCACTGGAGCGAGTAGTAATTCTGAAACTTTCAATTTCACCCCCTGTGGATAATTCTTCTTGCTTCCAGAGCACATTACCAGCAATCTATCCCTAGGTGAGAGCCCTCTAATTCCTCTGCATTATTTTCACCTTAAGAAAATGCATACAATCCCACAACTTTATAATTCTGCACAAATTTTCTAAAACTAATTACTACTCTGGGCCCTGCCACCCACATCTAGTCAGACAACAAACATTCTGAAGTGGCTCTTAACTCAAAACTCTTTTTATTAATCATACTCCTATCCGGACAAAACCTCATATATTGCTTTCCAATCTTACATTTTAAAATTCAGGCCTTGTTTCAACAGAAATCAACAATGAAAAAAAATGTTATAATCCCTTTCTGTGTTCTTTTCACTCCTCTCGAGGAGAAAAATCAGAATACTTTTGTTAAGTGGTCACCCATGGGAGAACCTTCTAGACACAATAAATGAATAAACTTGGGTGTACAGGCAAAGTACAGTTGCTTTCCTTTCTCACTAGAGAACTCACATTCCACTTCTAGTCCAGCTCCCAGGGGAAGCCACTAGAGACAAAACTTGGCCTTGCAGACTAATATTGTTGAGCTGTATCTGTGACGTGATGTGGAATTACTTCACAAAGGAAGTGTGGAGACCTCATTTCAGTCCCAGGTGTGCGCCAAGGCATTCCCACCCATGCCACTGCTCTGACTCCTTGGGACTCCTGGTTCTACTTCTCAATTGACTGAGAATCCAGAGGAGTTTCAAGGCAATTTGATAATGGCTCCCTGCCAAGAACCACCAACAATACCCAGTTTACCGTCTTCTGCTGAGAACTACCAGGGAAAACCACCACAAAACCAATGTTTCCTTTCAACTGGATTTGCAGCACTGCCTTCTACAATTATCACTTCTCTCTTTATCATTTTTTTTCTCTATTCTCCAAAGATGCCCAATTCTCCTCAGACTCCCAACCTCTCTCTTCCTTCTTACAACTCAAGCAAAGAGCTACACTAAACAGACGAGAGTAAATGAGGAGACTCCCTTTAACTTGTTGCAATCAAATCCATAGCCACTGGCATCTGTAGCCAGCTATTCCACTTTATTTTGCTCACAAAGGAAAAGGAATATCTCTACTTACTTAAAGCTCCTTCCTCCGCCTGTGCCCTCAGAGTCCTGGCCCTGTTATCATCAATGCCCCCTTAAATATCCAGGGATGACACTCAGTGCCCCTGTCCATAACATGGTCTATCTCAACACTAAGATTTACCATATTGAAAGGTTATATTTTTCCTTAAAAAACCTTGCATGTTAGGTTTTTCCTAAATCCTGAGTCTATGATGCTACTTAAACATCTAATTTTATAATAAATTTTGCATTTATCACTGTTGTATAACAACACAATCATCTTGTGCATGTTTATGATCTATCCATCATTGGTAAGCTCCCATTTCTAAAAACTTATGTGTATATTATTTTAAAGTGAAAATGATGATATTGGATCCAAACCATAAGTTTTATGTCCTGCTTTACAATTCTCGTGCCTCTATTTCCTTTCTCTCGTCTTAATCCCTGCCTCCATCCTCCAGCGAAATGCTAAGCACAATGAGGAAACACAGCAGACATTTTTCCAGAGATGGTCTCCGGACTGTCCCCTATTCCACACACTCTTCTAAGAACAAAAACTCATCTTCCTCCCACCTAGGCTGAGGGCCTCTGAACACTGTCGCTTGCGCTGGGTGGGTCACTGTGACCTCTACAACCAACAGATGAGGGCAGAAGTTACACTCTCCACCGAGATGCAACGCTCTCTGTCTTGTGTTCTTCTTCTGTCTTGGGACTCAGATGGCAAGCGGTGAGAAAGAAACAAGCCAGCTCGGATGACAGCCTAACTGAGTGCCCAGTCCACAGCCAACGCCAAAGTACCAGATGTGTGAATGGAGATGCTTTCAGATGATTCCAGTGCCCTAGGCACCAACTCATCTCCAACGTCCAAATTATACAAGCTGAGGCACTATTTAAAAAAAAATGCAGCAATAAAAAAATTCTTACTCTGCACTATCCAAGTTTCTGACCTTCAGAATCCAAAGCAAAAAATAAAAAAGGTTGTTTACTTATTTTGAGATGCCTTATTACGTATTAAGAATGGAACAAGCGACAACGTCAAACGTTGATTGTCCCCGATTTTACAGGGAATCCTTTTTACACTTCCCCCTTTATAGCGACAGCTGTTCATGACTATTGGTTGCTTATTTTTAAATGTTCCTTGAAAAATTAAAGTTCTTTTTTCCCTAATTTGCTAAGCATTCTTTTTTTTTTTTTAAAGATTTATTTTATTTTCATTACAAAGTCAGATATACTGAGAGGAGCTGCCGGGATAAGAACCAGCGGCCATATGGGATCAAGGCGAGGACCTTAGCCACTAGGCCACGCTGCCGAGCCCAACTAAGCATTCTTAACATGGATTTTGCATTGATGATCAAAAGCTTCAATTATCGTGTTTTTCTCCTTTAACTTATTAATATCATCTACTGTGCTAAATAATCTAATTGTAAACCACCCTTCCATACCTGGTATAAATCCAAACTGGTAATGTCTGCTTTCTTTTAAATGCTAACTTCAATTTGCTAATATATCCATAATTTTCATTTCTTGTAATATCTCCATCTGGTTTTGCTATCAGGATTATGCTGGGCTTTCGTAACTAGCTGTGGAATCATCCCTCTTTTTCTACCAATTAAAAGAGATTGCATCAGACTGGAATAATCTGTTTCTTAACATTTTGGTAGAAACTTGCTTAGCAAATCATCTAAGCTTCTTGCTGTCTTTGTGGGAAGATTCAATTTCTTTTAATTATAGGATGATTCAGCCATTTAATTTCTCCCTCAGTTTTGGTAAGTAATATTCTAGAAACACTGTCTATTTTTAAATACTTGGCGTACAGTTAGCAGTATTTTCATTATCCTTTTAATCTCTAATTTTTCTGTGGCTAGGTCTTTTCTTCATTCCATATATCCTCAATTCTATGTGTCCATTAACAGAATTATTTTGATATTCTATATCCTTGTGTTTTTTCCCATTATCAATTAATAGTCACAAGAGGTGAAGTGGAATTTTCTACTGTTCATATAGAGCCACCAGTTTCTCCAGACCATTCTATCATTTTTTTCTCTATTACACATTTTTGGGTAGTGGAGTGAACTGCAATAACTGCATATTGCCTCAGCATTCATTCCATCTAAGTTTAACTTTCTCAGAGCAGAAATAGGAGTTAGTCACCACTGACACACTTTCCAGTTGTCTGTCTCCTCTTACCTTCCCCACATGCTCAACCCAGATGTCTGCCTTACACGGCCACCTCCCAGTACCATCTCCCGGTGCAGGGAGCTAGCACAACCAATCCAACATACCCAAATCTCCAGGACCCTGGTGACCATACTGAAGTCACAGTGGGTCCCCATGAAACTCCCCACAGGATACCTCCGCTGCTAACAGGGTGTTAACCCAGGACCCCAGCAAAGTCAGTCAGTCTGTCTGTCTCTCTCCCTTCCTCCTTCCCTCCCTCTTCCTGTGCCTCTCTCCCTCTCTCTCAGAATCTCCATCTCTCAGTGTGTGTGTCTCTCAGTCTCTCTCTGTGTCTGTCTCTCCCTCCCTCTCTCCTTCTCTCTCTCTCTTTCTCTGCATGTGGCTGAGTGTGCATGTTCTGGAGGCTTCCCCACTCCCGTTAGCCCTACAAGACAGGCAACCCACCACCATGGGATTTGCCACTAATAACAGCTGCTTCTGTTGATTACACGTGTTTTGTAACACTACCTCCTATGCCTCAATGTAATCTTATTGAGTAAGAAAATGATTCTCAACCCCCCCCCAAATTAGCAAGAAACCACAAATCTCAGTAAGATGCTTCTTCATACCCATCAAGCCCAAAAGGTTTCATAGGCAAATGACAGCAATGCTAGAATAATATGTGCTATCCATTTGATTCATTTGGTGTTGAACAATTGGGTGCTATATAGTGAAGCTGAAGGGTGCAACACCTACACTTGTGGACTATAAATCCAGAAAAAGAATATTCCTAGCAACATCATCTACCACAGTGCCAATATGAATGTTCATCAAGAATCAGGTACCCAAGAAACAGACCAGGTCGAGATCGGTAACCTGGGAAAGCTTTTCTCACATTTCAGGAGTTAAGAAGATGATGACACCCAAATCACAGGCTAAGCAAAAGCCTGCAGTCTCTTGAAGGAAATGCAGAATGCCCTCTCAGCCTCTGAGCCAAAGAAACATCAGGGGCCAACAGAGAGAAGCCTCATTCTGCACAAGCCTTTCCAGAAGCAGGGCTAGGAAATGCTTCTCCACTTGCTGAAACATGATTCTCAACCAAGAATGTACTTTCTCACGATCAAAGTTCCATGGACATGTAGAAACCGTGTGAGTCCTAAGTCTGCTCTCTCTAGTACTTTACAAATGTCACTGATGTCTAGTAGGTGCAAAGTGTCATTTAAGTCATCCATCTCCCTATGTCTGTTCGTTTATCACAATTCCAAGAGTTAGACTCTTCAGCTACCATTTGGTACAGGTCTTTTCTTGGCCCCTACACAATCATGGTTTCCTCTACAAACTCAGAAGCGCTGTTGCCAGTTATGTATCTCTTTAGGATCACTGCATCCTCTAAGTTGATAATTCAGCCATGATAAAGTCTTCACCTTTATCCCAGAATAACTATATATCATGTAACATTACTACTTATCAACAGTACTCCAGCCTTCTTACAGCTGACATCCACAAAGCACACACCTTCTTCTCTCCTGTTAACTTTTACTGCTAATTCCTGTCTAGCATAAACGCTGAATCTTACTTGCAGGTAATCCATTTGACAGTCTGGTTTGAACTGGATTGTCTGCTGAATGTTCATGTAATGTAACAGAAGTGTTCAATATGACAGAGGTGTTTTTAAGAGTATGATTTGTGAAATGTTCTGTCCTACACATCCTGTTTTCCCCTTATCTGCTGTGGAGGCAATGTGCTATTTCCAATACAACATTTTATCTCATCTGATCTTTCTGAGTAGATACTACCCAAGTCTTCTTACCTACCACATTTTACCACTTTCTGTAACAAATATCTCACTGCACACACAGATGATGCACATGCCATGGCCTGCTTCCATTTACTGACACCTGTTTTTGGAAAACCATCGAAGAACTTTACTTACACATGTGTAAATTCCCATATTAGTACTTGCACTCTAAACATCAATTATTTCAAAAAGCAATCAAGCACCCAGAGTAAATACAGAATTGCTATGTACCCACCAAGTTAGTCCCCCTCTCCATGTCTCCACATGATGTTGAGTAAAAGACTTATGAGAACCCAGGGCTGACTAGAGTCACTTTCTCTCCAGCTGCTTCTCCAGTGTCCGCCCTGAAAATTCTGTCCAACTCAACAGTTAAAAACTCCGATCCATTTCCTCTTCCCACCAAATCACCACTCCCTACTCAGCCCCCACACCCTTGTGCTCTTAGGAGGGAAGCCAAGAGAAAAGGATGCTCCTCTCATGTAGGTTTCATCTCCTGGGGTCACAGCTCTGCCATGATTGCTGAAGAATCCCAAAAACCATTTGCTTCACATATCTTATCCTTAGCCATAGTAGAAGGCCATATCCAGTTTATTTGATTTTCACATTTTTTCTGCTGTTCTGTCTGCTTTCATATTAAAGCACTAAATATTAAAGCATTTCATATCAGAGTATATGTAGATACATATACACACTAACGTGCACATTGAAGGAGGAGGAAGAAGGAAGACAGTATGACGTGTTTCAGTGTGATAAAAACGACAACATTTCACAGAATGACAGAAAGAGAGAAAGAAAAGCAAAGAGAAAGAAGGCAAATACAGAAACTGTCAAGAGACACATTAACCAACAAAACTGGACCAAGAGATGATCCAGCTGCCTCAACAAGATGGGATCTAGAAAGAAAAGTAAAGTAAAGTAAAGAAAGAAAGAAAGAAAACACCGTGATTACTGAACACAGAACAAAAACCATCAGTGAGTGGCTGTCAACAGAATAGTGTGACTGCTGCTAGTGAGAAACACCGCATTACTGAATTCTTTTGACTACTCGCTGTGTACAGCAAGAGCAACAACAAAAACCAGTGAACTTGAATACAGATCAATAGAGCATTTAAAGGAACACACACACAATGCATGCAGGATGAGAAGATCCATCAAATGTAGGACACTTAGCGGGGGCGGGGGGGGGATGCATATAAAACTGAAAATCTCAACAATGAAGTATGGAAAGAAAGGGGCAAAAAAATATTTATACAGATGACAGAAAAATTGTAAAAATCAGTTTATACAGCAAACTGGAAATCAAGGAAATCAAAGAGTGCAAGATAAATGCTAAGCATCAAGTAATTCATAAAACTCAATGTGAGATAAAACATAATGCCAGTCAGCAATACAGAGAGGAAGATCTGCCGTATGCTGATTCACTCCCCAAGAGGCTGCAACGCCCAGAGTTGAGCCGATCTGAAGCTAGGAGCCAGGAGCTTCTTCCGGATCTCCCACACGGGTACAGGGTCTCAAGACTTTGGGACGTCCTCAACTGCTTTCCCAGACCACAAGCAGGGAGCTGGATGGGAAGCAGGGCCACTGGGACACCAACTAGTGGGATCCTGGTGCATGCAACACAAGGACTTTAGCTGCTAGGCTACTGCGCTGAGCCCGAATTTACCATTTTTAAAGATATCTTAACAACTGTGTCTCCACAGGATCTGAGCTATGATTTTAATATTATTTATAAACTTTCATTTATAGTGTTTTGGATACAAAGGTCTCAAAGTGTTTTTGGTTCCTATTGAGACTTCACCACAAAATTCACCTAAAATGATCTATTAGAATAAAGTCACTGAAGCCTAAGCAAACCGAATGGGAGAGAGGAAAGCATGGCCCAGCAAAGGCAGGGAGTTATCAGAACATCCATGTAGCATGCAGTCCTACCCAGAGTCAGGTAGAAACAAATGCTCTGCCACGGAGAATGGCCTCCTCCTGGGAGCACACACTGTTAGAAAGAAGAAACACCAGACCCACGGAAACTCTGGCTTTGTTTCTGGGAATTATGGGACAGAATAAAAGACACGAGAAGCTCAGTGAGTCATCTCCAACAGGGACATGTCCTAAGTCACTGGAAACAAGCTTGCTTCGCCAAAAGAGAAGTTTCGGTGGAAATTACAGTGGACTCAGCAAAAAAAAAAAAAAGTAATTTGTCTTGATGCTCTCAGGAAAACATGCCGGAACCAATCACTCACAAGGAAGAGAAGGCCATTTCTGCCCACACTGCATCTGCACAGTTCAAAGGATGGGTGTTGTGGTACAGTTCAGGATGCCCCGTCCCAAACCAGGGTGCCTGCTTCAGCCTTCACCTGTTCCCCCAGCAATCCAGCTTCCCAGCATCCCGGGGATGCATGGGTGACGGATGGAGGAACTTCGCTGCCGAGTCCTGGCTCCACCTGGATCCACACCAGTTGTGGGCATTTGCAGAATGAACCAGAAACCAAAAGCCCTTTCTCCTTGTCTCTTTCTCTCTCTCCCTCCCTTTCAAAAGCAAATGAAAATAAATAGGATTTTTAAAAAGTGACACTTCTTGGGACTCTCACATCCCACATGAGATTGTCAGAAAGCAAGTACTGGCTCCATTTTCCACTGCAGCTTCCTCATAGCATCTACCGCAGGAAGGACACCTCTCAGACCTGGGGACCTGTCACTCCCACACCAGAGACCTGCAATGTGTTTCTAGAAGCTAACTTCACCCTGGCCCAGCCCTGGCTGTTCTGTGCATGTAGGCAGCAGACCAGAGGATGGAAGGTTCATCTCCCTCTGCTTCTCTGTGTTCATCTACGCCTTTCAAGCCATCTTCTGCAGCTTCCTCGGGTTTATCAGCAGGGAGCTGGATCAGAAGTGCAGCTGCCAGGACTTGAACCAGCACTCTTGTGGGATACCGACGCTGCAGGTGGTGGCTTAACAAGCTATGCTACAATGTCAGCCACTGTGGATCTACTAAGGACTAAACCTAGCTCATCATTGCATCTCCAGCCCTTCGTTACCTCACAAGCAAAGGTCTTGCCTAAATATTCTTTGCTAGTGGTTAACAGGCTTCCGCTTGAACCTGTTCAGCAGCAGGAAATTTATAGTTGGAGAGAGGGCAATTATTCTGGGAAAAGTCCACATTTTAGAAAGTAATTTTAAGCAGATTTGAAATCAAACAACTTGCAATTTCTGACTTTCTTTGAAGCCATCAAGACCTGTGCCTGCATTCAGCATCCTAGAAGTATTTGGGCATCAAATAACATGGCAAGTGTATTTGACAACTCTCTTAGAAAGTAAAAAAAACTCTCTTTCTAACTCTTTCTTTTAAATAAATAAAATAAACCCTTAAAAATGAAGTAGATCTGGGCCTGGCAGCATGGCCTAGCACTAAGGTCCTTGCCTTCAATGCCCCGGAATCCCATATGGGCACCGGTTCTAGTCCCGGCAGCTCCACTTCCCATCCAGCTCCCTGCTTGTGGCCTGGGAAAGCAGACGAGGACGGCCCAAAGCTTTGGGACCCTGCACCCACGTGGGAGACCTGGAAGAGGTTCCTGGTTCCCTGCTTTGGATCGGCGCAGCACGGGCTGTTGCGGTCACTTGGGGAGTGAATCATCGGATGGAAGATCTTCCTCTCTGTCTCTCCTCCTCTCTGTATATATGACTTTGTAATAAAATAAATAAATCTTAAAAAAAAAAGTAGATCCATACTTTGACAGAATAATGGCCTTTCAAACATAAAAACAGTACACATAATCTATCTGTATAAACAACAGACAACAAAGGGAGACGGGGTGTTATCCTGCATCAATGAGCTGAACATTCATTTAAAAGCTGATTTCCTGTTACGCAAGGAACATAAGGGCATTCCTAACTGAGAACCCATCTGAAGGAGCAGTAGCTAAAGCATAAGACGTGGGAAGCTCACAACACCATAAATAACATGAAATTGGCTGAAAGGAGCCTGTGGCGGGAGAAACAGCCAACAGTCAAGCTGCTGAGCAGGTGGCACATTATAAAGGGACATCCTAAGGACGCAAGTGGAGCTCCACAGAACAAAAGTAATGACAATACTGTGTCTGCCAGCACCCTGCCTGCAACGCTGGACATACGTCTCACTCTTCAGATACACTGTCGCTTTCAACTCCTGGAGGATTCCCATCCTCATGTTCTCTTTCTCAAAAGGGAGACTTGGGTTAACAGGGATCCAGGAACTTTCCTGAAATCACTGTTAAACTGGTGGTAGAGTTAGCACTCACCGGAGGAGTCCAAGAGTCAGTAAGGAGAAAGTGACATGAGTGCTAGAGACATGGCTGTGGGTCAGTGTAGGTGACACTGTGGAGGCAGAAAGCAAGAGTTTTGGGAAATCCAATGCAGCAAGTACAATATGGAAAGAAAAATCAAAGGATTCCCCTGGTTTCCATCCTAGCTTCTGAGCAGGAAAATCACTGCTAATAAAAATAAGCATGAAATAAGAGACAGAATGTATAAAATTACCGGGTTGGGCTTAAGTAATCTGGATACACTGAGTTCAGGAACTCAATAAAGACCAACGAGCAAAGGTCTAAAAATGAAGATGGCCAGAAAGAAGTTGAGAACAAGAGAGAAATGGAAAGACTTATTAATACAAACATATTAATAATTCCTCAATGCATACCAGCAATTAAACTGTAAGTTAGATTTAAAAATGTATCTATGCTGATATAAATGAGTGAGGGAAAATAAACAGGGGGTGAGTATTTGGCACACTGGCTAGGGTGCTGGTTAGCATGTCCATAATCCCATAATCTAGCACCTCAGTTCAAGACTTGGCTCCACTCTCAATTCCAATTTCCTGCTGATAAACGCCCGGAAGGAAGCAAAGCATGGCTCAACAGCCTGGGCACCACGTGGGAGACCTAGACCTCGACTCGGTCCCTGGCTCTGCTCTGGCCAGTCACAGTCACTGCAAAGATTTAGGGAATAAATCAATGCATGCAAAAATGCTCTCTCTCTCTCTCCCTCCATCCCTCCCAAATAAATAAAAATTATAAAAATAAATGAAAATGAATAGACACATTTCCCAGCAGAGCAATTCCAAATAAGCTATGTGATGACTTCTTTCTCAAGGAGGTTGAAATTAACTCCACACTCCTGAAGTGTGGTCCCCCTCGTGGCAATTTCCTTCCCAGAAGTACAATAAAGGCAAGGGAGGAGGAAAAACTTCCCAATGGAAAAGCCTGAAGAAAACCACCTCAGGCAGATGATCAAAAACAACAGGAAAACAAGTGATGGTGACAAAGTGTGTGCCTTTACAATGAGGTGATGAAAATGGACTTTTCCTGTGTTACGTACGGAAGGCCAAACTCCTCAAAGAGTTGAGATCATCCAACACAATTTTAAAAACTGCCCCGGGACAGGAGGCTTGGCTGCTACTAAAACATCAATTAGTACAGCCAAGTCCTGTATCAGAATACCTGAGTTCCAGCTCCACTCTGATCCCAGCTTCCTCCTAATGCGGATGCTGAAGGGCAGAGGTGACAGGTCAGCACGTGTGCCTCCATCACTCCTGCAGCCAACCTGGGTTGAGTTCTTCATTCCAGCCCCGAGTTCCAACTTAGTCCTAGGCTGTCTAGATACTTAGGAGTGAACCCACAGATGAAGCTGTTATACAACTTTCTGGGAACATTACTGGAAAGCTAGACCAGGAGTGGGCTGGAGGGAGAGTCAAATGTGAGCATCACAAGCAGGGGCCCTGGGCAGAAGCTGTTAGGTTTTAGGATCTGTTTGGTTTGGTGTGATATGGGTTTTACGAGGTTCTTTGTTTTGCTTTGTTTTGTTTCTTTGTTTGTTTGCTTAGTTTAACATAAATATGAGCATTACCATGTTCACTGTAGCATCGCTCATGACAGCCAAACAGAGAAGCAACCTGAATGTTCATCAACGGATGAATAGCTAAAGAGAATGTGGCAGACAGGTGCGGACTTCAAAATGTCCATGGAAACATTAAGTCACTTCCAACGATGCAGACACCCCAGATGGGCACCAGTTCAAGTCCCTAGCTGCTCCATTTCCAATGCAGCTGTTAGCTGATACACCTGGGTAACCCGGAAGATGGCCCAGCTTCTGGGGCCCCTGCCACCTGCCTGGAGACCTGAAGGAAGCTTCCAGCTCAACTTCCTCTTGATCCAGGCCCAGCCCTTGTTGCCATCTGGGGAACAAACCATCAGAAAACATCTCATCCAACTCCTCTCTCTCTCTCCTCTCTCTTTCTCTCTTTCTTCCTCTCTGTCATGCTGCCTTTCAAATAAATAATCTTTTTTAAAAGTATAGAAAATGAAATTAAGAAATGTTTATTTTGGTGGAAAGAAAAAGGACACCTGAGGATAGTTTTTCCTAATACACATCTTCCAGGATCTTTTTTGAAGATCCCTTGTATACATGGATATCAAAAATACATCACAGTAAACTTTCCGTGACTTTTTGAAGTCCTGCCATTCAAATGCAGTGGGCAATTATTCAGCTTTTAAGATTTTATTTTTATTGCAAATTCATATATACAGACAGGAAGAGAGACAGAAAGGAAAATTTCCCACCGATGGTTCACTCTCCAAATAACCACAATGGCTGGAGCTGCGCCGATCCGTACCCAGGAGCCAGTAGCTCTTCCGGGTCTCCCACGTGGGTACAAGGTTCCAAGGCTTTGGACCATCCTTGACTGCTTTCCCAGGCCACAAGCAGGGAGCTGGATAGGAAACGGGGCTGCCGGGATCAGAACCGGCACCCATATGGAATCCCGGTGTGTTCAAGGTGAGGACTTTAGCCACTTGGCCACCGCACCGGGCCCTATTCAGTCTTAAAAACCAAGCAGTCTGTCATTTCCGACAAACATGAAGGCAACTGCATAACACTAAACTACATGAAATAAACACAGAAAAGAATATAATATGATCACAATTACATATGCAATTAAAGAGACAGCGAGAAAGAGAGGAAGTTCCGAAGTACTTTGTAGTAAGGAGTGAAACAGAGATTACTAGTTGTAGGGGTAAGCTGGCAGAGAGAAACAGGAGCAAGGACTGGCAGACATGTAAGACAAACAAGCCTAGAGATCTCACGGAACCTAAAGTTACCAAGGTTATATCGTGGGGTTGGCTCTGAGGCATAGCGTGTCAAGTCTCCAGCTGCGATGCCAGCATCCCATTCAGGTGCAGGTTCAAATCCCAGCTGCTTCATATAAGATTCAGCTCTCCGCTAACAGCCAGGGAGAGTAGCAGAGGACAGTGCAAGTGCTTAGGGCCCTGCACCCTCAGGGCTTCGGCCTGGCACCCACCAGCCCAGCCCTAGCCATTGAGGCCATCTGAGGGAGCAAAGCAGCAGATCGAAGCTCCCTCCCTGCCTGCCTGTCATTCAAATGAGTAAAATCATTTTTTAAATTATATGTTGTTAGAGGTTTTAGTTTAATAAGTAGACTTTGGTTGCTCTTATTAAAAAAAAATAACTGATACAACAGGCATGTTCATCTACTTCATTACAGTATACATTCTAGTAGCAAACATATTCTACAGCATCAGCTTCTTAAGCTCCAATACTTGCAATGAAATTTATTCAGAAAAAAGAAAAAGAAGTCTACAAAGTCAGAATGATACCCTAGAGATTCTAGAGGAATAGTACGCAGAGGCCAAAGGAGGAACGGAAAGAAGAGAATCCACTGGAGTGAGACGGATAGTGTTACAGGCCCTGAGCAACTCACTGGAGCTCGAGGGCTAAAAGATAAACCACACTGTGACCGTGGGTGCCTACAGCCCCACAGTGCTGGCACTCTCCCAGCCACAAATCTAATCTACTGAAAGTCTTATCTCTTCTTGAATTTGCATCATAAAGTTACCAAAGGCCAGATCCTATAAAGGATTAGGACAGGAAAGAGTGTCTGGAGAAGCATCAGCTAAAACATGCGCTATCATCTGGAAGTCAACAAAAAATTCCAAACTTTGGGTTATCAATAAGAAATGCTAACCAGTGTCTGATACAACAAGAAATTACAGGAACCACAGGTTCTAGGCACTGAAAGTCGCATCCTCGGGGATTCACTTTGACGTAGTGTCCGACGTGCATTTTCCCAGGTGGGAAGCAAGATAACGGAAATATTCCAAGATTGTGATCTGTGCATCCTAACCTCTTATCAGCAACAAAAGGGAACTGCCCTGTTTCCTTCAGACTTACCAGAATCAGTTCTGGATCTAGAAACCAGGTCCTCTTCCGCAAAATCCCATAAATTGAGGACAAGTGCCTGAACAAAACAAATGAGCGATTAGGAAGGTGGTAAGAAAAGGTTTGATGTTAAAATAGGCAATCCACAGACAAACCAAGAGGTGATTAATTGCAGTTTTTTTTTTCCTGGCTTGAGAGCTTTGGCCAATTGTCTTAAGACAATGAAGAACAAACTTAAACAAAATAAAGATACGACAGCTTCCTCCAACAACCCAATGTCATCTCCAGGGCCTATCAGCATTGTCTTAGGAGCCAAGGGATAAAACAGAATATGAACTTGTAAGGTTTTTCTCATTACTCAAACGCGCACTGCAAAAGCAAAATGCATTTGGGGTATTTTTCAAACTGAAGCCCTACTACATTATATAGTTCAAATTCTTACTTTCTTTGATTGAAGATCACTAGCAGTCCCCAAGACAGCACTAGAGCTCTCTTCCTAACTTCTTGTACAGACTATCATTATCACAGATGGTCATGCCATCTATCTAGAGTTCAGCTTTTTCCTGTTAGATCACCACATCAGGCTAGGTGCTCACTTCAGCTTTATTTCCGAATAGTTCCCAATTAGAAATACTATTCACTGGTTCACTGGGAGAATGTACGTACATTACTTCAAATTGTAATTTTGGCTAGCCAAATCCTCAAGACCCTTTCCAAGACTATGGACACGTGACACATGGGAGCTTTTTCCTGTAAAATTTCCCTCTCACGAAAACTTTCACTGTGGCCAAAAATTTAAATAGTGTGAAGTTACAACTTCTGAAACAACTCAAGAATTTAACTCAATTTCTCCCTAAACCCAAAGTCATTATTAAAAGGTTACAGCATACCTACAGATGCAAACCCTCGCTGTTGGACAGGGGAACGGAAAATCACAGAAACTTAACCGACTTCGAAATTCAATTAAAGGCAACATTTTTAACCACGAACCCTAAAGGAGGAAGACGATGGAAATCAAAGCACATCGGAAAGCCTTGGATTCAGGTCACAACTGGAAATGGAAATTTCTAGAGTGAGAAATGGGTGCATGCAACCACCCCAAGCCAGTACACAGGTTAGAAAAAACTCCACCTAAAGGTCAAAGGGGTTTCTCCTAAAGACCACTGATTTGCAGAAAAGGAATAAAGTACTTTGCAAAAACAGGTTGGCAACAGCGGGAAACGAGAGAGGAAACCATGACCTTGCTGGTGGGCAGCCTCCGATGGAGATCCTGGCAAGGAGGACACCAAATCAGACAGGATGACTCTGGATAAAGCCCTGCAACTCAGGCCAAGTGCATTCGGACCTGGAGTTGGTTCTTCTCAAAATTATTAATAATGAAAAATACTTATACAGGATACATGCGACTGCCAGGAAAAAAAGAAATACACTTCTTTGAAACAGCTTTTAAAACAACAAACCACCCGCAGAAACCACACGGGCACAGAATGAAAGCAGTCTGGTCACTGACTGGTGGTGCGTTTAGGCGCTCCCCAGGCACAAGACTCCGCGTGAGGCTCTCCTTCTGAGAGCAGCGAACACCCCTGAAAACACTGGCTGGGGAGGCAGCGAGAGAACACTGCCCCCGCGCATCCCTCTCAGGCCCGAGCTCCTCCCAGACCTTCAGGGTTTTAGACCACTAGCTTCTTTTAAGCTGTTTGTTCTCCCCTCCGTCCCCCGGTAAGAATCTAAATGAAGCTTAGGAACTGGCTCCCAAACTAAAGGAAAACAAAATAATCTCACAGAAAGCACTCAGCAGGACAGTGTTCATGATACAGAATTGCACCTCTTGGAATTGCCAATTGAAACAGCCAAACTCCCTGCTATCAGGAGCACCTGATAGACACTGAAATTACTCAGATTCATCATACACAGATACCCAAGAGAAGTATGACACAAGATAGACCATTCTACAGACAAGCTTCAATAAAAGAAGCAATAAGCATAGATGAAGAAACGCTGTGCAAGAGGCAGACAAAAAGAAAGCACAAAAGGAGGCAGGTAGTCTGCCTAGGACACAGGAAGGCAGGTGAGGTACAGGGAACTCATAGGAGTCCCAGAAAAAGGCCAAGTGAAGCCAGAGCCTAACAGGCCAGCAGGTGGCAAAGCCTGTTGGCAGAATACACACTCCTGTTTCTCTTGCCCTTCAGAGTCAGAGAAGTCCCCCTATTCCTTTGAGTGAAGAGGAAAATAAAAACTGTTTCTTTCCCCATGGTCTATATTGTACTGTGTCTGCAAGAAATGAGCGGCACACAAGACAAATCCCCATCCATCTGCACGCATTTGCCTTACCATGTTTCCTATTTCCTGACACCATCCATAAAACTGGAGCTTTCCCCCCATGCCCTGGCTCTCCGTGAGGTGCTGACTTGTCCTTTGGACAGGTTCACAGAGCTGAGCTTGTGAGCGTCTGCAGAATCTTAAAGAACACACAGAATTTCCAAAAGAAACAGGACGAGTGGAAAAACAGATGAGTTTCCAGTGGGAACGATTTTAAATCACATCCATCTACAAGTGCTCATCCTTCAGAGGTAACATAACTCGTGGTGTCTGTTGACACAGACATGAATCCCAGAAGTATCAGTAGACACCCAAGGGCACCTGGAGCTATCTTACAAACTGGAGTGCAACATGAGGAACAGGGTCACAACACCGAGAATGGAAAGCCGGAGATCACCACCTGCTTGGAAGGCGCTGCTATGGAGGCACAGTTAAGCCTCCACTCACAACATCAGCATCTCATCTGGCAGTGTTGGTTCTATTCCCAGCTGCTCCACTTCAGCTCCACCTCCCTGCTGACATGCCTGGGAAAGCAGTGCAAGAGAGCCATAATGCTTGGGTCCATGTCACCAATTTGGGAGATACGGATTGAATTTCTGGCTCCTGGCTTCAGCCTAGCACAGACCTAGAGGGTGGAAGATATCTCTCACCCATTCACACCTATTTACTCCCTCATTCACTCTGAAGTAAATAAATCTGAAATACTGAAGGAGAGAATGAGAGAGAAGAAAAAGAAGATGAGGAAGAAGGAGGAGGTGGAGGAAGGGACAAGACAGGACAGGACAATGGCAGAGAGGAATCCAGAAACAAATGTTAGAAAAATGGGGCTGAAGTTTTTCTAAATATCATGTGAAGAACCAATGCAGAGATCCGAGCAGTTACACAGCAGGCAGGCAGCACAAACATAAAGAAACCACACCAGCATACACCAAAAGCTGAGAAAACTAACGAAAAAGAACATATTAAAGTAAACAGAACTGGAGACAATGTGAAGTAAAAGGAGAACACACGCAGATCTCTTCATAGCAGCCATACAAACTACAGATAAAGAAGAAATATCTTTAAAGTATTTTAGGGGGGAAAATAGCAACAGGTTAAAACTCTTTGCCCAGAAAAAAAAAAATCTTAAAAATCGAAAGGGAAATGTATATAATATCAGGTAAACACAAGCTCAAGAGACTTATTTGTCATCATACCTGCAGTGGAAGAGATAAAGCTACATATCAACATCACAGATGATGAGGAACAAAATGGAAGTATGTCACTGTTATGAAGTTCAGCAAATCCCAGAATGTCTACCGAATAACTATCTAGCAAGCTGTAAGGCTAGGAAACCCACTGTAGAAACAAAATGAAATTATTAAGTAGTAACAGTAATCTCAAGCCCAACATACATCAGGAGGAAAATGAAAAAAAAGCAATGAAAAGGGAAAAGTGCTCACAAGAAGTAAAATTATATCGTCTTGCACCATGTAACACTTTGATCAACAACAGACTGCATACACAACTAGCGACTTTGCAGCCTTGTAGTATCATGGTGAGGCATAGTCCTGGTGTCTGTGGTAATGCCAACTTTAAATAAACTCCATGCGCTGCTAGTGGTATAAGCGTAGGCTGTAGCACATACAATGACATACAGTGCATAATGCTCGATAATGACAATGCTACTGGTCTATTGCATTCATTGTGATATACTCAGATCATGAGTTCAGAGCATGTTCTTTTTATTTGTCAAAAAACAAGATTAGCATGAAACAGTATGCTGTATTACACTTACAGCAGCTTCATACATATCTTGTGCTTGTCACGTCCCTTGGTTGCCGAAAGGTGGAATCCACCCAATTGTCTGCCAATAAATAAGCAATGAACACAATGTGGTACATACAAACAATGGAATATACTCCAAGCTCAAAAATGAATGGAATTCTGATGCATGCTGTGGCAGGCATGGACCCAATGACATTATGTTAAGTCAAAAAGTGAGACACAATAGGACCGAGACTTGATGACCCAACTCCTGGTTGGTACTGTAACAGCCAAAGTCACGAAGACAGAGGCTACCAAAGGACATGAAAACATACTGTCCACACAATGGCCTGCCACAGGCTGCCTTCTTCATGAGTAAAACACAGAAATAACTCAGATGTGTATCAGCCGGTGAAAGAATACAGGAAGTGTCGAACATCCATCCAGCGGGATGCTGCCCAGCAATAATGGTGACCCACCCACACACAACATGCACAAATCCACAATGTTCATGTGACAAGAGCCAAGTGCGCACACACACACACACAGAATTATCACTTATTGCACCAAAAATTCTTGAAAAGACACCACTTCAGTGGCCACAAGTAAAGCAGTGATTTCCGGGGCCTGGGGAAGGCGGTGAGGACGGGAGGAACGGCAGGACAGGAAGGTTGGGTGCAGTGTAGAAACAGACAGCAACTCTGTGGAGTTGTGGGAGTGTCCTGTGTAATGAACTTGGTGATGGCTTCTCACGTGTAGGTCCGTCGGGTCAGCCATGACCGCCATCTTGCTCTGCCGATCACCCTCGTGCTCATCATCACCCCTAACCTTAGGGGTAAACGCAGCAATGAACGTAATCTGCCAGGCAGCTGCTGCTAGGACAGACCCCGGAGTGTCGCTGAGCGAAGGCCTGGAATTTCTTGAGAAGGCTGAGGTGTTGTTAGCCTAAATGGGGTTCCGTTCACTTACCATAAAAACCCCTGAGCAATGGACAGTGGCAGAAGGGATCCACTTGCTTTGCTGCTGCCCCAGCTCCACCCACCAGCTGCCCTGTGAATTACAGTGGGTTATCTCTAACTTGTCCTTCAGCTTCAAAGCACCTTCTGACCTGGCTATCAATTCTCATATATTGGATTTGTCTGATGTATCAGCAAATTACATGGTTAACAGTGATGATTTTGGTTACCAATAAATAGCTCAGTACAAAAAGATTTAAAATTACTTCAACACACAGAAATAAACAAACGCAAAATGACTCTTCATGTTTGAGACTCTCATCTCCGCCCAAGCCTGTCACAACACTAAGCGCCTTCCACTAGCTGGTCAGGTGCACATTGGGCCAAGAGTCTCCTGTGTATTTCTCAACAGCCAGCTCAGAGAAGAAGATTAGCCATCAGGCAGCACCACAAAATCGAAGAATGGAATAGGAAATTAGGGGAAAGATGTGCAGGTGCCATGTGCCTCACGGGGAGCTAAGAAACCACAATCCAAATGGATGGACACAGAGGAAAGACAGAGGTCACAACCCAGCATGGAATTTCAATTCCACAAAACAGAGGAAACAGGAATGGGGGGCACAGATGGAAAAACAAGCAGGAAGATGGCATAGATCACAACATTGGGGATGCCCAGTTTTCAAACGGAACCGAAACTGAAGGTTCAGTTTGGAAACAGGAGTAGACCGCCACTTCCATCCGCGATAGAGCCACGCTTCTCTTGAGATGCTGCTTAACACGATTACACAGCTCTGAGCACTTGCCAAGGAGTCTCCGGCCAGAGGCGTCACCCCCAAAAGGCCAAAGGCTGGCTCGCTCAAGCTCACACTCCCCTTCTCCCCACTCCACCACCGGTCACCTGACCCCAAGAGAAGTCCTCGAGAAGTCCTTCACCATCAGGCCTCCTACCTCTACACTCTCATCTTCTTTCTCCCATTCTCAAGAGTGCCTACTTTGTCACCTAGGAAAAACAGTTCATAAATAAACACTAGATACTTCCTATTGATTTACTGACTTCAACTTCTCAAATCTATGGGGGGAAATTTCAAAGCCTACGTGCAGCTAGGAATGTCAGATTGCATAATGGCTTCAAGCATTGTTATTTCATAAACCAGGCGCAGAATCACAGACCACGTAGCCTCATTCATGTGTGAAGACCACAGGCGCTGACCTCATTGTAGCGAAGAGTAAAGCAGTGGACACTCGAGGCTCTCAGGCCTCACAAGGGAGAAGGTTCCAACAGCCAAGTGGGACCCAGCCTCGCGCTCTCTGTGCTGCCCTGCCACATGATCCTGCCCCTGTACACACTACACCACTGCCATCCTTCAGTGTCACACAGGACAGCTGAACCAAGGGGGCTGTCCAATCCCAGACCGTGAAGCTCCAAAACTGTGACTGAAAGCAAATCTCCTTCCTTTATTAAGGAGCCTATGCTGGGTAGTTAATTTTATACTGACAAAAAGCTAACAATTACAAAGAGTGGGTGAGTGAGTGTGCATGTATGGTAACATAAGTCCATTTAATATCAGTACCTCTCATCGGCACCAGTAAACCACCACCTTACTCACGTTTGCATATTTCCTACTAGTACGTTAAGAAATCTGTGAAATAATTTCCTTTATTGTTATTTTTTATTATTATTTTATTTCCTTTACTTTATTATTATTTATGAGCAAGAAAGAGAAATGGAAGGCTTGACACCCACTTGTTCAATCCTCAAATAGTCAAAACAGCCAGGGAGAAGCCGGGAGGGAGCCTGAACTCCATCAGGGTTTCCCACATGTGTGCAGGGGCCCAAGCACTGGGCCACCGTCTGATGATATTCCAGACACTTTAACAGGGATTAGAAACACAGCGCCCAGGACTCCAACCAGTTTTCCAAAAAAGGGATGCTGGCATTGCAAACAGAGGTTAGCACGATGCACAAAAAAATGAGCAAACGGACTCTGTGGGGAACAGGAAAGCAACGGTAGTGACATGGAAAAGAGCACAGCTCTCCTTTGGCTTGGTCCTCACAGCACGGTGAGAACTGGTTCCCTGCAGCGTCGGCTTTCTAAAACACTGAAACAAAGACTCCCCAGAGGTGAGCATGGCATTCTCCTTCCTTCCTCCCTTCCTTCCTTCCCTCCCTTCCTCCCTCTCTCCCTCCCTCCTTCCCTTCCCTTCCCTTTCCTTCCTTCCCAATGATCTAACGCAGAAAAACACACAAAGAAAGCCACCAGAAAATTTCAACTTGGGGTACACAGAAACACATACCTAAAGCCACCAGAATGTAACAGCATGCTCTAAGTAATTGCCCACTATGTTAACAATGCATAACTACATAAAAAGAGCTCTACAACCTAACACATCCTCCCTCTCTCTCTTTCTCGTTCTCTCTCCCCCAACAGCTTCTCCACATATATAAACAATCCTTGGTATTTCATTCAACTGCAGTTGTCTTCCTCCTAAAGAGAAGAGAAAAGCCACCAAGTACACTGGAGCTTCCTAAAGACAGCACACTTTCTCAGTCATCATCACAATCACATGCTGTGTTATTCTTTGAGGCACAAGCATTTCTTCTAATCAACTAATCCATGTTTAAGCAACTGAATTGCAGGACAAATGAGTATTTGCTCTGCTTGAAAATGGCTCTACACTTTTTAAGAACTGAAAAAGCTTTCTATATAATTCAACATCAAAGACAAAGAAAGAATCCTAGTTAAAAAAAAAAAAAACCCTGATGTTTTTGGAAATTAAAAGCTCCACAGTTGCACAATCCCAGACCTCAGAGCAGCCTCACAATCAGAACGGAGGAAAAAAGTGTGGTAACAACCAGCTCTAAATGCTCAGTGTCCAGAGCATCCTTCTTTCTCCTAACAGCTTTTTATGAAAGAGGTAACCTTAAAATTAAAACCAGGATTTTCGGGGGGAGGGGGTAATGGAGGAGGCTGAACTGCAGAGTGAGAGGGAAAAACAGAGTGAGAGCGAGTCCAGGACTCGTGGCTGGACCAGGCCGAAACCAGGACTTCATCCGGGTGCCCCACAGAGATACACGGACCCAAGTTTTGGGCCCTCTGTAACTGGGGCTAAAGTCCTCACCTTGCATGCTCTGGGATCCCATACGGGCACCAATTCTAATTCTATCGTCCCTGCTTCCCATCCAGCTCCCTTCCTGCAGCCTGGGAAAGCAGTTGAGGGCGGGCCAAAGCCTTGGGACCCTGCACCCGTGTGGGAGGCCCAGAAGAGGCTCCAGGCTCCTTGCTTAGAAATAGCACAGCTCTAGCCATTGTGACTACTTGAGGAGTGAATCAGCAGACGGAAGATCTTCCTCTCTGTCTCTCCTCCTCTCTGTATATTTGACTTTCCAATAAAAATAAGATAAATTAAAAAAAAAATGCCTTCAGAAAAAGTTATGGAAAATGCATATTTTGAAAAAAATGCAGAAATTGAAAATATTTTACACCAAAAGCAACTGTTCAGTTTGCCCGTATCAATAAACCCCATTCAACCTCAGGTTCCTTTTGCCATCATCCCACACCCTTGCTATCCATTCCCACATGGTGCCCTGTCGGGAAAAATTAGAAAACTCTAGAAATGTAGCAGCACATGCTCACAGGCCACGCCTGGGGCCTCATCCCTACGGACCTTCTTAGACAGATGCAATGGTGACGGAGAAGCTGACATCAGCTTGCCTGACAACTGCCTCCCAGGACACTCTAGTTCTTCCAGGAAATGCAAACTTAACCAACTTAGAAGGGGCATGGACAGGACATTTCCTTAATCTCGGAGGGAAGGAAGGTCTCTTCTTGACCAAGATTCATCAGAATTTCTGAATGCAAGGTTCCTGTCTTCAGCAGGTTCCTCCCGCACTTGGCCATTCCAGCGCTCAGGATCCTCAGTGGGACGCACTCACTGGGATGCATTGGCGTTACTTACTCTGCTCTCTGCCTGACAGAAGGGCCTAGAAATCTCTGAGTGGCATTGATTTCTGTATCCCTCAGGGCCTACGGGTAGTGGAATTATAATTAGTGCTCCATAAAGACTTCTATCAAACTAAGCTTGGGTTTGTAATCTCAATTCTCCACTCTATTTCACTGACAGGTTCAGACCAGATACTAAGTCCTTATGTGTGCATCTATCTATCCACTCTGCTAAGGCGGCCTCAGAAAACTGATTCAGTCACTGCAGGAAACACATGCAGGATTTGCTACCCACCTTTCTCTGAGAGGATATAAAATGTGTTCTAATTACAAGTTCCCATTTCTTTGTGAATTAAATGTATCAGGATGCTGAGGACTTTTTCACATGATCCTGACTTGAGCATGAATCACTGGTCACTTCTTTCACCTGCACCCCTAATAACTGGGCAACGATTCTACCTAGAAGACTGAGAAAACACAGGCTCTGACCAGTGCAGACTGTATTCAATCAGCATTTTGAAAGAAAACAAAAAATACATGTCTGAGGTGTACCTTTAGTCTTCTTTCCTGACATCATGTAAGCAGTATTAGAAAGAGGTCTCCTCCTCACTATTATGAAGACAACACGTGCCTTAACCAAAAATCCAAACACATTCCATTGGCACACCAGACACAACATTCTCCATAGGTCCCAATGCCAGAGTCCTGCGTAAGCATCCACTAAACAAACATGCAATCAAACCCCAAAACTTTTCAACTCTTGGGTGATAGCAATGACATACAAAAGCTTTATTTTCTAAGTTCCTTTACTTGTCAGTAAGCATTCCGATACCTTGTTTGTCTCTCTGTGCATGTAACTTGACTACCTGCCACAGGAGGATTAGTTGTACTTCTGGAAATTTACTCTACATCAACTTTAGCAACTTCAGTTATATAAAGCAAGAAAGTGACATCCTTAAAGCTATGAAGTGTGAAAATTCAAAATTTCCTGTTCTAGGAACGGGTCATTTTGCATAGGAAATCTGTAGCGGATTTACTTAAAGAAATGCTAGTATGCTTCACTGAAATAAATATGCAAGTGTGAACATGAAAAGGTATCTCCAGAAATCATTACAGCATCTGCAAAAATGTATGTCTGCCTCCAGTAGAACAGTGAAACAAATTAGGCAAAACACAAAACCTCACATGCATTTACAGTCCAAGGCCACAAAGACACATGGCTTATCACAGGTGCAGTTCAACCCTTGCTCTGTATCAACAGTTTGAAGGCAATGATCATGTGAGTCTCTGCGATAGCACTGGAAAGTGATCATCTCAACCATCACTTAATCCAGTTCTTGGAAAGATCTAGCAAGCATGCATTCGAGCAAAGTGGCTGAATCTTGGTGAGAACAGCAAGCAAAATGGCATTTAACTTTTCCTGTTCTGGTGTCTCACTCCCCAGCACCAGCATAATCTTGAATTCCAACAAGTTCACAACCAAGGTGGCCTAGAAGCTGCCCGAGAAGCAGTGCAAGTTTGGAACTCTTCCAAAAACTTCATTTCCAGAAATGGTCACTGTTGACTTCTCTGGCACGTCTCTGAAAACACCACACGTGTGTTTGTCCTCATTTGACGTGACTCAGAGCTTGCAGCTTTGCCCAGTGCCAGTAACCTTTTCCCCGATGACATTTGTCAAAAATGGAGCCAGTCATTGAATGCCACAGCTGCCTGGGTGGCACTAACAGCTGCAGCAAACAAGCTCACCAAAGCCTTAAACCTTAAACGTAAAAACAGATCGTCCATGGGGTCTTAGTGCAGGAGGCAGGGTGCAGAGAACAGATGGTGCCATCCAAACCTAGAAAGGTAAGGTGCTGTGTGTGCATGTTCAGGGCTCTGTGAGTGCTCGTGAAAGCTCTCAACTCTCAGCAATCCCTGAACACACACAAAGTGAAAGTTGAGGCAGACTTGTGAGCACCTGCTTGAGCATGGAAGGCATGTACCCCTTGTACAGAGACCCTTAGCAAAGGCTGGGGCACACCCTGGTTCTAGGCATTTAAAGCAATAACTACCCAAACATTAACTGGCCAATGAGGTAACACCACAGAGATTTCCAGGGCCACACAGAACACCAGCTCCCATTGAGTTCTGGGAAGTCAGCAAACATGCATGCAGGGACCAGACCTGTGACATATGGCAGTAGCAAACCCTGGGAGGCGTTCAGTGATTGGCTCATGTGTGAAACTGGAATGAAACCTTTGGCTTCACCCTGGCCCTGCCATGGCCACTGCAGCCATCTAGGGGATGACCTAGTGGGTGAACCATCTCTCTCTTTCTCTCTTTCTGTTTCTCTCTCAACCTCTCTCACTTTCTGTACTCCTGCCTTGCAAATAAGTCAGTCTTCAAACAAATAAATCGCTTTCAAAAAAATCAAAATTGGAAAGATGCTCTTTTAAAAACATTAATGGGAAGACAGGTGACAAGGCTAGGAACAATGGAACAGCTCATTCAAAGTCATGAAAGAAAATGACTCCTGAAATGACTCCAAAGCCAGCAAAATAAATGTTTAATTATGAGGACAAAATTAAAATTTTTCCACTTAAACACACAAAGAGAGAGAGAGAGAGAGAGAGAGAGAGAGAGACAGAACTTACTGCTAGCAGACTTTACCTAGGAGAAACAGCTCCTGGGAACCCCTCGGGCTGACGGGAGAACTAGGGACAGCACTGGCTGGGCATAGGTGAAGCAGAGAAGACAGAACAAGTGGATGTGTCTGCAACTCTCCTCTTGATGTCTCATCCTTCTCCTGATCTATGCAGACGCAGGACACAGCTCTAGGTCTGGAGTGATGAGCGCACAATGTACGAAGATCAACAATATGTAATAACAGCACCAAGGACAATGAGGGAATGGAGCCAAATGGAAGTGAAGCTTTAATAAATCTTAGGTTAGAGTTACCCAAAACTCACCAAAAAAAAAAAATCTACAGAAGAAAAAAATAATGGAGCGGTTGGCAGAGAAAGCAGTGCGGGAGGAATTAATGAACAACAACAAACCCACTGGGGACCTACCTGAAAACCAAGAATGCAAGCAGAAAGCCCTGCTGTCAGGAATTGTATTAACAGAGTCAACAATCCAATCCAAAGGCAGAAACTGGCAAGATGACTAAAAAGAAGTAAAAACCATCACTGGTGGTTAAACACTCCTCCCATTTCAGCAGAACAGGGCACATCTCCTCCACCCCTCTGCTGATCGAGGGTGGCCCAGGTAATGCCAACGAAAGCTTTCACAGGATTATTGTGTTTTTCATGCCCCACTTGGGAAAGTGAGCAAAAGGTATAATCCCACTTTAAGTTGCCTTTATCAAATTCTTAATTAAGATGATACTAATCTCACCTTTAACCACTCTCTTGTACTGATCTCTAAGCCTGGAGCCTAATACGCTTCATGTAAACCCTCATCCTCTGGCAAAGCATGGATCCCACGTAACTGCAGCACTGCCTTCGCTACAACTACAGCTCCGAACTGTCCAAACGCACACGGAAAGCAATGTGGCGGGAGGATCCTGCAGACCTGCTCTCCACCACGCCCCTGCCCATGTGGTGGGCATCTCCATGGTCAAGATACACCTTCCAAGGGTGATGGCAGAGGCAGAAGAAGGCAACTCCACGCAGCAGCACAAGAAAGAATAGCTGTTTCAGCCATACCCCGGTGCTGACATGCACCCAAGTGGCAAAATGTGGCAAGGCCAACTGCTTTGCCAGATTTGTAACACGGCGTACTGGAAAGCAGCTAACATAATCTCCAGTTGCAATTTATTAAGTGTGTAACAAAAAGATTCTTCTCCTTTAAAGAGTTTGAATTTGGTGCAACCTCTGCAAGTGACAATAAATGTATCACTACTTCTTTAACTAGAGTCCTACGGCACACAGCCAACAGTGGTTTTTGTAGTAAAGGTTTGACAGGGGAACAAACATCACATGCAGGTCAAGAAACATCTAAATAAATTTTAAATTAGGGAATAAAGATAGACCCAAAAGAACAGTGCTTGGTACACATGATACTTCTTCATGGAGATGTAACTGTTGCTCAGGGAATTTATTCTAAAATATTGAAATAAGACTTCCTAGTGGTGGTGTAGTCTACAGATAAGAGTACACATCTAACAATATTCGTGTTCAAACTGGAGCTCTACTGTCCGCTCTTAACACAACCTCACAGGAGTTTGCCCTCTTGTTGGATACTCTGTTTCCTTGCCCATGAAATCTGAGGGAAAGCCAATATGAAGCAGTAATGGCTGTAACTCAGTGGAACAAGAGATGTCAAGGAACTATGCATGACTCCAGGCACACAGATTCCCATGACTCACATCAGCAGCACAGGTGCCATTCTACATGGTACAGATTCCATCTAGATCGGTGGCAATAATAGTAACAGGGGGAACGGAAAAGTAACTGCTCTAGACTAAACCCATAAAATGAATGTTTTGCATCTAGATAATCTCTAAGGAACTTCGAGTTTCTGGATTCAACTTCTCTACCTTGAAAACAATCGCACTTAAATAAGAGACTAATGGAATTATGATTCCTTAGGAAGGACTACACCATTATAGTAAAATGGGGAAAAATACTTTGGGGGTGGGAGTTTTGGGGGGCATCCCAGTCTACACAAAATTGTACCACATAATCCAAAAATTCTAAAACAAAAGACAGTGACAATGGTACAGTGCTGTGGCACAGCAAGTCAGTCACTGCCTGACAAGCCTGCATCTCATGTGGGAACCAGTTCTAGGTTGTCTGTTCCTTTCCAACCCAGCTTCCAGTTAAATGCCTGGGAAAAGCATCTGAAGATGGCAAAAGTACTTGGGCCCCTGCCATCCACATGGGAAACTAGAAAGAAGCTGCTGGCTCCTGGTTTCAGCATGGCCCAGTCCTGGTCATCACAGCCAAATGGCAAGTGAACCAGCAGATGAAAGATCTCTCTCCCTCTCTCTAACTCTAATTTTCAAATTAATAAATAAACAAACTAAAATGTTCTGCTTTGTGTAACTCTTTGATTTCTCTCAAGATATACAATGTCTACAAAAAACCCATAGTGGATGACACAACAGTAACACACTGCGCGCATCCTCTCTGAGATGACAACCAGGGCAGGGTGTCTGCTCTCCTTGTCCTGAAGAACTGGACGTCTTCACTGGCACAAGGAGAGGAGAAAGCAAAAGGCAGAGATGGGAAAACAGGAAGTAAGTCTGCCTCTATTGGCGCAAAGTGTGACTCAGTCCACACAGAAAATGCTAACGGGGCCTGCAGCAATACCCTAACGGCTCAAGTCCTCGCCTTGCATGTGCCGGGATCCCATATGGGCACCGGCTCTAATCCCAGCAGTCCCGCGTCCCATCCAGCTCCCTGCTTCTTCCCTGAGAAAGCAGTTGAGGACAGCCCAAAGCCTTGGGACCCTGCACCCACATGGGTGGCCCGGAAGAAGCTCCAGGCTCCTGGCTTCAGATTGGTTCAGCTCCGGCCATTGTGGCCACTTGGGGAGTGAACCAGTAGATGAAGGATCTTCCTCTCTGTATATTTGTCTTTCCAATAAAAATAAATAAATCTTAAGGAAAAAAAGAAAAAGAAAATGCCAATGAATCTATAACTAATAATTTAAGATGCCATATATATATAAAGATAGATAGATCAATAGATACCCTGGGAAGCAGCAGGGGATGGCTCAAGCACTTGGTCCCGTCATCCATGTGGAAGATCAAGACTGGGTTCCCACTTTCTAATAGAAATCAGCCCTATCCACATTTGAAGTGTATATACACACTGATTTATTTGTATAAGTAACTCAAAATTGCTTAAATAAATAATACAAACACAATATTATAATATATAATATGGATACATACACATGTATAAAACAATATATTACACAATTTATTTATAGAAACTATTAAAAATGGAGACTTTTAGGTTAGCATTTATAATAGCATCAAATAACATTAAGCAACTAGTAAATTCAAAATTTTTATTAAAACTTCAACACACTGAGAGAAATCAGACTTAAATGAACAGCATTTTAGTTTCTTAATGAATTACAAAAGAGATAACAGATCAATCATCCCAAACGAATCCCTAATTGCAAAGCAGTATTAACAAAAAGCCTACAGAGCTGTCTCAATAGAAATCAATACAATGACTGTCACACCTGCATGGAAAGGGCAGGAGCCGAACCACCTCGAAACAATTGGAGAAATAACAAAAGTAGGACTCGGGCTTCGCAGGATTCCACTGCCTCATTTCAAGACACCCTAGACCCTATATTAACAAAGACATGCCCCTTTGGCCCCAGAAGACACACCCAGAACAACAGAACACAGGAGTCCAGAAAGAAAGCCACCTGTGCACTGTCAACCATTTGTCCAAAGAGTTAAAAAAAAAAAAAAAAAAAACATGGTGAAGAAAGCACAATGTCTTTTCATCAGGTGAGGCAGGAAGCTGGCACCCATCAGGAGGACGGAGGGCACTGTGGGGAGGAGCGCTGAGCCACTCCTCACACCCTACACAAAGACCAACTCCCAGTGAGCCCAGCCCTGCAGGGAGCATCGCTACCACTACAGAAGTGTTTGGAGAAAAGAGCATCTCTACAATGTTGTGTTAGGCAGAATGTCTTGGGATTGCAAGCATTAAGTTATAAAAGAAAAAAATAAAATCTGATAAACTGGATTTCTTCAGAATTACAACCTTCGGCTTTAGAATGATGTTGCTAAGAAACTCAAAAGACATACTCCAAGAAAATATCTGTGAATACATACACATCCAAGACTTGTACCTAGGTCGTACAAAACTCATAATTCTATATTTAAGAAAAACAATAAAATGGACAAAAGATGTAAATAGCCATTCAACTAAAAAAGACTCACAGATGTCACATAATTCCCAACCAGTCAACGAAAAAATTCAAACTGAAACATCAATGACTTCTCTCTAAATATCTATTAGAACAGCCAATATTATAAATAAAACTGCAAGTGCTGACCAACATGCTGGGTCACTGGAATCACCAAGCACCATGAGCGGGAATGCAAAATGAAACAGTTACCTTGGAAAAGACTTTTGTTCTTGCAACAACAAGTGAACATGCAATTGCCACGTGTCCAAACAATTCTACTTGTAGGTTGTTAACCAAAAGAAATGAAAACACAGGTAGCCCCGCACAAAGCCCTCTGCACAGACACACACCAAGAACTACATACCAATGAGTATAGCAGCTTCATCCCCACGTGCCAATGCTGAAAACAATCTAAAGGCCCAGAGATGAGCAAACAGATAAAAATACTATCACATATTCATATAATAAAACACTACACAGCAATCAAACTGACAACACTCTGGTACAAACATCAACAAGAATGAATCACAGAGCATGAAGCCAAAGCAGAAGGCCACATCCGATCTGGTTTCAATCACAAGATGTTCCAGAACAGCTGAAGTTAAGAGACACGCACTAGTTGTCAGGATCCAAGGGAAAGCAGGGGACAGAGAGAACTTTCTAGAATGATGGTTACATATCCTTGTCTACACTGTGGTGGTGGCGGCTACATGATCATATTCACATGTCGGAGTTCACAGGACGATACATTAACAATTTTTTTATTTGTCGCAAGCTATAACTCAGTCAGCCTAGAGTTTAAAAGAAGCAACATATGGGCTTTTGAAATATGCAAATCCTCACTGGGTATGGCAATGAGGGAGGAGCAACAGGAAGACCAGAAATAAAAAAAAAAAAACCCTATAAACCTAAAAAAAGAACCACTAGTAAATGGGAGGAAAGGTGCCTATATGATGGCCCTGCAGTACATACTTCGAGGATGAAGATGATTCAAAAGTTAAAATGGTCTCGGAAGTTTCGAGCCAGTCGCTCCATTAAGAAATACATTTTTCCACTCAATAAAACTTAAGAGGTAAGTTATAACTTTCAGCATTTTGTTTTCTTTATGTTTATTCCATGTGGCTTATACCGTTACTAGGAAACCAGTCCATAATAAGATTTCCCAGCCCACAGAAAAATCTCCTAGCCAGCCTACGGGATCCCAAACTTTGTAACCAGGGCAACTGATGGGTTCGCTGGCACCACACAGGTGCACCTTACCTGGCCTGTCCTATGTCCCTTTTCCCTCAGGGGGACAGTAGAACCAACCCAACCAAGTCTGTTAGCACAAGGGCATGTCAGGACAGCAAGAGCTGAGCTTCAATATGACAATCTGATACCCACCCAACTAAACACTCCGGTGGAGGGACGGAGATGAAGGACTTAAATTCAGGTGAAAGTTGCATGCTACTGCAGCCCCCTGCCTGGAGGGGAAGGTGACCGCGCACAGACGCTGAGTCACCTCCTGCTGTTGGGAAGCCTTTACCTCCAGGAAACCCTCAAGGAAGTGAGGGACAACAGCAGCCCCAGCAGCATTCTAATCAACGGTGAGGGGGAAAAAATACTCATCAAAGGAAAGCTTAAAAAAAAAACAAAGGTCTCCAGTCCTAAGCTTCCCCACCCTTGCGGCCGCACGCGCACGCGCACCCGGAGGAAACGTCTTCATTGTGGGTGAACAGGAGGGCGCACTGGTGCAGGTCGAGAACGCCCTCCCCCAAACACCTGGCAGGGTCCTCAGCTCCTGCAGTCACCCCCGAATCACCCCCTGGCAGGGTGACGCGTGGTCCGGATCGTCACCGGGCAATGTGACTAGGGACGCGCTCCGCCAAGAAAAGGGAGACAGGAACCCCGGGCGCGTCCCTGGGAGCCGCAGCTTAGGGATAAAAGCCTCGGCGCGGTGGGCGCGGCGCTGACACCACAGTCACGTGTGCCGCTGCGTGGACGCCGGGGGAAGAAAAACACTCGAGCCGGCAACGTACAGGTGTCTCCTTCCTGGCGGGGCGAGCAGCGCGTGGGCGGCCACCCCCGGCCCAGGGACGCGCCCCGCACGCCCGCCCGCAGGCCCGGGAGCCCAGCGTCCATTTACCTGCTCCCTGCTCGGGCTCCTTCGCTGCCTCCCGCCGTGCAGCTCCCCGCCTCGGCAGGTGGGCCAGCCCCGGTGCGCTCACACCCCAAGGCCTCCGCGACCCCGGCCCCAGCGGGCACCCCGAGTGGGGGCAGCCCTCACACCTCCCGGCGTCGGACACCTCTGCCCCCGGAAGTTGATTTCCGCCAAGGCCCGCCCCGCAGCCCTGCGCCCGTCACTCAGCGCCAACACGCGCAGGTCACGTGGGCCGAGGCTGGGGTGTTGAAGTGCCCAACCTTGGTGGCTCCTGGCTTGATGGGCATTCAGACAAGGAGCTTATGGTCTAGTGGGGAAGAAAAGTAACCTGGGTGTTGGGGAGCCTGAATCTCAGGAGCAGACACTGTGTGCACTTGAACAAAATTGGCTCTGACATACACACGCTGTGCTGTGTAGTGGCCGCCCGCACGGTGCACTGACAAGCCTTCCCCAAGAGATGGACTAAGTGGGTAGTGAGCAGATTCAATACTGCATAGATAACTATTGCATGACCCACCTCAGCTCCCTCTCCGTACTCACCATCCCCGTAAGAAGTGTTCTTCCACACAGCGGTTGACCAGCCTACTGGACCTCCACGTGGAAGGCAACCAGCCCTCTGTGAACCTTGCACTCCAACATTCATCACACTCTTCTACACCCAGAAATCTAGCACAGTGCCTAGTGATTGAAATTTTTTTAAAAAGTTGATCAATATCTCCTTTTTTAAGATTTTATTTTGCTTCCATTTAAAAGGCAGATTTACAGGGAGAAGAGGGAGAAAGAGGTCTTCCATGTGCTGATTAACCTCAAATGGATGCAAAGCCCGGAGTTGAGCCAATTCGAAGCCAGGAGCTTCTTCTGGGTCTCCCACGTGGGTACAGGAACCCGAACACCTGGGCCATCCTCCACTACTTTCCCTGACCATAAGCAGGGAGCTGAATGGGAAGTGGAGCAGCCGGGACACACACCTGTGCCCATGTAAGCACCACAACTGGAGTTCCAGCCTACTATGCATAAGTATTTCCTGAACTTAATACAATTCCTGTAATATTGTTGTGTCTCTCATGCCTCTTACTGAGATCTCCAGAAGTTTCTGGAAATTACCATTGCTATCTCTACAAGCCCCCTCTGTCCCACCTAATTAGGTGTCCAGTATTAAACAGATTTATAATAATAGATTCATTTTTATTGAGCATTTTCTGTGTGCCTGGCATTGAACAATGCGTTTTTAATCCATTCACTAGCTTGGCATCACAGTAATCTTAGGAAGTACACTAATATTTCCACCTTTTAGATGATGATGCCAACTTCCGGAAAGTAGCTTGCCCGAGGGGCAGATCAGAGCCTAAAGCCACACGTGCCCAGCAGAAGGCTTTCATGTTCAGCTTCTACAGCCTACCACCTCTTTTTCATATCATCCAATTCTCAGTGAACCCAACACCACTACCTTCATCAAGTCTTTCTGCTATCCCCACATTAATCTGTATATTTTCTGTGCATAATTCACTTCACTGTAGGACACTCTCTCAGCTGTGCTATCATCACCACACTCAGTTTTAGAATATCAAACTACCGTTGGCAGTTATTTCCCATACCACCCACCCTGCCCCGACTCAACCTTACCCCAGGCACCCACTAATATCAGTATTCAGTTTTTATGCATTGGAATGTTCGATTACATGGATCCCAGCTGCATATGGTCTTCCTTCATTGGCTTCTTTCACTCAGCATCATGGGTTCAAAGTTTAGTTATCCATTCCTTGGCTGAGTGGCCTCCACTTTTTGGATCATACGAGTAACGCTTCTGTGGCCACTCACATGAAAGTTTTTATGTCTATACAAGGTTTCATTTTTCCTGCATAAAAACCCAAGGGCAGAATTGCTGGATCATACAACTCTGCGTTTAACCTTTTCAACAACCACCAGGCTGTTTTCCAAAGTGATTGTACCGTGTGGCATTCCTATAATTTCTCACTTGTGCCTTCCTTATCTCATCCAGTACCTTGTCAGCCTCCATTGCTTCTCAGTGTAGTTTCGATAGGACATCTTGCATTGTTGGGCACCCATGCTGTGAGTGCATACACAGGCCTAGCATCCTACAAGGTAGGGTGTGACCTCCTGGATGATATGTCTGATAGCTGCCCTCGAGAGGATCAAATCCAGAGATGCAATCAAAACAGATAGGACAGCAACAGCAAGCACTGAAATCAAGTTTATTGCTAAAATGCAGAGGAAGAACTCCTCACCCAACCTGTGTTAAATAGGAAGTACTTCTCATCAAGTGTAAAACTCCAGCAGAGAATGCATAGGAGCTGGCCAGGCTAAGGACATGAATGTGCTCCAGATGAAATAACACAGATCTGCACAGGTATTTCCTCTGCTATGAACTGTGCAGGCGGTCGTGTTCTGCAGGTAAGCAGAGCAGAAGCAAACAGAGGGGTGTAGGTCACAATGAAAGCTGGGCAAACTGTGCCGAGGAAGTGGAATTCTGTCCTGCAGGCAATGGAAAGAATGCTGGTTTACTTAAGCAAGCTTGGGGGAGAATCACTCCAGGAGTTAAGCTTAGGGGTGGGGAAAAGGCAGTTAGAAGACAAGAAATGGTTAGAGTGAAGAATTGAGCCAAGGTGATAGCCATGAAATTGGCCAAGAGAATTTGGAAGACATGTGAGCAGAACAAAAAGGAAACAATTAAAAATATATTGCAAGTTTCTGATGCTATCCAACCAGGTGTGGGATTTAAGAGGAAGACAGTGCACTTGTTGATAGAAACAATGCAATACTACAAGCGGGGGGGGGGGGGGTATCTTAGTTCATCCACAAGAGCCCAGAGACTGAGCAATGCATGAACAATGTGCAGACTGGGAATCTCATAAGCAAAGTGCTGACAGAGATGAACTGTGCTCCAGGCCTGACTTCTGCTTCAAAAATCAATCATTCCTTCTGGTTATATTCTCACAAGATAGAAGAGATGAGGCAGTGAAAAAAAGGAGGGAGGGGGTCTACATTTTACGAGCAACATGCTATTCATGAGTCATGCCTTCTCGACCTAACCCATTTTCTGTTAGAATCTAGTCTTCAACAAGGAATTTTGGAAAAGCACAGACATTCAGACAAGAGCAAGTGAGTTGTACCGATTGCAATATAACAATAATTGTTGATTTGTTTGCTGTTGCTGTCACCTCCATAAATGAGATCTCCTGGGACCATAGCAATGGCTTAACTGGCTAATTCTCCACCTATAAACTCTGGCATCCCAGATGAGTGTTAGTTCATATCACAGCTAATCCACCTCCCTTCCAGCTCCCTGATAGTAGCCTGGAGGAGCAGCAGAGGATGGTCCAAAACCTTGGGTCCTGCACCTGTGGGAGACCTGGAAGAAGCTCCTGCTTCCTGTTTCATATTTGTTCAGCTCCAGGTCATTTGGGGAGTGAGCCAGCAGATGGAAGATTTTTCTCTCTGTCTCTCCTCTCTATAATCCTGCCTTTCCAATAGAAATTAGTAAATCTTTTTTAAAAGGGGTGGGGAAGAAAAAAGAAATGAGATGTCCCCCACAAATTTCAATTCATATGGCAAAATATGTGATACCATATATGAGCCAACAGGCTGTAAGAAGGTATAAAATTCACATCAGGAGGAAAAGCAGGGCATATTTTCCAGGTAAGTCTACAAAATGGCCTTAGAACGGTTTCTTCTGGTTGCTATTGGGGCAGGGGAAAGGCAGGGCTAGGGTGAGAGTTTCCAGTGGCCGCTATTGCCCTAATCCTGAATTCACACTCTGAGAATATTCTGCTGGTATTTAATCTGAAAGCCTACGCACCAATTAATGAAACCATTGTAACTTCTTCAGATATCATCACTGCCAATTAACACCTGAGATCCTGCTAATTAGTCCAATGAAGCATAAAAATGAGTTTTCCTCTGAAAAGTCAGTGGTTTGTTAATTACCATAATTAACTGAATCCATCATTGGTGTTCACCTACATAGACGGAATAAACTATTTCAGAAAAAGGCCCTACTTTACATGGTCAAGTTTATAAGAAGCTAGCAAGCCCTATAGCCTACCCCCTTAGGGACATGGCCTTTCAAATTTAAAATCTAAATGTTTAAAACTCCAATGATCCTAGCATGGCAAAATGGAAAAATTTAACGTTCTGTTTAATTAAAGGGAAAGTCGTGCTCATTATGGAAATAACTGGAGACATAATGTCCATTATGGAGTCAAGGAATAAATTATTGGTGCCTATCCCCTCTCCTGTGCAAGTTCATCTTTGAAATATTTCCAATGCAAGTACCATCAAGCTTAGATCTTAGGGTGAGCCTTTAAACCAATCTCAAACTGGCAGGACATGAAGGAAAACAGAAGTTCCAAAATAACAAAATGTTGGGCTAGGCAACATCTCCGGTCTTGGTTACTTGCCTATGGGAATAACAAGAAGCAAACAGACCCCAAACCTGGAGTTTAAAGGAAATAGATTATTAAATATATCTTGGGCCAAACTTCAGACTATTCTCGAATATTTACACCCAGCCTCATAAGAAATTAGTTACTAAACTGGTAAAGCCCCCTGAAAAAAAAAATAAATCATTCGGTAAAGAAGCATCTTTCCCAGTGATTATCTCAGATGAGCTCCCGGACACACAGAGTTCAAAACACTAACTGCTCAGAAGACTCACACTAGGGCCAGTTAGGATTTCTCACTCCCCCGCTTACAGAATAGGAGAGGGACCAAAGACTGCTGTGTGGGGTTTTCATCATCCCATTTCAGATTGGAAGTTTTTATTACAACTATTTCAAACTTTGCTTTCAACTCCAATTTTCTGAGAGTAGGATGTTTGTCATTGGTTACCAGACAATAAGGAAACTCCAGAGAAGAGGAGTGTATTTTGGAAAGGGGGAAGGGGGAATGAGAAGTGTTGGCAGCAAAAGGAAATTTAGGGCCCAGCGTGGTAGCCTAGTAGCTAAATTCCTCGCCTTGCATGTGCCAAGATCCCATACAAGTGCTGGTTTTTATTCCAGCTGCTCCACTTCCTGACCCTTCACCCACATGGGAGACCTGGAAGAAGCTTCTGGGTCCTGGCTTCAGATCACCTCAGCTCTAGCTGTTACAGCCACCTGGGGAGTGAACCAGTGGATGGAAGATCTTTCTGTCTCTCCTTCTCTGTAAATCTGACTTTCAAATAAAAATGAATATTCTTAAAAAAAAAAAGAAAGGAATTTCAGTGGACCTGGGAGTTACTACCTAAAAATGACCTTAATTTTTCATCACACAATCAATCTTAGCCCTTCCTCGAGAGTGAGTCCAGAGGGGTCTAAGCCAGAATTAATTATCATAACCTCCTTGCTGCCGGCACAGGGGAGGGGAGTATCCATTCGGACGCTAATCCCCAAAACATATGAATATTTTCAGATGTAGCCAACAAGTGCGGAACTCAATGTAACTGTTCAATGGCAGTTGGGAGGGGCCTTTCTTCCTTCCCAGGAAGGGCAGTACAGAAGCTGCTAACTCCAGTTGCTTTTACCCGCCAACTTGCAAACTACAGTTTGACAGTAAAACAAACAACATGGATATAACCCAAACAAATGCACCCGAAGGTTTGATCAAATCAGTTCTAAAACGTCCTTCATCGCCACAGCACTTCTCATCTACAGGATCAATGGTTTACTGGTTTTAATCAAACTGGTTTTAATCAAGTCTTATTTTTCATTTTGCCCCTTGCTTTCCTAAGTGTCTCAACCAAGAGGAGATTCTCTCTCTTATGTTTATTTTATAAAATTGTCATTTTCTTCAGATGGAAAAGAACTTTATCTGCTTCCGTCCCTTTGTGTCAGAGCCATGCTGGAAATGAGCTACTTTCTTGGAGAGAACATCTATCAGATTTGGGTGCAACTGAGCTTTCATGTCATCTTTTTCGCTGAAGTGGAAGAGTACCTCATACAAAGGACATAAACATAACCTCTGAAAGTTTTAGATAAACAATTCCTGGTCCTTTTAATTGCCTACCACACGGAACTCACAAAATCTTCAATACGTGGAGGATGCACAATCGCTAACTTCTTACTCTGTTACAAATGATCACTGGTCAACATTTGGATTTGCATCTTTTACTTCAGAAAGGGCAAGAATTTCTCCTTCACCGTTTGAAAGCATGGATTGCTTCTATTAGCATCCCAGAAGCTAATACAAGTTCAAGGCAGCAAAGAGAAGTCGCGATTAGAAAAACTCAAAAATTTAATGACAATAGGTAAATTAAAACATGTATGTCCACTCTGTTTCTTTCCTCCTCATTACTTTCAGAAAAATAAGTTTAAAAACTCTTTTGTATCTATGCAATTAAAACATTCCAATGTTGGATTTTTTTTTTCACATTCTGGATCAATGTAGACACCTAAATTACACACTTAATTCCCAGTGGTCAATTAAGTGCCCTATCTCTGACTACGGAATGCTTTTATGGTGCATATTTAAGAAATCTAAAAATGAGCTAGGTTTTACATCCTTATTAAATTATGCCATTGCTTCTTTAGAAGTTAACCCACCACTTCTGCACATGTAGCAAGCAATACTCTGGGCAGAAAGCCATGCAGAAGTTGCTACTACGAAGATAAATTGAGTTTGAACTAAGCTTTTTCAAGATTTTGGTACACCACAAAGTTAACACATCATGAGAAAACTCTGAAGTTTAAAAAATGGAGTCTGAAAGAACACAGTTGAACCCCAACAAGCATACTCCCGAGGATCTGGTCATTCTCTTCAGCAGACCAGAAAAAGCAAAGCATTATCTGGGAGTGGTTGAAGGTTATTTCTCTTTCTTCAGGTTTTGTATTTTAAATTATTCCAATGGGAAAAGAGAATTTTGTGTCCTTATATCAAATTTTTACCCAGCACAGTAAAGAAACATGGTGGTCTAAACATCTGAAAGAAATGTATTCTTATTACAAACTAACTCTGCCTGTGTAATTGCCATATCATCAGTTTAGGAGTATTTGGCTTAGAATTTAAAACATAAGTAAGCTTCTAGTCAAATTTTTAAAATAGTATTTCTTATAAACTTGAAGCTGTAGTGAGGTTTTAAACTCAGACTATATTTAACCTGAAGTGTGTAGATCTGCCCCTGGTAAAAAGTCTCAAGGCCAATGCCATTTTGAGAAGGGAATTCATTAAGAATTAAGGCATTTCTTTCTTTCACCTAATGTTCATATTGTAAGTTTTGACTTCCATGGTACAATCGTCAGAATATTTTCTTAAGATGTATATCTTAAATCTCAGTATCACATAATAATTTTCCTGATATTTTCCAACCCACACTTACAAATGTTAATAATGCCCTCACTAGAGATTAAATGACAATATAATTACCTTCTAGCTTAATGAAGTTATTTTAAGCAAAATTAGATTTCTAAAATATTTCTAAAATCTAAGCTCTTATGGAAATATTTGATCATCAGATTCTGAGTATATTGGCCTACTGCTGAACGCTGTGATCAGGAATATGAACAATGCCATGCTATTTGGTTTCTGAGAAAACGCAGCGTAGTCTTCCTCTCTGTGCAGGTGCCTTTCCCCAGTCTCAACAATACCAATATTCTTCGCTAACTTTATGTGGTGTGACGTCAATATGCTTTAAAATTACAACTTCAAAGATAGATCTAACTTCCCATTACATGCATTTACTAAAATTCACATGTTTTGAGACTTCATGGTCTATAGAAGATCATTTCCCATCAACTTCAGGAAATCTATTCCATACGATTCATCAGACCACTCTATCCAGTTCACAGCCTTCTTCCTGGACCCTGGACTTCAAGCAAGTTAGTCTTCAGGCTTCCGTATTTTCTGCTCATTCTGATTTAGCCATCCTCCATGAGTGACTGCTCCTATTCATCACAAACTCTACCCCTTCATGTAAGTGATTCTGGATCTACAGACAGCTTCCACACAAAATCTTCCTTCACAGTCTGTGTGAATGCACTCCACAGGCCTACCCAAACTTCATTCATCATTCCTTCTTAGATGATCCCATGAAAATGTAGTGTGATCTAGCACCTCCCTGGACACCTGACCTTATTCCCTTATACCATGTGAGTGGATTCAGTGAGTGGGTTAGAAAATTGCTTTTGGGCACTTGAGTACAGAAATAAAATGCGATCATGGATCTTGTCTGCAATGGTCAACTTCAGCTTCTCCTTTATCTGTGCTTGATTTCTTCTGCTGATTCAGCTTTCACTGTCTATTTTGTTCATAGAACTGTCACAGTCTATTCATCTTCCCAATAATTCTGTCACTCTTGGCTGCCATGTATGATCTTATTGACCATTTAAATAAAATCTGACTTATGGCAGTGAAGGTCCACTGCTTGGTCTCTGTTTCATATGTTTTGACATCTCCTTTGCTACCACTGAGTCAAGTTCTAGAACATCTTCTAACTGACAACACTGGTCTAAATGATTGTATGGTGCTGTGGGTGCTCCTCTTAGCAGCTTATTCATCTTATGACCTTGGTAAACTGTGCTCTCCAGTCGTGCCTAGGAAACATATTTACTTTACAGTCTTCCAGCCATATGGCAATGAATTCATTCTAGCATATCCATTGTGCTAAGCTTTCTATTCCCTTCAGCTACCTTCAAGCCTAGTATTTCACCTCTTCTTGTTATTGACAGTCTGCTTTTATTGGCATTTGACCATCTTTGAAATTCCCATGCTCTGAATGTAAATCCTGGTGTTAATCCTCCGCTTGTTTCAGTCTCCCATTGCAGCAAACACTAATTTCTTTTTATGCAATCTAAGAAGTCTGCTAGCATCAAAGTGTCTTATTTTGCACACTCATTTGTTCATTACTTTTCTTTCCAGCATCGAGGTTGCACGGCAACAGCCATCCAATCTGGTTATCCTTACTGCTGCTTTACTTCCCATAAATCTCAAATATCTATTTACTCAATCCATTTGGCCAATTCACCAGCACCGAACATTTTAACAACTGGACAACTCCTGTGTGCCAATGGCTACCTGGTAAGATTTTCATTATCAGCAGCCAACAAATGGCTCACCCAGTTCCCATCTTACCACCTACTCACTTGAACCAGTCCTGCTGCTAAGACTCACAGGTTATGTACTCAGGAAGCCGGAATTGAGGCAGTGTCAGGTACAAGATGTTTCCCAGGGGTCAGATCTTTGATGGAAAGGGAAACAAGCCAGGGCAGCCAGGCAGGCACAGTGGAGCCTTAGCCAACGTACCAGGATGTCCTTGAACAAATATGCCTGTCAGCACTGCCTTGCATCCTGTTGACATGATCAGATATTTGCATCCTCACTTCTCTCATTCACCAGAAGCAAACTCCCCTGGGAAAAGTGGGGCCTTTGGAATGAAAGCCTCCATATCTGAGCAGATCATAAAAGTGGTAAGACTGTACTACCTGAACCACCAGCAGCTAGCTAAGGAACCCTGCTGCAAGGGAAATCTCGCATATGACACCTCTTGTAAATGTCTCCATGCCTGAAGAATCACTTGTTTGTTTCACGAACATGCTATTTCCTCTTTCAAGCATAATTTTCTCCTTTTCTTCTAGGCAGCTGCTGTGAGTGTACTCCGTAGACTTACTACAGATTCATCTGCTCTGTAAAATCTCATTTGAAACTTCCAGACAATTTTAGTTACCTATTCTCTGAGGCCTCATCACATATCATTTGTGCTGTTACTACAGCCATTCATTTTTTATAACTTAACTTACTTATATAAAGTAAACGGATTTCATGTTTTTCACAATACCAATTTAGGAGCGTAGTGATGTTTCCCACCTACCCTCCCCCTTCCTTCTTTCTTGTTCTTCTTCTTCTTTTTTTTAATGTTTACAATGGCATACTTTCATTTCATGTTGCCATCACAGGCTTAACACTCCATTAAGTAAAGATTTCAACACATTGCAAGTAGAAAAAAAACCCTACTATTCCTCAAGAGTATAAACAAAGGCTGCAAATGATAATCAAATCTGAATATGTCAGTCTCGCTCACATAGAACACATTTTTTGTACTCTAGGTAGTAATTTTCACGGATCAGAGAAAACATGATATTTTCTTTTGTGGATGATATCCATTCTTAAATGCATTGTAATACCTTGGCTTAATCTCTGGCCCAGTATATTTTAAGTTATGTAAAGGCATGGATTATTTTATTTTTCTATCCACAACACTTAAAACAATGTCTTTTGTAAAAATAGAAATAAATAAATTTTAAGTAAGAAAACATGTTCCTTTCTACCCTACTTTTTCCTATATAAAAATTAAGACTGAATATGTTTCTAAAGTGACTTTTATTTCTCATTGCATTTTTTGCAGGAAACAATGCCAGACAGAGTAGGGAGACTGAAATTTATATATTTGATTCAGAATATCTCTCCAAGCCGCAAATCCTATAGCTATGGTGTGATGTTCATAGAAGCTACTACTTGATAGGGAAGACCAATTAGCAAAGCTAAAAGAAACGCATCATTTTGCCTACTTCAAACCTCTCTTTTTCCTATATTCTTCATGTCCCCTGATGGTACAATGTCAGCCCAACTAGAAAACAAAGTAACTCTAATTTCCTACTTTGTTTTATTGTCCATTTGCTTAGTCTTCTACATGATTTCATATATCTTCCGTTTTCTTCTGTTCTACAATGTAATTGGCCAGTTGAGATATTTCTCATTTTCTGGAGCTATATTTTTAAGTAATCTTCCTATTTTTTGGTTTATTCCATTATCGGGCTCCTCCAAATAACACCATACTTATGGTGAAACACTCTAAGATTTCTAAAGGTTAGGAATAAAGTTAGAATGTTCCCTCTCATTGCTGCTTTTCAATATCCCAGTTCGATTCTTAGCTGATACAATAAGATTGGAAAGGAAAGGGGATTATAGCAATAACATATGGAAAGAATATATTAAAACTCTCATTTGTTTGCAGCTGATTCATTTATCTTTGTAGAAGATTCCAGAGAAATCACACACTCAAAAATCATTGTCCCTAAAAGTGAGTATAACAAAGTTACAAGATACCAGGGTAATACACAAAAGTCAATCCTTTTTTACACACCCAAATGAAAAATGGAATTCAAAGATTAAAAGCTTTACTGTTTATATTAGCACTGTCTGAAAAGAAATATTTAGATTTAAATCTAACAAATACGTAAAATCAAACCAAACAAACAAAAAAAAGATTTCAAATAACTGAATAAATTGAAGGCTATTCCATGCGTAGGAAAAATCAATACCGTCAAGATGTGAGTTCTTCCCACCTTGATCTATGGATTCAACACAACCCAGATTTCATTAAAAATTTAAAAATATCTATTCTATATAACACATTATCAAGACAATAAGAAGATAGCCCCGGACAGGAACACAATATATTTGGAAGACATTTATGGTAAAGGACTGTTACACACACAAAAAAAAACCCAATTCTTGAAAGCTGAAACAGTAAGAAACCAGGCCCATGCATCTGGCATGGCCGTTACGATGCCACTGTGACACTCATGTCCCAAACCACAGTGCCTGGGTGTG
Source organism: Ochotona princeps (assembly GCF_030435755.1). Classification (NCBI taxonomy): domain Eukaryota; kingdom Metazoa; phylum Chordata; class Mammalia; order Lagomorpha; family Ochotonidae; genus Ochotona; species Ochotona princeps. The sequence goes on from NC_080858.1 coordinate 7,059,730, forward strand.
AATTCCAGCTCAGCTCCTCATCCCAACTTCCTGTTAACACACAGCCAGGGAGGATCAACAACTTGGGTTTTTGCTATCGACACCGAAATTCCCATGAACTCTTGTCTCTTGACTTCGGTCTGGTTCAGCCAAGGAGGCTGCAGACAAACATGGTCTCGTTTGGCTTTTCGAGTATGTAAAATGATTAAATTTTTACTGATAAGAAATCAACCAACTTTTTAGATTAAGAAGAAGACCTAAACAAACTGCTCCTCAAAGATGCTGTACACATGATGGGTAAGTATATGAAGCTATCACATTTCATTGTGGAATCACCTACTGAAGAAATCATGATATCACTAACTATACTACTATTAGGACAGCCAAAGTCCAAAACACTGTTACCAGCAGATGCTAGCAATGATGGAAGGCAACAGGGACTTGTTCTCAGGGACAGGAAAAGGGCAAAAACAGTACAATCACTTTGGAGGAGAGTTTCACAGTTTCCTATAAAGCTAAATGAACTGTTACCATGTGAGCCAGCAATGACTATTTCCTGGTAATTAATCAAATAACAAGTACCAAAAGGAGCACTGGTATAAACTACAACACATATACTGTCATTCCCAGGATATGTGGCCAGACCCCCTCCCCGCCCGGCAGATGCCTGGAACTACTCAAAAAGCTACGTGCAAACACACAACTTTGACAAATCTTCATTTATAAATTAGGTACCAATAACTAACAATAGGTAGAACAATGATTACAATATGCTACCATAAAAGTTTACATCAGTGCAGTCTCTCTCACTTCCTCTTGCTTCCCTATTTTGATTATATTGTCTGGAACTTTTCATTGACTGAAGATAACCGAAACATCAGAAATTGAACCCAAAGCTTGGCTGAGGACGCTACTGCCCAAAGACTGATGTTAAATATATATTGCATGCATGGTTGATATGTAAAGGCTCAAGATTACCACTTGCTAATGTATGACATCAACAGAAATAGAACTGTAATTCAGAAGACATTTTCTGCAATTGTGTTTAAACTTCTCTCCAAATCCAGGGATCTGTTTACCCATGTTAAAGCACCAAATCTGCAGACATCATCCCACAGATGGGCTCCTTATTTGAAAGTAAAATAAATGAGCAATAAGTAAAAACCAGTTTACTGAATTTCCAGTGTAAACAATTTCAGAAAATTAAGATTATGAGTCAAAAGCTTTCGTCTTAGTAAACTTTTCGCTACATAAAAAAGAATATATGGAAAAACTACGTTTTGATCTTACAAAGCAATGGATGATAACATTAGTTGCTTTGCAGCTTAAAGTTTCAAAGTTTTGATGAAAGTGGGTTATTTTGGTGAGATTAGCCTTCCATCCAACAAGAAAGCTCCGATTCTTTTCAAAGCCCTGGGCACTGGCACCCCACCCTGTAAAAATGGCAAAATAATCATATTTGATCTAAAAGTTGGTTTTTAGGCCAGCTGTTTCTATCCTACTCCCTTATTACTTTCCTCTCTGCTCTTCATACTTCAACACATACAGTTTAACACACAGGCATACACTCAAAGACATATGTGTACATACACACAAATACTCTCACAGGAACTATTCATGCACTTAGAAATAGTTTTGATATTGTCCAACATTATCGGAAAGCAAACAAGAAGCTAATGAAAGTTTATACTCATAGGATGGCATTTAACAACTGCGTCCCACCAGCCAACCTCACTATCTTGATAAACTATTTTACAATTGTGATATCAGAAAAAAAGTTCAATGTCAGCCACATAGTATAATCAACAATAAAAGTACAGGTACAATAAAAATAAAAATGTAACTTGAAAAACTACCAAGATGCTTGGAAAAAAATTAAGAGACCATTTGGATTACTTCAGATTTGGGGAAAATTAAGCAAATAAGCCATAAGAGATATGATTATATAAAACTTAAGAGAAAAAGATATTATAATCAAAATCATAAATATGAGACACTACAGACTGAAAGACAATACTTTGGGCCTGGTGCAGTAGCCTAGCAGCTGAAGTCCTTGCCTTGAACATGCCCCGGGATCCCATATGGGCACTGGTTCTAATCCCGGTGACCCCACTTCCCATCCAGCTCCCTGCTTGTGGCCTGGGAAAGCAGTCGAGGACGGCCCAAAGCCTTGGGAGCCTGCACCCATATGGGAGACCTGGGGGAGGTTCCAGGCTCCTGGCTTCAGATTGGCTTAGTTCCAGCCATTGTGGTCACTTGGGGAGTGACTCATCGGACGGAAGATCTTCCTCTCTGTCTCTCCTCCTCTCTGTATCTGACTTTGCAATAAAAATAAATAAATCTTAAAAAAATTTTAAAAGACACTTCAATATGAACAATATACAAAGAGATCTACCAAGCTAATAAAAGACAACTCGACAGAAACATTGTAAAGAAACTGTCAAGTTATGAAAGTTTATTTTTACTTGACAGACAGACAGATCCACTGGTTTGCTCTCTCGGCTGGGCCAGGCTGAAGGCATGAGCTAGGAACTCCATCTGGATCTTCCCCAATGGTGGAAGGGACCCATGGATTTGAATATCTGCTGTGTCCCAGGGTGCTTACATCACAGATTTATTTGTGTCAACTAAGAAGGCTTTTTACTATAAGTGTGAACTTAAAGAAGTTGTAGACTTTTTAAAAAAAGGTTATGACTCTCTATTTCTACAAGTATTTTCTTTCTTGTTTCGCAAACAAAACTCTCAAAATCATCCATTTACTAGCGTCATTCTTACAGAGTGCAGTTCCCTGGAGTTAGGAATAGGATAACAAGGAATAAACACGCAGGCAATAGGATAAGAAAATGACAAGCAGCCGACAGAGCTGAATACAGATGCCAATGAAATGGCCCACTGGGCATTGGATTGTTGGTATTCCTGCTGGGATGTAAAGTCTCAGGAGTACCTGATTAACCCTGAAACATCATTATGGATTCAGCCACGAATGGGGCTCTACCAGGTGAGAATGAGTAAGTGGGTAACATCACCCAGCAACACGGCATGCTGAATATGGTCAACGCCAGAGATACTTGTGGGCCTTCCAAACCAAATAGTACTTCTAATGTTACCAGACTAGTAATTTGGTTTTTAGCCTAGTCTCTCCAAGAACAAAAAAGTTCCACGTTTTTATATGTGAAATAGAATTTGTTTATGTGACTACTCGGGAATTAAGCATGCCCATTACAAGAAGTCCAGTTTCTCTACAAACTGAGCAGATTTTTTTTTAACCTACTGATTCCATACAGTGTTTTGGGAATATTTGAAGATTCAGGGAAATGTGATGGTGGGACTAATAATACTATTTAAAAAAAAAAGCTTGGGTGAGTGCGGCTCATGTTAACTATTCTAGACCTATTTCTGGCTGTGTGAAAAGGAAAATGTTACCAACTGATGGCTGCCTGATGGCCTTCATGGAAAGAATGGGTAGACTCGGGGGAACACACAATTGAGAGAAGTGATCACATCACAAAGCATGACATCATTCTCTGGCACTTGCTGGCACCCTGGGCACAGAGAGAGCTGTGCTCTTGACTGCATTTCCCCCCCACCGCCCGTGTGCCCTGCTGGCTCAGCAGAGCACAGTGTGCAATAAGGGGCTCTCCTGCTCTCCACATCATAGGATGTTTCTCAAGGAAAAACCAAGGCCAAAGCATCACCACCAAACACCAGGGGAGACATGAGAGAACAGAAGCTGTCTATCAAACTGGCAGTATCTGGTCCTCCTGTGCAGATTGCTTCATATTCAGAAATTAGCCAATCACCACATGAGAAGTTGAGTAGTAAGGTTTTTTTTTTTTTTGCACATTCAGATATTTCACTTACTAGATACTGTATGAATTGTAAGGATTCTGTTTTACATGTGGATGAATTAACTGAGTGGATATTGATGAAAAAACTTGAATGTGGGATATAACAAAATAAAGTACTTTTACATGTGGCTCACAAAGATTTTGAAAATTGTCATGGCAGGTGTCTGGTGCAGCGTAGGTGATACCATTTGGGATGGCCACGTGTCATACAGGAAATGCCTGGTTCAAACTCAGCTCTGTTCTCCATTCCAGCCTCCTGCCAATGTGCACCCAGAGAGATCACAGATAATGAATGGCTCATCACTCACTCAGGACACACAGACCAAGTATCAACCTGGCACAACCTCTTCCCTCTGCTATTCCAACAAAAAATGAAGTAAAATACTGACAAAAATAAGAAGTAAAATATAATGAAACATCAATATCTATTCAAAACAATACAAATCACACCGACTATACACAAATACTTTCTTTTTAACAACTTTATTTTTTTTTTAAGATTTCTTTTTAGCGTAAAGTCAGATATACAGAGAGGAGGAGAAGCAGAAGGTCTTACATCCGCTGATTCACTCCCTAAGTGGTCACAATGGCCAGAGCTGAGCTGATCTGAAGCCAGGAGCTAGCAGCTCTTCTGGGTCTCCCACGTGGGTGCAAGGCTCCAAGAGTTTGGGCCATCCTCGACTGCTTTCCCAGGCCACACTTGTGACAACTTGGGGACCACCTGAGGTGTGAACCAGCAGGCAAAAGATATTTCTCTCTGTCTCTCCTCTCTGTAAAATTTACTTTTCCAAAATAAATAAATAAATCTTAAAAAAAAAATATTGGTGGGAAATTAAAAAAAAAACAAAAAACCATGGACCGGGCCAGGGTAGAGGACCCAGTGCAATGGCACAATTGATCAATTCTCCCCCTTCAAGCATCAGGATTGCATATGGACTCCTTTTTTCATTCCCTGGTTTGGATCAGCTCGGCTCCTGACATTGTGGCCAATTGTGGAGTAAACCAGTACATTAAAGGCTTTCCTCTCTGTCTCTCCTTTTCTGTTTAAATGTGTTTATCCAAAATAAATAAATAAAGGAAGGAAGGAAGGAAAGGAAAGGAAGAAGCAAACATAGACTAGAGCCCTGTAAAACATTGCACATTGGAGGAATCAGGGAGAGGAGAGAACTGGAATTGAGACACAAAGCGGCATGACGCATGTTATCCAGACAATGAGGCTGAGAAAGAATCATGCAATAACCAAGAACTAGCAGAACATGCTGTTATAACAGCCAAACCAGGAAAAAGTGTTCCAAGGAAAGAATTGCAGAACATCAAAGGGTCCAAAGCTGTCACAGAAGGCACAGATTGAAGGGTGACGCTGGGAGCCAGTGACTCTGGCTTGAACCATTCTCTAGTTCAAGATTTAGAGATTTACAGATAGGGCAGCATATGGAATCTAGGTGGAGACAGTACTGACTTAGGGCATTAAGCTGAGGAAACGTGGTAGCTAAAAGAAAGGAAGAGCTACTCCAAGTCACTGTATGTGATGGGGATTTATTTTGGTTCACAAGTTTGGAACTTCATGGACCAGAATCAGAAAGCCCTGCTGGTCAGAGGGGGGTGTGTGTGTTTGTGTGTGTGTGTGTGTGTGTGTGTGTGTTTTCAGAGGATAGAGGTAGAACGATACCACGAGGAAGTGGGGGGCAGAGAGACACAAAGCACCCTCCTCCTCCAGGCCCACAGTCCTTCACCAAACCCCATAGTTTGATCATAACCTCATCCCCGTGACCTCAAGCACTTTGATGCTTCCTGCTGGCCCCAGCACACAGACCCACAACTGGATGAATTCTCTACCCTTAACCCACCAGCCATTAGCATTCACCTAATCCATCAGCCATGCAGCTAAGATTTGAGGCACCAAGCCTTCACAAACTGAACTTTAGGACCATACCAATCCCCAGTCAACGCTTTTCTATGTCTGTTTCCCATTTTATGGAACTTCTGAGAAATTAGAAATTCAGGCAAGTACAGACAAATCCCATACACGTGGTTCAATGAACGTGCAAAGTGCACACACAAACGTGCAACCAAGTAAGCAGCACTCCGTCCAGGAATATAGTTGGAATACTGCTTTGTATTCCATCTTTTCACTCCACTCCACTCCTCCCCATCATGTGTAACCATTACCTTGACTTTTAACAACATAAACTCACTTGTTTCTCTGTTTCCAAGTCTTCCTAAATAATAAACTAGCTAATCCAACAGTTTTCCCAACAGGATAAGGCCTTACTGGCCACCGTATCCCTAGAGACAGACACACAACAGGAACTGTGAAATCAAGTGAGGGAAAGTGGATCTTCACCATCAATGGCCAGGCTGATCATCTTCACACCCAGCCTTTCTCTGACTTCCTTAAGGCTATTGCAATTGCTTTGAAGTAGAAAAAAAAAACTAAAAATAATTACTGCCTTCTACATTTATGAATGTTAGCAACAGAAAACACAGACTCCACAAAAGAATGAAAACTGTCCACTTAGGAGTATCAACACTTGACAGATACTGCGCAGCGCGCCACTTCCTTTGGACTTGAATCCCATCATTATTTCTGGCGGGGCTCAGGGCTGCCTCCCCGAGCCATCCTGAACTGACCCTGTGCATTCTGTAGCTCATTAGCAAAAATCCCTGAGTCATTCTTCTCCCTCCAGGCTTTTTTTAAAAAGCTTTAACAAATGTAGTTGTTATTAATAGCAAGATTCTGCGGAACTGGGACTTACTCTTGAAACCGTACAGATGTATCCTCAAAAGCCATACCTCTGTATACAGCTCCTAACTATTTATATACTTTCCTTATAAAAATACATTCATGTATAGTGAAAACCAGCTGACGGGAAATCTGATTAAAAAGCAATGTCATTGATTTCGTATGGCTCTGTTAATTGTCTGCCGTTTCTTCTACACAGTCTCCACTCAGTTTAATTTGATCTGATACCATTAAAATATTATCCTCAAGGAAACTTACAGGACTCAAACATTTGAGATTAAAACCATAAGTTCAAGTTGCTTCTTTGCCCATTCTCTCTATGTCTGTTCCCAACAAAGGCCAAGATGAAACAGAACCCTTTCTTATTCTCACAAAGGCCCTTAACTCGCTCTGCCTGAACAACGCCCCCACTATGACAAAGGTCCAAAATCACCTTTAGAAGGTTTCATGCTTTTATAAAAAACTTCATTAGTGGAAACAGGGGCCTGTTTTGAGTTCAGCATCTCTTCCCAAAACAGGCATTTTGCAGGCAGATGTTGTTGGGCAGTGGGTTAGGGAGCTGCTTGGGATGTCCAAACCAGCATTAGAGTTGCTGCTTTGAGCTCTGATTACTCTGCGTATCCGACCCAGTTCCCCGCTGATGCAACTGGGGAGGCAGCTTCCTACCACTGTCCATGAGATGCAGGTGCAGTTCCTGTCTCCTGTCTTTGGCCTGGCTCAATCCCAGCTGCTCTGGGCATTTGGAGCAGTGAACCAACAGACAGCAGATATGAGAGAGGGATAGAAAAAGAGACAGAGAGAAAGAGAGAGAGTGTGTGTGTGTGTGTGTTTCACTCTGCCTTTCAAACAAAATAACTAATCTTTAAAAAGAAATTGTCATTCTTGCTATAGTGACCTATGAGGAGCAAAGAAAGCTCATACGAAATATACCTCAGCCTTAGGAATGCTATTATTGAACAGTAAATATTTCAATGTCAACCAGTAGTTCTTGGTACTCTGGAGAATGTATTTAAATGCTGTTACTTGAATTATATAACAAACAAGGATACAAATGATTATTGAAGAAAACACGAAGTCATAAATTCCAAGAAATGTCTAAGATGGCAAAAAGCTTGGGCTCAGGACAGCAACTGATTTCAGAACAAGAGAAGAGGTTGACTTTCTCGGTTGCACAAATTTTGCAGTTCTTAGAACATTTCATAGAAAGCACCACACTAGGCATGTGAGACACAGCTCCACTCCTGTCCACGCTACTGCACATTCCCATGAGTGTGCACCCTGGGAGGCAGAGCTGGGGCCTGGGTGCTGCTTCCCACCCATACGGGACACCTGGACAAGGTTACCAGTCCTTCCTGACTGTTGCATTTGCAAAGTAAGTCAAAGAGTAGAAGATCTCTTTGCGCATGTGCCTCTGTCCCTATGCCTTTCAAATAAACAGAAATCAATATTTTTTTTGAAACTTCATGACCACCTTAAAGAAAAGCACGTATTAGGAAAACATCTTCCCAACTCTAAAACAAGTCAGCCACAGGGATCACAGTATTGAACAAATCAAAAGTAAGTTATTTTTAATAAACCTCTATGACAGTTTCATAAGTAGTCATGGCATCATGGGAGTGCATACTACTACATATCAATGTACACGGTGATCCTTTCAAAGGAAACACGAACATGATTTTAGTAATTGAGTTTTACAGTTTTAAGGTACTTTAAGAATATTGAAATTTGATATCTAAATATGTATGTTTGCGACATTTTTCTTAAGAAGCAAAAACTCAAAGGTTAAGTGGAACTTGGAGGGGAGAACCTAATTTTGGTAGCAACCAATCACCTTTCCATGGAATTATATTTGTGAAACTGAGTACCAAATTATTTTAAATGCTTAGAAGTGTGTACAGCAAAAATAGAACCTTTGCCTCCTCATCAGTCACCTCGTATTCCACAACTGCCTCTTGATCTCTTCAAATATGTGGTTTTTATAGCATATAACAATTTCACATGTTTCTATCATCGCAACAAGCTTTGACATTTATAACATGGGCAAAATACAAGATATTTCCTTCTTGAGAAATAGATACATTTTCAGTCAAACACTCTCCTCTTAAAAGCTGTTTTATATTAAGAAACTAAAATTATTTCTATAAAAAAATAGTTTATCAGTGAGAGAAGGTCTAGAACTTCTCACAGAACGGTTTTTGTTTTTTAATTCCTATGGTCTTGTGTATTTTTCTATATTTTCCACAGTGATCACAAGCATACACAGTTCCTAAGCCTGAAGCTTTGCAGTAGAATCAGAAACGGCACTTCAGAGCTACCTCGAGCACCGCTCACTTCTGGCAATTATTTTCAATTAAGTTATTTACAGGGTGCACCGCTATTAACTTTGTGCCCAGATGTTTCAGTTGGCACAATATGATGGCCACCAAAGTAGTCGATTTCAGGAACACTCACTCATTGATGGAATTTTCACAGTGAATTCACAGCACCTTCGTAACATTAGCACATGATGTCATCACCGTTTGCCTCATCACATCCATAAAAAATGCCAATACGAGTTACAACAAATCACGGCAGGCAGCACTGGAGTGGAGTGGTGGGGTGGGGACACCTGGCCTGGCTCAGCACCAGCAGCTTTTGCAGTTTCATTACCAGATGTTTGTGGAACAACTTAGGCATGTATGGAAAACATACATTTATTTTTTCATTTGCATGAAGGATTACCAAACCCTTGAAAGTAGTAGAAACATGTGGCTCCATGAAAAAAAAAAAAAGCCAGTAAGACTTTATGAGGGAAATATTTTATTAATATCAGCATTACTAGTTTTAAACATTATGAATTAAATCTACATAATCATGTTTATGTGCAATTATTTGTAAGATTCATCTTTACAAATTAGGAGAGGGGCGCTGTTTATAATGTCATTGCCTGAAGCAAAAATTAGGAACTTGTGAGTTTTGTGGCTATTAAAATTTTAAATCAGTGTCTGTGCCTACTTATATTAATAACTTTGTATATTTTAGAGTAATGTGCACTTATAATTATGTCTTCTTAACCACTGTATGTCCTCTTAGGTAAAAGACAAGGACTGTTTTAAATGGCCTATAAACGGTCATTTTCACCATTAACTTAACCTAATACTGGCTTTTATGTTTTAGAAAATTCACACTTTGTCATCCAAATAGTAAATGTTTCTAGAAAAACACTTTTCCACCTCAATCCAAAACATAGTTTCTACTTGTGAGAATATGAACAGGAAGCAAGCCATTAGGAATTATTTGGTAGGTCTGTTTCTAAAGGGATTCTTATTTTTTTTTTAATCCAAGGAAAAGAAGTGGCGATTGTTATTTTTGTCATGAACTGCTTCATGATGCCCTGACAATAAACAGGCCTCCCCTTTACTGAACTCTTACCCCTATCGTAAGTCACTTGATTTTATGGAAGGTACTACAACTGGACCACACTTCGCTCCCTCCGGGCAACTGCAGCAAGAAGTTACAACCATTAACAGCTGTCTGCTTGCTGGTAGATTCTAAATGATTTCATTTAGTTCAAAAGGACTCTAAATGTACCCAGGTGTTACGGTTGTGTGAAGTCCTGCGTGAAATCAAAGGCTGTAGTCTGAGAGATACTTCAGGATTTGACCAGTGCAGTATGTCTGGGAAGTTGAAAAACATGAGGAAAAAAAGGCATATCCATGCACATATCGAACAGATACGTGAATGCTTATGAAAAGAAAAAAAAATCTGTCTTGTGTTAGAAGCAAATATTTCCACACCCTTAGTGACAAAGGAGAATGACACATGCCACTAAAACAGACATGTTCACTCTCAGGCTACAAACGGGCTGAGGGTCAGAAGCAGATGGCCAAAAGCAGGTTGCCAAACCTACCAGGGTTGAAAAATCTCTTTCCAGCTGTAAGAGTCAGAGGTGGCTACCCTCACTCTGTGCCCTGCATTCAGGGATCTGGTGGGTCTGCAGGATGCTCTTCCTAGGTCCGGAAGCCCTGCCTATTTCTAGGGAACTGTTCTGAGCAGCTACTTGCTGTGTGCAGGTGCCTGGGAAAGACACAGACCAGAGAACTCACTCTCCACGTGTCTCAAACCGTGGGCCCAAGTGGTGTGAACGTGAGATACGCGTGACTCCAGGCCCCCTTGCTTTACCCGACACCTGAAAAGATCTCACACTAGGGATTTTCCACCTGAAGTCATCCCAACCATTTAATCTTGACCCAAAGGCAAACGACCAAGAGAACATCTGAGCGCCTATGCTGAAAAGAAGCTGCAATTTGTTTTCAGTTCTTGAGACATTTTTACACTCTCATTAAATAAAAGAAATAATCACAAAGGACATTAAACCAAAAGGAAAACATGTTAGAGTCATGTCAAGACTCTAACTCAAATATTTAAAACAAAGGAAATACATGGTTGTGGTTAAAATGTTGGTCTTTAATCCGTCTGTTGCATTAACAGCATACGGTAACATGGTCCCAATATGTTAGGGAGATCCCTGAAGTGGATTTAGTCAAGGCAACACATTTGCAAAAACAATGGAAGAAGCCACTGACTTATCCCAATGTTGCATTCATTTGAAGCAAGACTTTCAGTTTCACAGAAGTCTCAGTAGGGCAGAAAAGCTCAGAATTGGCAATTTGAGGAAACTTACTACTTGTATTATTGTATTTCCACTGAAAACAAGTTGAATAACCATAATTGGTGCTAGTCTCCCATGCTGACTCAAGACACTTTCAGGATTCCCACTGGGGGAACATGAACACAGTATGTTTAGTATTATCTGGAGATATGGCATAATGGTACGGTACTGACAGAATATATTAGATCGCTAAAATTTAGGTGCATTACACCTGATCTTGGGAGATAAGGATGCTACAGGCCAATCAGGAAGTTAAGGACGATCCTCGGGCATGCAAACGTAGCCAAAGAAATGCAATAGAGCAGGAAGGGGTGCCTTGCTCTGAGACTGGGTCTATTCCAAGGAACTAACAGAACAAGAGTTCTGCTATCTCCTTAGCATTAGTCTCGAAGAAATTTATAAATGTGTCTTTGCATTTTTTTTACTTTGTTTAAATGGTACTTTAATGATCTTTTAAAATTGCCTTAAAATTTTTTACATGTAGGGTTTTTTTAAAAGATTTATTTATTTTTATTACAAAGTCAGATACACAGAGAGGAGGAGAGACAGAGAGGAAGATCTTCCGTCCGATGATTCACTCCCCAAGTGACTGCATCGGCTGGAGCTGTGCCTATCTGAAGCCAGGAGCCTCCTCCAGGTCTCCCACACAAGTGCAGGGTCCCAAGGCTTTGGGTCGGCTTCCACTGCTTTCCCAGGCCACAAGCAGAGAGCTGGAAGGGAGCTGCTGGGATTAGAACCGATGCCCATATGGGATCCTGGTGCGTGCAAGGTGAGGACTTCAGCTGCTACGCTATTGTGCTGGGCTCTACATGTATATATTTTTTAATTGAATTGATTTTCAGCTCTCAAGTGTAGACTCATATGAACCAATTACTTCAGAGTTACTTCGTACCAAGTAAGTAGGAAAGTTACAACTGGAATCAACGGAAGAGAAACGGAGTTACCGGTCTGTGTATGGATTTTCCTGACTACGAAGTCTGGCCTTTGCTCAAAGGTGTCCAACAATGAAACGTGATGTGAGGACATGTGATGTTGCCGTGTTGTGGCTTTGAGGTGACAGAACCCTCTCTCAACAGCTGCTATGGTACCACAGACAACACAGTGACTCAGGGACAAAATTAGACTGGGCAGTTTCCTGCTGCTTAGTTCAATTTAAACTTCTTTGGACTCCAGTGACACATTCAAAGAAAATGCAACCTAGTCACCTGTGGTTATAACCTAAGCTTCCGTTCAGCCCCCGGGTTGGAGAGCACAAACTACAGTGAGCTACCTTCACGGTGACGGGTTGAATTCCTATAAATCATGAAGCCCTGAGGGGAAAGTTACTTTGTTGTGTTTTTTTCCTCCATAGTCTAATCCGCATGTATGAATCACGTGTAATGTGGTACTTGGGGAGACGTATTATCTTTGTTCAACAGATGTGAACTTACCAACAGCAACCGTCCACAAAAGTTGGGTTGAAGATTTTTCACACACCAACAAATAAAAACAATGCCAGCATGCTATAAGCATGCTATACATTTACTGTTGGTCAAATGGGAGGGAAGATTGTAGAAACGAGACCCATGTGTTTGGTGTTGATCTTCGTGGGGTTACCAGATCCTCCATGTCTTGAACCCTTTCAAAGCAGAATGCATAATGACTTCTTCAAAATGTCACTTAAAATTTGTTCCCCTCTCCCTCTATTTAAAATTAGAATAGGCCATCCATTTTAAGTCAGCGTTTTCAAAAAGGATCAATTGAAACTTGAACAGGCAGAAGGAAAAAAAGTTTCCACTCCTACCAGACTTACAAAGAAGCTGGGCATCTTTTTGTATTTTTCTTATTAACATTGTAATAAGAAACATCTGTAATAATTTAGTAAATTAAATACATTAAAACAACAAATAAAAAAAGCTGTAATGAATAAAATACAGAAGACCCCATACAACTCCTGGCTTCCTTCTGGACAAGCAGCAGGTCGGGTTGCAAGTGCTGTGTCTCTGCTGGCAGACAATAAACTGCTGATCACAACTGGGGGCTGCTGTGTGCTCATCTGGAAGCCAGCTTGTCTCTATTTCACCACCTCGGTAGCAGAAGGCTAGAGTCTGCCATTCTTTCTCTTATAATGTACTTCTGTCCAGTTTCAGCCTCACTCTCCTTTCTCTTCCCTGTTGATTCTCATCTCTGGTTCTTACTCAAATTCTCATTCTCCTCTCTCAATGACAAAGAGATCTGCCCTTCACATCTTCAACCAAGCTGAACCGTTACATAAGCACTCAACTACCTTTCTCAGGTGGCTCAGGTAACTCTCAAAGCCAAGCACAACTACCTCATGAGGAAAAAATCTGAATTCTTTGGCTGAGTCCTTATGGATCTCCATCACCTGACCTTTCCGGAACTATTCAGTTTCATGTGTTGTAATTCTACCAGTGGCGTGTTTCAGCTTCAGTTGGGCAGGTTGCTATTACATCCTTGTTTCATACACACACATGGATGGCTGACATCTCTTTGCCTTTGTAAATGGGTCTCCCAAGAAAGAATGGATACCCGCTTCTTTATGATAATATATAGGGGCTACAAACTCAAATGTTGCCAAGATAAGCTGTGTGTTTATAATAAAGGATGGAATAAAGGAGTGGTTTAGAGTATGGGTAACTTGGAAAATAGAGGTCCCATATAAAGACATTCAAGCTTAAGGTGTTTTGTTTTTTTTTAATAACATCATGCTGGCCCAATTTAAAATGCAAGTAGATGTGAGTTGACCCAGCAAATCAATATTCATTACTATGCTCTACAAGATGTTAAAAATTTACCTTCCTGAAGGTTTTCCTTCCTGAAAAATTTACTTTCCTGAAGATTCTCGACTTTCATCTACCTGCAGTTTGACTTCCACTGCTAGCTGTTTGTTGCTTCTCTCTAGTTAGTTCATGTATGGGTGGGTTTTCTCAATTATTTGGGAACTTTATTTTCAAAAATCAGAAGTCATGGGGTTTGATTCTTTTGTCTTCCTATTTTAGAGATTAGCAATCCTCCACTTAGATATACAGAAATCTGCTGGCTGAGCCTAAGGAAGAATAAGTAAGTCAAACACTGCCAATATCAAGCATACATCCAGTACTCTCTCTGATCTGTTAGTAACGTATAGAGAAGAGGGATTTAAAATGATATAAAAAGAAGCCAGTAATTTCACATAGCTAGCTTAATGTTAATTAACCTATAGCGTCAAGAAAGATAAATCAAATAGTAAAGGGAAAATTGGATTGGATAATCTTACTTATAACCTTATAGTCTTTGAGGGGATGTTTCCTTATCTATCAAGTGATGTGCTTATTATGGGGGAAGGGAGAAGTCTTGGGGTGGTTTCCTGATGGACACAATTGGGAATGTCACCTCCCTTGATCCCCTAGCCAGTCCCCTCTCCCTCAACTCCTCAATCAAAGATGCACACATGAACCTAAAAGCCTTAGGCAAGGAGATTCCCTGCCCTTGAGCCACAATTGACTGGGCCCATGCCAAAGCATCCAATCCAGAACGAGTCCATCAGTGTGTCTTCTCAGGTGGTTTGTAGCTGTGTTGCACAGGGAGAAGGTATTTACTGCTGTGGCACATAAACTTGAGCTGTTTTATGCCTTTCATCCTATCATACAGGATTCAAGAACTACAAACCAGTGAAGAAGGCCAGAGAAAGGAGGATGTGTCTGGTCTCAAGATACAGTTCCAGTCATTCTCCTTCGAGTTAGAGCAATAGGCAATGTTAGATTTCAGGATTCCAGATTTTTCTCTGCCTAAACATCTAGGAATCTTTTAATCTCACATTTTTCACCTACAAAAAAGGAAATTATAAGTGCAAAAGTGGCTACTAGAGTAGTTCTTTTATAGGATTGAATAAATCATGTAATCAGTCAAAACATTGCTTCTAAGGACAGCTGAAACCCATGCATTGAAGAGTCTTCTAAAAGCTCATGTATTTTGCACATTTTCACCATAAAGAACTAATAAACGATATAGTTATGTCTACACTGATTGGACATTACAAAATGTATACAACTAATAAAACATCACGCAGTACCCCATACATTTATGCAATTTTCACATACCAGAAAAAAAATATTAAAGCTTTGGAGAGATCGTGGACAATCTTTTTCCGATAAAGCTATGCACGGATTTCAACATTGTTATACCAAAATAAACTTATTTCTTAACCTGGTTTTCCACATACTTATTGAAGCATGCTTGAATTTCCCAGAATTAAAGACAGAACTTGTCATAATAGACATCTTACTTTTTACCAAAGGTGATGATAGGGAGTTCAGACAAAAGCATAATTACCTAATTTTAAAAGCCATGAAGATTGCTAAGTAAGCTGAAAGAGGGTTTCTACTTCTCAGGTATAAGAACCGTATGGATTCAAGCAGTTACGCATTGCATTTCTTTCTATATGTGGAAGAAACAGAGAGAAGCTCAAGCATGTCAGAACATAAGTATTATAAAATTAAATATAACACTCAACTTTGTACAACATAAATTCTCATTCAGTAATGAATACTTGCTTGATTTCCCAAATGAACTTCACAAAGAGAAATAATACAACAGACGTGACCCTCCTACCTGAACTGAAAGGAATATAATTAACTGAGTGATTTTCAATTTCAGTATTCTTGGAATTTCTACTTAGTGGCTTGTTTCCACATGATCTTCTAGATAATTAAAGTGGAAACTTGTCCTAGGACAAAAGGTTATTGACAACGAGGCCAGTCTTGTACAGATCAGATTACCATAGAGACAAAAAACACATCTAAGGTGCAAGAATGAGCCCATAAAGCAGATGTTTGTAGTAACCTTCCAAGTCAGAGTACCTGCACTCCCTTTTGTATTTGTTAGGGGACACAGGCTTATACGACAAAGCAATCTTTCAAAATCAAACCTCTCTAACGAAAGAAATAGTCATGTAATGCAGAGAAAGGATCTGAGCCAATTTAAAGGATCAACTTCCGCCTGTTGTGACTACCTGATAAAACAGGAGCACTTGAACTTGGTGTTCTTAGGGTTAAGCTGTCCACCAGAAGTACTGAGAATAATCTCCTGTCTCACAGTCCATTGGGGTCATTCTGCCCAGTGAATGGGCATATGCATCACCATTTACCTTGCAAAAGCCTCTGGCAGGCCTGCGTCTACATGCACATTGCTGATTTTATAAGATCCTGTACGTGACAACAAACACCTCAACAGTAAGTCTAGACTACGAGGTCATACTCAGAAACTTATGACTTCAACAAGGGTGGGGATTGATGGGGAATGGAGCCTAGATCAGGGGAACTTCTGAACAGAAAAGGCATTTGTGTGCTCATACAAAAAAAGGTATGAGGAAAGAAGCAAACCAACAAAAGAATGACTTGTCATAATTCTGGGAACTCTTGAAGCAAAGAATTATAAACGGAATCCAATACCTGGATAATTGCAAAGACATCTGTAGCTCTTCAGGAAGAAAATTTGTACTAATTCTTGGATGAGAATGCAGTGCAAAAAAAGGCACAATCAAAATTACAGATTAAGATCAGCTTGCAAAAGAAATCCACCTGAATTAAGAAAATTCTTCCTTTGGACAATGTGTCATGTCAGAAAGAAAAAGCAGTAACAGGCAGGAAGACAATCTCTCTGAAGAGGAAGTAGAAATAAAGAAATATCCATGAGTGACAGGCCTGGCCAGAATCATTCTCTTAACCATGGTTTAATGTCTCCTCATTCCTTCCTTGCCATATCCCACTTCTAATGCCATAATTTTCCCCTTTCTGTCTGTAGTAATGGTTCCTCTAATCTCTAGTAATTTTTATTTTTAATTTGGCAAGAGGGGTGAAAACAAGAAGCCAGACATGCCAGGCACAAGCACAGCCAAATGCTATTAAACCACAACACTGCCAAGTATCACATGTATTGAACACAAAAAGGAGAGTAACATTACCTTTCGTGTGATTTTTGAATCTTCTTAGCCAAGCTATAAAAAAACTATTCCACTAATATTACCACTGAAATCCTTAAATTACCAAATTTGAGCACAAATAATACATGGTAAGCTATCATTACTTTGTATTCCATCAATCTGGAATTTATAATGGAAAAAAAAAGTCTTTTGGTCAGCTCCAGACTCATTAAAGTCAAGTCTTTGTCTCAGGAAGGAATCATAAAAGATGTTTTATGAAGAAATATGTGGTGAGTTTTCTAAAGTCAAACTGAAGTGTTTAGAATCATATTCCTAGATTCATTTTCTCTTAATGATCTAATTCAATTATGCAATAATCCTTTCTTCAATCTACATATAAGCACGTGTTCATTTGCTTTGGAGAATGAGCTCGGAATTTTCTGTCCACCATAGAAATATGGATGCCCTGTTTCTAACCTTCTGTTTAACCAGTTGTGTGGGATTACTCTCATATTTAATTGGATTCCCAGGCACCACCATCATTTTCTAGCTAATGACCCTTCACCTTTTTGTTCATGTAGACCATTTATGCTGTGCACTTGACTGTCAAACCTCTTGGGTTAAAGCATGCAATTATGGTTTGGTACAAAAGATACCCATTGCTATGAAGTTTTTTAGCTTGTTTTGATTGCAGTGGTATATTGGACTATCGTCACCTGATTTCTCCAACAGAAGTTTCAAGGACTAACATTTTTTGTTTATTTAACTTTTTAAAAAAAAATGACCACAATTTGTTAATAAAAATCCAAAATATCTCAAGTATATTAAAATAAAAATTACCCCTTTTCCTTGCAGAGATAAAGTGAACATTCTTTCTGGATATTTTTTGACGGATTTTTTTCAGCTTCTTGAAAGGCACAATGATAAAGAAAGAAACAGAGAGTGACAGTGAGTGAGCAAGTGAGAGAATCTTTCATTCACTGGTTCACTCACTCCCCAAATGGTTGCAATGGCAGGGTTAGGCCAGACTAAAACCAGTAGCCAACATGAACTCCATTTGGGTCTCCCCCAGACTTTCAGGGATCCAAGTACTTGAGCCATCACATGCTGCTTCCAAGGCATATCAACAGGAAGCTGGATTGTAAACTGAGACAGGATTTGATTCTGTGAATGTCCCAAGTAGTGACTTAACCTGTTTGTCCAAAACTAGCCCCTGGACATTTTTCTCTACCCACATTCATCTAGAATATTTTGCTAGAAAGAAAACCATTCAGCCATCCTTCTGTAGCTGGAAAGGGTCTGGAAAAAAAGCTGGTGTGGAGGGGGACTCAGAACCATCTGCAGATCTTTTTCAGGGAGCACCAGGTTCACTACCTTCCCCCTGCAGGGTGGCAGCAAGACAAGCCAAATCGCTGAGGGTGAGAAGGAAGGATGATGGGTATACCTGTGCTCTCTCCCTTTGAGAAGCTCTGCTGGAAAGCCATTTTGTAATCTGCTACGTATTCTTTGGTTTTTTTGTTTTCTTTGCTCACTCATTACAGATCACAAAGAGTTTTCTGGACCAGTCACTGTAAATCAATCATTCAATGAAATTACAGGAGAGGGTAGATACAGGCTAACTCTGGTGCTTACAGGTTTTGGGGTGTTAGGAGTATTCCAACTCTTGTATTGTTTGAGAACACAGAACTTTGTACCACAAAAGCAGATACTTCATCTTAGAAAAAAAAAATGAATCTAGAATGTCTCTTTGATGACTACATGTGATTGAATTAACATATTTTAACATAGTCTCTACTTTGCCCTTTCTTTTTCATGAATATGAATGATCTTTTGATGTACTTGTTTTGCTTAAAGAGTTATTTATTTTTATTGGGAAGGCAAAATTACAGAAAGAAGGAGAGACAGAAAGATCATCCATCTGCTAATTCACTCCCCAAATGGCTGCAATGGCTGGAGGTGAGCTGATCTGAAGCCAGCTTTGGCTGCAAGTGTCTGGGTGAGTCAATGGAACCTCCTCTGGGTCTCCCAAACAGGTGCAGGGTCCCAAACTCTTGAGCCATCCTCTGCTGTTTTCCCAGGTCATAAGCAGGTAGATAAATCAGAGGTGGAGCATTCAGGACATGAACCAGCACCCATATGGGATGCTGGTGGCTGCAGGTAGAGGATTGGCCTGTAGAGACATTGTGTCAGACCATGTACTTGCTTGTTCTTAAGCAGATTTGCTAGTAATGGAATTGGACAAGAGAATGCAAGCGCAAATTTTGGAATCTGTTGTCAGATTACTGTAAGAAAGCAAAACAAACAAATAGGTCCCTGGCAATAGGGGATGTCCATTTGCTCACAATGTCACCAACAATGACTATGCAAATCAGGTAAAACAAACATCATTTAAGACTATTTCTTTAAGTACTAATGCGAGACAAGGCTACTCAGAGCTATACTAGTCACTTGTGTGTTTGTGATACATTTTTTAAGATCTTTGTACACATTTCTATTTGGTGGTACTTATTTTATTATCAACTCATAAATGCCTATTATATCCCAAGTATTTCAATGATGATCATACATTGTGCAAGTAGGAACCTTCTACACAGTTTGGCATGAATTAGAGTACTTTCTCTTTAGAATACAGACCTTTGTGGAGGCCAGCATTTGGCAGTCACAAACAAGATGACATGGATACCCCCATACCACCAGTGAGCACCTGGCCTGAGTTCCAGTTAGTCTACTTCAGGTCCAGTTTCTGAGAATGCGCACACAGGGGGACAGAGAGAGGGGCGCTGGAGAACACAATCCCTGTCACGCGTGTGGGGCACTCATATTGAGTTCTGGGTTCCTGGCTTTGACCTGGCCCAGCCTGGATGTTATAGACAATTGGTGAGTGATTCAACAGAAGGAAGACAGCTCGCTGTCTCTTGGCCTTGAAATAAAAGGAAAATTGATACTTATGTGTATCCATTTATCCCTTTCTTTCTAATTGCTGGTTTTTCTGACTCGAAATTGTAAAGAAAATTACCTCAGTTAGTATTGTTATATGCATTTTAATTTTAAATCCATCTGGAATTTATTTAACTACTCTTGCTGTCTTCAGAAAATATTGTTTTGCAATGTTTTACCCATAATTTCTCAACATTCAATAAGATCCAAACAGACATTACATTAATCCTGAAATGAGGTAATTCGCATTTGGCTATTATTTGTTGAGTTGCATTAAAATATCAGTTTACCTACTTTTTCTCACACTTTCCCATTCTTTTTGTTGCCAGTTATAAGGAAAACATTTTTAATTCTACGCATAATAGTTATCTTTTTAAAAATATACATGGAGGTATGGAGCCAGCACTGTGGCATAGTGGATAGAACTGCTGCCTGCAAAGCTGGCATCCATACGGGCACTGGCTCATGTCCCAGCTTCTTCACTTCCAATCCAGCTCTCTACTAACAGCCTGAGAAAAGTAGTGGAAGACAGTCAAAGGGCCTTGGCCGATGCCACCTACTCAGGAGACCCGGATGAAATCCCTGGCTCTTGGTTTTGATTGGCTCAGCTCTGACCGTTGCAATCATCTGTGAAATGAATCAGTAGATGAAAGTTCTCTCTGTAACTCTGATGTTTAAATAATTATACCTTAAAATACATGGAAATATTAATTTATTTTCATGTATTAATTTATTTTCATGTATTAATTTATTATACCTGCTTATTTTTTAAAGTGTGATGGCTCAGTGGCTAAATCCTCAGCTTGCATGTGCTGGGTTCCCATATGGGTGCCAGTTCATGTCCCATCTGCCTCACTTTCCATCCAGCTCCCTGGAAGACGGCTCAAAGCTTTGGGACCCTGCACCTATGTGGGAGACCCAGAAGAAGCTCTTGGTTTCTCGTTTCAGATCGGCTCAGGTCCGGCCATTGCAGCCAGTTGGGGAATGAACCAGCTGATAGAAGATCTTCCTCTACCTCCTTCTCTCTGTAAATCTGCCTTTGTAATAAAAAAAATCTCAAAAATAAGCAAACAAATATAACATCACTCACATACTGGTTTGCCATGTGTCAGATACTTGGCCATCCTTAGTAAAGACTTTGGGAATGGGTAGACTGACAAATCAGTGTTTACATCATAGCAAATGATGGCACTACAACCTCACTGCCGTACGACTTTTCCTCATATGAAGAATGACCTGTTCATTACTGATGTATTTCAATACCAAGAGCCATGAATATGGAAGGTCTATTGCTATTTAAAAACAAACAAAAAACTGAAAGCACAACAGACAGAATTTGTGGTTTTGGTTCTGATAAAAAAACAAATTCCCCACATAACAATTCATGAGGACAGGTAGCACCTGGCCTGCCAGGCCATAGCGAGCTGGAGAGCGGTTATGGCAGAGTGTTTTCTGTGGTCTCGGCTACAGCCACGGTTACAGGCACGGAGTGTTCATGTTCCAGTGTTGATGGTGGTGATGACACCGTCTGCATTCCCAGAGCAAGAAACACACTCCATGCAGGTTCTCCTGCACACCTCAGGCCCACATGCTCTGTGGTCACAGAGCTGTCTGTCATCCTCAGGGTCAAGGAAGGTGTTCACTATGACATGTGCTAGGATCACGCATCATGGTGACTGTCCATTAGAGAAGTTTACCCCCAAAAGGCTCACTCAGGAAAGCTCAAGTGTGCCACTGTCCCTGTTCCAGAGGCACAAACGGCAGCAGTGGCCACAACATGGGGACAGAATTTGCTTGGTGTCTACTGTTACGCAGGGTGTGAGGACCATTTGTTTTTCCTAATAATTTCCTATAATTTGGAGGGTGAAGGCTAAAAACTCTCAAATGTGTTCAGTTAGGGGTGGTCATTTAGTGTAGCAGTTAAGACATGGCCTAGAATGCCTGTATTCCAAATTGGAATATCGGAGTTCAAATCCCAGCTCCAATTCCGATTCCAGTTTCTTGATACTGCTTACCCAGGGAGGCAACAGGTGATAGCTCTGCTGGTTGGGGAGTCAGACTGTGTTCAAGGCTCCCGGCTTTAGCCCTAGCCCAGTCCAGGCCATTGTGGACATGAGGAGAACGAACCAGTGGATGGGGAAAGACTTACCCATTTTCCCTTCTCTTCCTTTAAAACAAATACAAATTTATTAATTTAAAATATACACATATTTATTTAACTGAACCATCCAGGAATTATAGAGCCTGGCTATGTGCTGAAAGCTTGTGTCTTGCCTTAATTTATATGATGAGGCCTCATCACCAATATGATGGGATCAGGAGGTTGGACCTTTGAAAGATGATTAGAACATGAGGTCAGCTCTCTGGTGAGATCACTAAGGAAGCTGCAGTAAGCGCCCCACTTCCTGCTTCCACCAAGTGAAGACACGGGACAGGCATCATCCATCAACCAGTAAGGGAGCCTTCAGCGCACACTGAATCTGGCAGAACCCTGATCTTGCCCTTCTCAAAACAAATTTCTGTTGATTAGAAACCACTCAGACCATGGTATTGCACAACAGCAACTTGAATAGATTAAGACAGCACCTCCACGTGTAAGCACACTCAAGCAACAGAATGTTTGTCGTATCCAAGCCCTGAGCCTCACTCCCATCCTCATAGTGGAAGATCTTTGGACTCCCGGATTCTCTTCTGGAGGGAGGTTGGGAGGAATTTGTCAATGGTTGTGTTTGAGGTGGCTCTCTTCTTTTTGGCACAATAGTGGCAGACACACTGGAGACTCGTCAGACTAAAAAGTGCAAAAAGTCCCCACACCTTTCCAGACATCCCCTTAGAGCTTGGTCCAAACCCAGATGTGAACCCCTGGGCGGCGGGATACTCCAAGAATACATTATGTCTTTTCAGCTTAATTTAACTATGATTATCCTCCCAGAGTTACAGAAAAGAAAATTCCATGCTTATCCATGCTTCTGGCTTCTATAGTAAGTCATCCCATTTTTAAGATCACTCTGTTCAAGGATGCTTATAATAAGCAAGTTAAAACTTCTGGGTAGATATAACTGATTGAGTTCCTATAACAGCAATTTTATTCCCAGTAATGGTCTCCTACATCCTAGAGCCAGGTAACTAGACCCCTTCAAGCCTAGCAAAAGGCTAGAGGCTTATTTGGAGAAACTGAACAAAAGCTTAAGAGTGGGGGATGCAAGATGGGATGAGGTATGTTTGAAACAGACATAAGTGACACTGTGCATTGCACGTGGTAGGGCATTCACCTACAGTTTTCCAAAAATACATTCACTCCATCCATATATGTACACACTACTTTTTGAGTATGTTACTTTTCAGTATGAGCATACAGTGAAAGGACACTACACACACACACACACACACACACACCCCAGCATGAAAGACAGAGATGGATATGGTTTGAATAGGATGTGGCTCCTGAATTCATGCAGATAGTTAAACTATCCAGAGTCTCAATGCTAAGAACATGCAAACTTGATCCAGTTGCAACATTTATGAGGTTGGCCCACCAGGAGGTCATGGAGCACAGGTTCTTCGAAGGGAATTCTCCGGAAGGCTCTGTGATAAAAGCCCGAGTCAGGCCCAGGCTTCCTGCTCCCTAGGGGGCTCCTGCTCCCCAAGTCTCCACCCTTGCTCCCCTCCAGCCTCATCAAGTGGCTGAAACAACAGAAGGAACGAGTCTGCACTCTGAAGCTCCAAGACCATGAGGTATCATAACCCTCCAGACCAGTCATGGAGAAGAAAGATTAATATCGTTTACAGAGAGAGAAAAAAAAAAGGTTACTATTTTTAAACACCACATTGACAGTGTAAGAAGTGTATTGTATATTAAATATGCATTCGAAGAAAAATTCAGTGGAAGGCTTGCACGAAGAATATTGATTTCCAAAAAGGTTGAGAGTTGGAAAATACCAAAGTTATTTGAGGAACTTATAAGATCGGTCTAGATACTCCAATATCTAAGTAAGAGAAGTCCCACAAATATATAGAAGAAATTACTGCAGAAGTAGTAAAATTCCCTATCATGGAGCTACATGAATTATCATTTGAAAAAGGTCAAATTCCCAACAGAATGAAGATTTAAAATAAGAATATCATATCGAAAGTAATAACAATCAGGACAGCAACAGATTTCTCAATAATACCAGAAACCAGGAAACAGCTAGCAAAGATTTCATAATTCTGAGGGAGGGAGAAATAGTTTCCAGCTTACAATTCTAAACTCCAATATTCAACCAAGCATGCAAGACAGGAATTTTCATGCATGGAAGATGCAGTTGTGACAGTCAGGTTCTTCCTTAGAAGTTCTTTCTGCCATGGGCTCCGGGTGGAGGTATTCTGCCATGATATTCACAGTAAGCAGGCTCTTCTGACTCCTTGTTCCATACGGTTCCTCACCCCAGACTAGTCTGATGGCTCATAGTCCATGGTGGCCACCATTCCAGCAATGACAAAGTAAGCACATAGTTCTCTCCAAAGGAGAATACCAGGAACTCTCCACGTGGCAACTGTGCTCCCATTCTATCCTCCAGTATTCGGCCCCATCAAGCCTTCTGGCAGATAGTTCTGGGCTCAGCCAAAAATTCCACTGCCTTTTCAAAAAGTTTGTGAAAATGTGTGTTATGAAAAATCTAGGTATGGGTTTCAAAATGTTTGCACCCCCAACCCCAAATTTTTAAAATTTTCTTTTCCTGTTAGCTTTGTGAAGTATTCTTCTATTACAAAAGGAAAAAGAAAGTTCTGGCAGACAGATGCAGCTACCAGAAGCTTCTCCCAACTAAGGATTCAAACCTGACTCTGCCTTAGCACCTACCAGGAAGGGTGTGTCACTGAAACAGAGAGGTACGCAGGATCCAGGGAAAGAAGTCGCAGTCGAGCCATATGGTAGATCCATTTTCACCTGTCTGAGCACTCCCTGTACTAACTTCATCTGCATCTCCGTGGGTGGCAGGGTCCCAAATGCAGCCTCCCAGGCATATTAGCAAGCAGCTGGATTGGACTTGGAGCATCCGGGACTCAAACCAGCACTCTGTTCCACAAGGGATGCTTGTGTTACAAGCGTTAGCTTAATCCACTGTGACACAACACCAGCTGCATTTCTGCTGCATCTTTTTATAGATTTATTTTATTTAATTTTTTACTTGAAAGAGCTACAATGTATGGGGGGGTGGATTTTCATCTGCTGGCTCACTTCCTCAATGCCTGCAATAGCTAGAACCAAGCTGACCTGAAGCCAGGAGCCAGGAGCTCCTTTAGGGTCTCCCATGTGGGCACAGGAAACTTGCTGTGCTTTCCAAGGCCATTAGCAAGGATCTGGATCAGAAACACAGCAGCCAGGACTCAAACAGGTGCCCACCTGCACTGCCAGCACCACAGGCAGAGGGTTGCTGTACCTGCCCCATTGGCTGTTTCTAAGCCCCTCATCTGAGCTTTTGTGGTACAGTAACCTGAAGGGACTGAGACAATGTATTCATTATTACCACCAAGGAAAACCAAAACATTGTATAGCAAAGGAACTGTAACCACAGCACACACCATGCCCTAGTAGACAACAAAATGATACAACATGGACCCCGATGATAATGCAGCTCTTCCAGGAAAAGGAGGACGAAGCACTCCAGTGTGCAGGAGACAACACTCTCCTACGCTTGAAAGTCAGTGAATGCCTTCTAATACTGACATATACGGAAAGAACCACAGAAATGTCCCTAGCAGCACATTCCTTGAGAATACAAGAAGAAACAGCTGAGAGAATTAAATTACTGCATCCAGGAAAGAAGGTTTGGGGAGGAGCAGAGACTGTAGGTAGTGGCAGTTTCCATCACCATTGCTGCAGCACTCTTGGCCTTCTCGATTGAACCCTTAGGAATAAAAGAAGGGCAGTTTAAAAAAAATGTGCAGCCTTCTTTATTAAAAATATCTCTTCCCTATTCCTTCCTGTACCACTACAGAGAGAGCTTCCAGGTACTTATTCCTTTGTCTCAACAATAGTAGAAGAATTATTAGAGTTATCATTAGACAACATTATTTAAGCCCTTATGGGATGGTCTAATTGAATCCTCAAAACAATCCAATGAACTTCTTATACAGAAACTAAAGCTTGAAGAAGCTTGCATAACTTGTCCAAGTACAAGACAAAATCCAGTAAAGGAGCCTAATTCAAAACAGTAAGTCAAGGCCAGCCCTTTGGTTTAGTGGTTATGATGCTGGTTAGGATGCCTGGGTTTTATTCCTAGCTTTCCTCCCACATCCAGTCTTGGGAACACCCATCCTGGGGGGGCAGCAGGTTTGGCTCAAGTACTAGGATCCCCATCATCTATACTGGAACCTAGCTTGGTACACGGCTTCCTCCTTTGCCCCTGGTACAGTCTCAGTTGTTCCTGACATTTGGGGAGTGAACCAGCAAATGGATGAACTCTGCCTGTCTTTTCTCTCTGTTTCTCTACCTTTGTAATAAAATAAATAATTTGACAAACAAGAACAACTCATTTATTGACTTACTACATAGAAGTTTCTTATTTTGACCGGGGTGGGTATGACTTAACCTTTACACACAGCAGCAAACGTGGGCCACTGCAATTTAGAAATTTGTAGCGCTTTTGACCCAAGCCAGGTTGGACACCCAAGATGTTTCCCACAGATAGCCCTGCCAAGAGGCCTTAGTCTGGACCTGCAGCTCTCTTCTGGTCTCTCCTGAACTGAGTATGCCAAGAACACAAAATTATAGAAAATGATCTCAGCGCTTTCACAATATGAATATTGCACCCCAGCTTTAAGGCTACCTCAAGAAATGTTTAATTTTAAAAGAGTTATAATAAAAAGTCACACTATTCCACAAGTGCTTCTTTGTCCTAAGACACACATCCAAAAGGATAAAGGAGTGCTAGAGAGAGGAGAAGCGAGACAAAAGTGGACAATCCAACTTGAGTTGCCAGTGTTCAAAAGCTCTAAGTCCATTTCCTCATGACCAACTTCTCCAAGCAGAATCACCAAATAGGAAAATTCATTTCTTAGCGTGTTTCCATTCCTCTTTCTGGAAAATTCTGGAGGTTCTCACTATTTCCTGACCTCATTTTCTCCCATGGCAGATATCCTTTTCCAGCATGTCTCCCCGGATTGCCAGAGGTGAAAAGGAACTAATCCTGACAATCCCACGACCTTGGCATAACAGGCTTCCCAGGGCTTTCTGGGGCACAGAGACTCAAAAGTGTCTTTTTCTCCTGTGATAGTGAGGTGATATCTTCATTCAAATAATGGATTTATTTGTTGATCAAGTTGAGTAGGCAGGTGGTAGTAGAGAAATCGAAAACTGGAGGGATCTAGCTCCCTGCTTGTGGCTTGGGAAGGCAGCAGAGGACAGCCGAAAGCCTTGGGCTCCTATAACCATGTGGGAGACCTAGAAGAAGCTTCAGGTAGGCACAGCAGCTAAAACACTGCTTGGGAAGTGCTGCCCCCAATGCCACCTTCCTGCTAAAGCATAGGAGGCAGCCAAGGATGGCTCAAGTACTTGGATCCTTGCCACCCACATGGGAGGCCCAGATTGAGTCCCTGGCTCCTGGCTTCATCTGGCCCCGCCCTAGCTGCTGTGGGCATTTGGTGAATGAAGAAATGATGGAAGCGCCCTGTCTCTGTCTCTCTGCTTTTTCTAAAAGCAAGCATAAATATTTAGCATTTTTTAAAAAAATGCATTAACAAGCTAATCTTTTTTTTTTAAGTTTTTTTTTTTTATTGGAAAGCCGGATATACAGAGAGGAGGAGAGGCAGAGAGGAAGATCTTCCATCCGATGATTCACTCCCCAAGTGAGCCGCAACGGGCCGGTGCGTGCCGATCCGAAGCCGGGAACCAGGAACCTCTTCTGGGTCTCCCACACGGGTGCAGGGTCCTAAGGCTTTGGGCCGTCCTCAACTGCTTTCCCAGGCCACAAGCAGGGAGCTGGATGGGAAGTGGAGCTGCTGGGATTAAAACCGATGCCCATATGGGATCCCGGGGCGTTGAAGGCGAAGACTTTAGCCACTAGGCCACGCCGCCGGACCCAACAAGCTAATCTTTTAAATATCAAAAATTTTAAACATTACTTGGGATCCTGAGTAACTGAAGGCTTTACATGGAAGATGAGTTCAATTTTGATGCAGCTTGAGACAGCACCTGGAGAGCTTCCCGATGGAACTGTCCCTTAGGGCACCTTGAGGGCAGAATCCAGGAGAGGCCATGGGATCCAAACTTGGGGGACAAGGCTGAGAACAGCTTGTCTCATTCAGGGTGTGGTACCATTGTCTGGACCAAAACGACTGTTTTCCCAGACATCAAGCGATTGGCAGAAATAGCTCAATTCTTTGTTTTAGTCTCACTGCCTCCTTCGCCCCTTTGGAGCCATCCCTTCTAATTATCCTCATCTGTTTCTGCTTTCATTGCTTTTCTGGTTCACTGTTTACCTTAGGCTGGGACAGGCAGATACCACGCAGCCCGCCACTCCCCATTCCTGTGCCCACAACAGACACTGCTGATTGGTCGAGACCCCACTGCCCCTGAGGCCAGGTGACCAACGTTGATTCTTGACTCAGTGTCCTCGATAGCTCCATTGTGCTCAGGCTCTCTCACCAGAAAACCATTTCTCTCAGCTTTCCTCGGGAGCCTTAGGTCTCCTAGCTGCAAACTATTTTGGATGTTCTTTAAGGTCTTCCTCTAATTTTCCAAATACTATTCCTACGCGGTTGTTCACATTTCTGCCTTAGCTTTTTTACCTGTCATTAACTGGGGCTTCCAGCTTCTAAATGAAAACCACAGATTGGAATTGTGAGTGTAGCCGAAAAGGCATGGCTGTGCACTCAGACAGACCCAGACAAGAAGGGGGTCAAGTCCCTGCTTCATGGCTTGTAGATCATGTGGCTTGCAAATGTTCCGTGACTTGCCTCAGCCTCAGTTTCGCTAGCTTCAAGATGACAAAAGTACTATCTACCTCCAGAGATAGCTTGGAATCTAGCTAAGTTACGTCAGATGCGGCATAGAGCATGTGGTCAGTAAGCATTCTTGTTACTGGGACTACTGTGCTTTATTCCATTCCTCTTAAAGGCCTTCAGTTCCATGAGGGCTACCCGTGTGTTGACAAACCAGGGTACAGCATAATCAGACTTCAAATGATTATCTGCTAAATAAATTCCAAATTCACTCTATCCCAGATCCCATTGGAAGTACTTCCATTTATTCAGTCCTCACAACAGTTTCAGAAAGAAGATACTGTTATTTTGCCCATATTATAACAATCAATAGCTAAAGAAATCACGGCAGAGAAAAACACTACTTGTTCAAGGTCACTCAGCTAGTAAATGGCAGAGTGTGAACCCAAGCCCCAGACACTTGGCGTCACCGTAAACTATCAGGTGTAGACATTCAATCATCAATACATGAGATATCTTAACCCTGCAGTCAAGACATGCCTGAGTGCTTTGTTTCAAGTCATGGTTATTTTCCCAATTCTACCCAGTTCTGGGAGTCAGCAGGTGATGGCTGGTTGAGTGCCTGTCACCCATATGGGAGATCTAGAGTGCTTTCCAAGCTCCTGGCCTCAGCCTGGCCCAGCCCTGGTTGTTGCAGGCACTTGGGATAACAACTGGTAGGTTGTATCTCCTCCCCTCTCTCTCTTATTACCTCTCAAATTAACAACAACAACAACAAAAATCCAGGAAGAATAAACAGTAAATTAAAAAAATTCTGATCTTCTGCCCTATGATAAGCTTGAAAAATACCTATGCTTCTGGCTACCATCTACAGATGTTGTCCCTAGCCCTGGGTGTTCATGCTCAGCTGAGATCAGGGTCACTTCAGCAAAAGTGTTGGAGAGATGGCTCCTGAAGAAACCTTAGCAGACATGTCCCAGCTCAAGCAGCTTGCTTTTAGCGGAAGCCCAATTCCCAACATTCAAAATAGATTCAGAAAATTTCCTCAAACAAAACCCCAACAAAAATACTTCAAGTAAGAAAGCCACACGAGTTTGTAGAGAGTATATCATGTTGCTTGTTCCCAAGGTCGAACTGAAACCTTGTTTACAAGCATAAACTGATGACTTACCCATGTCGTTAGCCATTTCCACATTGCATTTCTCCATCTTCATATGCAAATATTTCCACCTTCCCATGTGTTTTCTGCATGTTGATGAGTGCACCTGGGACTGTGATGTAGGAGCCTGAGTAGGCAGCGGCTACCGTGGGTGGTACAGTCGGGCTGAGCAGAGATAAACAGAACGCGAGGTTTACTAGATTAATAGATTTCCCCATATTAGCCTGTCTTTCTCTTCGCTGCTTACTCACAGTAGGGAACAATTCCCTGGGGTAAAATATGCAGAGGGGCCCTTCCTCCAGTTCACCTATACCAAACAAACAAACAAAGCAAAACAGAAATAGGCCACTCTCATGTGCTCCAGTTTAGCAGGCAAGGGGAGAGGCCAAAGAACCTTGTGGATTTTTAGGGGGTAAAAGAGGGGAATGGTTGCATGTTTTTCTCTTTCTTATCAATTTTTCTTCATCTCTCGCTTTGCTGTAGACTTCTTTGTTTCTCATGAAGGATCAGGGAAAACGTTCCAAACACTGCGCCCAGATTGGAAGCCACGTTAGTACAGAGTTCCCCACGCTCAAGGCCCGTGCTGCACCTGTCCACGTTCACCAAACCACAGATGAACAAGGCAGATGCCTGTCCAGGTTGGGAGGACTGAAACATATCCTCAGGCAAGGCCAAGACGAAAAGCACACTGCTGGCAGAGTAGAGGGGGCAGAAGACAGGGAACCCTAACCCTTCCAACGAGTAAATGTACAATCTTGGGAAACGCACTTCCTTCTCTTGACCTTGATTTCTTCATCGGACAAATAATAATGGCCTATGTATAATAACTAACATTCAGGAAGAATTCACTGGACCTGCCAGGTGCCTTCTACCCATCAATGTATAAATTCATTTCTGCATGAACACTGTGAGTTTGGCACTTACAATGTCATCATTTTGCAGATGAAGACACTAAGGGACAGAGTGCTGAGTAAGCGGGTTCAGAACTTAAAGGTAAAAAGTGACAGACTCAGGGCTTACACCCAGGCAACATGAACCTGGAGATCATACCATATTTCAATAGCAAAGGGCCTTTGCAGTTCAGCAATTCTGATGTACTCTGAAGTGCTTCTCCCATCACTGCTGCCAAAATTAATTCCCAGGTCTCATATCAACTAGATATCAAAGCATGCTTTATGGAGTTATAAAAGTCTTAGGAATTTTAAACAAAAAAAAGCCCACCTCTCAACTGTTTTATAAGGCTATTCAGATTCACAACTCACTAAAAAATCTATTTTGCATATATCCTTTTGCATACTTCTTTTGGGTGGAGCTTCTCAACTTCACATAGCTAGAAGAGATGAAATTTCATTATAAACCAGAACTGAGAAACAAAATCACTGGGAACACTTGGCCTTGACTGGGAACATTTCCGAATATCCACACATGTACATTCATCCATGGATGGAACAAACATAGCAAAGACTCAAGTTCTTCCAGACCCTGACCATGTACTATCTCATTTAATCTCATTCTCTCGTGCGAGGACAGTCTTCTAAAAGATTATTCCTCATCTTTAGAGGTCACAATCACACAGGATAGCAAAAATCTTGGCATTGAATTCATCAGAGTCCTACTCCAAAGCTCTTCTTACTTCTCTGTGTGAAAGGAAACAAGGGAAAACAGATTCGCGCAGGAAGGTAAACGCCAGGACCTGGGGAATGCTCTCACAAGTTTTTGCAAACCTGCTCGAAGGTTTTAAGACAGCAAAATGAAGACCAGAGCAAAAGCCAGTTTGTAATGCCTACTGATCTTTGCCAACTTAAGCATATCATTAGCATTAAAATTAATTTTCCATTATCTAAGTCATCGTGGACTTGGAAGAATACAAGAACTTCTCATTCTTAGAGGAAACTCAGATCTCATTTTACTCAATACTTGCAGCCTGGGCTCCCAGCAGACGTTTTAAAGAACAGGCTGGTTCTTACAGTTTGCGAAATGGAATGTGGCAAACTTTGGTGAGTTTGTTTCTTCTCCTATGATTGGTGCTGCAGAGTAAGGAGAATGTGAAGAGGATACCACTATATGTAGAGAAAGACTGGGGAGACATGTATTCTGGGTCTGGATAACTCAGACAAATAATCCATTCAGTTGTTTTCCCAAATGCCTCTAAAGTCTGTCACAAATGAGATACTGCGCTGGTAATTTTCACTTTCAAGTTTCTGCTTTAAAATGTGGAGAGAGTTGAGCAAGTGTGAAGGTCCATTCCAAAACACCCAAGGGTATGCTGGCTACAGAAGAAATCAACAACAGAGCAGCAAAGACAAGAGACATAAGAAGGGGAAGCTTTTCTTTTCTCTAAGAAACCCCAAGGCTGTCGCTTCTCCTGAAAGATTTCATATGCCCCAGCAGGAGAGCATTACCTCATGGCCATGGGTAGCAAGGTCAGATTGTCCCCGAAGAAATGGACAGACGCATGCTAGACACCGCTGGGTATCTTATTTATAAGCACATCGCCATAAGAAAGGATTTGTTTTATTCCAGCTGATGCTCCCATCAAATTCTTGCTATACACATTTGATGTGCTGTCACAAATTAACATTTAAACACTAGGTTTAGATGCTTGCTCTGTTTGTGTTGTAACCGCAAAGAAAACCCACCTTTCCTTAGCCTTTAGAATCATGAATCACAGCCCTATTATTTCCTCCTTCCCATCTACATTTTACAATTTTCAGACAAATAGCACTGTCTCCACACAGGCAGTAATTTCATTTCTGCCAGCTATTTTCTTTGTTCATTTTCTGTTTGACTTCCCAGAATCATGTCACTGACAGGAACAGTGACAGATCAGCGAGACTCGTTGACCATGGGAGGCCTTGTTCGACAAGCACTTCATGGCCAGAGATGAAAGAGGGGTTCCCCGTCATGACAGCGCGGTCCTTAACAGACCAACCAACCAGCATGACCCTTCACTGCCCCTCCGGAGCTATTCCAGACTTTTTGAGCACCATTGTAACATGACAGAGAAAATATTCTATCATACTTTTCTTTGTATGGTAGAGAACAGCGCTACTTATCGCTTTGTAAGGATTATTTGTTTTTATTGGAAAGGCAGATCTACAGAGAAAAGGAGAGACAGAGGGAAAGATCTTCTGTTTGCTGATTCACTCCTCAAGTGGCTACAATGATCAGAGCTGAGCTGATCCAAAGCCAGGAGCCAGGAACTTCCTATGGGTCTCCCACATGGGTGCAGGGTCTTGAGGCTTTGAGCCTTCCTCTGCTGCCCTCCCAGGCCACAAGCAGGGAGCTGGATGGGAAGTGAGGCAGCCAGGACATGAATCAGTGTCCCAGTGAGATCGCAAGGGGTGCAATGTGAAGATTCAGCCACCGAGTCATCACGTCGGGCCCAGTGCTACTTGTCTTAAAGGTTCCTATGACTGCTATAGAGGTTTACCTGAGTACCGAGGTCCTATGAACCCATTCTGCAGGTGAGGGCTGTGAAGTTCATTGAGGTTGAGTTTCTCCCAGAATTGTTTTGGAGCCCCTCTAGTGAAGCTCTCTTTTTTCTGATATTCTACCTCCGAAGAGCTTCCAGCCCTGCAGCTGTGCGTGTTTGTAAGGCTCTTCCCCGTATCGTCTTCTTCGGAGTAAACATTCTCCTTTCTATTTCACAAGTGAGGAACGTGGGGCACAGAGCAGATGGTTTGTCTGTGGTCATTCAGCCAGGCAGACAAAGCAAGCCTTAGGCTCCTCGCTTTGGATCCCCCCCACCTCCCGCAGCCGTCTCTGGAGTTTACAGTCTCACTTAGGAACCCACATAAACACACTTGAAACAAAGACATGCTAAGTCTTCAAACTCCCCGCTACCACTCACAAGTACCATGGGAGACCAGAGTTCATGAGTTCAAGACATCCTGGGGTTTGTGTGCCTCTCCCCACCCCCACCCCTGAGCAGGTCTCTTGTCATTTTCTAAGCCCCAAGTTAACTTTTTCCCTTTATTGTGTGAGTTCATCTGCTTTCCCCTGAACTCCATTTGACTTGTCTATTAAATATTTCCAAGCACAAGGATTACATTCCGTTCATCCTGCAACAGCATTGTCTCCATAAATGTTCAAATTTGCTCAGACCTCTTTCTCGGTTTGTTAACATAAGTGACAGACTGCTCATTACTTCACAGGGCTTACGTGTTCATACAGATTGTTAAATACCTTCCACGCTATGTGCCGGCTTATGTGGCCATGCAGGAAGTTCTCAGTGACTCAACTGCAGCTGTGTGCCAAGTACTGGTGCCCTGAGCAACCCTCATTTTCATCCACTGTCCTCCGTGTCCTGCCTTCGCCTCCTACTGCTAAGCACATGTGGGGTGGGCCAGGCACAATTCGGGTCATTGTTACTTGCCCAGAGTGTGCACCCAGCAGAAGCCCATGGCTCCCTTGGGTGACATCAAGCCAAGTGAAGAAGTCATTCGAGCAGCACCCAGACTTGTATCCGTGCCACAGGCTCAGAATCTGGTTCTGCCTAAGCGCTATGATGTGTCTGGATCTAACTTTTATCTCAGTTGTCCCCATTTGTGAAATGGGGATCCTAATGGTGGCAACTTCCTAGACTTATGGGAAAGATAGAATGAATTGGAGAGGACAGAGCGTTACAGCCCATAAGCGCGTCACAGAGGGCTTGTGCTAGCACAAGATGTTCAGCTCATCAGCGTAATACGGCTGGCAGAATGCAGGGAGAGTGGCAGACTCTTATTTGCTCATTAACTTTTATTTTTTTAAGACCTGAGAGACCAGAGTCATTTTCCCCAGTTATGATGAAAAAAATGGAGATTGGGAAGATAATCAATCTCCCCAAGCTACAGCAGGTGGAGGAAAGTGATGGAACAGAAGAAAAAAATCAAAAGCAGTCTAGTTTCCCGTATCTCAAACAATAGCTGCCTTAGCTTGACTCCAGGGCCTGGGATCTTTAGTGCCACACAATAAGCCCTTAAAATAAGCACTCCTGTTACAGCCTTTCTAAGGACCAGGAAATGGAGGTTTAATGAATTCAAATCAACTTTCATAACTCAGGCCAGCCTGATACCGACTCACAACAGAATGCTTTTTGATTAGAGCAAAAATATTTTAAACTGAGATGATTGAAACCAAGTAAACTCAGTAATGAAATTTAAAAAAAAAAACCACAAAAATTCTAATTGAGATTAGTGTGAAAATATGTTAGGGTCTATTTAATAGATCACCTGCAATTAGACTGCTCCTAAAGAGTCTAAAACGACCAAGCACTTCTTCTAGCCAATCTCCCAAGCTGTATTTCACCAACGTAAAGGCACCTTCAAAACGTATTTTAACACCTGCTAAACCAAGACACTTATAAAAATGCTAATTGGGAAATTTTCTCTTTTTTTAAACTATATGTAAGATGGTTATTTTTTTTAAAGATTTATTTATTTTATTACAAAGTCAGATATACAGAGAGGAGGAGAGACAGAGAGGAAGATCTTCCGTCCGATGTTTCACTCCCCAAGTGAGCCGCAACGGGCCGGTATGCGCCGATCCGAAGCCAGGAACCAGGAATCTCTTCCGGGTCTCCCATGCGGGTGCAGGGTCCCAATGCATTGGGCCGTCCTCGACTGCTTTCCCAGGCCACAAGCAGGGAGCTGGATGGGAAGTGGAGCTGCCAGGATTAGAACCAGCGCCCATATGGGATCCCGGGGCTTTCAAGGCGAGGACTTCAGCCTCTAAGCCACGCCGCCGGGCCCGTAAGACGGTTATTTTATAGCTAATGACTTTCTAAGATTCTAGCCTAGCATTTTGCTCCTTTGTTACGTAATTTATTATCTCATTAGGAACCTCCAAGTGTGTGTGTGTGTGTGTGTGTGTCTCTTTTCAGGTTGAAAACAAACAAGCTCCTTACTGAAACCCAGTGCTCCAGATGTCATTCACAGTCGTCATACTTCCCTGCTGTCAATTCATGGAGGCAAATTTGTAGAGACTGTTCCCTGGGCAGGTTTAAGTTGATGCCATATGAGGAAAAACTGGTCCTCAAGCAACGTCAGCGTGCTGTTCTGAACATTTCTTTTCTCAATGGTTTCTTTTCGCTTTGTGAAGTTATGGCACAAACATTTCCCAAACTCCTACTTTTTAAAGACACAAATGACTCTCAAACCACCTCCCTTTGAGTTTTTTTCCCCCCACTGTCCCACTGTCTTTCTACTCCACACCCTGAGCTTAACTTCTGATTTTTTGTCCAACCTTTACACACAAGGGTTTCAAGCACTTTTCCTTTCCCGTTCACTTGAAACAAATGTTGTATCATTGTACCCTCTTTCGTCATCCATTGCTATCATTGCTCTTTCTGACATTATCAGGATGGTGAGTAAGGTGTCTCTAACAAAAGACAGATTAGCAAGAGAGAATACAACGGGCATCATGGAGGTTTGAAGTGGGGTGACAGAGCCCTGTTCAGAAACAAAGATCCAGAGTACAGATCAACTTGCGCATCATACGCCCATAATCGAAGAATGGGCCCTGGAAATGCGTGGTCAGACATAGGGGCCATGGGAGCTACTGGCAATGAACTGGAGCAAACGCAACCAAGGTCTTTGTGTTCAGATTTTCTTCCCTGAAACCACTTCTTTAATGAGGATCTCACGATCTGGGCCATTTAGGTGAGAGTGACCCTTCTATTCCTGTGGGGCTTTCAAAGGCAGGGCTGCCCTATTTCATGGTTGCTCATCCTGAATCCCATAATGGTTAGAAACATACCACGCTAACATAGATTGAAATAATAAGAGAATTTCTCTCTCTCGCCCCATTCCCTTCTCCTGGGTGTGTGTGCGTGTGTGTGTGTGTGTGTGTGTGTGTGTGTGTATGTGTGTGTGTGCGTGTGTAAGAACTCACTGTGTTTTCTGTTGTAATTATATGTACACCTAAACTGCTTTAAAACCACCAATTCCGTTGTATACTAGCTGGTAGAGCCTCTTCCTAGGATGCTGGCATACCATATTACTGGTTCCAATCTCAGCTGTTTCACTTCTAATCTTGCTCCCTGCTGATGGCCTAGGAGAACAGCAAGACAGAACCCAAGCGCCTGGGCTCCTACCACCCACGTGGGAAACCTGGGTGAAACTCTAGGTTCTTGACTTCCACCTGGCCCAGCACTGGTTAATGTGACCATCTGGGAAGTGAATTAGTAGATGAAAGATCTCTTGTTCTCTGTCTCTCCGTAACTCTGCCACGTAACTTCATATTTTCTTAACAAAATAAAATGCTGATTATTTTTTATAAATCTGTTTCTCAAATCAAGACAGTAACAGGACACACAGTTTTACAGCTGTTCAACTCAGGTTCCTTAGTTCCCTTCCAAGAACAAGTTCAGACACAGTCGTCTGAGAGTGATTTTTTTTCAGGAAATGACCACAAGTGACTAAAAGAAGGAAATGACGCTGGTGATTCAGTGCACAGCATGCTCCTTTCCTTGCTGATTCGGTGCTATACACGCTTAGGTAGCACTTTATACTTCATACTGCTTTACAACAGTTCCACAATGGTTCTTGGAAAGAGGTGGCCACTGAAAACTTTGGTTAGCAATTTCCTTTAAACCACTTGACACTCAGAATGGCTAATGGCATGCCCAAGAGAGCAGTGAGTCAGTGAGGAGGAAGATGGGTTCAGGAACATCCTCTCAATGCTCATTCTGCCTTTCTGGCATTAACCAGATCATCAAGGTGACTAACAGTTTTGTAACAGTTAAAAATCACCTTTCAAGTGTGCTGCTATAGAAGGTGAGCATAGTCAAGTCAGCCAGAGATGTCCCAGACTTGGCACACCCATACCTTCAGTAAGGGTAAGTTGCACCTGCCAATAACCTGGTAGACATGAAGTGACCGGTAATCTCCAGGAAAATAGCTTAATGTATATAAAACACAAGATGGAAATTGCCAGAAACTTTCTTCCACACTTCTTTGAAAATGAAGGCCCTACACGTACCGTCCTTACAGTCAACATGAACAGAGTTAGTGCCCTGGTGGTCTGAAACAGCTGCCCAGGACTACAGAACTCCTCCTCAGTTCCACAGCTTCAAGTCTAGAGGTGTGTGCATTTCAGAACTGGGAATTCTAGAGTCTTTGAGAATGAAGGGTGTTGGATTTTAAAAGACATTTCTGTGGTGATGCAAGGCTTTCCACTTGAAAGCACTTAGGCATTTCTGCAAGAAATCAGATATGAAGGGAAAGGGGTGGCCCTCTGCAATTTTGCTTTTATTACACCTGAAATAATAATAAAGTAAAAGAAACTTGGCAAACACAAACTACCTGTTTTAATTTTTTCCAGAGTTAGCAGAGCAGAGGAAAATAAGATACTGGTCCAATCGGTATAAAACAGGTCATTGTCCTTACCTGCATAAGGGCCTTTCAGATGGAACAGGGAATATGTATGTCAGCATGAATAAACGGAATGTTAAATGTGAATGAATTAACTTGCAAACAAACTTTGAAGTTGGAAAAAAAATTCTGTTGAAGGCTAACAAAGGAAATTCTTAGGGTTGAATAGAGGCTAGGCAGAGTTCGAAGCTATTGAATATGATCTTTTTTTTTTTCTGGGAAGTCAACAGGAAAGTTTACATGAGCTCATTTTAATGTGAAATGATACTGGCCTTATATTTTTCCAAAGAACAATTATTTATGAACACCAACTACAGACAAGGCTGTGCCTGGGTGGTATGGTCAATACAAAGAAGAATTCTTCAGAAAGCATAACAAGATACTTAGAGGCTTATAAGAGAAAAAAAAATTCTCTATAGAGAAGAAAATCATAGTTAAAAACCACATTTCCTGTGGTGTTGCAATTCACCACAGATTTGATAGCTCCCTGATGATAGCAGCTTTATTCTAGGGTATTGAAAAGATAAAACTTTACAATTTTCTCTGATCTTAAAGGAAGGTCTTATCAGAATATTATAGCTAGACACATTTTAAAAGCAACCAGTGTAACCTACAAATTTGAAGAAGCTACAACTGCAAAGATAATCCCATATTAAGGCCGGGTCTGGGAGGGGTCCGGACCTTGGCGTTGGGCTGCCAGTGCACTAAATGGTGCCAGGCTCTGCCTGCTGGCCGCCCAGCGGCAAGCTCTGGGGTTTTTAGGATATGAAATTGCGGCTTAGTGACACCCATGAATAAGGTCAGCTTTAGGATAGGTGAGAGATGAATTCTGGGTGATTCACAGTAACAGGGTCAGGAAACTCTTGGGCAAGCATGGGGACT
The DNA here is from genome assembly GCF_030435755.1 of Ochotona princeps. Classification (NCBI taxonomy): domain Eukaryota; kingdom Metazoa; phylum Chordata; class Mammalia; order Lagomorpha; family Ochotonidae; genus Ochotona; species Ochotona princeps. The sequence continues at coordinate 7,099,107 of NC_080858.1, forward strand.
GAGGATGGTTTGGAGGGGAGTGTCCATAAGATCTATTTGGGCCAGACTGATTCACTAGCTAAATTAGGAATCCTGAGATGGGCTGTTAGCATAGAGCATCACTGACTACCACACACCAGTCCCCACCAAAGCTATGGATGGGGGCCTGTCTGGCAGGGCTAGGTACCATTACTTGACTGGGTGGTGGAATAGTGCACTGTTCACATTTGGCAGGGTCAAGACACTAACCAGCATGCTAGAGAACTTGGTCTGGTGGTAAACTCTGGGGGGGGAAGTGTGGACTCAACCCTGTGGAAACATAAGTCTCACAGGTTAGCTCGTGAGCTGGGGTGGCAAAGGGCTAAGCTAGGAGTGACCATGGCACCTGCCATCCCTTATGGGTAAAGGAACCAATGGCAATCTGGGCAGGTCAAGGCAGCACCACCTGAAGCTGCATCCTAAAATAGGATGTGGGGTGGGCAGAGCTGCAACTGGAAGGGGGTGGACCGGGCAGGGCTAAGCAAACTTCAACTCACAAAAAAAACTGGGCAGGGCTAAGCAAACTTCAACTCACAAAAAAAAAAAAAAAAGAAAAGAAAAGAAAAGAAAAGAAAAGAAATCAGGATGGAGCACATGTCATTCTGACCTAGGCTCTTACCCCAACTGGTCTTCATGAAGCAGGGATACTATGGCATAGTATCGAAGGCAAAGGCTGAGACAGGTAAGGGGCTAAGCCAACTGGGTAAGAGCACCCACTAACACACGCACAACCTAGGGTTCGGAATAGACTTGCTTGAGGAGCTGTGAGACTACACCCTTGCTGGGTTGGGATTCCCATGGGAGGGTGTGAGGGCTGAGTTCTGGTCTGGATATTGCTGCAATTTCCCTAGGCACAAATGTGGACTGGGGCTGGACATACCAAGCTGGGCTAGATGCCAGCACTATCTGGTGTTCTGGAGAACCTGGGTAAATGTAGGATGGACTAGGCTGGGTCTCTACCCCTACTGAGCCATGTGTGAGCAGTGTCTGGGTATGGACAAGCCTTGGCTGGGGTTAAACAGCTAATGCCAAGAACTGGAATGGATTGAAGGCCAGCAATGAGGGCTGGCCCATGGAACCACCAGTATGAGCAAGACCTGGCATAGGGAGAGGTTCTGAAGGAGGAGCTTGGGACACTTCTCTGTTGGAACACAGCTCCTACAGGTGAGCGCAAGAACCATGGTATGGAGCAAACCAGACCAGGCCAGAGGAACATACCCACCATCATACATATGGCACAGGTGGGGGGCAGACCTGGCTGAACCCATTCACATCAACCACTGGTAAATCCAAGCGCCAGCATAGAGTGTGGGTCAGGCCAGTTTCGGTCGCAACACAAACCAGTGCACATTAAGGAATGCCAAGGTGAGGTGAGCCGTGCCAGATGTGGTTGCAGCACCCAAACAGCACACGTGAGAACCGGGGATGGTGGGGGAGGCAAAGCCAGCAGGAGAATGTGGGCTCCCCTGCTGGACAACCACTCCCATTGGAGAGCGAGAGTTGGGATGGGGGCAGACCAGACCAGGCAGGGCTACAACACTTATGGGCCTCATAGGGGAAGGGCCAGATTGGGTTGACTATCCTGACTGGTGCAAGCAAAAACTAGAGCGGGTGAGGGTTGGTTTGACTTTGCCGCAGATTCAGATGGCAGAGGCTGGCACTGGGAGCTAATTCTGTTAAGTTAAATCCCAGAACCACCTGGAGAGTGCTTAATCTGTAAGTTGGAGAGGCCTAGTAGGGAGATAGTGGGCACCTCCCTCATGGGTAACCACTACCACTGGAGAGCACAAAAACCAGGACAGCAGCAGGGGTGGCTAGACAGAAAGGTACCTGCCATTATCTGTGTGGGCTGGATAGTAGGTTGGTTGGGTTGAACTAGTCTTCAATGCCCATTGACAAGAATGAGAGCTAATTGGGAAGTGGGACAGACTGAACAAGTCTGCGGTACATACTGGCATGCATGGGAACCAGGTTAGGGAGCAGGCCTGGTGAGGGTTATGGGAGTCGCCCCAACTAGGCTGCAGTTCCCACTGGTTTGTGTGAGGACCGAGTATGAAGTAGGTAGGATCAAGCTGGACAAGAACACCCGTTGGCTCAAGTGGAAGACAGGGCTGGAAACAGAACTTACTCAGCATCTGCAACGACCAGCATGTACATAAACTGATTGGGGCTACAGACTGTTCCAGACCCTGTACTGGCAAAGTCACACAAGAATCAGGTCTGGGATCATCTCAGATGAAGTTTCTCTGGAGATCCCTCCAACTGAAATGCTGATCTCAGAACCCCAACCATGAAGAGACTATGTCAGCCAGTGGATTCTGAATAAGTTTCATCGCAATTGGAACGGGGAGATTGGCAGCAATTCAGACCTGTTGAACTATCAAAACTACTTGAGCAGGACACTCGGAGCTCGCCTCACATTGGGGACCGGGGATGGGTGGGGCTTTTTCCTTTGTTTCTCCCCTGACCCCAGATACAAGGGAAGAAATGATATTAATGTGGAAACAATGGTATAACCCACTTTCCTGTAGCCCTTGACCCTTTGTACCCTAATCAACTAAGTAAGATTATTTTAAAAAATAAATTAAATAAAATATATACAGTAAAAAAATCCTATATTAAACAATTAGCTTTTAAAACTAAAACATGTAAGGGACCTCTTGACACACCTACTCATGGCTCTCTTTTTTCGTTACAATGAGATCTGGGCTGCTTAAATAATTGGTCATGGCATTATTTTTTTTTTGCAAAACCTTGACTCAATCTGGAATGCATGTTTCAAACTTTGCCTCCCATGAAGAAAAGAAACTATTTGTACAGGTGTTTCATAATTAAAATGGAAATATATTTTCAAAATTAAAAAAAAAAAAGTACCTGTTCTACTGTCGCTGGGCCACGCAGTTCTTGAGACCAATGGCACATTCTTTTTCTACTGAAAGCTAAACCCAGTGGGGGACTGATAAACCCTATCATCAGCAGGTTCTAATTTAGAAGCCCATTTTAGCTAACCCAAGAAAAGCATTATGGTAACGGCTTGAAAGAACTTTCTGCTCATTAGTTCTTCAATAAGGACAGGGAAAAAGCAATTGCCCATGTGACTAAAAAAGTAAACGCTTGAAAATTATTTTTTCTCATAATAGAAATATTTATTCCTTAATTAAAGTTCTTTTAGAGAGAATCTGCTTCAAAACTTTTTTTTTCTTTTTAAAGGTTTTTAAAATTTTTATTGGAAAGTCAGATATACAAAGAAGAGGAGAGACAGAGAGGAAGATCTTCTGTCATCTGATTTACTCCCCAAGTGGCCGCAATAGCCAGAGCTGCACTGACTTGAAGCCAGAAGCCAGGAGCTTCTTCCAGGTCTCCCATGCGGGTGTGGGTCCCAAGGCTTTGGGCTGTCCTTGACTGTCTTCCCAGGCCACAAGCAGGGAGCTGGATGGGAAGCAGGGCTGCCAGGATTAGAACCGGCATCCATATGGGATCCCGGCATGTAAAAGGTGAGGACTTTAGCTGCTAAGCTACCGTGCTGGGCCAAGAAAATCTGCTTCAAAAGCCCAGCCCATTGAGAGCTACAGCAAACCAGAGGATTCAAGTATTTCAGCTTTGTTTATTTTGGACTAGACACAATGTGTGGCTTTCCCCCCACCCTTTTCTGATCTGAAACACAGAAAGTACTGGAGACCCTTTGTAATCAGTGAGCATCAGAATATGAAGGAAGAAGGTTAGACATGAAATATTTGTTGGAAGAAGAATAAACAAGTTATGCCAGTTCTAACAAGCCCAGGAACCGAGAACTATAATATTTGTGATGGTGTTAGTAAATTGGGTAGAGCATAGGGAAATAGCCAAATCCAAATGTTTGCAATCTACCAAGGAAAAAAAAAAGAAATCTATTTAAAGAAATGTCAGGTTTTCAAACAATGTGCATGTTTTCGGCAAAGCTGCAAGTCTTGTGCCCAAACCAGTTGGCATTCTACCCTGTCTGTGAAAAATTCTATGACACTTTCAAAGCAATGAGGACTCAAACTTTACATTTGGTATTCACAGCGAGCAATTCTCTCATCTGCTGTATGCTGGCTGTTTTCCACAGAGAAACAGCATCAACATAAAGGTCCACTTTGTTCCATAAGGAATTAAACCCACTGAGCATTAGTAACAAAGAAAAGTTCAACCTGACCTTTCCCTGCTACTGCCATCCCCTGGGACTTGGATTCGAAGCTCCTCTCAGCTTTGAGGGTGTTTCCACTTCAAAGGTATGCGATGATGGATACACAGTTCTCACAATAGATTGTTTTAGGCAATGGTTGTGCATAGGAACTCATGGTAAACATTCCTTTGATAATTAAAACCTCATTCTTAGAGAGATCAGACAGCAGCACAAAGAGCTAGTGTTGTGATTGCAGCCTGTTTAGGAACATGTGTCTTTGGGGACTTCTTATTTCCTTAAGGTTCTGAAGTCCCATAAATTTATGACATTTTGGGGTTTTCCCTTCTCTCTTCATTACTTTGTATGTAATGATTTTTAAAACTCTATTACCTAGCTTTATGTGGAAGTTGCTTTTTCTATTTTGATGCTATTTTCTTATGCTTGTAACTTTTTCTGAACAATATCCTTAAAGATTTCATATGTTTATCTGGAGTCTTTAACTTTTTGGCTGTCAATGTTCTTGTGTCCACTTTTCTGAGTTTTATGGAGAGAAATCATTGACAATTCATGAGCCAGATCCCTCACATTAAAATTCTAAAAGTAAAGATAGGATTTTTTTATACTTCAGGAAAAAAGGAAAGAACAACTTGGATTTAAAAGTTACACCGGTGAAAATCATTAAGGAGTGAAACACAGCCGGTGAAAATAGATGAAACCTACCAGAGGGAGTCGAAGGAGGGGGCTTTACAACGTCCACTTGTGCCACAGCGGTGCCTACACTTTGGGTCTGGGAAGCAATGCGCTAAGCCAGTAATTCTCTTAAGATAAAATCAAGAGGTATAAAGCAGAGAGGCAGGCCGGCAGTACCCCACACCGATTTCAATAACGGCATCGGAACCCTTTAAAGAACTCCTGCTGCTTTAGGATCAAGAGGGCACTGCCTGTGGCTTTGACACCCAGGCTCCACTCCTGCAGCTCTTGCCTGACTCCACGTCCAAGTCCACAGCCTCCCCTTCCCAGCAGCCTTTGCACAGTCTGGGCATTTTAATAATTACAGGGGGTATTTTTTCAAAACAGTTTCTTTTTACAGCAACAACAACAACAACAAAAACCCATATAACTCCAATTTAATGCAACCTAGTATTTGCTCGAATAAATATGCTGTGCTCTGCAGTATGCATTTTCCCCTCCCAGTAGTGTTTGTTTAAAAGATCAGCAAGACAACTCCAACAAGGAACTCACTTCTTTCATGACAATCCTGAGCTGGCCCAATGGGAAGAAGACACACAGTGCTGGGAGGGGTGGGGGCAGGGGGCCCCTCGGGGTGGGGACAGTTGTTGGGAGGGCGATCAGGGTGGTGGTGTGACAGCCGGACTCTCTTGCTGACTATTATGAATGGCACACTGAATGCCACTAGGGTGGGACTGCTCTCACAAGACACTTAGCCCAGTGGACTGGAGGCACCAAATCTTTACACACTTTCTCACTCAGGAGAGGGCGAGTGGTGGTCGGATTTTCTGCCCACAGCGTCTCCTTATTGGAATGCTCTAGGAGTCACCACCCCATCCAGCCGTGCTCCAGCTCAGCTCTGACTCCTCAGCCATCCGGCTCATCTCGAATCCTCACGCTGCCTTTTCTTCTGATATTCATACTTCGTCTGGGTCCTATCCTTCTGAAAGAGTTGCACTGCTTCTAACCAGTTCTTCCTACACATACTACCTTCATCTGCCTGTCACAGTCAGATCCACTTTCTTCTCCCTCCCTTCTTACTCCTTTCCGCCCTCCTCCCTCCATTCCTATTCGTTCTGTTTTTTCCTTCTCCTCTGCTGTTTCCTCACATTCAACTATCTGATCTCAAACAGACCCCGTGAACCTAGGGCAACTACTCCAAAGCCTTCCAGAAGCCCTGTTGTTGATTCACTGAGAATACTTTAGAAGTGAACCGACTCTCAGAATTAATTGCTTTTCCTTCTGTCATCAACTGTGCTTGCTTGTGTACTGCAAAGCTAATCCGTTCAAAATCCAAGAGGATTTCACTGGAGGACCAAAGTAACTCCATTCAGCTTCACATGGTGGCACACACCTCTCCTGCCTTTCTTTTATCACTTGCAAAGGAGCCGACAGTAGTCTCAATTTTCAAGTAAGAAAATGTTAGTTCCTAGCGGCTAAATATGCTATTCCAAATAAGTACAGTTTGTCAAATGACAACAGAAATGGACCACATATGTATGTTTGCTTAGACAGGGTTACCAGGAAGTGAAAGCCCAGTTTAAATCTAGGCTGGTAAAATGCCAAAGCCCCCTGCCCTTGGCTACAACCAAGTCCTGCATCAGAAAACACCAAAGAAACTAATCAAGAACCATGCTCAAGAATGGACAAAGTTTGATTTATTTGGTTTTGCCTTTAAAAAATAGTTTAGACATACTGACCTGTTTTTTTAAGCTTGGACCCATTTCTTAAAGCAAAAGCAAAGCAACAAAACAAAACAAAACTATGGTGTAAAAGCTAAACAAACAAAAACTTCATGCATAAAAAATAAAGGAAATCTGTCAGACTTTAGAATTATCTTAATACAGAGCACTTCAGAATCTAAGTTTTGCCTTTTCTGTATTTTTCAAATTTCTTTTATGTGTGTGTTGCTTTGTGAGACAAATCTTCAGCAAATGATAATGAAATTTGTGATGAAAAATGTTTTTGCCATTATCAGCTTACTTCTTTTTCACTGTGGGATTAAACAAAAAGCAACTACCTCCCTGTGTATTGTGTTTGCAAAAATATTTTTTTAATCAGGGTTTAGAGAGTTCAGGAACCCCCTGGCTTGACAAGCATGCTACCTGTCCCATGGAAGAGAAAGAATCTTAATCGAGCTTTGGGAGTTTAATTACTCTTTGAATAAAGAATTAAGACTTAAAAGCCCAGCTGGGCATGCACTCAGCCAAGTCTCTGGCACACTGTTAGAATAAAGCTCCTGAAGTGGGTGTCACGCAGGAAACATGGGCAGAGGCTCAGTGAATTCCCACCTTGAACCAGGGTGCTCCAAGAACTCACACTGCTCCCAAGCAGCACCAAGATGGGGAAGTTTGTTCCACTCTTTTGAATCCAGAGTCTGCAATGACTGAGGGGGTCCTTGCATTAGGAATAAGCCACACCTGTCAAGTCCATTCATCACCGAGGGGAATCTCCACTACTGGATATTTGTTTTCATTTTGGTATGTAAGAGTTGGTGTCATTTTAACCAACATTCATTTATGTTGCAGTAAACTGCAGTAACTGATCCTTTAAAAATCATTGGGAGGGAGTTTGGGTTTCTCAGAGCGGCTGGAAATGTCAGGTAGGCTGTGGACTGTTCCATTGTGTCTAGCAAGTCATTCCACGGGGTGACTTCATTTAATGATCTGGCTTTACATGCTGAGGATAAAGGACAAACATAAATGATCATGATTTTTCAGAAGCCAGGGGAAGAACTAGAATAGACTCGTTGGCTGTGGCATTTGCCTAGAGAATGGGACAACTGTAATGTGCTTTAAAAACTACCAGGTCTCAATTCCTCGAACCACCCACCGTGTCTGCACGTGTGCGTGTGTGTGTGTGTGTGTGTCTATCATTTCTCCCCTCCCTAAATAGAGTTAGTACCACTCCTAGTAGTTTCCTGTTATTCTTCCAAAGATATAACATACTTGCAAAAATATGAACACATAGAACAAATAATAGAATACTACACACTCTGTTAGGCACTTGGCTTTCTTACCTCATCGACTTTTGAAACAAAACATTTTGAATCATCCACACATAAGAGAACACAGTGTTGGGGGCTGCTGTTGTAGCAAAGCAAGTTAAGCTGCCACCTATGGCACCAGTATGCCATACAGCTGCTCCATAACTGCTCCATCTCCCTGGCAACACACCTGCAAAAGCAGTGGCAGGTGGCCCAAGCACCCATGTTGGAGACCAGTACAGGAGACCAGGCCCCCAGCTTCAGCCTGGCGCAGCAAAGGCTGTTGTGGCTATTTGGCAAGAGAACCAGCGAATGGAAGATCTCTCTCTCTCTCTCGATCTCTCTCTGTCTCTGTCTCTGTCTCTCTCTGGCTAAATTTGCATTCCCAAGAAACACACAAGAATATTAGCTTCAAGTTCCTAGGCAGGCTGTGAACCTCACAGCTCCATGAACACCATTCACACTGGCTGTGATGGCAACAGTCCCTCTCGAAAGCAGCACAGACCTCTAGAGAGAAGAGCGAAAAAACAAAGACCCTTCCCATCTCATGCACCACATAGCTTTATGAATGTGCAACAATGGTCAGTGCTGTGGAATAGCATGCTAATCTTCTGCCTATGGTACCAGCATCCCATATGGTGCCAGTTTGAGGACTGGCTGCCCACTTCTGAGCCAAACCCCTGCTAATAGCCTGGAAAACATCAGACGATTGCCCAGGTCCTTGGAACCCTACACCCATGTGGGAGACCCAGAGGAAACTCCTGGCTTTGGACTGCTCCAGGTCTGGCATTTGTGGCCATTTGGGTAGTGAACTACAGGGTGGAAGATCTCTCTCTATCTCTCCCTCTCTCTAAAACTCTTTCAAGCACAATAAATAAACCCTAATAATAAAAAAGAATGAAACTGTAACATCAGTATTTAAGAAACTTACACAGTTCAAGTCACTTAAGGTCATTCTTGAGTTCATTATTATCTTGCTCTTCTGTAGTTATCACAAATGTAGTGTTTTCACTAAGTCCTATCTCAAGCATCATCAAAAAAATATCACCCCATATTTTGGACCATTGCATATAGGCACTGCTGCATGATAATGTGGCTTTGTTTAACATTTTTTCTGGTCTTTATGAATTTTTATTGGAAAGGCAAGATTACAGACAGAAAAGAAGAGACAGAAAGAAAGAGGCCTTCTATCCATCTTCATTCCCCAAATGGTTACAACCGCCAAAGCTGAGCCAGTCCAAACCCAGCAGCTTCCTCTGTGTCTCCCACAAGGGTGCAGGGGCCCAGGGCCTTGGGCCATCCTCGGTTGTCCTCCCAAGCAATAAACAGGGAGCTGGATCAGAAGTGGAGCAGCCAAGACTTGAACTGATACCTATAGGGGATGCTGGTGCCACAGGCAGAGGCATAGCCTGCACCTCCACAGCACTGGCTCTGTTTATTAGTTTCTAAAGTTCACACAAATCACACACAACTGAACACATCCTTCTGTAACTTGCTTTTGTAATCTTTGCTTTTGACAATTTCTCTTAATACATGGATCTCCAGTGCATTTTTTAAAATGCTGTGTGGCATTCTGTTACCTGTCAAGAGCCCATGTTTTCTGGCAATAGCTTTTGATCACTGTGAGCTTCCACACTTCTGAAATCTATTTTTGCATATGGTGTGAGGATGGGATCCAATTTTATTTTTTCCCACATGGCTAATCAGTTGTCCCCAGACCATTTCCCAAATAGCCCTGCCACTCCTTACTGATTTGCAATGCCACACTGGTCGTATTCCAAGTTATCTCATGTGCCAAATATCTGTTTCTTAGTTCTCTGTTCTGTCCCTTTGTTTTGTTTGATTCTTCTTGTGCCAATACCACACAGTTTCATTTTCTATAGCTCTACAAATTCTTGATGTATTTGGTCAAAGAAATTCCCCCCAACATATTCTTCTTCAATTTTTTCTTGGCTCTTCTTGACTTCACATACTTCAACTTTAATTTGAAGAGTCACTTGTCAAGTTCCATAGTCTTTTGGATTTTGTTTAGTAAGTTTTGAGCTTACAGAGCACTTCAAAGGGAGACTGACATCTTTATCATCTATTTTTGAATTTAGTAACACATCTCCATATTTCAAAAAATTTTTTAAAAATCTTCAAAAATTTTATTTTCCCCACAGAGGTCTTAATCATACTAGGCTTATTCTGGGATATGTTATAGGTTTTTGTCTTCCTATTTAATTTCCTCTGGTTAATGTGTTTTGTTTAAATGACAGTGAGTTATGTCTGTTGATTTGAGTCGGCAAGCTTATAGAAATTTCTTAATAACTTCAGTAGTTGAGAAATATTTAGGGATTTTGTTTGTTTAAAAATCACATTGTCTAGCCAAAAGGGGCAATTTGTGTTTCTTTTTCAAATCTTTCACCACAGGATTCCTGTCTTTTTATATTGTACCAGATGAGAGCTTCAATACACCGTGGACTATAAAATAATTACAGGGATACCCTCATCCTGTGGCTAGGAACACCTTAAAATTCCATGTTAAGCACCCTGTCTTTAAGTTTTTCATTCATATCCTCTATTGGGCACCATTCCGAGTTTTCCGTGGAAGGGAATTCTTTGTCAACTGAATTGAGCCACATGATGTCCATGCATCTTGGCCAAGCATTTCTATGGATGCAAGGACATGTGAATTGGTAGACTGAGTCAAGCTAACCACCTTGCCAACTGTGGGTGCTCCCTGTCCGATCACTTGAGGACTGAGCAGAGCAAGGGGAGTGACTTCCCACAAGGACACAAGTGTGTTCTGACTCACTGTGGCTTTATCCCTGCCTTATACCCAGTCTCAACTGTTAGTTCTTCCCCATGGAGCTCAAGCCTGACATCTTCAGATAGGAACCACACTGTTAGTTCCCCTAGGTTTCCAGCTTGTCACCTGCAAATCTTTGTTCTTATCATCTGCCATGATCCCATAAGCTGTTTCGTTCAATGCACCTGTTTCTCGGAAAGACATTAACACATTTCCTAAATTAAATCAGGTATCAATCACAGTCCTATCTACAATGACCTAGGTCTACTCACTAAGTCATTACATCAAGATAGTGCCTGTGTTACCCTCCTGGTCTTGGCCTTTTGCTTGATTCTAGCATCAATTATACTTTGCCTTAGAGAGAGATTCTCTGAAACAAATGAGATCACAACCTGTCCCTTCTGAGCACCCTCCAACGGTGTTCCATCACATCTAGAAAAAAAAGAAGAGCTTGCCAAAGTCCTCACTTTGGGAAACGAACTCACGTGATTGGGGTTTAGCAACCTCTCCCATCTCATCTCCTCTCTTGTTCAGCGCTCGCATGTGTGTCACTGCATCCCAGGCTGCCAGGTCCCCCAATGTTCCTCTTTAGTCTTCAACCCAAGCCTTTCCCATCACAGAGTTCTGTGCCTGCTGCTCTCTCTCTAATAGTGAGTTTGTTGCCCCTCGCTCCTTGCACTCAGCGCAGGCGTCTGTTCCAAGGAACACTGCTCTGTTTTCCTCTGTGGCAATGATTACATCATGGTGATGCAGTTTTGCAATTTGCCTGCTTATTTTCTGATTTGCCCACTTGAATGGGGAACTCGTGAGGCATAGAATTTTTTCTATTCATTTAGACTTTATATCCCCATTGCCTGAGGCAATGTCTAAAACACAGAAGATATGAAATCAGTATCTGTTGAAAGCACAAATACATTGCTTTTATTATTACTCTGAGTCCTTTCCCTGTATCTATGATTTGATTATATGCTCATAAAGTTGGTAGGTTTTTCCAATATTGAAACAGCTTCACATTCTATAAATAAAAATGGCTTCAATCATGGTATGTGCATGTTTCCAATACATGGGCAAATTCAATTGGTTAGTATTTTATTTAGGATGTTTTATTTTATGGCCATGTAGGGATTACTCTAATTTTCTTTTCTTACAATGTTCTTATTTAGTTTGGATGTGCTGCATAAATTAAGCCAGCCAGTTTTTCCTTCTTTTTCTCCCTCTTAATTAGATTTCTAAAAACAGCACATTTTTGTCTATATAAAGCTTGTTAAATAAACTTTTAAAATATTATTATTGAAAGTTTGGTTAGAACATACCTGTAAAGCTGTCCTGGCCTTGTTTTCTCTAGGGAGATTTCTCACTAATAATTAAATACTTAAATTTATTCAATGGTTATTGGCTTATTTCACCTTTTCCTCCAATTTCTAGGAAATGATCATTTCCTCTAACTTCAATTGACAGATACTTCTTATGCCTAGAGTTGTATCTGCTGTCATTACCAATTATTGATAGTTCTATTTTGTCAACATTTTAAAGGTTTTTTAATGAAAAAAAAAACCATTTTTAACACCATGAACTCTGGGTCATGTTGTTCCCAACCACAGAGATTCATCCTTGCTATGGCTAAGGGATATCCTGTTGTGTTTAAGGATCATGATGGCCTCATTCATTCAGTACATGTACAGTTGGGTCCTTTCCAATTCTTGCCTATTGGGAATAGTGCTGCAGTAAAAATCAGGAATATACATCTCTTCAACACTGAAACTTCATTTCCTTTGGATATATCCCCAGTCGGGGGGGCGCTGCAGGATGCCATAGTAGCCTATTTTCAGGATTTTTAGGAACATCCACATTATTTTCCACAAAGGCCCTATGGATTGACATTCCTCTCAGCACTGCGCAAGGTATATCTTTTTCCCATATCTTCATTAATACTATTTTTTGCTATTTTTGCCTTTCAGATAAAAGTTAATCTTACTGGAGTGAGGTAATATCTCATTGTGGTTTTGATTTTTATCCCTAATGATCAGTGATGTTGGCATTACTTTCATGTATCTTTCAGCTATTTGAATATCTTCAGAAATGTCTAGATTTTAATTGGATTATTTGTATTTTTGATATTGAGTTGTTTAATTCCTTATATATTGTAGAAGTTTACCAATTGTCAGATATGTAGCTTTCAATATTTTCTCCCGTTCGGTAGTTTGTCCCTTCACTATGTCATGTGTTTCCTTGGATGTACAAAATTTCTTTACTTTGATAATAAACCATTTGTGTATTTTTGCTTTCATTTCCTGTGCTTTTGGGGTCTGTTCTAGAAATCCTTGCCTATCCCAATGTCCTGAAATATTCTCCTTCTAATTTTAACTTGATTTTTGAACATGATGAGAGACAGGGGTCTAATTTGATTTTACTGTAACAGAAAACCAAGTTAAAACTTTTATTGGAACTCTAGCTCTTAAGTCTGTTGAAACTTTATATTTTGTCTTTATTTGTTACCCATTGATGTGTACTCTTATATTTATTATGTTCTTATAGTTCATATACTTCTTTATTTTCTTTGATTTTCTTTAACTGCCTGAGCTGAACATTTATTTTAAATTGTTGTTTCAAATATTTTAAAGGTTTTCTTTTAGCCACCATGCACGCTTGCTGTATTCCACAAGTGGTACATGAGCAGGCTTCAACATTTTCATGAAAAAAACAAAATTAAAAATCCATTTTAATGCAAAAAAAATTGTAAAATCATTGCTTTTTCATAATACATATTTTTATGAACTTTCTGGAGATCCCTTACATATGGACTACTTTCATTGGCATTTATATTTAAATAAAGTTTAATGCATGGAATACATTTTAAAATTCAAATGTATGTGGGTTCTTTAAAACTATTTTGAATGTTGATTTCATATTTAATTTAATTGTGCACAGAGAATGTGGTCTGAATAAGATCATTTTCTTGTCATTTATTGAGATGTACTTGGTGGCCTAGTGCATGGTCAAGTTTTAAAAAGAAATATTCCATACGTAATTGAAAGGATTTACAGAGGTATTTCAAATGTTCAAGGGAAAATTGAATTAAAGTACATGTTTATTTTGGTACAAAAATTTTGAAATACATGCATACAAGACATCTTTGAAAACTTTATGAGAAATGTAAATTATGAAAAAACTATGTATGCATTTCAAAAATTTTTGCACCAAAGTAAACTTACCTTTTTATTTTTCCAAAAATATTTTAAAATGTTGTCATGCACATTTATTTTAGAGGATTTGGAGCAACATAAATTTCTTGATTTTAGACATCTATATATCCCTTTTATTTTATGTCTAGGGATTACATTTAGAAATTTATGTGAAGTATAAACAAGCTCACAATATGAATTCTTCAGAGATCACCACTTTTCTGTGATCTATTTTCATTTCTCTCAGTGCAACAGGCTTTAAAGTCTGGCTTGTTTGACATCCTTAAACACAGCAGCTTTCTTTTGCTTAATATTTGTGTGATGTGTCTTTTACCATCCTTTCATTCGCAGCATAGACAATAGTAGACTTGTGTCCAATTGTCTGGTTAGTATGCAGAGACCCTGAGATTCCTACTCTCAGCTGCCTATCCAGGCCATTTCCTGGAATATTTTTATAATTCTGCAGCCCTGGATGTGCCTATCTTCAAGTTCTCATATTCTACTATGTTTCTTTTTCACAAAGATGTTGATGCTATGACGGTTTTTCACACACTGCATAAATTCAAGCTCTCTGATTTTATTAAGTTGGTTAGTGAAACAGATGGAATAGCAGTTTTAATTTCTTTCCTCTCGCATGAGACTAAGTTTTGCTATGCTTAAGCACCTGTCTTTTTTTTGTTGTTGCTGTTAATTACTTTGCTACATGTCAGGGTTTTTAATATTTATGTCTAATGTGAAAAAAATATATAGTCCTTTTATTTTTTATTTATTTCGAAGTTCGGGGTTGACAGTTACATGGATTCTGCACATTTCCTCTCTCCATTTAATTCTCGACTGACAATGTCCCTTTAGTGATTATCTGCTCTCACTCTTGAACAAATTTGGATAGGCACACAGTGTTTGTGTATACAAAGGTTTTTCAAAGTACCTCTTAGTTGTATCCTAGCATTAATTTTACATTAATGTATCTAGTTTTACCAAACTTTAAAAAAAATACTTTAATTTGAAAGTCCAGAAACTAATAAAATGCCTCCCCATGTTTACTATTCTAAGTGCACTATTCGTCCACTTTACCTGAGCTGTGCTCCTGTAGTGCGTCTACGCACTAGGCGCTCCTTACATAGCTGTAGACTTTTCTTTAATTATATCTTTCAGTGTTTTCCTTCTCTACTAATGTAGGTCATACGGCTGGCGACAACATTCCTTATGGTTTTCATTCTCTCCGATCTTTCATATGCATTTTCCACAATCCTTTGATTCCCCTTTTAACTTTCCATTCTTTCTTGCTCCCTCTGCAATAGCCCCTGGGCATTCCTCCTGTGACTTTGGTACTGTCTGTCCTCCTTTGAGGACTTCCAAAGTGGGCTTTATTTTGGGGAATGGCTTTATTTTCCTCTTCCCTTCCTTTTGAATTTGCCAATCCCAATTTGATTGTGTTCCAGCGCTCTACACTGTTTTACTATACTCTGGTGTCTGTCTAAAATCTCTGTGTTACAGAAGCAATCAATTCTTCACATTCAAAAAGTCATGACTAATATATGCTTTAAGTTTCTTAAAGAGCTCTACGGAAATAGTTATATTAAAAACTTTATTTTTCCTCTAAATGCATTTGGATAGGGGCTGGCACTGTGACATCCTGTGTGGGAGGGAGCTGATTCCAATGCTGGGTACTCCATTTCCAATGGAGCCAGTGGAGTCGATGTGCCTGACAAAGCAGTAGAAGATGACCTAAATACTCAGGCTTCCACTGAGAGACTCAGAAGCTCCTAATTCCTGGCTTTGGCCTGCCCCAGCCCAGGTCATTGCAGCCTTTTGGGAAGTGAACCAATAGATAGAAGCCTCTCTCTCTCCCTTTATACTTTCGCTCCCATATCCTTCCTTCCCTGTTTCTCTCCCTCCCTCCCTCCTTCATTCTCTCTCCTTTTTTCTCTCTCTGTAACTCTGCTTTTCAAACACATAAAAAACATCTTTTATATATATGCATGTGTGTGCATGTACAAATATGGATAGTTCTATGGTGATCTTTGCAAAGAGAAAAACCAACAATCTCTATTTGAATGAACTTGCTCCTGAAGTAGGTACCTACAAGGTAATGCTTGAATTTTGAAGACAAGAAGGACTGTTTTTTAGAGTAGGAGGAGTTCCACTGAAGATACCAGATTATAAGTACTGTGTCACTTCTCCACAGCTCCTACAAGTTGCTAAGTCAGGGCTGTGCACGAGGCATTCACTTCTTCATGGCCATGCTGAACAACTGTTGCCTCCTGACAGCATAACTCACACCATGGTTGCATTTTCACTGTCTTGTCTTCCTTGCTTCCACTGTACCCTGATGGTTGTTGCAGTGAGACCATATACCTACCTACCTGAATTGACCCCGAACAAGAAGAGCTGAGCTTTGTTTCCTGTGATCAGCTCAGTAGCCTCAGCTGCTCCCTCACAGCCTCTTCCTGCATCCCTGTCTCATTCCCGAGGAGCGGGGTCAAGTATCACAAGGAGAGCTGCATCCCCACACCATAAAGCCCAAGATACAGCGTTAATCTCTTGTTCTTCTTATGGACTTGAATGATGCATGCAAGGTGTGGATAACACATCTTCTTCCTTCACCCACTTTAAGATTACAGATACTATATTGAAGTTTTAAAAGAGGGACTGGTATTGAGCCAAGCAGGTTAAGCCTCTGCTTTGCAACCTGAGCCCCAGTGCCAGTCCTAACAGTGGGACCAGAAAGGCCCCTGAAGATTGGCTCGCTGCCACCCATGTCTGAGACAAGGATGGAGTTCCTGTTTCCTGCCTCCAACCCAGTCTCAAACTAGCTGCAGTGGCAAAAGGGGGAATGCCCCAGAGAATGGAAGATCCTGCTCTCTCTACTTTTCCCACTTCTTATCTTTGCTCTGCATTTCAAATCAATAAATATCTAAATCCTTTTTTAAAAATTTCTGTGACCAATA
The DNA here is from genome assembly GCF_030435755.1 of Ochotona princeps. Lineage (NCBI taxonomy): Eukaryota > Metazoa > Chordata > Mammalia > Lagomorpha > Ochotonidae > Ochotona > Ochotona princeps. Next base: position 7,115,908 of record NC_080858.1, read on the forward strand.
ACTTAACAAGAAAGATTCATCTATTGAAAAGTCAGAGTTACAGAGAGAGAGAGATTGATCTTTCATTTCCAGATTGCCACAATGGCCAGAGCCAAGAACAAGGAGCATCATCCAACTTTCCCACATGGTGGTCAGGAGCACAAGCACTGGAGCCATCCTCCTGCTCTTCCCAGGCCATTAGCAGGGAGCTGGATCAGAGTGGGAGCAGCTGGGACAGGAACCTATGCCTGAATGAGACCTTGGCAATGCAGGCAGTGGCTCCACGTGCGGTGCCACAACACTAGCACAATTCAGTAAGTTGACGTTCTGAATTTCCTCACTGCTTTCATTTCTAACTCTTCAGTCACCGTCATTCTTTCATTTGTGGCACTATCTACAGCTTATTTCCAATCCTGCTCAGTTTAATTTTAGAAATAAGAGCATAGTAACTATAGAACCCAAAGAGAAGTTTGTTTTAGAGCCTTATCTACAACTTGTAGCATGTATTTCAGGATCATAATATTTTTCTAAGTCATCATCTCTTAGTATATAATTACAGACAGGGAAATTGTATAATTACATTTTCAAGCAAGAGATCATAGTGAAATTGTGAAAAGATCTTTTCTCTGTGATAAGCAAAAACATAATGTGTAATATTCAGAAGAAATGTCAGTTCACTCCAAAATACACACGTTAGCATAAAGATTATTATACAAATGTTATGTTCCATTGGAAGCTGGCACACGCACATTAAAGAGCATTATTTTGAGGTATCAACACTAAATCTTAAAGATTATGTCCCTACACATTAGTATATTACATATTTCAACTGTTACAAGAATTTTTTCCTTTAGTCACATGAAGAATTAAATATGCTTAGACCACCAGGGAACCTTAGCAAACAAAATGTCCTTTTATCAGTTCCGTAGAGAGGAAGCCCCGTTCATGACCCGCTTCAGCCTACATTTTCTACAAGTATAGGATTTTATTCAACTTCCTGCTTCTGCTGGCTGCTTGCTTGAATAGCTGTGGAGGGCCATGTGATTGTAGCAAATCCTGGATGTAAATTTATATCTTTGGCATAAAATGAAAGATAAAATTATCGGAAATCTGAATATGTTTTTGCTTGTCTAACAACTTGATCTGAAAAGTTACAGTACACCACCTTAGAAAGAGAGTGGGGCAAACTAATGTCAACAGTCTAAACATTGGTTTGGGCTTCTAGCAAATTTTCCATGCGAGGCAGTGGGGGTGCGATGAATACTTGCTAAGTACACTTAGATGTTCTCCGTCACAGCCCACACATGCACTCTGTGCTGGGAAGGATTGCACAGAAGGTATGGCTCAAGGGCACATTCAATCATAATTCACACAAATGTGATTCCAGAATGTTAAAGACAAGTAATCAATGAACACACAGAAACACAGTTGCCTATTAAATGAAGCATTGAGGTGGCTTCTACAGTTGCACCCATTCTAACTCCCACTTCCCTGACTTTTAGGGGAATGGAAACTGACACAGTTTGTTTTCATACATAGCAACTTGGCCCAGGTCACAGGCAGACCACGAAAGAATCCGATAACACCCTTGGGCTCAGACTGCCCTCACACAGATAAATATACTTCCAAACTCTACTTTTTCACTCTTACCCACAGACACAAATAATGATTTCTTGAGGGTCATCAAGTGTTCTGAAACACAAAATGCCTTCTAAGGCAACACCAAGCATTTCAGGTATTCTAAAATGAGTGGTTTTTTTTTTGAACCTTCTTTCCACATTATAATTCTGATTGTCTTATCCCCTGTCTTATCCTTCACAGGGCAAGCTAAGCCAGTCTCAATCACCATTTCTATGAATTCTATTGAAAATGTGGTCCCTTCACTCCTGGTGATTCCCAATACAATGATTGGAAAGATCTTCCTGTGTGCTTGTCTGTCAGCTTGTACGTGAGCTGAAGAGCTGATGACACAAGGCCTGCCCTTGGAGAGGGGAGGATGAAATAAAGGCAAAGGTTGGAACAGAGAAGACATTTGGGAAATGACTCGAGGATTCCGAGTCAACACACTTCCTACACAAATGGTTTTTGAATTTGTGCCAGTCACCGAATCCTTCCTCAGCTGAAATCTTATTCACAAGTCCAAGGCCTCAGACACATGAAAGCATACTTAGTCCACTGAGAAGGGAGTAGGATATCATGCAAATTTCCTACATGTTCACCCATCTCAAACCCTACAGAGGCACTGGAGGTAACTGTACAGTCCTTCAACAGCTCATGCAAAATGGAATTAAAGGCTACATTCATACTGCTGCAAAAAAAATTGAATTTGTGCATACTCACACAATTACTGTGTTTAGATCATTCGGAGATAAATGTATTCAATGTGTCTCAGCTTTTGATAGGTGTCAGTCTCTTCCTGTATGGGAAAGAGCATTCACATTGACTATATTCTGGTTTAAGAGTGAAAATACACAAGGTCTAGAGCATAGAACAGGTAGGGGGAAAAATGAGTGATGTACGGCAGTTTTAAAATTTCTTTCTCACTATATTGAAGAACTAACCTACGCACAGTTGTTAAACAAACCATATTTTCCAAATCAAAGCTTGCATTGGTATAATTTTAGGAGAATTTTTTTCCCATTTTGTCCCTCAATTCCCCCAAAATGGCTTTGCCAACTGACAGTTTAGAATAAGGCAGTCTGAAAGAGTTGTGTGCTTGGGAGGAGATGTTTAATGCTTCAGCCTGCCCAGATATGTTTTGCGTTTAAATCCATAAGGCTCTATTATATAATTGGTGTTTTTAGATATTAATTAAATTCTGAGATTATCTCAGTTTGGTTTTACCAACACAATGAGATGAGTGCCCTAGCGTAAAAGCAACTGGAACTTATAGATTTGGGGTTTTCTGGTCACTAGATGCTGGAAGTTAAAAGAAAAAAGAAGGCTCTCACTAATTTATTTTGCATTCGTTTCCTCTTCCTGTCATGTGAGCACATGACAAATGAGATAGGTAGCATGCTTAAGGTACAGACAGAAAAACACATCTGTACTTTTTACTCTGGGATGGTAGGATTCTAGAATTTCCATGACACAAACCTACTTAAATATATAGCTCAGAGATTTAGTACTCTTATGGTCAGGAAACTGATTCCTGGACTTCATGTCTTCCATTCGAGTTGGAGGAGGGAAACTTGAAAATAAGTTAGGAGAACTACATAGCCCACAAATAGCAATGCAATACTGGGCCAGACTGACTGAAGGGACAAAGACTTTCAACCAAGGAATAAAGTATGCAGGGAAATTTGTAGAGGAAAGGATGATCTGTGGAAAAGGATAGTAAAAGTAGTTGTGATGAAATGCTAACAGTAATCATAAGTCCACAACTAAATATGGGCTTGGGTGAGAACATTTCTTGGAAATCTCTGGTGACAGAACAGTATTGGCAGGTGTTGCTTGTGAGTAGGCTTTGTGTTTATATTGATAGTTGCTTCCAGCCAGTTTACAGACTTTCCAATTTGTCTGAAACAGACCACTGTGTGTGCATGTGCCCTGCAGAGGGAAGAAGGTCTAAGATCTCACAGATGTCGTGGGTTTTCTCATTTAGAATACAAGTATTCCATAGTGAAGTCAAGTGTCAAGAGAAGAAGTAACTTTTCCCGAATGGCAAACATGTGGTCCATGTGCTAGCCACACACTTACTTCATGTGTTTAAAGAAATACTGACTCTTCTATAGAGCCCCTTCTGCTCTGTTGACCAGATGAAAACATACATCCTTCTTCTTGACTTTTTTTACCATAGGCATAAATGGGATCTAACATATGCAAAAGATGTTTTGGCATTCAAAAGAATGGGAATCAAATAAAATCAATTTTAGCTTTATTTATGAAAGATTAATGTAGACAAAGAGTAAATGGATTTGTCATAATAGTTCTTTTTTGGTCTTGTTTTTCCTTAATGCATAAAAGCCATTTAGGAAAATATTTGAGAATGATGTTGTGGCACATCAGGTTAAGCTACTGCTTGGGATCCTCAGAACCTAAATGAGGCTACCTGGTTGGAATCCCAGATCCCCATGCTTCTGATTTAGCTTCCTGATAATGCACCTTGGAGCCACACATGATGGTTCGAGTACTTGAATTACTGTCACTCCAGATGAGAGAGCAGAATGAACTTTGTGGCTTGCCTGGCCCAGGCCTAACTATCGTGGCCATTAGGGAAGTGAGCTAGCAGATTCAAAATCTCTCTCTCTGTATTAATTTGACTGGCAGAGTCACAGAAAGGGGATGGATAAAAACACCAAGAGAGATCTTTCATCTATTGGTTTGCCTCAACACCCAGGTCTGAGCCAGGCTGAATCCTGAAACCAGAAGTTTCACCCAGGTCCCAAAGACTTGGACTATCTTCTGCTGCTTTCTCAGGGACATGAGCTAGATTGGAGGGAGAAAAGCTGGAGCTCAACAGGTGGCCTAACGGCATGGTGGCATTGCAAGCAACAACTTAACTCCTGACGCCACAACGCTGCCTCCCTACCTCTCTTGGTCTCTATTCCCCCCTCTCTTCTTCCCTCTCTCTTTCTCTATCTCCTTCATCTCTTTGTCACTTTGCCTTTTAGTTGAATAGGCGTGTTTTAAAATAACATATTTCTGGAATGAATTACTTCCTGCCCAAACCCCCATGTCTAGAATCATTCAAGGTGTCCTTTCCTTTCATGGTCTGTCCAAAAGCGAACCCCACTGACTTCGTGGAGGATGAGCCTAAACACAACACATGAGGCCAACAGCACATTGCTGTACTTCGCATAGATCCCTCCAAGCAGTCTTCTTGTACTCCTGTGGTTTTTTTTTCGAACATAACTATTCTGTTAGAACATCCAGCTGTTGTTCCTTCTGCTTAGCCCAGCGTCCACTTTCTGGCTAGCTCCTCAGGCGCACTTGACATTTTCATCAAGAGAAGGAAAATCATTTCAAGTCCAAAGGATAAGCATCATGATGGCAAAAGGTCATAAAACACTAGGAGTTACTAGTTAGTAATAGATTTTGGAAGGCAAAATCCAAAGAAAACATGGGACATGGTTTGGAATGAGCTTGCGTATACTTCATCATCAGGGCTGTGGTACACAGCATGAGAAGGCTTCAGGGGAATTGAAACCCTGCTGAAAAGGAGGGCTTTGCTTGCATTGGCCATAATAAATATGTTTTTACAATAAACAAATGGGCAAGCCATAAGACATGGATGCCTGATGTTGAAGGAAAGCTTGTTTGCACCAAATAGATTACAGAAACAGTTCAAGAGCAGTTCATCTGAGTGAAAATATTATCCCTGAACTACTGACAGGGTTAGTGTCAGGCAAGGTTATCTTTTGCAGGAGTGCCAACCACACTCACAAAGCTAGCCTGGGGGTAGTCTGTGGAAACATGCACACTTTGGTGTTTCCCAGCAACCTCACACACAGTCCCTTTGGCCATGGGCAGTCCTCACGACTCTTTTCCTCTCAAGCTTGACTTTTTCAGGGAGTTATCAGTCAGCCTGGAATTCACCCCCTCGTTGCCTCAAGTGTCTCTCCGGCCCTGCACTACCCTGAGTGAGTGTATTCCAGATGAATGTCTGAGACACAAGCCAGGCTGGCGGATGCCAATCCTTTACAAATCATAGCATGAATGCAACTGAGCCAAATGCCATCATTTATTCAAAGTTCAGTCCTTTAGTTCACTGGAGGGGAATGGCTTTTAAAACACAGCCAGCAAAAACAATGAAGTAAGAATCTTTGGTGGGGGGGGGAGGGCATTCATTTCATCTACAATTTTGAACATTTTCAGAGGTTCATAAACTTAAGCTTTTTGAAACACTAAAATATATATATATATATATATATATATATATATATATATATATATATATATATTGCAGGTTTTTAAATATTTATAAATTATCATTGTCCAAACCTCTAGACAAAAAGAACCTAGAATTTAATGTGGGGCTCACAAGACAGACGGACCCATCCTCGAATGGTCAATTAGTATTCCCTTGACAATGATTTGCAAATGTTCACTGAGGCGCAACATCTACAGAAGAAGTGGTGATGGTGTTCACAAGATCTTTCTTGACACTGAGCTCCTTCCTGTTTTCTTAAAAAGATCGTTGGATCCAATACTCTGCATTTCCTTCCTGCATTTCCTGAGTTCTATGACGGCCAAGAGCCAAAGGGTGGGGTTTGAGTGTCACCCCCGCCACTTCATAAATGATTCCAGTCATCTGAGCTTCAGGCCCTTCAAGTAGGTGACAGCAATAGCCTGACCACGTGCTGTTGGTGGCAACTGAAGGGAAGGCTGTGTGAGACAAAGTCATCAAGACTTTCCCTTTACAACCTGGTGAAGAGCCAGTGAGAGCAAAGTGGTCATTCATAGCATTAACACCTGATGACAATCTTGGTGCACAACGACATTACCAGCAGAGCCAGATAGGAACACAACACTGAAAGCTCTGTTGTCCCTGATTCCTACCTGGTCCACAAGTAGTACCACCGGTAGGAAAGGGGTTAAAATGACACCTCTGATGAGCAAGAATCCATCTCTCTACTAAGAAATGCTTCTGCTGGAGGAATTTGCTTACCAATAGGGCTTGGGTTACAGAGCAATCCATAATCTCCTTACAGTGCAAACTTCTGCTAAACTCTAAGTGAAGACTGGCATAGAAAGTTGACATTCACTCTTTAAAATATATGCCACATCAGGGCTAGTGACAATGAAATCAATGTTTTTTTTTCACTTGTCACTTTTTTCACTTACCCACATGGAAGCAATGGGCATCGCACTGACATCCCTGGAATCTCAGAGGGTTGTCTCGTCCACAGTCATGATCATGGTCAGTGTGATTTTCAACCAACACCGCAATGTAACTAATGATTTTAGAGAATGTGTACATCTCAAAAAGGTGTTTCAATAAAACAGTGTGGAATACATGAGAAAATGCTACATTGTCATTTCCTTCTTTGTCATAGATGGGTTCAGTTGCTAACTGTGTCCCAAATCTTTCTTTCCGTATGTTACAAGGTTTAGGATTGCTGAGATGACTCAACATCATGTTCTTAAAAGAATATTCAGCTGAGCTTTCCGAAGTAACAACAATAACAACAAAAAAAGATCAGTTACCATTTTATTATTTTTCATTCTCATTCACCTCTGAACTTCCTGGTTCTCTCTGGGGCCAAAGTAAAAATTGCCAAAACACCACGGGAAAGGCTGCTCTCATAGGACTTCTGGCTCACCAAAAATTTCTTAAGAGAGCCAGTTTCCATGAGATTTCAGTTCCAATTTTACAGACCCAAGAAAACTCAGGATAGTTCAGATAAAGTTCAGATAAGCATTCAAGCTTTCAGTTACTTATGCCAGATGAACCAGTAAGTCATTCGACATGTTCACATCACTGTTTGGGGACAAAAAAAGAAAAATGCACAGCTAGAATTTTGTGGGCAAGTTTGGAGGAATACAATGCTGTGAGAAGTTACTAAAAGCTAATGAATATATTTTTTAAATAAAAATATAAGGTTAAAACAATGACCTTAGTTTTTACTTTAGGCATAAGTGTCATTTAAGTGAAACAATATAACAACAGCAAATCTTGATACATAGCTTGTCAGAAAAAGGCTAAGATGGAAGATGGAATTTAGACAATACTTTTCTCACTTGCTTATCTTTCTGACATCATGGTCTCCCTCCTTCCGTGAGAGTGGAAATGGCTACCAACGCTTTCATGTGCAATATGTTCTGTGCACTCTAATGACTAAATGGTCCTAAAACCTTAAAATTCCTGGAGAATCCATTTCTCCTGTTGGAGGGCTGGGGATGAGGAATATTTATTTAACTTTTCAAGGAAACATGCTAAAAAAAAAATCATCAACATTGGGGCCAGAAAGTAATTTGTAAGGCAAAAAAAGAGAAAAGTTCAGAATTTTACAAATGATGAGAGATTTTTGAAACTATGTCTTCACTCAGCTTCATTTCTGATTTTTCTCCCCCTAAAAATAGCTATTTCCCAAAGATACAGGAGCAGTTTGCCAGTAAACACGAAGGGCTGGGCCAGGCTGAACCCAGGAACCTCGGGGTGCAGGTGCCCAGGCACCTGGATCCTCTCTGCTTTCCGAGCAGGTGTCGGGGAGCTGGATCAAAAGTGGAACAGCCTGGCATTAGACTGCTGCTCATATGAGACAACAGTGCATAGGCATTGGTTTAACCCACAACACCACAGCACCAGCTCCCATTACTTATACTGGAATGAGCTATGTCAAGGTAATATACAGATGATTGAGTGGAGGGTTCCCTGGGGTGTTAACCTAGAGGGTGTAATCCATTTGATGGACTTTAGATCCTGGAACAAAAGGGATGTGGAATAGGCAGGCTGGGGGAAGTCACGGATAACCTGTAAGGCCTTGTCAATGGCAGCGTAACCAGTCCTGGAGGCTAGATTGGCTTGACTCAAAGAACTAGAGGCAGCCTGGATGTTGAGTTTGCAACTAAACAGAGCAGGAGAGTAGATAATGCCAAGAGGAATCCTGAGTGGAAAATGCGCGAGATGCCAAGATTCCCAGGATGGATTGGGGTGGACAAAAGCTCAGGAGTGAAATCTCTGGGCAAAGACCACAAATGTGTCCTACACTGGGAAATTCTGGCTCATGCAGAGCCCTGAGGAGACCAAAGGTAGACGGACAGGGATCCGTGGGTTTGGAAGCACACTCCTGGGCGCTCAGGCACAAGGCAGAGCCAGCTAAAAGCTGCTGCTGACAGCTGGAAGGACCTTCCCCAGCGCACCTGCAGTGGGATCCCTGGAAGCTCTCAACATCCTGATTTGTGGTGACTGACTCATATCCAAATTTCCGGTAAGTTCAAGGTAAGGACCAAACCCAAGGTCAAACATCCCTAGATGTTCCAGCCCAACTGCAAAGTTAGTGAAGTGAAGTTCATTTTAAAAAGGAAATCTGTACTAATAAACTCATGTTAGAGTTTTGGATTTTCTATTACGTTTACCATTTATATAGAAAAAAGGTTACTACACAAGTAGCTTCTGGGACAAGTTTAATCTTGTCTCCATTAAATGGGGAAAAGACAAAGCAACATGTTCCATTCTCTATCAAAAGAGGAAGACCCTGTGTGGTTCCATGATTTGGCAGGCACGGTGGCTGCCCTGTGATGAAACAGTGCCTGTGAATCTCATATAGTTGTTGGCTCAAATCCTACCTGCTCCACTTCAGATCCAGCTCCCTGTTAATGTACTTGGGGAAGCAGTGAGGAATGGCTCAAGTGCTTAGGCTGCTGCCAGCCACAGGGGAAACTCTGAAGGAGTCCCAGGATCCTAGCTTCAGCCTGGTTATTGCTGCCATGTGGGAACTGAATCGTTAGATGGAAAATCTCTCTTTGTCTCTGTCTCTCTGTGTGTGTGTATATATAACTCTTTCAAATAAATAAGTAAATATCAAACTGCCAGTAAAACTGTTCATTTACAACATGTTTTATGTTCCTACCTAAGCAAGATGGACAGGGGTTTATATTTCACATTCATATTGGACAACGATGTTATTGAGGACTGAAAGTCGCCATCAGTGCAGCTAATTAATACTGCAGGAGGCATGTACAGGGCTCTGTGCATGCCCACCCTTTATCCCTCAATTACTCAAAGGCTTCACTTTTTTCCATATCCCTTTGTCCAGGAGACACATCTCTGCACTTGCACAAGACATTCTCAAGCATATGGTCCTGGATACACTCCCCTTGAGTTGTAGCACAGGGGCAGGCATTTGGTACAATGGTTAAGATGCACTTGGGATGCCCACATCCCATATAGCAAGTCTATATCCTAGTCACTTCCACTCTACTTCTTGTGAATGTATTCTAGTCTCCTGTTAATGCCTATTCTAGAAGGCAGGAAATGTCTGCTCAAGTTACTCGGGTCCCCATCACTCGTGAACAAAGCCTGGATGGTGTTCTAGGCTGTCCATCTCAGCCTGGCTCAACCCCTGCCATCATGGGCATTTGGGGAGTGAACCCACGGGTAGAGGATGCATCTCTCCCTGAATCTCTGCTTTTCAAATGAGTCATATTTTGAAGACGTGTCTAGCACAATTCAAGACACTGTTCTGTCCCTGGCAAGCTGTTTGTCTCTGGTCAGCTCACAGCCTGGTGGTGTGCTGGGCCTTCCTATACCAGCTGTGACAAGCAGATTTTGTGCCCTTCTTCCCAATTCTACCCTCAGTAACTTTAGCATGGCAACTTGAAAACCCCCATAAACAAGAGTGTTCACATCACAGAGCGTATCCAATCATTCCAAATACTTGGAATGTTAAATACAAGCGCCGCGTCTTGTGTTTCTTCTTATTCTAGCTGGTTTTAAATTGCTTTTCATTTGACAGCTAAATACTTTGTGTGAGAACTCCATTAGGAATAACTGCCTTTCCAAAAAGTCATTTCAAATGTATTGAGGAAAGACAATTATTTTTGTTTATTATAGCTTCATATATAATTTGGGACTATCGCTTTCCAATATAACCTGATGATTCTTTCACTTGGTTTATATAAAGCTATTATTGAGGGAAAAACTGTTGTCCTATTTTATCCAAAGTAATAGTAATAATAATAAGATGCTAAAATCTGCTGTAATGAAATTGCATTGTCTAGATTACAAATTTAGAAAATAATTTTGCGTACTCAAAAGTTAACTCTAATGCAGTAACATTAGCCTTTCTGGAAGCGCTATGATCATCTGACAAAATAATTGCTACATTAGTCAAATCTGTAACACTTTCTGTCCAAAATGGGCTTTGCAATTTTCAAATATTAACATTCCTTTTTGCAGAACAATGGAGAGCCCACAGTCTTTTGAAATTAATGGAATTCTTGAACAGAAAAATATCATGCCCAATGTTCTTGGAAGGAGAGTAGGCACTTTGCTTGGGAACTGAGAACCTGGGGCAGACTGCCCAGGCTCCAGCCTCAGATACTCTTCCTGAGCTCATGGCCTTGCAAGATTCGCTTTACTTCACAGTGCCTCCATCGCTGTTATGTGCAATGGGCACATGATAGAACCTGCTTCATATGTATGTGGTAAGGACCAACTGCATAAACGCATGCATCAATGCCGCTCAGAGTAGCACCTAGTACTAGTATGTTCAATAAACAATACTGCTTCTAGTGTCTGCACTTCTAAGCATAAAATCTTGCACAAACTGAATACTTAGTGAATACTGGTGAACTGCCTAACTGGAGAGTTACTAGCATGGAGCAAAGGGGGAAAGATGAGGTGGCCTAAGGAACCTGGCAGTGAGCAAGGCAGGCAAGGCACTGAGCCGTGACCATGTATGTTTCAGCTCTGTGCATAGTCTCAAATCCTAAGGGGAATTACTTGTGTTTAGGATTGAAAGGAGGGTCTGCATTGTGGGTGTATACTAAAGATTGTATTAAGGACAGCATGACCTAAACGAATAAAGATGTAGTTGTGGGTAACAGGGGCCTAAGTTTCTTTTGAATAAAGGAGATAGAAAGTTCTTTTTCTGGGGCTGACACTGTAGTGTAGTGGGCTAAGTCTCTGCCTGTGATGCCATAGAGCACACAGTTCAACATCTGGCTGTTCCACTTCTGATCCAGCTCCCTGCTAATGTGCCTGGGAAAGCAGTGGAAGATGTTCTAAGAGCTTGGGCCTCTGAAATCTATGTGGTATACCTAGAAGAAGCTCCTGGCATCAGCCTGACCCAGCAATGATCATTGCAGCCATTTGAGGAATGAACCAGTGGATGGAAGATCTCTCTCTCCACCCTATAACTCTCTACCTTCCACATGATTAAATAAGTAAACAAATAAATCTGTAAAAACAAAAGAGAAAATTATTTCACATGTAAGTAGCCAAAGGAGCACAATTAAAAGCTCCCCAAGGTGGAGTGGGGACTGAAGTCTTTCCACAAGAGAACTCACCATTCATGGGATGATCTATGTCAGCCTGATCCTGGACAGCCCCTTGCAACATTGGCATTCCAACCACTCGCATGGAGGAAGGAGGATTAGCTCTTCCCCTCTATCAAGGGAGACTTAGACAAAATGTTCTTTCCATTTCTGTCCATAGCCCATTAGGTGGGACTTCACAGAGTCGCCCCATTTTTAAGGCATATCGGAAATAGTTTTATTACTAATGTCCTTGTATCCACCCAAAATCAAGAAGCAAAAAATACGTCTTGCAGGACCTACTAGTCTTATACCATCTGATTGGCTGTGTTGTGTGCTCTTCCTCCACCAAGGAGAATGCCCTCAGTGCCCTCCCCAGGAATGCAGTCCCGATCTTCCGCCAGTTCCTGTACTCAGTTCAAGACCAAGGTTAAGGGTTCCCTGGGAGATCACTCCTCCACATAGTGTCCCAGCATGGCTCTTTGTAATATGTTGCTTGTAAACTAACAAATATTCTGCCCTCGAATGCCCAGTATAAAATGAAGGCATAAGGGCATGATGATCAAAATAAAAACTTCTACATGGAAAATGAGACACACACATAGCTGTCAGGAATCCCTCAGAACAATCCAGTCCATTGGAAAGGAACTGTGGAAACTCCCCACCCTGGGTGAGTCCTTGAGTCAGTCCATCACACAGCTGTAGTTTTAGCTCTTTGGATGAATTTATTGGCTTTATGGTCTCTCTTGGCCACATCTACTGTGGATGTGGAAGGGGTGGGGGTGTTCATTCATGGGGTCTCCACAACTTCCACACTGCCTCTTACCAATTGTGAATATATGCATCCGGGGTGCGGTGGATTTGTCCAGGTTACACAGGCCAGTTTCCAGGCTCCTCTGGCACAGCAATCCCTTGCAACTGTGAGGATGCTGTCCAGGCCATTTGTTTCTGCTCAGTTCCATGTGTGGGTAGTCACAGCCAAGGTTCTGGTCTTGACATGGATGTTAAAACTAAGGGCTCTGGTCTTTATAAAGACCTAAGTCACTTGAATTTCCAGGGGAAAGAGTCTTCAACAGAGCAAGCCCTCATCTCCTGTTCTGTTTATTGTTGACAAGGCTGTTATATCATGACCCAATTTTCTGTGTCCAAAGAGAAGTTGGGAGTGCCACACTCATTCTTAGCCATGGGCTCTCAGTTTCTGGTGGGAGGCTCACAGCCTTCCTCAGGGCCTTTGGGCCCACACAGCAAGGCACCAGACCTCTGCCTTAACTGGCCAATCATAACCTCTCTTTCAGCCCCTCTTCAGCAAAGTCTGTCTCGATTCTCCACACTCTCACAGAGAAGACACGCCCTCGAATTCCTAGCAAGGGGTTCTTCTGCGGTTACTTGCCTGGAACCCTTAAATGAACTCAAGCTCTGCACAGCACTTCAAGCTATAGAGGTCTGATGACTGACAATGTTGGGAAGGGATTTTTTTTTTAAAGATTTATTTTATTTTTATTACAAAGTCAAATATACTGAGAGGAGAAGAGATAGAGAGAAAGTGGAGCTGCCAGGATTAGAACCTGCAGCCATATGGGATCAAGGCGAGGACCTTAGCCACTAGGCCACATTGCCGTGCCCGGGAAGGGATTTAAGACACCTGCACTACAGAAAAGATCTGACCACCTAATTCCCTGAAGCTTAAAGAAAGAGTTTTAACTTTCTAGGGCTAATTCCTTGATTTTTGAGATTTGCAAAAAACTCCAGGTGCCTCTAGTGTTTAATCATATGATTTCATAAATGTATGTAAATAATACGCATAGATATCATAACCAAGGACACTTTAAAATGTTTATGAATTTGGGAGTAAAAGATGAGTTGAGCCATTATCACACCCAAATCTCACCTCTGAGTGCCCATGATTGAGTCCCAGCTTCGTTCCTAATTCTCTCTCCCTGCTCACACGCACCCTTGGAGGCAGCAGAAGTGATGTCTGGGAGACCTGGGATGTGTTCTCAGACTCCAACTTTGACCTGGCCCATTCCTGACCACTGCAGGCATTTGGGCAGCAAACTGGCATTTGAAAACTAGCCTTCTCATATTTTCTCCTCTCTTGCTCTTTCTCTCCCTCTCCCTATCTCTACCTTCTTTCTGTCTCTCTCTTACCCTCTCTCTTTCCCCTTCTGTCTCTCAAATCAACAATTTTTTGCAAAATAAGCTTATTTTAGTGCAAAGTTTGAAATCCATGCATACAAACCAGAAGTTCAAGAAAACTGTGTATTGCGAAGAAATTACGCATGGATTTCAACATTTATGACCTAAAATGAACATCTTTTCATTCTACTTATCCATGAACTTTCTGAAGTTCCCTTCAACATGTATTATGTCAAGTTACAACATGCTAGTTGAGCCTCCTTTGTCAAGGCTGGTCCTAAAGAACCTGCCAGGGCACTGGCAAGCTGGACCCCCTGGCCTCCCAGAACCCCCTCTCCACATCCTCTTCAGTGCTCAGCTGTCCAGCCTCCTGGAGGCGAGAGGCATCCAGGCTCTCGTTACAGGAGCCTCTTGGGGTCTGGGGTCTCTTACATGTCTTGGCAAAATGCCTATCGCTACCCATTAGATTGAAAATGCGCTAGTCCCAGGAACTCTGCAGAATCCTGACTTTCTCCTCTCTTCTCTCACTCAGTGATAGTGAGTACTGGGATCAGAACCAAGCAGCTCCATTCAGGAATGGAGCTTTAAAATGCAACTCCTTTAAAATGCAGGATACGCCTCATCTAGGGCTCCCATCTGTGAGACTTCAGTTGAAACCTGAGATTGCTGAGAACAACAATAATGGTGATTTAAAAAGAAGAAATAATGTTACCGTAACGACAATGTGGGCTTCCCCTCTTCATCAGTGAAACAAGGTAAACAAAATCCACCTTGCACAATAATTTTGGAGATGAGATAACCTACATGAGGGTTCTGGAGCCAGCCCTGAGACACAGTAAGCACTTGATACTTCATAATAATCGTCAATAGTTTTGCGTTTCTGGGTGAGGTAACCCAAACAGTCCGAAATGTGAGTGATTCCACCTTCAAATCCCTACATGCAAATCCCTAATAATCAAAGGATGGGAATTTCTTCCTGCATCAAAAATACAGTGATCCATGACCATGTGTAACGGTGTGTTTGCCATTAGCTTTATCCCTTTGAAGTCTCGGCCAAAGAATCAGAGATAAATTGGAGAGTTTGAGACAGAACCTAAGCTCTCCAACTCTGATCAAGTGCCCAGCACAGAACACGGCTTGAGCAGAGACTGGAGAAACATCCCCAGCTCTCACTTCTCCTGCGGGCAAAGTGTCAATCCATCCCAGACAAAGCACTCAAAGAAATACATGCATGACGCAAATCTCATCCGCCACCATTCCTTGAGTTGACCAGAGCATTAGAGCATTCCAGCTTTGGGCTAGCAGTGCCTGTATCAACCGGATGGCTTTAGTTTCCATAATCCCAAGCTATTAGGGAGAGACTTGACTCCCTGTGGCTCAGCCTGCATTAAAAGGCAAAGCAATTACACAAAAGCTCTCATTTAGTTTTAAGTGGGATTAGACCCACACTAACTTCATGACGCTGGGTTGCTAAAACAAGGTGCAGTTTCTCACATGCCTATGAAAAACTTGGGGCTTATGTAGTTTTCCACATTGTGAGGCACTGTGGCTAAGACAGGCAGGTAGAGAGACTGGAGGCTTGGGAGCCCTGTCTTTCAGCTCATATACAACAACAAAGGGAGAACAGATTCTATATATTTTCCACTCACATAGAAAGGCAGAGTGGATGCAGTGGGTGTTGTGGGAGCCTGCATCCCACATCACAGTGCCTTGGATGGAATCCCACCTTCAACCTCCCATCTAGCTTCCTGCTAAATGTGTCAGCAGATGATGGCTCATATACCTGGACCCTTACCAGCCATGTGGGAGACTCAGATGGAGTTATCTGAACAGCTCAGGCTATTGCAAGTATTTGTGAAAGTGAACCTCATAAAAGATCATAAAAGACCTTTCTGAGCCTGGCATGATAGCATGGTGGCTAAATCATCACCTTGCATCCACTGGGTTCCCATATGGGCACTGGTTTGTGTCCCAGCTACTCCACTGCCCACCCAGCTAACAGCTTATGGCCTGGGAAAGCAGTGGAAGATGGCCCAAGGCCTTAGGACCCTGCACCTGCATGGGAGACCCAGAAGGAACTCCTGGCTCCTGGTTTCAGATTGGCTCAGTTCCAGCTGTTGTGACCCCTTGGGAAGTAAACCAGTGGGCAGATCTTTTTTTGTCTCTCCCTCTTTCTGTATAGCTGCCCTCCCAATAAAAACAATAAATAATTCTTTCTTAAAAAAAAACATCACTTCCTCCCTTTCACTAATTTTCTCTCCCTCTTGCTCTATCTCTCATTATGCTGATAGGAGAATAATTAGGAAGGCAGTTAGCCAAACTGAGCTGGAATCCTTGACAGCCTTGTAATAAATATTATCTCTTTACTTGGCAGTCTCAAACAGCCACTTTCCCAGGATACACACGTGTCTCATCCAGAACCATGAAGAAGGATTAACCATGATGACTACACATGGATGTTAAACGCCACAAGGAGGCTCCTCAAACATCCCAGATGGTTCACTCAAGCTAAGACCTCACCCCACATTTTTTTATTCAATTAAGGTACCACCCCCTACCTCACCATAAAGGCTGAGACCAGGGCAAGGTCCTTCTTTTGCCCCCTGACCACAGTTGAGGGTACTACTCAGGTCCTCTTTCTCTAAGAAACTGCCTAGCCCGGTCCTGTTGGCTAGTTCTCCGTGTGAATCTGTGGCAGCTCACAGACATTCATGAGTGTAAGTTCACCCTTTGACCTTTAAATCAATGCTCTCCCCATTCTGAGCACCTACACTTGTCTTGCTTGGAATTCTTATCTCTGTAGGAGGCAAGAGCCTGGATGGAAATGAGGTACCAGGCCCATATCATTGTGCACTTTCAAATAGATTTTTAAACGCAATCTTTAGAACAAGAAAGAAAGGCAAGCAAAGGAAGGGAGAGGGAGAGAAGGAGAGAGAGAGAAAGAGGGAGAAATGTAGAAAGGATGGGTGGATGAAAAGGAGGAAGAGTACGGTACTGGGGTTCCACGTTCATGGGGCATCAGTGAAGGGGTGGACACTGTGGATCTGCCTTTTGTCTCACCCTCCTCATCCACAGATGGGAAGCTGGGCCTGAGCTTGTATTCTTGGCAAGTGCATTATTATTATTCACACATGAAAGTTACCAAGAGGAGGACTGTGAAGGGCAGAGGCTAAGAAGGATGGAAGGATACCCGGGAAGGCAGCAGCCCTGCAGTGAGCAGCCCTTCCTTCCCCTTTGTAATTGGCTCACTCTCTGGAGGGAAGTCCTGCATCAGTGGCTTCACCGCTTTCCCGGAACCCAAGGACAGCCCGTGCAGCCTGATTTGCCGGCAGTGGCCATTCTCTGGAGCATACATCTATCACTTTCAGTACAAACACACACACACACACACACACACACACACACACACAAATACTCATGCCCCTGTTCCTCCAGCATCCAGAAGAAATAAAAACACAAGAAGTAAGATTACTTTAAAGTCAAATTCTGATCCAACTAACATTTTGTCACCAAGTACTCCCACCTGGTCAAATACTCATTCTGGTGGGCACTTAAATGGCTCCTTTGGTTGCCAGGGACATCTTACCAGGAGTGCATTAAAAATAAAATAACGCACTGGATTGCAGTACGAAAGCAGAGCCCATAAACCACAATATCTCTGTGAGGAAATAGACTTCCTGTCTGCTAGTTTTTTTATGCGCCCAATTAAGTGCAGATTTTTGGCTGTGGGAGCAACATAACTGCAGCATTTTTTCCAGAAAAACCAAGAAATGAACTGAAAAAAAACTAAACAAGAAAAAGGCTTATAAGAAGAGAGTCTGATAATGCTGAGAGATAACTTATTTTTTCCTCATGTTACACCAGCTATTCCCCGATGTGGCCAGAACCCACTTGCAAGATGACTTGGGTCCCATTTCTCTTCCGTTGGGACATTCCTATCCCGGAGGGATTTGTACAGAACAAGGTGAATGTGAATGCATGTAGGCAGGCATCACACGATTCTCTGGGATTCTTGGAAGCAAGACACAAACTTGATGACCTAATTCGAAAGCATTAGGAGCCTATCTAAAATCCAGTTGCCTAAATGGACTCATACTAGAACATGGAGAGGTCTAGAAAAACTCATCGATCTTCAATTTACTACTCTGTTCCACACACCTGGAATGTTGTAAGCCAGAGGCAAGAATTCTAGACTCGGGGGGCGGGGGGGGGGGGTGGCAGGAGAACGACTGATTAGGATGCCAGCTTGAATAAGACCCCCCCCCAATTGCCAGTCATCTCTGCAACCTCACAGCAACCCAAATGGCTGGACTTTAGTTTGCATGCACCCCTGAAATTGACCTAATGCTTTTTCCTGCAAGAAGTCATCAAAAAAAACACAGCTTTGGTTGGCATCAATGCCAGCCTCGGAGAAGAGCAGCTGCTAGCAGCCTCCGGTGAAAAGTGCAGCTTCAGCTGTTGTAGAAGCAAAGATGAATATCAATGTCCTAAGAGGATGGCTCCGAGCAGCTGGAAATCACTGAGCTGTGAAGCAGGGCTTGAGAGCAGCCCTCTCAGAGCCCATGTGCCAGGTAAGGACTAGATCCCTTCTGAGCTTCTAAGGCACCCTTGTCCTGGGGGACCCCTTTTCAGATCTGACACGGAGTCTTGAGGGTCAGGAGATGTTACAGGCTTCATTTGTTCAGTCTTTCTTGCCCGGGGAAAAAAGTCGCCATGATTTGCCTCCATGCCATTGTGAATCGATTTCTTTTGCTAAGTTTTAAGTCAATCAAACACTCCCTAAAATTTTACTGTTGGTTTGAGGAAGTTACTTATCTTTCACCTCCATTGTTCTCCTTTAATAAACATGCTTAGTAATGTGTGCTGTTATCTATTTTATAGTGTTGGGGTTATGGTAAGTCAGATAATATAGCTCAAAGTGAGTTAAGGACCTCCAGAAAAAAGAAATTGCAAGCCATTGAGCCTCATAGTAAATCCAAACCGCAGTTGTTGTTTTCAAAATAAAAATTATAAACAGGGAAGCAAAATAAAAACATGTGCTTGGTGTATGTGACTCCAAATGCATTCATCAGTCCAATGGAAAATGTTGACTTATAACAAAGTTGGAGTGGGGGGGGTGCCTGAGTCCTGGTGTCAGACGAAACATCCACAGCTTACAGAGGACATGAAGTACATCCGCATCATGTTATTAGATGTTTCCCTACAACTGCATTCTATTCAAGCTCTTGTCACCCTAAGCTGCCCTCAGGGTCCTGTCCGGAAACGTCAAGGCTATCTATCGGACATGAAGTTAGCTTGCTAAGCGTCGCCTCTCACCCTCTCCTGAGTCTGCATGCTTCGTGAACCACTGTGGGTCTGTTCACAAAGTGCCCTTCTAATGAGGCCAATTCTGACGAACGCCCATTCCAAGAATAATACTTGACCAGAACTGAGTGCAATTCTCTTGTGCTTATTATAATTTTCTATGACAGAGAGCAGAGGCTAAATTCGGTGAAAGTATTGTTTTACTTGTGAGCCTGAATCTGCCAAAATTTGTTTTTATTTCTCCTTCCCTCCCCCAACTCCCCCAATTCCCCTGTCCTCCCTCTTGGAATGATGCAGGGCTCATGACTAACAGGGAAACTTGCTGGCATCTGTGGAGTGCCCATTCTCACCACTTTCCCTCGGCCCTGAGATAGGTTTTGGGTACAGAACAGAAATATTCCCAAATGGAAGAATCATTACCAGCAGTAAAGTCAAGAGCAGTCTGGAATACTCCACACGGACAGCGTACTTATCGCGTCGGCAGCGTAAAAGCCATCTGAGGTCTGCAGCTTCCTCCTCTCCACAGAAGGAAATGTGGCACCAGGTCAAACTGATACAGGAATTTTAAATATGTGTGGTCACACAAACTTAGAGAATATTATAAATGCAGCATTAGGAACCAAAAGGAAAAAAAAAAAAAAAGAAACCAAGCCACAGGTAGTATTCTCATATTATGTTTGTTTGAGCTGTCAGGACAAAATATTAGAGAGAAATATTTTTATGACATGGAAACTGCAATTTGCTTTCCAAAATTATTTTCCACTAACCTAAAGCTAAGGTCTCATGCTGGGGGAGTCAAGCATTTATCTTCTAATTCATGAAAGGGTGCCTAGCTCAAATGACCGAGCACACAGAGAGAGCGAGATGGTGGAGGGAGGGTGGGCAGTAGGCCGGAGCATTTGTCTTCACACAGTGGGAGGAGGGGCAATGTGAGAGTAAGTCCTTGAGAAGCCTGACTCCAAAGGCACAGGGCATGTGTCATTGGTGTGTTCACTGTTTAAGAAATGGAAATTGACATGGAAGTACTATCACCAGATAATGATACCACCAGACCGAGGACTCTCTCATCCAGGGAGTTGCTAGCCTTGCCTTCTTGCTTCTCCAAAGCTCACTGCATCTTTTCTTTTTTGCCTTTCCCCACCACCCTTAGCTAGGTCTCCAAAGGGTTTCCTGCGGCAAATCTTTGAACTTTAAAAACATTCCTGTGGAGGTCTGTAGATGCTGCCGTATGTTCAACTGACGATGCTTGGCCTCCCCCACAGGAAGTACAAGGTAGGTGTCTACTCTTCCTTCTGTTGCTGGTGCCAGGAGCAGAGCTCAGAGTTGACCCACTCAGTCCCTGCACCCACAGGAGAAGCACAAAAGATATACTGAGATGTGGCCACCCGCCTGGCATGGCTGCTGACTTCTACTCCTTGCCCTGGTACTTTGGGACCAGGTTCTCTGATTCACACAGCAATATTCCAAGCGAGTCAGAGCTAGGGTATCTGGGACGTTGGCACAGAATCCACTTAGAGGTTTTCTCTAAACATGCAGGCTATCATGGCCATAGCATTGGAGGGTGGAGCCTGTGGTCCACAAAGGGACACTGCTAACAGCAAATTTTATCCAAGACCCATAGCTCACAAGCTCTTTTCCCATCCATTTGTTTCATCTTCATGGTTTCTCAGATGTCTACTGTTGTTCTTGTTAGGCAAATGAGACATGGACACTGACTTGTCCCTTCACTCCACAGACACTGGCTGACACCTCATTGTGTGAACATCAATCGAGGTTCTAGGGGTCAGGTGTCAAACAGAACAGACAAATGAGGCCCTTGTATTTCAGCTGGTGAAAGAAGGGAGCCAGGGGAAATCAGTGGCATGTTGGATGGGCTCAACACAGTGGAGATAACACTGCTGAGGACCAAGACCAGGGAGGGGGACCCGTGGAGAAGAAAGAAACACTTATCTTTGGCAGAGGGCAGGCAGAGAAAGATGACACTTGAGCAAAGACAGGGCAGAAAAGCAAAGAACTGATAAAAAAAAAAATATCTCGAACAGGGAAGCAAGCCCCAAAGCCCTGAGTCAGGAGCACACTTCGCCTGAGGGGGAAAATCCCAAGAGGTACATGTGACATCTGTGGAACGAACAAATCCATCAGCAGCTGGAGATGCAGTCAAGCACATAGAGAAGCAGCCCCTTACATAAAGGACTTGGTTCTTGCATCTATAAGATGGCAAACTCAGGTGTTATTCAAAATGTTGAACATGAAGTACAGTCTGGATACTAGCCAATCAACACAGGAGCAGGTCGCTTGAGGCCCCCAAAGAGCCAAGAAGGATCTCTAGAGTTGCTGTAGTGTGGAACCCTCCCTGGAGGGTTCTCAAAGAAGACAGGAAGATCACATCCAACATGGATTCAGAAGGAATTCCATTCTTCAGAATGAGCCAGGGATCAACCAGTTCTAATGAAGGACTGTGTCTGGGTCTGAAACATGACCAGCCTCATACTTGAAAAGCCTGCAGTGGCACATTATGAAGAATATACCCTAGCTGGGCAAGGGTAGAAACAAGGAGATGAGTGAGATAAGTGGTGCAACAACCTGGTGAGAAATGATGGCACCTTAAGCCACGGTGGCAGTGTCAGAAGCGGTGCAAAACACAAAGCTGGGAATGTTACGAAGTTAGAGCCAAGGAAATTCTGATGCATTGGACCTGGGGTGAGAAAGAACATGTTGAACTAAAAGGAGGAACTGCAAGTTGCAGGTTGCCATTCTCTGGGATATGAAAGTCACAAAGAAACAAAATCTGAATTTTAGACACGTGATGATTAAGAAAGTTAGGTTTCTGTTACGCCCCTACACAATGGACCCATGGGCTCACAATGGTTATATCTTCAGTTATTGGTAGTGCTAACTTGGTTCTGAGAGCTGAACTGCCTGTCCCATTGTTCTCCAGCAAGGTCAGGGTACAGCAAGGAACCCTGCAAGTGTGTTCCCTTCCAAGTTACAGGCACTTCCGGGACATCACAGAGGAAAACCAAACTGCGCTGACTGCCTAGAGAACTGGTAAGAATGTACTCTTGTGTGATCCACTGGCAGGCAGGAATTTAAATGAAAACTTTCAAACCCTAAAGTCTAGAAAGTCTGCAGTCCAAGAGGAGAAAAGTTTCATCTTAAATCGACTTGGAAAAACCAACGTTTCTTTTTTTCCCCCTTAAAAAATAAAACAAAACCCGAGGTGAGTCTAAGGCCAGCATGCTGATTGCATCAGAGACAGAGATGAAAAGAGGAGAGAGGAAAGCTGGGCATGGGCCCTAAATCAGCATGTTAAAGGGACTGGCCTGGGATGAACGCATTATTAGACGCTAGTCAGAGGAGGACCATCTTTTGCTGGCTTCAAGAAAACTGAAATAACACATTAATTGTAGGTCCTTTGATATTTTTTTTTCCTGGAGTTGTTTTGATCCATCCAACAACAGCCAAAAAGAAAGCCTCAAAAGACAGACATAATAAAAACAGCGGATGATCCGTAGTCACCAAGCATAAGTTCCACCTTCTCGCTCTTGCCCGGTCCACATCAGCAGCTCACTAAGAGCCTCCCAGACATCCTGAAGGATTTAAAGAACAATCCTCAATGGTTTAAAGTCTCAGCCACAGGACTTCCTCTGTTAGCTATGGGCTTTGAGACCTGTTAAATCTCTGAGGCTTCAGGGATGGGTAACATTTAACAACCAATCAGGAGATCCACGAGCTTCTAGGGGGAATTTACCAACAAAACCTCAAAGAGCTCAGCATGGGAAACACACTAGAGGCATCTTCCGGTGGTTTGGAAACCAGGGTACCATTGTCTGGGTACAGAAAGGAAGGAGAAAATTGGGATGCACACTCACTCATTCAGCCAGCGTTTCTTATCCAACAGCAGTAACACAGCTCAATGTCAGAATGTGAAACAGAGATAACAGGTGGTATAAGGAAAAGGAGTTCTCTCATTCTTTCATCATACAGAGCGAATTAATCCATCACAGCCGAATGAGAGGACCCCTACTCTGTCTGCCTTTCTTTTATTTAACAATTGCCTTTGATTACTTTTTCTGAGTTTTAATAAGTAAGTTTTATTTTGTTTGAAAGGCATTCTCCCAAATGACCATAAGATCTAGACCTGGATCGGGCCAAAGTCGGGAGCCAGGCCTCGCATGGGAATGTGGGGACTCAGCTACCTAAGCCTTCACCCGCTGTTTTGGCCACACCCAAGTGGGAAGACAGGATCAGAAACAGCAAGAACTGAACGCAGGGAAACTGGGTATAGCATGAGGGCATCTCAAGTGCCAGTGGCCCATCCATTGCATCAAATGCCCACTTTGTGTGTGCTTTTTAAAAAATAAATACTGTGGGGCTGGAGTTCTGGTATTGCATGAAAAGCCACTGCCTGCAAAACCAGCACCCCATCTGGGTACCAGTCCATGTCCTAGGATGGCCACTTCTAGTGGATGGCCACTAGAACTACTTGTTCGTATCAAGCTCTTATACCAAAACATCGCCACATTCCTGGAAGAACTGTAGACTAGTGACACCAGCCAGGACCTGAATGAAGTGGGGCTGTTCTTCCTAACACATCCCTATCCAAGTGGCCTCTTAGTCCTGTCTGTGCCTAAAAGTGAGTTTTTAACAATCATAAATTCAGAACCACAGTGATCTTAAAGCTGTAGTTCCTTGGCTGGATCAAATCACATCTCCTGGCATCTTACATATGGTTACTGATGTTGTCAATGTGTTGAGACTTGCCTTACTGATAAATGGCATCAGAAGCCTCCTGCTTTCAACTCACAAGAACACTGCTATATACTCTCTATTCTCCCACTGCCTGCAGCGATGTAAAATTGTCCTCCTCAATCACAGCTTAGTCCACAGGACTCTGAGTGTCTCTTCAGATGTGGCATGGAGAATGTTGTCTAAAGGCATTGCCTATATGCTGATTGAATCATGTTGGAAACTGTAATAAGCACATATGTGTTAGAAGATGGCATGTAAATTCACAAAATTCAGGGACCTATGACAAAATGATCAGTACAAGGTTCACCCTTCTGCACAAAGAGTTATAAAATAATGGGGGGAATACATCAAATTAGTGTTCAGACAC
Organism: Ochotona princeps; assembly: GCF_030435755.1. NCBI lineage: Eukaryota > Metazoa > Chordata > Mammalia > Lagomorpha > Ochotonidae > Ochotona > Ochotona princeps. The sequence continues at coordinate 7,140,368 of NC_080858.1, forward strand.
CAGGAAAACAGGCAGGAAGAACAGAAAAAAAGAAATAACAGCACCCTGGGTTTCCAAATGGAAGGATCTTCCAGCCTATAATAGAGAACACAATGGTGTTATTGAGTAGACAGAAATCATTATTTGAAAAGAATGAGACAATTAAAATTTGTATGGTTGAGTACAAGAAAGAAGGGCTCTAGAGGTGGTGCAGTTGTGGGTAGATGGAGGAGCTCTGGAACCCTGACTCTTGGTCTTCTTGAATCTTTTGCTGATTAAATGATATCTGTATGTGTATAGGACTCACTGTCTTGAAACCAAGCAGAAAAAAAATCTACCGGAAAATTAGAGAATACACAACTCCTTTGCTTGCTCAGTGTAGGCAGACATTCATGTTCTGGTCCAAGCTGACCTCCCTAACTTCTAGGAGTATTCAGTAGACTTCAGGAAGCTCCATGTGATAGTCATCCAAACCAACCCTACAATAATGGTTATGCTAGGACTACTCTTACAATGAGCTTAGTTAGGAATCTCAAAACAATCAACTAATTTACAAATAACTTAACACCAATCAAAATAAAGCACAATCAACTTTAAATAAAAATTAATGAAATACTGCATTTACTCAACAATGCAGCATCCATAATGTGTGTGACCTCCACTCAAGAAGAAGTAGGAAAACCAAGAAAAAAATTAGTCAAAAGAATGAACCAGAAATATCAGAAATGAGGAAGCCAGTAAACAATGAATTTAAAGCAGTTTCTGTAAATATAAGAATAAAAATGGAAAAATATTATTTTCCCTCAGTAAAAATAACTTTGAGAAGTAAAAAATTAACTAGAATGAAAACTTTACTGGTTTCAAGAGCTGAATGTCTTCAAAATGTGTACGTTGAAACCCTATCCTACTCTGTGATGACATTAGAGGGTGTGTCATTGGGAAAGTGCTGGGTCATAAGACTGAAGACTTCATGAATGGGTTAGCGTCCCCATGAAAGAGAACCTGGACAGCTTTTCAGACTATCTCGCAAGTGAGGACACAAGGAGAAGACTGCAGGACACAACTTGGAAGAGTGACCTCACCTGAATCAGACCACAGTGGAACCTCCACCGTCTATCCTCCAAAACCATGATAAATACATTTCTGTAGCTTATGAGTGGTCCAGTCTATATAGTCCAAGCTCAGAGACAGAAATTATTACAAAGAATGGAGTACTTCTGTAACAATTACAGAAAGATGTGGAAGTGACTTAAGAACCGAATAATGAGTGAAGACATAAAAGGCTTTGAAGTGTGTTTCAAAAAGCCTGACTTTCCATGCATCATGTTTTAAAGGAAAGTCTAACGGTGGCTCAGCAAGAAAAGAGCAGGACTTGTCTTACCCAAGTCATCAGGAGCTACTCCTGATAGAAATGCGTTTAGTGATGATTATTCTGATGACATATCAGATGGAGACGAGGCACCCATGAGACACTGAAGGAAACGTGCTCCTTTTAAAAATTGAGAAAACACTTGGCTAAATAGTGTTGGTGTTCTGGCATTAAGTGGAACATTTGCATGATACTGAATATTTAGTGAAAGAGGTCATTAGTAAAGTTTTGGGTTACAACTTGGCACCTCCAAACAACTTACAACAGATTGAAAGAGAAAATATTTTAAAAACAAAATAATTGTGGTGGGCATTTGGCATTGCAGCTAAGAGCACCTGGCTGATACCTAACTGCAGTTTTCTAGTAACCTGAATCCTAGCCAGCATCAGTGACAGCTCGGGGAGTTGGCTTTCTGCCCCTGTATTGGAGACCTGAATTGAGAGCCTTACTCCTGGCTTCAGAGCCCTCAGCCACTATGAGCATGCATGGTGGAAGGGAATTTTCCCCTTGTCTCTCTCTATTTCTCTCTGTGTGTGTGTCTTTCCCTCTCAAGTAGGAAATGTTGTTAAATAGAACACAAATAAAACTGTCACAGAAAAAGGGAAAATGAGCTGCAAAATTTGGCAAATTCTTAGACTAATCAGACTGTGAAAAGTGAAGGTGTGTTTGCAAGAACGCTAGTTATATGAGCAAGTAACTGCTTAATAAGATTAGTAGGCATATGTACCAAAAACCTCATCAATCAGCTCAACAAAATCCAGAAAATGAATTCAATTCTACCAGCACAAAAATTACCATTGAAACTAAAGGAAATGGAGGGGGTGGGTAACAGGAAGGAAGACTGCTGGATATCAGACTCTGGAGAAAGAAGTCATAAAACAATCCAGCTGCAAATCAGAGCATCTCTTCAAAACAAAGCAAGAAGGTCTATGAAGGAAACTCAGAGATATTGAAGGCTGCTATCCCACCACACAAGCCCTTTAGACAAGCTCTGTCCCAAGGTTGGCTCTACCCATTTTGCAAGGTCAGGATGAATGCCCAGGACAGCTATGAGGATCGAACTCCATCCCTGCAGAAAACCCCAATATGGCCAGTGCCCCAAGTGTGTTGAGAGTCACAGGATCCAGATTGTTCTCAAACTTTGACATCCCTTGCCATTTCCCTGGTTAGGCTTTAAACTTTCTGGCAGCCTCTCCCCACTCATGTCTGCCCAATACCTATCCTAACATTATACTTTGGCAGTACTTAACTGGCTTTGCTTCACATGTTTACTGATAAAAAAGAAAATTTGCTTCTGGATTCATCTCATCCGTACCTAATATAGGTGATACTTAGACGAGACTTGAATTTGAAATTGCAGAGTTCATGCTGCAATGAGTTAAAGATTTTGAGAGTGCTGAAATCTAATAAGTGCATCTTGTGTGTGCTAAGGACACAAATTTTAGGGAGACAGGAACAGAGGTAATGGAATAATGGATTATGTCTTCCCCAGTTCCTTATGTTGAATTCCCGACACCCAACTCCACTAGAAGAGGTGGGACCTTTGGGAGATCATCAGGGTGGATTCCTCATGAATGGAATTAAGGGGCCCCAGAGTGTGTGTACACTGTCATTCCACCATGTGAGGCAACATCAAGAGGACAGTCTGAAATGAGGAAGAGGATCTTCACCAGCTGCCATCCTTATCTTGATACTTCCAGCCAATAGAATCATCAGAAATTCTTTTCTGTTTCTAAAAACCACTCAATCCATGGTACTTTGCTATAGCCAAACTGTCCAACCTTAAAAGATAGGTTGAACTGTTCCCCCAAAGGCATATATGCTTCAGCCCTATCACCAGGTATCTCAGAATGTAGCATTAATTGGAAACATGATCATTGTATCCATAATCAATCTGGTTACACGTTGGAGTAGACTGGTCCCTTGATTCAACAGGACTGGTGTTTTCTAATAGAGGAAACAGACATGCAAGGAGATTATAAGGAGGTGCAGAAGGGAGTGACACATCTCCCTCGCAAGGAATGCCAAGGATTGCCAGCAGATGCCAGCAACCGGAAGAGGTGTTGAAGGTTTCTGCCCTGTAGCTTTCAGAGTGAGCACGGGCTTGTCAACACCTTGATTTCAGGCTGGAAGTCTCCAGGACTGAAACACAGTCAATTCCTGTTATTTTAAGCCATCCAGTGTGTGATACTCAGCCATGGCAGCCCTAAAAGTGGAAACAGCAGGACCCTCAGAAGGTAAGCTTTTAGAGAGTCCACACCATCTGAATGTAAGCACAGGAGAGAGAAACCCAGAATGGTGAAATAGCCAACAAAGCCTTAGTGATACATGAGACAATATTAAGTGATTTAACATGTGTTCTGCATCACAGACACAGAAAAGAGAACAAAGTAGAAAAATATTTGAAGAAGTAATGGTCAAGTTTTTCCAAATTTATGCTGAATTATGAACCCACATATTCAAGAAGCTCAACAAGATAAACACAAAGAAAACCACACCAGGACATACCATAATCAAATTGGTATAACTCACTGATAAAGGGGAAAATGTTAAAAGCAGCCAGAAGGAAAAAAAATGACACATTTCTGAAAGAGGAACAAAGATATCTCATGTTGACTTGTCACTTTAAAAAACAGACTAGCAGACAATGGAATTAGGATTAAAAAGAAAAAGATAAAAGAAAACAAGTCAATTCTATAGGCCATGAAACTGTCTGTTAAAAAATGAAAAACAAAGAGAATTGCAGCAAAATTGAGATGGGATGCAATTAGAAGGCCTGCGCTTGAATACTAAAGTGTAAGTTTTTAGTCTAGAGGAAAATGAAACCCATATTTACATACGTGAAAATTTGCGTATATTCATGGGTCAACATAAAAAATTTTTCTCATTTTTAATTCCTTAAAAAAGAAATCAAAGGTTGAAATGAAATATTAAAAATTAAATCACATCATTCTCTATAACAAAATGCCTTGAAACCAAGGGTTTTAGTAACAGAAGAGGCTTGTGGAGGTGACAGTTTTGGAGGTTGAGAGATCAAGACTGAGTAGGACATAGAGCAGCCTTGTCTGCCCATGGTCTGATGGTAGACGACGGGTGCCATCCCAACAGTGGGAACGCATGCGGAAGAGATCACGTGACAAAGCAGCAGGCAGAGTCTAAAAGCACGAAAACCAGTTTACACTGGTTGGAAAACAATAATACTGTCCATAATCTCAAAGGGGACAGAGCGACTTATCAATTGGCCAAAGTATTAACTGCAAAGGTTTAGGGTGACAGAAATGCTTGATACTTTGATTGTGAAGGCAATCACTCAAGTGTGTACATCAGCAAAACTTGTCAAACTGTAAGCTACACAGGTGCACATAATGTGTCAACTTTTGTGTCAGGAACTCTGCTTTTGAAAAATCGGAGCCCATTAACTTGGTAAAATTTTCATAAATTCAAGGTGTGAAAAAAGTTTCTGCCTTTGGTCCCTGTCATCACTAAGAAGGAGATCTTGCTGAGCCAGTGTTTTAAGAAAGCTGGCAAGCAACTTCATTCCTGTCTCCACATTGCCTTTCTGGACCTCAACGTGTCCAGCTGCTCTCTCAATCCTTGGCCCATTTTCTTCATTCTATGATTCATTCTTTTGCTACCAAGTCATAAGTATTTCTTGTATGTGGTGGATATTAACCAGTTATTAGGTAACTTGGCTAAAAACATATTTTCCCTATTCTATATGCACCCCTTCCACTCTGTTGGCGGGCACTTTGGCTATGCAGCACTTTTCACTGTAAAGTAATTCCACTCATCTCATTTTGCTTTTGTGCTTGTGCCATGGGAGTTCCATCCAAGAAACCACTGTCATCCCCAAAGCAATGAAGCTTTTTCTTCTGTTCTATTCTAGGTGTTACACAAATTCAATTCTTACACATAAATATTTAATCAATTTTGAGCTGATTTCTGTGTTTGATGTAAGAATGTGATTGCATTGTTTTTCATGTGGTTATCAAGATTTTCCAACATCACTGAAGAGATTATTCTTTCCTTATGATATACTCATGATGTCCTGTCAAAGATCAGTTGACTGTGTGTATATGTGGTTTTATTGATGCTCTCTTTATCCTATCTTATTATTCTATATGTCTGTCGCTATGCCAATAACATGTTGTTTGAATTATTACGGCTTTGTAAAATTTCAAAAGGAAGAAGGGTGTTGGCTCCAGCTTTGGTATTCTTTCCCATGATTGCTTTCAGCTATTCAGTGCATTTTTACATTTCATATAAATTTTAATATGTTTTTATTTCCAGAAAAATTCCACTGGAATTCTGTTGGGTATTGCACTCAATCTGTATACTGATTTGGGTGGGATGGACATTTTAACAATATTAAGTCTTCCAATTCATGAACATGGGATGTATTTTCTTCATTTAATTTCACTTTTGTCTTTTAAGTTTTCTTTTATTAAATTTATTTTTTAAAGATTGGTTTTATTTGTTTGTACAGTTTTTATGACAGAGAGTGGAAGGACAAATAAAAACATCTTTCATCTACTGGCTTGCTCCCCAAATAAGTAGCCATCAGAACTAGGGCTTGACAAAGCTAAAACCATAAGCCAGGAACTCTGCGCAGGTCACCCACATTGATGGTGGGAGCTTAAAAATTTGAGCCATCTTCATCTCCTTTCTCAGGTGCATTAGCAAACAGGTAGCTGGATGAGAAGCAGAGCAGTTAGGACTCAAATCAGCATTCTGACATGGGGTGGCTCCGTTACAAGTGGCACACAATTCTTCTGTTGCTGCATACAATACTAGCCTGAACTTGATTTTCTTTTAAAATTTTATCAATAATACATAATATTCAGTGTGTACAAATCTTTCACCTTGTTGGATACTTTTATTGCTATGTATTTAACTCTTTTTGAAGCTATTAGAGTGAAATCACTTCTTTAATTTTCTTGGTTTTCGTAAGTTGATTTTTTGACCTTGAGATTTCATTGGTTTGGCTCATTCATTATAACCATTTTTTTGCGATGTCATTGGAGTGTCCTACATTTAAGATAATGTCATGTGAAAACAAGAACACCTTATTTCTCGCTCTCCTTGAGTGATCTTCATTTATTTTTCTTGACTGACAGCTATGGCAAGGATTTCCAGTACTATGCTGAATAGATGGGATAATAAGAACACGTTGGCCTTTTTCTGTATTTTATAGAAAACGCATTCAGTGTTTTCCTACAGAACATGCTGTTGATTATGCGCTTTCCCCACATGACTTACTGTCTCGCAGCAAATTCTTTCTCTGCTTAGCTTGCTGAGAGTTACTCTGAGCAAATGATGAATTGCATCATGCTTTTTCCTGGATCTTTACAGACAATAGCATGACTCTTATCTTTCAATCTACTTACGTGATCTATCACAATAACTGGTTTACACATGTTGAAGCATGCTCGTGTTCTCAGGATGAGCCCAACTTGGTCATGTTGCATGACACGTCTAATGTACTATTGAACTTGTATTGCAATAATTTTGTTGAAGATTTTTGCACTTATATTCATCACAGATTGACTTGCAGGGTTTTTTTTTCCTTATGGAGTCTTTTTTTGACTTTTATATAAGAATAATACTGGCCTTATAAAATCAGATTTGACATGTTCTTTCAGATTTTTGGAAGAACTTTAAAAGGATTTGGTGTGAATTCTTTTTTAAACGTTTGATGGAATTCACCAGGGAGCCATTTAGTCCTGGAACTTTCTTTGCTGCCTACTATAAAGAATGAATCATGGAGAAACTGACCAGGTGAATGATGAATAACAAGACTGAGCTAATATCAAAGCCCTGTTCGCAAAGAAAAGCTGTAGACTAAATAGCTGTATTACTCACAGGATAGTTTTCTATGACTTGGTACAAAATTCACTCCAAACTTTTGGTTTAAATCCATATGACTTATTGTCTTGAAGCTTCTCTTGATCAGGAGTTTGGCCTATTTTAGCTGCCTCTGCTTCTCAGGGTTGCTCAGGGTTGGCCCTGAAAGCAAGGGGCCAGCTTACAGCAGCATGACGTCATCTGAAGCCTGGGGTCTCCTTCTGAACCTATTCATTTTGGTAGAATACAGGAGGAGTTGTGGGACTGTATCAAACTGAGGTTTCCACTTCTTCTCAGTTAATAGGGAGGGGCTGCTCTCGGATCCCACTGGCTGACCCCAGTCTCCTGACACATGTCCCTTTGATAACGTGTCCATTTGCTTCTTCAAGTCCAGGAGGAGTGAATGGCTCATGCTAAAAATCAATCCTCCATGGCAAAATGTTAAGGAGTTCCAACTCACATAGCATTATCCCAGGAACAACTATCCCATGGCTTTTTTCTTTTTTATCAGTGGAACCTTGTCAAGGAAATGACTATCACCTTATGGTCCCCAGTCTTGTCCACATACATTCCTTTATCTAACTATTTAATACATGAAGGAATAACACAAAGGACATAGGTCTTACGAGATGGATAGAAGTTGGATAGATGAAGCGGGGGGGGAGTGTCAAACAAGGGAATAATTTTAAGATATTAGATGCACAGGACACTTCAAAACATATACGGGGAAATAGAATTTTAAAATGAGATTTTTTTTCTGCAACAAATGTTAAGATTCCATACACAGCTTTTTTTTTTTTAATGGTACCCACATCTGATGAAATTCTGCAAGCATGCTTATATGTTGTAGGGTTGAGACAAAGATGGAGTTGCCATATGATAAGCACCAAGGGAATAAATTAGTGCACCTACTGCAGAGGTCACGGGAGGCAGAATGATCACTGGAGAAGGGAGTAAGATCTGAGAGCTTTCACTTCTACATTAAGAGATATGCTTTCTAACAACCGCAGGGGAAGACAGCATGTGAAGGGACATTTTAAGTTAAAATTATGAGTCAATACAATTCAAAGATCATTGATACCGTTAGAAATCACCTTATTTGCAAATGAGGTGATGAGCATTCAGCTAACTGTGGGGGTAGAAAAGAAATCACAGAAAATCCAAGAAAAGCTGTGACATTTTTATCCCTCCTCTCCTCTACAAACACACACACATTTTCTTAGCACACAGCATTCTTGATTCCACAGCCCTGCCCATGAGACTCTCTTTTGATGAACTACATGTGTTCTTGTCTCAGAAAGCAGTAGGACCCGTAGGACCCAAAAGACCAGAGACATAAAGCTGCACCCAATGACTAAATAATGGAAGCTGAAAACACAGAAAACTGCCCTAGTGATTTTAACCCACAACACCTGAAGTGTATAACAGAAATTTATAAGATGACATCATAAAATGCCACACAGGATGCCTGGCTTACGACAACTCCTCAATAAATACCAGTTCTCCTTCCTCCTTTTCCCTCTCTTCTCCTTTCCTAGGATAGAATACACAGCATAACAGACTAAGCCTCCACTTGTGGGTCTGATATCCCATATGAGTGAGATTTCACATCCTGGCTGTTCCACTTTTGAGACAGCTCCCCGCTCTATGGTCTGGGAAAGCGGTGGAGAATGGTCCTTGTTCCCTGCACCCTATGGGAGCCAGAAGAAGCACCTGGCTCCTGGCTTCAGATTGGCTCAACTCCTGCCATTGCAGCCATTTGGTGAGTAAATCAGTGGATAGAGGATCTTTCTCTCTGTCTCTCATTCTCTCTATAAATCTGCCTTTCCAATAAAAATAAAACATTTTTTTTAAAAAAGAGAATATAGTGATTTGTTTGTTTAATGCTGTTTGCAGGAGGACATCATGAAATCTAGAGGGAAGCCATCAGTTCCTCACATTCTCATGTCCCTGAGAGGCTGTGGGGAAGGGATTTTCAGGAGGATGTATGTTTTTGACACAAAAAGCAGCTGACAAAGATAAGGTCTGGGGGTACAGTGAGTTATGGTGAGAAAGGGAAACGCACGGGCTCACCGTCAAACTGACTGTGACCTTGACATATGAGCCAACCTGTGGTTTTATTTCCCCAGATAATTACATTGGTTCTGCATTGGACACATGGAAGGTCTCCAAGTTGTGGTTCCACCGCCTCTGCCCTTTGGACATGGACTCTTCGAGCTGAATGAGCCGAACAGTAACAGTTCAGCCCCAGGCCCCGCTGTGGAGAACCCCTCTCCACTCCCACCCACTAACAGGTTCAGACATCCTGTAAATCCACATGAATCCAGAAAGGTGTTGCTTCATCTCCAAGCGCCTAGCACAACTCCTGCACCCACTGAACAGCACTAGCCATGAGAGTCCATGGACAGTTCAGCCTCATCAAGCACTTAGAACCTCACCATTATTGCCACCACAAATTCTAGTTCTCAGTTTCATTGAAAGATGGGAGCGAAGAGGAAGAAGAGGAAACCACCGTGCTCCCCAGGCAGGTTAGGACAAGTTTTCCCCAGCTCTCTCTTCTTGATTTAAGGAACTTTCTCAGAGTCAGAGCAAAGGCGTTTGGGGTTGTTCGGAAAATTTGACTCAACCCCCCAAACCCAGCCAACACCACAAATGGACTGGAGTCAAATCAGATAAATAGAAATAGAAAAGAATACAAAATTGCTCTGAATGACAGTATCACAAAGGCTCAAAAGCGTCAGAGGTTCTGTTTCCCGAAAGAAGGAGATGAGCTTCCTCCTGAGATGCTTTTCCATAGCAGCTGAATGCTCTTCTCCTTCCAGGCCCACAGAAATGCAGGGAAATGTTCATACACCCCCCATTCCTCCTGAGCAGGGTTTCGGTCACTACCAGAGATATTGTTTGAGAAATCACCCTGAGCCCCCAGCACACGGTGTTCATGTCACCTAGATAGCTCATGGAAACCAAACGCACAAGACTGCAGTCCCAGCTAGCACGGGAAGACATCCAGCACCTGCCGCTGCTGCTGCTTCCCCAGGGAGCCATTCTGTCTTTCAGTTACAATGGAAACGGACAGGTCTGCCTTAACAGATAAACAGCAGCTTCCTTAAGGATGTTGAAGCTTATATTTTACAAAAGCAAGGAAGCAAACCTGAACTGAGCATGCGGGGTCTTTGACAGACTAAAGGAGGGCTATCTTCAAGGTCTGGAACCATGCAAAGATCCTGGTCAGATGAGGAGTTGGACTAAAAATCCATTTTGATACTTTCTATTTTAGCAATCTGAAAACTGACATGCTTATGTACAGCCCATTCTGATGTTACTGATAACCTGAAAACCTGGGCTCTTCCAAGACTCTTTGCCTCTGTTTGGCCTGGAAATGTTCATATTTATAGTAACCAATCTTGAACTTCAGAAAAGCACCCAGAGGAAAAAGAAAGTGAAATGGACACTTAAAAATTTTTTGGTTTAGTGAATGCTTTTGGATGAAGGCTCAGAAGTTAGGTGGAAGATACATTTTGAAAAGTCAGAGTCAATTTTCTTACTCTTCGCCAAAACAAGTTTGCTATTTTTTTTTAAACAAGAACTTGACTATATGTTGAACAAGGAAAGACATAAAAGTGAGCAGGCTGGAATTCAACTTTTGGAGAGAAACTTGAAGCCCTTGAGAAGGAAAAGCTAGACATTCTCAAATACCCATCAGCCCTTGTGCTTTGTGAGGCATGTCATCTATTTGAATGAAAACCAAGAGCTGGTTTCATTGGGGTTTTCTGCGAAGTCCACATTGAGTCAGCTTTCTCTCCATGACTTTGTGGTATCTGCCTCGCTGACCATTGAAGTTTCATCTGAGCTCCAGAAATCACACCTCCATCCGTCAATGCACAACACTCCAAACTGACCCCAACACAGGGTTATCAGTCAGTGATAAGCCTTCCTCCTTATTTTTTCCCACCATGCCTAAGGAGGAAGTCCTTGTATCCAAGATAATGAAAAGCCCCTGGATTTCCAAGTAGGTTTGCTTTGCCACTCTTCTTTAGAGGGTTGCTGATGTTCAGCGCTGCTTGCCTCAACAGCCAACTTAGCACTTTTTGTATACTAAAAAGATCAGACAGGCTCCCCACAGGGTTCTCCCAAAACCTGGCTGCTGTTTCTCTGCTTGCAGCCTTTGTTTAGCTCATCAACAGGTGCTGGAGCATTGTAGAAGCAAGGGGAGTGTGGATGCACCTAGCACATCCGGGAGCAGGGACAGAAAGGCAAAGAACGCAGCAGCCAATCTCCTGGTGCCAGCATCCTCGTTCAGCTGCTTCCTGACGATGCCTGGAGGTGACCCTGAAGTGAGTGACACAGGCAGCTCTTAGATAAAGGGGCCAGACCACTTGGAGTGCAGAGCCGCCACCCTTGCTCGGAAGTTGCGATTTTTTCACAATTAATCTCAACTCACAGTAGTTACCTAGGATCTAAATAGCCCAAATCATATTCTAAAGATTTATTTTATTGATTTGAAAGGCAAAGTGACCTAGTTAGCAAGAGCTCTTTGTTCACTCTCAAAAGAGTCGCAACAGCCAGGGCAGGGCCCCAAGGAAGCAAGGTGTGAAGACCCTGCATCTGCCACATGCTTGCCAGGGACCCAAGCACACAAGCAAGGAGCTGGGCTGGAAGCAGAACAGACAGGACTCAAACCAGAACTCAGGTATGGAATGCCAGGGTCCCAGGTGGCAGCTTAATCCACTATGCCACACTGTTGTGCTCCATTCTAGTCAATTTTTAAGAAAATAAATATAAAAGCAAAAATTTCACATACTTCAAATGTGGATTTATATTTTACTTTATCAAGGTTTTTATTATTTAATACCAGTTTGAACTAAAAGAAATTGCCAATATGTGACCACTGGGGGGGTGACAGGGGAGGAAGGACAATTTCCCATGGTTCTGTATCCAACCATGAAAATGGTATAAAGATGTTCTTTGGACTTAAAAAACCAATCTAATTCTGTGAATTTTTCAAATCGACTGCACTTAAAAGCTGAACACTAAGATAATTGCCTTTTCCTGGAATTTCTCTCTTCTGCCTGTTCAGAGAGATCAAGTGTTTTACAGAGATTCGACCCCATGCACCGACCAGTGGGGAGATTTAACTCTCAACTTCAACCTCATACAAAACCAAAGACACAATCTCTAGCTACACAGCACAACTTTGCATAGGAAATGCTCCTTGATTTATGGAAAAATATACTGCAGGTCACATCTGAGCTGACATGTCAACAAGCAGGATTCCCCAGTCCCAAGAAAAACTGACAGGCAAAATATATATATATATTTCTCAGCACTGCAGAAATGGTTATTATGCTTTGCTGGTGTCAGAGACATTTTGATCTATTCTGTGACATTCTGTTAGGAAACAGAGAAGTGAGTGCAAGATAAAGCGAGTCAGACCACCCCCACATGATCTCCACGGCTCCAGGGTTCCCCAGGAGGGGTTGGACCACACAGTCCAACAGTTCGCTTCTTCTACAATCTGTCTTGGACTCCTGTATTTATGATTTTTAATGCTCATGGGATTGTTAGCATAGCCTCATGAGTCAACGTAAGACTTGCTACAATCTGCCTGAATTTGCCCCAAACCCTTAAAAGCACACACAAATATGAGCCAATGAACTGAAATTACAGTATGCTGTACATTTGTTGTACGAAACTTTCTATTACCACTAACTATAAAGAATTGCTCATCACATAAGGAAGAGACAAGTCTCTTAACAATTTCCAGACTAGAGAATTCCTGCCCAACTTTAAAATACCGTTGCTATTCCCCTTTAATTGAAAGTTTAAAACACAACTCCACTGAGAACAAATCACTGGAAGGAAGGACAAGACTGTGTCCTTGACAGCAGTGCTAACCAGCTCCTAGCCAGTGGTTCTGAGAGCTTCACTTCCTACAGTATACCCTCATGAGAGTTACTGTCAAGGAACACCAATTTAGGAAGGCCAGAGAACAACCACAAAGGCATTTTGAAGACTGCATGAAGACACACACTCTCTCTCTCTTTCTCTCTCTTAAAATATAGAGAAGTTCATAGTCAAATTAAGATAACAATCTTGGGGATCCAGGGCCTTAGTCTAGTGGTTAAATCCTCACCTTGCATCCACTGAGATCTCATATGGGTACCAGTTCATGTCCCAGCTGCTCTACTTAGCATCCAACTCCCTGCCTGTGGCCTGAGAAAGCAGTTGAGGATGGCTCAAAACTTGGGACCCTACACCCACATGGGAGACCTGGGAGAGGTTCTTGGCTCCTGGCTTTGGATCAGCTCAGCTCCAGCCACCATAGTCACTTGGGACATGAACCAACAATTGGAAGATCTTTCTCTCTGTCTCTCCTTCTCCCTGTATATCTGCCTTTCCGATAAAAAATAATAAGATAAAATAGTAACAATCTCAGGGGGTGTAAATGCCCAAATGTCTGGATTACCAATTGCCAAGAGCTGTAATGAAGTCTTGATCCTTCCTCTGATATGCTCTGGAACTGGGGCAAGTCAACTTCTCCCTCCTTCAAGCTCTTGAAATTAATATTTTATCTGGATCACCTATGTCATAGTCATCAGGATTTCCCAAGAATACAGCAGAGTTGTAGGGCACCTCAGACTCCTTCCAAAGGTGCTGTCACTGTTTTTCTCCATTAGTCTGTGACACTGCCAACTTCTCCCCCAAAGTATCATATGTATTCCAGCAAATTCTTGTTTAGAAAGCTCACATTACAGTGATCCTGTACTGCTGATCTGAATTGGCAAATGTAAACCCCTATCCACTAATTCATGTTCTGTTAAAATTGATTCTGTTGCAGAAGCATAATCCGAACGTACTGGACATAAAATCCTTGAAAGCAAATTACCACTCAAAGCTGAGTCAAATCTCATTTGTGAAGATAAATGAGGACATGAAACCAAGTGCATTGTGCACAGAGGCAGGGAGGTCACCCAGTGTGAAATGAGGTGGCGCCCAAGGTCAGGGTGCTGCCCGGGGTATCTGTATTCTAGAAAGAAGACATTCCGTGATGGTGCAAAGGCCAAGCTTATGCCAACACAGGGGCAGGGAGGCCCTTAGCATCTCCACACATCTAGTCGTCACAGGAGGAGAACGATGCACCTCATCTTAGGGAGGTTTGGAAGATGCATTTAAAAAGCAATACAAAGATCTAAGACTGAAAGAAGAAACAGCCAGAAAATCCACCAACACGAAGGGTAAGCATTTTTTGTAAATAAGAAAGGGTCATTGTGAGAAAAAAGAAAAATTCTGAAAGCATAGAAAAGGAAGTGCTAAAAGGCCAAGATGAGTATGCAAAAGTGAGAAGGGCAAGTGAGGGGCACGGTTAAGAAGAACTGAGACACAGAAACAGGTCAACGGATGGAGGAAAATCTTCTGCCTTCTAGGCCTGCACAAAGCCCCTTCCTAACCTTGTCACTACAAACAGGATTCCCAAAGCCCTCAGCAATTCCAGTTGGTTCCCACACTTACTCAAGTCAATAACCGTATCAAAGAAGATCACTCTGACCTAATGGGGGTGGGGGGGAATCCCACAGTGCCTGCCTCCTTCAGGACAGTCGTGCTACTGTGACGTCAACAGCTACCAGAGGCATGATGGAGCCCTGTCCAGAATCATCCGCAGCAAGAAGCTTGGCCACAGAGTTGGTCGTTGTCACTGTCCATTTTAGTGACCTTGACTTCAACTTCTTACTTACTAAAAAACGTGGGAGTTGATGCCCCATTTCAGGGTTTGCTATAGTCAGAAGGACGCCCTGGTCAGCAAGCAAATACTGTCCCTGAGAGTCATGCATAGGTTGACTTAAAGGCAACAGAATGTTCCAGCCACCAAAAGTATTCTTCCTGGGCTTTGTTGTGATACCTGCAGGCAAATGCCACAAGGAGGTTTTGTTGAAATAAGAAAAATGGAAACCACATAAAACAAGATGGATCATTATCTCTTTAATAATTTCATGGTTGTCATCTGTAGGAGCTAGTTATTGTTAGGGACAGTTAGCTTTATTGTGGAAAGGGAGGGTAGAATGTCTAGGACAGGGCTGATTCTAGACAGGACTGGCTTTGTGGGTAGAACAGGTGGGGAGCAGCAGACAGGAAGGAAGCTAAAAGGAGAGGCAACAGGGAACAAACGGATGACAATGTTTGATACGTGGTGTTTGTGCTGCATGTGAGGCACAAAGAGTCAAGTGTTCCCCAAGCACGGGCAGTGCAACCAAGCACCTATGCCTTTGAGGGACTCGCAGAGGGGGATATGGCATAGTCCAAACCCACACAAAGCTCCACCATGTTGTAAGAGTGCTTGCAGAGCTGGATATTGGATATAAAGAATAAGACACTGGCTTGCCTGAATCCCATGTCAGAGTGCCCACCTGTAGCCAAATTCCTCCTGTTTTGATCCAGCTTCCTGCTAAGGTACATCCTAAGAGCCACCAGGCAATGGATCAAGTTCTCGGGTCCCTGCCCCCTGTGTGGGAGGTCTGTATTTGTGTCTGGACTCTGGGCTTCCACCTGGCCCACACTGTGAGCCTTGGGGAGTGAATCAGTGGAAGATGTCTCTCTGACTCCTGGCAATTGTCTTTCAAATGAAGTGAAGAGAAGCAAAAAATGCTTTTCAGAAGTTTTTGTAAGTACCACTTTGATCACAGTGCCACTGTATTCTGAATAAGTCTTCTTAATCAAAGCCATTGGACAGAAAAGTACCAGAAACTGTGGGCAACACGATCTCTTGCAGAGGGGTAGCTTTAAAAAAAATGGATGTGCCCATTGGCAAAGCCACACTTTATGTGAAAGAGGGTCAGGAATCCATGAGATATCCCAACCATAACCCCACCATAACCCCACCCAGATTAAGCACTCAGGGAATACTTTTGTCCCTACTGTCACTCTTCTGCAAGTTTCACAGATCATAGCCGTGGTCATGTTACTCCCATTTTACAGAGGAAGAAACTAAGGGAACTACAGCAACTTGTCCAGATGCAAAGGATGACCGGGCCCCTGTGCACACCACCAGCTCTCAGTCCCATGAAGGCTGAGGTGAACACAAAGGAATCTGTCATTTGACTCTAAATATGTTGAGGTAACTCCAATCTCACACAGGCAAGGGGATTTAACATGAACTGTTCTGCATGTATAATTCTGGTTCCTGACCTTGGAGTGGTGAGGAAAGTCTTGTACATTGCCACGAAACAATGGCCAGAACTGCCACTGGACCCAAGGAAATGCCATAGGTGAGGAGATGGGATGCCAAGCTCTGACCTTCAGACTCCAGAGAGACTGGCCTGTGCCTTATCTCAAGTGTTTCCAGGATGAGAAATTGCTCAAGGAGAGAAATGCAAGGGGATGAACTTGGGAGCTTTTCTTTCCTCACTATAAAGAGGAGGGAATACTGAGAGTGTCTGGAGGGTCGTGTTTGCCGTATTGAAGAACTGATTCCAACTGAATTCAGATCCTGCGTAATTTTGGAAATGCACATCCCAAAAGTATCCAATTTCTGAATTCTTTACAAATAGGCCTGCTATTTGGTTGTTGAAGAAAAATCCAGGCTGCTGTACAAACTGTACTAGGTTTTTGGGATTTCAAATCATTTGATTCACTGAGGAGGAGAAAATGATTTTGCTCACACAAGCTCAAAGTTGTACTAGAACCGGCTATTGTACTTCAGGACAGAATTGGAGAAATTTCTTCTCCTTCTATAAGGAATCAGAAAAATTGATTTCAGGATGGAAAGAAAGAAGAAAAGAGGAACTTGAGAGTTTAACGGTGCCAAGGAAGTTGATATTTCAATGTAGCAGAAACGAAAAATGAGAAGAGAAATTAAGGGGACGAAAGCAGGGCTACCTAAAATGAACAAAAGTCTTTCAAAGACGTGAAGATCAAAACATGGAAGCAACCAAAATGCCCATCAACAGAGGATTGGATAAGAAAGCTATGGTTCATCTACTCCATGGAATACTACTCAGCTATTAAAAAAAACAAAATGCAGTTCTTTGTGGCCAAATGGGCCAAACTGGAAACCATAATGCTAAGGGAAATGAGCCAATCCCAAAAGGTTAAATACCACATGTTTGCCTTAATTTAGGATGATATGATGTTATGTATAACATGTTATGTTTTGAATGTTATATGTTGTGTATAAACTAAAATTGAAGTATAGGTGAGGTGGTCACAGAAGGTGGCTGGGAACTCGCATTTATCTTTAACATATTGGTTACTCATTACTATGTCAATTAATTCCATAATGATGTAAATTTTTGCTGATGGTATGTTGGAGCTTTCAATTGACTGGGATGATACTCTGCTGGCTCTGTCTTCAGACCAGAGAGGGTACCTAAGAAGCCATTGAACTTGACTGGACAATAAGATGCTGGACTCTATGTTTGGTATACGCTTGCAATGGGGGAATCTCAACTGAACTTGAGCTGTGGTTATGCAACAAGGTGGAGGAATCCACCATGGTGGGAGGGTTTGGGGAGGGGTGGGGAGAACCCAAGTATCTATGTAACTGTGTCACATAATACAATGTAATTAATGAAGTTAAATAATAAATAATTTTTAAAAATAAATAAATAAAAGAAAAAATAGAAAATTAAAAAAAAAAAAGAAAGAATGGGAGGGTGTAGAAATATCAGAGATTAAAGTTGACAGAAGAGGAACGACCAGTAAATGCTAAATGTGGACCCTGTACTTGGATTGTGTATGGCATGGGAACAACATGGTATACAGAGCACCTTTGAGACCAGGAAAATTTGGAATATAGGCAGATGAGGAAAAAGCTTAACGCTAATTTTTTGAACCTAACCACTCATTTTTATTCACAGGAATATTTAGGCATAAAGTCACCAAGTATTTTCAAAGTGTTCAAGAAAAAATTAGGATAGCGATAAATGTCTGTGGACCTCACTTTCTTTCTGTATGAAGATACAAACATTTCTCTGCATATATGTGTACATATCCATGTATATGTTTTTTTGCATATGTTCATGTGTTTTTAGCATATGTTTGTATATAGCAAGACATGGGAAGGATAGGTAGGAAGAAGGGAGACAAAGAACGGAATAATAAGGCAAATAGAACAAACACCCATTTCATCAACCAATGTGAATAAAGGATGTATTTGAGTTCCTTTTACTACTCTTGCCACTTTCCTATAATTTCTGAATTATAACAAAGTGAAAACTTGTGAGCATGGCATAGAGGAACAAACCAATTTCTTAAACAAACAGTCCATTGTATGCTTAAACACTCCTGACTATCCTGACATCAAAGTTTTCCTCCACCGCCAAGCAGGATACCTACTGAGAGAAACAGGAAGGCAAAGACTCTCATGCGTGCTTTTCAAGTTTCCTGTTGACTTTCAACAGCAATTGCACACCCTGTCATCACTTGACACTGCCTTTTCTGTATCTCAAAAATCTCTAAGTTCCAACAAAAATCCTTTGTTCACAGCCCTAAGCAACTTGAAGCATTGATGGGGGTTGAGGACCACAAAACAAAGGCAAGGAGGAAGTAGCCTTACTACTCTCCAGATGGTGGTGTGTATCCCAGTCATTGAAGAGGCCAAGAGAGCCTACGTTTTTAGTTGGCAATAGAAATGCTCATTTCTTAGGGACATGCAAGCCCTTTATGACTTCTCCGGGCAGTTGGGGGGCAAAAAAATCCCAAAGCCTTAGGGATGATATATGTAATGACATTCTGTGCTCAGTAATGACATTCTGTGCTCATGGGCAGACTGCACACACAGGCACAGATCCACACCTTCTCATGAAAGTGAGTCTGCGAGGCTGCATGACTCACTGTGTCTTCCATTCAAATAGGGACTGTATTGTGTTTGGCTGGGACACAAAAACAGGTAGCTTAACAAGTAGCACGAGCTTGTGGCCTTTGTCCATAGCCCAAAGGAGATCACCTGCTGGGTCCTCTGTGGAATTTCCACTCCCTATCCAAGTCAAAAGCATAATTGAACAAAGACGTGGTTGGTCTCCAGGTGTTTCTGCCACTGCGCCAACTTCCACCCTCTCAGTTGTTTCCCAGCAGAGGGAGATTTGACATGGGGCAAGTGAGCTTACAGCTTGGAGAGTGACTAGAAAATAGCACCCAACCAGTCCAACTAGATCTCGATCTCTCTCTCTGAGAACTCAAAGCAACTCTTGTTCTCTTATTAAAGGGGCTAGGACCAGGTTGTATAAACTCTGCCCCCTGTTTCTCTCCCTAGCCAGTTTTGCACATGTCCACATGAACCTCTCTTTCTCTGATAAAACACACCCTGAACAACCTCTGCAGGCCAACCTCATTGTTCCTACATTCTGCTTTCCTTACAACCCCTGATATGTAGGCATGGCTGTGGTTTTGTCTCAGAAAATATGTACTCTCGCTGGATGACAGACCATGGTGCACACAGAGGACATGGCAGCCCATTGGAGCCTGCACAGGACATCTGATACCCTAGCAGAGAATGGAGAACAGAACACATGGACAACTACCCCAACCAAATGATGACAGCAAATATCTGGGCGAATTGAGACTCTAAGGTTGACTGTGTCAGCCAATGGACCTTGGAAGGGGTTCCTCATCCACAGATCAGTGAGATCAACAGCATTTCAGAACCATCACATTCACCTGGACAGAACCCTCGAAGTACGTGCTAAGTTGTGACTCTGGGTTGATATCAGGTGGCTGTTCCCCATCTTTGGGTACTGGAGTGGTTAGGAGGCTGGGTATGGCCTCTCCCCTTATCTCCCCCGACCCCCAAGAAATGGGAAGAAGAAATAGAAAGTTTGGAAATAATCACACCCACTTCTCCCTAACCCTAGATCCTTCTTACCCTGATCAACTATGTAAACATCATCTAAAAGAATTAAAAAGAAAAGTTAAAAATAAATAAAACATAGTATATATTTTTGACAAGCTTTTGGAAGACCCCTCATATACACGATTTCAAAACAAATTCTATGGGCCTTGAAAGGTAGCCTAGCAGCTAAAGTCTTTACCTTGCATGCACCAGGATCCCATAAGGGCACCGGATAATGTCCCAGTGGACCTGCGTCCCTTCCAGCTCCCTACTTGTGACCTGAGAAGGGGTCGAGGATGGCCCAAAGCCTTGGGATCCTGAACCTGCATGGGAGACTCTGAAGAAGCTCCAGGCTCCTGGCTTCAGATTGGCTCAGCTCTGGCCATTGTGGCCGCTTAGGGAGTGAATAATAGAGAGAAGATCCTTCTCTCTGTCTCTCCTCTTCTCTGTATATCTGATAAAAGTAAGTATATCTTTAAAAAACATTGTAGTAAAATAAATTTACTTTTCATTTCATTTTCTATGAACTTCTTGAAGCATCCTGGTATCAGTCAGGTCTTGGTTGCAATAGAAATACTTTCTGACTTGAACCCATAAAAGGAAATTATTAAAAGCATGTGCCATTTAGAGAACACAACTGCTAGGCAGGCTGGTGGGATAGGAGGGCCAGACCCAAGAAAGACCAAGTGATAGGAGCTGTGGATCAACCCATTGGAAGAATCCATGCAGATTGCCTTGGACACCCACCCATCATGGCTGGAGGCCACTCCAGGAGGCAAGAGTAATCACACTCCTGAGGACAGCTTATTACTATCTCTGCATCTCTGCACCACTTCCTTAAAATTCTGATGAAGCCGATGGCTGGGCCTGGGTCATATGCTTCAGCTACAGCTCTGTGTACACTAATAGGAGGAGGTCATGGTAACACAAGTTTAAGCATCAAAGGAAGGGAAGGTTTTGGATGCCATGCCCAACACACCATTTGGGATACTAGCATCCCACATCACGTTTTCCTTTACCAGAATGACCAGTGTAGCCATGAACCCCAACAAATGTGCAAGCTAGAACAATCATTACAGATGCCAATCTAGACCAACTGCTTCATGATCCCACTTCTTGCGAAATCAGATCATTCACAAAGCATGTTGTTTGACTGCACTTCCTTATACTCAGACATGCAATGCATGTCCTTGGGAGAGAAACATAGGCCTGGCTTTATAAAGGTGAAATATTCTCTTGTGATAGAGTTAATGTGGGAAAATACAGCAAGGCATAGAATGAGTTAATTCATCCACAACTGATAGGGTTGTGTTGAGTTGGTGAACACATCTATTTATGAAAATATCGCAAGACTATAATTCTACACAAATGTCAGCGGAGAGCCAAGCTCAGATCCACAGAGGCTGGCTTTTCAAGACCTCCAAAGCAAGAGACTGGCTGCAAGAATCACACATCAAAAACATAATACTTAACAATTATTTGATTAATTAATCTCATCTCATTTAATCCCTGGCAAAGAAGCAAGAGAACTGTATTTGGGATGAGGGACTGATAGAAATGAAGCTACAGGGACAATTAGTGGTGCTTTCTGCAACTGAAGAGGATGGCCGTGGAAGCCAACTCCACAACCAGACCTCCCAGAGTGCTCATCTCATTATCACAGGAGGAGCTGTGTGACCCAGATCGGTCCATTTATCCCCACAACCAATATTCATTGAGCTCCTCCTACATACCAGCACCTGGCAATTCTTCCTAAGTTCTCGAGTTATCAGTGGGCAACCTGACAAAACCCTGTGCTTCTAGGAAAACAAAATGTGAAGGGTGTTTAGTGAAAATACAATGTGAACCTGCAATTTTCCAAATCCTTTCGCACTTTCTAGACTCCTGCCATACATGTGGGATAAACCACTTCGCCACTATTTGCGGGAAGGCAATGTGCGGTGAAACATCATATGAAAAGCAGGAAACTCATACTCTACAGGGACGAGGTGTACGTTACAGCGACATTCCAGTAAGAACTGGTTCCAGGTTGGAAGACAGGTGCCAAGGTGGTGCAGTGATTTGTTGCTTTTGCTCCCTCTCATCCACCTACAGATTTGGATCTAGAAAATGCTGTATCTAACTACAAAGAAACGTGAGAAAGCCTGACTATTTTTCCCAACAACAGTGTTAAGGAATGCTGCCTCTTTCCCATCGGGTCTTCTTGATGCCTTTTACGTGTGTGGGAGTCCCTAGGCATGTTTTAAGCTGATTTCTGGGTGTAGCAGTTTTCTTCTGTCCTTGTCAATATAACACACCCAAATTACCACATCAAATTCCTGGCTTCAACACCCCGGATGCCTTTTTGAAGGAAGATCTCTTTGGCCTTCCACCACTGGGGAGGAGTTAGGGAGCAGCCCAATACCTTCTCTGCCCCTCCCTGACCAAACAATCTAGATGAGTGACAAAACCTTAATTTCAGAGAAGCAGCCTTAACCTCCGCAAAGATGTGTGTGCGTACATTGGCTCCCCACACACTGTTTTCGTTTCTTTGCTTATTTGCTCCTCCCTCAGGCCCTCCTTCTGCACCTTGCCTGTGAGCTAAGGCTAGAAGCTGGCACACGTCCCTGCTCAGATGCTGAGCACTGTGGGGCTCTGGCTGGTATCTACCTCCTGTAACAGGTGTTACTGACAAAGCACCTGGGGAATCCTGTTCTTGGATGTCCATTTTCCACTTCCTCCCCATCACTTGTGACTGGTTTGAGGGCAGGGTTGGGGAATGGTATAGGAAGAGGAGAAATGAATTGCAAGCTGTGATGTATAATCCACTAATTGGGATGGATGGATGGATGGGTGGAAGGAAGGAAGGAAGGGAGGGATGGAGGGAGGGAGAGAGGGAAGGAGAGAGGGAGGGAGGGAGAGAGAGAGAGAGAGAGAGAGGAAGGAAAGAAGAAAAGAAAGAATGCAGCAAAGCAATGAAATTGCCAGTTCCAATATAGTCATGTTTTCTATTGCTTCTTAAACTTTTGGCATTAGGAAAACAGTCATGAACACAGTACTACTCAATACAAACACATATGAATGTAGTTGTACTTTTGGTCTCTTTCATGTAATGAAATACAGAAGAACCAGATGTCACTGGGCTCAGAACCTTTAAATGAGTTCAGAATTTAGTGAATCCTAAAGGCATCTATGTCCATTGATAAATAGTAACCCACTTATGCAGCAGATACTTTGAAGCCACAAGTATGCTAGGCACACCTATAGACTTACAAATGGCATTGGGGTTTTCACAGACTTGGCCCATCCCGAAAGTTGAAAAGTTCTAGGTTGGGATTGAGGACCACACTCCATCTGAATTGGGTCAGAAACGGGGCAAGCATCTGGAGATCTTGACTGATTTTGACTCTGGGATGTAGCTACTTGATCTTGGGCATGTGGTTCATTTCTTTAGGTTCCCCTTTTCTTCTGCTATAAAGTGCAGATGGTAAGATGAAGTGATGCCAAAGTGACTTTTAAACCAGACAACAGAAAGACTGAGATACCAGGACCAAGCTCATCTTTCCTTTGCTGCTTTCAACCTTGGTCCTGCAGCAGAGCAGAGCTGATAAGCATCTGCCTCATATAGCCAGAATGAGACATTTCCAAAGGATGAAAATCATCTGGGCAGTGACATTTAGCCACCACTGGCTGTGCTGAATTTATACTGATGACCTATTCGTGAAAGCCTGAGTGTCTATTTTCCAACCTACCAAGTATATCCGAAACAGAAGCTCTGCTAATCCCCAACTCTCCTGGTAGGACATGCAATGTGGTTCTCTTAAGAACTGGCCCTTCTATTGACTATAATTTATACAAGAATTTTCAGAGACGATAACTTTCTTAGCATAAAGGAACAAAGGAAGAAACATGTTTGTGGGAGAGATGGCATTGCCGAAAATTGTTCTGAGTTGTAAAGAGTGCCCCTTATATAATTCATTCATCCCAACTAGGATCTGTGGGCTCAAGTCTATTTACTTCATTTTTCTCATGTCATCTGGTAAGCTTTAGCCTCGCAGTCTAAATTACCATGATGCTTGGTATAGACAAATAATACAGTAGGCTGATGACTCCCTTGTCTCCTCCTAATGAACTTAAGAGCACGCATCCTGCGCTGAGGCGATGGATGTCTGTACTCTGGGAAGAGGGCACAGGGGCACATGGGAACAGGTAGCATCCAAGAAAGCATTTCTCAGTGAACAGCAGCTGCTCAGCCCAGGCCCCAAGGGCAGTCAAAACATCTAGATCAAAGGCAGTTCAGAAGGCAGAAAGCACAGCCCTAATTCAGTACAGGAAAATTGCCATGACTGTAGTTCATTCTTCCACGAAACCAACAACAGAAGGGAGGAAAAGAGACCAAAAAAAAAAAAAAAGAAAAGTCCCTAAGATCAGGCTCTGGCATCAAGAATCAGTCTGCCAAGGTGGAAGGCGTACCCACTGGGGAAGACAGTTAGTCCTCCTAGATTAATCAGAATAAAAGCTTCAAGTCAGCTTTATTTCCAACTATTACCACTGCCAAGGAACAACATAAGCCACTTAATTCCTTCCCATAAATGAAAATTATTAGTTGTCATACAAGCTAAACACTCTTAATAAAACCTCAGGAAAGCAAAAGCCATCTAAGAGAGTTGAACCAGCAGATGGGCTAGTAGAGGCTGGCACAGAGTTTTACCTATTAAAAACTTTACACAAATCCATTCCATGATGTGCATAGAAAGAGATAACCCCCGGGGGTTACCTATTGACACCTGTCCAGTAAGTTAGCTGGAAAATCTTTTTTGTGTGTGTGAAGGGGGTGTTAAAAACACCACTGTGAGAGATGGGAATGATGACAGCCAAAGTCCCTCTGGGAGAAGACCAAAAATAGAAAAAAGACATTTTCCGTTATCAAAAGTAGACCAGAGGAGCAGAGCTACCTGCTTTGGAGGCCTGTGACCCAAAATAGCTTCCCATAGCCGCTGATCTTGATCATTTTCCCCCAAGTCCAGTTAGTCACCAGTAGACTCAAGCCTCCTTGAGGCATAACACGTTACCTGGGATGGTGACGCATGAGTATCCACGAGGACATCAGCTTACCAGCTTGCCTGATGATCCATCAAGCCTCTAAGCCTTGCCAGCGAGTAAAAAGAATAAAGTGCTGGCACTCTAGCAATGCAAGGACATTTCTGGGGTGGGTAGAGCCAGCAAGTGGGATGGGAATTCCTGTGGAGTATGCTCTAAGAGGCACTTCCTCCCACCAGTTTGAGTGGGGAAAGAGGTGGAATAGAATGAGTGTGCAGAAGAAGCAGCAGAGGGGAGTCAAGCTCTAGACTGGAAGAAAAAGACCCCACCTCTTACTCCAGACCAAGAGCTCACCAGCTGAGTCCATAGTTCCAGTTTGAGCTAAGTCTCAAACTGCCATTGTTTTTGGCTTGCATGTTGACATTTATGAGTTAGATTGGAAGCACATTCAACTTGGACCCAACAGTTCCCTTATAAATAGTAATCTTGGGTTGGGCATTTGGCCTAGGAGTTAAAACGTGGTTAGGAGACCTGCATTCCATAGTGGGGTACCCAGCTCCTGTCTCCTGCAGACCCTGGGAGGCAGCAGTGAATGGCTCAAGAGGTCAGGTCCCTGTTACCCACGGGGAAGATCTGGATTGAATTTGAGGCATTTGGAGATGAATCAAAAAATAAAAAATCTAAGTTTTTTCAAATAGTGAAAATAAATACTTTAAAATTGGCTTTCATCCATCTTAGTTTCTCCACACGCTGTACGGCTGAAGTCAGCTCCCTTCTTGAGAGAGCCTTAGTATCGTTCACTGAGTCAGAGGGCCATGTCTAGTGAGTCCTTGAAGTGGCAGATCCTGTTCTTACCAGGACAGAGAAAAGACACGTGGGGAAGAATTTTCTTTACCAGTATGTTATTGTCTATTGGGGAAAAAAAAAAAAAAGAAGCTGAGACAGAAAAGGAAGAACTTGAAACACAGTTCCAGCTGCTGTTGCCACTTCAGCCTGGGAATTCCTCGGGGCCACGCCCTGAAGAAGTGAGGCACACTCAGGAGGAAAGTTGCAGCAGGGTCAGGCTCATTGATCACTCCTCGCATCTGGCCAGCCTCCATCCAAGGCTCCTGATACACAACCTTCATCATCCTCAGAGCCAGAATGATGCAACTCCCTGATAACTGGAAAAATTAGCCAACGTCATGGACCAAATACATCATCCAACTGTTTCACACATCATTTCAACAAATTTGCATAAAACCAGATGAACTTCCCGTGATCCAAACCTTCTCCTGAATTCACTCATCATGCTGTTTCTCAAGACGCTGCTCTCAAGTAAGATTAGTGCCTATGCACTGTCAAAAGAGAGAAGTGTACAGCGCTTGTTTCCCGCGTGTGGGAGGAAGACCTCACCTTTCAGGAGCCACGTGTATTTCTGACCATCTAATCCAGATTCCACTTTGGATCAAGGTCCATATCCCCAACACATGGCCAGTCTCCACTTTAATCTTTTCAGTGTGCAACACATTCAACCCGCGTGTTTGCCAGATTTCCCTTTTCAGTTTTTGGCAGCTGAGATGTTTACACCCCGCCCCTACCTCCATGATTTTCATTCAACCAGGGATGGCACTGCTCTACTACAACACCGATAGCCCTCTCGTGACTTCAGAAGAAATCCAAATAAATGCCTTGGAAGACACTTCAGATTTAAATCTCACCCACGTCCATTCCCCAAGTTCAGTCATTTATTCAACAAGTGTATCTCAAATGCTCCTTACTATTGGGTACTGTGGTAAATGTTAATACCATAGAAAAGAAGAATGCTAGGAAGCTTGTCAGGGGCCATCTCAAGTGTCATGGGCGCAGACATACCAGATGCTCAGTGCTCCCAGGCTGCCACTGCTATCATTGTGTTCAGGAGACTGTGACCTGTTCTTCATTCCAGAAATTCCCTTTCCTCCTCATGCTATTGGTGGAATTTCCATGAGTGAATGTACTCCCTTGAGAAGCCTTCCCCAATCTCAGGGTCAGAACCAAGCATCCTCCTGATCTGTCCACCTGAGCACTTGACTCCCAGAGAGCAAATACTTGAGAAAAAGCGGAAACCAGATACAAATGGCTTAGAAGGCTAAGGTGTAACTCCTCAAATGAAGCCGACACTGAGGAAACAGGTGGGTCTTGGCATAGTGGTAAGAGCACTGCTTGGGAATGCCAACATCCCATATAAAGTGCCTGCGTTTGAGTATTAGCTCTGCTCCTGATTCCAGCTTCTTGCTAAACTGTTCACTGCAACGTAGCAGGTGATGGCTTAAGTACCCCAGTCCCCTGCCACCCATAGGAGTTCCAGGGGCTTGGCTTTGGCTTCATCCAGCCTTGACTGATAAGAGCATTTGGGAAGTAAAGGAATGAAGAGAAGGCCTTTGAGGGTGTGTGTGTGTGTGTGTGTGTGTGTGTGTGTGTGTGTGTGTTTCAAATAAGTAAATCAGTTTTTTAAAAGTCAGATTTTAGAATCAACAGGAACCAGAGTAGCTCCTGGGTTCCAAGGAACAGGCAATGAAGATTTTCATTGTTGTCAATCAGGGAAGACCAAAGCATTGAGAAGACAGGTCAGGCAGAATCTAACAGGAGAAAGCTATTCTTGCACTTTGCATGCACACACTGCTGCCAGAGGAAAGAGGTAACACCAAGCAGGAACACAAAGGCTCACACCAGGAAATGTTTGAGCCATAGGAGTTAGCAAGTTATTCAAATAAATTGTCTTAGCAATTCCTGAAGTCCTGGTCATCGTTTACTTATTTAAGAAGGAAGACAGAAATAGCTCCCATCAACTGGTTCACTCCCCCAAACATCTGAGAGTCTAGAACTCTGTCCAGGTCTGTCCCATGGGATCCATGGCAGGGACCCAACTCTGAGCCTTTCAGGCTGGAACTGTTGGATTCAAATCTAAGCACTCCAGCTTGGAATGCAAGATCCTAGCCAGGATCTTAAACTGTGTCAAACACCTGTTTCAGGTTCCGATTTAAACATAGATGATTTCTGCATGATAAACTCACAACGTAAAAGTCAGAAAGAAGGACCTAACTTTAATAATAAGTAGCTATTCAATGTGCTTGTGTGATGACAACACAAATTATTTCTGTAGCATAAAGCACCCATTTTTCTTCCTTTGTTCCACATCACTCAGCCTTGTATATATAAAAAACACAGTTATATTTTCTGAACTTTCTCCATTTTCTACCCCATGCACATTTCTATAGGTTGCTTCACCGTCTAAAATTGATCATTTTTTCATAATATTCTACATTACTGACATTTGGAATATTGCTCATTTCGCTCTTGTGTATTACAATGTAACTAATATCTTCATGCATGTAAAATTTTCTATCTTGGTATTCTAATTTTAGGATAAATGCCAATATGTGGAACTTGGATCATATAAATAAAGGAGGGATATCTTAGGGTCCTAGAAATGCTTTGCTGTACCATGTATTTAGGTTTGCCATCACAAAATTTGCTTTTTTAGGCTCTCCCAGTCATGCGGGGTTAATATTAGTTTGTTAGTCGTTGAGATTTAAGGTGGTACTCCATTGCTTCAAACTGTTTAGTGCAAGCACTGTCCAAGAGTCAGCCCTTGACACAGATGCCAGAATTGTGGGTCTGAACCACTTTCCTGTCCTCTGCTCTGTTTTTTATCTTTCTTTTTGCTAACCCACCTAAATACCTTTTCCCATTCTAGCAAATGTAATTTTTTTGTAATCCAATGTACACAATTTATTAATATCACTTTTGGGAGGCCCTCAAGTGTTTTGTTGGGCAGAAAGGATCACTTGATAAATTCACACACACACAAAAAATCAAAATTATTTGAAGTTATGAACTTCAAAACCTTGAGTTTTAATTTACTTTGTATATTATACTAATAAGTTTAAAAAAACTCAAAAACTACTTTGAAATTCATTTAGAACAATATTTTGTTCCCTTTAAAAGCCTTGTTAATTACACACAACTCATGTTAACTACACACATCCATCTGGTGTATTTCCTTTATTATAAATTCAGCAGTGACATCAAGTGCATCAAACTGAATCTTGATACCTTGCGTGATTTTTTTGCTGAATATCCCATTACAACTTCTCAATTCATTCTATTTTTTTAATTAAAAAAGTCTAATGCATATAACATTATAGTAGATTTCATATTTTTCACAATACATATGTAGAACCCTAGGTGGTCCACCCTGTCACTTTCCCCTCCTTCCTTCCTATTGGCCCTCCCCCCATTATTTTTTTTTCAAACTATTACAACAGCCTGTTCAGTTACCTCACAGTAGTAAACTTAACTCTCCCATATTTAAAGATATCGTAGCATAGCAACAAGAGGAAAGAAAAACAAGAACAAAATAAAATTACATCCAATGAAAAGCAACCAAAATGAAAAAAGGAAATCCTACCACTACCTATGAGTACCGACTCCTGCTATGCTCAGCAGTTAAGGCTCAGTATGCTGATTCCAGTCACAGAGATTATGCTTTTGTGTTGTGCATTAGTTGTCACAGAACAGGGAGAACGTATGATGTTTGTCTTTTAGGAGCTGGCTTATTTCACTAAGCAAAACAATTGCAAATGATAAGATTCCATTCCTTTTGATGGCCGGGTAGCATTCCATAGTATACGCGTACCATATTTTCTTTATCCAGTCATCAACTGATGACATCTGATTTGGTTCCATATCTCAGCTATTGTGCATTGTGCTTCTGTGAGCATGAAGTTAATTAAATGCAATGCTCTTATATACAGATGTCATTTATTTGTCCCAAGCAATGGGATGTCTGAGTCACATGGTACATCTATTTTCAGATCTCTAAAGAATCTACACAGTATCTTCCACAGTGACTGCATTAGTTTTCAGGACCACCAATAGTCGATTGGGATGCCTTTTCCCCCACATCCTCTCCAGCATTGATCGATTTCTGATGCCAGCCATCTAATAGGGGTGAGGTGGGACCTCGTTGCAGTTTTTATTTGCATTTTTCTGATAGCTGGGAAACTTGAGTATTTTTTCATATATATCAGCAATTTGAATTTCCTGATGCTTTTCCTTCCATGGATTAATCAGCCCTAAACATTATCTGCACATCAGAATCATCTGAATTATCAAATTGAGTTGTCAAGCCTGCTAGGAGCTGATACAGGATCTAATACTATTTCTGGGAACACGCAATTTCCACACCTGTCGCTTTACTCAGCCCTTATCTTTCCATTCAAGATGGGTGCTGAGTGTATGCCCAACAACAGAAAAAGGTGCAGACAGAGCCTGTAGCTCCCCCTGGGTCTTGGTCTCCCAGCAACCTGTGATAATCCTAGGACTTCTGCTGGCCACACATATCCCCCCAGCTCCATCTTCCCTTGCCTCATTTCCATGGCCTTCCAGACATAATGAAGTAAAACCTAGGCAATGTGCTAGTTGAGTGACCTAAAGAAAAACTTATCCTCTTTACAAAGTGTTGCAAAGCACCAGGTTGTGGTATGGTTGCTAATGGAAGGGAAAGGCCGGGAGCTGCCACCCAGACGGCTGGGGGCAAGGCAGACAGGAGGCTAGAGCTCCCAGCCCAAAATGTGGTTCACAGATGGGTGTTAATAACATGCTGAACCATCTGGTTGCTTCCTCTTTTAGCTAATTATTCTCCATGAGTAAGTGCTAAGCTTTTAAAACCATTGTTCAATCCTGTTGTGTTGTGTTTTGCCATCCTCCCTCCAGATTTGCATTTCCTGGGGTAAATCCCAGCCTGTCCTGCTTACTTTCCTGGGGAAAGCCTGGCTGGCCTACTATTCCTAGTAGAAAAGCCCCATGGAAGACCTCAAAAATGCTTCCGTTAGTGCTCTGATTCTCAAAGTTTTCACCAAAATACATGGCCATAGACAGCAGAGGAAATTGAGTGTATATACCCCAGGGTCCTTAGTGTCACAGCCAAAATAGCTCTCTCTGCAAGTCTAGTGCCATATCCTAAAATTTCATTACAATCTTGCTTCTCTCCTTTTGTGACTGGTAACTTACTTGAGTGTAAAAACATTGTCTAGGAACAGGTA
This sequence comes from Ochotona princeps, assembly GCF_030435755.1. NCBI lineage: Eukaryota > Metazoa > Chordata > Mammalia > Lagomorpha > Ochotonidae > Ochotona > Ochotona princeps. The sequence goes on from NC_080858.1 coordinate 7,171,467, forward strand.
CTTAGTGTGGTCTTTAAGACACTGGGGAGTGGACTCCACACCCCATGTTGAAATGTCTGGGTTCAAACTGTAGCTCCACTTCTGCTCCCAGCTCTGTAATGAGACACACCTTGGGAGGCAGTGGGACCAACCCCAGGGCATGGCTCTCTGCCACCCAGCATAAGGTCTGGGTTCCTGGCTTCAGCCTGGCCCAGTCCTGGCTGGCATGGGCATTTGGAGGATGAACCAATGGATGGCAGCTCCCCTTTCTCAAATCAATCAATCAATCAATTTCTCTTTCTCTCTCTCTTTCTTTCTCTCCCTCCCTCCCTCCATCCCTCCCTCCCTCCCTTTCAAATAAGTAAAAAATAAAGAAATGAAATTTCTTAAAAATAGGGTTCTGGGGCCAGTGTTGTAATTACAATGCCAGCATCCCATGTTGGAGAGCAGTTTATATCTTGGTTGCTCTTTGCGGGATCAATCCAGCTTCCTCCCTGGCAACGTGCCTGGGAAGGATGCAGAAGGCGGTCCAAACACTCAGGCCCCTGATGCCCATGTGGGAAATACAGGCTGCTTCCTGCAGCCCGGGCAAGCCCTGAGCACTGCAGCCATTTGGGGAATGAACCACCGGACAGAACAGCAATCGATCAATTTCTTTCTCTCTATTCCTGTCAATATGCCTTTCAACAAAACCCTTTTATTTTTAATGATTTAATGATCCTGGAGTAAAATTGGATCTTAAGGAAGATGCATCAAATTATAAAGTAACATTTTATTTCCCACAGAACACTATTACATGAAACAAACAGATTAAGGAAAATGACTTTAGGAATGTACAAAATAACAGAGGAAGACTGCCCAGGTCACAGTGAGAACAAATGAAACCAGTGAATGCCTGCAGAGATAATGAAGATATTGTTACAGGTGTCATGTCAGGAGAATGCCTTGGCTATTTTCTCCTGTGAAAGCAGACTCTCCGTGCACACAAAGCAGATGGCAAAGCCGGATATACTTACTTCGGAAGCCCCTGTTGCAGCAAAAACCTGAACAACTGGTTAAAAGGGTCTAGCCTTTTAACCACAATTTTGGGAGAAAAAAAAAATGCAACGGCAGCTAACAATCAATCAGAGGGCGGGAACCATGCCCATCAAAAGGCTGGATGAAAAACCCAACAAAACAAAAGCATCAGAAAAGCAGAATGAGCAGTTTCCTTCTCCTCCCATGATAAACTAACATCTCAGACGGTGGAATCGCTACTTTCTTACTGTTCCCTTGACAAAACTCGACTCCCAGAGCGTGGGATTGTGGGACTGACACTTCCATCTGCCAAAGGCAGCTTTGGTGGGGCGGCCTGCACTTTGCACTCTCTTCAAGAGATGTTCCCTTGCTTTCTTCTGAGTCCCGGGACCTCCTGGTAGCAGCTAGGAAGCAGCCTGCATGGGCAGAGATGATCGCTGGCAAATGGCACCAACTGGGGTCCTGACCTCCCGGGCTTGTGTCTCTGTTTTCTCTCTCGGCTTCTCCCATGCCCAGACCCAGACCCTGCCAGTCACCACCCTGGGCCACCTTCCTTCCCCAATTTTAACAAAAAAGGGAAGACAAGGAGACTATGAGTTCCCGACTTCAATTCCTAATTCTCCAAGAGACTAAGCAGGAAATTCTCTGAATGTGACCAGCCTTGATTCAAATCGCAGCGCTCCCTCTCAGAAGCCATGTCAATTTAGGCACAATTGTTTCAGTTTTAGTATTTTTCTCATGGGTTCCTTTTAAAGAGGACCTGAGGTTAAGTGTATAACAGGAACATGCAGTGGTTGCTTTTCAAGTGAATGCACAGCTAATTCTTTGCAAAGCTGCTGTTTCACATAACATCTCAAACAGGCACCCACTAGCACAGGCGGGATTAAATGAGCAGAACTCATCTGCCCAGCGACAGTCGCTCTGGAATGGTGTCCATATCCTTCGTTTTCACTGCCCTCCACTTTAGAAGGTCTGGCACTGTCATGCTAGAGTCCACAGAGGGACAGCTGGAGAGCTGGAGGTCTGTGAGCTCTGTCTAGTGGTTCTGATCCATGACCAAGGGCTGGCAGTCTTCCATAACCAAGACTTGCTTCCTTCCCATCTCTCTCTCTTACTCTCCATTCCCCACCTGGATGGGAAAGGGGAGCCTCCCATCCATGTCCCTCTGACCTCTTCAGGGTACTCTAAGCTCTCTCCAGCCCTGGCCAGTATTGCCTGAGAAATCTGACTCCGTAGACACCCAGCTCCATCACCAGCACTGAAGATGCTCAGAAACCAGATGTCATAACTACAGTCTCACTGGGGTCTCAGAAATTCAATTCAACTTGTCCAACACTGCAGATACATTGGCATTCCTGCAGTCACAGCGCTGGCCCTCCCTGATCCAAATGGATATTTCTGGCAACACGGACAGAAATACAAACAAAACATTACACTGGCAGACCTCAAAATATAGATTATCCTCATGACACTATTTCTTTTTCCAGAAAGGCAGTGGTGTGGTTGGTAAGGAGTTTTCCTAGCATTACCCTATCAATACCATATTTTCTGTGAGGGGAGTCAAACAGGGTTTTATGGGCTGGCCTGAGAGTGTAATCTTCATCAATAATATGCTTTCTATGGGAAAATGACTTAAAAGTGTCCAGTAACTGACTTCCAAGTGAGTTTTTGGAACGCAGCTGGCTTGTAAGTTGAGAATGGACCCTGTTCTGCTTTCATACCAAATACTTCCCTGAATCACACAAAGGGAAAGCTAAAGAGGACGATGATCTTGGACCAGAAAAATTAATATTTCTAGTTTCTCTGTTTTTCTAACTGACTTCCTCAGCTTTTTAGCACAAATAGAACAGATCAGAGAAGCCAATTTTGAACTATAAACTAGAGGCTGTGGTGAATTAAATGTATTTGCTTTGTTCTGCAGATGTTAAACACAATTCCCACAAAATTTGAAAGGTGGAGTTAATTCTGACTTAGACGAATCTAATGAGCATCTGTTTTGATTTTTCCAACCATTGATCTGATTTTCTTTTAACTTGATACTGGTCGGTTTATACAAGTCTGTGTGATAATTGCAAATAGCCGAAGGTAAAGTCACTCCAGAACACCCCAAACATTTTTTTCCCTTAAGATGCCAAGGGACTCTTTAAAAATGTTTAAAAATTATGAATATTGGGCCCAGCACGATAGCCTAGTGACTAAAGTCCTTACCGTGCACACACCAGGATCCCATCTGGGCACCATTACTGTCCTGGATGCTCCACTTCCCATCCAGCTCCTTGATTGTGGCCTGGGAAAGCAGTAGAGGATGGCCCAAAACCTTGGGACCCTGCACCCACATGCGAGACTCAGAAGAAGCTCCTGGCTCCTGGCTTCAGATTAGCTCAGCTCTGGCCATTGTGACCAGTTAGGGAGTGAGCCAGCAGAGAGAAGATCTTTCTGTCTATCTCTCCTTCTCTCTATATATCTGGTTTTCCAATAACACATAAAAATTTTTATGAAGTTTTAAAAAATTGTGGCTAAATGTGGCAGAATGTGTAATGATGTATGGAACATTTATATTTTCTTTCCACAAATGTGCCCACAGAAGTGCATAACCAAAAGCTGAGGAACTGGACACTATTTGTTGTAGAAAGAAGTTTCTTACACACAAATACAGCAAACCATGAAATTCCACAACACTCCAAAAGGCCGCCATTGGAGTCCTGTGTCACAGTATCATAGAATACAACCACGTGTGGGATAAGGTTGTTAAAGAGAGGATTTGTTTAAAGCAAGGTCATCAGGGTGTCCCCTAATTCAGTACAACTGGGGTCTTCATACAAACAGGAAGTGTGGACAAAGACACCTGTCGATGGAAGACCACATAAAGTCACCAGAAGTGACAGGCAGAGGCTCCTCACCCACAGGTCAGGCAGAAAGCAAGCAGCTCCATCAGCACCTCACACTTGGATTTCCAGCCCCCAGAATGAAGAGAAAATAAACCTCTCTTGCTGACATCCTCCAGCCTACGGCAGTCCTAGAAAAATGTCCCCTAAGTCGAAAATAGAGTTCTCAGTCTTTGAAGGCATTGGCATTTTACCTTGTACTGACCGATCACAGCTTTCCAAGTTAGATTATATAGGGATGCTAGGGTGTCCTGCATTTGCTTCATTTGAATAGTATTACATTTTTAAATACTCCAAAAGTAGAGTAAAAATTCAAATACGGGGTGGGTCAGCATTTTGGTGCAGGGGGTTAAGCTACCAGCTGTGATGCTGGCATCCTACCCAGTTTACATCCTAGCTACCCCACTTTTCCTGATTCAGCTCCTGGAAGCTTGGACCCCTGCCATCCATGAGGAGGATGGAGCCTGGGTGGAGCTCCAGGATCCTGGATTTGAGCCCTGCAACCCATTACTGTCATTTGGGGAGTGACCCAGTGGATAGAGCTCCTGTTTCTATCTCTCCCTCTTTGCAGCTCTGTCTTTCAAGTGAATATAATAAATCTTTTTAATGTATTAGGCATCATAATTTGGCACACTGCAGGGTTTCATTCCACTCACATGTGCTGCTGTGTGTTCATGATTCTGCCCCAGCGCAGCTCTCATCACCAGGTTTCTGCTGCTAAGCCTGCATTTCAATCACTTACAGCTATCAGAAATAGCTGTAATAGCTGCGGCTCCGCCCTAGCCTTTTTCTCCATGCAGATTGCACAAAACGTCTGGTACAGTTGTTTTACTTTATTCCATTAAATAAAACTTGATGTATTATATAGGCTTTAAAGAGAGACAGTAGGAAGAACCATTCCTATTATCTCATCTCAGTAATATTAGTGATTTTTACCTGCAATTCTTTTTTATTTTTATTGGAACAGCACATCTACAGAGAGGAGATACAGAGAGAAAGATTTTCCATCCACTGATTCACTCCCCAAGTGGCCATCATGGCCCAAGATGAACCAATCCGAAGCTATGAGCCAGCAGCTTCCTTCCTGCAGTAGCTTCCACATGGGTGTGGGGTCCCAAGGTTCTAGGGTGTCCTTGACTGCTTTCCCAGGCCACAGGCAGGGAGCTGGATGGGAAGTGGAGCAACCGGGATGCATACCAGCACCCATATGGGATCCTGGGGGATGCAAGGCGAGGATTTAGCCACTAGGCCACTGCAATGGGCCCTGGAAATTCCTATTAGACACTTAGTTTTACATTACTGCAGGACTAAGGCATGCACACAATGAAAAAAATAGGAAATTTATGATTTCTGCCAGTAAATATGTAATATGCTTATGCTAATAATGCAGGAAACAGATTTGAAATCAATCAGTACCGTGCACATACACATACATATTTTTGCTTCTGAATGAGTTTACATAAAATCAAGAGACTACGACTCTTGCTATAGTGAGTTGAATGCAAGTATGTCACATTCAATGAATTACCAAGTCAGGTCTTGGCATGCACTTGTCATGATACACACATAAGCAGTTGTACAAAAGGAAAAGACTAACACGTTGTGCCGAGTCATGGTGACATCACATTAGAGTGAATGGTGGCACATATTGTGAGCTTGTCATGCAGCTTTTCAACATTTCCTAAGAAGAGCAAGCAGCTGATGGATATTAGGCATTAACTTTGAAGATGTCTAGTAGTCCTCTTTCAAACATGTGTGTCAGTTTAATAAAAGAGAATTTTAACATTGTTAAGGGAATGGCTTTAAAACCACTTCTATTTACAACCTAGGATTTCCTCAATACAGAACAAAACTGGATTTCGAAGCATATTTATAACAATCACCTATAGCCTCTACTTCATTTTAAAAATGTTTATAATGTATAGCTTTATAGTAAGAACATTTCATTTCAATGGCAGAGCTTCACTGAAGTAAACATGTAAAAATCATCAGCACAGAGAGGAATGTGTGAAGAAACCAGGATGTTTACCCCAAAGATGAAAAGTTCAAGGCCCAGCAGCATGGCTCAATGGCTAGATCCTCACCTTGCAAGCGCTGGGATCCCATATGGGTGGCAGCTTGCATCCCAGCTGCTCCACTTCCCATCCAGCTCCCTGCTGATGGTCTGGAAAAGCAGCAGAGAATGACCCAAAGCCTTAGGACCCTCAACCCACATAGGAAACCTGCAAGAAGCTCCTGGCTCCTGGCTTCAGACTGTACTCAGCTCTACTTCTTATAGCCATCTGGGGAGTGAATCAGTGGATGGGAGATGTTTCTGTCTCTTCTTCTCTCCATAAATATGATCTGCCTTTCACATAAAAATAAAATAAATCTTTAAAAAAAAAGAGAAATTTTACGGGTGACCCTCAAGCTCCCTTTATATGTTACACAGAGAGGTTCATCCCGGTCACTTCAGAAAGTAGCAAGAGCATGAATGGAGGAAGTGGCAGTGGGACAAATCTCAACACAACCTAAGAGTGAACTTCTGCTCTATTGTTTCCTTCTGAGAGTAAAGGGTTGCCTTGCCAGCTCTTAGTACCCCAGCATGGGAACAAATCAGGCCACTCCTGGGTCTCTCCTGGCTGCTGTATCAGAGAGTCCTCTCTGGGAGAGGAATGATTAACTCTACTCCAGAGCTCAGAATCCAAGAAGGAACCACTTTTCAACAAGAAAGAAAGTATGTTGGCCTTCCTCTTTTAGGGATTTGGAAGAAAATCCTTGAGTTTTCTGCACACTTAATCATGTAAAGCAGGAGATTAAAGTCACACAGTGCCAGAAAGAATGCTCTGCCTGGAACAGCCAAGCTCTAGGGCATGGGGAAACTTAAAAAAAAAAAATACCCTCCCTCTTGGTGGGGAAAATGGAGTGCCTGGACTCACTCAGCTTCAGGAAAAGGGAGGTTGTCAGGTAGAAAAACAAGAGAAGGGATTCAAGAAAATATTACCTGAGTGGGGGAGAAATAATAATTTGGAGCTAACTTATGGAAGAGCATCTTTCATGCAGAGAGCATTAAGTAAGTCTTGTTGCTAAGGAAGCCCCCATGCTTATGCAAGTTCTTGAGTGTTCACCCGGGGAAGCAGCTGAGGCATGCCCAGTGCCAACCAGGACTCAAGGCTGGTTTCGTGCACAAGTGGCAGTGTGGCAGGATCTCAGGGCATCTGCCCTGTGACTCAGGGCAGCCTGACTTTCTGGGTTCCGTACTTGGAGCTACTGAAGGGGACTCCAGTTCTCCCCCAGTCTGCTGGGGGCTTTCCCCAAGCTGACTCTGAGCAGCCCACTCTTTGAGAGCCCTTCTGTCTCAGACAAAGCCCCACTGGTTCATCTTAGCTTCACAACTTGCTGTTGGGAGTCCAAATTCTGTGTGTGTTGGGGAGGGGGTGGCAATAGATGTGCCAGTCTCATAGAGTTGCCAGAGGGATAACAAGAGGGCTAAACAAAAAGTGCTTAGAGCACAGCCCGCAGCAAATGACAGACCTGAGATCTTTCAAGTCAACAATGTGGCCATAAGTCACATGGCAACCCTAGTGTGTGTTTGCCTGCTCCTGTTGAAAACAAGCCCCCTCCCATCTTTGTCACAGTGCCCCTTGGAGCTGCATCAGCAGCCATACACTAGCAGATGCTCTGGGTCCTTAAAACCCAAAGATTTTAAGGCACATGTAAACCACACATGTTTAATCTGCTTCCCAAAGACTATATGCTCCAGAAATATCATGAAAGTCCTTTCTCTGTGGATGACACAATGGGTCTTAGGGCCACTTAATACGGTGCTGAGTACAGTGTGGGCAGAGGGTGGGGGAGGCACTGGAAACAGAAGAAATGACTCAGTCGGGTGCATGAGGGCAGTGACATGGGCTCACGCAAATGCAGACAGCAAGGAAAAGGCTTGGGTATAGTACAGCACATGCCTCCGGCATTTAAACAGTTTCCTTCAATTTACCCTATAAAGTTAAAAATGCTTATTTATTAGAGTTACGAAGCAAAAGAAATATCCTCCATTCACTGATTCACTCTCCCAAATGTCTACAACAGCAGGGACCTGGACTGAAGTCAAAGCCAGGAGCTGAGAGCTCCATCCAGGCCTCCCATGTGGGTGGCAGGGACCCAACTGCTTGGTCTATCAGCTGCTACCTCTCAGTATGTGCACTAGCTGGAAGTGGAACCTGAGGACAGCTGGGACGGGAATCCAGACACTCTGACATGGGAGGTGGAAGACTTAACTAGAATCTTAACCACTAAGCTAAAAGCCCACCCCCAAGAATTTTTTTTCCAAGTACAGTATGTATAGTAAGAAACACAAGGCAAGAAACTCTCTTTTGAATCTGTAAGTTGCCCTGGGGAGATTTGGGATGCAAGACTGACCGTGGAAGAGACCTGCATATCCAGTGTTATAAAAATTCCTTATCTGCTCTGATGTGCCACCCTGCCACCATGGACGTTATCCAAAAAAATAAAGCAATATGTGAACCCCACTAGACAACAGCAGTGTGGCACATGGATGTGGACAGGCTACTCTGAAGAATGGGATCCCACTTTCTGTCCTCTAGGCAGCTGGTGTGGAGCAAGAACGTGTTGCTCCTACACAGCCTTCTCACCACCAGTCCATCTGGAGACAGGAAGCTGGCAGGCGGGTGAGCTTTTAAGGTCTTGTTCCTCAGTATTAACCAGGGCTAACAGACCACACGGTCTTTCATGGAGCAGTTATATTGATTCACCCTGGAGATGGGTTTAGACAAAATAAAGCCTTAGTCAACCGGAGCCTGACTTACTACAACCATCAATTAACATTTTTCCTTTTCATTCAGCCCTGATGAGAAAGTGAATCACAAGAAAGTCATTTGACATTACAGATTTATCTTCCTCACCAGCTCTTTCCGAGGTGTAACCAGGTATTAGTCAATATCCTTTTCTGGCTCATCTTGTGTATCTTCCATATTTATGACCAAATATAGAGTGAGGATTTATACTGAGGTCAACAGCATGCGAATGGTGTTTTGGAATTGGAAGAAACCCTGCAGGTAGGGTATACTTCTTACCTACTCGACACTCCTGTCACTTTCAAGAGTGTCTGGATTTGAACAACACATCCTTAGCTCTCCATGCAGTACATCATCTACTAGAGCTTTCAAAGCAGTTTATCAGCAACATCCTTTATGCAATCTAATCTTACATAGATCCCTCATATATGCATAGGGTTACCAGCCTTGTCAATTTGGTGAACATAACTAAGAGACTTTCATGTTAAATCTGGTCTAGTCCCAGGTAAGTCAGGATGATGAGTCACTGCATTACAAAATACAGGAGGGTGCTGTCTCCAGAGGAAACGAAGTCAATAAACTCAAATTCCTAACACTCACATAGCACTTTAAGGCAGACTTCCCACAAGATAGCAACTGATTCTGATCTTAACAGCTCAACCCTTGGTGTCTGTAGTCAGTCTGATGACCTTTGCGCCCACTGTGGTTCCTGCACTCTTAGGCTCTCTCACAGGACCTATAATGCTTCCGTTCTTCTGCCTCCTCATCCCAACCACAGGGCTGGATGCTAGACCAAGTATTTTCATGCAGAACGTGCCCTTGCTCCCCACTGAGCTCAATTCTGTGCTGCCATGGCCTCGCTAGGAAGGACCTCCCTCTCAGTTTCTCCAAATCTCAGTTCTTTCCTCTGTCAGATGATGGCAACCCTAACTCCCAGCATGTGTCATAATTTTTACTTAACTTCCTGGAGGTGAGCAGCCCTGCCTTCCAATGTGGAATCACCCAGCCCATCATGCTGCACCCAAAGAGTTCACTACATTCATCGCTGAAATCAAACCACAATGTTGAGCTAAGGCAGGGAAGGCACACCATGTACCAGATGATGATCCTTCATAAGGAAGCACCTGCTGAGGTCAGGTGGTCCTGAGGATTTTCTCAGACCCAATACCATTCCTGATGTTAAGGATGTGTAGTCTCAGCTACTACTTTGCTTTTCTTTCTTAGTTCTCACTGTGTTTGAAATGCAAACAGATAGAGATCTTTCCTCTGCTGATTTACTACCCAACTGTTCACAACAGCTGGGGATGAGCCAAGCCAAAGCTTGGATCCAGGAACTCCAATCTACATCTTCCACATGGGAAGCAAGGACTGAGCTTCCCATGCCACCACCTGCTGTCTCCCAGGATGCACGTTACCAGGAAGCTGGAGCAGAAGCAGAGTCGCCTGGAGTCAAACCAGGTTCTCTGAGACAGGACGTGGACCTCCCAAGCAGTGATGTAACCATCGAACCCCACACACCTGCTCCATCTCAGCTATTTCAGAGCGGAAGGGTATGCCTGCCCTGTGAAGTGCAAGCTTCACACCAACCGCTGCAGTATATAAAGCACTTGGCGCTGCCTGTGCTGTGGCTGTCAGCCTCCAAGTGCTGGATATGGAGCACACTTGAATTTTTATGGGGTTGTTTGGGAGCCTAGAAGGCTTCTGGGAACACAGCCCTGCAGAGCTGCACTTCTCCACCAGCTGTGCACGAGGCTGCCGTTCAGAGCTGAGAAGCAGCAGTCACCAAACCCCACCAGCTGGGCTTCATTTCAGAGCCCTCTACAGATGCCAACCCAGGGCAATGCACACACCCCAGCCTGTACCCAGCTTTCCAGTCTGGACTTGATATTGCACATCTTGGAGTGGATCTAGATCTCAGACCCCAAACCTTGAACTGCAGGGAAAACAGCTGCGGCATTCCCCCCCCCTCCAGCATCTGCTTCATTCTTATCTTACATACAATGTCTTGGGGGCTGTGCAAATTTAATCCTAGGTCTAGAGTCTCCTTTCTCCAGAGTTAGCAGGAGGATAGAAGAGCTTGACCCCTGCCAGCCCCACATGGTGGGATACGCAGCATGTTGGACCCCGCCCTGCTGCTGAAACGCTGGAGCAGTCGGATTCTGGCTTCCTCCCACAGGTCAAGGGTGGGATTATCTGGGAGGCTCTCAGGAGGAGGAGGAGCAGCAGCTCCTCCAGGAGCCTGGGCAGGACCCGTGCTCCCCATTTCCATCCTACCTCACCTTTCTGGAGGGCCCCAAGAGACAGTCTGAGTAGCCTCACATGCAGCCAGTTCTCAACCACCAGGGTCCTTTCCCTCGTTTATGCCCTGCTGAAGTCTCACCCTAAGACAAGGAGCAGGTCCAGCTACTTGGGAGTTAAGAAGAGCATGAACTGGCACCCCAAAGGAGTTGGGACAGCATAGGACTGACTGTGGAGGGCAGGTTGAAGAGGTGGGCACCAGCTCGTAGTGCAGAATCTGTCCCCATATATTCATTTCTCCTGTCATCATCACCACAGCAGTTCATCTCAGTTGTCAGGTGAGCACAGTGAGATGGAGAAAGGTTTGTCTGCTCTGCCCCTCTTCCGGATTGTCACTATAGGCTCTTCTTTACAGGTGGAGAGATCCAAGCCCATTCTCTCACCCTGGTCCTTAGCCCCTTCCACTCACTGCCCCTACATCCCAAAAGACTCAAGTCCTTGTCAGCTCCTATTCACTGCTTAGTCTGCCTCAACTTCACACCTTTCTTCATGTCCTCCTGTCTCCCTTGCTGAAAGATGCTCCCACCTTCTCAAGCTGTCAAAATCCTCCCCAGGGTGGAGCTTCTCTCACCATTTGTAGCAGTGACCTAGTTGTCCCGACTCTTGCTGCCTACCCACACTACTCTGTCACAGGTAATGGAGCATTGCTCTGTCACAAGTAAGGGAGCACTGCTCTGTCACAGGTGTTCGAACAGCACTGCTCTGTCATACCCTCTAGGCTGCAAACACTCCTAGCTTAGGAAACCTATACTTTTTTCCTGCGAAATAATGAATGAATTAAAAAAATAGGCAGGTGAATGAATGGATTAGTAGGTGTAAGTTGGAGCTTAGCAGGTTCATATCTAAAGGAGAATGGGAGGAAGCAAGAATGCCCCCTGGACCTAGAAGGCAAGATGTATAGTAGAAAGTTCTATGACTGAGTTGGCCAGTGAAAAATGATGGTACCCTTTGTCTGGGGGGGGTGGTGTCTTACTCCATTTTCTGTGATTGTAATGAAATACTTGTGGTTGGGTGCTTTATGAAGAACAGCAGCTTATTTCTCTCAGAATGCTGCAGGTTCAAGATCATGATACAGACATCAGCCGGGCTCTGGTGAATGGTGTTGCAGTGACAGAGTGGAACATGCAAGAGAGAGAGATCACACAGCACGACAGTATAACATAGGCTGGGACTAAGGACTTCATCCCTTTCAGGAACACAACTGCAATGACCTAAAAACCTTGCACTAGGTATGACCTCTTAAAAGCTCTGCTACCTCTTAACATTACCATCCTGGGGGTAAAATTTCCAACACATAATGCCTCGTGAGACATATTTCAGCCACGCCCAAGTCATAACAGAAAGGGAAAGAAGACAGCAGTGAAAAGGGGACACACCTTTAGGAGCCATGAGCTCAGTGCTTTCACTGACAAGTCTGTCCCAGGTGGCAGGTGGCTGATTAATGCACATCACGGTTATGCCTAGATGCATACAACTATACACTATACTGTATAAGACAAATGCCTTCATAGGTTCATTTCTCTTTCAAGTGTAATGATATTCAATAGTTCCTAAAAGGAATGAAAGCAAGGCTCATCCTAAGGCTCTTCCTTCAACCATGACAGAGGAGGTCTTAGATATATAGGGAAGAGTGCATAGTTCCTTTGGGGTTTTAAACTTCTTCCTGTGTGCATCTGACTGGCTGTCCCACCCTTTGCACCAGGGACTGCAGGTGGCCGTCACAATCTCCTGCCTTTCGTTGGAGTCTTGCCCTGGCAATAGCCCTTCCCCAAAGAAGCAACACTGCAGAGCAGCAGGCAATGACTAAGAACCTCTTGTACTTCCTAATCACAGGCACAAAGATCATTGATCCAGAAACTACCCCAGGCATGGAAGACATAAACACACAAACTCGGTGAATAAGCCACAGTATGCCTTTGGAGGCAGCTTTAAGACATATCTCCTGGGATCCTTACCTTCCCTTGTGTAGGTCTATCACCTTGAACATGAGCTCAACCTAGTGATTCACTTCCAGCAAACACATTGAATCAAAATGATGGCTGTCATGTCTGAGTTCAGACGGTCAAAAGGCTGTGTTTTCTCCCTGGCCCTTCCCCTGTTGCTCTCCCTGGTTTGTTCTGAGGGGAGCTAAGTGCCACATAGCCAGCTACCATACCAGTTGGTCTACATGGAACTTGTATCTTTCACTAGCAGCATCTGATACCTGGAAACAGCCACAAGGGGTGGAAGAAAACCCCGCCTCCAGCTGAGCCTTGAGATGATGTCCCTAATCAATATCTTATTCTTACTGAAGATTTATTTATTCAGTGTTTTTAAAAGAGATATCTTCCATCCCTGGCTCACTCTCCCAATGACAACAATGACTAGAATGGACCAGGCCACAGCCAGGAGCCCAGAACTCCAACTGGGTCTTCTAGGTGAGTTGTGTGGCCCCAAGCGCTTTGACAATCCAGCCAGGGTATGAACAAGGATGCTAGTGTCACAAGCAGCAGCTTAACCCGCCATCCCGTTAACACTCCACTGCACCCCAACCCTCCAGCCAACATCTCATTGCAGCTTTTTGAGAAACTCTGAGCCACTGGCATTCAACTAACCTGTACCAAGGTTCCAATCAGTAGGAACAGAAAAGACACATTGCTGTTTCAAGGCACCGAGCTTTGGGGTGATTGTTATCCAGCAACAGATCACTCAGAAGGTGATAGTCATATAGACAAAGGGTAACTAGCACAACCACTGTTTCTATCACGTATCAGAAACTGATTTACATTGTCCCACACACGTGATTTCAGGTCCTTCACACATCCTCGGAGACATTCATATCACCATCATCCTCCCAATGAAAAAAACTGAGAAAGAGAAAGGTCACTTGGCTCACTCCTGGCTGTACTGCCACAGAGTGGAGGGCACAGGACTCCAACCCAGATAGGACTTCTGAGTCCAAGCTCGGGTCACACTCATAGGCTTTTATGCCTTTGAGAAAGGAGACAAAGGAGGTGACAGCCATCAAGGTGACCGAGGGCAGCAGCCAGGCAGCAGTGCCTACAATTGTGTAGAGATGATGTTGTGTTGAGTTGGGTCCGGAAGGATGACAGGCTGACCAGAACTGTAAAAATGAACTGCTCGTTACTGGCCAAAAGATTGACCCATGAATAGCTTGTGCAGCAGACTCTTCTCACTTGAGAAGTTGCGGGATGAAGTCCAAAGCCATGGGAAATGAGGCTAGGTCAACAGAAAGAGCTAAACTGCCAAAGAGTTTCCTCCCATCCAACAGGATCACTTCTTTAGCTCTTGACTGTCCAGATACATAATACGATGTTAAATAAAAATCACATAAAAAAGTAGAATTGAAATGCACCAGGATTTTTACTTCAGCCTTTACAGCAGAAAGTTTGAAGAAATATTTACCTTTTTGTTCTATGATGTTCTATGACAAGTAAACATGAAATAAGCAGAGCTGTTTGTTGACATGAATAATTCAGTCAATATTATCTCAGCCCTGTGACTTCACTGATCCTACAACAGGTGTGCAACCTCAGTGCACAAACTACCTCAAAGAGCTACAGTTGATGTGCTGCTTGGGAAGTCTGCGACTTTGGATACTGGCAAGCAAACTGTCAGAAACTCCGAGTTCTCCTATCTTGAGGCAGCAACTTATATTCTAGAAAAATATGTATAAAATTTCAACTGATATTTGCAATGCCGGGCATTGTTTCTCTGCGCCCAAATAGATCCCAGATGCTTTCAGGAATTCCATATAATCTTACAATAGAAAAACTATCAGGAACATTAATGTTTAACAGAACTGTGGAAGAAAAACTTGCACAACTTCAAACAAGATAAAAGTAAACTAGAGTGTTTTCAAATCAAAATTCTTACACTGTAAGCTGAAAATAGAAGAATAAGTTGGAGGAGTTATTTCCATGGAAGAGAACACAGGGCTAGCATTCCTAATGGTCTCTTGAAATTTATAGGGAGACTGTCTATGTTAAAATGAGCATTAATAGTGACTCCAAAAGTACTTGTCTTCCAAATGCTCCCTGCATGTCTTCAATTAGTGTTTCTAATAGTCTTGCAATATCTGTGCTATTCTAATTTCACTGTTTTTTCATGCAACCTGCCATGACAGAGTTTACATTTATAATCTATCCACAACTGGAACCCAGATCAATACAAGCATCATCAAAGAAAAGTGTAACCATTCTAAGATGGCATTAAATTTTTCAATTTCATAATAATGCAACATTTGTACTTTTTTGAGAAGGTAGGAAAAGAGGAAATCTTTTACCATATCAACATAATAATTTGATGAAAATCTATGAGGAATGAAATTCAGCAAGCATAACTGTTTTTTTGGTTGCTTTTTCTAATGCTCTGGGGCTATCTGGGATATGACTTTCATGCTCACATCTTTTTTGGTGTGTCTTAGCCCAGGTAGAGTTAGTTATACAGCCCTCCTTGGCACCTTGAAAATATTTATCCCTATATTCCAAGCACATCCTCAGTGACTAGCTCACACACACATTCTCAATAACAATGTATGATTAATCATACAATGATTCAGCTGAAAGGGAAGGAGTGAGATACACAGTGGCATTTATCACAGCATTACTCCCCACAGTCTTAGTAGGAGCAAAGTCATCCACGCTAGACAAGAACACTGCAGCCACAGGACCCACGATCCCATAACCTAAAAAAGACAATCCAAGAGGACTTTCAACAGTTCAAGCAGGAATGAAGTTAAAAGATCGCACAAATTTCCCTGAACCTGTAGATTGTTCCTTGACTATTCAGTCATTGAAGAAATCTGAAGACCATTTCATCATTATGGAAGAGAACAAGGAGAAAGAGAAAATATGAAGAGAAATTATGAAGATATAGGCTAACAGGCCATGGAAAGACAGAATTGAAAGATAAGTTTATTTTGATGTGAAATTCTTGAATTGTGCATGGTTTGTTTCCATAATACACATTGCACATGAACTTAAAAATCCTACATATGAATGGATTTGAAAATTTTCCACAGCAACATGAACATCTTTTAATGCTCCTTTTCATGAATTTCCTGAAGTGTCTCCTACCATACAATTTCCTCAGGACTAAAATATGTTTGCATAGCAAAAAGATTCAAAGTTCATATATTCAAAAGAAAAACTTAGCAGTTTCGTTGTAATCCTGGGATAAGATTTTCTTTAAACATTTTTTTACCATTTGCTTTCATGTGGTTATAAAATTGCTTATATTCATCTCAAAAAATGACCTCAGTTTCTCTGAAGATTATTTGGAGGCCAAGAAAATATTTTAAATTATCAGAACTTCCCGTCTTGACCATTACATCCAGAGCTGCTGTAATTTTCTTTAGTCATTTGTTGTTGATGTAATTATTTTCTCCCACGTCTACCTCTATTAATAGTTCTTACTTCTTATTCTTCTTTGAATGGTTTCAGGAGTTTATTCCATGGGTGCCTTTTATAATAACTGCCTTCCAATCTTTTGGGGAAGTAGAAGGATTATAAATAAGTAACACAGATTACTATAGAATAAGTAAGCTAAGTCATCACTCAAAAAATTAAGCAGAGGCCATGAGATGTGTGCACGCTCATTAACGCTACCTCCTTTCTGCTTCCAAGATTTACCTCCCTTTTCTCCCCAAAAAGGAAGCAACACCATTACCAAAATGCTACTGCAGGATGTGCCCGTGATGCCTTTTTATTTTAAACTTGTAACAGCAATGACTACCTCAACACAGGATGTACTGTAATATCAATGGTTGTTCCATGGCATGGCACCATCTGCCTCCAGGGGCACAGTGCCCTCCCATTCTCTTCCCGGCCACCACCCCCTTCTTCCCCCACAAGCTGCTTTTCTCTCAGGATGTGACCTGTACTCTAATCCTTATTGCTTTGTATTTTTAGCTCTTTTGTCACTCGCTAAAATCAAGAGGCATACAACTCATTTGTTCGTCATACAAGTGACTCTTCTCTCAGAACCAACGCCTAGACTTAAGTACACACGAGTTAATTATATTCAGTTCTCTTTAAAGTGTTGTTAACATTTGTCTCCATATAGGTCCTATTAAATGAAATGCTGAATAAAAAATACAACCAGCCTTAAAGCATACACAAAGAGACAAGTTCAAGTAGGAGATAAAAAGATTGATTTTCTGAACACACTAAAGCAGAACCAATGAACTTGAACCCCAGGGATATTATCAATCACGCCTTCTATTTCTTTGTCTAACTTACCATTAATGGTATGAACTGAGGTTGAACAAAAAAAATTGAAGTGGGGTGGGGGAATCAATAGCTTTTAATGCTATTTCATATTAAAGAGGGGATTGGCAAAGTGAAACCCAAACAATATTTACAGAGCTTAACAATATCCGACTGTGTAATTTCAATATCTTTCAGGGCTTGAAAGATTGAATATTATTTTCGGTGTGCAAAGGAAATAACTTACTTGATAACTGGCAATTAAGACTTTGCAAACTCACAGGTTGACATATTTTATTTGATTTATTTCAGACCCAGACAAAGTTGAAGAGTCAAAAGAACATATTTTGCTAAGTTAAGTACTATTCTAAGGAAACATAATCCTTTTTAAGTACCCAACAATATTTGCCAAACTGTTTCCATTAAATGAAGTGAATGGGGCAGAAGCTCACACCATCTACACCATGTTTCAGAACTACGATTACATGTTTAACAGTGTTAAGTACAAAATCTGACAGCAATTTCAAATGAATCACTAAAGAAAGAAAGAGAGAGAGAGAGAGAGAGAGAGAGAGAGAGAGAGTAGAGGCCATGCCTGTTATGGGCATGTTCTTGCTTCTAGCAGCTGACTAACTGTAAAATGGGTACTGACATGATTTCCCTTAGCCATGGATGAATCAAGTTGTGTCCAGAATGCAAGCAGCAGGCAGTTTTTGCTACCTGTGGCTTAATAACATGTTGCATAGCAACACAATCATAAAATTTAGCTCAAGGACAGCCTTTGACCACATTCCATGCCCTACCTTTACACTCCAGGTGAGGAAACGAGTAAAAGAGGTCAAGTGGTTTGCCCAGGGTCAATGAACAACACTCAGCTTGAAAACTAGGATTCCCAGTCTAGCTTACTATGCTACTGTGCTCTGTTGTCTCTCATTCATCTTTGCATCTAGCCATGCACAGCCATCTATCGCAGCTATTCTACATTTATTTATAAACCTCAGCTCCATGCCATAAGCAGTGTGTGGCCCCAGCGGCTCATTCCTGCCTGTGTGCACAGCCCTGCAAAGCCTGGCCTTTGTGAACCTCCCAGCAACGAGGACAATTGGCTTCCCCACCCGCTGAATCAAGACTGACCTTGTTATGCGCTTGGTCTTTAATCACAGAATGGAAGTGTCATGATACAGTTTCTGAGTCTAGACCTCAAGAGACCTTGCAGCCTCTGTTCTCCTCCTCTCACTGCTTAGAGACTGCCATGCCAAGATCCTGGGCAAGCCAGCTTCAAGATGAGAAGCCATGTGGCAGCAAACCAAGACACCCCAGCCAACAGCCCTCGCCAACTCCAGACATGGACATGAAGCCAAAGAAGACTGGCCCAGGCCCTGGTCTATGTGCCAATTGACCACAAATGCATGAGTGAGCTCACCAATATCATGAAACGCAGGGACCAGCCATCAGCCAGGATCCCCGCTCAGAGAGTTGACCAAGAGAATTGTGAACAAATTCAGAAGTGTTATTTATAGCTTCCATATTAGGGGCAGTGTCCTTAAGTAGCAATAGACAACAAGTCCATGATGGGGACCACCAGGCTCTAGAAAGAGAAATGAACAGACTAATCTGTGCCATCTGGGACTGCTGGGAAATAATGAACAAAGAAATTCCTCCGTCAAGAAAAGCAGCATGAAGTTTCACGTAGTTGTAATGTGAGAAATTATAAGTGGCTAAATTATGATACTTCAGTTAAATTCAATGTGTTTTGCTGACTGAATTGATCAAAGGAGTCTGGTGCAATAGTGAGAGAAAGCGTGAAGAGGAGTGGGTAGAGAAGGAGATGAGTTCAGGTTTGACACACTGGCAAAGCAGCTTCAAGACCAAGGTCAGGGCTGTAGAACATCCTTGTGACTGCTCAAAGATCTGGACTGCAAGTTGGATTAAACAACAGTCCTGAGACTCTTCGAGATCTGTTAGGGGCAGCTGAAGCCACAGAGAGCAGTACAGTATGGATAGTGTGTCAAATGAAGTAAGGGTGTGAAGTAAAGAGAGCCAGTAATTCAAAGGGAGCAGTGAGAAACATCTTTTAGAAGCCAGCTTTATTTTTTGCTTCCTGCCAGACTAAAGGTAAGATTCTACCATTATAAATACTACTGCACAGTGAAGGCATCAGCTAAACATCTAGAAGGTGCTTATGGATGAGAAGGCTGATATCAGAATTCACATTGTACAGAACTCAGCGTTTCTTCCCAAAGATCTTCATTAGTAATGTCTCTCCAGCTGACATGTCCAGATGGGAAACATAGTGCAGAATGCATCTCTGCATGGATGGAGAACACGGGCCAAAGATGGTCTCCCGGTGAAGCTTTTGAATATATCCTGACGGTAGGAAACTGGACTCTCTGATACTGTCCAGGCCTACAATGTCAGAAAACATTTCAATAGCGAAATGATGGACTTATGACTGTTCTTGACTTGTACTAGAGCGGAAATCATTTGTAGCGAGGAGGGGTTCAGGAGAGGGGGTGAGAAATCCCAGAGCCTATGGAACTGTATCATAAAATAATAATTTTTTAAAAAAGAAACAATTCTCCAAGTCACATTTTGGGTTCCCTGATATTAAGTCTCCTGCTCTCTTTCCCAGCACACCCCTTGGGTGGCCTTGACACCTATCCCACCTCCTTCTGCTTCCAGAGCAACCTGTCTCTGTCCTGGTTTTCTTCTGGTTTCAGCCTATCCCCAGGGTCTCTATAGAAAATCATTGAGCAGTTACCCAACAAAACACTTCCTGGGATATTGCTCAGAGAAAAACACAGAGTTTTTTCATCCCAGTATGTATTGGAATAGGTTTCCAGAAGGCACAGTAGACACGGAATAAGTAGGAGTCAGAAGTATGGTGTGGTATCAGGATGAGCAGGAAAGAAACGGAAGATCAAGAGTTCCGCAGCTGGATCCTAGCCAAAGACGATAAAGATGAGAAGCAGCACAAGACAAATTGGCCTCGTGGCTCTGAATCGGGCATTGTTAATTCTTGCTTAATGAACTTGACCTACTGTTCTTTCTAATTGAAATTTGTTGCAGTTCCAAGAAGAGCTACAAGTCAAAAATGAAGAACTACTCACAGTTTGGAATTCAACCTAGAACCCATGCAACATAACTAGAAAGACATCCTCCCATTTTTATTCAACACTGCACTCCTGAAAGAACCCAACCTATTCAAAGTCTCTCTAGCTTTTCAGTTAGCATTTTCTCTTACCGTAACACGCACAATTGCACAACATGTTGAGAAAGTAATAATGGCCGTTTTCTAAATTATTGTACTGTATTAGAAACTTTTTAGGTGCCTGTATCTATTGCCTATGGATTTTTCAGTGCAGAAATAAGTCTAGAATGAAGTTTGCACCAGAAACCACCCCATATAGAAAAGGAAAAGTAATTATCTATTTAAAAAAAAAACTACTGAGGTAAGAACTCACAGAACTGCCAAATTCTTCATATTTTACTCAGAGGCATAAACACGACTCCAGTACGTATCCAGAGCATCTCTAGGGAAGCTTTGTGATATGTTCATATTTTACCAAACCACTGAAGACTTTTGTGATGTAAATGCAAGCAGTAATTTTAGCTGGCAATAAAAATAGTATTCCGACAATGGAAAAAACCAGCTAATAATTAATCATCCCAATTAAGGCCAAGAGACTATGAAATTTTAGCAAAGACTTCAATGTACTATTATAATCATTATGAAAGGTCTCATTTTCTTTCCCCAGTCACTTCACAGATAAGACAACTGTTGTGAAACCTCTTGATGCCAAGAGAGATCTTCATTTCAAATGGTGGGGAAAGAATATTTTTGGAAATCTAAGAGGAAATTCAGATATTTTTCAAACACCCATAGCCTCTCCATGCGTTCCACCCAGTATTTAACCCTCATCTTTACTGTTGCCATTGTAATAGGATGCTTGGGCCATCACAGAACCACAAGATATCCTGTTAGCTTCCAGAAGCTTCCTGTTCCCTGCACCCTGTAAAAAAACTGCAGGCAGAAGTGTAAGCAAAGTTCTCTTGTCCAGAACTATCCTGCCTCTCCATGCAGAGGGAAGGAAACATCACCACGAGAGATTCCAATCCAGTTTTTCCTCCGTGACCAAATATTTGGTGAAACTTGCTGAGCCTTTTGTGCAGGGTTATAGAATATGTACTGAGAATGATAAGAATTATAAGCTAGAATTCCAAGCCATCAAAGAAAATTCAAAGTGGGAAAACACGCAAACATTGTATGTAAGACCTCTTGGTAGTAGAGCTCTCTGGGAGGCAGGGTGGGGGTGGGGGAGGGAAGGCAGAAGGAGGGAGGGAGGGAGAGAAAGAACAGGAGAGAGGGGCGTGTGGAACAACGGTCCACAAACACACTTGTCTTACTAAAGCCAGAACTGCTGACCAGAACACTTCCACAAACAGAACGATTCCGATCCGCACACACAGGTTGCTCCTCTCTTAAATGACCTCTGACCTTTACTTCCACCATGTACCGCCCCCCATGGAACCACCTTTGCAAGTATACACCTTTCTGGAAGACAAAGATTTCAGTTCTGCTCAGGCAGGCCTCAGGGAGAAGAACGGAAAGTGGAGGTGGTACCAAGGGATCTTGCAGTGGAGACTGTTGGTGGCAGACTTCATGGGCTCATAGCTTAGACTCCTTTTAGAAGCAAATCTTTATTTGGTGGGGCTGATGTTGTACATGGCAGGTTCAGCGACCAGCTGCCAGCTTTCCTACCAGTACTGAGTAGAATCCTGGCTGCTCCACTTCCAATTCATCCCTTTGAGAATGTATCTGGGAAAACAGCAGAAGAAAATCCAAGGGCTTGTGCCCCTGCCAGCTGTGTGAGAGGCCTGTAAGGAGTTCTAGGTTCCTGGCTGCTGTTTGGCCTAGCCCTGGCTGTTGCTATCATTTGGGGAGTGAAGTAGCATATGGACCAATCAAACAACCGATTGGTGTATTTCTCCCTTTCTCTTTGTAACTCTTTCAAATCAATAAACAAATATTTTGAAATATATTTATGCATTTGTTTGAGAGGTGGGCAGACAGTGCGAGGGGGAGACACAAAAAGCATGTGCTCCTATCTACTGCCTTTCCAAAAGCCTATAGCAGTAGCAAGGCTGGACTGGGGCCAAAGCCCGCAGCCAGGAAGGCCATCCAGCTCTTATCAGTGGCAGCCTTGAGCCATCACCACTGCCTCCCGGGGTCTGCATTAGCAGGCAGCTGGGGTCGATAGCCAGAGCCAGGCATCCAACCCAGGCACTCCCATCTGGGATGCAGACATCGCGCCCATCCGGCTAAACACTGGTCCCTGATGTTAGCCTTCTTTTTGGATCTCCTCAGTTACTCCAGGATCTGAGGAGGTACCTTCAACCTATTCTCTTGAGGAATCTTCAGAAAGCTCATGAAAAAATAAGTATTACATGAAAACTGCCTTTCCAGAATAAACTTTGCTTTTCAATTCATTTTTCCACTAACACTTTGAAGTACCCTCTTAGGACTCTTCCATTCTTTCTCTGGGGACATAGAGCAAGTGTATGTCATCATGAAAAGGGGTTGGGGGAAGAGGGAAGAAAGTCACCCAGGACAGGTGGGATGGCCCCTTGGGCATTCACACAGGTGCTGCCTTCCCAGCTCAAAACCCCAAAGCTCCCTCCGTGCTGGGCACCTGGGCAGCCAAGGCAACTGAGACCGCCCAGGAGCCTTGTGGCAGGAGCTCCATGCTGGGCTTGTAATCTGGTGTGAAAACAAATAAAGCAGCACCTCAGCCTGTACACATTTAATAATGTGCCACATTTCAAGACAATCTGAAAATAAAAACAGA
This sequence comes from Ochotona princeps, assembly GCF_030435755.1. Lineage (NCBI taxonomy): Eukaryota > Metazoa > Chordata > Mammalia > Lagomorpha > Ochotonidae > Ochotona > Ochotona princeps. The sequence continues at coordinate 7,194,497 of NC_080858.1, forward strand.
GTCTCTGTTGTAGCCTCAGCTCCTTCTCTTTTTAATGATGCCATAAACTGAAATAGAAAAAAGTACTCAGCCCTAGCTATAAAATATGAAATGGGAGGAGGCGGGGGGGGGGGCCCGTAAATGCATTTTAAAATATGTTTCTAAAGCAGGTTCCCGGGTTTATTTTTTTTCCCCCTCCGGCAACCTTCAATGTACCAGGTTTATAGACAGGCTCTGAACACAGGCCTTCCATTTGATTTGCTTTCCTAGGAAAGGAGCTGCCAACTGCAGGTGCTCATGGGGCAGGATGGGGGAGGGGAACTGAGGAAAGATTCCCAGAGGCAGTGGTGGTGGGGTGCAGATCAGGAGCCAAATCAGCCCCCTAAATGAGAAACTCTTGAAACTCCTCAATTATGGCTTCAAAACAAGCTGGTAAGTGCCTACATGTATCTCCTCTGGTCTTGCAGACATGGGAGATTTTATGCCCAACATCTCATGGTTCTTACAAACGCTGGGCTGTGTCTCATGTACTAAATAAATCTGGTAGTGTCTGCTTTCTCATATCTTCTTTCCTTGATAGCTCCCACTCTGGTCCTTCTCCACACACCATTCATACAGGACCACAGGAGTGACCATCACCAGAGGACTGGTTTCAACGTGAAATCCACTAGGAGAAAATGACAGAAACAACCGTGGATTCATTCCCTGAAGGAGAGTTACAGTCAACTTCTTCCCTCCTGCTCTCTCCCTCCTAAACACATATTTCCTGCCTGTGCCCAAAGCCAAGGGGCTGCCCAGCCCCTGACATGTGTTCCCTAATGTCACATCACCATCACCTCTGCTCCCAATCCACCTAAAATCACAGAACAGGGGCACAGGTGGGTTGTGTCAAATGGACTGCTCAGCCTTGGAAACTCCCATTTGTAGAAGATTCACGTCAGGTCACAGCAAAGAGCTCCCATCTACCAAAACAGTTCTGAAATGCCTGCAACCACCTTTGGTTGAGAATCAGAAACTCCATCTAGACTTCCCAGGTGGGACTCAATGGCTTCAGCCATCGCCAGCAGCAGGAAACTGGCATCAGGGGTTGAGCTGAGCTTGAATCAAGGCAATTCCATGTGGGTTTCAGGTTTAGCATCACATAGTTTAAGAAGGTACATATTTAACCAGCCCACCTGATAAATCCTGAGGCCGCTGATCCAAGGATCACATGTTAGGATACACACAGACCAGACAAACAATCCTTGGAGTTTTCTTAGTTCCGCTTAAGATAGACAGCCATTTGAGAAGTAAAACAGTGAATGCAAGGTCTCTCTGTCTTTCCTTTTCCCTTTGTAACCTTGCCTTTCAAATAAATAAATTTTAAAAGGAAAATAAAAAACAAGAAAGCTCACTATGGACTCTAGTATTTTAAACCCTTTGTCCCCTAATATATCTAGTTCCTGGGATAAATAAGAAGGCTATATTGTCATTGTCCATGTATCCCAGATCCACATGTGCGAACTAATCTTGTTATTATCTAATCCAATTCAGGAAGAGAAAATGGGATCTTTTGCCTTTGGAAGAATGAAGCTTCCCACCATCTAGGTGAAAAAAATGCTTTTCCCACTCTTTGGGAAGTGGAAAAAAAAAGGTGAATTCCATTTATTATAGAATGCCATTCCTCAAAAACATTACAGAATTATAGGAAAAGCCATGGGCTGTAGTAAATGACGAATTCCACCCTGCCTGTTGCTCCTGTAAATGCCCATCTGCAAACATTCAGTGTGCAAAATAAAACGAGATTCAGGTGCTAGCATTGTAGTAGAGTAAGTAAACTACCACCTGCATTCCATACGGATACCACAGGCAACCCATACAGACACTGGTTCGTGTCCTGGCTGCTCCGTTTCCAGTTCAGCTCCCTGCTGATGGTCTAGGAAGAACAATGGAAAATGACCCAAGCATGAGAGACCTAAATGAAGTTCCTGGCTTTGGCCTGGCCCGGCACCAGATGACAGAAGACAACACTCACTCACTCTCTCTTCCCCCTTTCCACTTAGTCTGTTAATTCGAAATTTCAAAGTAAACAAATGAATACTTTTTTAAAAAAAATCAGAATAAAATGTGAGCTCATTTACCTACAACTGAGCCTTTTTTCCTTTCTGGGAGACAGCCTCGTGTCTCTTTGGGATTCCACATAGCCACTCACTTGCAAGGCTGGCTCAGGCAAATCTTGGAGATCTTCCAGCTTCTTCTGTAGGATCTGCCACAGAGTGAGGGTCTGCTCCACTTCTCCCTGTGTACTGGGCTACCTGGGCAGGTCTCTTGTTCAAGGACTGCCTGTTCTCAACTGACCCATAGGGCCAAGGACCAGCGTGTGTGTCTCATTCAAGAGAGACGCAGAACGAAGCCACATTCTCCCAAGAGCCTCCCCAATGGGGAACCAGCATTTCATCCCCACCTCTTAGTCTCTGTGTTAAATTTCTCAATCAGAGAAAGCAAGCAAGGACCAGCAAGACTGGTCATTCTAGTATGGCTTTCACAGCACACAACAAGGCAGCCCTTCTTGATGCCCTAGACTGAGGGGTGGTAATTACTCTTCTCTGACTTTTGCACCCTCATCTTCCCCTGTCATGTAAAAACGTCCTAGGTAGGTGTCCGTTTTCTTGGCTAGACCACAAGTCCTTAAGGACATGAACTCTATAGTGCTCACCTCTGTGAGCCTGGAAGTAAAACACAGAATCAGCTTCCTGGGTACATTGATCATGAGAAGTCACTGTGGACTCCACATCTGGATGAAGGCTCTGTGCTTGCCATCTTGACTTTCTTAATAATTCTTCACCAAGAACCTGTATTTTCATTTTTCAAGAGGCCCTACAAATTACGTTGCCAATCCTGGACATAGCTGACATTCAAGGCTACAATAAAATTACATCTAAGGATAGCATCCAACCTTTTCATCTCTAGCACTGCAGTAATAAGTTATGACAAATTTAAATTAGATACTCCAAGTTAAGTTTGCTGACCTACAAAAAAAGTTTTTAAAATATTCCATACTCTATTTACCACTACCATTGCAATGACTAATGTTGAAACTTATGTAAGAATGAATTGGGTGCCAAGAAAGGGATGCTGATAGTCACGGAATGGCCACTGTCAGAAGTGTCATGTGCTTGCATTGATTACGGCTCAAGCTCTGCTCTGCTGACTTGTAAAGGGTTTGAAGTTACTCTTTTACCTTTTAAGCAATAAGAGACAATAAAATAGCATTCCCGCCCTAAGCAGTAATCTTTTGAAGGAGATGACTTGAGAGATTTTTGATGCAAAGAATGCCAGCCTACCCTTCCGCATTCCTTGGGCTCAAACCTTACATGAACACGTATCATCTCTCAGCCTTACCTCATTTAAGGAAAAAGAGGCTTGCACAGCCCCTCGTGGTTCTAGGGAGTGGAGGAAGGTGGCTTCCCGAGGAACCGTGGAAATAAACAAGCAGCCTGGAGACAGTTCGCAGCCCTCTTTCCCAAGGACAATGCTTTCCATGGGGATGGTTCTTTTTCCAGCCTTTCTGAATTTTTCAGTATTCACTCTCAGAGAAGTCAAATCTTTGGACATAGAGTTTCTGAGAATGCGTCCAATCTGACACTTTCCTGCTGATTCTCTTGGCTGTTTCTGCGCTTATTGCCAAGCTGTCACCAGTTAGGTCAGGCAGACTTGTGGGGCAACAAGGATCCTGGTTCGCCAGATGTGGTGGATTGCACATCTTTAGTCTGACATCAGTGAGCTTCTCATCATGTTTCTGTCTTAGTTTTAGAACAGGGGCGGATGGTAAACCGCTCTCGTCTGAATCTTTTGGGAGGGTAACAGTTACACAACTTTGCCATTTGTCTTTCACCTCACCAAAAAATCTTGTCCTGAAACACATTCTCTCCCTAACCTACACTTAGTTTACCAACATTCCTCTCCAGCCGCCAACCTCCAACAACCCACATTAGCTAAACACATCATAGAATCGGGTTTTGCTTGTTTGGGTGGTTGGGTTTGGTTTTTTGTTATTTGTTTTGCTTTGTTTTGGACATGCAAAGGACATCTACTAATTCCATTGAATTTAGGCACTACCATGTCTAGTTCCTTCTTTTTAGAAACTCTGCCGCATCTCTATAGGGCGCACTTTTTAAAATTTTGGTTTCCCATGACTCCTACAGCAAGGAAGCCCTCTGCATGAGGCTCCCAGGGCTGTCTGGGTTCAGGGGAGGACTCTGGACAGGTGCTCCAGCTCATAGCGCCCATTCTCCATGGGTCTGGGTGGGCCACCTGAATGTCACCCTCATTCGGGTCCTCCTCGCTGCTGAGCCAGCATAAGGAAGCCCTCTGATGCCCAGTGAAAGCACAGGGTCTGCTGCTGAAGGTCACCCCTCAGGCACCAGAGTCGATTAATACATCCACTGAGCCAATGTACACTTGTCAACAATCAACACCGTTGATTTGTTTTCCCATTTCTATATACTCTTTGCTGATAAGCTGAAGTATGTGTCTTTGAGTTTTTAGATTCTCTGGATCTAGTAGACATTTAGTTCACTATAGCTCACTCTAATGTACAACTGAAGATATTTTCAGAATATTGTTGTGACGTCCTTCCTGAATTGAAAAAAAAAATAAGGATGATAATAAGACTATTTTCTACATACTGTTAAAAATAGACATGAGTCACTGAGAACCCAGGATATCCTTTGGATGGTGGTCATATGTCTGTCGAAAAAAGAAGCTGGGTAAGAGCTGAAACTGCCTCTGTTTATCCGCAGTGGAACTCAATTTTAATTGCAAGCCCTAACACTTCAGGTAGGAGAAACAAGCATGTTCAGTTTAATTCTCTTGATCTGTCCCAGGAGCTATGTCTACTTTCCAGAAAGGCTTGACATTTCCAAAATCTAGGAAGGGTGTCATGAGAGCCATTGCCTAGCCACAGGGACATCTGTCCCTCTGTTCTGTATCTGTCTTCGAATCCATGTCCACATAGGTGGCTGCTCAGCCATCTCCCCTCCTGATGGCAAGACTTCTCCAAGTTTCTGTTTTCAATCTGTCTGCCTTCCTATGTGTCTCATAATTTCTGTGCTTTGCTCTCCCTGCTGGGAGATCCCTCTGCTTCTCTTTCAAAAGGACAGGCTGCAGGGAACTTGCTGTGGCTCTCTGTAGGCTGTCACCACCTCTGAACTACTCCTGAGTGCATAGGAGAAACTGGAAAACTGCGAACATGGAAACCGCACAAGGCCATCTGAAGTCTGTCCACCCAGACACGTTGTACAACAGTCCTTTTCAAGTCCTCCCTCGCTAAGCTCCTAATCCTCCAGTTCCCCCAGCTCAGCTAGATTCCCTGTCTCCCTGCTTTGACCTGAGAGAGAGAGAGACACGAGCCAACTGGAACATTCACGCCTCTCTCCTGCCTTTGGTCTCCCTAGCTCCCTGGTCCCGGGAATCTTGGTGTCTGAATTTGTACCTGTACACCTGCAGACACTTATCTTCATTTAGGGGTGGAACGGGCACTGAAAACCCCAGCAGAAGCCTCTTTTGTGCATCATAAACTTTCTCCAAAAATGATGTCATGCCTTGTGTTCCGCTTTTCTTTTTCCCATTGAGGGCCTGAAAAGTCAAAACTCAAATGCCAAAATAAAACACTGTCATTCCTCTCCTTATGGCTTGTCATCTTTGATCCAAAGCAATTTTTACAGAGGACCAGCCACCCTTGAATGGCAGAGGCCAACTCCAGAGTGGCGGCAGTCAATATGGTAGCTATAATCCCTCGTTGAGAATCAGAATAAGGCTGGTGAAAACTGGGCTGGTAAAAAACACGCATCGGATATCAAAGACATCAAAAGGAAAAGAATGGTGGACTTGTTGCCTAGTGGTTAAGTGAGCAGTCAGGAGGCCTTCAGCCCACACTGGAGTGCTTGGGTTCAAGTCCCAGCTTCCAGCCATTTATTCCAGCTTCCTGCCAGATCAAGGAGACTGTAGTGATAGCTCGAGAGATTGGGAATCTCACCCACGTGGGACAACTGGATTGATTTCCCAACTCCTGGTTTTAACCCAGCCCAGCTCCAGGTATTGCAAGCATTTGGGGAATGAACCAATGGATGAAAGCTCTCCATTCATCTGCCTCTTCAGCAAGAATAAATATTTAATAGTTTTTAAAGTATGTTTGTTTATTTTCACTTGAAAGGCATATTAACAAAGAGGAGAGACAGAGAGCTTCTATCCACTGGTTCACTCCCCCATTGGCTGCAATACCTGGAGCCAAGCTGATCCGAAGTCAAGAGCTTCTTCCAGGTCTCCCACGTGAGTTGAGGCCCAAGGACCTGAACCATCCTCTGCAGCTTTCCCAGACTGCAGACAAGGATCTGAATCAGAAGTGAAGCTGCGGGACACAGACATCCATCCTACGGGATGCCAGTGCTGGCGGATGGAGGAGTAGCCCATTGAGCCACAGCAATCACCCCTTGAAAGATTTTAAAAGAATGTAAAAGGCAGTTTGGCATAGTGATTACAATGCCATTTGGGATACCTGCATCCCATGGCAGAGAGCCTGGTTCCAGTCTCAGCTCCATTCTCACCTCTAGCTTCCTGCTAATGTGCATCTGGGAAGGCAACTTGCAGGGCTGGACAGGAACCACTCAGAGGGGAGCTGTAGGCTTTTGTTGGTTCCTGACTTCAGCTTGCCCCAACTTCACCCTCTGTAAGTGGTTGGATTGTGAACCAGTGGGTAATAGGTCTCTGTGTGTCTCTTCTTCTGTTTCTCAAACAGACAAAAAATAAATATTCAAAATTTCTGTCTTTAAAAAATGTAAAATCTCTATCTAATTACTTCTATGTTAATGTCATGTTGAAATGGTAAGGTTTTGCATATAATGGGTTAAGTAGAGTGCAGTTTTAAAATCAATTTCACCTGTTGTTTTATATTTTGAATATGGCGACTAGAAGATTTTAAATTACATATGTGGTTTACATTTGTGGCTTACATTTATTTATATTGGATGGCATTGCTTTAGTGGAATAAGTCATGGGAACCGAAAATAAATAAATAAATATTTTAAAACAGCTATCACAAACATCTGCATCATATCTTCTTGAGTTTGCTGATCAACACGTGAAAATTCAATAATTATAGGATATGTATTATAAGCCACAGCCACACACAAAAAAACTCAGATAATAAACTTGAACCATTTATTACTTTCCATCGAGGAATTCATAGCTTAGTTAGACTGGCAAGTAGGTAACTAACTAACCAAAATAACTAGCCATAAGTTTAAGTGAGGGTGGGAGGGCTAGCCATTGGTTTTCTTGTTTTGATCACAGAGTTGTGTGATATGAGATAATGGATCCCATCAGGAACAGGGAACTCCCTGTCAAGACCCACAGGAAGATACTCAAGGTTCAGAAGACAAAGGGAAGTCTGGGTAGCACAGAGCAAGGTGGCTATGAACCTGAACCAGAACCACATCACGAAAGGCCTCACGGGCCAACAGGAAGAGATTTTTGTCTTCCAAGGGAACAGGGACCCTCTAAAAACCACGAAGCAGAAAAATAACACGGTTAGATTGAGAAACATACTCCTGGAAGAAAATGGAGGAGCAATTCAAGCAGTGAGCCAAATGCTACAGGATGGGAGGGATGCGGGGTCCATATCCCTAGGTTGGCTTGCTAACATTCTACTTCTGTTTGCTCAGTGTCCCAATGTTTAGGAAGAAAGCTTTGTTGCTAGACAGCACTCAATCCACTTACGGCTTCCACTGGCTAAGTACAGTTCCATTTCCTTAGTCTGTTTCAGAATTGACATGGAAAGGCTCTGGGTGAGGGAAATACCCGCAGCACACTGAGATGACGAGCAGCTGTGTACTGTCTCTTTTTCTGGCCTAAAAGTTCTACCAGCTCTTCCTTCTCAAACGTCTACTTCAGCCCAACACAAAGTACGGCACAGGAGTGAATGCAAGCCCTTGCCCATCCCTTACTCAGTGCAGCCAGAAGGGAAAAGAAGGTCCATGCACCTGACCTAATCATTCAATTTGCACCTTGATCTTGGTGGCTGGGTCACTGCTTGATTCTATGTGAGTCTCAGAAAAACGCCTGAGGTCCACCCAAGACTGGATTCAAATGCATTGCTTCATTAGTGGAATAGATGAGTACTCATTCTCTAGAACAGCCCAAAAGCTCTATTAACAACAGAATAAATCCTTTGGAAGCAGTGCTCGGAAATCAGAAAAACAAGCAAATTTTTAGTTCTCCAGTGTGAGACAACTTTCAGATCTCCCAAAGCTAAACATAAACAGGGACCAATTCATCCTATAGCACTCAACCGCTGTGGAAAATGTGATGGCTTCGACTTGGATGACAGAGCCAATGTGGAAATCCGCACTACAACTGGCCCAGAGCGTACATTGTTTTTCTGCCTGTAAATATTTCTGAAAAATCTTACAGTGTGAGTCAGGAAATTCTTGAGAAGGACTCTCAGCTCTCAATAAGTCTGAGCATTACACCTGGTGCACTCAAACCTGTCTTTAAAAGGCACGTTACCACATAATTGCTGGCCCTTGACTGGTCACAAGGAAAGATTTTAGCTTCCCAGTCCCACACTTTAGGAAGAAAGAAAATGACTTACAACAAAGCTGAAATTATCAGTAAACAATAAGTGATCATGTGTTACATATTTTAAGTTGGCATGGCTGAAATCTAAAAGCAGCTCCCTTAGTCACTGGGAGCTTGGCAATTGCCAATCACAATTCATGTTTTGCCTCACTTCCCCTCTAAATGAGAGATGTAAGCTCCTCTAAAAGCAAATAAATACCTTGACATATTTTTGGAGGTAGCACATAAATCAAGAACAAACTTGCTCAAGTTGACCTAGACTTAAGAACTTTTGCAATTATGTGGTGTGACTAAGCCTTCTAAATGCTTCATTTTTACACAGTACCATAAAGATGGTAACTTGGAACAGTGAAACTAACTGGGGTAAGTTAGCAGAATGATCAGGTTTGTAAGCAATAGAGTAGGCCCCCATGGGAATCAGAGAGCAATAATTCAGAGAGGTAAATCCAACAGCTTCTAACATCTTGCCTGGTTTTTAATACTAAGCAAACACCTTTGCTTTCTTCTCCTGTTTTAAGTGGCAAACAATTCATTAATCAAAGGAAATCGACTTAATAGCTCTGACTTACTCTAAATACTGTTTGTTGATATATTTAAGATAGCCTCAGAGATGTTTTTAAATTAAATATTGCTACCTTTCTTACTTCAAAAAGTTAATGCTTCATTTTTCGGCAGGAACAATGGAGAGTCCAACTTGGGACCGTTAACGGACACTGAACTTGTGGCGGGAAAGGGCCTTCTCTCCTCGTCTACTTCAGTCTCATTTGAGACCAGAGTGAGAGCTTAGATCCCCTGACTATGTTCAAACAGCTCAGAACTGATGTGCTGAAGACAAAACCCTTCATGTCTAGCCTAATTTTAGGTCTCCACGGGAAATCTTTCCATTCTTCAGTTGCGGAATCTCCCACCTCTGTTGTAGGCAAAGAGTTCACATATCTTCAGTACTAAAAACACTCGAAGCTTTGTAATCTCTGCAGATCATTTGTTGTGTTAGGACATACCATGCTGGTTTCATAAACCCCATCAAATCTTTGCCTTCAGGCAGACATCTGCAGTACTTGGCCTTCAGGAGCTGAGGAGTCCCCGTACTTCAAGACACTCCCCCAAGGCGGGGTGCTGGGAAGAACCTTCAGGAAGTCTGCAGGTGCAGTGTCTTTTAGGGGAAATCAATGATGGATTGTCCTTTTCCACTGTGTGTTTGGATGGGTGCTTGTGTGTTTGCGCTGTTCCAGTTCAGATCTTCAGCAAGCACACGGCATGGGAACTCCGCACTGTTTCTTACTGTCTGTGAAGCAGTTCAGTGCTGCCTGAGCCAAAACATCCAGCTTTGAGAGTCCTGACTGGGCCTCTGGGGAATGCAGTTTTGAGGGGGGAAAGAAAGTAACTGAATAACCTTAGTAAACGATTCCTGATACTAGAGAGGATAAACGTGTGAATGCTGCCAACTTATTTCACTAAGAGACACTCACCAAGGGTTATAACGAAATTTGCATGGCTGTTTTGGCCCATAAGGTGTCATGAAACAAAACGTTTATGCCCAAGACCCCTCAGGTGCCAAGGCCACTGAGGCAATGCCTTTTACAGATTTCCTTTTTTTAATCTCTTGGTTATTTTCTCCCTTCTCTGCTAACTCAAAATTTTGTTAAGATTTATTTATTTTTATTGAAAAGTCAGATGTACAGAAGGAGAGACAGAGAGAAAGATCTTCCATCTGCTGGTTCACTTTCCAAGTGGCTGCAGTGGCCAGAGCTAAGCTGATCCGAGGAGCCACTTCTGGGTCTCCCACATGGGTGCAGTGTCCCAAGGCTTTGGGCTGTCCTCGGCTGCTTTCCCAGACCACAAGCATGGAGCTGGATGGGAAGTGGGGCTACCGAGACACAAATCGGAACCCATATGGGATCCTGTTGCACTCACAGTAAGGACTCTAACCACTAGGTTATCGTATCGGGCCTGTAACTCAAAATTCTAAGTTATCAGTATATACTCTTCCTTAGCCATAGTATGCCCAATACCCTTACTCTCAACAATGATTAGAAATAGATTCATCCTCTAGACACCAGTCAGGCTGAACTACTTGTATCAAATCCAAGCCAGAAGCCATTGGTTATCTCAGAAAGACTTCATAGTGACACGAGTCATACTTCACTAAAATCAAAATTTTGGTCTCAGTGTTTGTTGGAGTCACCACCCCATGTAAATAATTGAAGTTACTTTCATACTACAAAGCCTCACAAATAAGTATCTGAAAAGGAACTAGAAGACCCATCATCTGAGACAGAAGAATGTCACCAGGTTCACAGGCAATCCACAGCAATGCCTAGCTAGATGCACCACCCTCAGAGACAATGCTCCCTCTTTCCATTGTCGCTGAAGGATTTGATGAGAGAGCGAGAGAGAGAAATGATAACTAGAAAATGGCCCTGCTGGATCTAGCTTGTGAGACCACAACTCCTCAAAGCGTAAATCAAAACTCACAAACAAAGCAACCAAACAACACAACACACAAAGCAGTCCATTCATACCAACATGGGACACTAAGACATGCTGCCCGAGCTCAGGGTCATTTAATGCCACAGCCAGACCCATCCATTTATGATACCGGACAATGGCTCTAATGGCACCTGCACCTAGAACCCTGAGATCTGCTGTGCCAACTCTAATATTATCCCTATAAGCTCATCCTGTGACTAACTCCAGTCTCCAAGGCCTTCCTTGTTTTCCTGCTCTTGAGGTGCTTCACTATTCAACTGTGCCTCCCCTCTCCTGCAGCCACAGTGAGGCCCGACCGTACTAGCTAGGCTCTGTCCTTCAGTCAGTGGACTTCACGTTCAAGCTCACGTGAAAGAGGGCGCACACACTTTGTTTCACATCCAGACTGCCCTGGGTTTAGATCCCTCTCTGTTACCTTAGGCAAGGTCCTTCTTTGTGTCTTTATTTACTCTGCTATGAACTGGAGATCATAACTAGATCTCCTGCATAGTTTCATGATAAAGATTAAAGAAATGCAGGCATATGTAGATGTGAATGTATATGTACATAGTATTATTTTCTTTAGAAGTGCAAATACACTTTAAAAAGTTCATGAAAAATAAAATTCAAAGATGTTTATCTTGATGTAGAAAAATTTTGAAGCCTGTAGTCTTTCTATAATAGGCATTTTCCATAAAATTTTGAAGACTCTTTGCCATGCCTGAGGTTGTTGCCAAAACAAGAGTCTGCAAGTTAAGAATCCATCATTTGGGGGAAATTCTCCAGGCAAAGAGAATAACAACCCCAGGAACAGAGCAAGAGAGGGCAGGAGTCTCCCTGCAAGGCAGCCCCTTGGCCTGGACCAGATGGTGTTCACACAACAGGTGTGTGAGACAAGTGTGTGTTCTTTGGGCATGTGGCAGAACTCTCAAGAGACCACTGGGACACCTGCATGTATTTGTGTCCAGGCTCCACTCCCAAATCCAGCTTCCTGTTAATGCACACCCTGAGAGCAAGCAGAGAATGGCACAGGGAGCTAGGTCCTGCCCCCCATTGGGGAGACCTTGATGCAGTTCTTGGTTCCTGGCTTCAGCATAGTCCAACTTCAGCTGTGGCAAGCCACTGGTTAGTGAATCAGCTGAAGGCAGCAGTTTCTTGTACTTCCTCAGCTTCTCCCTGCCCCATCTTCCAAAGAAATGAAATATTTAAAAAAAAAAAAACTCATTTCCGATCCTCTTCTCAGTGGACGCATCCCACTGCAGAGTCTGCAGACACGGCTACCTATGCCTTGCTGCCGTACCAAGTTCTGACCAAGAAAGAAAAACAAACTCTCTTCTGTGGGAGCTCGCAGTTGAGATTTTTCTTTTTAAGACAAAGAGTTGAGGCGTGCCCACTTTATCTTGCCTTGAACGTGAATGTGAGGCCTGACACTGCGTGGGCTTTATGCAAACAACATTCCCAACAGCGGGAAGACAGTAAGCCTGAGATGACGGTGGAAGATAAGGAAGAATTCACCTGGCTCCTTGGTGGCACTGCCAAACTGCTGAACCTACGCCGGCAAACACCGAACTCCAGAGTTCTTTGTTAGGGAGGCAAGAAAAGAAAAACAACTATTGTTTAATCTCCTGTTTGTCAGGTTTCTGTTGTTGCCTGCCCCATAAGCACTGCTCCCAGACACAGTGGGATACAGGCCCGAGTGCGCACGCAGGTGAGAAGTCATCCAACGCTTGCTCGAATCCCATTGCTTCTGCCAATGAGTCCCTCACACTCTAGCACTGCACACAAGTGGCCACTTCTCAGAGTTGCCCAGAGATCAGTTAAGCAATCACATTTCCTAGAACCAGCAGGCAGGTGGATGGCTTCAGAGGGTCACAGACACATCGGATCTGCTGCTCCTGGCTCAGGAGCCACATCAACAGGCTCCTGAGTCCACAGGAGAATGTGAAAGCGATCTTGCTTTTGCATTCTCAAAGATGTCATCCATTCATTGCTATTGTGCCAGAAAATTCAGCAAGTCAAGTGAGGATCATACACTTTGCTTCTCAATCTGAGATCCTTGGGTCTCATGACAAAACTGTTGAAATAGCTTCAGAGGCTGCAACATGGATATTTTAAATAAGGATCCCAAGGGACTCTGGGACCTCTCCTCATAATATTTTTCACACTTCTGTTGATTCCTTCCACACGGTTCACTGAGCTCCCACCAGGGCCAGACACTGTAGTAGAAGCTGGACTTCCTGCTGTGGCAAGACAGACCAGGCTTCCACCCCTGGGTGAACCATACAGGGAAGGGACAAGAAAATCAAGGGGGAAAGTAGACACCTGACAGGAATTTCCAATAGAAAGTTCAACACAGAAATGAAACATGGTGACATGATGGAATAGGGCATGTGCATTTAGTGTAACAGAGGGGAAAAAACAGCCACAGAAAGCCCCACAAAGAAGAAAATGTTCAGATTCAGTCCTCAATGAATGGACAGGCTGCCTGGTCATAACTGTGAGAAGAAACCTCCAGAAAACCGCAAGGCAAGGCCTGAGGTGGGCATGGGTGAGAAAGAGGAGAAGAGAGGAAAGGGTGGCCTCCAGGGAGGGGTAAGAGATGGGTTAGAGCAGATGCAGATCTTGCTGGCCAGTGTAGGAAGTTGGAAAGAAACTATTTTAGGGGAAGCTGGTAAAGGATTTTAAGTAGCAGGGGAGAGATATATGTGTCAAGGTGGCATAGGGCTGAGGGTTCCCTAGAGAAATTGAGCCAACAGGAGAGAGAGATGGAGACCAAGGCATGAGCTCATAGAGCTGGACAAGCTAGGAAATCCAAAATGTATGGAGCAGGTTGCAGTCAGCCTGCACGTGGGGAAGAGCTGATGTTGGCGTTTTAAGGGTGAAATCTGCAGCTAGAAACCCAGGCAGGATTTCAGCTTTGAGGCAGAGCTGCTTCCTTATTTTAGGATACCTCAGGCTTTACGCTGAGGGTCTTCAATGAAGTGAAGCCCAGCACATGCTGAGAAGGAGTTATGCGCTTTGCTCAGAGGCTGTGGATCTAAATCCCAATCACATCGAAAATATACCTTTGCTGCAATCTACAGGCTGGGTCTGCTTCAAACAGCTGGGCTCTGCGGCTTAGCCCAGTTGCTACATAAGGTTAACCACCAACCCTTTTTGTGATGAGTTTCATGCAGTACCAGAGTGTGAGAGGCCTACTGTTGGAAGCAATGGGATTCGAGGGGTATGTATCGAGTCACCTGCTTTTCAATCGTCAACCTCAGATGCACAAGACCCCAGGCTTGGCCTCATTCCTGCATGGCTCACTCAACCTCAGAGCTCCATGTGCCCTTTGCCAGCCAACCTCCCGTCATGAACTCTGGCTGCTTGTCACTCCTCCAGTCGGCCACCATTTCTTTTCAACTGTCCACTTGCTCTGTTCTGCTTGGGTAGAACTTCCTGCCCCATTGCAACACTGACAGCCTGTGAAAGCTTTCTTCACTTACATCTTAGCATTTACTAACATGTCTCTCTTTACAATAGTTCAATCAGAAGAAGATCTTTTGGAACAGACCTGTCATGGTACCATAAGTGCATTAACATGGAATTCCATTCAATCAGGTGTAAGTCATGCAATGGAAAGAACCCATAAGCCACATAATGACATTTTGGTCAATAATTCCAGGCATCTATGACAGTGGTCCCATGAGATTACATAACCTAGTGACATCACAGTCATCTTATCTTGTACAAGCAGATGCAATGTTGTTCACATCACCTGACAGGGCCATCACCTGACAGGGCATTTCTCAGAATGTATCCACATCATTACATGATGATGCATGCTTTTCTCTAAGCCCTGGCTATTCAAAATGTGGTCCCTGAATTTCCCATCATCTGGGAACTTGCTATACATACGGAATGCATGGCTTTCCTCCAGACTTCCTAAATCAGAATCACACTTTCATAAGATCCCAGGTGGCTGGCATGTACATTACAGCTTGGAAAGATCGCTGTGAAGCCATGGTCAGCAGCCACAGATGCACAGAGGAATTGCCTTGGAGGTTTACAAAGTGTGATGTTGGAGTCCCAGCCTCAGAGATCTGATCTGATGTGGGACCAGCGGAGGGCACCTGAGTGAAGCCAGGAGTCTTTCTCATTCCCCCTTTTCCTCTTCTTCCCTCTCTCCCTCCTTTTCTCTTTAGAGGCAGACATAGAGGAGTGAGCCCTCTCCCCCTGATTTAATCCCCAGATGCCTGCAGTGGTTAGGGCTGGCCAAGGCTAGAGCCAGGAGCCCAGAAATCAAATCTGGCTTCCCAAGTGGGTGGCAGGCACTCAAGCACTTGAGCCATCCCTGCTTCTTCCCAGCATGTGCTTTGCCAGGAGAGTAGAACTGGATGTGGGGTTGTGCCCTGAACCTGGGCATTCCCATACACCATTCAGGCATCCCAGCTGGTGGCTTACCGCTGGGCCAAACACCTGCCCTAAGGCATGATTCGTAAACACCAGTATGCAGAAGGTCATCTGTGGAGCTTTTCAGTGGCTTTGACTAAGTCTTTAAAAGATCCTGCTACAAGAGGTCTGGGTGGCTTTCAGGAACCTGCATTTTAACCCAGCATTCCCAGTGGACTCAGTGTAGGTGGCTCCCAGAACACACATTAAGAAACACTATATTAAGAAACCGTTGAAGGAAAAAAGAAGAAAAAAAAAAAAACCACTATGAGGATGCCAATTAATTTGGCTGCTGACTGATGTGTGTTGGGCGAATCTACTTAATAATTGCATGTCTTCTGAAAGCACAGCAAAACAATGTGGATTTCTGATGATTATCTTCTAGATCACAGATATCCTCCTGTCAGAAGTTCTGCTGGCTGCAAAGATCCTATAAAACATCCTGTAATCAAACAAAGGCCAGGGTCACGAACAAGCCTGTACTGAGGAAATCATAGACACAGGGAGAAATGTCTTTCTGGGCTAGAAAAGGAATTCTGCTTTGCAACTGCCTGCTTTCTGGTAAGTGAGGACTCAGTCTAGAAGGCCCTTCTTGTTGGGGGGTGGAGAGCGTGCCTAAAAACAGCATGACACCCATCACCACACAGTGGCCACGCCACCGTTGCAGTTCTCTCTCCTTCCTGGCCCCAACTCTCATTCTTGTTCTCCAAGCTCCAGCTGGGCTCATAGTCTGTCTATTGCTATTTCATTCCTCACTAATTGTCTTGTAGGGGATTGCTTCATTGCCCTAACGGGGTTGTCCAACTGCTTACAGACAAGGATGATGTCCGGCTAAGGGCTCTTATTTCCCACAGTACCCAGGACATCACTGGATACACAATAGAAACTTGACAAATAGTTGTGGGATTGAATAATGGCAATTAACACATCACACTGTCTTCCTGAGCAGCTTCATTCATTATGATGAGTGATCCTTAAAATGGCAAGGCCATGGTCAGTGCTGGGAGGTTCTGAGATACCATCTGCCCTTCAGTATTAAAATAGCAACAAGAGAGCAATCAAGTAGTTTAATTGCACTTCAAAAATTTCACAGGAATTATATCATTGGATCCCACGACAATGCTAAGAGAAAAGTTTTGTTTCTTTCATTACTGTTGTGGTAAAAGCATTTCACAAGGGATCTACCTGCTTGGCAAACATGTAAGTGCACAGTATGGTGTTGTTAAGTCTAGGCATCTTGCTGATGGGAACTCTATATGCATCAAACATTTCTCCTTTACCCACTCTCCCAGTCCCTGGTAACCACTGTTTTACTCTCAGTTTTCATCTATGCGGCCATGTGAAATCAGGCAGCCTGTCTCTTCCAGGAACCTTCACCCATCACAATGTCCTTTAGGTGCATCCAGGTGGCCCTGCAGATCAGGATGTCCTTCTTTTAAGGACTGTGTAACATTCCAGGATAAGCACAGACCACACTTTCTCGAGCCTTGCATACATCCACATCTTGGCTACTCTGAGTAGCACTACAATTAACATGAGGGTGTGGCTATCCCTTTAGGAACCTGATGTCAACTATTTTGCATATATTCATGCTCAAAAGTGGGATTGCTGGATCATTTGCTGGTCGCTTTTAAAAACAGAGGAACACTAAATGCTGCTTTTCATAGTGGCTGAATCCTATTGAACATTCCTATCGAACGAGTGTAAGGTTCTCTAGGTCCTCGCCAACCCTTAGTGTTCTCTTACCAACACCTTCTGTTCTGGTTTATGTTTTCCTTGTGATTAGTAATGCTGAACATCTTCCTAGCAAGTGTCTTTGGATCATCTGCATGTCTTCTTTGGAGAAAATGTTCATTTCTTTGCTCATTTTCTAGTTGGGCTGTGGAGTACTGGAAGTGCCTAACATATTTTAGACAGGAACCTATAATAAATATGCAGTTGAAAAAATTTCTCCCATCCTATAGGTTGCCTTTTCACTCTATGGAATGTTTCCTTTGCCAGGAAGAAGTCTTCATTTGAAAGGCAGAGAGACTCAGAAAGAGAGGAAAGAAGACAGAGAAATCTCCTGATCCCTGGTTCACTGTCCACATGCCCACAAGCTAGAGTTGGGCCAGGTTGCAGCCCAAGTCTCCCACCAGGGTGGCAGTGACCCACCTCCTTGACCCATCACCACTGCCTCCCAAACTGAACAGTTGCAGAAAACTGAAATCGGGGTGAATCTGGAAGTCAAAGTCAGATACACTGATGTGAGATGAAGCAGCATGACGTGGGACGTAACACACACCTGCCCCAGCTGTTCCTACATGCGTGAGCCAATCTGGGCCAAGACAATCTGATTTCTTTCTTGTTCATCTGATACCTTTCTTTCTTTCTTTTTTCTTGCCTAGTTCCTCTAGCTGGGACTTCCAGTAGTGTATTAATAGGAGTTGCAGGAGTAGGCCTCTTTGCCATTTCTTGATAGTAGAGAAAAAGAAAAAGTTTTAAGCTTTTCACCCTTGAATATGGTATTAGCTGTGGACTTTTCATTTACGGCCTTCATTATGCTGCGGTAAATGCCTTCTCTATCTACTTTGTTGAGAATGCTCAGCCTGAAAAGGTACTAAGAGGGGTTTTTTTTTTCCATTTAATTTGCAGTTGGACAAACCAGGACTGAGATATCAAGCATGATGCCATTAAGTTAGTGGCACCCAGGTATAAACTGAAAGAATGATCCTTGTTCTGAAAGAAGGTAGCTTGGATGCTGAGCCAGTGAGTGGAGTGCCCCTCCGCCTCAACCAGGTGATACTATGTGGGAATTCCTTCAGAAACTGAGGTAGAGACTTACCTGAGGGAACTCTTGGCACATCAAATCCAAAGCAAAGGCTCAAACCAGGAGAATCAGAAGCAAGGTAAATAGAAGGCATAAAAAAAAAATTCGCCCAGCGTACATACAACTGACAACCTGCAGGGAAAGCAGCACACTCACTGTGCCTCAAGAGACAGTGTCGTGGACAACTGCAAAAATGACTCCAGTATTTTGTAGCTTCTTCATCAAGAGGTGGGCTCTGCTTCATTACCCCCATGCATTTAGTTTATGACTTAGAAGGACCAACAGAATGTGATGGAAGTTACAAGAGGAAAGTTCCATACGTAGGCATCAACAGACCTGACAGCTTTCACATGGTTGGCTGATGAGACGTATGCCCAATCCGCCCCCATCTTCCCAGGCAACAACCAGGCAACCACGAAACATGGAGGGAGGCTGTACTCCTTCCTACATGGGCCTCAGCTCAGCTGCAGACTGATCACAGGCACGTGAGCAAGCCCCGGGGCTCCCAAGTCAGCCTCAGAACAGCAGAAGCACCCAACTAACTTGGAGTTCAGGAGCAACATGAAGTGCTCACAGTTTTATTCTGTTTGTTTTTAAAATTTACTTGTTGATTTGAGTTATAGACAGAAAGAGAGAAGCACATACAGAGAGAGAGAGAGAGAGAGAGAGAGAGAGAGATTTTTCCATCTGCTGGTTCACCTGCCAGACAGCCACAATGACCAAAAATGACCCAGACCACAGCCAGGAGCCAGGAACTTCATCTAGATCTCATACACGGGCACAGGGGCCAAAGCACTTGGGCTATCTTCTGCTGTTTTTTCCAGGCCATTAGCAGCAGGCTAGATCAGATGTAGAACATGAACTGGCTCCCATATGGGATGCTGCCATTACAGGCCCCAAGTGGTTGCAGTTTTAACCAGCTATTTTTCAATTATTATTATTCGCCTACAGGAAAAAGCTAACTGATAGCAATAAGAGACTCTAGAAACGACAGAATGAGATTATGAAGCTGACGTGCCACTTACAAGCAGCAACAGCCACTGAAAATCAGAGCAAAACTAGACACCAGAACGACACTCAAAATGTCAGAGATAGCCAAACACATCAGCTTTTTGTGTTATAAATTACCTGCTACCTTCAGTATTTTTTTTGAAGTGCATACAGCACATTTCAGACAGTAACTTATTTTTGAAAGCACCAACAGACAAATCACAAGTAGCTGAAGCAGTGGCAACCACTTGATTTGTTGACAACAAAGACAGTGAAATTCATCCTTTCTCTCAGTGCACTCGCTGCACACGGCTCAGCTGGTAACAAGCACCTGAGGGAGCTCCTTTCACGCACGCCAGTGGCTGGATTCTGTTCTTTCAAGTTCAACTGTAACCCTTTCCCCATACGCAGCACCCATCACAGTGGAGCTCCACTTTTATCCTTTCCCTTAGTTGTATCATGAAATAAGAGTTCTGGTTTGAAGGCCAAGAAAAGAAGAACAAAGACAAGAGGAAGAAATTGTTATGTCAACATTCGTTCGGTTATTGAAGACTGGCATGCTTGAGCATGTCTCTTCCAACCTTTCTTCCAAACCTCAAACCACCTCAGATTCTCTTGCTAGAGGGTAGAAGAAAGGATAGGGGAGTTCATAAAAGATAGAAGCCACATCCCCATCAAATCCCACAATGACTGTTTTAGAAAATAATCACACAGTGAACATTTCATACTGAAATTTTCCCAGGCGCTGAGGTGTCTAATTAAATATTTAGTATCTCAGAAAAATATATTTGTGGGGGAAAAAAAAATCAGTTTGAGGAAGATCACTTCTAATTTCTCAGAAGTATGGTGAAACTAATTCTACCTTTCTGGGTATGCTGGAGTTTCAGGATTATCTAAGATAAAAGTTAACCTGGAATCGTCCACCCTTCCATGCCTGATGATTCCATATGTGCTTGGAAATACACACAAACTCCCTAAACTGCACTTCTCCCACTTTCTAACTCCAGCATGCATTTCCTATCATTCCCATCATTCCTAAAAGGATGTCACATTTTCTCCTCAGTCATAAGCAGTTGGCCAAAAGCATCTTGCCCATGCATCTCTACATGTAAGAAATAGTACCCAACTATTTGAAGTCCTTTTAAATGTCATTTCTTCATTGAAATCGGAATCCCCATCTCCAGATCGATTTGTGGCTGGGAACAGACATGTGACTGAATCTAGCCAATCAGAAATACCCATTGGAGACTCTGAGTGTGAAAAGGGCAACATGAGAGGTGGCTATCAGAAGAAGGAATCTTCTGGCAGCAGCGGGTAGAGGTACTGCCTGATTCCTCAAGGATACCAGGATCTGGGCGCCTAGCTTCCCAGCTCTCACTGGATCTGAACTGGAATCAACCAAAGAGGCAGCATTATTTCACGTACCTCTGAAAGAACATTTGATACTGTTAATAAAGCAATGAACCAATGTGTTCTTCCAACTTGGAACATTTACTGTACACCTTTTTTTTTTTAAAGATTTACTTTTCATTTAAAAGGCCAAGTTACAGAGAGCGAAGGAGCAAGAAATACCCTCAATCTACTATGGCATGCTTCCCAAATGGCCACAACAGCCAGACCAGGCTGGTTCTAAGCTGTGTGTCATGAGCTGCTTCAGGGTCTCCTGTGTGTTCGCAGGTGGCCAAGCACCTGAACCATTCTCCACTGCCTTTCAAGAGCAGCAGGACTTGAATTGGCACCCATATTGGATTTCTGGGTCATAGGCAGAGGCCTAGCCCACTAAGCCACAGTGCTAGCCCAACAAAGCATCTTTAAAAACTCTGTTAGCCTATCAACATAGGTTGTTATCCTCTGATACACAGGTTAAGTTGTTCACATTCACATCCTGGCTTTTTGGAATGACTCTTAGACTCCGAATCAACCTTGTCCATGTTTTTGCACCTTCTATTATCCATCAGGAATGGCAGTGATACAGCATTTCCTCAAAGATCCCTTGGCTGTCATCACTAGCAATGTATGCCAAGCCATAGGAGTTGGCGCTGTCAGAGGTGATCCAGGGACTGGCTATGACAGTTGCACGTGGCCACCATTCGGCCAGTACGTGAGCTGCTGTCCAGTTATGGAGGTGAACATGTTAGAGGTAGGCATGTGACTGCCAGGATACTGTCATTGCAATGATATGTTACAACTCATCCACCAAAAAAAAAAAAACTAGATTAGTAGTGCCTACCAGACCATGAAATGGAGCAAATACCTTTCTTCCTGGCCAATAGCCTCCAGTATCCACCAGCCTACCACATTAAGACTATAATGTGTGTTCAAAGTACTTTACTGAGGGGGGTGGTTATAATAGGCAGTCTCTGAAGAGATGCACAAAAGGTATAATTTTAGCTAATTTGGATCTTCACTTTATGACAGCAGAGAAGATACTTTAAAACTTAAATTCTCACACACATCATCTCTCTCAAGTCTCCCAGCCCAGGCAGCTTCTGCTCTTCCTTCAGAAACACACCACTGCCTCCACCAGATAAAGCCTGGCACTTGTTTGTTTTCTGAGTTCTCCAGCTCAAACCATATCCTGGGTCTCACTTGGACTGACACTGATATTCACTTATGTTTAATTTCGTGCCCACTGGGTGAAAAACGAGCTTCCGGTACAGACAGAGAGAAGACTATGGAACACCAGTGACAACTGTGGATTCTTTGCATGCACTGGTGATTAAGTAAATCTAGTTGACATGTCTTACCTGCAAATCACAGAAAACTCAAATAAGTAAGTTTAATATTTATTATCTCACTTAACAGAAATGTAATAGATCAATCCCAAGGTGTCACAGGAATGGCTTTGGCTCTAGCTTTCTCTGTAGTCAGGCCCATGGCTCAGGCCCAGAGCTCCATATGCAGATTCAGCTGTGTCTACAGAAACAAGCGAGAACAGCCCGTGCTTCTCTCAGGAGCAAGGAACCTTGGACTAGTCAGCTCTTCACAACCACAACAAAACACCTGAAACCAGATTCCTATGAAGAAAAGAGGTTCATTTACCTCAAAGTTCTGGAGCTGAACTGCATGATCGTGATAAAAACATGCAGCAAGTGGCCATGTCTCCCATGGGAAGCAGAGAAGAGGGGCAAGAGCCAGGCTTGCTCTTGTTGTAACAATCCCCTCAGGAGAACTAACTTACATCACTATAGACCTAAATACCTCTCACTAGGCCCCACTTATTTCAGGTGCTACCACCCTTCAATTCTATCACCTTAAGGGCCCAGGTCTCTAACACAATGGAGAGACATTCAAACCTTATCTCTTCCCATCATTCCCTTCAAATCATCTAACAGAATCAAATGACCCACCCATACCAAACCAACCACAACCAAGGGAATGCAGTCAACATAACTGATTTCAGGCCAGGCATTAGAGTTCTCTGTCTCCACTAAATATGATCATGCAGATGGGGATGGGTGCCAGAATAAAATCAAGTTCCTCTTAGGAGGAAGGAAGGATTGAGCGAGATGAATCTAGGTAACCAATAGTGCCTACTAAGAAACCTCTCATGTTCTTATAGATAGTACAGTCATAAAGGCAGCTGGAGAACTTTATATTTCCCTTATTTCTCCCTGGAAATGGGCACCAAATGTTTTTTCTTCAATGTATTTTTGTGATACATATTTGATTTACCATGGAAAGGAGTGAAATGAAGGAGTTAATGACTTCATGTATTCCTCACATCTCTCAAGAAACTTCATCTTGGATACCCTAACAGAGTCCCTTCAGCAAACAGTTGAATTATTCATCATTCTTTCCAGGTCTAACACAAACCTAAGCTTGAACCACGTGATTTGCATGCAATAACAAAAGTTCTTTGACTTCAGATA
The DNA here is from genome assembly GCF_030435755.1 of Ochotona princeps. NCBI lineage: Eukaryota > Metazoa > Chordata > Mammalia > Lagomorpha > Ochotonidae > Ochotona > Ochotona princeps. The sequence goes on from NC_080858.1 coordinate 7,217,663, forward strand.
CTTTCCACAAATGTCACACAAAAGCCGGGACTTTCCAACTGGAATTTGAATGCTCTTAAGAATCACGGGGTGGGCTGAGGTGAGACAAAATTACAGTCACTAAATCAGGCAAGCATCGTCTAGATCAGACCTCAATCAGATCTTCATCATTCGTGTATGTCCAGCAGATGGGTCCTCATTCCTAAAGAGAGGTGGGCTACGGACTAGGCAAATAGCACTGCAGTTAAAATATCACTTGGGACCCAACATCCCACATCAGGGTGCCTACTTGGAGTCCAGGCTGCTTTGTTTCCAAACCAACTGGCTGCCAGTGCACATCCTGGGAGGCAGCCGAGGATGGCTCTACTACGTGGCTTCCCGTAATCCCATTGGTGAGAGTCTGATGGTGTTCCAGACTCCTGGCTTCAGCCTCACCAAGTCCTGGATGCGGTGGGCATTTGGGGAGCAAACCAGTGAACAGAAACTCTGTGTCTATGTACCCCTGTTTCTTTGCCTTTCAAGAATGTGAAATAGATGGAATTTTAAAAGAGCATTAGCAGTCTGAAAAATTTCTTAGGACATCGAAGCTTCAACTTGTTCACACGAATATGCACATAAATACTAAGTATAATTGATATTCTCAATTGTATCTGATCACTTTTCCATCATCCCATTTAGAACATTTCCCCTTCTCATCGTGGCAGGTGTGTTTATGGACTAGCCCTATTCCTGCCCTTTCATTGTTCATCATTATTCTATCACTTTCAACTCTCATCTCTCATTCCTGACCCCAGCCTCGAAGTCTGTTGTTACATCTGAGAAGTCTGAAGATACACAGCTACCCAGAGGGTCAGACTGACTCTCCCCGAAACTCAGCGCTGCTGACTCATGGGATGCCACAGGGATTATAACAGCACAGCTGAAATAACTGTCCAAATAAAGATGCTTGGATAGCCGTGGCTATTGAAAAAGACAAAACCCTGCTGCAAATCAATTAGCTACCCCTGATTTAGCAGAAATCCAGTGTGGCCTTCATGCTGGGAATCAGGTAGACTGGTATTTCCTGAGCTGACTTACACAACGCTAATATGCATCAGATAAAGGAAGGAAAATATTAATAGAGTAGAAAGTCAAACACAAATCTTTAATCTTAAGGTCATTTTTATCGTCTCATTATCCCAATGAGTTATCAAATGCTAATCTAAATGCCTGAGGAGGGAGTCATTTAGATTAAGATCTCTCCTGTCTAATGTAGAATAATGGTCAAGCAGAATAGAAGCATTTAATTAAACATTCCAATAGGGTTTGACAGTTCATGGAGGAACTCCACCTGTGCTGTTCTGCTGGCTCATGATGGTAGCCTCATGCAGCATGAATAAATTCGGACCCGAAGAGTTTCTGTGCCTTTTCCCATTTCACGGAACTAACAGGTCTGTGGAAGAGCCAGCACTAGGCCCTGGACTCACTCCCTCTGCCAGCTGGTGTCAACAGCCATTCATGACCAAGAGGCATACGGATCTCCTGACTTCAGCACATGCAGCACAACTTGCAAGCCAGCAGGTTGTGATACAGAGATGCAGATGCTCCCTGCTTCCTAAGGAGCCTGCCTGTCTGAGAAGCACAACAGAGCATCCTATGGCTTCATTGAAGAGCCTTCGGGAGAATTTAATGAATGAGCAATACTCCCAAAGAGACTTGGAAAGTGCAATGTGCTGACAGTTGGCCGCGTTAAAACAGGGAATGTTCATTGCCTGTGGAAGCAGTGATAGCCTTTGGTTTCCTCCCTGATTTCTGCTATTTTTACACTCACTGAAACTCTTGTCACTGCAGCCCCATCCTCCAAATCCAGCGTGACACCTCGATAAATATAGGGTGGTCTGTCAGTCTCTTTATAAGTGACACGTAAGGTCACGCTGTTCTATGATCTGCAGTTAACAAGATAAAAGTAGCTTCCACTACTCTTGGCCCTTTGCCCAAACATGTTGCCAACTTTTATTTTTCCAACAGCTTCTATTAGAGCTTGAGAAGGGCTCCATTCAAACACTCTTCCTGCCAAGAACTCGAGGCCAAGACCTAAGATGACTGAAGAAGACAGCGACCGTTGACGCCCAAGCCTTTCCAAGGACAGGTCTTTTAACAGGCAGAGCAACGTTGCCCACATTTAGGGCTCCAGCTTTGGGCTGGGAGTGGGAAAGAACACATATACAGATGCCTGAAACACCATGTGAGAACTCATCTACAGAATTGTAAGAGATAGGATGTGTGGATAAGATGTATGTTCTAATGTAAGTCTTTGTTTTTCTGAACCAATATAGCAAATCTATTAAGCTCACAACACCATGATGAAAAGGAAATACACTGCTACCATAAGGAAAACGCAGCATTTAAACCACAGCTATACTAGGTTATTTTGAGGGGAAAATGTGGTTTTTTAAAAAGTGACTGAAAACGCATTCAAAGGCTTTCTCATACAATTGCATGTGGCTATCAAGGGAAGCGAGTGAGAAATTGAATCAGGTTTGACACTATTCTGCCCAGCTCATCTTCCATGACTGAAAAACAGTACGGCAGGAATAAAAGCAAGTTCAAGACATGTAAGGTTTTGGTTGGTTAGTGATTCAGCTATGATGGAACCAGCCTGACTTTCCCATTAACAGGAAGCCTTTTTAGGGTGTGGTAAAGTAATATTCTCCACTTTGGCTACATTATCTGAGAATAGAGCCTTTTCTGTGTTACAGATGGGGAGGTAAAATGAATGCACACAGGGCTTGTTCTTTGATAGCAAAAGTAATTCCTTTCTGATCAAATCTAATTTATGACACAGGATATTTTTAAGCAGCATAATATTTAACCTGGTATTATTTTCACTGTTCAGGAATTTCTTCTATGTATTGTTATAAGATAGCAATAAGCATGTGGCTTTCTTTAAAGTTCCCAGAGTATAATTTGATACAAGGTAGACTTGTGATAAATGTTGACACAGACTCTGAGATAAAGCTGGTTGTTGGACTGCCCCTCAGTAGTCAGACCACAAGGTCTGCCAGAAAGAGGTTGTTCTTTCCCATTGGCTCAGCTGAGTTAGGACACCTTAGAATGAGCATTCCAGGGCAGGTGCTCAGCATGCCAGGATCAGTGAGCCATGCTTGCCCACCTCTTCAACTGAGTGCACAAATCCCAGGAAGTCATGTGCATCCATGGGAGATTAAGGGTCCCTAGCAGACACCAGACACGTTAGCCAGAGCTAACAGCCAACAGCTCACAGTGACCCAAAGTTGTCTCTGACTGAAGAGGAAGCGAAGAGTTTGACTGTAAGTCCCAGTTCTGATAACAACCCCTCCTTATCAGAAAAGTAAGGCAGCAACCTGTTGTGAATGAAAGGATGCTCTTCTGAAGTCATAGCAATGCTACGTTTGTGACTTCAACACTGTTTGCAATTATTATTATCAAACACAGAGGCACTGGGGATGTTTTTGGAGACTTCATTTCTGGGATGCCAACAGAACAAATTTTTAAGAAAATCAATATGGTAAGTTAAAACAACGGGCTTTGAAAGGATATTTTTTTGGTCTTCATTTGGAGAGGCTCTTCAGAAAAAACAGTCATCTCCAAGGGGAGGAAAGGTGCTACACCCAGAGAAGAACTATGTGGTGGTTTCACATGGTGATGAAAAACTGTTAGCCAGGATGCTTTATAAACCAGAGGCACATCGGTCCACACCAATTCAGCTAAAGAAAACACAGTGGTCCCTCCCTCCCTGAGCACGTGAAGGAATTAAAGATACTGTTTTCAACCGGTGACCAGTACAACTCAAGAAAGGACTAACATGTTCCTTCTTTCTTCCATTCTTTCCCTCCCCTCCCTTCCTGGCTTTCTTTCTTTTCTTTGTTGTTGTTTGTTTGTTTGTTTGTTTACTACCTCCTCTTACAAAGATCTAAAAGGGACAGATGTTCATGTTGGTATTGCCACTGGACCCTGGAGAAGCCAGGTGCTGGGAGAAGTTTAGGATCCAATTTGCTTGGATTAGACCTGACGTTTTTTTCAGTCTCTTTCCCCAACACCCAGTGTTGAGGTAAAGACTTGGGGGACCATCCGCACAAGTGCTGCTCTAGCAGAAAAAGAAACTGAACCTGTGAGAACTGCGAAGGGACGGAGAACCAAGGGCAGCACTCCCAAATACAAACCAGATGCAAGCAACCATGAATCCAGGGCACCGCTCTGCCTCCAGCTTATTTTTAGCAGAAATGTTATGGAAGTCATTTCAGTTCCATAAATAAATTTCCAGGATTGCCATGAACCTCACAGCATGAGATTTTTGCATAGGAGATAGGAGTGGAAAAATAAGATTTGGAAATAGTCTGCAGTGTATTGGGCGGGGGTTGACCTAGAATTAATGATTCTCTCATCTAAATGCAATCCATCTTTAAATGACAGGGCTGTTTACAGATTGGGGATGTGTCGACCCCCTCAAGGTTGGAAAGTAACATAGCCTGACAGAATCTTTGGCTTTCATGTTTCGGGAGTACAACGAGAGAACCCATATTCTTCTTAGCTAAAATCAACCCAAGGTATTAGAGTTTGGATGTGAACCTGGCCTGCCCATGCCAGAGGAAATATAAATGCCTTCTTTCAGGTTGCAACTGAAATCATTATGTCAGCAGCCCCAGCAGCACTTTGTAAAGAAGCAAGCTTCTCAATGTTTGGAAATCTGGGGAGATCTTAAAGCTCTGGACTCATCAGACTTACAGCGCATGCCCCACAAACCCGGCCCTCCCTCGATTCTCTGCCTCTTTGGTTTTACCACCCGTGGTTCGAATGAGATGAGGAGAACGGGTAGCAGTACTGCCCAGACTGTGTATTACAGACCCAAAGTACATCCTGGTGCACCTTGACAACGAGATTCTTTCTAAAGCATGGGGTTTTTGCAACTGTATCGACCACATTCAAGTTCCTGTTCATTCACGGCCTCAAGGTCTTTGAAAGAGCAATTTAATTGCTGTAGGCATGTATCTTTCCTATTAAGAACAGTGACCAAAACATTCAACCTTTCCTTAGGAAAAAAAAAAAAACTTCCTTTTATTTAAAAAGAAGAAAAGAAGGAGGGAGATGAGGAGAAGGAAGAAGAGAAAATGATTAAGCAATTGCCACAGGATTGATCTCAAGGTACTTCCAAGAGTCCTCTATCTCTGCTCCTCCCCCACCAGCTGACCAGGCCCCAGAGAGAGAAACACAAATGAAATACAAATAAAATACAGGGAAACTATTCAGGACGGCCTGTCACACTGTATGTGAAGCATGGGGGCAAGAGATTTCAGAAGCCGTATGTCAGAGGGGATTCCAAATCCACCATAAATTTTAAAAGAATATACTTATGAAATATTCCCAGTCAAAGATCAAAGAGTTTTGTATATGAATCTTGGAAAACAGATCTAAAATAATTGAGTTTGTCCTTTCATCTCTCAAAGGGAGCAGGCAGGCACAAAGAATCACAAATCAACATGATTCCACAAATCTCTTCTTCCCGACAGGTGAGCAGAACCCACAGCCAAGATGGATGACTTTTCATTGGCTTGTTTTTTTCAGCTCATGAACAAGTCCACTGGCTGACAGCTCCCCTCTGGCAAGTGGGAAGTAAAATAGCCACCGCTTTAGCAGAGCTGATGGTAGAACGGATTGCTATAGGAATGGAGTGGCTGAACTTTAAAGCTCTGTTTCTGTTTATAATTTTTGAATACAAGCTGAGAAATGAAAAGCAAAACCAAGATGAAGACAGCACATCAGTGATACTAGAATGAAATTTGTTTATTTCCTTCTTTTTGCACAGAAGTCATAGAATTAAACATTCACATCCAAATGGCAAAATTATAGTGAAACACCACAATGCTGGATTATTTCATAATTTTCAAAAAAACCAGGTAGCAATTCAACTCTTATTTAATTTTTATAAATATAGGGAGTAAAAAGAAATAGCTTATATCAATTTAATTGACTTGGGGAAATATTTAGAATAACATGGAAATTTTATATTCCTCCCCCAACTATGTTTATATTAGATCCAAAAACTGAGGAAGGTATTTAAAATCACAGAATAATAACACTTTCTGTTTATCAGGGATTGTCAGAGTTGTTTATCAGTGCACATGCCTATGTGTGTATGCACACACACACACACACACTCCATTTTTAAAATACCACTTTATGATTACAAAACAGCAAACAGTATGCTCTTTATCTGATATCTTCTACAAAAATAAATAAGATTCTCTTGTGTACTGCTTACTAAATATGCCCCCATAAAAAAAAAGCTCAGACCACAGTAAAAGTTCTAAATGTTTACACCACTCTGTAGTCTTTTGTAGCATTTAAGATAATTAGTTATTCTGGAGCAGATGGGATCTCTAATAAAAACAGCTAAGTGGGAGAAATGGAAAGACAAAAAGGTAAGGTGCAGCCGTAATTAGAAAGGCAAAAACATCCTTGGCAATACACAAGAGTAAGAGCCTAGTTATACCTAGTTACAAGTCTCCTTGTAAGAATAAGCTGCAAGAACTGGACAGGATTGAGCCTCCTGAAGAATGGACCTCTATAGAACCCTTTGTGTCAGTCTGTCGCCTCCCTGGCCCACAGAGTCCATCAGACCCTGCTGGGGGACAGGAGTTCCAAGACTAAGGGAAAAATCAAGCGATTCCTCTCAACTCTCACAGGAGACAAAGGGCCTCCCGCCAGTCTGGGAAAACAACTGCCCCATGTCCTAGAGACACCTGATTACGGCCCAGCAACAGGCCTCCTATTCTGTAGCCATTGCGCACCAGTCAAAGGGCAAGGGCGTTAATGCTGCGAACAGGCCACAGCAGCAGTAACAGGGCTGCCACCCTGCTTCTCAGGTGGACTCCAGCAGAATCTCAACATAGGGACTGCATGGGACAAGCAGGGAAAAGCAGGGAATTCCACTTCCCTGAAAGCGCGCGAGCGTGCACGACCCAGAGAGAAGACAATCCGCAGTCCAGTCGGGGTGCTGGGTACCCATAGCCGAGATGGCTGGCCCGCCCCACCCCCCCAACCGGTCGCCGTGGGGGGTCTGCACCTCTCAGGGACAGGCCCAGCACACAGGCAAGTGAAGGACCATAACCACCATGGACAGCTCTCTGCCTTCCCCTCGCCAGCTCCACGCCGGCTACAGGCGCCCGGGGAGCCACCCAACAGGCTGCATTTTGCGTCCTGGACACAGGCCAAGTGTGCCACAGGCTGTACCTCCGCAACCACTCAGCGAGGGATGGTGCTGCAGAGACACAGCGAGTGGGCACCTGGCTGCACAGCCAATCCCCTCAGGGAACCACGGGATTCTCCTAATCCCACAGAAGGAGTTGGCTGGCGGGAAGATTGGGCTCTGTGCCTCTCCCTTTTCTCCGGTCTCCCGCCGCCCCCTATTCCAGTTGTGGCTTTGCAGGTCGCCTTAAAGGAAATCAGACAGACTGGCCCGAGGCTCTGGCAGCAGTAGGCTTTGTGCGCTCCTGAAGGGGAGCTGGCTGGGAGACACCGAGTGCCCGGGCTCCAGCTCCAGGGAGTGGACGATCCGCACCCGCACTTTTGAGTCACAAACTGACCTCAAGGCAGAAGGGAGGAGAGGAAGTGTCCGCGCCCACGGGCCCTTGTCTTCAGATCACACAATCCCCACAGTCGGTTGCCAGCTCTCCGGAAGGAGGGGGCGCTGGGTGGGGATTCTGTTCCCTCTACCTCTGGCCTCAAGTGCTACGCTGGGGCAAAACCCACTCAAAGAGGCAATCAGGCATGCACTTTTCGGAGCCCGAGAAGACCCAGGAGAACTGCCGAGAAGCTTCCAGGCCTATGTAGCAGCCCAAGACCCCACAGAGTTAAGCCCTCTTCTTCCCTCATGGTCTTTGCCATTGGCCACCCAAAGTCTGTCCCAAGAAGTGGAGGCTGGGAGGCTGATGACAACTATCCTGTTACCCTAAAGTCTCCCAAGACTGCTGTCTTCTCCCTGATATATGGTCAGAGGGCACCAGGAGGTCCCCCTGGGAGCTTGGGGACAGCGACTTCCAGGCTCAAATGGAAGAAAGGACTGTCAACTCCAAGTAGAGGCTCCAGCGGCTGGGAGTGGGTTAGCAGTAATAGGTCCTACGCTGATTGAAGAATCCCAGGGGAAGACGGATGGGTGGTGGGGCAGCCTGATTGGTCAGTGGATACCAAGCACAGGCTTTGCTGCATCGCACCATGTCCCATACAAGGATTACATGTTAATGGGTACTTTCAAAACAAACAAACAAAGAACTGAAAAAAGTTTGAAGAGATGATTCCCTTCAGCAGGGGGCCGTGCCAGGGCCAAGGGCTTCTGTGGCAGCAGTCCAGGTTGGTTTTGGGAGCATGGGTTGTTGTGTGAGCCATGCAGGACTGGAAACTCTTCCTGGGGTCTCACACAAGTCCCGCCCAGGTGCCTATGTCAGGGAAGCAAGAGCTTGGCCCAGCCAAGAACATCTGGTGGACATCAGCCCAGCAGATCAGGAGCAGAATATGACAAGTTCTCTCCCTCATGCGCACATACACACACACGTATATACCATGCATATGAACACACAACACACATATGTACACACACGCACAGGCCACCACAGTGGGAAGATGACTCAGGTTTGTTTTGACTATTGTGAACTTGGGAGGTGCACAACCATGAGACTTTGAAGAATTCATTCCCTAAAAGGGCCTTCTCAGGCCACTCTGGTTTCAGCTCCTCCCATGAAAACTGCTTGCCTGCCAGGTTTTCTGCTCCTATGCTGTGTGGAGAAAACAGAGCATCACCCAGGACCCAAGGAGGGGTGAAGGGTGTGCAGCCCATGGCCCACTTTCCCAAAGACAGGCTGCCCCAGGGCCCATGATAATCCAGGTGCTCCTCCTGGAGGCAAAAGCAGACAGCCCCTGCTGGATTTTCTCATTCCCACCTAACTACAGAGACTCCAGAATGAAACACACCCTTTCCTATCCATCTTGGCGACTGAAAGGCCTTGCGGATCTTTTTTTGGCCACCCTAGAGGTGAGCTGGCAGCAGCCTCCTCCCAGCGCCCAAGGCAGGTGTGTGATCAGAGACACGTCTTCATGAACTCCTGGTTGGATTGTGCAACTGCTCCCTATGGCCCAGAAAGAAGTCTGGAGAGAGAGCAGGCATCTGGCTGCTGGTTCCTAATGCCTTTCAAAGATATGGCTTGCAGCTAGAAACTGGCAAACACTTCTTGGGGATGCTTCCAGGTGCACTGTTTAAAACACAAGACACGCATATTTGGTTTCCAGTGGTTATCTGTTGCTGCTGTAGGGTGAAAGAGGGGAGACAGAAGGGTGAAGACAATAAATGGAAATGATAGCTTAATAAAAGGAAATACCCCTGGGGAGGTGGATCCAAAATGCATTTAAGAGGAATTCCTTAATGTTCTAGAGAACTTCTTTGAAAGCTGGGATTTGATACATTGTTACCAGGGCTGGGAGGTCAGAAGACCCAAGTTTCCTCACCCACTAGCAACACAATTGCGGAGCTGGGGCTCTTACAAGCTGTCTTCACTTGGAAATGCTTCGGATTAAAGGGTGTCCTTCAAATCCTTCCATTTGCTAATGTGCATTTACATGATTGCAAGGCCTAAGCCAACATTTCAGTTTCCTGGCACTAGTTCGGTCTCCTAAGCCTCCCCTGGTGTGTCCCAAGTATTATCATGGGAGTCTTGCTCAGTTAGACTAGGATCTAGGATATGATGCCAGAAAACATCCAATTCAGCAGAGGCACAAAGTCAGGAACCTGGGTATATATTGCAGGAAATTTTGACTGTAATAATCAGGACAGCTGTGAACCAGCACCTGGCTTTCTCATAACTGCCCGAAACCGGCACAGCCAGGGCTTCTTAGAAGTTCATTTACTGTGGACTGGGTTTTACTTTCTCGAAGAACAACCAAACTCCCTCTGGAAGAAACAGCTGAGGAGGTCTCCCTGCTTTGGCCAGAGAAGCAGAGAAAAGACAGTAAAACAGAAAAAAAAAAAAAGGTGAAGTATTCCACTGTGAGGAAGCTTTGGGATTTTGACTATGTAAATATTATTTATTTTTCCTGTGTCCATATTTTCTATTTTTGTGGAAGAGAGGAAATTCTAAATATAGTTGATAGATGTTTGGAGTTAACACTATGGGGGACGAGGGGGGGAGGGAGATGATCTTGTTTAATTAGTAGCAACAGCCACAGAAATCAAGGCAGCCCATTGATGCCGGTACTCACCGTGTTTTTGCTAGTGTAATGAATTTATTTACAACTGACGTGACTTCATATTTTCAATCTGACTTTCTGTCTTAACCTTTATTGGAGGAGTGTTGATGTTTAGAGGCTGCGTAGTTTGCAACTTGGCTAAGAACTCCTGGGAGTTATTTATTGTGGAAGCAAATAATATTATTTTAATGTTAGACAACTTGCAAGTATTAAATGACTCATTTGTGATTTACTCTTTTTTTTTAACAGATTCATCCCTCACCCCCGCCCCTTCAGATCTACTAATTACGTTAAAGGCTCCTGCATCTTTGGGGGAAAGAATTCCTTATAAATCAGAAGGTGTTAGAGTTCAAAGGGTGACATTTCTAAGTGCGGACACCTAGCCTTGTCCTGCTGTGCAAACAGGTCCAACATTTAGAAATTCCTCAATGTTCAAGGGAAGCTGTGGAAATTCCCAGTTTTTTTTTTTTTTAAGGTGGGAGGAAGCCAAGTTTTTGAAAGTATGGAGTTTAAAGGAGATAGTAACTTCTGAGCAAAGTGCCCCCTACATCTCCCCAAACACCTGAAGTACCCGGCAGATGTTAGCTGCTAATCAGTTCCAGCGCGCCAGGGCAGAAAACGCAGGTCGGGGAGAGGGTGTTATTTCAACTACCCTGGGCAAAACCCCAGGGCATCGGCAGCAAGCCAGCTCAAGAAGGGTTACCGGGTCTCTAAGCCCCACTAGCTTTCCAGACGGCCACACAATGGACCCAGGGGGCTGTCTTCAGGAGCGAACGAATGCCTCCAGCGGTTCCCAGGCCCTGATGCGCCCAAGAGAAAGATCAGCACTGGGAGCCACTCCCGCTACAGACCCCACTACCCAGCACCTAGTCTGCGGGCAGCGACCCGGTGTCGCAGTCTTAGAATCTGCAGCAACAGAGGCAGGGAATGGCCGAGTAGGGAGTCCGAGAAAGAGTAGGGGATGGGGGGCATAGGTCGGTGGGCACATCAGTGGCCTCAGCGGGTCCCACGGGGAAGTGGTGGATGGGCTCCATCCCGCGCGCTATGGTCCTGGACGGCACCAGAAGTCCCCAGCTGTTCCGAGACAGCGAGAAGCGCAGTCTTCCACTCGAATTCCGAAACTGCCTTGGCTCATACAGGCACTCCGCTGGTTCCAGGAAAGCGCCCGGGAGCTGAGTTCCCAGGCAGATACTAGAGCTGCAGTGAGAGCTGGTGGGGCTCCTTAGACTCACAGGCTGGCGCCCCGTGTCCTCTTCCCCTCGGCGCCCGGGTGCCCCGCCGCCCGTGGTCCTCGGCCCTGGTTCCTTGGCCGCCTCCTCCTCATCCGGCCGCCCCCGGCGTTCTCGGCGCCCGCGCGTCCAGCCGGGTGCACCCGGGGCCGCCAGCTGCCCGGGGCGGTCCGCACGCCCTCGGGGACCTCGGCTCGGGGATCCCAGGAGCCGGGCCTGAGCCAGCAGGGCCGGGAGGCAGCGGGCAGATCCGCCCACGTCCCCCGGCGGGGTCCGCGCTCCGGGGTGGGGCTCCGGGCAGCGCTGGGGAGCTAGGGGGGGTGGAGGAAGAGAAGGGGGACGGCCAGGCGGGAGGAGGCAGCTTGGTCACCGCCGCCCGCGGAGCAGTCCCAGCTTCGGGCTCCTGGTACGCTCACTCAGCAGTTGCGCGGGGCCCTATCGGAGCCGCCCCAGTGCCCCCGCCTCCCCCCCTCCAGCGCCCTCGCTCGCCCCGCGCGCGTTCCTCGGGCGCCACCTCTTTGCGACTCGTTCACTTCCCCGGCAGGTTTGCCCGCAAGCGTGTGAATCTTCTCCGGCTGGTCAGCCCTGCAGCTCGCCGCCAACCTGCCCCGTATGCCCGCCCGCCCGTGAAGCGGGGCGCGCCGCCCCTTCGCGCTGCCGGATCCCGCCCTCGCCGCCACCTGGCCCTCCTGATCGACGACACGCGCGCTTGGAACGCGTGCCTGGGGCGTGTGGAGTCAACTTTCCGGAAGCAGCCAGCCCACCAGAGGAGGTAGACGCACGGTTATGTATATATACGCGGGTCTCGCTGCAAGTGGCTGTGGAACTCAGGAGCCGGGTGCGCGAGGACGCGAACTTCGGCAGCGGGAAACTTGCTTTGCGCAGCAGGGGTCCGCCTGGCTCCACGCAAGCAAAGAACCCACTGCTGCCTGCACTCATTAGGCATTGCTATGGGAGACGTGTAGACAGCCCAGGCATCATTGATGCATATATAAAACATCTCGTTTTCGCTGTTATCTAAAAGGAAGCGCTTCTGATTTTTTTTTCTTTTTCGTCTCCCCCTTTTTTTTCGCCCTTGTGGTTTGGAAAAAGCACAGTTGGACTAGCTGATTCCTAAACAAGTAAGTCGGAGCGCGGCTCCAGGGAAAGTTTTGGGTTTTTTTTTTCTTTCTTTCTTCTTTCCTTTCTACTTTGCAACTTTGGAGATGCCCTGTGCAAGTGGCTATTGGGAGATGGGGCTGGGGAGGAAGCAGGGTGCGTGGGGAGATGGAGAGGCCCCACTGACCTCGGCCCCTCGCCTCTGTTGCAGGTCCCACGGCGACTGGACACGATGCTGCGCAAGTTGCTGCCGCAATGGAGCGTGGCTGTGTTCCTACTGAGCTACTCCGTGCCCTCCTGCGGACGCTCCGTGGAGGGGCTCGGCCGCCGCCAGTGAGTGTCGGTCCTCTTCGTGGCGCCCGCGGGCAGGGAGGCCAGGGCGGGAGACTGCCAGGCTCGGCGCTGCCGAGGGCTCTCGGTGGTCAGCCGGGCTTCTCGCCCTGTAGCCGGGAGGAGGAGGGAGAAGGGCCATCCAGCTACCTGCTGGGGGGAGGCTGGGGCTGGTGGCAGAGCTGGTGGTGCCTCCAGGGATGAGCAGGAACAGGGGACCAACCAGATATTCTGCAGAGCAACACAACGGTTGCTTGTGGGACCAGACGGGGTTTTGAAACTCGGAGGCTGGTGCGCCAAGTGTGCCTGTTGCATGTGAGTGGCGGTTTGTGTGTGAAAAAGCAGAGAGGTTTGCGTCTGATTTTACTATGAATGACATAATTTTAGGCATATCAAATGGGAGCCTATTACATAAGCAGGGCATATTATATAATGAAGTAGTGGCAGCTTGACCGTGGCGTCCTTCTAGCTGGAGGACCCCTCCGTACCTTGGAGGAAAGGCTGCAGTTACTGGAGGTGTGCACAGGCTCTGCCCTGGCCTCTGGAGTCCCAAGTCTGTGCTGTTGACCAAATGCTTGCAACTTGGCATTCGCTGTGTGGTGGTTTCTTTGAGGGAGAACTTTGTCTCGGCGAGCGCCTGTGCCTGTCTGAGAGGCTGGGAGTAGGAGCGCGGTGTCTAGGCTATCTTCCGATTCTGGCTGTGCGCTAACCTGTGGAACAGCATCCTTGAGTGAGCTGTAGGCTGCGGACCCAGTTTGTACAGGATGAGTAAATCGTAAAGTTCAAGTTCTGAGAGAAGTTGCACTCCCGAGGAGGAATGAGGGAGAACTTTTACATGAACAATTAAAAAAAAAAAGAAAGAAAAGCCCTGTCTCCTATTTACAATCAAGTTCATGGCACTTCCTTGTGAATTCCCGAGGGTGCACAAAAAGGCAACTGTTTTATGTGAGCCCTTGGTCTATTATTACTCGAGCAGAAAAATCCTTAAATGAAATTACTTGAGACATGTCTGAACCTTGGCACCCAAAGGAAAATCTATTATGAATCTCCTAAGGCAAATTGTGTACAACATTGCAGGGCAGATAAAGCGGCATTGTGCTTCCGGAGTGCACAGTTCTGCTGATGTGTTTCTGAAAATTGTCTTCAGACTTTTCGCTCATCTGGAAACTCGTGTTAAACGAGATTATTTAAAATCCAAATGTAAATATGGGAGAAGACCGAATTTTTAAAGGCACACTTAAATACTGTATTTATTTGACTAAGAAAGACTCTTGGAGGAGAGCCAATTTTTTCTTTCAAGTTGCTTAAGAAATACCTGTTTTCTCTTTTGAGAAACAGTAAATGAACCATGATAAAGTCAACAATTGGGGCACAGAAAGACTGTGAAGTCGTCCTAAAGGCTATTTTTAACTCTTTCTTTGTTGTAACCTTTGCAAAATACACATCAGAAAACCATGCAGCAGCCAGGGACTCTGTTATAGTTTTGTTTGTGGGTGAAATGTAATATTGTAGTGAAATACTCACACTCAGCAGATGGTTATAAAACTGCCACAAAACGCTCTCATAGCTAATGGCTAATAGATCCTCACATTACAACCAGGACTTTTCATGGAGACGGAAGTCATCAGTAGATGAAGATGTTTCATCAAATTATTACAGCCAAGTGGAGTTTAAAAAAAAAAGCAAACTCTTGTTTTTGTGTTGCTGCCAAATAGCAGTAAATTTTGTGTGCTAGACAAAACATCAGACTACTGTTACACTCAATCAAGCGTGCTTCTTGAAAGAGGTTTTAGCATATAATCAAGTCACAGTGTTCCATGGATTTTCACACCAAGCACTTGGGAAGAATAGGAGTTGTTCTGTTTTCTTGTCCATGCAGAGCTGACTTTGGAGGGAGGACGCTGCTTATTAAGGCATGCATAGGAGGCGGTTCTGCACTGGGAGGTTTGGGAACCTGCTCATCCAAACGGTGTGACTTCAGGGCGCCAGGGCTCCAACAAGGAGGAGACAGGAAGGAAGGCCCAGGGTGTTCTTGGGCAGATGACCTTGGCCTTTGGCAGGTGTCTGCTTTCAAAAGGGAACCCCAGCAGAGTCAGAAAGCCAAGCATCCCTAACGGATGGGCTCGGGAGCCAGACTGAGTCCCTGCCACTTAATGAAAAGCATAGCTTGGGCTTGAGTCATTTGGGTTGGAAGGGACTTGGGGGTGAGTCATCTTAACTCCAACACCCTAGCCCTGTCTCTTCCATGCACCACAGAACTTTCTTCTCAAATCAGGACTCCATCCTCCACGGCCTCTCCTTCCTGCCATCATGCCTTAGCTTTTCTGTCCCTTTCCCAAGCCCTCCCTGGAGGGCAATTTTGCTTTAAAAAGTAGACTATGTTGTCACTCAATTTTGTGCTGTATGAAGTCTTGTTGCTTTTTTTTTTAACCATAACCAAAGGAGACAGTAAAACCATACTTGTTTTCCATGTGAGAGCTTAGGCAGGTAATAAATGCCATGTGAACCATTGTGCCTTGTAATGTTTACAGATGTATTGAGTAACAGGCTATTACCAAGGCCATATTTACAACTTCAGTGTTTCGGGGTTATCTGCACTGAAAACCTCCTTAATGTGAATTCATGGCTCACCACTTCTGCCTGTCAAGTTTGGACATGCCAGTCATTTGCTCCCATGTCAGTTCATGTCTGATTTTGGAAACAGACGGCTTTGTGGACCTTATTCTTTGCTGGTGATACAGATATCATTACGTTCCTGCACTGTGAGGCAATTTCCCAATCAGGAAATTCGTTTCTCACGAGTCGACGGATCACGCACTGAAGCCCTAAGAAAGCGGTCTAGCTGCGTTTCCGGTTCAGCATGTCAGAAACCCTGTGTTTCTTAATAGATGAAGATTCCCCCTCCCGCCCCCCTCCCCCCCAAGAGGCAGAGGGAAATCTTTGAAGCTCAGGAGAGACCAGCTACTCGAAACTGGACAAAGCTGTGCCATGTCATGGGCTTTGGTGACGCAGAGGGAGAGGACAGTCCAGTACTTCCCATGAGAATCCTCCCAGACAGTGAGTGACTCAGTGCACAGGCTGGCCAAGGTGACAGGCATCTGTGCCAGTCTCAGGGGCATGAGCAATGGTGACTTGAGTGGAACAGACCAAGCCGTCTGTTCAGCTAGGGTGGGCTGTGTTACACATTGGGAGAGCCGTATCGAGGGGGACAGACTGTGTTAGGAGTCGAGGAAG
The DNA here is from genome assembly GCF_030435755.1 of Ochotona princeps. Taxonomy (NCBI): domain Eukaryota; kingdom Metazoa; phylum Chordata; class Mammalia; order Lagomorpha; family Ochotonidae; genus Ochotona; species Ochotona princeps. Next base: position 7,233,784 of record NC_080858.1, read on the forward strand.
AAATCACACACCTCCCCCACTGGCTAAGAATTTCGTCTTAATGTGACACTTTGCTAACTAATATTTATTAAATACTTAGTATATATGTCATTATATCAGTCTCCTTTCAAAAATACTATTCAAGGATATAAATATATAGTACCAAAGCCTCAAATGTGCAGATTATTAAAAGTTTTCAGAATATCAACTATGGCCACAGTCTTAAGTGCATGTAGTACCTTCCAGAAGGAAGCAAGACCCCTTCATGCCTCATTTAAGCCAGGCTCCTGTGAAATTCCTTTCCGTGAAATCATGTCTTTGAACATGATGCATGGCTTGAAGTCAGTGCACACATGAAAATACTAGAAGGAAACTGGCATCTTGCCTCGAATCCCGACCGGAGAAAAGGATGCTGTTTGCCTCTCTCGCACTCTTGTTCAACTCATCCCTTTCAGTGATGATATAACTTTAGCCATCCGAGATCCTTCTTTTGATGGGCAAAAGTAGACATTGGGTGTATGGGGAAGATACCGGCTGGTTCTGTTTCTGACCAGCCTGCCACTGCCATGGTGTGGAAGCTATGCCCTGCTTGCCATTTCCCCCTAACCGCCTACCCCCACCCCCAAGCCTGGGCTTTGGCTTCAGCAAAATAGTCAAGGAAGCTGAACCAAAAACAAACAAACAAACAAAAAAATCCTGATTCTAGAATCAACAGGTTTGGCCAGTTCTCGCTCTGTGCAGGAGAAAGAGTCATTTCATCTCTGCACCCCAATTTTTCCATGCATAAGATGAGGGTCATGGTGCAGAGGTGTTGGAGCAGTGGTGACTGCAGGGGCCACAAGGAGCTCAGAGATCACCGCCCCCAGCCAGGACGGAAGCCCGGGTTGGAGCGCAGATGACGAGCCCGCTTGGGGGTTCTGCCAAAGTCTACAGCAGGCAGGTTCCGACTGGCTCGCACATGGAATCCTCCAGTGTGCTTAGTCACGTGCACAGAGAACAATGAAGGAATACACGACTGGACAGCTAAGCCAGGAGCGTGGATGGAGCCTTACTTTGCTCCCACCGCATTTCTTGAGGGTGTAGCTATTTACCCCAGGAGATGGAACAAAAGGAGAGCAAACAGGGAACAGTGAGCTTGTCAAGGAGTCACAGTGAAATCCTGTGCAATCCCAAAGGAGAACTCAGCATGGAGCGCAATAGGAAAAACAAAGCCATCTCACAGAATGTAAGCTTACAAGGTAATTCACACTCCCAGGCCCACCCCACCGCTTTCTCAGGAAGTCTGTGTGAGCCAGGCCTCTCACCGCCTGCCTGTCACAGCTGCTCTTCCTCAGTGGGGCGAGTGCTCAGAGAGCTCACAGAAAATGTGTTTTACAGGAAAACTGTACCTGGATTTCAAAGTGGGTTTTTCCCCCATCAAAATAACCTCACCTTTTAGTTTTCGGTAGGTCTCCATGACCTTTTGCAAATGCTCTGCTCTAGGGCCTTGGCAGGCCAGAGAAGAGCGTGTTGCTTTCACGTCTGTTGCCAGTGTAATGGGCCCTCCTCTGCTGTGGCTGCTGCTGTAGCCTTCACTGTCAGGATTTTCCCCTGTGTGTGCAGGTGCACCCATGCGTGCGTACCTCCTCCTCGTGATGTCCCCAGTCGGGGTTCTGGATGTGTTCCCCCCAACAGAATTCTAAAAGTATAAAGAGAACCTCTGCGCCTTTTGTCTATCTCTGAGCCATGAGGGTAACAGAGCTTTGGAAAAGAGAAATCCTGAATCCGACGCCTTTGTTTCAGTCTCCTAGCCATCCGCCCTGCCCTTCCCTTATGTACCCACCCCTGCACAGCCAGCCTGTCAGCTTCCAGTGTTCTCTGGGTTCCACTCCATCAGTCTAATCGCCTCTCCCTCTCCTCCCCACCCCTATTGTCTCTTGGCAGCAAACGGGCTGTGTCTGAACATCAACTCCTGCATGACAAGGGCAAGTCCATCCAGGACCTGCGGCGGCGCTTCTTCCTGCACCACCTGATGGCAGAGATCCACACCGCCGAGATCAGAGCTACCTCCGAGGTCTCCCCGAACTCCAAGCCCGCAGCCAACACCAAGAACCACCCAGTCGGGTTCGGCTCTGACGACGAGGGCAGGTACCTCACTCAGGAAACCAACAAGGTGGAGCCCTACAAGGAGCCGCCCCTCAAGACGCCAGGGAAGAAAAAGAAAGGCAAGCCTGGGAAGCGCAAGGAGCAGGAGAAGAAGAAGCGGCGAACTCGCTCTGCCTGGCCACTCTCGGTGGGCACCGGGAGCGGGCTCGACGCCTACCAGGTGTCTGACATCTCCGAGCCAGAGCCTGAGCTCAGCTCATGGTAAGCGCCACCTGGTCCCCTGCCTGGGGCTCCCAGCTGCCTTGCAGCATCCCATTGGAAGCCTCCATGTGGCCTTGACTTACATAATCTAGAATGTTCCCTCCCCTCGACACTTCTGCATTTGACAGGATATTGTGTGCCTTGAACTAGTGTTGCTCTGCCTCGAACATCAACACACACAAGCCCACACATGTGCACACAAGCACACCCCCACAGAAGCCCACCTTCACATACACGTAAGCATGCTCACTGTCTCTCTCACACATACACACAAGCCCACAAACACACTAAACCTACACATGCACAAGCCCCCACTCTTACACACACAGAGTCCCTACACGTACACACACACACACACAAGCCCATACTTGTGGGTTCTGTGGCCCATTTCTCTGTCCCCATCTTCACACCCCCAACACCAACTCTTTCCTGTACTCTGAATAGCTGCTTTTGGAAGTGAAGCCTGTTGAACTAGGGAATGTCTTCCTCCAGTGTGGGAGATGTGTATTTAGTCCCTGTACTTGCACACTTGAGCAAACTTTCTTGATCATTTCAGACTTAGCCTCACTACAGGAGAGAATCGGGAAGGCTTCGATGTTATCTTCCAGCATTGCCAGACAGCATCTCCCCGTAAACAATTCGGAGCCATCCAACACTTTTTTTTAAATTTCATCCAACTAATTAAATTGTATTTTAATTGAAAGAAATTAGATTACTTTGAAACACACACTTTCAATTTGTGTAATTAAATTTCGCGCTGGTTTCTGCCAGATCATGAAAAAGAAAGGGTTTCGGAAACAAGCATCGGTTGGGGAGGAATCGCAGTCCCGTGCATCCATTTGTCCACAGGGAGTAGTTAGTGGTCCCAGGGCATGGCGGTGGGACTAGGGCAACCTTACCCATCTGTGGCTCCTTTAGCCTTAGCTCCTAGCTGCACAGGGAGGAGGAGCACTCCCAGAGCCTGGAGTCCAATGACACAGGTTCAAATCTTGGGTCTGGACTAACTCAAGCTCACCACCACCTCATGCAAGGGTATCAATCTTTTCAAGATTCACTTTCGTCTTCTGTGAAGTGTAGGTAATCACTACACCAACCTCACAGAGTCTGGAGAAGATTAAATAAGATTAGCTGGGTTAAGTGCCCATTATATACTAAACACTTGAAAGATATTGCTCTGATTATACCATCTCTTACCAGTGTGTGAGAGATGGGTGTTTCTGTGAGGCAAAGAGGTGGCACATAGAAACCTCATTTTATGAATTAGGAGATCAGGGTATTCTACAGTTAAAGGACCCTGAAGGCCTAGAGTATTCTGTTACCATCCCAGTCCTATATGCTGACTAATGCAGAAAAGATAACCAAGTGATGTTTCAAAGGAGAGCTTGAGCTTGCCATCATTTCTTTCTGTAAGTTGTCAAAGATGTCCTTAAACAGCATATAAAAAGTAATTATACTGGACAGGTGATACAGCTTCAGCAACCAGTGGGCTGTGACACTAGAGGAATCCTTAGCACAGTGGTTGACTTTTTCTGCAAATACCTAATGGGCCCGTAGGGAGTAACAATCCCTCCTCTACTCCTGGCCTGTGATACATATTCAATATGCTTTGAAGATGCAATTCTAGCTTTACATACTGGTATTTATATTGAATGCAGGGACTCTATTTTATCAAGCCTATTCATTGTTCCGCTGCCTATGCATTACAGTTCTAGAAACAGAAGAAGAAATAGGCCTCATGGATTTTATTCATTTACATTTTACGATGCTTTTGGACCTGTCTGGGGAATTAATGAAAATCAGCACTTGTTGCTTGCTGTGCCCACAGCAACTCCTCTGTTAAAGGAAGGCTTGGGAAAATTAGGCAGTGGCCTAATCAAGTCCAGAGCTGTGACTGAACGAAATAGGATGTCTCTGTCTTCACTCCTCCACCCCCTTAGTGACAGATGTTCATGGATAGAGCTGGTTGGCAGCCAGATGTGGGCCCCATCCGTGCTCATGCAGGTCCAGGGAAGAGCTAACTGACGAGGAGTGGTTCCCAGGGCACCCTGCAGGGCCATGCAAATGTCGCACTCCAAATAAAATCTCTTCAGATTTCTGGCTATCTTTCCTATGGTCTCTGTATAAATCTTTTGTGTGATCTCAGAGACCTGACAAGACAGATGTCAGGTGTGAAGTTTGTCATGGGAAGTGGTTCTGAAAAAATCAAGCCCTGACTTCAGTGTTAGTTTCCTCCCATACCCACTGGGGAATACAGAACTTTCTGGAAACAGCATTTTCGAATTTTTGATATTGAAAGTGAGATATCTAGATACCCCAGGACTTGTTAGTGACCAGTGACTTATTTCACCCTGACAATACTGATTTTGAGAACTGTGAAAAGCTTTCCGGTCCAAGCACTGTCGTACTCACACACATGCAATAAGCATACACACACTTTGTGTTTTAAGCCGGCTAATTTAACACATGCCTTTGTTTAAGGGAAGTTAGAAGGACAACACAGCAGCTGGACATCAGGAAAGAGAACGAAAATATCTCCTCCTTAAGCAGATCCTCAACATACTTTACATCCTCTCCTTGCCTGCCTTCTTACGTTCAATGCATTCAGTACGACTCAGTATAAAACAGTTCCTATAGGTTCAGCATACACCTTATGGAATTGTGATGTCATCACTGTGGCGTGACGGATAACATGCACCACGGCTGCTTACCAGCTGAAATTGTAATCTTAACATTTTCTTCTCAGTACAATTGTAGCCTTTTTTAGCATTCCAACCAAAACTATGGGTAAATAGGTCACTCCGGTTTTGTTTGTTTTTTTTTTTTTTTTGAGATGCACATAGCACCCCAAAGTTGTCAAGAATTTGCTTACTTGTAGTTCTCACACCATGTCAACTTTCAGTTACAACTCTGGCTATTGTTTTAGAAATACATTTCCTTTGAAATACACCAGACAGAAACTTTCACAAATTCTTCTTAAAAGGCAGTCCATACAGTGTTTAGAGAGACTCGAAAGTTTCAATCCCAAGTGCATCCTAAAACTAAGATCATGCTCCTGTTTTAAAATCAGTGTATTCCTGGTTATTCTCTCACTGAAAATAGGCTTTCTTATTGTCTCATATAAGATCCGTTCAAAACACCAGGAAAGCAAGAGCAAATAATCCTCAGGTTTTTTTGCCCTAAACACTGAAATGCAGAGATGGTTGCATTCGTGACTGTGTGGGGTCAGCCAGACATGCTCGAACATTCACCCAGCATCCCTTACTCTTCCAAACCCATCACAGCCCATTGTGCTAACGAAAGAGTGGCACCTAAATGAGCACCTACACACCAGAGCCTGACCACTTCATGGAGTCCTAGCTAGCCAGCTGAGCCGCTGGCACCTCCAACGGGAGCTCCTTACAACAGTCTCCCCTCTGAGTCTCCTTCCACTGTGATTGGAGGCTAATTCACGTGTTGATTTCATGTGTTCATGTGTAAGGAAAACTAACCTGTCTTCGCCTCTTCCTGTTTTTCTTTTTTTGCAGGAGGCATTGAAATCTTCAGCAAAGATCTTCTAAGGACGTATTACAAACTTCTGTAATAGTGAACATATGGAAAGTATTAGAAATATTTATTGTCTGTAAATACTGTAAATGCATTGGAATAAAACTGTCTCCCGGTGGCTCCAGGAAACTGCACATTGGTCATTGTGAATATTTTTCCCAAGGCTAATCCAATTATTATTATCGCATTTACCATAATTTATTTTGTCAACTGATGTATTTATTTTGTAAACGTATCTTGGTGCTGCTGAATTTCTATATTTTTTGTAACATAATGCACTTTAGATATACATATCAAGTATGTTGATAAATGACACAATAAAGTGTCTCTATTTTGTGGTTGATTTTAATGAATGCCTAAATATAATTACCCAAACTGATTTTCCTCTGTGCTTGTAAAAATAGCAGTATTTTAAATTTGTAAAAATGTCTAATAAAATATAATCTAATGACATCATAACTCAGAAGGTGAATTCTTTGAGATCCCTCATAGAAAGAACACTATATAGTCCTTTTTAACTCTGAATATAATTTCAAGTATAATGTGTTTACATTGGTACATATTCCAACATTTCTACATTAGCATCTAGTTAAAAACCACTTAAAATGCACTTTGTCCAATTCTCCCGTTCAAATCGAAAGAATGGTTCAAGTTTCTAGACATCATTTTTTAAATACATTGAATTTGAAGTGAAGACAGGGGAGGGTGGAAAAGAAGCGGAGAGAAGTCAGGAGGAAGGATTAAAGAAGCTTAGTCCAAAGGATTGGCCAGAGATGAGAAAGAGAGAGGGGAAGGTCAGGGACTTGAAGGCCTGGTAGCTGTGACCAATGTAAAGTTTAACTTGGGAGGTCTGGGAAGGAGAATGAGAAGCATAAAGGAGCTATTGGAATATTCTGGCTGCTCGGTTTTCCTTCAGGGAAAAAAGGACAGCCTCAGGACTGGAAGACAGATGACCACTCCCAAAGCCTGCAGAACTCAGGTGGGAGCCTGATCACAAACACAACAGGACCAAAGGCATCCGAACCTCTTTGCCACTTTCAATATCCTGCCACCTGCTCTCCATTCTGTGCCCAGATAAAAACATATATACACACACATTTCCTCCCATATAATTTTTCTTCAATTATCTTCAGCTTGGGACATAAGAGTTTTAAAAAGTATAGCTCTGAATTAACCAAGTGCATATTCAGAAAGTATTCCATGTGTACCCTGTGTCCTGCTCAAGTCATTTGGCCCTAGGGAAGGTGCATAAGCAGTGAAATGACACAACTGCCTTTAAGATTCTTTCACTCCAGCTGGCAGGTCTCTCTCTCTCTCTCTCTCTCTCTCTCTCTCACACACACACACACACAAAATACACACATGCCACATTTGAGACAGAATGACCCAACTGTCTATGGCTCCATTTTGAAGAGAAAGAAAGAAGTAACAGATTGGTGTAGCTCAGCTGAGGTAGAATTAGACTTCTGGAAGCAGCATGCTAAGACCAAACCTGCTCAAACTTTCACTTCACCCACATTTTTTAGCGGGAAGCTTAAAGCTGAGTAAGCAGGAAACAAAGACTTCTTATTAGTTTCATGTCTGAGCTCGTTGAAGATGCTCCATCCCCAAGGAAGAGTCCCAGGTTTAAGGCCAGCACACCACCCTTGCACAAAGCTGGGAGTTAACAATGTCTTGAAAACAGATGTAACCACGTTTGGCAAAACTGTCTGAAACACTACATCTGAAGACTGCACCAAATCCTAATAAGCTGTGAATAGGAACAACATGTTTTTAAACATGAGCTTGCTAAGTGCTGGATTATTAAGGCGAAGAAGCGCCTCTTGAATTTTTCCTCCCACATGCAAGGCATCTCAGGTTTTCCTTCATACTTATGCCCATTCCTGAAAGGCAGGGAGCCCTGGGCCTCAGGACTCCCAAGTCTTACAAAACCCCTTCAGCACATCCTGAATTCCCTAGTGGGGTTAATTACAAAACCATGAGATCAGGAATGAAGTGGCAGGATGAAGGCTGCAAAACGTTTTGGGGAAAATGCCATATTTTTAATGAAAAAAAAAAAAGCCTGAAATGCATCATTTCAGGTAATAGGTGTTTAAATGTAAATAAACTCACAAATTACAGTCTAAGTGAACACAGCTGATCCTTAACTTGTGTTTATAAAGCAGTAACAATTTCAAGCAAGGCAAGTTGGACTAAGTGTTCTGGAATTAAGATAAAACTTCACCTGCAAACATATCATTACCTTTCTCAAATTCTCTTCGGAAAGCTGGTATTCGATGTAATGCCTCATATATAATACTGAAGTGTGAAAGTCTGTCCTTGTTCCCTGGGTTTTCTTAGCTATCCCTCTGCGACCAAGTGCATTTTCAAGCATGTTCTTACAGCAACCACTAAGATATTCAGCACTGCACTAAGTTATGACCCAAAATCAGTGTTGACATTATTGGTCCTGAAAATATTTAAAGTCAATATTGGCATCTCCCTACCTCATCACAAAAAAATTTATTTGGAACATAGGCTCCCATCAATCCGAGAAATATGGAAAAGAATCAGATTTTCTCTGGAAAGAGTGTAACTGCACATGTCCTTCATGAAAAATTTTAATTTTTTAAATCCATTGAATGCAGTCATTTTAATACACTCTAGAGTGGACCCGGCAGGAAAAATACAGCATTACTTCAATTTCACAGTCAGTTCATTGAACAAGTAGAGCCACGCACCATATAATGACACTGGGTTCAACAATGGATCCCACCTTGGTTTGCGGAAGTGTGCTCCACGATGTCTGTACAAGGAAGAAACTGCCTAATGACACATATCACAGAACATTGCTCCATTGTTGAGGGATGCCCAATCGTACTGAAACACAGCTTAGGAGGCACCAAAGTGTGCTTACAGACGTCAAGAGACTCACATCATCACCCAGTGCTGACTTTGGGAGAATTCAACGTTTCATTCTAAGAAATTCTCCCATTTATCTGCTAATGTTCCCCCTTTGACCACCAAGTCCATGCATAGAGAACCAGCCACAGACAGAACAATGCCCACGGAGTTTATTTTCTCTAAACAGTTCGTGCTTTCAGTGAGAGTTCTAAGTAGAAAAGGTTCCTACCAGGGAGGGCCATCACTCCATCCACATAAATGGTAAAAGACATTCCAAGCACAAATGCGTGTTCTGCGCTGTGTTGAATAACCGTGAAGGCAATACAAGGCTATGATGAAAGAGTACCTTCAAGAGTTAGCAAAATGCAGCTGTCTGGTGAACTATTCCCAAAGACCCCAGCACCGGCCACTTCATGAGAGTGATGAAGCTGGCAGGACTGAAGATTCCCCAGATCAAAGATAACAGTTTGATCGCTTTTGCTCCCGTGAGTCCTGGGGTCCACTCCATTAGAAAATCTGTCTTCCTTCCACTTTGCCAAAGTCACTTCCCTAATTATCTTGAGAACTTCTGAAAGACAGGTGACCTTGTCTTATTCAGTGCCTACCATCCAGCATCAGTGCACAGCAGGTGTTCAACAAATAATTACTTGAACACAACACAAAAGTGTTCTCCATGCTGGGTGGATCAACAGAGGGCAAAGCTAAACAAGAAACAGTCCTGCTGGAGATGGGAGCCGGAGCAGTTTCAGGACACGGCTGAGCCAGGCGAGGCCCTTGTCTCCTACCCAGAGCAGGAAGGCTAGAGAATCATGGTGCTGAGCAACCAGCTCCCACCAGGCTTCCCTTTGTTCAGAAGCCTCTGGGCTCCCAGGACCTTTTGCCTTCCTGTAGGTAGAAAAAGCAAGGGTTTGTGTTGAATATACAGTGAGCTCCCAGAGGAAGGGAGGAGAATTTAAAATATCAGGTTTTCTTCTATGAATACGCTGTACAGAATTCACCCACAGGGACCAGCTGTGCACAAGAGGCACGCAGCGACTTTGGCAGAAGATGAATGTACAGTCGCCAGCCAGAGCGACCTGGCATCGGGATGAGAACATACACATCTCTGTCTTCATTCTTCATTCACTCCTATTTACAAGTGCAACCTGTTGGGGAGACACCGTCCAATCACATTGGAGCTAAACCCCGAAACACCCCCCCACCAAAGAGTTTCCTTACATTCTCCTCTCAACATGCACAAATGTACAAACTGGGAAAAACACAAAACCTGCCCCCTTTTCTCTGAAAAATGGGTTGTTTTGATGGTGACTCCTACTGCCTGCCAGAGATACATGTCTTGGGGGTGTGAGAAGCCAAATACTCATTTATCTTCCGATTGTGTCAGGTAACTGACTGATGGGCGCAGCTCATGGAGCCATCGTTGAAGAACAACTGGGAAGTGGCCCTGCTGAGGCTTCTTGTTCTGCGACAAGAAACGCCAAGCAATTGCAGACGGTGCTGCATTAAAGTTGGTAATTCAGGGCCCGGCGGCGTGGCCTAGCGGCTAAAAGTCCTCGCCTTGAAAGCCCCGGGATCCCATATGGGCGCCGGTTCTAATCCTGGCAGCTCCACTTCCCATTCAGCTCCCTGCTTGTGGCCTGGGAAAGCAGTTGAGGACGGCCCATTGCTTTGGCACCCTGCACCCGCGTGGGAGACCTGGAAGAGGTTCCTGGTTCCCGGCATCGGATTGGCGCGCACCACCCCGTTGCGGCTCACTTGGGGAGTGAATCATCGGATGGAAGATCTTCCTCTCTGTCTCTCCTCCTCTCTGTATATCCGTCTTTCCAATAATAATAAAATCTTTAAAAAAAAAAAAAAGTTGGTAATTCAAGGTCAGCCTCCTTGTCATTTATCACAACTTTCACCAGAAGCCTTGAGCCAACAGAGAAGTCAGACGTATCCTAAAGAGGTGTATTGTGGCTACTGATGGACAAACGAAGCCGGAGGCAGAATGGGTTCCCTGAGGGAGAAAATTGTTTTCTTCAGGTGACACCATAAAAAAAAAACCTTAATTACTACATTCCACAAGAATTGGAAATCATGTTTCGAACAATGCTGTTATCACAACTGCTGTGTCAGAAAGAGCAAGCTAGCATTACACCAAGCCAACACACATCACAGCTAGTATCTGCTGTTCCTCCTGAACTTAAGTCTCTCTTACCCTATGCCCACGTGCCCTCTAAGAGGTGACTTCCTCCACGCACTCCATCAGGAGGATGTCTTTGTCCCTATGTCACAGATGAAGCAAATACGCATGAAGCAGATCAGATAGCTTGTCCCAGACCACAGTTTTAAGTGACAAAGATGAGATGCAAAAGGAGCCTAGATGAGGGTATTTGTGCACATTCCATCTCAGAAGGCCTAGTCTGGGTCCTGGGTACTCCATGTCTAATTCCAGCTTCCTGTGACTGTGTGCCCTGGGAGGTTCAAGTCCTTGGGTGCTGCCACCCACCTTGGGAGACTCAGATGAAGCTCCTGACTTCTCCTGGCTTCAGCGTGATCCAGGCATGGCAGAGATGGCCATCTGTAGAGTGAACCAGCACGTAAGAGATCTCTTTCTCTCTTTGTCTCTCTGTCTTTCCCTAAATACGCACGCCCTCTTCAGAATCTGCACTCTGGGAATCGGGGCTTCCAAGAGTCAGAGTGAGCTTGCAGTCAGCAGGAACACCTTTTGGATGAACCACACTTGTCTCCTTTGCAGCAGGTTCTGGGAATTCCTGTTTCTGAAAGCATTCTGGTTTGCTCCATTCCTCAACTTCCCTGGGAGGGTGCGATTTTACCAACTTCTGTCCTCCCGAGCATCTTCTAAAGCTGTTACAGCCTTGGATTCCACAAAGCTTGTAACATGTACGTGTTCTCTCTTCTGCGCGCACACACACACACACACAAACCCCACACACAGCCTGGAGCCCAGGTGTTTGCATAGCCCCATGAATGAGCAGCTGTTGCCGGAGAGGGAGGGTGGCATGGGAGGGCAGAAGCGTGCTGGCAGGCGGGTGGATAAACGTGTACAGAGAGCCACTTTCTGTGAGGAGGCTGAACCATATTTAAAATGGGACCACCTTGGAGATGAAACCCTTTCCCTCCTGTCACCTCTCAACCTGCTCCAAAACTCCCAGATTCAGTTTTTCCAGGTCTGTGCTCCCTCCCCTGTTCCCCGGGGATGCTGATTTTTCTCTCTGAACACTGGGCTGCTGCCGGGCCATTTCCCTTCTTCTGCCGCAGTCCAAGGCATGTAGGACTGCATTATTTCCCCCAGCCCACAGTGGTGCATGCCACACACCTGCCCCTCAAGGCTCTGCCCACCACGGCACCAGCAGCTAGGGTGCAGCCTCACTTACTTCAGCGGATTTTCATCTCAGCCTCAACTGTGGGTAACATTCCCAGGGAACTTTAAAACGTTCATGAGAATGAATTCCTACGTTTGTGTTGGTGCAAAGCATTTTGGAAAGCCATGCCCTGGAGGGAGGTGGTCTTTGAAAAGTCTATGAAAAGGAGGAATCAAGATGGTGGAATAGGGTAAGGACATGTTTAAACGGACAGAAAAACATTTAATCAGGATGAAGCAGAGAGGACACATTCCAGGCAATAGGAAAGGACAGAACAATAGCAGAGGGGTACCTGGAGACTGACAGACACAGGAAAGCAGCAAAAACAATGGTGTGGTGTTGTGGTGACTGATACTCCAGCAGCATTCAGCTAACAGGCGATCTGAACTCCACCAGCAGCTGGAACTCCACCAGCAACCAAGTGGGAAGGGATTTTCACTGGGAGCTTGGGAGGTAAACCCAGACAAAGAACTATCCATTCTGCTGGTCCGTTTGATTTGACCAGGAGCAGAGACAGAGCAGCAGATCCCAGATGGACAGTGCGAGAACAGGGTGGATTTCACAGCCCGGTCAGCCCCCTAGAGCTGAATTGGGTGCCATTTTGTGTAAGGAGGCAAAGGCAAGGGAAAGGACTGAGTATACGCTGAGCTGCGAGTGAACTCATTTCTGACTCAGTGAACTGCAGCAACTTGGCATTCTACAGGTTCCACCCAAGACAGGTCTGGGTATCCCTCAGATCTGACAGAGCAGATTAAGAACTCTAGTAGTGGTACATCAGGCGCCATTTTGTACACTGTGGCAATAACTTTAGGACTTCAGGGGACAACAGCGAACTGCGCATGTGCTGAGCTCACGAGAACTCACTGAGTTTCATGGATTGCACTGGTCCCGCAGGAAAACAATACCAACTGTGGCGTCGTACTGGCCAAAATAGGTCCGTGTGGCACCCAGACCTAACCTCCAACAGATTCTGACAAGATCAGCGCCACCAACAACCTAACTATATAGGACACCTGGTGTCTCTCTAATCCTGGGACCTGCTCCAACCGGAAGTGGGAGAAAGGTTGCAGAGACAACAGTGCAGCCTCAGCACGGTATCACAGGAGGTGGAGAGTGGTGAGCCAGGAGCTGGGGCTGTGGAGACCACAGTGAAAGTCTAACATAAGAACCCAGACCTGGAACTCGCTGGAGGTTGTGGCACAAGTGGTTGCAAGCAAAAAGTTGTGTACCAACCGCAACAAGTAAAATCACATTGTAGACCTGTGGGTGACACAGCTTAGAAACCTGCCCCAAGGAGAAGACTCTGCTAACCAGAAGTACAATGATTAACAGCAAAACAAGAGACAAAGGCACAATGAATATTACCGAAAACTCCCCTGCAAAGGAGCAAAACCCTATGCCAACCTCAGAGTTAACTGAGGAAGACATCGAGAAAATGGGGGACACAGAATTCATAAAACTCATTTTAAAGCTTCTGATCAAAAATGAGAAGCACATGGAAGAGTTCAAAGAATTTAAGGAAGCAATAAAGCAAATCAAGGCTGATATATCAGAAATTAAGAACACAGTAGAGCAAATTAAGAGTACAATGGAAAGTCTCCAAAATAGAATGAAGCAAGCAGAAGAAAGAATCTCAGAATTGGAAGATATTTCCTGTCACCAGGGGGAAGCAAACAAACGCTGGAAGCAGAGCTGGATCAGGCCAAAAAAAGTATTCAAGAATTGAAAGACACTATTAAGAGGCCAAATATAAGGGTTATGGGAGTCCCAGAAGGTGCAGAAAGAGAAGCTGAGTTTGCAAATGTATTTAATGAAATGATAAAGGAGAATTTCCCTAATCTAGAGAAAGAATTGGGAAACAACATCCAGGAGGGGCACAGAACTCCCAACAGGCTTGATCAAAAGCGATCTTCACCAAGACACATGATCATCAAGCTCTCTTCAATTGAACATAAGGAAAAGATCCTGAAATGTGCACGTGAAAAAAATCAATTGACATATAAAGGACTGCCAATTAAACTCACAGGAGCTCTCTCATAGGAAACTCTACAGGCAAGAAGAGAATGGAGTGACATATTCCAGATTCTAAAAGAAAAAAAAATTGTCAGCCTAGGATAACATATCCAGCAAAGCTTTCTTTTGTTTTTGAAAATGAAATAAAAGTCTTCCACAGTAAAGAAAAGTTAAAAGAATTTGCCTCTTCCAAACCTGCCCTACAAATGACACTTCAAGATGTTCTCTTGACAGAGAAGAGGAATAGCACCAAACAAAACCAAAGGCAAATGGGAAGAACATCCCAGTAAAATGATAACAGAAGACTAAACCAATGAACAACCCATTCCTAAAATGAAAGGATCAAAGTACCATACATACATATTAAATTCTGAATGTAAATGGCTTAAGCTCAATCAAACGTCATGGATTAGTAGACTGGATTAAAAAAAAACAAAACCCATCTATTTATTGTCTAGAAGAGACACACTTCACCAACAAAAATCAGCGGAAACTATATCGTATAGGTTTTGTTGTTTTCTGTTAGTTTCATCTCTACAAAACACTTTCTTCTGAATAAATCATTCAATGACTCATAGATCATACAGTAGCATCATTTTCTGCAAGAAGGTTCTTGATTTTCATTTCTTCAGCTACACATTAATCATTTAGTAGCATGTTATTTAACTTCATGGTGTTGTTAATTTCTTTTTTCTCCATGATGTTGATTTTGTATCATGACTTTTCATTTACGGGGATGTATAGTAGCTGTATAATGGAGACTGTCATATCTAGTAATATGTCATTTAACTTCATGGCATTGCAAATTTCTATTTTTCTTTCTATTGTTGATTTTGTATTATGACTTTTCATTTAAGGGGATGTACAGTAGCTGTGAAATGGAGACTAACATCCAGATGTGAGGATGCAGTGTGGTATGCATTTCTACTTCCAGACAAAGATGGACTTACAATGAAACTGTTTACTCTATCTTGACAATAGGATGCTGGACTCTCTGCCATTGTCCATGCCTGCAATGATGGACATATGACTGAGTATGAAGAACTATTTGTTAGTAATGATATAGAGGAACTAGGTGGGGAGGAGGGAATTGGGGAGGGGATAAGGGAAATGCCAGGAGCCTAAGGAACTGTATCATAAAATGATAATAATAATAATAATATGTTAAAAAAAGTCTATAAAAAAACACATCCTAGGAAAAAGTGTGAGATTTTTTCAGAATTTTTTTACACGAACAATGAGTTTATTTCTGATTGCCATAATTTCAATTTTAAGTTATAAGTAAGGAAGAAGAGGGTTGTGCTGAAATCAGCTTGAGATGGGAGGGGGGGGAATGTCTTCTGTCATAGAAAGGTGTTTTAGAGGAAATGGGCCACTGGCAACAGGAGAGGAGGGCTGTCAGGATGCTGCTGGAGTTGGTGGGGCCAGGACTTGGTTTTGAAAGTACCCTCTGCTAAAGCCACCTGAATTGTCCTCAGAGGGCACTGCCACAGTCTGAAACTGTCACAGTGGGTTCTCCTAGCATTCGTGTGGGCAGTCAGGAGGGCTGTGCTTGGGACACCCATATCCCATGTCAGAGCACTCGATTCAAGTTCTGCCTCCCCTGCATCCAATCTAGCTCTCCAAGAATGGGCCTGGAGGCTGCAATTGATGACCCAAGTACTTGGGTCCCTGCCACCCACTTGTGAGATACAGTTGGAGCCAAGTTTTCGGATACTGGCTGGCTCCACATTACTGACTCACCATGGAGGAATGAAAACAGTCATTTTTACCTTTCAGGACACTAAAAGGCTATGACCCTGAGGCTGGCTAGTTATATTATTGCTCTTTGTTCTACAATTTCTAAGAATCATGGTGACACACCTGCTCAAGCAATGAAGGCTGCACTGTGGACAAAAGGCAGGTTAAATTCCAGCTGTTCCTGGGACTACTAGTGTGCTGTCAGTCTGATTCTCTCTTGAAACCCTATCTGCTATGATGTCAAAATCAAGAGGCAATTGGGGTGGAAAATAAATGTCAAACTGGAATAACGGGTGGACATTCGGGGCAGCAGCCTACGTCGCTGTTCAGGATACCTGCAGTCCCTGTCCAAGTGCCTCAGTGATGTCCCAACCATTCTATTTCTGATCCAGCTGCCTACTGATGAGTATGGTCGGAGGCAGCTAGTGGTGGCTCAAGGACTTGGACCCTGCCACTCACATGGGAGACCTGCATGGGGTTCCATGCTCCTGGTGTCAGCCTGCTCAACTCTGGCTGCTGGAAGTGTCTGGGGAGAAAACCAGTAGGTGCTCACTCCCTGCCTTGCAAATACAACAAAAAACAAATACAATTTAAAACATTTTAGCAAGCAGATAAACTGCAGGCTACTTGCTTTCCAAGGTCTGAGGCTGGGCTTGTAGTTTACATTTGCTTCACGTTGAATGTACAGTTATTCACTTTTTTTCTCATCTTGCTCCCTATACATTCATAGCTCCTACTGAGCTGATCTTTTTCTTTGAGAGCTGACCCTTGGTCTAGTATCTTGTCTCATTAGCTCATTGTTTGGAGGCAGTGCTCATTCACTGGCACTGGGAGTTGCATTTACTTGCATTCAACACAGAATGTAGGTTAATGCAATCCCAGTTTTGATCCTGTTTTACTGTCTATTGTGTTTTCATTAAAACTGTGGTTATGATGATGTTTGGTCATGATCAAGTTCACTGTAGTCATAATGCAACAACAACAAAAATTCTTCATGTTTGTTTTGTGTTATTGTAGCCAACCACCACAGAAATATTACAAGGGGTTTTCAAGAGTTCACAGAAAACACATACTATGAAAAAAAACCTGCATGGATTTCAAAATTTTGTGGGCCAAAATAAACTGATTTTTCAATTCAATTTTTTGATGCATTATTTTTAAGCAGGGAATTGTCAACTTTACTGACTCATTCATTTTGATTTGGAAAGCAAGGAGGCAGAGATATAAACAGGGACTGAAAGATCATTGATCCATTGGCTTATCCTCCAAATACTGGAACAGCTAGAAGAGCGAAGGTCAGACCAGGCTAAAGCTGGGCGATCGGAACTCAATCCAGGACTCCCATGTGGGGAGCATGGGCCCAAGCACTTGAGCCATTACCTGTTGCCTCCCAGGATGCACACCAGCAGGAAGCCAGAATCAGGAGCTGAGCCCAATCACAAAGCAACACAAGAACCATTGCATCAACACCCTGCCCCTAATACCACTGCATCAACAACCTGCCCCATAACTTCACTCATTATGAGCACTTTGAAACCCTCTCGTATTTACACAGTAACCGACTAACCTTGAGTCAACATAACAAATAATCAAAACATCCAAGATTCTCAGATTTTACATACATGCAATTTATTTCATAGTAAAGGCGAGCCCTTACTGCTGGCTGAGAACGAGGGGCCCCAGAAGTGGTTCTGGGCTGTCTGCAAGCCACACAAAGGCAGGCAGACATCGCATGGTTCCTGAGGCAGTACAAACACCAAGTGCCCTCTTCAGCATCCTTCTCGTAGTCACTCAGTCAACACCTCCCACAGGTAAGACTCACATGACTCAGCCACAATTGAGGCTGCAGACCCTAATAAGGGAATCAATGGATTACTCGCTACAACCGAATTTTGTTAAGCTTTCTGCGGGTGCCACCTGGGATTAGAATGGGAATCACTTTTTCAAATACTGCATCCCTTGTTGAGAGAGCACATGTTGTTTGTCTAGTGGTGCTTTCAGTTGAAAACTACACTACTAGAATTGAAAGGAAATCATTTCAATGATCAGATTCTGCTGTGCTGGAGAAATCTGATAACTGTATGACATGTAGGTGGCTGATAGAAAAGCCCATGCCTTCAGTCTAGTTCCAGCTCCAGCCCTCTGTATTTTCCTCCAGACAGTTTTTAAACTGTGAGTGGTTTCTCTATGCCCTGACTGACTATAAGCTCCATAGCCAACTCTATTTTGCATTCTACCACCAGAACATGACATAACCCAGACAATACTGTGTGTCCTGTGACAATCTGCTGAAAGCTACCCACATGCTGCCTACAGATCCTAAGTGCCCTGTGTGAATCAGCTTTTCATCATGACAGTGAGACAAGTGGGGTAGGAAGGGACAGATACACATTCAACTCTCAGTTTGGGAGGCTCAAAGTCCAAACAGCTTGACAGGGACTCCAGCCAAGGCCACACGGCAGAGGGTGGAGCAAATGAGGTGGGATCGGATAAGACGGGACCCAGACAGAGATGCTGGGCCCAAACTCAGGCTGTAATAATCACCTTTCTGGACAACCTCCTTCCAAAGTCACACCCCAGAGACCCTCCACTGGGATCCCAGCTCCTGCAGTTTCCACTCACTCCCAGATAATGCCGCCAAGGGACCAAGGCTGGAACACAGAAGCCTTTAACATCAAAAGCCCAGCACGCCTTCAAAGCAAGGATCTTAACAACTTTACCTCTTTTACTTACATCAACACAGTACATGAGGATTCGCGTATGATATGAACTCACAGAGTACCAGAATAATAGTAACTGTGACTATTGCTCCTCTTGGCTTTCACACAGGGAAGTCTGGCAAACTACTTAGCCGATCATGGGCATAACCATTTGTGAAGCATCATCCACGCATCCACTCATCCGACGAGCACAGTGTGCGGGTGCGTTTTCCAGCAGGTTCTATATTTTCTGGTTCCGTCCCTCACTCCCAGGAGGCTGGAGTTTCTAAAGCGGTTGCTTCCCTTCCTGTTTCCCTTGTGCATCATCCTGGCCATATCCTCTGATGACCCAGAGCCTTCCATGTATTTCCTCTCACCCTGAGCCAAACACACATTTCCAAGTGTCTCACAGGCCTCTCCCAGCTCGCCCCACCTTCTCCCACTGTTTTCGTCTTCTGCCCTAACCTTGCCTTCACCTTCCACACCAACTAAATTTATTGTCATGTGGATCCTTCCACTGGTTCTTCCTCTCTTGGCTGCACGCCTTTCTCAATTTTTTCCATATCTATGAAACAACAACCAAAACCACAACTTTCTCCTCTTTAAATCACAGCTCAAGGCCCAACTGCTCCAAGAAGTTTTTCCCACCCATCTCCAATCCATCAGCTCATCACTGACCCAGACTTCTACCGCAACATAACCTTGAAACGACTGGATTTATAAGCCTGGTGTGGCTGCCATCCAACCGCTGGCTTACGTCAGTACTGAAGGCTGCATCTCAGGACTAATTAGCGTTAAGTGTGGGAAGACTAAAAGAAATACTCAATTGTCAATAAGTCGGCACTGTAAAATACAGCATTTTCGAGTAGAGACAATTGAGTAGACTGCATCGAGTTCATTGGCATATTCCCTGCCTCCTCCCACAATGGAGGTCACAACAGCACAAAACTTGCAAACACGATGAACAGTAAGTGAACATCAGAACCAGGACAAACAGACAGAAGAATAGAACAGGACCACGGAGAAGGTTACAAAGTAAATAAGCCATACAGTTCTCACTGCTATGAAAGCTGAGACACCCATTTGGCTCTGATCTTCTTGGCACTAAAATTACCAATCTATTTTTTAACTCAACATTTGAAGAAAATATATCCTATTTGAATGATGCAAAAGTTACTAGTGTTTTCATGCAGTTTTGTGTGAAACGGAATCTCCTCAAAAATGATGTAAAGGCTGGTTTCCCATGAACGGTTGGCAAAGCTTTGAAAAATCCTGTAGAAAAGAATTTGACTGTGTCTAATCAAAACCCAGTACCTCCAAGATAAGTTGAACCACATCCCCTTCTTGGTTGCAAGGTGTCTGCCAACACCCTGTAGACACAGCTTCCAAAGCAGTTCACTCGGAGTTGAAGCAGGGTGTCAGTTCTTTGACCAGGCCGGGGACACACAGGCGTTCAGGACACAGGGGCACTTCCCACATGGAAAACCAAATGATGAAAAACCTGTGCATGATTTCAACGTTCCTTGCCCTCCAAGGACAAGAACCTTTTCATCTCATTTTGCCTTGGATATTTTGAAGTCTCCTCACATACTTCTATGATTTCTCCATGGGCTTGAGACACCTCATTATACAAACCAACAACAGCATAAAAGATACCTACGCCGTGGAGCTCCAGATTCCACGCCACTCACTGAGTGATGTGCAGGTGGTAGCGGGCACCTCAGGCATCCCCAGGAACAGCCACAGCAATGGCTCCAACAGCATCTAGTGACTGAGCCCACACAGGTGCCATGCCACCTCCTCCAGGCCCACTTCTATTTACTCACTGAACCTTCCTGACGGCTCAGTACATCTCCTTCTACCCAAGAGGAAATGGAAGACAAGACTGACGAGTGCACTTGCTGCTAGGATGCAGCCAAGCAGCGAAGCAAGTCCCAGCACAGCTGGCTCTAAGGTCTATGTATTCGACCACTGCTGTGCGCTGCTGGACTCTGCTCAGCAAGGCACCGTCGAGGAAGACTCTCCCTGGGGTGGAGGCATTTGAACAGAAGTCTAAGGGAGCTAGGCAAGTGGAACTCCCAAGAAACAGCATTTCAAACTGAAGGAATGCCCAGCCCAGGTTCCGAGGTATGACCATGCATGGTGCTCAGGGACTAAGATGACAGAGTCCTTTCTCTCCACATTGTGTCTATGGGTCATGTGCCCACTGTCTCGGCTTCTCCAGCTCACCTATTATTCTCTCACTCCAGAACACCTGCTCTTCACACTTCTCCATCTTCCCTACTCCCCGTGGCTTTGCCTTCACCTGGCTAGGTCACAGCACCACAACTTCTCCCCCGACCTTAGCCACAGTCAGACTCACAGTTTCTTCTGGGTTCCTCCTGACAGCCAGCATTTAGAGGTCCCTCGCTGTGAATCAGGATTATGCTAGCAACTTGCCCTGCATATCACACTATTGCCCAACACAAGTAGTGTTGTTGGTTCCTCCACTTCCCTGACAGGCAATTCTTCCAAGGCTAAGGTCCCAATAATGCTGAATCACTTTTTGTTGTTGTTGTTGTATTACATATTTTTAAAAATTTTTATCTGTATTATGATTTTTCTTAATTTTATGGTACAGTTGCATAGGATCTGGGATTTCCCTACCTTGTCCCCAAATACTCCCCCACCCACAACTGATTTTCCCCATATTATTACAATAGTATGGTCCATAAAAAGTCATAAGTCCATCAGTCTGTTATTTAAGTCTGTCCTGACATTGCTGGTACAGACAATGCTATAGTCCAGCATCCTACTGTCAAGATATATCCAACAGTTTCATTGAGAGTCCTTCAATGATTTGGAAATAGAGAGGCATACTGCATCGTATGTGATAGTCTCCATTACACCATCACTTTACTTTGCCTCAAACAAGAAGCCATGAAACAAATTCAACAACAGGAACGAAGTGAGCATGTAGGTGCCAATAATGCTAAACCCCTCTTTTTTTAAAAAAGTTTCTTTTTATTTGAAATGCAGAGCTTCAGAGAGAAGGAGAGACAGAAATCTTCTATCTGGTTCATTCCCCCAAATGGCTGCAATGACGAGAGGGAGCTGAGCGAGCTGAGCAGAAGCCAGGAGCTTCTTCCAGGTCTTCCACATGGCTGCAGGGGCCTAGGCACTCGGATCATTTTGCACAGCTATTCCAGGCACATTAGTAGGGAGCTGAACTGGAAGTGGGGCAGCTGGGATCTGAATTGCCACCCACAGGTTCGCTGTACCACTGCACTGGCCACCGAACCTGTCTGAAGCATTCTGCCGTACTGGCTGTATGGCTACTACACATTATTCTGCACTTGTGACTATCACACAAGGAGCCCCTTGAGGCAAGACTATAGCCTGGTCCTCCATCTGGAACAGCAGCTGCCCCGGGAGCTGAGTCAAACTGTGCTGACAAAGGAGCTGGACACAGTGGCCCTCCAAATGCTTGCAGTGTCCCCGATTGCAGGGACACTGAGCCTGGATGGGAATGCTTGGATCCCAGGCTTCATTCTGACATCCAGCTGCCATGACTGCACCTCACTGACCAGCCAGGTCACATTGTGTGCTTTTGGGATTCTGCGTTTCTGCTCATTCCATCTCTGCTGCCTGGACACCTTGGTGCCCGCGCCCTGGGTCTTGGGGTTCTTCATGCCTCCCTTGGCTAGACAGATCCTGGGTCAGAGTCTGACTTACTGACTGCCCTCCACAATCTCTCCAACCATTTAGACCTCGACTACTGTTCTGCCTTCAGGAACATTCCATAGACAACTCCCTCACTCTGCTCTTAGTTCTGAGATGTTCCCTGCATCTCTCTGGGTTTTGCATTTGATTTAGAACATACGTATCTTGATTTCTTCTCACCACATCACAAATATCCTTCAGCCATTCTGCTCCCCTACTTAAACAACAGGGTGTCAACAACGAATGCCTTAGAAAAATCTTAAATCATATTTAGAAATTTGTCACGTGATTTTTTTTTTAGTTTTTAATTCAAGATCTAATAAAGCTTTACTTAGCAGACACTGATGTACAAAAAGTTTTCTTAGAGTAGCAATTAACTTTTAACTCTGTGATGTTTGAGTTATTCTTTTGTTTTGCTAAGCTTACACTAGAATAGATCGTTTTTTGAGTAAAGCTCATATCACTGTTTCTCTTCTGAACAGTCCGTGTACAATCAACAGAACAGGGTGGCAAGTGGCCTAGTCTTTAATACCCCCAAACCCTTTCCATATTGGAGTGCCCAGTTTGATTTTTCCAGCTCTTCCTTCCAACTTCCTGCCAATGCAGACCCGGGGAGTCTTCAGCAAAAGTTCAAGTAATTGAGTCCCTCCACCCACACACAAGGCCCGGACTGAGTTCTTGGCTCCCAACTGCGGCCTCATCCCTGCCCTAGCTGTTGTAGGCAGTGAGGGTAGGAACCAGTTCATGGGAGTGCTCGCTCACTCGCTCTCTCTTTCTCTCTCTCTCTCTCATCCTGTCTCTCCTCTTAGTTTCTCTCAAATACAAAAAAAAAAAAAAACAAAAAAACCAACCCCTTTTTAGTGTTTAAAAGAATAGCTGTGTCATGTAAATAAGACAATACAGCTTCAAAATAAAACTCCTAACTAAACATCAGTCACCGGACACACACTCTCATCTGGTGGCAGACATGTGACATCTGAGCCCCACACCTTGGTCAGCATAAGCCTGTGTCAATCGGCATAGATTCTATCCACAGAACTGCCCCCGAAGGCCAAGCATTTCTTGGGTACCAGGCACCACATCAGATGCCTTTACCATGACTGCACTAGCTCCTTCATACCCCTGGGAGTAAGTGGGGATTGCAGGGATTTTCATGCCATTCTGTAGCTGACAACTACTCATACCATTGGCTCAAAGAACATGCACCTAGAAAGTTCCGGTCTTCTGAGTCCGGTGCCTCCGTCTTACCCCAGTCTGAGTTAATTCCAAAACTGAGATAGCCTTTGGGAATTCAAAGAGAAGAAAACTTGGTTATCTAATCTCTGTAATTGATAGGTAAACAGGAAAAGGCAAGGAAGGAAGAAAACAGATGCATAAGACAAGATCTGGAAATTTCTGACATGATTTGATGTGTATGGTCTACTCGTTTTTCTGCAAAGGCATTAACATTCCCATTAATTATGTTTCACGCCACATTGACTTAAAATGTAAAGCACCACAGACTGTCTTATATTAAAATGTTTTCCCATTCTGCATTTCAACATTTGCCATCTTTGAGCCCTGAAGATTATTTGGCCACCTACTTTGAGAAGGCTGTTATTGAAAACTCACAAGTTGGCAAAGAAAGCTTTAAATTTGCCAACTTTAAAGTGTTAGTCATGTTATCTGTGTCTAAAGACCATCACTCTTTGGCAAAGCCTCCAGAGTCTTTTAATCACTGTTAAACATCAAGCCAACAGAATTTGATTGTGAATTATGCCATGTTAGTATAAAATTCCCAGAGCTGCAAACACTGTTGTTTTGTTTTTCCAATTTAAACCACATGAAAGAAAGCTGGATGAATTTTAAGAGATCACAAGGTTCATCCTCTAACCACTCGCAATAAGTACTAGTATTTAAAAAAAAAAACAGACTTGCTTTAACGTTGTTTACTACAGTAATTTCAATCACATCCCCAAATTGTGTTATGAGGAGCTGACATGTTGTTGGCGTTGATGTAAATACAGCTGCTAGTCTGGGAGTGACCACAAGGTGGCAGCACAGGAGTCACCTAGTCTTGAACTTGGAGGGGTAGCTCAGACAGAGAGGTGCGGAGGAGTGTTGCCCGGGGCTGCCTTTTCTGCTTGCTGAGGACGCTGGCCACCTGCCCCCAGGCTCCACCGTCAAGGCTTAGGAGAGAACAACTGTTTGACTGGAGGAAAGAAAGTCAGCCATGAACTCAATACTTTAGAACACATGCTTTCACACTTTCTAATCCCATTTACCCTGCAGGGGCACTGTTCTTTTCAAAAACAGGAATTGAACTTTCTGCTTTAAAGTCTCACGCCTCCCCTTGCCTCTCCCGAATGGATCCCCGGATGTCCACCTGCCCTTAATTTTCTTAAGACTCACCTCATGCAGGCTACTGTAACTGCTACGGTGCAAAGTACTCCAGATATATTTACTGAATCTTCAGAATTTTTTTAAAATTATGGTAAATATATACATATATATATATATAATTTGCCATCCAGACCACTCTTAGTGTGAAGATCTGCGTGTTGAGTGTATCCATGCTTTTGTGTAGCAAATCTGCTGAGATTCTGAAAGGCCACACCCACTAAGCCCTTTCCCCAGATGCTGGTCACTGCCATTCTGCTCTCTTTCAACCGACCACACTACTTTAGACACCTCATGTAAGTGGGGTGGTAGGGTGTCTGTCTGCTCAAGCCTCGTTTATTCTATAAGACATCTTCAGTTTTTCCCTACATTGTAGCAGGTGGCAGGGCGTCCTTCCTTTTGAAGGCTGAGTAATATCCCATCACCTGCCCGCGCTCCACTCTACCTGTCTGTTCACCCATTACTTGGGCTTCGAGTTGCTCCCAGCAGCGAGTTATTGTGAGTTAAGTGTCTAGGAACATGGGGTCCAAACACCTCCTGGAGATTCTCCCTTCCTATGCCCACTCCTGATGTTGCCATCTTTATGGTAATTCCATGCCTCATTGTTTTAGGTATTTCCATACTGTTTCCCCCAGCACCGCACAAGGGCTCCAGCTTTCGCACACCCTTATCGATCTGATCCTGTTTGTGGACACTAGGCATCCTAACTGCGGGTTTGATGTGCAGTTCTGGATCACTGGTATTAAGCGTCTTTTCACACTGGTTGGCTATTTATATATCATCTTTGGAGAAATATCTATTCAAGCCTTTTGACCACATTTTAGTGAAGTTATTTATCTTGTCATTGTTTAATAAGTTCTTATTTTTTCAGATATTAACTTCTTACTAGACATGATTTGCAAATTTTTTTTCCCATTCTATACATTGCTTCTTCACTCAGTGTGTCCTTTTGGTCACAAAAAAAAATGTTCCAAGACATTTTAAGATGACACAGCACTCAAAATTATTATTCTTTGTGGAGAAGACATACCATCCTACTGTTCTGTAAGCAAGTGTCAGGATCCGCTTAACCATTCCTCTATTACAAGACTTTACTTCCCATTCTGGACAAGGTCATAAAAATCAATTTTGTATATAAGATTTTTTTCCTTTTCCCAATGATTATTTTTATAACCAGAAATTGCTAAAACAAGCGAGCACCTTATGGGTTTTGATCTATATTGTTAGATGTCACTTTCCCTCATTTGTTATAATTTCTCCTGTGACGTTAACACTGGTAGTGTTTATTACACAAGCTCTCTGTGCCACAAGCTTAGCGTTCTTTGCACACATCCTCAATCCTCACATCAGTACTCCTAGGAGAGGATCATGACCATGTTGCGGAGAATAATAGAGATCTCAGGGTGACCCAAGCGCTTGGGGCCCTTCAACACATGTTAAAGATCTACATGGAGCTCCTGGCTCAGGACTCCTACCCTACCCAGTCCTGCCCAGTGCAGCCGTTTGCAGAATGGACTCGTGGAAGACTGACGCTTATTCTTGCTCTTTCTCTCCATCACCCTGCCTTTCTACAGCTTTAAATGTATAAGCTCCGAAAGACTGCCTCTGTGACAAAAGCTCACACAACCAGTGAGTGGTGGAATTAGCATCATTTGCAGCTGATTCCAACTGACTCCAAGACCCGTAGTGATCTTTCCACAACGTGGCTCTGTTTGAGAACAGAGCAGCCTTAGCTTTCTTTCATCCCAGGCTTCAGGGTGAGGTTTGCTAAGTTAATAGAAGGCACTGATAGCCAGCTGCTGATTCAGGGAGGTCACCGCCGATTGGCCTGCAGGGACAAACATTCTCCCACCTCGTGAGACCCCGGCCCCTTCCCATCCTGCCACCCCGCACGGTTCCCTTCCTCTGTACAACCACAGTCCACTGGGTTTGGCCAAGCACACGTCAACAACCTACATCTCAGCTTGAACCACATGACCTTCTCTTATGAGTTATTATATCTTCTGCCTTTATTTCACTTTTATGTCCTATCAAGTAATTTTCCAAAGCTATTAATTCTTTATCAATCTTGTCTGCTTTGATGTGCTTGTTGCACATAGCCTTTCATTTTATTATTATCACTGACAGTTCTTACTTTTTACATCTTTTTATGTTGCTCATTTAATGTGTATCCATGTTATGGCTTAGCATACAAATTCATTCTCTTGAAATACGTATTTCTATTTGTTTCTATTTAAAACCCATTTTAATATTCAAATCTGGAATTTCCCTAAAACTATTATGCAGTATAGTATATATGTTACTTATTACTTCCTTTTTTTTAAAAAAAGATTTATTTATTTTTATTGGAAAGACAGAGTTACAGAGAGAAGAGACAGAGAGAGAGATCTTCAAACTGCTGGTTCATTCTCCAGGTAGCTGCTACAGCTGGAGCTGAGCCGATCCAAAGCCAGGAGACAGGAACCTTCTGTGAGTACAGGGTCCCAAGGCTTTGGGTCACCCCCTACTGTTTTCCCAGGGCACAAGCAGGGAGTTGGCTGGAAGTAGAGCAGCCAGGACACATACCAGGGCGCATATGGGATACTGGCACATGCAAGGTTAAGATTCAGCCACTAAACTACCGTGCTGGGTCCAATTTATCACTTTTTGAAAATCACCAATAGCACTAACAGCTTCTATGAAATGTTTCCCCACTGTAGGTAATGCCTTCCTTCTGCATTAATGAATTTAGAACTCTCTTATGATACAATCTAGATTAAAGAGGACAGCACAGTGGTTTTAATATATCCAGAGAGTCATGCAACCATCACCACTGCCTCACTCCAGGACAGTTAAATGGTTCTCAAAGGAGATGACCCTCCCATTGACAGTCACTTCCCATTCTAGTCCTTTCTCCAAGCCCTGGCATCTGTGACCAACCTTCTCTCTGTCTCCATGAAACTATCCATCGCGGGTGTTCAATACGCATGAAAGCATACAATACGTGCCTTTGTGCAACAAGTTGCTTTCACTTAAAGCTCCATCCATGTTGTAGCATACATCAATACTTCGTTGCATTTTATGGTAGAATAATGTTCCAGTGATGGACATACCATGTTTTTTATTTTCCCATCTTTAGTGGACAGACTTGGGTTGTTTCCACATGTTTTCCACTGGAAGTTACACACCATAAACAACTATGTGACATGTTTTTGTGGTTATTTTGTCTCTTGGGCATATACCCAGCACTCAAATATCTGGATCCCATGGTAACTCCATGCTTGACTCTTTCCAGCTACTTACACACTGCACTCCCAAGCGCCCTATCACTTCTCGTGACCACTGAGCACGCAGCAGCAGGTCAAGTTCCTCACACCCTTGTCAGCATGTTATTGTCTACCTTTAGTACCACAGCACTGTAAGTGTGGATGTGAAACAATGGCTCCATTTAGTTTCTCTATTTCCGCAATCGCCAACATGATTGGGCACCTTTTTGTGTGCTTGCTAGCCTCTATGAATCCTTGAGTCATTTTTAAATTCAGTTCCTTTTAGTGTTTGAATGGTAGGACCACATACTTTGGGAGCACAGTTTCCTATCAGATATTAAACTTGCTGATATATTTCTCCCATTTACCAAATCATCTTTTCACTTGCTTGCTGATGTCCATCGAACAGTGTTTTTGTTTGATTTGGTTTTGAGCTGGCTGCTCTCCTCTGATGGCTTCTTTGATTTGTGCATTTGGGAAAGAGAACGAGGAAAGCTCAGCACGTTGCTCACTTTATCTTTGAGGGCGACGCGCTCTGTTCTGGTCTGCATGGTCCACAGCTTGCCCTGTGAGAAAAGGCGGGGAGTACTGTGCCAGAGGCCAGGTTTCATGTGGAGGTCAAGTATGGGTGTTTAGCTCCAAGCCCAGAGCTAGTTCTCTATGAGGATGTATCAGTTACAAAAGGACCCTTCTTGACCAAAAAAGAAAGGGAAAGGGAAAGAAAGGAAAGAAGGAAGGAACAAAGGAAGGAAGGAAGGAAGGAACATTAAACCCCTAATTTTAATATTATCTAGTCAAATATATTAGGGCTGAAATAAATATCACATTGGAAAAAATAAGTGGAACAGAATAAAACTCTAACAGGTCAAACTTGAGTTGGCACTAAACTGTTCTGTACTTGCGCAGGCTTTCTTGAGACTCTAAAATCACAACAGGAAATCCACTGCCTTGTAAGATAGACGATGGCTAGGCTCGGAAGCAGCGACGGCCATCTCCTATACGCTTAGCTTTGGCTCCAGAGGAAGATGAGACTTCTGGGATCGGTCACGTGGACAGCAAGCCAGGGGTTTCCCACTCCGAGCTGGGAATGGCAGTCTGTGACCAGCAGGGTCTCAGCCCACGGTGCTTGCCTTCTGCGTGTGGCTCAAAGGCGCTGGAGAGCCAGGACACATTCCCAAACGTCTCCAGTACTGGCTCCCTGGGAGGTAACCACACTGAGCATGCAAAGGCCCTGTGGTCAGACACTTCAGGCTGGATTTCTGTAGCCAAGGCTTCCTGGAATTCTTAATATGCGTGCCATAATCCCAAGGGAGACTCCTGACACACAAGCAAACGGAGCACAGAAAATGGCTTACTCTCTTATTTTTAAGATGTAAACTAATTTCATCGAAATAAAGAGAACAGATTTCATGTAATTCATGGATATATTTCTAAGAATTTAAGAATGCGTTAAGATGTATCTGTTTGCGTGAAAGGCAGTTAGAGAGGAAAGGGGAGAGACCTTTAGTCTCCAAATGGCTGCAATGTCTAAGCTAAATACAGGGGCTTGGAACCCTATCTGGGTCCCCTAGGAGGGTGGCAGGAGCCCAAACACTTGGGCCATCTTCTGCTGTTTTCCCAGGTGCGTTAACAAGAAGCTGCGTGCGATGTGGAGCAGCTGGGACTCGAAATGGCATTCATATGGGATCCTGGCATCACGGGCAATGGCTCATCCCACTACACCAAAATGCTGGCCCCTACACACAGATTTTTAATTAGGCTTTATTTTTAAAAAGAATTCTAGGTTCACAGTTCAATGGACAATAAGGTACAGAGATTTCCCCTAGATGCTCTGTCCCCAGACATCACGTGTGTAACTTCCCTATATGCACACAACCCTCCCCACCCAATAATGGTACTGTGGTACTACTGAAACTCCCCGGGGTCCTTGCTTTCCATCTGGGTCTGCTCTCAGGGTGCAAGTGTGAAATGATGGATTTCCACTGTTACCATTTCAACTCAGCGGTTTCACTACCTGGAAACTCCTCTGGGTTTGACCTACCCTTTCCCCCGTTAACTGAACTTTCTGTTGTCTCAATGGTTTTGCATTTTCCAGAATGTCACATACAGTTGGAATCCTGTATCACGTGACCTTTGCAGATGGGTTTCTCACATGGTAACAGGTGCTCAACTTTCTCCCGCATCTTGTCATGCTTTGACATTCCAACGTGCCTGTTTATTTATCCATTCGCCTGCCGAAGCACATCTTGGCTGCATCCATGTTCCAGCCACCATGAATAAACTACAGACCAATGCTACGCAGATTTTTGCATGAGTATGGGTTTTCAACCTCTGTGAGTCAATTCCAGGAATAAGTTTAGTTTTGTGACACACTCTTCCAAAGCGCTGCACTGTTCTGCACTCCCACCAGCCACGCAGGAGTTCCCGTGGCTCCATGTCCCCATGGCATTTGGCACGATCACTATCCTGCCTTCGGGCCACTCTGATAGGCTCGCAGAGTGGCTCCTTGTCGCAGTTATTGGCAGTTTCCCAGTGGCATGTGATGGGGCAGTGTTTGTTCACGTGTTTATTTCCAGTTCAATATCTTCTTCCTCGAGAGTCTGCTAAGGTTTGAGACCCCTTGTTCAACAGTTCTTGTATCCTTACTAAGCTGTAAAGAGCTGC
Source organism: Ochotona princeps (assembly GCF_030435755.1). Lineage (NCBI taxonomy): Eukaryota > Metazoa > Chordata > Mammalia > Lagomorpha > Ochotonidae > Ochotona > Ochotona princeps. The sequence goes on from NC_080858.1 coordinate 7,264,345, forward strand.
CTGTACAGTTCCATCAACACCTGTCCTTCACAGTCAGCTCCTCCTGATCTGTGGCTTGTCTTTCCATTCCCTAGATTTGCAATCAGAAGCAATTTTTATTTCTTTCTTTACAGGCTTTATATTTTAAATTATTCTCTTTTTTGCATTGGCTAACATTTTGAGTACAATTCTGAGAAGTTTAAGTTGGAGTTCTTTTTTCACTTTTATGAAGACCAATTTTCTTTTTAATTTAATTGTGCTTTACATATCATTTCAAGAAACTCATGCCTAATCTAATGACTATTACGCCTATGTTTTCCTCTAAGAGTTTCATATTTTTAGTTCTTATGTTTAGATATAATACATATGAAGGGTCTCCAAAAAAAGTTCACAAAAAATGCAAATTGTGAAAAAAAAAACAGTCGGGCCTGGCACGGTAGCCTAGTGGCTGAAGTCCTTGCCTTGGATGTGTGGCGATCTTATGTGGGTAGTGGTTCATATCCCAGCCTCTCCATTTCCTACCCAGCTTCCTGCTTGTGCCCTGGGAAAGCAGTCAAGGACAGCCCAAAGCTTTGGAACCCTTGCACCTATGTGGGAGACCTGGAAGAGGCTCCTGACTTTAGATGGGCGCAGATCCAACTGTTTTAGCCACTTGGGGAGTAAACCAATGGATGGAACATCTTCCTCTCTGTCTCTCCTCTCTGTATATCTGACTTTCTAAATAAAAATAAATCTTTTAACAAAACAAATAACGTTAAATCCTGTTTCTTGACAATATCCCAATTTCTATTAAGCTTAGACTCTTGCCAGTTACATCTCAGTAGTTTTTATCTATAAACACGGATTTTTAATTCACATTTCTATATTTTACTGAACTACAAAGGGAAAAATTTCCCATCTACTGGCCGAGTTCCTAAATAGCCATGGCTATACCACACCAAAATTAGAGGTCATAAACTCAGTCCCACATGGGTGGCAGGGACCCATGCACCTGAACCACCACCTGTTGCTTCCTAAGATGCACATTAGCAAGAAGCTAGGATGGGAGTGGAGCCAAGACTCAAACTCAGGTACTCTGACATGGGATGCCGTCACCCCAATTGCTAATGTCAAATGTCTACACCAGCCAATGGTATTGTCCAAGAAAACTGAAAGTTGAATTCATCTATTTTCTTATCCATAGAGTTCATTCTGTATCATCCCACAGATTAACAAGGTGACCCTTTTTGCCCTGTTAAAGTGACTACAACTTAGATAAAGCCATTAGCCATTGCTGGTGTCCAACAGCTGTGTCTGTTTTGATTTACAAGAAATATTCCCAAGAAATAATAATCCAAGATGGTAGGCAGAAATGTACAGTTTAAGAAAAGCATTGTTTTGATTGCTCTTAATATACACTATAGTTAGTAAAACTCAGTAAAACCTTTAAGGACAAGGACACAGACCAAAAATAGAATGAGAAAACATTATAAAAAACAAAAGTGAGGCTATTTTAAAGAACAACATCGCAATATCTTCTAGCTCTAGGGTGACATAAAAAAAAACCTTATATAAATTCATACTATATGCCAATGACTGAGCAACCCACCTGTTGCTTTTGAATAATGAAAGGTTCTCCTGGCATCAAAACACCATATATGCACGCAGCATCTAGATCAGCCATCTCCAGGAAAGACATGAAGTTCATAGGGAAAACCACAAATCTTTGAGGTATAGCCACATTGTGAAACAATTAACAGAACCAGGAAATCTAAAGTTACTGGTAGATGGTATTTATCTAACATAATGTCTAAAGTATTATAGCAACATAAAATCAAGCTAAAGATTCTTAAGTTTTTCACATTCTTTTGTCATGTGGATGATGTCTTTGAGACCCAGTGCTCACATCACACCATAATTTGGATTTGTCATATCTCCAATGCCACAGGAGTGCCAGGAGGCCATTGACTGCCATACTGCATGGTGACAGAAGAAACCTCGAGAACGCTGAGAGACCCGTGAGCTACCAGTAAGACCCGGGAGCTACCAGTAAGACCTGGGAGCTACCACTAAGAGCCGGGAGCTACCAGTAAGACCCGGGAGCTACCACTAAGACCCGGGAGCTACCACTAAGACCCTGGAGCTACCACTAAGAGCCGGGAGCTACCAGTAAGACCCGGGAGCTACCACTAAGACCCTTCTGGGATAAGATTTCCACTTTTAAGTGGACAGGTAGGGCGAAGCCTCTGGTTCCGGATATGGAGAGGCCTGAGGTGCTGCTAGGAAGAGCAGAAGCTGCCGTGCAGGCGTGAAGGTGCTGAGCTGGCGGGCAGGCAAAGCCACACGTGGGGAGCATGAGCAGGGCACAAAGGTGGGAGACTGCAGAAACAGGCCCTGATGCCCTCAGCTCCTGCTATGTCCACGATGGCATTTGTACCTATAGCCCAGTGTTGCCAGCCTCCACAGAAAAGCAGGCCTGGAGACATTCGCTCACACTTTCAACATACCCAGATGTCACCCTGGAATTTGAAAATGGGTGAAAATTAAAGAGGAATGGGAAATTAGAACCCTGTCTGATTTTAGGATGTAAGCAAATTTGTGTCGATTTGGAACAGACCTAGATTGTGTGGCTCACACAGACTCTGCCTCTTCAGCACGTGTAATGGCGCAGCTTCGTTCCTGGCTTGAATGGCCACCACGGGTCTGGCTTCTAGATCTAGACCTAAGGAACTCCCCGTGACCGTGGGAGCACATGGATTTGAGTATCATACAAGGCACAAAGGAAAACAGCCACTGACCTTTTTCTGTCTGTGAAGACGGTTCCAAAAGCAAGAGGAAAAATCCCAGTCATGGATTCAGGAAAAGCGAGACAAGAACCCACGTGCAGGTCGGCAGAAGCTAAGCGATGGGCAAAGAGGAGCACACTCACGAGGCAGGGCCTGGAGGCTGCCATGTGCTTATGGGAAGAACTCTGGCTGCGTGCAGGAGGGCAAAGAGCTGGGCAAGGAGCTGCCACCAGGTCCCAGCTCAGCACCACAGATGACATGTGTATTGCCAGCAAGAGTGTTAAGTATCAATATGAAGAGATGCTGTATATTCACCAGAAGTCTTGGGATGAGCTGCAACACATCTCCCAGACATCTGCTCTCACTGCCCACACAGGTGGGGCACAGTGAATTAGACAGACCCCAACTTTCCATCCCCATTTAAATCAGCTCTGGCATCTGGGTTGTGCCTATTGGGAGGATTAGCGCATTGTAAATCCATGTTATTTTTGCTGCTCCCTCAGCTGGAGTCATGCTCTTTCCACCCTCAGCCAACTCCAAAACGCAGAGGCCCCTCTCTTTCTCAGACCACCCATCCCAACAGAATGAGCCAAAGCACTCCAGCTCAGTGGCTCCAGAGCTTTACAAAATAGAACGTTATTCATAATATTCACCTCTGTTTTCTACTGTGTTTAAGCAAGTTCTCAAACACTGTCAGTTGTTTGCTATCTCTCTCCATGGAGGACATGGCAACTCTGACACTCAAGTTTCCATAAACCACCAATGGCCAGAGATCTCCCTGCTTGCCTATCCCCACCAATGCCACTGCAGACAAAGACCAAGCTTGAGTCCTAGGGCCTGCCTGCAAGGTGGGTGCCAGGGTTGTGAGCCCCAGGGGTGGGGGATCCGGTGAGGCTCATGCCATCTGGCCCTGATCGTTTGTCCTTCTCACAAGTGAAAAGGGCATGGTAGTGGATGAAGATCCTGACGTACATGGAGAATATGGCAGCCCATTTGGTACCACTGCAGAGGAAGGAAAACAGAGCAAATTGGACAACTACCCCAGGAAACAATGACAGCAAAAATCAGGGTGAATGGAGACTTGAGGTCGACTATGGCAGTCAATGGACATTTGGAGGGTTGCCTCACCCTTGGATCGGCAAAATTGACAGCATTTCAGAATGATCCAAACCACTTGGTCAGAACCCTCAGAACATGCACTATAGTGGAACCCTAGGTTGATACTGGGTGGCGGTTCCCAAACCCTGGGTCCTGACACATTTGGGAGGCTGGGTGTGGCTTCCCCCTTTATCCCTTCCCTTCTCCCAGAGACAAGAAGGAATGGAGAATTAGGAAACATTCATTTCACCCACTTTTCTCTGATCCTCGATCCTTCCTACCATGGTCAACCCTGTAATCACTATCAAATAAATACAATAAGTTTTTTTAAAGCATTTTAGTGAAACTACACACTCTGCCATCTTCTCTCCGCCATCTTAACTGAGGATACCCAAGACAAACTCAGACGGACCCCATAAGCCTGTATCATCACCCCTTAAACATGCAGGCCTCTTGGTACAGAGTCCCCAAGGAAAACCCCTGGTTCTATTCACAAGACATAGTCAGACCAACACACGTTTCCAAACATACGACGGTGAAAAAATTTAATGTGCAATAAATTCCTAGCTTTTATGGGAGGGGGGATTAGATAATACCATAAGGTTTGTATAATTACCACCAGTACCATACGGTTTCTGTAACTATCTTCTGGAGTGATGGACTGAAGGTGGGGAGTGTTATGCAAGAAGGAAAAGAAAAAGAATGATGATGTAGTATCAGAACAAAGAGAAAAGCAAAGGCAAAACAGTTGGGCTTTGAGTCTTGTTTTAGATACAACAGTGGGTAAGACAGCTCACACAACCCCTCAGGCTTGCTTCTTCCATTGTAAATGAGGTTGTTGGGAGATGAACTAAAATAATGCATGTCAGGTGATTGCTACATAAATTCCCAGCACATAACGCGTTAACAACACATAGTCTCAATGGTTACCATCAGTGGCAGTAATACAAAGGGGTTTAACAGAGTGAAATCAAATCTATGCTTGCTTCATCCATTCCTGCCATGTCACAGGCTGATTTTCCCCCTAGCTATCCAGAGATCTACTAATGGATACTGCGTGGATAGGAGCATTGGTTGAGGAAATGCTACAGACTGAAAGCTTGTATCTTCCCACCACCCCTTCCCCAAATTAAGATGCTCAAATCCTAACCTCCAAAGTGATATTAGAGGAGGCATGGCTCTCAGAAGGTCAGGAGGATGGAGCCCAACTGAATGAGATTCATGCCTGAATAAAGATATCCCAGAAAGATCTCTCTCACTCCTCCCAACAAAAGAACGCAATGAAAAGGTGACCGACAGGTCACCTGGAAAGAGGTCTACATGAGACACCAGTTTAGCTTCATCTTAGACTTCCTAGCCTCCAAGAGTCCAAATAAATATATCAGTTTCTGTTATTTATAAGCCCTCTGGTTTAGAGTAGCTGCAATAGCAGTTCAGACGGATGACGCCTAGGAATAGATTTACAAGGTCATGCAACAAGTACGGCAGGACTACATATAACTTCAGAAGTACACCATGGCAAAGGGGAAAAGCTAGTAGAAAAACATGCCTCTTAGAACTCATTTCTCTGAAATCTATTTTCAAAAAATGGGAAGAAAATGTAAATTATACACTTGCTTCCACTTTAAACCTCCCTGTCCCTGATGGTAGCACCCTTCTACTCATTCCTCGCGACAGCTGGGACAGGCTGTTGTCGCTGTCCCGCAGCGATGGACTTGGTGCACGGAGCCGATAATAACACGCGTGGACCCTGACTGATGGTCAAAAGCTGAGGTTTATTAGTAGCATCAGACTTTATACACTGAGGTTCATACAGGATTAGGGAGGAAGTATTGAGCACATCAACAAAACCATCAATGCTTTTGTTTGGAACTCTTTTGTCTTGTATATTCCACCAGGTGATCTCATATACATACTGTCCACTCAACTGTTCTTATGCAAATGATATCCAATAAGGTCCAACCAACTGTAATCCTGTGCTCACTGACCTTCTACGGTCACAATGTCCTCCTACAGGCTGTGGCCCCGAGGACTCTTCCACAGGCAGATTCCTCAAGACGTTTGCAGCTCATCTTACCTTCAGAAGATGGAACCACAGTGACACACCCCCCCAGCCCAATGCACTCCTGCTGCCTCTGACTTTCCCTAAACCTATCTTGGGATAAACTGGCAGAAGCAAGCAAAGGCTGGGAAGGGCAAGCTGGCTAAGAATCTTCATCCTTCTCCAGAAACTTTTCAACTTTCAAGCAAGGACAAATTCTACGTACATCTCATTCAGATGTTAATAACTATTGGCAGTGATATTTTGCCCTGCAGAAAGGTGTTGTATAATCCTAACAACAACAACAACAACAAAAAAACAGGGGACAGCCCCCCTCACTCAACGGATGACTGCATCATGAGCTTGGCCAGTGTGAGTGTTCTGTTCAAAGGGAATGAAGCAGCGAATCTCTTCCATTTGGGTTACTTAAAAATATTCCTGATTCCCTCTTGGGGTGTTTTTGTTCCTGGCAGGGCCACATATCTGTTGGAAGACTGAGACAGACCATGATAAGCTAAATTCAATCAAGTGCTAGAGAGGTGGCAGGTCACCATTCCACAAATATTGCTCAACTTTATTTCAGGCATACATACACACACAAATACGTGGCACATGCATGTAACAATGTGCCTATTCAACTTTGCAGAAGTGAGAGGCATAACAAGTGTCTTTGCAGTATCATGTAAAACACATCTTAGGAGATTACAACATACACTTGAATATCTTGTAGACTAGAACTAGTGTGTCAGGTTTACGAGGCAGGCCTAGCTCCCCATAGCAGGTGCTTGATCACCGCTTAGGGAACGGGAGAAGGACTGCAATCCATTGTTTCATTTGGTCCTCCAATCAACCGAATGAGTCAGGAATGGAAATGAACATCTCTGTGTGCAAGTCGTGGCCCGAGCGTTCCCAGTGGCCATGGCTAGGGTCCCTGGGACAGGGGAGCAGCAGAGGCAGACAGGTGTCAGCTCATGTGACTTCTCAGCCTCTATTTGAACAGTTGTAACTTGTATGACAAGAGAAAACTCAAGTCACCTGTCATCTTCTTCCTCGAGTCATCTCGTGTCGCTCTCTGAACCACGTTTGCTTGGATTCGGTGTACATGGAGCCTAAGGGTGTGAGACTTGTTTCCTTATTCGATAGGTCATTTCCCTTCTTCCCTAGATCCGAGCCACTCAGAGGCCTTTGGGCCCTATCTTCCCTTCTCCTCTACTGCCACTTAGTAAGAGAAAGTGCACAAAACTCCCCAGGCTGCGAATGAACCGTTTACACTCCTTTCTCCTGTGTTAAGCTGGTCACGCTATCTCCCCCTTCCCCCCAAAAAAAGCCCTAGTCCCATTTTCAGGCCAGGAGGTCCCAAGTGGAGCGGAGGTCCCTGCCTCGGCCCATGCAGGCGTGTTTGCAGCCACACACACCTGCTTCACCCTCAAAAAACCTTCATCTTGGGAGAGATGTTTGGGCTCTGACGGATTCACAAGCCTTCTGATCCTGTCTGCTTTCCACCAAACAGGAGGGACATTGGAGACTGTGTCCAGTCAGTGGCTTCCTTCATGAACCACTGGGTGTGTTTTTTCCCTCAGCAGTCCACGGAGAATTCAGCAGCACAGTGGACACGGACATCAGATTTTCTTAAGAACATTTCTGATTTCAGGGGAGCAGAGTCGGGGTCCGTGTTCAGCAGGCGACACCAGGACGCAAACGCTCACTCACTATTTAGCTTGTTCATTTTCTTGCTTCCGACTATCCTGGCCAAATTTATGGCCCATGGCTGAAGAAAAGGATTTTTTTCTCCCCATGAAACTTGTTTTGGCTTGAAGTAAAGTTCAAATAATATTTACCAAGATTATTAAAAAACTCTAAAACGTTTTTCTTCTTCTTCTTCTTCAGCATTTGGGGATGGAATGTCAGGAAGTGTTGACATTAATTTTTAAATTAATATTTTTGGAAGAATTTTCCTTAATAAAAGATCAAATGATTGCCACGATGCTGGAAATGGGCTGCCACTGTGGAACAATGCTGGTCCCTGACTGAACGCAGCACCCAACGCTGGCTCGGAGCTGGGTGCACACCCAGTGCGAACACACAGCACCTTCCTCAAGGGGACCAGCTCCTCCTCAGCCGCTCAACTGTGCACACCTCAAAAACCTCTGTGCTGCTGTCAGGGGAGGGAGCAGTTCTCAACAGATAACTGAGGTCCACATAAGTTCCCCCTTGTCGCAGGGGAGAGAATTCCACTGGGCTCGCTGGGCTGCCCAACTGGAGACCAGTTGGCCCTACCCAGGCTTTGTTTCACCTTCCAGCCAAGGCAGAGGAAAACGCAGACCAGAACAAGCTGCCTTCAGAGAGACCTGGTGTGGCGCTTGTCTGCCCCAGCAGCGAGTCCAGGAGACAGCACCTCTTCACCTCGCTCTCCTTGCCTGGAAATTGAACACAGTACACTCCCTCCTGCTGAGAGGCGTGACATCACCATTTCCTAGTCCCACTTTTGTTCCTTTTCCTCTATGAGCATTAGCCATTTCTAAGTGTCCTGACCCTCCTGAGCTCTTCCCATTGGTTCATCATCTGTCCCCTCCCTGTTAGACTGTGAGCCCCGTCCCCTGAGTCCTACCTGACTTGAGCAGGTGCTCACTTGGTAGCCAAGTCAGGAATGCGGACCTAAGGCTGGGTCAGACCTCTGCACCGGAAACAGCAACAAGCCCAGTGCTGCTGTGGCAAGGCAGGTGAAGGTAGAACAACCAGATGAAGAGGCGGCGACAGGCCTTGTTTTATTCCGTCATCCTCTCCACACCTGCACAGCAGCCACCTGTTTTTTTTTTTGTTGTTTTTTTTTTTTTTTCAGCTACTTCTCCCACATCCACACTTAGGAGATAGAAGATCCCTGTAGCAGGGCTGACCCATCCTGGGAATAACACAAGTTCAGCAAACAGCTGGCCAGACCCCGTGACCTCGGCTGACCTGAGTCTTCCTCCCTTTCTCAAAACGGAATAATGAGCTTTCTGCATCTTTCTTATAGTGCAGTTGTGTGTGCAGAGCCCAGCTGCCCTGCTTGGCTAAAGGCCTGAGTTTAGACCCCATCACTCCCAGTGACACTCGCTCTCTAAGTGGCCAGGCACCAGCAGTGCCCAGGATGTGTTGGCACACAGGTGGGAGACCAGATGGCTCCTGTTTTCACTGGGGCAGATCTAGGGTTATGTGGATGGAAGTGAAACAAACCATCAGAGGAGATACAAACCTCAAACTCCCAAAGTCAAAAATCTCTTTTCCATTCCCGAAATCAGGGTTATTTTTGTTTTGTTTCATTAGAAAAAAAAGTTTCTGAAAACCTAAGGAGTGGATACAACCAGAGCCTTCACTTCCATCCTTCCTAACAAAATGAAAAGATGGTGAATTTCAGGGGTGGCCAGATCAAGTCAGGGCCCCCGTCCGCTCAGAGACTCTGCAGCTCTGCAGAAGTTCACTTCTTCACGTTAAATGGTAACACCTCTCTCCTAGGACACTTGCAATTCTCTGATGAACACCTGCAGGGCACCCAGTGCAAAGCCTAGCACACAGTGTGACCACAGCAGTCACTTGCTTCTCACTCTGACCTGGCCCACCTCTCTCTCACCAGTGAAGCTGACTCACTAATTCCCCCGCATCTCAGTCCCAAAACAAGCACAGTGTCTATGTCCCTTGCTGTAGAAAGTGAAGACAACCTGATGGGTCAGCCACAGCCCAGGATCAGAAAGAGCCAATACATATTGGCTCTGTTCCTCTGCATTTTCATTTTATGTTACAGCTGTAAGATTTATGCTCAAATATATAACAGCACTGATGATATAATGGCCATCAGAGATGAACAAGAAAGCCAAGGAACCTAGTCACAATCACACAGAGAGACATGTCACACCTGGTATTGGGACTCAGAGCTTTGTGGTTGCAAAATCTATGCCTTTGGGACTGCTTTGACAGTGTCATCTGTAACACTGCCACTCCACATTACGGCACCAGTTCTAACCCCGCCCACTCTGCTATCCATCCGGCTCCTTGCTAATGTGCCGGAGAAGGCAGCAGAACATGGCCATGTGCTTGGCATTCCTACCACCTATGTGGGAGACCAAACAGGAGTTCCTGGCTCCTTGCTTCAGCCTGGCCCAGACCTTGCTGTTGAAACCATTTAAACAGTAAACTAACTAGCAGATCAAAGATTTCTTGATCTCTCTCTCCCTCTGCCCCTGTCTTCCTGTCTCTCCATCACTCCACCTTCCAGGTAATCAACAGATCTCTTCAAATACCTGTGCTCTTCCTGTGGCCATGCCATGTTGATTCCTAGGCTATTAACTGCTAGTAGTAGAACGTTGACATAGCTGCGGCCACCTTCATTATCATCCCCTCTATCCATCCATCCTTTGCTAGATTAGACCTACTGGATCCAACCATGTCAACCAAGTAGTCTACACAGTGACAACTCACAGGGCTTAGAGCAGCAGACCCCAGTGTGGCTGCGGATGGCGGCAAGGTCCAGGCTACACAGTGACTGTATACCTCATGCATTTTTCATCTCCCACGCAGAAACGCACATTCTGTACAGCTTTGGAAATACAGAATTACAGAAAAACATAGACAAATCAAGCAGGGAGCTTCTAAATGCCTGCAGAATGGGCAGAAACTCAGAGTGGCCCTCATTTGCAGTAGATCAAAGCAACAGTCTAAAGTTACAGCCAATTTCATTCATAGTGCCACATGACAACTCCAGGGGAGAGACAACTCCACAGCAGGGTTAGCAGAGCAGGCAGGTTGGTGCTAAGCAGCAGCAGCAGAGGAATGGCTGAAGAGAGGGGAGGAGGGCTGTTCATGTTCAAGGTAACAGTTGGTGAGTGCTAACTTCTAAAATCACACACACAGGACAGCGAGATCCTGGAGGCAGCCCATCCTGAGTTCCCCTAATCAGACCAGATCAGCCTGTCCCAGAGTCCTCAGAGCTGACAGCCAGCTGCCCCTCTGGCCATGATCCCACTGCTGAAGGGGACTCAGAGGCTATCCATCCTCACTTATGACTTCCTTGTCTGCTTTTTCCAGTTTCCAGGTCAAAACTGCTGCCTAGGCTCCAGAAGGAGGGGAAGGAAGAGATCACCTTTCTTGGGGAGGAGGGCTGAATGCCAGCGCCTTCTCTTGGCTCTCCATCCACACTGACCATGAAGCCTTGTCAGCCTCTTTGGCCGCGTGCACCTGCAGGCCCTGGCACACTGCTCCCTGTGCTGCATTTTGCCTTGGCTGCAACACTTGTCTTGATTTCAAGACATCCCTGCTGCTGGCTTCTGCTTCTTCCTGACCCTCTCCCCCCATTCCATTTAGCCTCCACCTCGTGAACCTCCAGTTTCTTGGCTGTGGTCTAATTCCTGGCTCCAAGTCCTCACATGCCTGCCAGACCCTGGGCACTCTCCAGGCCAGCCAAGTGCCTCGCCTGGCCCTGAACTTTCCTCCCAGGCTTCTATTGGCTCCTTTAGCGAGGCTTCTCCATCTCCAGCCGCTTAGGGCCTCTCTGTCCTGTCTTGCTCTGGCTTCAAACCCATTCATCAGGAGGCCAAGACCCTGCATAGACCCCACAGTGATGTCTTCCAAGAGACCTGTGCAGACAGACATAGCACAGTGACCTTGCTTGTTACACTGAGGTTAGAGTTAACCTAGAGGTGACAGAGTTTTGTTATTAAAAAGATGGGGACATTTTGGGAAACAGATCCCTAAATGTTGAATCCTTCCTAGGAAAAGCCTCCATTGTCATCCCCCATAGGTATTTCCTCTTTCAAAATGCCACCATTTCATTACAACCAATTGTAACAATTTCACACACACAAAAAAATCCATTGTCTTCATCTTTCAATTTTTCTGACTACTCTCTGCACAATACTTTGACTATTTATCTACATCCTTTTGCTCCTATCCACTTATGCCACATACAAAACCATTTGTATAAAAACAAAAATCAAGTTTAAACAACCATGGTGCTGTCCAGCAACAGGGGATAGTGATACCAAGATCAAAAAGCCACATTCAGGGAAGGACAAAGGAAAAATCCTGGAAATCCATTCCTGCATGCAAAGACATAGCACAGTCATAAAAGTGCTTCCCAACTTTGTAATATCCTGAGATACCTGGCACTTATACAAGCTACCTTGGGGCCAGTGGAGGAGGAACACTGCAACAGACATAACTTTCCAGATATTCAGCTGCCCCAGGGCTGACCAGCAGCCTTGCGGGTAGAGGGGGTCTTTATATCATATTCATTCTTGGCATAGCAGAGAATAGCACACTGGGAACCTCTAGTCGACAGCAACAGCTGTTCAGGCACAGGTATTTTGCCTAAAGTTTAAGATCTAGTTAAGGCGCCCACATCTGAGTACCCAGCTCTTGTGCCCAACTGCAGCTTCCTGCTAATGCAGACCCTGGGGGAGGTGGCATCAATAGCTCAAGTAATGGGCTCCCAGCCACCTACATGGCAGAGACTTGGATTGAGTTTCAGGATCCAGCTTCTGCCCCCTGCCACTGTGAGCATTTGGGATAGACTCAGTGGAAATTCTCTCCTCCACCCCCGCCCCTTTCCTCTCTTTCCCCCCTCCTCCCTCCCTCTGCCTCTCAGCCAGATTTTAAAAACAAATCTATTGGGACTTCTGCTGTGCTGCCTTGGATTAAGCTGCGACTTAGGGCACCCACATCACATGTCAAGGTGCCTGGGTTCAAGACCCAGCTCCGCTAATGACCCCAGCTTCCTGCTCAGGTTCACTCTGGAAAGCAGCAAATGCTGGAGTTCCTGCTGCCCACCTTGGGGACCTGGGTTCCAGGCTCCTGGTTTGAACCTGACCCAGTCCTAGTTGTTATGGGCATTTGTGGAGTGAACTAGTAGATGGAAAATCACTCTCACTTTCTCTTTCTCTCTCTTCCTCCTTTCTTCCCTTCCTCCCCTCCCCCAACTCCCACCCACTTGTGCCTTTCAAGTAAATAAAAATAATAAGCTTCAGAAAAATGAGTAATGTTAGAAGTTGAAAAAGTCAAGTCTGTCCACTGAGATGTCTCTGAATTCCTGCAGATGTTCCCATGGGTGCAGCGGTCACCATTCTAGGAACTTGGGATACAACAGGTGCACACAGGAAGAGCTCTGACCCTGTGACTTTTAATTCCAACGCAAAGAAGGGTTATAAACCAGTACTCAGCCCAGTAAATGCCCAGTAAATGCCCAGGTGCTGTTACAACCAGAGAGAGAAGCACTGGGATAAAGATACTGAGCAGGGACAGACTGGAAGGAGGGCAGGACAGAGAGCTGCTGGGTCACACGCACACAACAGGGAGGCCTCACTCCAGGCAAAGAGCAATGACTAGAACGGATGAAGCCATCAGTCAGGTGGGTGTCTGGGACAAGCATATTTCAGGCAGTGGGACAGCCAGGACGCAGCCAGAGGCAAGAGGGCATCTCGCAACTGAGGAGCAAGATCCCCTCAACTCAGCAGTGAGGGAGACAATGGGAGGTTCCACCTCAGGCTGAAAGGGATTCTTGGTCTCCATAATGGATTCCACAGTGCGTGTGGCCCACAGCTGCTGTCAGACCTGTTTCAACAGCGAAAGGCACGGTGGGTGATGGCCCACTCAGGAGGGGCCAAGTAGGAACACAGCAAAGTGTGAAGGGATAAAAATCCAGGACCACTCCACATGACCGGTTCCATACAGGAGACCTCCAGACATTCGCAGGAAAAATGGAATGAAAAGCCAAGTTTTTGGGTCCGGTGCTTGGTGAACCTCCTTAGTACAGCAGCTAGGAAGTCAACTGGAGGACAGGAGGTGGTGTGATGGATTTCAGGCTAATCCTCTGCCCGTGGCACCAGTATCCCATATGGGCGCTGGTTTGTGTCCTGACTGCTCCATCTCTGACCCATTTTCCTTCTTAGAACCTAGGAAAGCATCAGAGGATGTTAGACACCTGCACCCATGTGGGCAACGTAGACTGGGCCAGTCTGCTGGCTTCAGCTTGTCCCATCTCTGGCTATTGCCAAGTGTTGAGGGAGTGAATCAGCAAATGGGACATCTCTCTCTGCCTTTCAAGAAAGATGAAAATAGTAAGCCATTTCTTAAAGATACTCTGAGGAAATCCCCATTCCCTATCAGAGTCCCTGCGTTGGCGTTCAAGCTCCAATTCCATTTTCCTGCTGTTGCATACCCTGGGAGGACCACAGGGCATGACACAACAACTTGGTCCCTGACACCCACGTGGAAGACCCAGACTGAGTTTCAGACTTCTGGCTTCAATCTTTTCAAGACCGGACTGGGACACCAGTCAATCAACAAATCTCACTCACTCACTCGCGCTCTCCCCGTCTGTTTTTCCTCTTTTTTTTCTTCCTCTCCTTCTCCACCTTGAAAACAATTTCTTAAGGTAGGTTTATTTTCTTACAGAAACAATTTGAAATCCATGCATGATCTTTTCAAAAATGATGTTTTGAAAGATTCCTTTTACGTACAAGATGACTTAATGATGGGGATTCAGTGAGGAGCCAGCTGACGGCTTTGCCCTCTTCAGTCATAAGGCTCTATCTGTCCATTAAACATCCCAACCAACCAGATGGCTGATCTCCCCTGGACACTAAAAGGTCAAGTCCACTGGGTAAGGAGACTCCAAAGGTGGATGACTGTGTCACATATGGTAGGAAACAGGAAGGCAGAGGTATCCGGAGCCACTTGAGAAGTCAACTGCAGCTTTTAAGAGCTGCAGCCTGAACATATGCTTCACATTATTTAAAAACAAAATATTTACCTGTTTGAAAGACAGAGTGACAGAGAGACCTTCCAGCCACTGGTTTACTCCCCAAACAAGCACAGCAGCCTAAAGCCAACAACTCTATGTTGGTCCCCACATCTGCAGTTGGAGCTGAGATCCTCACATTGCCTCCCATGGCTCCTGAATTGGACACCAGATGGATGGCGGAGCAGCTAGGATTAGAGCAGGTGCTCCACTATTCTCTGCTGCTGTCGCGACACTCGCCTTAGCATCCTGTTCTTAAATAGAGTGACAGACAACACGGGGGCCAGCACTGAAGGTCAAGGGCTTCCTTTGTTGAAAGGTGAACATGAACTTGTACCTCATGGGTTTGCACCGAACACCTTAAGATTCTAACCCTGAAACCAAGGACAGACCCCATGTTCAGTGGTTCAACTCCCAAAAGTTACAAAAGCCTAGGACACAGGAAGATTTCTTTTCCCTTTTTCTCCCTGGTGACACACCCATCCGTGGGGGTCTTGCAGGCTGCTCAAGGGTCTGCCCCTCCATTCTGCCAGGTGATAAGGAGGGTGCCAGGCCAATTGAGTGTGGATGGAAGCCGGGGATCTTCAGCATCTAACAAGGCAGCACGGGGCTCTCAGGGTGTTAGATTTTTCCATGCTGTGGTGCCTCTGGAAGCTTCACCCAGCTCCAGACAGAATAAATTTACTCCCGCACAAATCTCTTGATCATTTCTCCTTCAAATGTGGCAAAGCGGCACTGCGAAGGTGGAAAGTGTGGAGCACATCATAAATCCAGAGACACAGGAACTCAGAAAGCTGCAAGAGGCATAAAGCGCGCTCTGTACTTTCAGATTATTTGCTGTTTAACATCGACATGTGTGGTTTGGGACAAAGGCCTTTTAGTGTGTGTGGAGCAGAGAAGGTTCAGTGTTTCCTCTCTCTCTCTCTCTCTCTCTCTCTCTCTCTCAGCACAGCAGCGTCTAGGAAGACAGTACAGGGATGTGCTGCGGAACAAGAAGGTGCAATCTACAAGACACTAAAAATAAAATGACCGGACTTTCGAATAACTGACCAGGGCTGCAGCTGTGTCTCCACTGGTTGCCACGGAACTGTGCCTCGTTTGAATGCATACAGGTGTTCATTGATAAAAATCCCCTAGCTAGGTCCATATCACAGGGAAGGTTCAGGAACATTTCAAATGGCCCCATTTCTGTTGTCCCGCTGTCCAATAAGGGAAGGTGATCAGAGTCCACTGATTTCTATAAAATATTTGTCTTTGAGTATTTTTTCTATGCAAAAACCCAGGGTGAGTTAGAATGATAGATTAGGAAATACAGAGTGGATCACAGTGCTTGAGTTTGAACATTGGCCCTTCATGCCTCAGTTTCCTCTCCTGTGAAATGGGATTGATAATACTCCCTACCTCTTGGGATTACTCCATGGGTATAGCCAATGTGTGAAAGATAATTAGCATAGAGCAACTCACACAACTATACATTATGCTTGATATTTGTCCAGTGAAGATTTGGTTGAAAGATTTCTTGTTTGTATTTGAAAAAGAAAGATTCTCTATCTACTGGTTCACTTTCAAAATGGTGGCAACAGCCCAGATTGGACCAGGCGGAGTGGGGGCTTGAACTTGGGCAAACAGGTGTTCCAAGAGGATCTTTTTTTTTTTTTAATTATTTATTATTTAACTTCAGTAATTACATTGTATTATGTGACACAGTTACATAGATACTTGGGTTCTCCCCACCCCTCCCCAAGCCCTCCCACCATGGTGGATTCCTCCACCTTGTTGTATAACCACAGCTCAAGTTCAGTTGAGATTTCCCTATTGCAAGCGTATACTAAACATAGAGTCCAGCAAGTTCTGTACTCGATGCCCACCTCCCCCACCCCTGCCCGAAGTTATCCTCCTAAACAGCCCAACTCACGCACTGACCCAAGTATCCGGGCTTTCTGACTTTAAAAGATATTGGGTAGGGGAGAGTTCTATGGGAAGACATTCTCAGCAAAGCCACAGAAGTGGGTGTTACCTGACTCCCTGCGTCCTCACTCGGCTCTGCTGACCTCTCAGCCCTGGTGACACTTATGGCCACCCATTGCCTCTGGGTCACAGCACAGTGACTCAGCTTTCAGATATCCACTGCCTGGGCTCCCATTTCAAGGGCCTGGACCACCCACCTGCTCCTCCCCCTCTCCCCAGTGGAAGGCAGTCTGTGACCCAAGCTTGGCACTTCTCATTTGCTCTCATTGGCATTTGTATCTTGAGAACCAAGGACTAGGGGAAGTGACCCATGCTGTGTGTACCAGGTTGCTGTGCCCCATGGAGCAGGTGCCTACATTCTTGCTGCTCACATACCTAGAGCTGTGCTGTCTGTGGCCATGGCCCTTTCATGACCCTTTGTCCTATGAGCTCCCTCCAGGTCCTGTTGGTAAACCCCTTACCCCACATTAGCCAGACAAGTCTTTTTGCCTTATAAGCATAAAGCATAATGGATCCAACTCTCACCTCCTTCTTTAGATCGATCGCCATGACCTCTAAGTGTCTACCCACATAGCATTCTGTTGCAAGCACATTAGCTGAGAGCTGTTGATGATGGCTGGGAGCTCCAAGGAGTGGGGAACAAGTTACAAAGAAATTAATGTTCTTATTTCTTTTCATCACATACAAATTTTTGTTAGCACCAAAAGTATGAAAAGGTCCTGAGAATCAAAAACAACATTCAAGAGTCATAGCCTCCCTGGAGTTGCAAGCAAAAAATAACTGGGAGCACACTGTGGGGAAATGGAGACAAATGCTCAAAATTGGTTCCTAAGTGCCAACAGGGAACAGAAAAAAAGCAACCAGAAGGAAGAAGAGAAGCGAGGGGGCAAGGCCTGGGCCATGAGGAGGAGGCTCATGGGTGAAGACTGGAGCAAGTCTTACCCCAACACAACAGACAGTAAACTCAGCCTCATTATCCGTGGGCATGCTTCAGTGCCTCCAGCCTCCAGCAGCCCCACAGCTGCCCGAATGCTGTGATGGGGGAAGGCGGGGGAAGCGTTTTTGGCAGTGAGGAGGAGTGTGGAAGAAAGAGGAAAGGAAGAGAACCCAAACGCCATCTTTGACTTAGTATTTGGGTTTCAGACAACTTGAAAGTGAGTGAGGTATGGCTGGCCAGCGACCAAACAGGAAAAGCAGAGAAAGGGAAAGGCAGTGATAGGAGCAAAGACCTGAAGAAGGAAAAGCCGCAACCAAATGCCACAGTGGTTAAGCCACTGCTTGGGACTCCCTGCAGCCCACACACAAGGACCTGGTTTGAGTCCCGGCTACTCAACTTCAGATCTAGCTTTCTGCTAATATGTACCCTGGGAGACAGTGGAAGATGGCCAGAGAACTTATGTCCCTGCCACCCACAGCATCAGGAGTGTGAATTGAGTTCCTGGCTCCTGGTTTGCCCAACTATTGCAGGTGTTTGAGGAATGAACCACGGATGGCAGACATCTCTACTCCCCTGTACCATCTTTTCAAACAACTTAGATAAATAAGACCATTTTTAAGGAGTGGCAGGAGTGTTACCCAAGAAATGAGATACTGCCGGTTCCCAAAGTATCCCTGGCCCAATTCCGGAGGAGGGAGGCCCTGGGCCCCTGTTATGGAATGCAGAGAACTGCCTCTCCACTAATGAGCGATCAAGGCATTCAGGGAAACAGTCACAGATTCTCAGTAATGCTCGCCAGTGGAGACTTGTGTAGCACTCACATTAATATTCTGCTTTTACTCTGCTTAGCACTGTCTAAAACCTTAATGTTTCAGAGAGCCCAGGAGACCTTTGAATTTCCTCCTGGCCCACCAATAGCTTCTCTCCACTTACTTTGGCAGGACATGAGACAAGGGTTCAGCGTAAGGGTTAGGAGAGAAGTAGCCACACAAAGAGTAAAAAATACAGCAAGATTAATTAGAGGATGCAGGGCCCACATCCCATTTCAATGGAATCGGGTCCAAACAGGGAGGGCCAAATTGGGCCCCAGGGAGGTCCACGCTGCCAGGGAACAGATGTTCTTTTATCCTCTCAGTGTGAAGACAAGTCCTTGACACGGAATGACAGGAAGCCTAGGCGATGGGTGTAGTTTCCAATTAGGAATGATGCTCGCAGCACACACCACTGTGCCTTCTCCTGCCATTGAAGCTGATGTGTGAATTATAGACTCAACTGAAGCTTTAAAAATAAAACCTGCTCTTCAGCAATACACACATACACACATGCATGCACACACACGAGTGCACACAGGAATTGTAACAGCAGAACAGAGCTCACAGTAGTTGTGGCTGCAGCTGCCATGGCTGGCTTTTCCTCCTTACGATAACAGGTGTTCACCTCAGGCACCAATACTCAAAACACAACAGCACTGTCAGGAGACACGCTCTATGTAGGTCTATTCATACTAAAAAATAATATTTGGAGAGTAAAGCTTGCTGTTTTGTTTTTTTTTCTTTTATCAGCAAGGCAGAGTTACAGGGATAGGTGTTGAGGGAAAGAGGGAGAGAAAATCTTCTATCTGCTGGTTCATGTCCTAAACAGCCACAATGGCCAGGCCACAGCCTGACCACATAGGTCACCAAATTAGGGTGGCAGGGCCCCAAGCACTTGGGCATCTTCTGCTGCTTTCCCAGGTGCGTTATCAGGGAGCTGGATGGGAAGTGGAGCAGCCAGGACTTGACCTGCTGCTCACAGTGGGATGCCAGGTCATTTTTCACTTGAATTTATCATGGCTTTAGAAACTGGGCAGACCAATATTTTGTTACCCAGAATAAAACATATCTTGTTCATAGCACACACAAAAGTCATTGCACCCTTTAAAGGGGAAAAACATTGCCTTGTCTTCACAGGAAAAAAAAAATGTAAAAGCCAGCTACACTCTGTGCCATGAAGGACAGTGGGGAGGCCATGTAAGGATTCCTTCTCGGAGTTCATCTAAGGCAGCTCGCAAGGAGGTGCATCTGGTCTACCCTGATGATGAGCTGGCCCTGCTCCCAAGGACTACTACTGCCCTTCATTCAAATATAAACTCGTGTATTTTTCCCTAAATATCCTCTCTGCAGAATCAGAACACAAGGCAGATCTCCAGCTGCTTAACACTTCCTATAGAAAGCAAGATTTTCATCAAGGCAGTCTCTACAGAAATCTCCTATGTGGCCCTATATTAGCTCACATATTTGCTTTTAAAATTATTTTTAAAAAATTATATCTACTTTTTGTTCTACTGTTTCAATTATGGGAAAAGCCAAGATACACGGTAAGGAGAATAGGAACGTGTCCAACATCCAACTTCAGCAGTGACCAACTCAAGTTTTCTTTATACACCCATATCTTTCACCTTGTTATTTCGAAGTAAATCCAATTATATCATTTCATCAGTAAACAATTCAGTCTCTGCTTCTGAAAGATAAAAAGCCAGCTGTAAAACTCATAATAAGATAGTCACATCTAGAGGAAAATGAAAAGTAATATTTTCCACTTTCTCAAAGCTGCAGCAGTATGAGGGGCCTTCAGAAAGTTCATGGGAAAAAAATGAATTAGAAAATAAACTTAGAGGCAGGTGCCTGGCTGGGTGGTTAAGTCAGCAGCTGGAACACCTGCATTGCACATCCAAGCGCCTGGGTTCAAGTGGCAGATCTGATTCCAGCTCCCCGCCGATGCACACTCTGGGAGGCAGCAGGTGACAGTCCATGCTGTTCACACAGGAAGCCTAGATGATTTCCCTACTGCAGCCCTGGCCTGCCTCCAGCTGTTGCAGGCATTGGGGAATGAACCAGCAGATATGTGATTCTCACTGTCTCTCACTCTGTCAATCTCTCGTTCTTCCTCTTTGCAATTTATTTGTTAAAAAAAAATTGGAGTCATCCCTCCTGTCATTTTGTTGATTGCATCTAAGTGGCGTGTCTTTTCTCTCCCTTTTTCCTGAATATGCTCTCCATTGGTCACTGTATCTAGAAGTCTGATAGGACTCAAGCTCAATTCTTGGAGAAGGCTTCACAAGTGACACTGACTTATTCAATTAAGAAGCAGGTCGTGGGCCTGGTGCCGTGGCCTAGCGGCTAAAGTCCTCGCCTTGAACGTGCCGGGATCCCATACGGGCACCGGTTCTAATCCCAGCAGCTCCACTTCCCATCCAGCTCCTTGCTTGTGGCCTGGAAGAGCAGTCGAGGATGGTCCAAAGCCTTGGGACACTGCACCCACATAGAAGATCTGAAAGAGGTTCCTGGCTCCTGGCTTTGGATCGGATCAAGCTCCGGCCATTGCGGTCACTTAGGGAGTGAATCATCGGACGGAAGATCTTCCTCTGTCTCTCCTCCTCTCTGTATATATGACTTTGTAAGAAAAATAAATAATTTTTTTTAAAAAAAGAAGAAGCAGGTCATTTCCAAGTGTCTCTTTCACTGTGATGTTTAGCCACCTCTGGTGCTGCACAGAATGTCCTTATCCGCTAATTCATTAAGAGTCACTTACTATGGATGCATCTGCATTCTATTATTACTTCTTACATCAGTCACTCCTTGGTTACCTCATAGCACAAGTCCCATGAAAAGTCAAGATAAAAGATTATACTTTTTTTTATGCTTCTCAGAATGAGGAAGTGATTCCCTGGCCATCCTCCAAAGTGGACCAACACTTTCCTGCTGTGACCGGAAACAGAGGAGCTCAGCATCTTTCTCATTTTTGTCATTCACTCTTAAATTGCCACATAAGTGTCCACCAGCAGTCCCTCGTGGAGCCCTGGAGTCTACCTGATGTGGCATAAGCATCTCAGATGGCTTGGGTCTGATTTTCCAAGTGCTTCTTCAAGTCTGACACCAGTTTATTCAGTTCTGATACTGACTATACTCCCCAGAGATAATGCAAACAAACACAACAGCTTCCAGAATCAGTACTGTTCCTCCTTCAGATGCCTAGAGCAAATGGGATCCCAAGACATCTGAATTTCTTCTGCCTGATAATCTTTAAAATTCAGGAGCTCCCACGACGCCCCAGCTCCAATTCAAATCACTAGATTGTGGCATTGTGCGTAAAGCTGCTGCCTAGAGTGCTGGCTGTTCTACTACCAATCCAGCTCCCTGCTGATGCACCTGAGAAAACCTACAGAATATTGTTCAAATGTTGGGGCCCCTGCCATTCATGTAGCAGATTATGATGAAGCTCCTGACTCCCACCAGGTCCAGTGCTGGCCACTGCGGTCATCTGGGAATGAACCAGCAGATCGAAGCTTGTTTTCCTCTCCTCTTCAATTTTTCTCTTCTCATCTCCTCTCCTCCCCTCTTCTCTCTTTCTCTCTAATGCTGCATTTCAACTAACTAACTCTTCATAAAAATATTCACTAGAATGATTCAGAGAACTAAGACAAGTGCAATCTCATGCTCACTCTAAAGGATACCAATGAATAGCTAGGCAAGCAGGTGCACAGGGCCAGCCAGTCAGAGGTGCAGTTTCCATGACCTTTCTGGGCAAGCAGCTTCCTCAGCAAAGCCGTGTGTTCCCACCCTGAAAACTGGCTTCACCCTGTTACAGGAGCCTCCGTGGCTTCAATGTCAACATTTCATTAGTTATGCACAACCCACCACTGGCAAATTAGCTCAGTCTCCAGAAAGTTCCCATTGCCTCATCCTGCACCAGCCTGCTGCTATCTGCGAGCCACATCATTAACACAAACCTGAACCTGAGTGGGGGGAACTCGTCACACATGGCAAAGTATGCTCCTGTCCTTTTAGAAACTCCGGAGCTTTGGGTGATTTGTGCCTGAAACCGTAAGTCTGCCCGTTCTTCTATCCATCTTTTATTCCTTCCTTCCTTCCTTCCTTCTTTTTAAGGTTTATTTATTTAGTTGAGAGGCAGAGTTACAGAGAGAGGGAGAGATGGAAAGAGAGACAATCTTCCTTCTACTATTTCACTCCTCAGATGACTGCAATGGCTGGAGCTGGACCAGTCCAAAGCCAGGAGCCAAGAACTTCCTCATGGTCTCCCACCTGGATGCAGTGCTGCTTCCCCAGGCACATTACCACGGAGCTAGAGCAGAAGCAGAGGAGCAGGGATTTGAGTCGATGCCCAGATGGGATGCTGGCACCACAGGTGAAGGCTTAGCCTACTGTGCTATGTTGTTGGTTCCTTTCCTTTTTCTGACATGACAAGACGTGCTAAGTTAGTCTTGTCGACTATCTGCCCCATACTTGGAACCAAATATTCTTACAGTAGGGAAATACTTTTAGAAGGAAATGGTATTGACAGACCACAATTTGGACACAAAGTATGTTCATTGCTACTGGTCAATTACTGTTTTAAGGCCTGGTAAGTGAGCAGAATTGACAAAATCCTGTTTAAAAAATTCATCCTGCATTCCACTGATACCTTCAATACATGTCCAGACTCTACTATTTTATGTAACCTCTTGTGTCTTCCAAAGCAAAAATCCTAGACTTTGATTTAAGCTGTCATATGATTACCCATTGGCTTTGTGCCCAGTCCATAAACAGCTTCAGGAGAGCAATACTAAACAGCAGCACAACTTTTGCAAGCAATTTACAAAAAGGGACTACTTTTGCAAACTAATTTTTGTCCTATAATTTTATAAAACAGCTTTATAGTCACATGGTCAAATATAAGCACATGAAGATACTCTCACAAAGTCCACAGAAAGTGAATTCAAAGAGAAACTGATAGAAACAGATGGCTAGCCCATGGTTAAGATGCCCACATCCTACACAGGGTACTCGCCTCTGATCACTTGCTCTGGCTCCTAACTCTAGCTTCTTGCCAATGAAGACTCTGAGGTGCAGAGTGATGGCTTAGGCAGTTGGATTCTTGGCACACATATGCGAGACCTGGATTGGAAGCTCCTGGCTCAGACCCTGACCCACATCCAGCCATTTCAAGCATTTGTGGAGTAAACCCCACCTCCTCCTTTTCAAATAGATTTTTAAAAGTTTATTTTGGAACAAAAGCATTTAAAATGTATGCATATGAGAGGTCTCCAAGTTCTGGAAAACAGTACGATGAAAACAGTATGCATGGGGTTAAATTTTTTGTGTTGTTCATTGAACTCCATTTTTGGCAGTCTCCTCATCTTTAAAGAAGACTAGTTTAGTCCATTTCCCTTCCACTGTATTCTCTCCCTTTCCTTATAGATACAAAACTGTAAATTAGCTTTTTTCTCTTTTTTTTCCTTAATGCTTGTGTTTTAAACATAAGCATGAAATGAGCGTGCCTACTGCCCAATAAAAAAACATACTCAACTTGGTTAGCAGTTTTGTTTGGGTTACTGAGCTTTCTATTTCTGTGCTTCTGCGGCGTCTCACCTTAGAAGGAAGCAGAGAGAGCAGGCAAGCAGAATGCTGGTATTTCTGGAACACTAGTCCCCACGTGGGGAACATTCTTATACACTTGATCCTCACGAGAGAGCTCAGTGGAGGCATTATAATCCCAGCTTTGTAAATACAGAATCCCAGGAGCGGGTCCTGCAAGGTTGTTTGCCCAGGGCATTGGAGGCAGCTGACGCTGGAATCCAAGCTGTTCACACTCCGCTGTATTACGGTAACACCCTGTTTCTGGCTTGTCTGCCCAGGCGCCTGTCCTTTCAGGATAAGGGAAATGTGGTCCCATTCACTCTCCCTTGCCTTCACATTCTGACACCATTTCATGTCTCCTTCCACATCCCCTTCACAAACTTCAAGTTTCTGTTTATAAACAAACAGCAGACATCAGAAAGAGTACTTCCTGTTTCAACAGAGGCTGTTGGGATTAAAGAGATAATATGGAGGAGAAAATTCTAGGTGTAAATGTTAACATCTGAAGTTTCTCAAAATGTTATACTAATTCAGATCTCTAATAATATTGCCAAGGTCACTGTCATGTAAAGGAAAAAGGAGTGGCCAAGTCTGTACTCTTTTACTCACGCTCATCATCATCAAACCCACTGACACATCTATGGCTCCCTGAGCTCCACCTCTTCCTTCTCAGAGAATGACAGGCCCCTGGTCAGCTGCAGGATCACTTTCCTCAGGGATTGGAAGAGCAGTCAGGAGGGGAGAGGCAGTGCACCTGTGGGATGCTGCTTAGGAATACAAGTTTCCAAGTCAAAATGGAGGAGCACACTGTGGCTGCCACGCCTGCCGTGGAAGCTGGAACAGGTCACTTAGCAGCTGAAACCTGAGTTTCCTCACCTGTGACAAGGGACAGCACCAGCTCAAAGCCGATTCTGACGTGAGTATTCAGCATGGACCCCACTGTTTTTGCATTCAGTAATGCTTAGTAAATGCTAACTGTGATGGCTACCAGCTGTATCTCTTCCAGGACTCTGTACTACTAGTCCACCCACTTCTCTTCTGACAGACAAGAGAATTTTAGCCAGAACATGGGGTTTTGATTACCCTAACTTGGGAGTCAGCCACCCAAGGACTCCAATCCTGGCTCCATTGCATCCTCACTGGAATTGCTCCAACTGAGGAAGGAAACAGACATGCTAACATGCACAGCTGTTGCAAACGTCAGGAAAGGCTACCGGCCGTGCTTTTCTTACATAAAACCATGGCATGTGCTATGAAGGAGATGCTTAGAACTGTTCTATCTGCTGGAGATGAACAAGTGAGCAACACAGAGGCAAATATAAACATTTCTTAAGTTGTATTTTTCTCCCACAAGTCACACACACACACACACACACACACCTGCCTTGATCCTCCCTTTATATTCTCTGCCTTGGTAAATGGAACCAATTGTGACTATTGTCTCATCTTGTGTCCACTGAACCCACAGAACACTTGAACTAATGCTGCCAATAATGAAAGCTAGAATCTCAGTCTTACTAACTCTGTCCTCTCCTCCCTGATCTGATTCTTCACCAGGACCTGAATATGCTCCCCCAGGAACACACCTCCATCTACCGACTTCTTTCAACCTCCAACCGCATCAGCTCAAAGTCACCTGGCACTGCAGTCACCTGTAAGCCAGTCCATGCTCCACAGGACCTCCAGAATGAGATTTCATCACTTGCTTCTTGAGGGCAGACCTCTACTGACTCTCGTTACTTCCCAGAATCCACAGTATGCCTGAAGAATTGATCTGGATCTGAATTGATCCTCGCTGGCTGAACTCTCTGGAACTCTGAGCAGCGGCTCATCATGTTCTGGTTTTTGCGGTGCTTGGTCTGTTCTCCACACTACCGCATGCATGTGCTAGACAATGCCCAGGCCACAGCTGTACCCCAAATGCGTTCGCTGAAATCCTACCTCCCCACAGTGATGGCCTGGAGAAGATGTCTTGGAGAGATGAGATAGTCACAGGGGAACTTTTTCCAAACTCATCCCTTAACACTTAACAGGATTTATCACAATAATTCACTTACATCTCAGTGCCACACACTAAGCTACAAATAATTTTACAATCTTTCTGCTTAAAGAGGTCTTGATGACTGATTCTTGTCCTTTGGCACCTCACACAGGTCATGGCATATTGTAGTTGATTGAGAAATATCTGCCAAGCGGCCTAGCAGGCAAAAGGCATTTGCAAGTAGAAACAAAACCACATTCAAGCCAAAGCAAAGTGATGATAGGCTTTGGATACGTGGAGCAGTTTAGGGTACTGGTGCCCATGAAAGAAAGGATTGAAGAAGTGTCTGGAAAATTATGAACTCATGTTTCCAGGTAAATCTGATTCATTCCATAGGCAACCAAGAATCTGTAGTCAATCAACCTCTGATTTGAAATTTGAAGGTTTTACCTTTTTAAAAAAAATACTAGAAATATAAAAATGATACCTACTTATGGTGTGCTATGTGATGTTTCAGTCCAGTATGTACACACTGCATCACATGAATCAAGATAAACACATTTATCTCTTCAAACATTTAATATTTGTTTATGGTACAAACAGGTAAAATTCTATCCTCTATACCTCCTAGTTTGTTTCTTAAATAGAGAAATTACACCATACATTAGCATTCTCTGCAGCCATCCTACCATGCAATGGAATCTCAGAATGTCTAACTGTTAACTGTATGTAACCTGGCACTCGTCAATCAATGTGAACCCACCCCACTTCCCTGCCTAGTCACTGGTAAGCACCATTCTACCTTTAACTTTTATGAGAGCATCTGTTTTGTCATTCCATGCATGAGTAGGATCATGCAATACTTGCCTTGCTGTACTCGGCTTATTTCACTTAACACAGGATTTTTATATGTTTATTATATAATTATAGAATTTCACCAGCTGGCTTCTCGTTGCTAACAAACAAAAGTGCTCTCATTCATTTCAACAGAAAGGGGGTGATGCTATCAAACAGTTCACAAAACGTTGGAAGAGTTAGAAGAGCAGATTAAACCAGAGTCCTAAGACACAGTCCCCATGCCCACAGCCCCCACATCCTGCCACCACCTAGCCAGGAAGTGGCCAAGCTGCGAAGCTCTTGCCCTGAACTACCATGATCCATACCAGCAAACATGGATGTTTTCTTCAACCGGCTCTCTGTTCAATTTTACCCAACTTGATCTGTCTGATGGGAAAAATAATTATATGAGATTTTGACCATAGTAGGATCCAGGATATTTAACTGGTGGCTTTCCCAGACTCCACTATCCTAGGATGAGAAAGGACTGGGTGATGACTAAGGCTGTCTTACTTATTCCCCAGGTATGTATATTACTTCGGGAGCCATGGGAACCCATGGCTTTCCATATTGTAGATGCTGCATTAGTCATCTGTTGCTGCAATAGCATGAGGTAACAGGCATCTGGGGCATGCTCTGAGGTCTGAGGTCAGCTGGGTGCTCTGACTCAGGCTACAGCTGGGTTGCACAATGTCCCTGGAGTCTTCATTTAAAGGTCTAGGCTGAGGAAGTAACAGCTCAAGGGCATACCCTTTTTACAACAGAACCCAGGAGAGCGACAGGGAAGCAAAATATCACAAAGCAAGATGCTGCCTATCATAAACACAGAAAAATGCCAGCTGATTCCTTCCTAGATGCCAGGGAACTACAACAGCACCTCCCACAACATCGAAGAGTTGGGAAGCAAACAAAACACCTTCAAACTCAGAGTAGCCCTGGAGGTCCAGGAGGAGGCCATCCAGGTAAGATGAGAGGCCGACCAAGCCACAGCCTGTGATCCAGAAAGGAAGCTGGGAGAGATTGGAGACAGACACTCACACTTTTGTGTCACTCATTTAACTTCTCCGCTGTTCTCCCCCAATCATTCATTCACACCACTAAACAGAGCCTGGACACCCAGGAGGTGGCTGGCTCAGTGCCTGGGAGTGAATGGGGAGAAGCCCAGGTGTGGTCCATGGGATCAGGAGCTCAGACTGTGAGGCTGAGCCAGGCGAGATGCTTCTTGCTTACAGTGTAAAGACCGGGGTAGACAGGTGTGCATGAAGACCACTTCCACCCAGCCGGGAAGGTTGAGCGCAAAAGAACCAGAAAAAGAAAGCACGTGCCATGTGTGGAACTGTGTGGGGTGGGTGGACACGGACACTGGGGCATATGTAAGACTGCAAGCATTAGCAGGTCCCTTTGCATGTAGCAAGATTTGGGTGTGCATTTTCAGATCTCAAATGCAACTTTATTCTAATTCAAAAACCTGCAGGAGTGGGCGGCACTGTAGCAGTCTCATATTTGCGACCCGAGGAGAAAGTCACTGCAGGGGTGGGGGTCTTTACATATTTGAAATCATGTTTGCTACTGTTGTCCTTTGCATTTGGGAAGCCAAGAGGAGTGTTTGTGGGGTGTGATTCAGAGCTTGGGCTGGGATTTGCACTGGTGGGTGTCTGGCTCAGACAGCAGGTGAAGGTGGCCACGGTCGGCCAGTTCCTGCGCCCTGGGGAGTCTGCCTGGGTGGAGGATGCCCTCTCTTTTTCCCCTGGGAATCCCAATCTGAACCTCCACAGACACCACAGAGAGTACCACACCCTTGCTCCTCCCCTCTCTGACTTCACACCTGCCAGCAGCCTGCTTCCCCCAGAGGGACGCACTGCCCTGGGCACTGCGGGCTTCACTCCCAGCAGAACAGAAGAGTTCTCAGACAGAGCTGCCAACGTGGTCAGATTTGTAGGGCAGAAAACAGCAGCCCTTCTTGGGAAGAGAAAAAGTAGGCTGTCACTTAGGTACCTTCTTCTCAACAACAACAATCACTGTCTTGAAATCCTCACCCTGGTATTGATGGTGTTAGGAGGTGGAACTATAGGAGGGGGGCTCAGTCATTTAGGGTCCAGCTCTCATGAATGGGATGAGAACCTTGAGGAAAGATGCTCCAGAGAACTCCCTTGGCCCTTGCGTCATGTGAGGACACAGCAAAAAGATAAAATGAAGATCCTCTGTGAGGCCAGACGCTAAACCTGAAGCCTGAGAACTACATTACTATGGTCTAAAAACCAGCTAGAGTGTGGTATTTTGTTATAGGAGCTCAACCTAGTTAGAATAATTGATCTGCAAAGATGCTACTGTGGGGTGGGACGTTTGTGGCAGCAGTTAGGACATCACTTGGAATACCTGCATCCCATATCAGAGCACCTGCGTTCAAGTACTGGCTCTGCCCTACAGGCCAGCTTCCTGTTTGGGTGCACATTAAAAGGCATCCAGTGATGACTCACAGCCCTGAATTCCTGTCATCCACATAGGAGACCCATATTGTATTCCCATAACCTAAAATCTGGGGGAGTCAATCAGTAGGGGTGGGTGGGTGGACGTGTCTTTTAAATGAATGAATTTCAAAGACACTTGTACAGTAGTTTGCCTGAATGGAAAATAATACAGCCTATATTAAATTATAGCCAGCAGTTTGCAGTGGTGTTTCAGAGATTACACCAAATCTGAGACTCAGATAAAGAGGGTTTCTGGCGTGGCCTGGGCAAAGCCATTCTGGGTCTCTTGGATTCTCTCAGTCAACACGACTGCCTCATCATTGTAAATTGAACCCCACCATCTTCTCCATACCCTGGGCCAGTTCCACACTAATCCCTCCACTCCAGTATTTATAGGAAAAATCCTTTTCAATTCATTCAAAGTGACTCTTGCCTAGCAATTTACCACTCATCCCCACAAATGTATAGGGGCAGCCTCCACTTGGATGCCCTGCGCTAAATTCCTGTATCAGTGACTTTGGAGCCCTGTAGGTGTCTGAAACCACATTAGCAGAGAGTGAAATAGCCATGTTACCAACATGAAAGAGTGCTCTCCTGGGCAGCTTCGTTCTGAGGGTAGGGCAGAGGAATTATTACTGGCTCTAATTATCACCCCCATAGCTGCTAAATTCTTTACCTGCAGCAGAGTAGAACTGTGGAGGTGAGAAATTCTTTCCTGCCTTTGAAAACGTCAAGGAAAAACCCCAGTAAGAACCTTAGAAATCAAACCTACACTGTACAAAGACAGGACAGTCCAAGGAAAAGCACAGCAGGCATGGAAAATAACTCATTGGAAAGCCAAAGGTCTCATGTTGACTTTATTTAGAAACCACCACCTACTGTGTGTGACTTGGGTGTATACATTTGGGGCATATCCACGCCAAAGCTGCAAACAGGAAAAAGAAGATGGGGAGTGGAAACAGATCAAGACAGCCAGATCCTATAGTATTTTTCAATCATTGGTGCCAAATTCAGATATGCCCTGGGGACGCTAACATTAATAAGAAACCGAGCTAAATATAATGGGTAGATGTGAGGGGAAAGGAAGTCCGGAAATGCGGCCTAATCATCAAAGCATCTTGGGACATTCAGTATCAGAGCGCTCAGGTTCAAGGCCCAACTCCAATGCCAGTTTCCGTCTTCTTGTTAATGTACACCTGGCATCAGCAGATGATGCCTCAAGTACCAGGATCTCAACGACATAAATGGTAGACCTGGATGAGCAACTGTGGTGTGCTGCCCGACTCTCTGGCTGTTACCAACATATGGAGAGTGAGCCAAGAGATAGAAGATATGTGTGTGTGTGTGTGTGTGTGTGTGTGTGTGTGTGTGTATTGCGCTCTGTGTGTCCATCTTTGAATTATACAACATAAACAGAATGGGGTTAAAGAAGTGAGGCTTGGGTGGAACAAGAAGATGGGATTCGGCAGAAAGGCACTTAGGCAAGAGGGAAATACGGCTTCGGTGGTTACCAATGTATTTGCTCATTTACATGTGCCATTAGTTCATTTTTTAAGAAAGACTTCCAGGACCCAATATAATACAGGGAGGGTTTCCCTGCCCCTCTTTAACAATCTGTCTGACCAAGCCCTCCTCTTTCCCTATCACACCCACCCTCTGAAAGAGCCAATCCCAAGGGTCTCCTAGGAAACACATTTCAATTAACAAAGAATACATTTGGGACCAGCTGCTTCTGCAGCCAGTCAGAGGGCCTCCATCTCCCACCAGCAACACCCACAATCCTAAAGGGGACCAAGGCTCTGACTTCTTTCTCCCATGACACCCCATCCCCATTGACCCCTGTGGCAGCAACACAAGCGAGGACTTGATGGATCCCAGCGAGTGTGAAAGACATGTGGGGCACAGGCTGGACACGCAGCATCTCTGAGCCCTCCTTCAGCAGAAACGCAACAGCTTCAGCCCCAGAGTGAGCACAGAGAAGGAGGTGAGCAGAAAAGGAAGTAGGGGAGAAGAGGAGGAAAAGAGGACAGAGAGCGGGTGGGAGGGGGAGAAGAGGAGGAAAGGAAGCACAGGGTAAGAGGTAAGAGAGGGGAGGAGACTGGGTATGGCAGAGAGGGAAGGGGAGGCAGAGGAGGAGGGAAGGAAGCAGAAGAAAATAGAGGAAAAAACACCTAACGTGTAAACTCAATCATGTATGGGTGAATGCAAATCCAAGTGTGCATCAAAGATGGAGTGATTCTTAACTCTGTGACTGCTGCAGTGAGAGCCAAAGCTCCATCCATATGTGATAACTGGCCCCATTCCTGAGAGCATTTGTATTTCTACAGGGATTTCAATTTCCTTTCTCGTGTCTTTCCTGTGAGTATTGGCAACGTTTGGAAACCAGGGGGAGAATCATACCGAAGACAACAGAGGTATAAACACTCACATCCCAGAAGGCTGACTCCTGCGGAAGCCAAGGACATGGTAACCACGACTGCCTTGCCCACCATGGGATGGAAAGGGCATTTGGGGACGTGTGGTCCCTGGACACACGAGTCAGCATCAACTCAATGTCCAGACTGAGGTTCAGGGTGACAGCTGGGCCACTCCAGCTGGCTGTCTTTGGGGAGAAGCCCTCTTATCTACTGACAGGTCATGTACCTAAATCCATCATGATCATCATGCCCTGGGAGTTAAGACTCAGAAATGACAGTAATTAACAAGCATGATTCTGTGTTCTCGTGTGCCTATCTCGTCTAAGAGAACACATGCAACAGCATGGCAGGCGGCTCTGCTCTGACTGCGAGTTGGTGGCAACCAGAAGGAGCTGTATCTCTCGGGAAGGGTGCCGGAGTAATTAATGATATGGATTTAGAAGCCCCAGGATCTGGTGCTGTTTTTTTGCTCCCTTTCATGACCTTGGGGAAATTATTTAATCTTTCCAAAATTCAACTTTTGCATTTACCTAACTTTAGGTCACAGCACTGGCCTTGCTGGAACCAATCAAGTTGCGTAACACCTGTGAGCGTGGCAGTGGCTGGGCCAGTAGTAAAAACCATGACGGAGTCGGTTAGGATCCCGGTGGAAGCAGAGATGCAATCTGAGGAAACTGATGAAGGGACTTGTCACCCAGGTGATGGGGCAGAGTGTAGAAGATGGTTGTCAGGGGAAGGAACGATCATGTCTCTTCTCCCTACAAAGAAGCCAGAAAACAAACCCCCAACCTCACTGCCCTCTCCCTTTGGGCTCTGCCTGGTGTGATTCACTGGCCAGCGTGAGAGACCAGAGGACAAACAGTCCCCTTCAGCTTCCCAAGGCTCAGAACAGGGCATGCCAGGAGGAGACACACATAGGCAACATCCACACAACCTTTCTCAGTTCACAGCATCAAAACTCCATGCCCAGCCAGTCTCTGAGTACCTCAGACAGGGTCTAGCAAGGAGTAGCTGCCTAAGAAAATATTTTTTAAGTGCTTGGATAATTCTGGTTCCCTTCTGAGAAAATACATAACAGGTAAGTACTTTCAAAGGAAGCGTGGCATTCCAGAGCTTAAAGTTAAGCTTAAACTTTCCCCCAAAGACAAAATGCACTCCAGACAGTACTGTCAATTTGGGAAGGAAGCACCTGCCACCGAGAAGCAAGAAGGTATTATACCCAGGGTTATACATATACATGGAGAATGGATTCCTCTTCTTTCCTCCCCTAACACACACCCATAGATACACACACACACTCACACACACACACACATACACAACACACACACACACACACCCCTTTCTCTCTCTGACAAAACCAGGTTGTCTTTTCAGGCACTCATGCCTTAGCCTCTTGCACCACAACATGCGTCTGGATACATAAATGATTAACTAAAAGCATGTATCTTAGTTGGATTTCAGGCCTTACTCTTTTAAAGCAAGTTTTCACTCCTGCTGAAAGCAGGGTATTGTAACTGGAGGAAGAGCAAGGCCCTCGCAGGAGAGGGTAGAGATGCCCACCTCGGCTGTGTGTTTTCTCTAACTCCAGTGCTGCGACACACCCCTGTTAACTCAGAGCTTATCAGGGAGAGTGGCTCAGGTGCCCCAGTGCCAGCTAGAGAAACTCTTCATACAGAAGCATGTTCGCCTCCCTTCTGCTTGGCTTTAGTAAGACCACTCAGTTGTTCTTCCAGACTCCACTCTTTGCTGCAGAGTGAATGATGTTACATGAAGCTTGCAGTTTCACAATTCTGGAATATCTGGAAACATTTCAAAGTTTTCACAACAAAGGTTAGAATTTAGGGTTAGAAGACTAATTCTGGCTCTGTTACTAGCTTTGGAACATGTGTGTGCCTGGCGCAATGGCTCGATGAGTAAATCCTCAGCTTGCAAGTGCCAGGATCCCATATGAGTACTAACTTATGTCCAGGCTGCTCCACTTTCCCTCCAGCTCCCTGCTTATGACCTGGGAAAGCAGTAACAGATGGTTCAAAGCCTTGGGACCCTGAACCTCCATGGGAGACCCAGAAGCAGCTCTGACTCCTGGCTTCTGATCAGCTCAGCTGCGGCCGTTGCGACCCACTTGGAGAGTGAACCAGCGGATGGAACATCTTTCTGTCTCTCCTTCTGATCTGCCTTTCCAATAAAAATAAATAAATCTTAGAAAAAAAAAGACAAAGCAGTCCTACTTTCATTTAAAAAAAATAGAAAGAAAGAAATGCATCCTCACTCAAAGTAATTGGCTGAAATTTGCAGGTTCAACAGTAGCATCAGCTCCTAGGGATTTTTACGAAACATTGGCTTATCCCCTGTATCACGCACTTTGAGTCTCCTCAAG
Source organism: Ochotona princeps (assembly GCF_030435755.1). Taxonomy (NCBI): domain Eukaryota; kingdom Metazoa; phylum Chordata; class Mammalia; order Lagomorpha; family Ochotonidae; genus Ochotona; species Ochotona princeps. The sequence continues at coordinate 7,298,378 of NC_080858.1, forward strand.
ACTTTTCATGTCATTTCATTTCTTCTCTTGACAAATCCAGAAAAAAAAAACCCACATATTGTTTATTTTACTTTCTTTTTTTTCTTTTAAAGAGAAAGTGAACTTAGAAATTCCAGTAGACAAGTTGGCCTGAATTACTCACTATTGTAACGGGTGGTTAGCACAGCAGCAGTGAAGTCTGTTTGGGACGCCCATCCCATATCACAGTTGGACCCCAGCTGCACCACTCCTTCTCAGCTACCTGACAGTGTATGTCCTGGGGTGGGGGTGGGGAAGAAGCAAGTAATCCCCAAGCATTTGGATCCCTGTTCCCCATGTGGAAGACCAAAGAACAAAGTCCTAGGCTCTCAGCGTCTGCCTGGCCCAATCCTGGCTATTGTGGACATGAAGGGGATAAACCAGTGGGTGGAAGATTCTCTCTTCCACTCTGCCTTATATAACAACGAAATGTTTGAAATGCTTTTCAGTATGGGTGACATTCTGTTAAAACATCTCAGCAAAATTTGACTTGTAATAGAAACGTCAACACTTCTTAAAGTTTGACTAAGGAAAAAAAAAAAAAAAACCCCACCAGCATCTTCCTGCCTCAAGAACAGGAACTGGCAGATTCAGCATGTACAAAACATTTGAAAACCCACCAGACGAAATCATTCCAGAACTAAGAAAGTCCAGGGTGAAACAAGAAAAAGCAACATTTTCACTAACTTGAGGATGAGGAAGATATATTCAATCTTCATAAAAAATTCAAATGAGTAAAGAACATTGAATCACTGTCCAAAAGGGAAAAAAAAAAAACCAGTCCGTGCACGTTGAAAGGGAAAGTCCCGAGCTCTCTCAAGGCCTCCCCTATGTCCTCCACGGGAATTATGCAGTGGTCGCTTTTTAAGTGGTGCTCACTGCTGCGGGAGAGTAGCAGCTTTGTGAGCGAGCTCTTTGAAGTGCCTCACTCAACAGAAAATGCGGTGTCTGTGTCTGAGAGTGTTCAGTGAGTACATGGTAATATAAAAGGTATGGGACAAGTAAGGCTTTCACAAAAGATATTGAATACGCATAATACGCACATTGAATATAGCCTAGGGAGCTTCTGCAGCTCGTGGATGATTCATATTATCATTTAATTCCATTTGGAGCCCCCTCCTGTATGTGGTGGGTGAGATACATATTTATAAAGTCTGGGATACACACACACACATATACACAAATCCCTGGGAAACTAGGACCTCGTCTGACACCGAAGTCCAAAGACAGATCCTGGCACTGCAGTGTCGCAGCTTGCCAGCATCTCTTACAGAGGGTCAGCTCTAGGTGTGGCTGCTCTGCTTCGAATCCAGCTTGCTGCTCACGTGCCTAGGAAGGCAGTGCGTTGATGACAGCACATGTATTTATGTCCTGACACCCATGTGGGAAATGAAGGTTCCAGCCTCCTGGCCTCAGCCTGGTCCAGCTGGGAAGTGAAGTGGGGAATGGAAAAATCTGTCTCTTTGTCTCTCGAACCTGTTCTATCACTTTGCCTTTCAAATCAATCTTTCTAAAAATCTGAAGGGGCTAGTGCTTCTTCTCTAAAACAGCTTAGTAGTCATGTATAACCTACGCACATCCTCCCACATATTTTTAGCATCTCCAGCTCGTCTCTAACACTCCCTACAACATCCACGCTGTGTAAATACTCGGGCTGCTGTGCAGGGAATGACGGCAGGTGAACAGGTCCATGGTTGTTCAGCAGATGCAGTTTATTTTTTTCACACTTTTAGTCCACACTTGGAATCCAAGAGTGTGGGACCCACGGCACGGCGGGGGGGGAGCTGGTACATATGGATAACATGTGATTGTGATCTACTAGAACAAGTCAGCTCCAGAACATATTCAGGTCAGTGTGAACTGCCTTCTGTGCCAGACCGCGCAAGCAAGTTCAACGTACAATACAGAGACACCATTTTTGAAGAGCTCAGTCACTGGCACTAGCGCCATGGGGTAGCAGACAAAGCTGCCACCCACAAAGCTGGCATCCCATATGGGCACAGGCTGCAGTCCTAGCTGCTCTGCTAAGTCTCTCTACCAATGGTCTGGGTAAAGCAGTGCAGGAAGATGGCTCCATGTGCTTAGGCTCCTACCAGCCACAGCGTGATCTGGGTGAAGCTCCTGGTGAATGGCCCAGCCCTGGCCAGCCAACCACCTGGGGAATGAACCAGTGGATACAAAGATTTTATCACTTTTCCCCTCCCTGCCCTCTCTCCTTGTTTGAAATTCTGACTTTAAAATAAGTCTTTAAATAAGAACAGTTTAGGGGCCTGGCACGGCGGCCTAGCAGCTAAAGTCCTCGCCTTGAAAGTGCTGGGATCCCATATGAGCACCGGTTCTAATCCCAGCGGCCCTGCTTCCCATCCAGCTCCTTGTTTGTGGCCTGGGAAAGCAGTTGAGGATGGCCCAAGGCCTTGGGACCCTGCACCCGTTTGGGAGACCTGGAGGAGCTCCTGGCTCCTGGCTTTGGATCGGCGCACTACTGGCTGTTGCAGTCACTTGGGGAATGAGTCATCGGATGGAAGATCTTTCTCTCTGTCTCTCCTTCTCTCTATATATCTGATTTTGCAATAGAAATAAATAAATCTTAAAAAAAAAATAGAACAGCTTAGGGCCCGGCGCAGTGGCCTAGCAGCTAAAGTCCTCGCCTTGAACGCACTGGGATCCCATATGGGCGCTGGTTCTAATCCCTGCAGCTCCACTTCCCATCCAGCTCCCTGCCTGTGACCTGGGAAAGCAGTGGAGAACATCCCAAAGCCTTGGGCCCCTTACCCACATGAGAGACCCAGAAGAAGCTCCTGGCTCCTGGTCTTGGATCGGCTCAGTCCTGGCCGTAGCGACCACTTGGGGAGTAAACCAGCAAACAAATGATTTTTCTGTCTTTCCTTCTCTCTGTAAATCTGACTTCCCAATAAAAACCAAATAAATCTTCTTTAGAAAAAGAAAAGTAAGATCCAGCTCTATGTTGCCTACAAGAGACTCATATAAGCTGAAGGGACAAAAACAAGTGGAAAGCAAAGAGAGATGCCATGCAAGTGGCAACCAAAAGAGAGCACAGGTGCCTTAATGTGACAAAATAAACTCCAAGTCAAAACTGTTACAAGAGACAAAAAAATTCACTCTTCCAGGAGAGGTCATCAATGAGATCTAGTAATACCTGTGACTGCGCCCATAGGATCTAGTAATACCTGTGACTGCAGCTAACACTGGAACCCTGAATGCGTAACAGGAACCCTGACATGGAAGTAGGAAGAGACAGTCACACAGTAACCACAGGAAGTGTCACTATCCCATGTTCAACAATGAACAGATGAACCAGACAGGAAATCAGGAAGAAAATATTCTCGAATCTCACTTTTGACCAAATAGACCTAAAAGACATTAGCCAAGCTTTCTGTCCAACAGCTGAAGAATATGATTCTATAACTGGCATAGAACATTTCTAGAAATAGTCCATAGAGGAGGACCAAAAAAACGAATCTTAACAAAATGAAGATGGAAATTATAGGAGACTAGAAACCAATGACAGAAAAATCTTGGAAAATCCAAAAATATATGGAATTTAGATAGCATGCTCATGAACAATCAACATCTCAAAGAAAGCAAAAGAGAGATTTTAAATTCTTGAGATAGACCATAACAGGAACACAAAACACCAAAATCAACGGACTGCAGCAAAATCAGTTCTAAGAGGGAAATCCCTAGCAGCCAATGTCTACTTAAAAAATCGAAAGTGCCCCAAATAAATAATAATCTACTAATCTAAATATATGCCTCAAGAACTAGAAAGAAACAAACTAAACCCAAGATTTGCAGGAAATCAAAATATATGCTTCAAAAACTAAAAGTCTCCTAAGAGAGTATTATAAACAACTGTAAGTCAACCAATTACAAAATGTAAAGTTTGTAGTTGTCTAGGATAAGTTCCTAGGAAAATACAACTTCCTAAGTGCCTGCTGACAAAGGAATCTGCGAAGTGTGTTGCATCCGTCCTGGATCATCACCCAGCTCTAGACATTAGCAGCTGCACAGAGGCGCCTGCAGGAGGTCATGCTAAGTGAAGTAAGCCAGACACAGGAAAAAAAAAAAACAAACGCCACATGATTCCCCCTAGATATGGTCTCTGAACAAAATAGATTCAAAATTATAGAGGACGGGAACAGGTGTTCTGGGGAGTGAGGAGTAGAGCGGGGAAAGGTAGGTGTAGGCAGGGGTTACAAAGTGGCAGACACAGAGGGTGAACATGTGCAACTATCTACTGTACAGTATCCGGATATGGGGAACTAAATGGGCTTGCATTTCTGATCCACACCAAGCTGGGTCAGTATGTGAGACAACAGGAATGTTAATTCACTGTAGTTACCTGTTTACTGCCTCTGTGTAGTCTCAAACATCATGTGTGTCTCAAAAAGATGCAATTTTTTTTTAAAAAGTACAGACTAGAAAGTCACCCAGAAAAAGAAATATAAGGTCCTATCCCTCCTTAATGGACATTTTTCTACACGTTTTATGATCTCTACATCTTGCCATGCAGAGGGTGTGGCTGCTCTGTTTGCATGAGGCTTCTTCCATATGCTTCTATGTTTGCCAATGCCTCGTGATGCACACTATACAGGAAGCTGTCTGTGGCAGAGTGGCCTATGAGAACTGGGTGAGGGAAATCAATAACAGTGCCAGTTACTTTTCACTCTGTTTCTTGCATTTTTCTGGATGTTGTGCCACAGGTGAGTATTCACTTTTTTTAAATGCTACAACAAAGCATCTTACATACATATGCATACTCCAAGACCCAAAATCACGCTTAAGATTCATCATAATGAAAAAAATTATATGAGAATACCTTTTACTAAACTGGCTATTCAGTCTTATTTAGTAAGTACCAATCAGTGTATAAGAGAGGCCGGAGGGGAAATGTTGTGGAACAGTGAGTTAAGTTCCTCCTTGCAATACCTGAACTTAGTGTCTGGATGTGATTCAAGTTCTAGCTACTCTGCTACCAAGGCAGCTCCCTGTTGCTGTAATGAGGAAGTAACACATGATGGCTAAAGTCCCTGTCACACTCTTAGGAGCCCGGGACCTGGTCCCTGGCTTCGGCCTGGGGAGTAAACCAGTAAATACAAAATTCATCCCACTCTGTCCCTCTCTCACTCTCTGTCACTCTTCCTTTCAAACGAGCACAAACACATTTTTAAAAAAACTAAAAAGGGGTAAATTATCATTATTTGTTGGTGACCTAATACTTAAAGTTTAGAAAATCCCAAAGAAAAAGAAAAGCCATAAGGAAATATGAGAGAACTTGGTAAGAGTAAGGTGGCCATTTCTGAAAAGTAATATATAGTAAAAATATCTTCAACAAATGTGCTTTACCACTTCCTTATTTTACTGAAGCAATTAATATATTCTCCTTTAAAAGTGTTAGGTAATATATAATATTTAGATTTTAATATTCTACTCCCCTAATCATTTCCACAGCGCTACAACCTAATACATTCCATTTCACAGATAAGGATTTACATATGAAAAATAAACCCATGAATGTCTTCTACAAAAAATTTTAAAAATCACTAAGTCAGTCCTAAGCCTTTGAGTAAAACAGAAGCCTTTCTAAGCAAGTCACAAAGCTCAGGAGCCAAAAGAAGAAAAGAATGATCAGTTTTACTACCAAAAAGTATAATTTTTATATGAAAATGGGGGATCAAAATAAACAGCCAACTGAGAAAGCTGCTTGTAACATTACAGTAGCCAAGGACTTCGTATCCAAAGACTATAGCAAGTCAAAATACCAACCATGTCCCAGATAACCAACAACAACAGCTAAATAAATAAATAAATAATTCACAAACAGAACCAAAGGTGAAATACAACAATCAACAAACACGAAAACACATAGAAATATCCGATACTAAACACGTTTACAGAACACAAATCACACTGATGTAATCCTCCTTCATCCAACAGCCCGACAAAGATGGCGCACGTTGGAAAAACTGACATGCTCACACACTACTAGTGGGGCTTAAACTCGTGAAACATTCTGGAGTGGTCACACCAGATACAAACTTGATAAGCATATACTCTGTGACTTAACAATCCCCTTTTCAGAATTCACCCTGATATAGCTCATGTACAATAAAGTACAGGTGCATGGACGCTCACAGAAAATCAGTAAGAACAAAAACTCGTTGAAAACATCTTAATAGGATGTTGGACTCTGACATTGTCCAGGCCTACGCTGTCGGGAAACACTTCAATAACAGCATGATGGACTTAGGACTGTTCATAAAGGAAAACTGGAGGGGAACATGGTGAGGGGGATGGTAATCCCAGAGCCTATGGAACTGTATCATAAAATAAAATAATAAATCATAAATTGCATAAAATATACAGAAGGTAGAATAACACTAATTAAAATAGGACTATTTTTAAAATAGTATTACTCATGGAAATCCAGGGCCAGTGTAAATACATAGCAAACTAATCCTCCACCAACAGCACCACTATCCATATGAGTACCCGTTCATGTCCTGACGGCTCCACATCCAATCCAGCTTACTGCTTATGCCCTGGGAAAGCAGCAGAGAACGGCTCAAGTTCTTAGACTCCTACATAGACCTGGGAGACACAGCTCCTGGTTTGAACTGGCTCAGCTCCAGCCAATGAGACTTTATGGGGAGTGAACCAGGAGATGGAAGATCAGTCGGTCTGTCTGTCTCTCCTTGTTTAAAAATCTGATGTTCCAATAACACTAAGTAAACCTTTCAAAAGTCCATCTATACCCAGTTGCCTCTTCCCCCAACCCTCGCCTTATCTTAAGAAGACATCCCATCAGAGGGACCATCATGTGATTTTGTTGTGTTCATCCAGGGATGTGGGATTTTCTGCTCAGGGCCATCTACATATGTATCACATCATTCATGGACCACACAAAATTATCAGCTAAAAAAAGTAACCTGCTGTAGATTCACTGAATTTTGACTCTGACCTGCAGTTTCTTGGCAAGGCCAGAACAAATGATTTTACAGGCCTTTTATAGTCCATATGCCAAACATTCACTACCCCTACATCCCCTGTTAAACACCTCAGCAGCATAGCCCATTATATATGTAGAGTACGTGGTGTGTGTGTGTATGTGTGTGTGCAGGAATGCAAGCTGTGGCAAATGTGTATTATGAAACAATCATGCATTAATTGCAAACATTTTTGCACCCAAATAAACTTATCTTTTAATTACTTTTTGAAGAACCCTCATAGTCTATGAAAGTTCCATGGATGTGACCTCTCTCCTTCTCCATCCCTCCCAATATCTCATTGACTGCAATGTTTTCAGACCATAGTAGACAACAATGAGTGGAAAGAAACTACAGAAAGCAAAACCATGGATAAGCAGACTACTATATAGATGTAACTGAGTAGAGCATTTGTGAAACAATACATGTAGTACTGACCCAAATCAATGGAGAAATTGATACATACATGTAGTACATGTGGGAAGATACACCAAGCAAGCATCAAGAATGAGTACAGCCCACTTACTTTTCATTGGTTACTCCCCTCTGCTGCTGATTCTTACGCCATGTCTCTCATGTATCAAGTGTTAAACATATAGGCAAAACAGGAAGAAAGCATCGACAATGTTTCAGGACCCAGTTTTGCAACAAAGTAATTTGATGTCCTTTCTATCCCAAATCATCATTTCTGCCAAGCATGTCTCAGCTTTAAGACACATAATTCCAAAATTGCACTGACAGGTTTAAAGGTTCTTTTTGCTTCTAAATCATTTGGCAGCTCCCCTGAGAAGCAAAAATTCCACATAAGCCATGGCAGCGTAACTTTGGAGCAAGGAAGATGGTAAATAACTCCTGAATCATAGCTTTTCTGAGCAAAGTTCAGTGTTCATTACTCAACATCTGCCATTCTGTGGGTTAACAGAGGAATGGCTCAACTACAGGTTCACAAGTAGAGATACTACTTGACCTAAAAAAATAATCATTTTCTTGGCCTCCAAGGCAAGTGCAGCTCCCAAGGATGAAATGTTTCCAATCATTAGCAAAAACAAAAACATATATATCTATATATATCTAGAAAGTTCAAATACTGACTTTTATAGCCAATTATGCCTGCTTTTCCTACACACCTGCCAACTCAGTTCTGGAAGTTCTTTTGGATTCCCCAGGAAGGATGTCTCCATGCTGGCTTGCCATAGCAAGTCGCTCCTTTGATTTTCTTTGTTGTCCAGTTCAGACAAGAACATCTGTGAGATCATCTCTAGTCTACAGGATGAAAGGACATTGCCTTGACCCTTTTAGCCAGACTCCAGCCCTGTGCCAAGTCTGGTCCTTACAAATCCTATCAACTGGACAACACAGTCCCAGCTACTTCCCAACAGGGATAGACAGACACAGAGATGAGCCTCCAGTTCCTCCTTTAAGGAAGGTCTTCTTGGCCCACTACTGGCAACGCCCTCAGGAGCCAGCCTCCAGTGACCAATGATTTCAAGAACTACCTTAGCACCAGACCATACTCTGGCATTCCATTACAGGAGTAGTCCACAAACAAGGCCTCACTAGGCAGAGAGATAAAGTCCTTGACAGGGTGTTTTTAGCTCAAGAATTTACAGGATTGGTTGCAACTGCTGGGCCTACATCTCCATCCAACACCTTCTTCGGCTGAACCCTGCTCCATCCTCAGTCCCATCAATGCTGTTCTCAGGGCACACCCAATTAGCATCCTCCAATTTGTGCTGCCTGAGCCTGTTTCCTAGAGAGCCCAAACTCTGCCACCAGAAATCAATCTGTCACTGTCCCTCGAGTTTTCATCAGTGTTCAAAATAAATGAAAGTCAAGGGGTGAACATTTATCTCACGGGGTTACAACACCCCCACATCCCATATTAGAGAGCCTGGGTTCATTATCTGCCACTGGTGCCTGATTCCAACTTCCTGCTAAGGCAGACCCTGGGAGAAGGTGGTGATGGCTCAAGTGGGTGGGCTCTTTCCATCCACCTCCAAGATCTGAACCAAGTTCTTGGCTCCCAACTTGGGTCCTGATATTGCCAGCACTTACTCCCTTAATTTCCCTCTCAAATACATTTGTTTAAAAAATTAATAAGGAAGAATGGAAGTTTTAAGGATCAAGAATGTTTCTATCATAGTTCCATAATGCCTTGATGAACCATGGTAGTTTTCTCATCGCCAAGAAAAGAGAGCGATGAGATCAGCTTCTAAGTGGACAAAACCTGGCAGGAGTATTTCTATAAACTTGGCACCCAAAGTGATTCAGGCAAATGGTCAGCATAAGAGACCACAGAAGACGCATATCTGAAAAAAAATGACATTCCACAGTGATGACAAAAAAAAAATGGAGACCCAGGCAACATCAGCCTAAGGCAGCAAGAATGGGGCTGCAGACCCAAAGCAGGAGAGAGCAAAAGCAACATGGATCCAAGGTCTTAGGAAACATCTGGACTTGGTAGTGCAGCTTAGGTGCTCAAATAGAAATCACCAAAGAGGCGACGAGCGATGAGGCCTCTGCACTGTATCTCCATCTCTCAGCTCCCCCACCCCTCCAAAAAAAAGGATGTGAACAGCAGGTGGCAACTCAAGTAATGGATGAGGACCCTATAGAAAGTGTGTCAAAGCTAGGGATCACACACCCTCTGTGAGTCCCAGGGCTTCACACCTTTGGCTGGAAGACAAGCACTGTGATTCTCAGGCATGTTGTTAGCAGGCAAGCTTAATGCCTGAGCCGTGGAAAGCCTGAAAGAACTCAAGGTTCACAACAGTGGGAGTCATGGACAAGAGGTTGGAGATTATTACAATTACTGCCACTGTGACATCCTGGTGGCTCTGTGAAGATGGGCCTCTTCCCAGATCAAACCTACAGGTAAGAAGCTCAATGGGCCTTGCCATCTGGCTGGCACAGAGAGCAGCGTGGTGAAAGGCAGGTTTTATCTCTTGATAAACAAGACCGAGCATTGCCTCTCTCTTGGTCCAGAGATGCTGTGCTGCTTTACTAGGGATCCTACTTGGCTCGGCTGCTAGGAAACCTCACGTCCCCGGCACAAAGCAGAGCAGCTGACCCCTTCTCTTTTCTGGTCCCTGTTTCATCATCTCTTTAATATTCTGCATTTTACTCCCTTGCTTTACTTGTAAGATATCTTACGTCATACCTTTTTGGGGAAAAAATGGATATATGTGTATAATAAGTAAAACCAAGAAAATTTTACTCACTGTGAAAAAGTATCCTTTAATGGAGCTGTCTCTCTATATATTTAGAGCACTGGTGTTGAAGATGTTTGTCATTAACATGCTTTTCATGACTACGGGCATAAGCTAGTTTTTATTCATTCATTCACACAGCTAAAAGTCATCACTGCCCTATCAGAAACCCAACAACATTTGGCAAATGGAATAACCCATCCAAATAGTCACACAGAATCCCAGCCCCACAGCCAAAACAATGTTGGAAAAAAAATGAAAGCTCTCTCGTGTCTTGATTTCAAATCACGTTACAGCTTTTTCAAATCTTATTACGAAACTACAGTAATGTAAACACTGTGTCACTGGTATAGAGAGACACGATAATTAATGGAAGAGCACGCAGAGAATCTAGGAAAAAGCCCTTGCATATATGGTCAGGCGGTTTTCAGTACAGACAGCATAGCCAGCCAGCAGCAAAGATGGCCTTTTCAACAAATGCTGCTGGGAAAATTGGATATCCGCATGCAAGAGAACATGACGGGCCCCTTATTTTCATCCTATACAAAAGCTTACTCAAAATTGATCAACAGTTTAAAAGGTAAGATGGGGCCCAGCACTGTGGCCTAGCGGCTAACGTCCTTGCCTTGGGTGCACCAGGATCCCATATGGTTGCCGGTTCTAATCCCGGCAGCTCCACTTCCCATCCAGCTCCCTGCTTGTGGCCTGGGAAAACAGTCGAGGACAGCCCGGAGCACTGGGACCCTGCACCCGCGTGGGAGACCTGGGAAGAAGTTCCTGGCTCCTGGCTTCGGATTGACTCAGCACCGGTCATTGTGGCCACTTGGGGAGTGAATCATCGGACGGAAGATCTTCCTCTCTGTCTCTCCTCCTCTCTGTATATCTGACTTTGCAATAAAAATAAATAAAGCTTTTTTTAAAAAAGGTAAGATGGTCTAAACTCTAAAACTCATTCTTGGAAGAAAATCTTTATGACATTGGATTTCACCATTTCTTGGATGTGACAACAAAACCACACACAATAAAAGAAAAAAATTCAACACTGAACTAAAATGTCATGCTTCTGTGCAATAAAGAACACATCAACAGAGTGCATAGACAACTCACATTATGAGAGAAAATACTTGCAAATCCCATGCAGGACTGATATTCAGAAAATATAAACAAAATCTACAACTCAGTGACAAAAAGACTGACAGCTGAGCAGAGGTCTTGAAGATATTTCTCCAAAGAAGAAATATAAATGATCAACAAGTTCAATGATGAAAATAAACAACATCCCTTATCATTAGGGAAATACAAACCAAAACCAGTACGAGATGTGACTTCATCCCCACGAGTGCTACAAGCATACACACAGAGGAAATGACCCACAGTACAAAGAAGACACCAAAGCGGCATCCCTTGTGCACTGCTGGTAAGAAGAAAAAAATGGTGCAGCCACTGAGGAAGACCATAAGCCAAAATCCCCTCCGAAAGATGAAAATAGAATGCACAATCCAGGAAGTCCACTCTAGGTGCACATTCCAAAGAACTGAGAGCAGAACTTCCAGTAGGTATGTGTACACACACCCAGCATGTTCAGAGCAGCTTCCTTCACACCAGCCACAAGAGTGGTGCAGTCAGGTGCCCACTGAGAGGTAAATCAGTAAGCAACTTGTGCTCTAGACTACAACAGACTGGTCAAGTTTTGAAAGAGATGGAAACTCTGACACACGCTGCAACATGAATGAATCTTGTGGACATTATGTTAAATGAGCCAGTTGTGGAGGGTCAAATCCTGTTCGGTGCTATTGCCTTGGGGACCTAGGGACCTAGGGAGACCAAGGCTGGGAAGCTGGAATTGAGGTCAGCAGGTCTTGGGGAGTTCCAGCCTTGCCAAATGGGAAGAATTCCGCACAGCAGTGGGGGGCCTTGACTGCAAAACGATGTTGAATGCCGCTGAACTATACAGGCTTGGGAGTGACTCAATCAACTTCCAACTTTATGTTCCATATGTTTTACCACAATTTGAAAAAACACACTGCTGAGTAACCAAACATTCCCAGGCTGCTTGAGTCAGAGAAGCAAAAAAAAAAAAAAAAAAAAAAAAACCTCTCACTGTACAGGGAGAAAGATATTAGCACAGAACAACAAGGCTAAAAAGGATATGTTCCCTAAAGCTGTGGTGGCCCAGGGAAGAGAAGGGAGATCACCTCCGTTCATACAAACAAGCGTAGACCTCCAGGCATACCTCAGCTCATCTAAGAAGGATGGAGCTGCTATTCGGGCCACACACTCCTGCTTGGAAACCCCATCTCCAGTGAGAAAAACAACCAACAGCTCACTCTGCCCAGTGGATCAGAGATTTCACTTGTTATCCAGAGGAGCAAACAATCGAAGATATTCCCACAGTTGAGGCAAAGCCCTTTCTCCTGGACGGAGGATGCAAAACATTTTTCTGGCAACACTATTCCCCAAGATTTCACAAGGAGCTGGACAAGTTCATAGGAAAATGAAATTGGAAAACAATTTTTAGTGAGAAAAAAAAACACATGCTTCACTTATTCATTATATGTGTTTCCATGAAATTTCTGAACATTCTTGGTAGGCATGGACTTCAAGATATTTACACCAAAGTTCATTTTTTTAAGTATTTGATTGTTATTTTATTCGGAAGGCATGATCCATCTGCTGGGTCACTCTTCAAATGCCCACAAAAGCCAGGAGTCCAGAACCGGGTCAAGTCTGAGGACCTGAGCCCCCGTTTGTATCTGCCAAAGTGTACACTAGCAGGAAGCTGGCTGTGGAGCAACAGAGCAGGTCCTACTAGCTCAGGCATGTTGATTCGGCATGTAAGTATTCCAAGAAGCATTTAAACCACTGTACCCAATGCCCACTGTGAGCAGTGACTCCAACATCAGTCCTGAAGATTGATAAAGCCCTCGCCATTTTGGACTCTGTGCTCTGTTCCCACCAATCTGCTGTAACTTCATGATGGACTCTCCACCAATCCCCTGCGGCCCCTCCTCCTAGTCCCTGACTACCGCTGCATCTACCAATCCCTTGCGGCGTTCATGGCCCTATCCACCAATCCCTCACAGCCCCATGTTACCTGCCCCCAGCCATAAAAGCATGATTGCAGGTGTGTCCCCCTCCCTCTTGCGTGCTCTCTTTTTGGTTGCCCCTCCTTTCCTACGGTCATCTTCCTCTGCCTTGCTTCCTCTCCCATTCCCCATGACCACCTCTTCCGCTGGAATAAAGATCCCCTGTATGGTTTGTGGCATCTGGCGTCCTGGGTTAATGGAGAAAATTTCTAACCCCCAGCCTAAACTCAACGTTAAATGCCCATTTTTGTTAAGTCTCCTGATAGTAGCCAAGAACTAAAGGCTGATTTCCTTTTCAGTTTCATTACAGTCTTCTTCCCCTAAGAAAACAGCCAATTTCCTGTTCACTTTAGTGTCCACCTGTCCTTCAGAAGCCGGTTGCTCTTAAGTTCACTGAAGGCATCCAGGTCCTTAGCCAAGAGTAGCTGCTTATTTCCCCGAGTTTGGGCAAGGCCTTCAACTCTGCTTTTCCAACAAACCTGTCAGCAAGGTTGAGCCTCTGCTCCCCTCCACATAGAGCAAGGAGGTCATGGCCACTCCCTGCTACTCTGGGGCCTTCCCTGGCATTTCCCACCATTGCAAAACTCCACCATTCAAAGGACCAAATCTCACAGCTTTTGTCAAAGTCAAGTGCTTCCAGAAAAACCAAGGGGGAATAAAACCCTTTTAAGTTTGGCTGAACTTTTATTTCTAATTACAGGGCTTTCACAAAGAAAGCCTGAAGCGTAGGATTAGTTTTAAGTTCATCAACTGCTCTCACTCAAGGAAAATGAAGGGTTGCCTGTGTTTGACAGGTATTTAATTGCACCAAAACAGTAAAAAGCGCTCGATTTTCCCACTAGTCCACTGCAATTAAATCCTTGCCTATTCTTCAGCTTGTGAAATGTCACCTGAGGAAGCTACATTTTTTAATACTGGAAGATTTTTTTTTAACATCAATGAATAAAATATCTAGCTTTTCTGTTTGCAAACAAACCTAACAGTTGCCTAAAGAGGAAAGAAAAAGCAGCATCTAGATGCACAAAGCGCTTGTTTTGTGACTCATAATCTGTCACAATGAAGACTCCACACAAGTTGCCAACTTTGCGTTGACTCAGACTTGCCAAGTGAATGAAGATTATTAAATGTTAGCAGAATTGATCTGCCCTCGTCAAAACACACATTATCCAGCACAAGGTCAGCCCAGAAGGCACAGTGCCTTATAGCTGCTGCACAAGGCCACAGTAGCGCTTCCAGGGACTCAGGGGTATCTACAAAATAATGATTTTCATTGTCTTTCTGATGACAACTTTTCCCACCTTTGCCTCAAGCTGCAGAATTGCAACAAGTTAAAAAAAAAAAAACATAGACACAGTTTCCCTCCCACAGGCTACCAAAGATCATTAATGATAGCACTTAGATTTTCCATTTCGAGATGTGAACCAGAAATGCACTGGCCCCTCCTCTAGCATTAAATTGCTTTTTCTTTCATGATTCTGTAATATTTTAGCCAGGTAGTAAACAGGAAGGCCATCCAATGCAGTGCAGGTTTTAAGCCAAGTACACACACAACTGCAGCTCAAGTCAAGGCACCAGCACCTACAAGGGGCATCAGCCTCATACTTTCCCCTAAGAAGCTCCAGTTCCAGAAAAGCCCACAAGAAAAGAAGCCAAGTTGTCTGAAACTACAGATCTCCCCATAACCCTCCTTGTTAACCCTCGGACACTGTGTGAATGGTTATTCTGCAGAGACGGGAAGGCGGGGGTTGGGGGGGCGGAACACTTGCCCAGCCACCGAACAGATGGTTTCTAACAACGAGAGCATCTGTTACAACTCTAACTGAAATGACACTTTCATCGAGGCCTTTGCATCTCACACCAGTCACATCAGTCACTAGCCAGGATGTTCAAGAACCCAGGCCAGCCCTGAAGGAGACAGACAAAAGCTTGAAGGACATGGATCACAATTCTAGACCTAACAGCCTCTATTGGTCCCTTGCCACCTTTCTCCTGGATTTCCGTAAGAACCCGTCTTCCGGATTTGTAATCACTTGCAGAGTATCATAGAGGCTGGATAAGTGACACTGTGAAGGAAGGACCCAGCAAATGACCCCTGGGGCTCACAGCTGGAGGAGCTAGAGTATGTGACCCAGACAGCTCTTGGAGGAACCAATGCACTCGTACTGAAAACCCCTTGAGAGCTCTGTCTACTTGCCACTGGCTCCCCCATGTACTGATGCAGGTGGCACTCCAGGGTGGCAGGCCAGGGGAAAATGACTGGGGAAGGGCCTGAGGGTCAGCTTCTACCTGAAGGCCCCTCACATGCAGTCACCATACAGCCAACCAGCAGCCAAGCCCGGTGCCTGGAGGCACTGATAAATCCATCCTACCGCCTGACACGTCCTCAGACACACATGATGCTGTCCTCCTTAACTCAACAGCTAGTGCCGTTCTTTCCTTACCACCTTCCTCCATGGAACTGTAGAAGTTTCCAGAAACAATGTGTCCACCTCCTCTTCTGTCAAAGTCAGAGAGAATTCTCAAATGACAAACAGCAGCTGCTTGGACCCATCTTCTTGTCCTGATCAATCCAGTAAAAGTTAGGAGGCCAGCCAGAAGGGACCTCACTCTAGTCCAGCATTTAAAATGTCTTAGTAACACTAATGGCACTAACAACAACAAAAATAACAGTCAGCAGCTCTGTGACTCGCAAAGGGTGGCCGAGGAGAGACAACTCTAGTACAAAGAAAGGGATTTTTCCATTTCAAGGTTAATGTGTGAATGCCTGAAGGAGACCTTAAACCTGGGCCTCCCAGCAGCCCCCTTGGGCTCCCTAGGGTGGCTCCTCCGCTATCTGGCCACCCAGAACTTTGAATCAGTCCCTCCCCACAGCCCTGCAGTCACTGGCAAAGAATGGCTGAGCCTCTGCCTTCTCCCTAACCTGTCCATTTCTACTCTGGCCATAGCCAGAGAAGCTGAAAGATCTGGTCTCTCCCCATCTTTCCTACAGCAGCCCTGAGCAGGAAGAGGAACTTAGAACTCTAAACGTGGCTTGCTCCTGGTTTTATTCCACTGAATTTCCATGGAAGAGGGGTGGGGGGAAGAGATGGAGACAGATACAGAAACAAAGAGAGCGAGCTTGACATGTTTAAAGAGCACTTGGCCAAGACAGCACCACATGGGGTAGAACACCACTGTGCTTGGAGATCTGAAATACCCAGGAATGTATTCTAAAACAGTGTCACCCTTAGAATAACTTCAATGCTTAGAAATTAAACAGCCTTTGAAGAACATTGTGGCCTCCTTGTTAATATCTTCATCTAACAGGGGAAAAAAAACTACATAGGGCCTGGAAGTATTTCCTAGAAGGTACTATTCAAGCATGGTAAAGTAACCTAAGTTTAAGTGAACCATGGTGGGGGAACCAATACTATGGCACAGCAAGTGAATCCTCCATCTGTGACACCAACATTCTATGGGCTGGTTCAGGTCCTGGCTGCTCCACTTCTGGTCCAGCTTTCTGCTAATATGCCTGGGAAAGCAGCAGAGGATGGCCCAAGTGCTTGGATCTCTGCCAGAAACTGTGTGACCTGGAAAAGGCTCCTGGTTCCTGGTTTAGAACCAGCTCAGTTTCTGCCATTGCGGCTATCTGGGGAAAGAACCACTGGTTGAAAGATAACTATTCTCTTTTTCTTTCCTCTTCATAATTCTGCACTTCAGATAAAAATAAATGAATTTTTTAAAGAGAGAGAGAAACATAGTACTTGGACAGAATATTGTGTTAAAAACCTGAATGATTTTCCTACCTTAACAAAGAATTCCATGTAATCTTTAAACACGTCAGATCTTCCTTAAACTTGTCTTTCCAAATTCAAAAGTAGGTTTGCCTAAGAACCAACCCCATCAGAGAAACTATGACTGAGTACCAGTCTATTCCTCTAGTCTCTTATTTTCATTAGGATGCGTATTTAACCATGGTCCTTAGCTACCAAAGTTTCCTTTGGAAAAGGGCTATTTGTATCATGGACTCAAAGACAACATTGGAGATTCAAAATCATTTTTATGAGAGAATAATCACATGAATGTCTGGATGTCTGACCAGATTATTGCTTTGGGATTTGATCTGGACTAATATTTCCACAAAAACACCCTCCTCCTCTGTCCCACTCAACGCCTCATACACTGGGCAGTCCACTATAAGCACAGCATGGAAGGGACTTTTCTCAAAGGCAGAGAGACCACAGCTTGCATCTGTTTGGCTGGAGTGCTCCCCATCCTCACCAGCCTTCATCAGGAAGGGAAGCCAGAGAGAGCATTCTTCCAGGAGTTCCAGCACTGAGACCTCAAGAACACTCTTCCTCATGGTATGGCAACCATACCACCGTATGGCATCATCTGGAAAATTACCGCCTTCAACACAGATACCTTTCCCCTCTCTCATGATTTAGAATAGACAGGGTATCACCCCAAAATTATGCTTTCTTCTGGACTGTAGGACTCTACTTGGCAAACCTCTCCACCCTGTCAACTCCAAACCAGAAACAGTAACTTCTCATGTTGGGATCCTTTAAAGATAAAACACACGCACACACACACACACACACACACACACAGCACTTCTAGGACAACCCTTCAGCCATCTTGGAAATTAAAGCACGTCTGTTGAAAGAAGGCACACTAGAATATAATAAATTTCTTTTTCTTTTTACTTGACATGATAGCCATTCAAACTTACAATACGCTTTCCATTGAGCTCAAATCTGTTTCAGTCATGAAAATTTTGGACATTTTATGGCAGCTATTGTTTTAGAAGCATTGTTTTCTAGATACTCTGTATATAAAAGAGTACTAATCCTAGGACAGACACTGTGGTGGAAAAGGTTAAACCTTTTCCTGCAGAGCCAGCATTCGTATGAGAGCCAGTACAAGTCCTGGGTGCTCCGCTTCTGATCCAGCTGCCTGCTAATGGCCTGGGAAAGCAGTGAGAAGTGGCCCAAGTCCCTTGACCTGTTCACCCATGAGGGAGACCCAGAAGATGGTCCTGGGTTTGTTCTTCAGACAGGCCACCCTAAAGCCTTTGCAACCATTTGGGGAGTGCATAAGCACATGGGAGATCCGATCCAATCCTATCCTCCCCTCCTCTTTCCTTCCCTCTCTCCCTCTGATTTGGAAGTCAAATAAATAAAAACTATTAAAAACGCGTCCTCAAAGACTTAGTAATATAACTAGAAGACATTGCAGGTAGCACATTTTTAGGGAGTAAAACCATGCAAACAAAATTTCAGGAATTCAGATAAATGAATTTGACAAAGGCTTATCTACCTGATTTATAGCTGTATTCTGGCACCTACTCAAGCTGAACACTTAACAGATAACACAATGAACCCTTGGGGGAACTGGAGGGAAGGGACAGATGGAAGGGTCCAGAAAGAATAAGAATACAGAGGGGCTGAGTTCAACTCTGCAGCAAAGTGAAGCTTCTTCCACCCAGGGCTCAACAACTATAGAAATCAGGAGGACTGACTCGGTCACTGGAAATCCACCTGCTTTCCTGGAACGTGGGTGGTTTCTTCTCTGTGATGGTTGAGGTTCTCAGGTGAGCACAACACCCACAGAGGCTCCCACGCGCAGGGCGCTTTCCATTTCCTGCACAGCACTGAATGGCCTCAACAATCACCTGCAATTGCCTGCAGACTCCACACAGGTTGGCTCCCTGGTGCCAGAGCCTCTCTGACTTCGATTGTGTGCAGAGTGTAGACAAGTTGTCCATGTTTTGAAGGTCATAAATAAGGAATAGATAGCCAAAAGTGGGTTGGTTTGTCTTACTCTACGATTTGCTCTTAGGAAAGAGTAATGGTTCACAAAAGGTGTTTATTTCTTTTTTTTTTTTTAATTTTTCAAAATTTATTTGAGAGAGAAAGAGGGTAAGAGAAAGGGACAGAAAAGGATGTCTCATTCCTAATACAATCTCCAAATGCCCCACCATGGCCAGGATTGGATTAGCCCAAAACTGGGAGCCAACAGCTCTATCCAGTTCTCCCACTTGGGTGACATGCACCCAACTACTTGAGCCATCACCACTGCCCACAACACACATTAGCAGGAAGCTGAAGCTGGGAGCAGAGCTAGAACTCAAACCCAGATGACAAGTCTTAACCATTAAGTCCAATGGGTGCCTCCAAGTACCCATAGTTTCCGGTGTTCCTTGGGCTCCTTGGCCTGGTCTGCCCTGTGGCTGAGGATCTGTTGAATTCCCACAAGCATCAATACAGAAGCTGCTCTGACCAGGACAGGTGTAACCCTAGCTCATCCACCAGTAGAGACAAACGGCTGCATGAGGAGGACACTCCCTCTGCAATGCCTCACACAGAGAGAGACCACCAGTGCCCCTGTGTGGTCCTCAGGGCTGTGTGGGTGGAATTCACATCCTGGCCCCTGGTGTCAATCCTCCATCTTGGCCGTTTCCCTGGGTGCCATGCGAACTCTTGGAGCCAACAAAATGAGCAGCTCTGGGAAGGCGCCATATTATGCTTTTACACTGACCCGGCCCAAGGGGGCAGGGGAGAGAAAGCTGTTGAACAACCAAGAATAAAAAAAAAAAAAAAAAAAAAATCCTCCAGTAACCATCTCCAGTAGGGCAGCAGGATGATAACAGTGTGCAGAGGGAAGGAATCAGCAGTTAAGTGGATACCCGTCCGTCACTCAGCCCTTGTTCCACAGCAGGAGAGTTCAGCGTCTGGCCAGCTGGGCACCCCGCCTTCCCACATCACCCCACTGGCAAGATACTTCCCCAAGGCCGATGGCCCCCAGCCACACCACTCTGGCCTGCGGTTCCATCACATCTTACAAACTGTAAAAAGGGCCGGATGAGATCAGGGGTCAGTCTGGCCTGGATCCAAGCCCTACTCAACAAGGTTTTGTACAGCATGTTCCTCTGGTTCCCATTCCTCCTCACTTCCTCACCCTTTGGGTCTTTGTGTTTCAAGTAGTCTCCCCACCACCACCCCAGATCCACATGAGCTTCTGTTTTCCTAAATTCTTCTCACTCTTACCATATCCCAAAGGCTTCCTTCCTCTGCCATTTCAATGTTTCCCCTCTTGGTGCACTTAGATTTCTTTCAAAACCAACATGAATTGGCTGCAAGCAAAATAAACAGATGCAACGAACAGAATCATAAATCACCAAGTTGGAAAGCGAGCTCCTTCCTAGTTCAGGAAACCATGTCCCAGTTGGGTTCCGAGGAGATAGAGCAATGGAGCTTCAATTTCACTTAAATGTCCTGCTCTCCTTAACAAGTCCTTTGGGATTACATAGGAAATGTGGTAGACAGATCAGACAGACTGAACACAGCTACAGCGAATTAGGAGCTTCTGCCCTGTTTTTAATAAACATGGAAAACAAATACAATTTTTACACTTAATGAAGTTATGAAGAAGTATTGGAAATGACTTCCACGTGTTTGAGTCCTCAAGAGTGGCCACAGCACAGGGTTGCCCTAGGCCATTTCTTAGCGAAAGTAAATTTGGTGTTTTCACTTGCCCCATAGCAGATGGAACTACTACACACACACACAAAGTGCACACATACCAACACACAGAGACATCATTCCAACTCTACAGTGCCAACCATGAAACACAGCACACAAAACCACCCAGCTACGCAGGCATAGCCAACTGGTCATCAGCTTCAGTGGCTTGTCCATACTAAATAACACTGTTATATATTCTCTCCCTATTGTTATCACATTGGGATAGTCCAGGGGTTGTCAACTCTTTCTAAAAAGGGTCAGATGGTGAATGTTTTTGGTTGGCCAGAGGGTCTCAGTCATAGCTACTTAAGTCTGTAAGAACCTCTCAGAAGCACCCACAGATGCTATTGTTAGCAGGTGACCGGGCCGCAGTTCACAGCTTACCCTGCCATGGTAGCTGTGTCCTGTTCAGTGTTTCTTTCTCAACTCCCAGTCCAGTGTTGAACATGTAGCTGGTGTTCCACCAGCAGAGTGGACCCAAACCATTAATAATTAGTATCTGACACTAATTTTTAAAGATTTTAAAACTTATATGGCATATCATTTGTGTTTTAATAAACATTTATTTTCTAATGAAAAGATTTGCTTTCAAAACTAATACAAAAGTGGAAAGTGAGCAAAATGTCCTATTTTTCAGGCACAGAATTGGATTCCCATCAAACACACAGCAGTGGCTTTCTGGTTTCTGCTTTCCAAACATCACCAGTTACCATGCACTAGGTCAGGTGAGGAGGTTCAAACAGCTACTTGCTGTGTCCAGGTCTTGAGTAAAGTCCCTGCTAGGCAACATGGAGGGAAAGCACTACCAAAATCAGGTGAATGACACACCGACCATGGTCAAGTTCATGGCAGCCGAGCACACGGTGGCGATAGTCAAATGTATCAGCAAAGGGGTACAAAGTCACACAGACTCTTAAGTCCTGAAGATTCACTCTAGCACGGTGCCCAGACCCAACAGAACACAGCACTGCATCCTTCAAAATCCACCAAGGAATAAGGTCTTACTTGAAACATTCTCATCCCAAATAACAGGAAAAAGACATGAGAACGCAAGGAGAAATTCTGAAGACAACGCATATGCGATGGTTTTCATTGTGCAAATGGCTTCATGGGTGTAGACTTGTCTTCAAAGTCATTAAAATGCAGAAATTATTTATGTATAGCTATTTTATTTCCTGTCCAAAAAACATACAAGCATGGGCCCAGCACAGTAGTGTAGTGGTTAAAGTCCGCAGCTTGAACATGCCAGAACCCATATGGGCGCAGGTTCTAATCCCAGCATCCCCGATTCCCATCCAGCTCCCAGCCTGTGGCCTGGGAATGCAGTTGAGGACGGCCCAAGGCTTTGGGACCCTGCACCCGTGTGGGAGACCTGGAGGAAGCTCCTGACTCCTGGCTCCTGGCTTCAGATTGGCTCAGCACTGGCTGTTGCGGTCACTTGGGGAGTGAATCAGTAGCTGGAAGATCTTCCTCTCTGTCCCTCCTCCTCTCTGTATATCCACCTTTACAATAAAAATAAATCTTAAAAAAAAACATATAAGCAATTCTCCCCACCAAAAACTATCAAATGAAATACAATAAAAATTTGAAGTCTCTCCCCTCGAGGGTAAGTGTTAAATAGCTTGTCTTGAGGCCACTGAGATGGCTATTCCCTCCAAATAACCCAGGATCGTAGTACACAGCCTGTCTACACTGGGAGGAGACCAGCAGTTACTCATTCTGGACTCTTCACTGTACTCCAACCAAACCACTTGTATCCTAGGGAGGTGTTTTATTCCAGTGGGATTAGCCACCTTCTACTCTGGCTGTGTTCTTTCTTATTTCCTGCATTCTTTTGATCTTACTTGTGGTTTTCATTTTTCCATTATTCTTTGCTAATTGATGTTCCCATCTGTTTTTCCTAGAAACAAATTTAAGAGGCATTCACACTGAGGGGGGGCATGCAATGACTCCCGGACCACACCCAAAACCACCAGCACCCTATAAAACGCTGCTGCTGAAACTTCTCACCAATCAGGCTGTTTTTCAACTTGGTGACATTTTCTCTTTTTGGCATCACTTTCATTCCAGCCCAGACTCCTGGGTTTTCATCTCATTAGCTTCTTCGGGCAGACAGCTGGCTACAAACTTCCCTCCTCCTTAGTCTCCCCCCTAAGAGGGTGCATCCCAGATTCACCTCCCCAACGCTACTGACGGCAATGTGACCCAGAAATATTCTGCCAACAGCAGGGAGCTGGGTTCCCTCTTGCCTGGGAGAAGTGAAAGGTTGTTGGGGAAAAGAAATCATCTTAAATATTGCCAAAATATTTCGTGAATTCGACTGTCTTTTCAAAATGTGCGGGTTTTTTGTTTTGTTTGTTCCTGAGTGATCACGGTCAGTAAAAAACTTAAGATTCTGTGTTTGATAAAAGATACAATATTTTTTCTAAACAATTAGGAACACAAAACAAAAAGAGAATACAATGCCTTCCCAACACACCTCAAAGAGATCCCTGCCATTCCAGGTCTACCCTGGCGATTAGATTTTGTTCAGAGCTAGGTCTAAGTATCCAATCTTCTGAAGACAATTGGATGTGGAACTGGTGTGATGGCACAGCAAGCTAGTCCTCTGCCTGCGGTGCCAGCATCCCAAAAGGGCTCTGGTTTGAGTTCAGCCTTTCCACTCCCAATATGGCTCCCTGTTAACGCCCTGAGAAAGTGGCAGAGGCTGGTTCAAAGCCTTGGGCCCTGAACTCACGTCAGAGACCCAGAAGAAGTTCCAGGCCTCAGACCAGCTCAGCTCTGCCCACTGGGGCCATTTAGGGAATGAAACAGTGTACGAAAGACCTCTGTTTCTCTTTCTCTCTTTTGTTTGGTTGCTTGCTGTCATTTTCCCTCTCCCCCCCTCTCTCTCACTGCAACCCTTTCAGGTAAAATAAATTTTAAAAAGATCAAATAGCCTTGGGAAGTAATACAGAGATGAAAAATTTTCTTTAGGAAAATTCCTGAATCATTCAAGCCATTTTATCACACAATACTTAAGGCAGCCAATACTGAGTGCTCACTCTGCATAGATGAGTATTCAGAACTCCAGACTGTTCTACTCTTGCTCCTAAGGGACCCAGCTGGAGAGAGCTATTCCACTCAGGAACCCACAAGCCAGGGAGAAGAACAAAACAGGAATAACACTTAATGCATTGCCAAACAGGAAGGCCTGAATGTAGCAGGTTGCCATGATTTAAG
Source organism: Ochotona princeps (assembly GCF_030435755.1). Classification (NCBI taxonomy): domain Eukaryota; kingdom Metazoa; phylum Chordata; class Mammalia; order Lagomorpha; family Ochotonidae; genus Ochotona; species Ochotona princeps. The sequence continues at coordinate 7,322,428 of NC_080858.1, forward strand.
TGTGTCCCTCCTGCCCATGTGTTGGGAGCTCCATGGGCAGATCCATCCACTGGTTGTATTGGCTATGGGGTCCCCGCGGTGGGTTTAGTGGCTTCAGAAGAAGAGGAAAAGAGACCCGAGCTGGCATGCTCCTGTACCCTCTCACCATGGGACACAATCTGCTGTGGTGCCACAGCAACACAGCCCTTGACACAGGACTCCCAAGCCTCAACATCATGGACTCTACTTGGATTGTGTCTGGATTACCTACTGCAAGATCTTGTTCTAGTGACCCCAAATGGTCTGAGACACAGCCCCACTCCATGCAGCATCCTTCTCTGTCTTGTCTTCGCCTGTTCCTCAGCCCCAACCTTTCTTCCATCTGCCTGAGCTAGAGGTGGTCTTGGTTTCTGCTCAACCAAGAACTTCAAGGAAAATAAAACAGAGACAGTGAACACCACTTGAATGTTCACCACACACAGCCTCTTTTAAAGAAATTTGGAGTTCAAACTCCAGGGCCTCCCAACTGGGCTGAGGACAGCTGTCGTACCCTGAGTCCCTGCCATCCCTTTGAAACAAAAAACAAAGCAGCAGTAATAAAAATAAAATTTGTACTTTAAAAAAAAAAGTTGGTCCCTTCCCACTCATGTTTATGTATAAACCAAACACCAGCAAAACAAACTGGTGGTTAAACTGGCATTTTAGCTATGAGCCATTGCATTGACCAAACAAGCTATGGGACACCCACAGGCATCTCTTATTTTTATGGGGCAGGATGGCAGGAAGACTCAGGTAGTTGTCCAGGTACCCAATGGCTCACAGAGAAGCCTGCAGCCTTGACCATTTCCATAGAAATTAACCTTAATGGAAACCAGAAGAAAGTTCAGACTCCTCTGGAGGAGAGTGTCTTTGTAAGCTCAGACTCTTGAAACATTTTTCAAAGAGTAGCAGAAACTCCGAATCAAGCCTGTTGATGCTATTTTAAACTCCTGCTTTCCATTCTGGCCATTTCATCAGCTGATCCTCACTGGGCCTCAGCAGCCCTGCTCCCTCCCAGGAGATCTTCACGGGTCTATGTGTATCTGAGAACTCGTTCTCGGGGCTAGCATGTGATGCAACAGGTTCAGCCATCACTGGTGACACCAGAATCCCATATCAGAGCGCTTGCTTCTGCGCCTGGGGAGACAGCAGAAGAGGGACCAAGGGACTGGGGCCCTGCCACCCAAGTGGGAGAGCATTCTAGGCTCCTGGCTTAGGCCCAGGTATTGTGGCCACCAGGGAAGATTCTATCAACTAAATCAAATAACTCTTTTTAAAAAAAAAAAAAAAAAGAAGAAAGCAAACCTGTTCTTGTTGGTGCTTTCTTGGTTTCTAGGGTCCCTAGTGGACAGGATTTCTTAACTCAGGAAAACGTTGCTCAAGCTGATGAAACCATGCTCCAGTTATTATTAGGCCCAGAGCTCTGGAGAGAAGTGTGGTAATCCTCCTTGCTGTCCACAGCTGGACTTTGGGAAACAACTTCCTGAAATGAAACACCCTGGCTGCAAGTGCCTGACCAAAAGCATTCTGGGAAGGCACCTGCATTGAGGCAGAGCCAGAGGAGGCAGAAGGCTGTGCAGGGAGAAGGAGGGAGCGAGTCTGTGGCTTGGACTGGCATGACGGGTCCCATGTGGGTTAAGAAGTCAATGGAAAAATGATCCTTCCTCAGTTACTTTTATTTTGTTTGTGTGAAAGTTTCTTTTGGAAAAATTAAACATCTGGACTTCTTTACGGAAATCGTTGTTATGGTCACCAGAAAAAAACTTATATAGCTTTTTTTTTTTTTTCATTAAGACTTGAGTCCATTCGGGCAGAGAAGGTCTGGGGATGAAGCAAGTCCCATCCCAGCGTGGCTGCTTCCACAGCCTGCAAACACCTTGACAATAAGTATATTCTGGTGTATGGACCCAGCCTTGTTGTGAGCAGCAGTACTCAGCCAGATCTGGCAAGGACCCCACTGCTTGCACCCCCACTTTTCTAGAAGCTGATGTTTCCTATCTGAGCAGGAAAACCACATTTTCCCATCAGTATCCTCCTTCACAAAGGTACTATCTTTTTCTCTGACATTGTTCAAGTGTGTGTGTGTGTGTTTCAATTGAGACAAATGTGGGGAGAATTTGAGATCCTCTCATCACTATGATTTCTGAAAAGATCATAAAAGGAGGTGGCATTTTAACTCATTACAGGTACTGTGTTCTCTCACCCCGAATTCTAGGTTTCAACAAAAAGGTGAGATCTTTTTCAAACCATTCTAGTGGGCAATGCAATACTTTCTTTCACTCAGGTCTCTGGATTCCCAACAGATTTGAGGTCACCAGATTTCTCTTGCAAGTGGACTCATGGAGCCGAAGTGACCGTCTGAGCACACAGACCTCAATGGAAGTGGTCCCAAGGAGTCCCGCAGAAAGGACACTCTCATGTTTCTGGATGAGCTCCTCCCACTTCCTACCGTGAGTGCTCTGGACACAGGAAATACAATCCCCCTTCAGCTTTGCTTCCCCTTATTTCATTTACCTATGATCAACTATGATTTTAAAATATTAAGATTCCAACAGTAAACAACCCATGCACTTTAAATGGTGTACATTGTCAAGCTGTTCCATGCCATCACAACCAGAATCAGAGAGTCATCCCCTTCTCCAGCACACCCACCCTGTGTACACTACCCTGCCATAGTGTACCTCCTGTGAGCCACCGGGGAGCCAGGGCCCTCGTCAGCCCCACTGATGGGAGTTTTCAGTGCTTCTGTCCGAACCACCCTTCTGTTACTTAATAATGGCCACAAAGCACAGCTGTGACAGTGCCAATAATTCAGACACTCCAGAAAGTGCTGCCTTTATGAAAAAGATGAAAGTTTCTAATGAAAGACAGATATCATTTGCTAAGATCTATGCTAACAACAAAGGCACTTTCTGTAAAGCTGTAAAGAAGGAAAATGAAATTCATGCCGGCTTCGCTATCACACTTCAACCTGCAAAGAAGTGACCAGAGTGGCAGCAAGTGTTTGATGATGCAGGTATTACATCCACGTGCACTCATGAACAGTCCCAGCCAGAGCTGCAGACAACTACCAGAGCTCTCAGAACATGTGCCCTGTGGACAAGGCAGGCCGACAGCTCTCAGTCAAGCTGAGTCGAAAACACCCAAGTCTAGTACACTATGGTTAATAAAAGGCACACAGATGTTTATACCCTACAGGCATGAAGGATTCCTATAGAATGACATGGAGGCATTTTCTGTGCTTCCCACTAGAACTACCCGGCCAGACTGACCCTCAATTGTTCAATAGGGCGAATGCACTAGGTGACCTGTTGGTGGCTTCCCGTGCTGCCTTCTGATCCCCTGGAGGCCCTTCCTGGCATCACCACCTCCAGTGAGCTACTTGCACTCAGGCCTTTTGGGTGATGGCTTTCCTCTCTCAGGAGCCACCAGAAGCAGCTCACCTGCGGCCATCCTCCTGTGTTCTCCCACTGCTGCCTCTCTCTGCCCTCTCTAAGGAGACCTGGAACAGAAATGTCTCCTTCCTGCGGAGACACTGAGGGAGAAACAACACCTGCCCAGCAAGCTCCCCTCCGGCTGGGCTGGGAAGCAGATGTAATGATAACTGTGTTTTGTGTTTACTGAGATCTTTCCTTCTGAGAAGTTCAAAGTGTTCCTGCTGCATCCCCTGTAGGGAAGAGAGGACTGGCTTCTAGCACAGCTGGCAATTCTATGTTGAGTAAACTATGTAATTTGGGGCTTTGGAACCATTCTTTGTCTTATTCAAGTGGTTTCCTTCCCCTCTCACCATTTCTGCCTTCATCCCAACTTACTCCCTCCGAGTGGCCTGTTTTGGACCATTGTTCCGCCGGCTTCCACTTTAGGAATGGTTATTACTATTACTCCTATAGGACTATTGTATAGGATTACTATTATTCAGATAAGAATACTGACACTTTAGTAAGGCATATTTGCCAACAGAAAATCTCTCCACATAGGAAATTGAAAAGTATTGGTAAAGGGCAATAAGAACTTTGGCTATATGAATTCAGATTCGCCAGTGGTGAACTTGCAAGAGGGAAAATATGGGTTTTTATGGAACTTGAGCCATTTCAGAGACAAACAGAAAAAAATAAAAACTGGGGTGGGTATTATGCAATGGGTTAAGCTGTCCCTTGGGTGCCAGCATCTATGATGCCACCATTCCATTCGAGTGCCAGTTTGAACCCGGCTGCTCCGCTTCTGATCCAGCTCCCTGGATCAGCCCAGGCTGATGCGCCTAGTAAAGCAGCAAAGAATGGATTGAGTATTTGGACCCCAGTACCCATGTGGAAGACCCAGATATGGCTCCTGGATGCAGCCTGGCTCAGCCCAAGCTGCAACCATCTGAGGATGCAACCATCAGATGAAGATCTCTTCCTCTTTTCTTGGATGTAAGGGCAATCTGGCTGCAACATCTGTCACCCCATTGATTGCCAGGGTTGATTTAGCCAATCTGACTGGCTAGGCGGGTGTCCCCTTCCTCCCTCACCGCTCCATGTGCGTCCCTCCCGAAACTGCACCCTTGGTCGAAGAGGACGACCATCCCCACTAGAGGAGGACTGGTCTTCGGTCAAGGGATGCGAGTAGCTGCGCTTCCCTGCTAGAACCTCCAAATAAGCTTTCTTTCTCTTCTTTTCTCTCCTCTTCCTCTTCTTCTTTATTCTTCTCTTTGCCTTTCGAATATTTTTATAAAATGAATCTTTAAATAATAATAATAATTCTAAAAGACCCATGGCAATGTGATTCTAATCTCTGCAGTTTCATCCCCTTTTCAAGTCAAAGTTCTTAATTAAAAGTAGCCAAAACAACTTGGTAGACTGGAGGGCTCTCGAAATCTCAGGAAAAGCTATAAAATCAGCCTCCGAAGACAGGAACGAACAAGGGGAGGGCAGGTAGTTAGAACCACATCAGAAGCATTTCACCAAATCAGTCCATGGAGAACAGTACAGCCACTCTTCCAGCAAATACCAGACCCTACAGCTAGTCCCCAAGACAAGCTTGGCGCAAGCCTCTATCATTCTGTCTCCAACAAGCCTGAAGCCGCTGTCATTGCTCTACCTCCAGAATAGATTCTCTTCCATTTTTGTTGCTTGCATCACTTGATTCAGACTGAAGACCCCCTAAGCAGATGGGAGTGGTTTCTTACCATGTAAAGTCACCTTCCTGGGCTCTGACTTACAGAAGCACAGAGTGCTACAAAGACGGATCTCTCAACCTCGTATTGGAACATGGGCTCAGCCTCCCACCCATGAATGAGAAAACAAAAAGATGGGCTGCTATATAAAGTGAAGGAATAAATACATCATTCAAGATCCTGCCAGGCCCAGTCTTCCAGTTGACCTACTATTTGATGTTACCATTTCATTTTTTATTTTATTTGCTATTTACTAGACTCTTGATATCAAAGTAACCAGTGTGGGAACTTATCTGATGTTAGGATTGTCTACTTTAATTATTTGCTCATTATCTGGGAAAGCAACCTGGAGGTAAATCAGAGTCCAGCTAAATCTACCAGTAGGCATATTCAGATTCAGCACCATTTTTTCCCTTGACACCCATGAAATTTCATTCTGAGAGGTAGATCCCCATGGAATCCTGGGGCACATAAATTGATGTCAGCTCACAACTGGCGTCTGACAATCTCAAACGGCCTTCTCTGTTCATGTTTCCTGATTCACAAGTACCCCAAAAATATCACGGAACCTTCCAAGAAAGAGTAGGAAGAGGCACAGTGTGTGTCTTTTCCTTTTTCAGATCTCATTCCAAAAGCAGCAGCCTCCCCTTCACTCCAGGGGCCCAGTGACTGTGAATCGACCCAGGGTCAGGATGTGAGAGAAGCAGTGACCTCTACCAGGGTTGGTATCCCAGCTCACTACACAGTGGTCCGTGAGAGGGAGCTTTCTTGTTGCTGCCCTGATGACCAAGTGGAATGCCTGTCTGCCTCATGCTCCCTCACTACCCCCAGGAATGTTCGGGTGATCGTGTGGCCTCTGCTATCTTGACACCTGCCCATTCTCACTGCAACACAGATGCCCACTTTAGGTGTGGGTCTCTAACTGGCATCTCAGCCTACAGAAAACATTCAGCACAGCACCTTTCAAAGTCAAGGCCATGCTGGGTGTTCTAAGGCTTACGTGAGCCTTGGGAAAGTCACAGGTGATAAATTCATCCCAGCACTCCCCGTCTTCCCAAATCTTAGGCTCTGTCCCACCGCATCACACCAGGAAAGTAGTGATACTGCATTTTACCCTTCGTAAGACATTGCTGAGGGCACACTTTCCGAAGACTTCTCCAATTCAAAGGCTTCAGAGATTAGGACACGAACCACTTTGGGCAGTTAGAAGTTAGCAGAGGTTAGATATTCCATGGACCCTGAATTCTCCCATCAGCTCTCTTGAGGCCCAATGTTTCCCAGCACACACCTTCATTATCAAATAAAAAGTCTGAAAATGCTTCAAATTCAATGGGTATTATAACTGATCAACACACAGAACACAACTGCTTGGTTTGCTGCAACTTTATAGCTTTGTAGATGTAAGAGATAAACTATTTCAGCATTATTGTAGAATCCTACAGTTCAGGCTTGGGCTGGGTCGGGAGTCTAGACGAGCCTCCCACCATCTTTCTTTCATGTTGTTCAGGGCTCCTCAAAGCAACACTCTCGCGGGTGTCTCATGGCTTTTATTTTGGCCTACAGCACGAATTTCAATGCATATTTGATTCAAGAGTATTATGAGTCATAATATCATTAATTATGCCTCAGTGGTAATACTTGGCTACAATGTCCCATCTCTTCAACTCTAGACTTTTCACTGCCTTTTGTCCAACAAGACAGATTCTAACTTTTTTTGCACAATTAGAGCACTTTGTCATAAGCTACAGGAAGCAACTTTAATTTGGACCAGAAATTAATGTATTCGGCTCCCAGATTTACTGCAGAGTGTTGAGATTCAGGCTCAGTCAACTAGCAGAAAGCAAGACTGCCACAGTGCCAGCATCACAGCAAGAGAGCCAGTCTGGTGACTAAGTGAGAGGCCCAAATGCTGATGTCCCTCTCACTGCAGTAAGTTCACTCCAGAATGGATTCCTACTCTCCTGCTCTCTTGGCTTTACTCCATGTAGATTCAAGTCCTGAGCACAGAGGTGTCTGACGGCCAAGTCTGGATGACATTCTCATGACCCTTGGTCTTGGAAGGATAGAGGAGCAAGGAGCTGGCCCTCTATTAACCCAATGATACGTTTGCACTCCTCATCTGCAGTTCCAGATGGACTTTGTATCTTACATTGCAGTGTAAGAACGTACCTAGCTTCCCACTGTTTAGACCCTGCAAAACAGCCGCCATGTATTATCTTGGTAGTCACCTCACTAGCTGGCACTCACAAGCTCATGATAAATGTAGAAGGAATGGAAGAAGAGAAGCTAGTCCCAGGAGATTCTTACGATTTAAGAAAAGAAAAAGCACTGATGAGGGGTATGAGGAGGCAGGGGTGTAGGGCGAGGCAGAAATGGGGAGAAACGAATCGATGTGAAACGTGAAAGTGGCACATGTGTAGGTGCTGCAGAAACAGAGACCAAACCAAAGCATGAGCCGGTAGAAGCTGCAATGAAGCAATCAAGCACCAGACTCAGCCAGCATGCTGCCTACTAACAGTTCCAAAAGCCCACATCACCTGCAAAAGTTATTCACAACCTAAGTGATCATGGCAGTAACTCCTAACAGCCCATGGCACCACTGTTCTCTGGGGACTATTAATGTCCTTAGATTATGTTCCCTCTAACACAGGCTTCATCACACGATTCCCCACTCCAAAACTTTTCAACAGCTCACTAATACCATGAAATAAAGTATATTCTTCCTGCAGTGCTCAAGGTCTGCGGAGTGAGAAGTCCAGAGAACTATTTTTCCACCCCCTCCCTGATACAATCTGCCCTCGTCCTCCAAAACTCCAGCAGTCTTTCCTCCTCCGCAACTCAACCAGCCCTGGCTCCCCTCAGAACTCCTCTAACCATCACCTCCAGCACCAGGCAGCTCCTGTGATGTCAGCACTGCATTCATCCCGCAACTGACTCACACACACAACCCCTGCGGAAACACCAGCAGATCCCATCACCCTCCACACCATCCCTTATTTGCTCTTGCAGTCTCATGTTTCAATAATGCCGAAAGTGGGCTTCAACAAACGACAGTATCAACACAATGATACTGCTGATATGGGAAGATGAGTTCCGTTGATCTGGACAACCTCAGGAAGTAAGGGTCACACGGCGTAGGAGTTAACGGGTTCTTCTGATCTGGGATGAAATTTCAAATGTCCCCAGAAAAATTTCCCAGAAGTGCAGCATCCCTACCCTCACCTACCTCTCTGTTCCTGATGCTTGTGTGGGGTCAGAGTGCAGGTGGCAGCATGGGTGAACAAATCCGAGGTCCTGTTAGCAAAGAGAAAAGGGAATGAATGTTGACTAAACAGCAGGGTGTCTGAAAGCCACTTGACATGGCTGATCTTTCTGAGAACTTGAGAATGAATACACCTGGAAGACAAGCATTATTACTAAGTATTCTATGGCTTAAAATGGCTAATTAATACTGAATAAAATGTTTACTAGCTTAAAAAATAAGACTTTCAAATAAAATATTCCCTTTATCAGTTAGCAAACCTTACAATGCTCAGTTGTGACTCTGAGAAGCCACTGCCAAACCTGAGAATGCTTTTTTTTTTTTTTACCATTTCTGTCTAGTCTCATCTTTATTTCAAAGGAAAGACCGAGACAGAGCTCTTCCATCCTCTGGCTTACTCTCCAAATGTCTGCAACAGCCAGAGTTAGGCCAGGCCAAAATCAAGGAGCTCAGACTCAATCTAGTTCCCCAACCGGAGTGGTAGGAAGCCACATGCCTGAGTCACCTCTCGCCTCCCAGGATGGACATTAGTAGGAGATCAGCAGCAGAATCTTTGGGACTCAAGGAGGCACTCTGGTGGGATGTGAGTGTTCTGAACTCTCTTCTCTATGGCTCCCCACTTCTTTGTTTAATGCGAGCAATGCCCATAGACTTGGTGTATTATCTTACTAGTTTATAAAATCAAAGCTGATTCTCCAAAAACTGTATTTTACTGATTGAGTAAAAGGGAAGTGAGAGATGGGTCCTCCGCCACCTACACACACACACACACACACACAGTGATGGGACAAGGAGTGACAGACTCCGTGCTAGCTGCCCAGTGCTCAGGAGACTGCGCTTGACACACGGATGCTTGTTCTTGGTAGAAATCACCTGTGTCTTCACGGAGAGTGGTCACTTAGGCCTCCAGAATGGGGCACCAGCAAGATGTCAGCTTCGCGTGACAGCCATGAATGGCCTCAGGGTGAGATCAGAAGCCTGTTCACCTGCCCTCCAGCTCTCTCCTGTCACAGGGACTACATTGGAGGGAAGGCTGGGTTCTGGCTTCCTGGAAGGTTTAATCGAGTGGTAGAAGCACTTCGTGATGATCCTCATAAAAGCTGTTTTCCTTGTGATTAAGCTGTGTTTGCCTGTTAACTATGTGGTAAACAAACTCTCAGCTCCTGCCTGCCGGTTATACTGTAGCCTCATATTAATTGGGACTTGGAGGGTAGTGGGCTGGCAAGGCTGCCCGCGACAGGAAGCCAAGAAGCCCAATTTGGTTATCGGTTCTGTTGACATGAGCTGAGCCATATGTGGTATGTGGCATGTCCAGCAGGTCTAGCTAGGGTTTCTCGGGCTATGAAAGGCCTGCTGTTCGGAGCTCTTGGCCTAGAGTCAAACAAGGTCTCCAGATCGGAGCTCTTGCTGCCTTTGGGACCTTCAGCTCTATGGGGCCGGGGGAAGGGCAAACCAAACATGTCTGATCCTATTCTTGGTTCAGGGTTGGGGAGAGAAAACAAGGTGAGCATTGCAACTGGTGGCACCTAGAGACTACCCTGCCCCCTTGAAACACCTCACTCCAAGCTCAGCAAGGTCAGAGAAAAAAGTCCCCTACTGTGCCAGCTGCCCAACAAGTCGCCAAATCCTGTCCATGTCCCTTATCAGAACTGAACTCAGACTGCTAGACATCAAATGGGTGGGCGAGGCTGGCTGGGAAATTCCTTCCAGCCAGTAGATACATGCCTTGGGGAAAAGGAGGGGCAGTTCCCACTGGAACTTGCTCCCCACTCCCCCAGGGGCAATCACTGTCAAAAATGATTTATTTTAAACCTTTCTAAATAATTTCTGCCACCAGGGTATGTATGTATGTGTGTGCTACAGAGAGAGAGGGGAGAGCATGTGTGTGTTTTTAATCATTTGCGGTGAAGCCTGAGTTCACCAGAGTCTTTGAGTTGAGGAGAGCACAACCGCCAAACCCACACCCAAATATTTTATAGATAACAGAAGAGCCCTTGCCAGGGCTGCCCGTGTGTGTACACAGACGAGCCTCAAGTGGGGCTCGGCAACCAGATCCAGCCGTCCAGCTGCATCTAGAGACATACACTTAGAAAAGTCCCACGAAAACCATCCCTCCTCGTCTCAGGAAACCCAAATAATCAACAACGAAAGTGGCTGCTGTTACTGGTTCAAGTGCTGGTGAACAGGGCGAGCATTTACTACTTGGCACAGGACCGGAAGCCGTTATGCCCTGATGCCAACAGTGGATCATTCTGGTAGGTGGAAATGGGATAGCACCTCTTTCTTTCTCTGCATTGTAGACACTTTTACAGCCAAATCATGTTAAATGTTTATTGGTCCATCGGTGGATGAATGGATCAACAAACCTAGCAATTTGAAACTGTCTAGTTCAGATCGTCCAAACATTCTGACTCCTGAAAAAAAAAAAAGTGAATAATAGCAACCCCTCTCGTGTCGATGTGAAATTTGGGGGTCTGATTTGTTGACTTTCTACTTTTTCTCTTTGGATCTTTGAAGAATGAAAAACAAGGACAAACATACCTACTAGGAATAACGAGGAATACAGGACAAAGAATGAAATGTGATAGGAGATAAAAGTTGGATGGCAGCCATTTAGTTTAGTAAGCGGTATCAGAGGAACTCGAAAAAGTTCCAAGATGGCTCCAGAAGAAGCTGGTTGGTCATCTTCACAGGTAAAGGCCTATTATCTCCTAAGAGCTCCTTCTCCAGAAAGCCATGAGGTGCAACTCCCTCTATGCCCTGTTCAAACTCTCATGTTTAAGGAGGCTGCCTGGTGTATGGGACACAAGCAAGAGAGGCACAGGTATTTCCTTGGGGATTGAAAGAGAAGTAAAGATAGCTGTCCAGTAGATGAAAACCTCTGGACAAGATGGACAGAAAACATTGACTTTGAAGGACTTGAAATGTTATGAAGATCACTGTAAGCAATGGGGTTTCTAGCCCCCGGAGCTCTGTAACATGTAAAACGACCATGTAGAACAGCGGCAGCCATGTTAGAAAGTTATAACATAGAGTACTTTAAAAAAAAAAAAAAAAAAGGTGTGGGAAAATGGAATTAAAAGATACGTTTATTTGGGTGCAAAAATTTTTTGAAATTTATGCATTGTTTTCACTTAATCATCATTTTCTGCGAACTTTCAGCAGACCCCCCCATACACTTGGTTTTAATCTTTTTGCACCCAAATAAATGTATCTTTTCATTCCACTTTCCATGAACTTTTTAAAGTACTCTCACAGAAAAGTGATTTCTGTGTTTCCTTCTGGACCCGCTCTTTGGTTTTAGAAGAGGTGCTAAGGTTACCCTGGCTATTATCCAAAGACTAAGGCAATGGCTGGCCCATGACAAATTATTTCTCTTCTCAACTCATACGTTACAAATGACTCCAAGTTAAACCTTTAACTTAACAAACTTGGCAGAATTATTTAATCTCCAAACACATAGACTCATGGAAGGCTTTATGGTCCCTGCAATAGCACGTACAAAAATGGTGTTGTCAGAAATTGGACTGAAAGCTTTAAGATGGTTCTGTGTGATAGCATGGCTTTCTGGCCCAGAACATTTCACAGAATCTCCCTGCTGCATCTCTTCTTGCTGGGAAGATGGTCCAGGACAATGCCAATTTGGGGGCCTTCCATGATGGGCATGAGGTTGTTGTTCTGTCTTCTCCTCAGTCCCCAGGAGCTCACTTTGAAGTGATGACTCACAGAGAATATTTTGTCAGGCCAACTGGGCCATAAAAATATTAAGTGTGGTTTTAAGCCATAAAGGTTTTTTATTATCTTGCTCACTTCCTGTCATGAAGCATTGCATTAAATTGTATTTGAAAGAGACTAATAACCTGCCTGCCGTTTCACAAGAAATCCATTGTTATAAAGCTTTTAGAAACACTGATCTGAAGGCTGTGCCGAGTGAAACCTTGGAGGTGTTCATGAAACAGTCACTGCACCGAGTGACAGCACGCCAAACACAAGTGCCTCCTGGTGCAGGGTGGGACCTCTGTCCCAGGGGTTTGTATCCAGGAGTTGTCAGACTTCAACCAAACAGCACGGAATTGTTAAGAATGGAACAAATTGCTTGCTTTGGTCTCAGGCCTCTGTAGGACAAGTGACTGTTTTAGCTGGTTGTAACCTAAGGTCGCTAGCCCCTCTCTTCAAGGCCTCTTTGAAAACAAGCGCCTTCTATCTCTTGCAAAGGTACAAGACATACCATCTGCTCATTACTAACTTGGCCAACGTACTTGTTCTTCCCAGAATTCCAGTCATCGCCTTCAGGCTCCCATTATCTGAAAGTAATTTCTAGTCTTCAAAGCAGGGCCGAGGCCCGCACTGTCAGATCCCCTGGAAACAATGAAGTCGAGTCATTTTAGCGACTGCCTCATTCTGTCTTTCCTCAAGATCCAATGTTTCACACTCCCTCCCTCACTTGGCATTCTCTTCTGGAAAATAAGGGAGGATGAGACGATACAGCCTGCATGCCCTAAGACACAGGATGTGCCGTTTGGATTCACTGAATGTCGAGCCTTCCAGATACACTGAAAATGGCCTGCAGCTATTACAATCCCCAGCCCTTAGCTTTGGCAGCCTTTCCTATGTGCTATTTCTATTTGTGCAACAACTACAATGGACTGAAGCAGGCACATTTCATAGACAGGCTTCAGAAATGGGCCTGCTAATGTGTGTATACATTCCCCTCACATTAGGACACCCCCAACTCCTCCAAAAAAAAAAAGTAGTGAAAAGGCCCTCTAGAAGCAGGCAATGCTTCTGAGGTTAATTTTGCTAATAAATTTTCCACACACTAAAACTTCACACTGACTCCACATTATTTACTCAGAAGCACTCTCACACAGACAGCCTGAGAACCAACGGCTTTAGGAAAACATTGAATCTGTACCGATTCCCCTTACAAATATTACTGTAATTTTCCTTTTTCTGGAGAAATCTGACCCGGTCCTATCTGCTTGACATCAGTCTTCTTTGGGGCATGAGAGTTCTGGGAAACATTTGTGCGCCATGCCAGCATCTTGGTTGAGTTGCGCTGACGACTCACAACACTTGGAGACTGGTTGGCCACTGGAGACTGAAGCATGGATGTTATTGTGGATGGGCACATGGCTACAAGGATTACCATTTCATATGCAAAGAGAAGCACTTGGGGAATCACACCCACTGGCTCTTCATTTCAACACTTGATGGCTGACCGCTGAAGCTGTAGACCATGAATCTCTATGCCGTCCTGCCCCACAAATCTGAGATGCTTATCCTGAACCCCTCAAGCAGCTGGAGAAAAAAGAACTAAACTTTTGTCATCCACCGAAAAATGTGTGATTGTCTCAAAAAATTCTTCCCAGAAAGAAGCTAACTGAACTTAAGTAGCGGGTAAAAAGGGGACTTTCTTCCCAGATACAAGTCCTAACTCCAATGGAAAGACTCCAAGCCCAAAACACCCCTATAGAAGCCATTTCAAGCCAGTCCTGCCTAAGATTTCCCAGTGGCAGGTACACCGCCTTCCTCCAGTGTGTACAGCCTGCTCCAGCCAGGCACATTGTAATAAAAAGGGACCTGCCAGGAGCATTGGCTTACCCCAGGGAGAATTCTCCTGAAATACCTAACAAAAAAAAAAAGGGCAACACCAGCCTCTGTTAACCTCTCCAACCCTATAAAATTATCACCTGGGTGGACATCTATTTATTTGTTGGCTCTGCTTGACTTGCCAACATCCCTTCCCCTTTCTTTTGGCTAAGAATGCTCAAGTAACAGACGTGTGATCCCAGTTTGGACAATTGGATTTTCTCTTTGGAAACTGGCTCTTTCGAGAAATGACCAAAGAATAGGAATGAGTTGGGAAGGGATCCTTTCAAAACAGCCCAACGAAGAAACTGCCCATTAGGTTCCTTGGAACTGCTCTGGTGGCTGCCCTTGCTAAGACCTGGATACTTGGTTTATCCTTGGATTTTGTGAGCTTAATTAATTTAACCACAGTTGATTTTGTGTGTGTGTTACAGCAAGGAGTTCTGACCGAATCCACTTCTGAATGCTTCTCTGAATCCCTGGGGTGAAAGGTCACTTGGATCATCACATCATAGATTGCTGGCCAGAAGGCAGAACCGAAGCCTTCGAAAACAGTCTTGAAAACACATCCAGTTCTGAGCTGGAAGAGCCAAGATATTTCCAATTCCTTCTCAAAAGCCATCTCAAACCAAGGAAAATAAGAAGCAGAAACAATACAACCTACACCTAAAGACCATAAAATCACCTATGGCCCTGGATCAAAATAAAGTGAAGGTGGGGATAGGTGGTATGGTGCAACAGATTGGGCCCCAATCACTACATCCTGTATCAGAATGCCAGTTCAAGTCCCTGTTACTTTACTTCTGACCCAGCTTCCTATGAATGTACCCTGGCCAGCAGCAAATGATGGCCAAGGATTTGAGAATCTGTTACCCACAGGGCAGACCTAGCTGGAACTCTGGGCTCCTGGTTTATACATGGCCCAGTCCGGGCTGTCGCTGGAATATGGGATGATAATCTCAGTGTGACTGATTGTTCCTAACTGTGTTAAATAAAACAATCATTTTTAAATGGTAGCAATGAATGAGAGAATTATAAATGACTTTGCTGAGGAGGAAAGCAAACCCCAGACCAGAATGGAGAGGTGCAGAAAGTGGGAGGGGAACAATGTCTTTGAGAAGCCAACCTAAGAAAATTCCAGAGTTTAAGACATTTGTTGGAGTGAAATAAGTCAAACCCAAAAGGACGAATACTACATGTTCTGATATAAGGCAGCCATCACACAAATCATAAGATCAATAATCCTTTTCATACTGTTTTTGCTGCATCCCATGCTTTTGTTGTTTTTGTTTTCATTTTCATTTCTTCCAAATAGTTTCTTTTCCCTTGTCGAATTCATTGCTGGCTCATGGATTGCACAGTGGCATCATTTTACCCAAGAGGCTTTTGTGTTTTCATTTCTTCACCCACGTGTTGATTATTCAATGGCGCATTTTTTGACTCCATGATGCTGTAAATTTTTTGTTTTATCTTCATACTTGTTGACTTTGTTTCACAGCTTCTCATTTAAGGGTGTGCATAGCGATGGCATAATAGAGACTGTAGTATTCAGATGTGAAGATACAATGCAGTATGCATCTCTACTTCCCTATCAAAGATGGACTCCCAATGAAATCATTGAACACATATAGACAATGGGATGCTGGACTGTCGGACATTGTCTGTACCAGCAATGTCACGGCACAAGTAAATAACAGAATGATGGACTTATGACTGCTTATGAAAGACTATACCGTTGTAATAATATGGGGAAAATCAGTCAGGGGGTAGGAATTTGGCAGGGGTGGGGGAATCCCAGACCCTCTGGAATTATACCATAAAATTCAAAATTTAAAAAAGACATCTGTTGGGGATGAGGCCGGTCCTATTCCTCTGCCCGCCAACCTCTTCCATCACCCCATACTTTTCCAGGCTCCAACCAAGTCCCGTCTTTCCTCTCCAGGGAGACACCGGCCGGCCGTGCCACACTGAGAGGCAGGGTGTCTTTCTCAGGGCCCACAGGCAATGCATCCCAGCTCCACCTTCCCCAAAGGTGGGGTACAGGTCGTAGAAGTCAAATACCAATGACTTTGACCATGCAGGCATTTGAAAAGCTTTTCACAAATCCTTTGAAAGATATGGAAAGTCGAAAAACTTAGAAAACTTTACAAATGTGGAAATGCACTCACTGTAACAGCATTTCCAGGAAAAAGAAAAACTTGTACAACAGGAAGCAGGCCACAGTCCAGAGGGAAGCTACTTAATAACTAGTCTCAACTACGGAAGGACCAACTCATTAGCACAGAAACTGAACACTGTATAAGAGCAAGTCACTATAGCACTGACAAATCAAAGGATTGAAACAAAGGTCAATACCAAAAGCCACAGAAGCCAAGCCCATTGCTTCTAAGGACCAAGAGAATGGTACAGATGGGAAACAAGTAAGGCCTGTTATCTCTAACAAATCACTGAGCTTTTTGTTTTTAGCTTATTATCTATTTATAGATAATACATTGATGAAAATAATGAACCATTTTCAATCCACTGGGATTAGCTGAAAGATTAATAACGTGAAACATTGATGAAATTTTATGAGCTAGCAACTGTAAATGGTTAGTCTCCACTGTACCCCAGAGTTCTCTGTTCCCATATTTATAACATTGGAATTGTTAAAAATCTTTGACCATGTTGGACTGATAGGTAGTTTTCTAAACTTTGAATTTTAAGAATTGGGGTTGTGAGTTCTGTGGGAAATAACTATGGCGTTCAAAGCCCTCTTAAAAATTACCATCAGTATTTTTCCAACATAAGCGGGAAGCTATTGATTGTACTGACAAAACAACAATATATCTTGACTTTTGGCTTAACACTAGAGTTTTCACCTTAAATCGCCAGTTCAAATAAAATGTCAGTTCAAATAAAACTGAAATATATCCTAAGGCAAAATCCGTAAAATAAAGCAAGTCCTATAAAATTCATTTTTATATATGTAAAGCGCAAATGTACAATGTCATTTAAAGTAAAATTCTAGGATATTCATAAAAACGAATTCAAGTTTAATTAATACAAGGTTCACATCCTGGCTGCTCCATTTCCCATCCAGCTCTCTGCTTCTGGCCTGAGAAGACAGTAGAGGACTGCCCAAAGCCTTGGGACCCTGCACCTGCTTGGGACATCCAGAAGAAGCTTCTGGCTTCTGGCTTCGGACTGGCTCAACTTCAGCCGCTGTGGCTACTTAGCGAGTAAGCCAATGGATAGAAGATCTTTCTCTCTGTAAATCCGACTTCCCAATACAAAAATAATCATAAATCAATCAATCAGTTTTTTTCAAAATGACGTTTTCAGTCTCCCATTCTTTCTAAGCTCTGCTTCTCAATTTTCCATGTATTTAAATGGTGGAAAATGTGTCCACTAAAGTGTCCACCTGTATCACACTGAAACACCAAATGCAAGCTCTGAGTAGGCTAGCCTAGGAGCAAACAATGTGGACAACGCTCTATTTCAGGGCCACTGTAGGCATCTACTCTCCATCTCTCCTCCTCTCTGCATATCTGCCTTTCCAATAAAAATGAATAAATCTAGAAAAAACAGAAAGGAATCAGTATGCTCCAGGAGTCCCGAGTTTCTGGAGTCAAGCATTGCCACCTACCCTGATGGGCCCCCCAAGAAAGAAGCTGTGTTTGCCTACCATTACCTTGTGGTTGACTTGGCTTTCTGTGATGCTCAGATGGGCATATGAGAGCATGGGGCAGGAGCTCAGAGCTGCGTTTGCTATGAGACAAGCACGGCAGAGGAGAGAAAAAAGGTGATGATAATTTTTGTGAAACAAAACAAAACAAAAAACAAACAAACAAAAAAATCCTTTCCTAGGGCCAGTGCAATTGCTCAATTGGTTAATCCTCTGCTTACAAGTGTCAGCATCCTATAGAGGCACTGGTTCCATGTCCCAGCTGCTCCCTTTGCTGTAATAGCTATGTGGGGAGTGAACCAGTGGCTCAAAGATCTTTCTATCTCTCCTTCTCTGTAAATCTACAGCTCCAATAAAAACAACTCAATCTTTAAAAAGAAAAAAAAAAAAAAAAACCCTTCTCTCCCAGCTAGCTCATGGGTTCTTTCCCTAAGCCCAACATCTTCTCTCTTTTTCATTCTCTTTCTACTTTGTAACTCAACCCATTTCTACTGAGTTAACCTCCACCCCACCTCACACTGGGAAAATTAAACGGTTCACCTTTCACGCGGAGCTGACACAACCCCAAAACTCAGGAGGTCGCCCCCACATGTCCAAACCGGCAACAGAAGTTGCCTTGAACACCAAACCCAACCACACTGAGCAGGAAAGAAAACGAATGCAGAGCAAATGTGTGCCAGGATGAGGAATTAACGGCCTGGCACTCCACCCCTGGAGTCTGGGAGGTTACAAAAGCTGCTCGTGGAGGTGCCCAGCTGCCAGACCGTCTCCGGGCTTTCTTCTTTTATGCACTTAGGCTTTGGCACACAGTGGCAGTGGATTTCTCTTCAAGGAGGGCTGGAAAGCAGGAAATATTTTCTGTGGAGGCTCGGCAGACTAAATACCCAGGACAGCCTAATGAGCCACTTTGCCACACAGAGAGTACTTCTGTGTACCAGCCAGCACAGCAAGTCTCAAAACTGGTCCTGACTTCCACAAGGCCAAAAGTGCTGGCAACAATATTTAGAAATGTCATTCCGGTTTGAACAGCCAATTGTGCACAACAGGCAAGTCCGTGGGGAAGCACACCTCGAGCTGCCTCGGGTTCTGTGTGGCACTAGGCACTCAGCTCCACGGGACCATCATGCGTCACTTGTTCCATACGCACGGTCACATGGCTTGAGTGTGAAACGCTGACATAGCCCAGTGTCGAGTTGGGTCTTAGCTGATGTCACAGTGAGTTCTTATTCTGGAAGTCAACAGAGCATTTTACTAGCTTCTTCCTCGGGGAATAGCTGAGTCCACAGCAATAGGAACAAACTGGACAAGAGAAATCAGAATTGGGGAAGGATGGCAGCCGGCTTGTCCTCACCTGGTGCCGAGCTATCCTATCAGAGCAGAGAAAACCCACAGAAATTTCTTTGTATCAGTTTTCTGGGAAGAAGAAGAAATCCAACATAAACAACTGGGCAGGCGTTCGGTAGCACAGCAGGTGGCCCAGTTCCTTCCATGTCCCCAAGGGTACCAATGGACCCAGAACCCTGGCAAAGAGAGGACATAGGGGTGACCGCAGGATGACCTGGCATCCCACCAGTCAACGGTGGGGCACAGATCCTTTCTCATGGGCTTCTCGGCACGTGACCTATCAACAATGTAACTCACACACCTGAACTTTTCCTAATGCCAGCAAGCCAGCTTCGCCCCATAGCCATTCCACTTCCCACCAGTCCCTTTTTATTTAACTGGGTCCACCACTTTAAAAGAGAAATCAAAGCAAAAGGAAAACTGAGGGGTCCTAAGACCTCAAATTCCTCATTCCTCATCCTCACCAGGTGTTCATGGGAAACTTTTCAGGCTGCACCCCCAAGGTTGCATTTCATTAAGGGGTCTTTCCAGACTACGATTGACACCCCAGGTAGATGTGCCTATGCACCCGGGGATTTGGAGGACACCAGGCTCAGCCAAATGGCCACAGCTGTCCTCCAGCCCACGGTCCAGTGGCCCACCTTGGAGACTGAGCTGTGGCTCCGAGACATAGCCTCCCAAACTCCCCGCTCAGTATCCACACATCACGGCCACCTCGGGCCAGCCACCCAGCGACCTATTCTTGTCCCGGCTCGCGTGCTGTCATGGAGGATCCGCTCCACGACGTGGCAGGTCTGGTGGGGCAGCCAGCAGCCTCGGAGCCTGGAGCCCGGAGCCCAGAGCCGGCCAGCCCTGCACCAGCAACTCCAAGTGCTTTCTCAAGGGGCCTCTGCCAGGCCCGGGAGCCCTTCTTAACCAAGTTTGGCTCCTGCTAGCAACCAGGCTTGTTCAGGGGCACATTAAAAATCAAAATACACACACCGTTTGGAAAGCATAGAAAGTTCCACTCTCACATCTGATGTATTAGAACATTGTTCCATAAAAGTGACCGCAGGGCTCCAAATTCATACTTTCCTACCTCGGGAGATCCGTTGCCACCAGGAATAAACCCGTGAGAGTGTGAGGCCGGCTAGGGTAGTGGGGGGAGGGGGAAAGGGTTGGGTATGAGGAGCCACATTGCAGGCCCCTGGGGCAAGATCAAGGGCCTGGCCTTGGAGCAGCCCGAGCTGAAGCCCAGTGGGCGACTGGCTGCTGTCATCTCCCTACCAGGCTGGGAGCAGACACCAGCCTCGAGTCGGGTGGGACCCACGGTCTCTTCCGAGGGCCCCTTTCATCTGCTTCGTAAACCCCCAGAACGAGCTGGCACAGCTTGTAGCTTTTAATGAAGCGTGGGCTCCTGGCTGGAGCCAAGGGGGCATGGTAGGCCGAGAATAAGCCTCTTTCATAGCCGCAGTGATGGGGAGATGCAAGGCCAGCCTTCTACGGCAAGCCGCCGCCAAAGAACCCAGCGCCTGTTCTGCAATTCCTTTCCTGTTTCCTGTCAGCTCCTTGTGACATGCAGTCTGGCTCGCATCCTCCTTTGTTTACAAACAGATCTGGTGCGGGGGACCTAGAGCAATTTGTGGAGCCCACCCAAGAACGGAGCTGGAGGACATGTGCCCTGGGCACTGGCTGGGTGTTGGCATTTTTGCAAAGCTCACAGCAAACCCAGGGCCTGCCATGCTTTGCATCCATTGCCTCATTTGGTCATGGCTGTGGGAGCAGCCTCCCATTTCACCCTTCACACACGAGGAAGCTCCAGGTCAGAGAATTTGAAGTCCCATCCTGCCCCTTCTCCCATGTCCCCAGGTCAGTGAACAAGAAACTACATGTTTTTCAAAGGAGGAGATGAACTAGCTTGGGCCTGGTAGGAATCCTGACTCGAACACCTCTATGGTCCTGTAACACCTCCATCTCTTTGTCGATCATGCACCATCCAACACCACGGCACGCAGTGTAAACAGTACCATCTAAGTCTGTGTGGCTTAATGTCCCCGTAGAGATGTCAGCGGATGTAGGCTGCTAGGAATCCCTGGCAGCCATCTGAAGTGTCAGCATTGGCAACATCTGGGGAGGAGGCACCTCGGAGAGGGGCATCCTTCTCGGGGTTTCCAGGTCCCTCCCATACTCCAGCCAAGTGACCTCACTAACTCTCTGCATCTCCATTTCCCAGAGGACAATCAAGTGAAAAGCAGATGCTCATTTGGAAAAATGATCTTTCAGATTCTGGTCCTTGCAAGTGGAGGGTATCGTAAGAAAAGACTACAACATGGTTATTGCTCTGAAACAAAGCACTGGAAACTGGAAAGGCACCAGGGGACTCTGAGCAGCGTGCTAGGGAAACATTGCAGGGCCCTGAAGACACTGCTCAGACGGTTCCAGACTTGGGCTGTTTGTGAATACTAAGAAACCATTGGGAAAACAGAAAAAGGAGGAAAAAAAAAAAGAGACCATTAGGGGAAATTTTACCGGAAATCAGAAGGTCATCACAGGAACTTGCAGCCATATGGAGAGAATGTACCCCACAAACTGTGTGATCCTGCTGAGGATATTTCCAGCAGCTGGTAAGGCATCACCTGACTTCTTCTTGTATTATCTAAGACTTCTATGAGTGAGTCAGAAGAATCTAAAATAGTGCGCATGATGGCCTTCAATTCTCAGCCCTTTCAACTGACAAAAAGACTTTTTTTTTTTTCAAGATTTTATTTGTTTACATAGAGGTTAACACCTTCTACCCACTGGTTCATCCAACAAATGGCTATGATGAATGGGCTGGGCCACAAGTCACAAACGATCTGACCTCCCACACAGGTGGCCGTGGCCCAAGCATGTGGGGCATCATCTGCTGCTTCAGCAGCCTAGCAGGAAAGTGGACAGGAAGCAGAGCCATCAGGAAGATAGCATACTAACACAGGATGTTGGTGATCCTTGGATGAATATAAAATTTTGTTCTCAGATGCCAGATTTTAGAGAGGGTTTTTAACTAAATTTCAGAACCAGCACCTTGTAGGAAGGTTATTATGTCTTGGATGAAGGACGTCTGAAGATTTTTTTTTGCCTTTTTTTTTAAGATTTATTTATTTTCATTGGAAAGGCAGATCTACAGAGGAGAGAGAGAGAGAACAAGATCCTCTTTCCACTGGTTACCTTCCCAAGCAGTCACAAAGGTCAGTGTTGAGCCAATCCGAAGCCAGGAGCCAACAGCTTCTTCCAGGTCTCCCACACAGGTGCAGGGTCCCAAGACTTTGGGCCGTCCTCCACTGCTTTCCCAGGTCACAAGCAGGGAGCTGGATGGGAAGTGGGGCCTCTGGGATGTGAACCGGCACCCATATGGGATCCTGGTGAGTGCAAGGTGAGAATTTTAGCCAATAGGCTACCACACTGGGCCCCTGAAGATGTTTTTTTAAATGCTTCTTCCCATTTTTCTTTTCTTGAAAAGCAGACAATCAGAGACTGAGATCAAGGGGGAAAAAACTGAGACCAGGAGCCTAAGAAGTCTATCTGGGTCTCCCACGTGGGTGTGGGACCCAAGTACTTGAGGCGTCAGCTGCTGCCTCCTGGTGAATCCTAAGCAGAGATTAGCCTGGAATTGGGCATACATGTCCCCAAATGGTGTGCCCATTGCGGAGCCAAAAGATGTTCAGGGTTTAAGCCACAGTTTTTTCCAATTAAACAATGAGATTTTCAATTTTAAAGACATTATCCCTCAACAGAAGCCTATAGTTTAAAACAGAGCACTTCTTTCACAGAGTTTTATGCCTTTTTTTTTCTTTTTGGCCTAATGGGATGAACACCGGCAAGATTCACAGAAGACCTCTTACATTTCTTAAAAATACAGAAAGAAACGATTCAAAGGTATTGGGTTCCAAAAATCCTATAGATAAGAAGCAGGTTGGAGACGTTACTCAGCTCTACATACTTGCAAATCACCCTGGACAAAGGGCAACTCCGGGTACAGAATCAAGGTCCTGAAAGCTGAGCCAAGCGTGCTCCTGGGCCTTGCAGCATGCTTCTGGCTTTTGAACAGAAAGATCTGAAGGAGTAGCCCATGTCTGTTCGAGTAGGGACAGGGGAGAAGATAACCTCATGGAGGAGTCTTTAGAGAAACTCTAAACAGCTCAGTGTGTTCAGTGTGTTGAATGTAGCTCATCAGGCCCCAAGGACGGTCGCCTAGGACCCACAGCCATGCACAGGAATGGCACAGTGTACCCAGCAGAAGCTGGCAGAAGTGACGGTCTCTCACTGAGAATTTGTTTTTTAAAATCACTGTGTTTTCTGTCTTGTTCACTCTTGAATCACTTGTTCTGGGGACAACCAACCACCATATGGTGAGCAGCCCCGGGAAAGGGCCCACGTGGTAGAAAGCTGAAGCTTCCAGCAGCCACGCGAAGGAGCTTGAACTCCGCCTCTCTAGCTCAAGTTTTAAAAACAAACAGAAAAACCTGCAGTCCCAAGCAACATCTCGACTAAACACACAAGAGATTTTTGAGTCAAAATCATTCAGCAATGTTGTTCTTGGAACTACTCATCCAAAAGTATGTAAATAATAAACATTTTCTGATTAAACTAGTACTGGTAAATTTTGGGATATTTCATGATGTAGTGATAGATAACAAGTGCAGAAAGCTAATACAAAAAGCTTCTTGAAAGTATTGCATTAAGGTCCAGCATGATAGCCTAGTGGCTAAATCCTCACCTTGTATGTGCTGGGATCCCATATGGGCACTAATTCGTGTCCTGGCTGCTCCACTTACCTTCCAGCTCCCTGCCTGTGGCCTGAGAAAGCAGCCAAGGATGACCCAAGGCCTTGGGACCCTGCACCTGCATGGGAAACCCAAAAGAAGCTGTTGTCTCTTGGCTTCAGACAAGCTCAGCTCTGACCATTGTGGCCTCTTGGAGAGTAAACCAGCAGATGGAAGATCATTGTCTCTCCTTCTATTAATCTGCCTTTCCAATTAAAAAAAAAATTAACAAACAAAAGGGAAAGTGTTGCATTAATGTGGCTTAAATAGCCAAAGCCTGTGTGGTCAGAAATGCATTCCCTACTCCCATGCATCGCATGACAGCATGAGTCTAAAAAATACGTCATCAGGTGATGTCATCATTACAGGAGCATCATGGAGTGAGCTTCCACTAACGAAGGTGGTTAAAACATTACCAGGTGACAATATCTTACAAGATTACTATTACACAGCTCACCGTGGATATAGGAAGCAGTCCATCATCGATCAAAATACCATTATGCCACATATCACGCTATTATCCTAAAATCATTTCCAGTAAGACAAGGAGATTGAGTATTAAGCCCTATTTACTAAAGATTAACCTATGTATATAAACAAACATTTCCCAGAGTTAACTATTGGGGTTTGGGGGACAGGCAGACCTTTGGCCCCCAGGTAAGCTTCCAGCTGGGATTCCTGAACCCCAAATCAGCTTTGGTTTGTTCCCCAACTTCATTTCCTGGTCCCAGCATTCTGCTCATGGACACCTGGCACGCACCAGCTGACAACTCGAGTGGTTGGCTTCCTGCCACCCAAGGGAGAGACCTGGATTACGTTTCCAGATCTCAGCTTTGGCCTGGCCAGGCCCTAGTGGTTGCAGTTATTTGAAGAGAGAACTAGTGATGGTAGATCTCTCTCTCTCCCCACCCCCTTACTGTCTTTCAAATAAATAGTTAAGTTGCCATCTCTGGAGAACAGAGCAGAGACTTAGACCTTAGTCTTCAGGGAGGTAAAAATCACCCATTTTCAATGACGTTCTCAGAATGTTCTCTGAATAAACTCCTACTGATAAACATTTGGTGCCTGTAACTTGGGGCGGGGGGACAGGCAGAGAGCTAGTGTTTATTATTTTGCAAGCTCTCCACCCAGGAGTGGAGGGAGCAACTGGATTTCAACCCACTTGAAATAACCCAAGAAGACACAGGAGTGAGTCAAGAGAGGGGCTGGGCCTTGGGGTTCCCGGAGCCCAAGTGCTGGATCCTGGAGCTCAGGGAAGGGTTTTCAAAGCCCGCACGACAGACAGGGTGGAGGCGGCGACAGGAGACTAGACTGAAAGAGGTCCTGTGAAGACGAATTTCCAGCTTCTGAGGATAAGAGAGGCATCTCCCGGGCGGCGGCGTCTGACTGTGACAAAACAAGCCGGAGCCCACGGCAGCTAAATAAAGCAACAGGAAAGGGAGGCCACCCTTGTCAACAGCCCTCCATCGCAGCAGCTGCTCGGGCAGCACGGTGTGAGCAGCCCTCGGCCCAGAGAAGCGACGAGAACCCGTTGCCGCAGTCCAAACACGTCTCCTTGGGGGTCTAGTGTTTCTGACACCTCCACCCACTCCTCCTTCTTCCGACTGCCCGAGAACCGGCCATCCCCAAACACCAGCGTGTTTCTGAGCCTGTCCACACAGCCACGTAGAAGTCTCTTTCTTCATTCCAGTCCTCCTCGCTGTCTTTTCGTGTGAGCCGAGTGCCAGCATTGGGAGCCAGATGGAAACTAAAGCCCTCTGTTTGTGAGTGAACAGGTACACCACAGGCAGCAAAGTACATGTTCCGCCGCTACCTCCCACACACCCAGACAGTCCCAAACCCACCTGGAAGAAGCTAGCCGGGGGATGATGGCTTCGTTTCTAGGCGGTCCGAGCTTGGTAATATTTACTTAAGGACAACCTTTGCAAAGAGGTCCCATTTCCATATTTAGTGGGGGGACGCTGGTTATTATACAGGAGGTTAACAAACTATTCCATACCTTTGCTAAGTGAAACTAAGCAGGCCAGTCACCATCATATTAATAAGCACTTCCCAGCATGGATTATGCATTGGGGCTTGTGCTGGGTGCATGAGGTCCGAGTAGATGAGCTTATGAGGTGAGGAACTGTGGAAGGCAGTGCTAAGAGCACAAATAACCACCCAGGCAGCAGATGATCCCCGGGCAGGGGGCACGAGGGAGGTGCAGGGAAAGCATCTCACAGCCTTTTATGGACTTAAGATATTTTTCCTACCATATGCATATGTGATTTTGATAATCCGGTAAGATGTGACAAGAAAGTTATTGCATATCAGAAGAAAATAACCAGGGCCAATATTGCGGCATGGTGGTTTAAACAGCTGTCTGATGCTAGCAATTCATATGAGCACCAGTTCAACCCCCAGTGGCTCCACTTCCAACGCAGCTCCCTGCTGGTGTGCACACCTGGACCTCAGCCACCCTTGTTGGAGAGCAGATGGAGTTTCACACCTCGGGCTTCAGCCTGACCCAGGCTCAGCCACTGGGCCATGGGGGATGAAACAGATTAGAGGTGTGTGTGTGTGTCACTCACTGTGACTCTACCTCTTAAATAAATCATTTTCTAAAACAAATCCACTTAATGTCAGGGCTGGCAAGTTGGAAGTATCAGGTTAATCTTCTGCTTGCAGTGTCAGCATCCCATATGGGTGCCAGTTCATGCTCCACCTTCTCTGCTTCTAGCCCAGCTCCGTATTAATGGCCTGAGAAAGCAGCAGAGGATGGCTCAAGTCGTTGGGCCCCTGCACCCTCATGGAAGCCAAAATCAGCTTCCTGCTCCTGGCTTCAGATCAGCTCAGCTTGGGCCACTGCAACCATTTGGGGAGTGAACAAATAGATAGAATCTCTCTAATTCCACCTTTCCAATAAAAATAAATAAATGGGGCCCGGCAGCGTGGCCTAGCGACTAAAATCCTCACCTTGCACGTGCCGGGATCCCATTTGGACGCTGGTTCTAATCCTGGCAGCTCCACTTCCCATCCAGCTCCCTGCTGGTGGCCTGGGAAAGCAGTTGAGGACAGCCCAATGCTTTGGGATCCTGCACTCATGTGGGAGACCTGGAGGAATTTCCTGGCTCCTGGCTCTGGATCGGCACAGCACCGGTCATTGCGTTCACTTAGGGAGTGAACCATCAGACAGAAGATCTTCCTCTCTGTCTCTCCTCCTCTCTGTATATCTGACTTTGTAATGAAAATAAATAAACCTAAAAAATTTTTAAAAATTAAAAAATAAATATTGTTTCATGCTTCCCTGGCAGCTCCTCGCCATTCCCACTAAGGCTATCATTGGAAAAGGGGCTCTGCAGCCACTGACAGGGCACACAGCAGTGACCTGTGACAGCAGCCAAGGGAATGCTATAGGAGGAGGGAACACAGAAGCTGTCGTGCAAACTGGGACACTGCTGAGAATGACGCTGCGCTGGGACGGTGGACGAGGACTCTGCTGACAGGACTAGGATGCGTGATTCAATCGTGCACAACCATGTTCCTTATACTCTGCAGAGACCCCTTCACAGTCACGGCTCCACAAGCCGGCTCCACCCAGAACCGACAATATTTAGAAAAAGAAATGCCGTGTGTGGACTGACCACATAAGACATTCATGCTTATTATTGCCCCCAAACAAAACAGTAACTGTTTACACTCACATCACATTAGGTGTTAGCTCTACAGGTCTAAAGTCTATTAGAGCATACACACTGACTATACACAAATACTTTCTTTTTAACAACATTATTTTTTTAAAGATTTCTTTTTAGTGTAAAGTCAGATATACAGAGAGGAGGAGAAGCAGAGGAAGATCTTCCATCCACTGATTCACTCCCCAAGTGGCCACAATGGCCAGAGCTGAGCCAATCCAAAGCCAGGAGTCAGGAGCTCTTCCAGGTCTCCCACACGGGTGCAGGGTCCCAAGGCTTTGGGCTGTCCTCCACTGCTTTCCCAGACCACAAGCAGGGAGCTGGATAGGAAACGGGGCTACCAGGATTACAACCAGCGTCCATATGGGATCCCCACACATACAAGGCCCGACTCTAGGTGCTAGCCCACCACACTGGGCCCAACAATGTTATTTTTAATTATTACTTGAAAGACACACTTACAGAGATGACAGAGATAGAGACAAGGAGAGAGATCGCCCTTCTACACAATGACCATGGTTGGGCCAGGTTGAATTCAGGACCTTCCTTGGGTCTCCCATGTGGCTGGCAGTGCCCAAGCACTTCTGGCCATCTTCTGCTGCCTTCCCGGGCGGTTTCATCAGGGAGATGGATGGAAGTAGATCAGCTGGGTCTCAAAGCAGCATGTACATGAGACACCAGCATGGCAGGTCACCACTGAACCCCCACTGTGTCCTCATGCCAGTGCCAACACCACTACACAGAACGAAGTGAGTGCCCACATATTAGTGTGGCCTCCTGGAAGCACACACCGCAGAAACTGAGGGAACCTGTGTCAATAAGTAGAGGGACAACCCTGTGCCCACCACTTAAAAGGAACCCTTAGTTCTCTTGTACCTAGTCATTTACATTATCAAAACGCATTTCATTTTCCATCAGTCACAGAGGCAGCCAAAGATGTGCAGTCATTCTTTAAAATGCTCATGTGTAATAAAAGGAGTTTTAAAATCATGCTAGGAGTGCCATGGCCTTGGCCTTGGTCACACAGGTGGCAAACCAGTGGTTCTGCACCCTCCCTGGAGGTTGCCCTGAAGTTAGTCAGCTGCCTCTCCACCTACTGCGATTTCCACTGTTCCCCAAGCGGAGGACCCAATCCAGGGCCCGGCAGCTATTCCTAACTTTCCCCAAGGAAATGCAACTCAGAAGAATGTACATGTTACCTTGGTCACACTGTGAACCCATACACAAACACCACCTCCATCCAAACGAGACTATCAGCAAATAACTGAACTTGACTCAAAACAGAACAAGGCCATTTCTCATCAGGGCAGCCTTGTCTGCCCTGCTCCCGATGACTAAGGGGCCTCAGGAAGTGGCACCATGAATCAGAGAGCCCTGCTTTCCTCTGACTCAAGGTGAAGCTGGGGAATACCGCGCTCCTGCTGGGGCAACACTGGTGGTCAACATGCAGGAACCAGGGAAAAACTTACACCCTCTGCCTCAGCTGTCACCCAGGTCCGTGGTCGCACTCCATGGGCTGCTTTCCATGTATTATTTCCACTCCTTGTAGGAAGTGCTCCAAACTAGCCCATCTTCATGATGAAGAGAGGTGGGTGTTTGGCCTCTTGAGTTAAGACAGCTGTGTCCCATAGTGAGCGCCTAGATTCAATTCATGGTTCCCAGTTCCAACTGCTTCCTGCTGGAGCAGATTCCAGGAGCAAGGTAACAGCGATGGGTCAAGTGAATGGTTGGGTCCCTAAACCCAAAGAGACCCGGATTGAGGTCCCCGGCATTTGCAGGCACTGGGTGGAGTGATGTGAACCATGGATAGGAGCCCTTCATGTATTTGTGTCTTTCTGTCAAATTTAAAATCATTTGGAAGTAAAGATGAAGACACAAAGGCTCAGAGAGCTGGTTAATGTCCCACAGTCAAGTCTGCACCTCTCCAGCCTCTGCCCTGCCCTGGGACCCAGCAAGGAAACATTTAAATGCTTCCCAACACTTGGCAAGCCTCTTAGTCTTCACCGGTACTATGGCTTTTGTCACTTCAATTTAGATAAACCTAGCAGAGATTTTTAGTATTTGTTTTCTTTTCTGCATTCTATTCACAGACTGGGAATGGCGTCTGCAGAGTCACTTCTGAGTACAGCTGTGTCCATGAGAGTAGAGGCTAACTTTCTCCCCTGTACAAACAGGTCTATCATGGACTAATGTCCCTAATCCAGCCTCAAAGCACATGAGGCCCCTATGTTTCTTGGGGCTCCCTGGGCCCCCCGTGGGAATGACAGCCTTTATGACTCACCTGGCCCTGTGCCTACACAGGCTTGGGTTTACCCAGCCCTCTCCACACAAGTGCTTAAGAGCCGCTTTGCTTAGATGCAGCGCTGGCAATTTGGTTTTTTACCACTAGGTGGATGATGCTAGCACTTTGCAAGAGGGTCTTTATAAAGGCTTATGGAAAATGGAATTCAAAGTTGATTTTGGTGCAAAGAAAGAAAAAAGAAAACCTTAAGTCTGTGCATGTAAGAAGTCTTCAAAAGTTCAGGTAAAATATATATTATGAAAGGCTATGCCTGGATTTCACATGTTTTCTGCCAATGTGTACTCCCTTTTTAATTGCAGTTTTCCATGAACTGTCTCAAATCCCTGTGTGTATTAATGTTTTGATAAACAAAGCTCATACAGTTAGCTTTATCAGCTTTAACTGCGGACATGACTCCACTGAAAACTAGGACTTCACTTAAACAGAGTGAAAGAGAAAAAACATGTGGCTAAAATTCATTTACAATACAAAATCCCAGCACACTGTGCTTTTGGTAAAATAGCCTCTTTCTTTAAAGAATAAAAGATAAACTTTTCTAATTTAGAACAAATAAAAGATCAATTCTCCTGACTTAGAACAAAGAGAAACCTTTCCAGGGGCTCTGTGCCTCGCTTCCTGCTATCACTGGGTCTCGGCAGTTTTGCTCTCATTCTTTCCTGACTTCTGAAGCGTCCCGAGCTGCACTGGGGTTGGAAAAGCAACTCCCGCTCCCTGGCTGCAAGAAACCCATGGCCCGTACACTCTGGGACACCCTCACTCCCCAGGTCCTCCTCCTCCACCTGGCAGGCCTGCGTGATGTAAGCTGAGAAGAGGCGGCTCTCGTATTTGCCCCACTCTGTTGGACTAACCCCGCAACCGTCCTCTGCTGATGATAAGTGATTTCTTTCCAAGAAACACCTTCCCATCCAAATCCTGGAACTCTGACTGCCAGAGCCAGCATGAAAGTACAAAGTCAAGGAACACGGTGCTTGAGTAGTACCAGGTATTAAACAGACCAAGAATTTTACATGCGTCGCCTCATTTAAGCTCCAATAGCAAACATTAAAGTTTCTCCACCAAACATCCATAAATAGCTCCAAGTATCTCTGTAAATTGATGACTTCTTCGAGGATTAATTTTATTGATTTGAAAGACTAAGTTACAGAGAGAAAATGTTCCATCTGGTGGTTCACTCCCCCAAATAGCCACAATGGCTGGGGCTGGGCCAGGGCAAAACCCAAGTGCCAGGAGCTTCCTTCAGGTCTCCCCTGTGGGCATAAGGGTCGAAACACTCAAAAACATTCAGCTGCTTTCCCAAGCTCATTGCAAGGACTTGAACCATATGGGATGCTGCCATTACAGGCAGCACATCTACTTGCTACACCACAACCATCAACCCCTGAGTGGTGACTTTGGAAATACAGAAAGTATGACTGGTGCCATAGCATGTAAGGTTAAGCCTCCACCTGCGATGCCATTATTTCATATTGTCACCCATTTGAGTCCTGACTTCTCCACTTCTGACCCAGCTTTCTAAGAGCCTGGGAAAGCAGCCAAGGATGGCTCGAGTTCTTGGGGCCCCTTCACCTACATGAGAAACCAGGCAGAAGCTCCTGGTTTTGGAATGGCCTAGGTCTGCTCATTACAACCATTTGGGGAATGAACCAATAGAGAGAAAATCTGTCGTTCCTCTGTCTGTAACTCTGCATTTCCAATAAAAAGCTAAATAATTCTTTTAAAACATTGTTTTAAAACATGGAGATAGTTCACACAGCTACACGGATCTCACACATACGTCATCAACCACAGTACCTCTTCCCGCTGCTTCCGGCCGCACGCGATGTCTTCTGAGCACCCCTCGGCCAGCCTGAAAAGTCACCTTCCCTCTAGCCTGTCTCTCATTCATTGTGCCACCACCACTGCCAACGTCTCAGGAGTATGGCTCTCCGACCGGCAGCAGGAGCACCAAGGCAGAGTTCTCTGGAAAAGCAAGCCCTCCCCACCTACCAGATCAGAATCTACCTTTTAATGAGACGCAGCTGAAACCTCCACACGTGTGGTTTGAGGCGCCTGCCCTTCCCCACAAAGCTCCTTAAGACGCCGCCACCACGCCTGAGAGCTGCAAGTCAGAAGGGACTTGGCAGGCAGGCAGGGCCAACTTAGCGTTGCCTGGGACATGTCTGGCCGGAGGAAGAGGAGTCCTTGTCTGCAGTGAGCGGTATTCATGGAAATCTATGGGCGGTCATGCTTCTATATGGATCACCTACAACGGGTTCAACATACCAAACCAATATAAAATGCAATCACAATCAATTAGCGTTTATTAGCTGCAGGAGGTCCCCTAGCCAGTTAGTCAAGGGCTGGGCTGGTTGATGAGGCTGTAGCCAATTGAGTTGTCGCCAAAGCCTTGCCTGTATGTTTCTGTTGGTTGGAGTTCACCGAATGTAGTCTGGTGCTAAGAGCCGCTTGATTCAAAAATTGTTTTAATTTTGCTTCATTCCAATAGACTCTGCCCAATGTCATTGCTCTAAGGAATTGTACTTTGAGCCGAATAGTCAAGACAGAGCCATTCCATTGTTCTCAGGAGTAAGTCAATCTCCTTGCCTGTGGCAAAGGAAACCCAGACAGCAAAAACAGAAAAGAAGAAGAAAATATCACCCACTCAGGAACCCACCCCTTCTCAAAGACGCCTTACAAAGTTAGCCAAAGCCTGACATCAGGCTAACTCGTCACTACAGGAAGAAAATGGTGACAATAGGGAGGCCATTGCGTGGCCTTAGTTCCGTGGCATTTGATGCTTTGGTTTGGAAACATGGCAGGTGAGGTGGGCATCACAGACTTGCTCCCCCATCCCGGTTCTGGCTCCTCAACATGCTGCTGGAATATTTGAGAACATTCATGAGGACCGAGGGGGCCCGAAACGCGTTCTTTACATGCCACGAGGCAGCAGGCGTTTTGAGTAGCTGATGAGCTGTGCATTTGTGAAACCCAGACTTGGGAGGAGGAGCTGACTCACAAGAGGAAACAGCTGCTGCCCTGTGACTCCTGCAGAGTGGGGGCAGCAGCCTAGTGCGGGGAGGAGGGCGGGGCTCCAGGGCCTGGAGAGGGTGAGAGGAGGAGTGGCCATCAGGCAGCCATTTCCGGCTCTCCATCCAGGGACAGCCACTCCTGGCCTTGAACACCTCTTTCCAGTAACGTAGCTCTGAAATCCTGATGTTCTATCTTGTAATTTAAAAAAGAGCAAGAATAAAAAGAGATCATGATAGCAATGAGAGTACGTTTTTTGATGTCCTCAAACTTTGTTCATGGAAAGACAAAAATCATAAGATGAGGGACACGCACAACAGGCCTTGGGCTTGCAATATGCCAATCTGTGTGCAAGGTTGGATGCCAAATCAGGTGCTTGAGGTCTCTGCCCAAGAAGTCTTTTGAGAAAGCAAGCTACCTTCCAAATTAGGATTCTCTGTCCATTCCTTCCTGGCTAGACCAGTTTGCCTATCCAGCTGCCTCAAGTGCCTCAAGTGCCCCAAGCACGGTATGTGGTGTCTCATGTGCACGCTGCTTTGAGACCCAGCTGATCTACTTCCATCCATCTCCCTGATGAAACCGCCCGGGAAGGCAGCAGAAGATGGCCAGAAGTGCTTGAGCACTGCCAGCCACATGGGAAACCCAAGGAAGGTCCTGAATTCAACCTG
This sequence comes from Ochotona princeps, assembly GCF_030435755.1. NCBI lineage: Eukaryota > Metazoa > Chordata > Mammalia > Lagomorpha > Ochotonidae > Ochotona > Ochotona princeps. The sequence goes on from NC_080858.1 coordinate 7,355,897, forward strand.
GCCCAACCACGGTCATTGTGTAGAAGGGAGATCTCTCTCCTTGTCTCTATCTCTGTCATCTCTGTAAGTGTGTCTTTCGAGTAATAATTAAAAATAACATTGTTGGGCCCAGTGTGGTGGGCTAGCAGCTGGAGTCGGGCCTTGCATGTGCGGGTATCACATATGGACGCTGGTTGTAATCCTGGTAGCCCCGTTTCCTATCCAGCTCCCTGCTTGTGGTCTGGAAAAGCAGTGGAGGACAGCCCAAAGCCTTGGGACCCTGCACCCGTGTGGGAGACCTGGAAGAGCTCCTGACTCCTGGCTTTGGATTGGCTCAGCTCTGGCCATTGTGGCCACTTGGGGAGTGAATCAGCGGATGGAAGATCTTCCTGTCTCTCTTCCTCTCTATATATCTGACTTTGGAATAAAAATAAATAAATATTAACCAAAAAAGAAAGAAAGGAAATGTCTACCCTCCTTACCCTTTGCCTCTATCCTACACTGCCCTAGTCTAGGTCCTTTCACCTTCGGGAAAACCACTGCCAAGCACACATCTCTGAATAGCAGCCCTTTCCTCAACTGCTTCACGTGACTGTCCATGTAGGGGTCATCGGAGGTCGCCGTCATTCTTGTCTTCCTCCATTTTCCCCTACAGCTCCTCTGTGCAAATCCCCATCAACCCTACCACAGGCCTGCATCCACTCCTGCTCCTGGGTTGGCCCAGGAAGGCTGGCCTCAGTTCTAGTCCCAGGAGTAGAGCACAGAACACAGTAAAGCAACCAGCCGCTACCTCACTCTCCTGGACCCCAACACAGGGTCAGACCAGCGCTCCTGGAGTCACTGCATCTAGGACGAGCCTTGGAAACGCACACAGGTTTCCACAGTGGAGATCTCTTCCCCAGGGGAGGTGAGAGAGGAGCCACGGAGCCCTGAGAGAATTGGCAGCATCCTGAAACCACAACCAGAGCCTACGAAAGCACCAGCAGGGATGTGATCCCAGGATCCCAAGGAGCCTGGCCTTGCCGAGGTCTTGGTGTTGAATGTGCCGCACAGAGAACTGGGCAAGAATCAATTCTGTCGCCAGTCTTGCAGTCTGTGGCATTATGTGGCAAAAGCCCTAAGAAACTCCTAAGCCAACACTAATAAACCAATAGAAGCAACTTCAACAGAAATGACTTTCCCAGCTGACTTTGAAGAAACTGGCTCTACAGTGACCTCTGGGGCCCTGTGTGCTTTGTCCTGCTCCCTGTGCCCGTTTATTAATACGGAGCCACATTTCTAGCCTTCCCTTATCCTCCGACACCACCAAGATCCTGCCTTCCTCCCAGCCCTCACCATGCACCTCCAGCCATGAGCTAACAAGTCTCTCCTGGCGGCCACTACTACTTGTCTCACTTTGGGTCTTAGCTTCCACATCTCCTCCTAGCAAGATTCGTTTACCTATTAGTAACCTCCAGGACATACTCTTCTTTTACTCTATAGGATCCACCTCAATTTACCCTGGATTTCTACAGCAACAGTGTCATAGCTGGCAGCCAACCTTCCGTTCTCCCATCCTTCCAAGCAAAGCTCTTGGAGCTCACCATCGGGCCCCTTCAGGTCTGCTGAGGACAAGGTGTGGGGAAGTACCCGAGAGGCCATCAGACAGATGTGAGCAGCGGAGCTGCCTGCTAGAAAGGTCTGAGGGTGCAGAAGGCGAGAGCCTGGGACAGCAGGAGGGGCTCAGAAGAGGATGGAAAGGGGGCCAGCACTGCAGCACAGCTGCTCTCCAGCTGCCCAGTTTCCGATCCAGCTCCCCGCCACCAAACCTGGGGAAAGCAGCAAAGGATGGGGCAAGCTTGTGGGCCTGCCACTCCAACTGGAAACCTGGGTGGAGTTCCAGGTTCCTGGCTTCAGCCACTGTGACCATCTGGGGAGCAAAGCAGTGGATGGAAGATTCCCCCGCCCTCCCTTTCTTTCTCTGTCATTCTTCCCTTCAAATAAATAAACGAATCCTAAAGAAGAGGAGGAGGCCAGAGAGGTGTGGTCACAATGCATGTGGGGCCACCGGGGTGGACGACAAGGGGCAAGGGTCCCCGAGTGCTGATCTGCATTCCTGCCGCCCCCACCCAACCTCCCAGAATCTCTGCATGAGAGTCCATCGTCAGTGTCCTTCACCGAGGATTTCAGAATGGGAACTGAGGTTCTTTGAGAAAGGAGACTGTGCCACAGAGGTCCTCACCTGCTGCCGATGCATTCCCTTCGGCAGGACAGCACGTTCGCAGCCTCTGGGTCATGTGCCAGGCTGAGTGGCTGCCCTGGTCTCACTGACAGCGAGGGATCCCAGTTGCAGAACATGACCATGACCCAAGTCCCAACTCGACCTCCATCTGACGTCTGGTGCTGTCACTGAACACCAGAATGGGTCCCTTGCAGAGTACACAGGTGCACTGGGGTCATGGTGTGGAGCCCTTACCTACAGCACAGCCCAGCAAGGGCCTTCTTGCTATAGAACAGCATGAGGGAAGGCATTGCGGGGTGAGACAGAGCGAGGGTATGGCAGCTCGGGCCTTGTGTCCTTGTCTTAGGGAGCCCATCATGAAACCCCCCAACTCTCTAATCCAGGCACACACCTCCACCACCACCAAAGCCCCACCTCCAGAGAGCAGCAGCAGCACAGAAATTTGAGCAGTAAGTTTCAAAATGGACACTGGAGGCGACATTCCAAGCATGGTAACATTCTAAGCATGGCAGGCTACTTAGTGACACGTGTACTTGGGGGTCACCATAATGGGAACAGGCACAGGGCGCTGTACGTCACAGGAGGAAAGCCTGCTTGTGGCTCCTCGTGCCTGCTGAGACACCCTCAACAGCTCCAGCCTAAGCCCTGTCTTTCTGCCCTGTGGCATTTGGAGAGCTAAAAGCCCACAGAAACTTGGTGGCCTTCAGGGAGTAGGTCATCATCCACTGCCACCCAGGCACATGAACAGGGAGCTTGCCGGGAGATAGAGGTGGGATTCTATTTCAGGCATGCCGATATGGGATGCTGACCTCCCATATAGCAGTTTAACCCACTGTACCACTACACCCGCCCCTTTAATTTCCACCTTAAGGTGACAGCCCGGAACTTAAAACTGTTTACAGAGTCTATTTGTCTCCATGAGGGAGCCTGAGGAGATTGTTTTGGGGTTCCTAATTTCCAGAGTTGACACAGGAAACTTTTAATTATTACCAATACGTATCATCTTTTAAAGTTATTTTTTTAAATCAACAGTTACAGTCAATGTCTGTTGCTTTAAAAAAAAAAAAGTCCTACTGATGGGTACCTTCCAGGTACTCAGGGGTGACAGAAATGAGCCCAGGTGGGGCACTGAGTGGTCACAGCCTTGGATGCCTGAGCACCAGGTACTGACATGCGCACCTGCTACCAGCAGCACTTACCTTGTCTTTAAGTGTCAAATCACAAAGCTAGCAGTGCAGGACTCACTTACCCTGTCATTGTAGACGTCAGTTATTGAAAGAAAACTCCCTGCAGAGGAGGAGGCTCCGTATCATTTACTGTTCCCCTTTGCAATGGCTGGCTTGGGCAGAAAATGGCACACCTGAAAGGTTATTGGAAGAAGGCTTGGTACCTGCTATGGGTTACAATGTGTCCCCACTCTAAAGCTATATGGGAATTTTCCACACATGGCCTTATATGGGAGCAGAGTTGTGGCACAAGTACATAGGTAACATATCTGGTCATGCTCCAAGCAGGGAGCTGGAACCACACGCCATCAATCCAGCATGACTGTTGTCCTTGAGTGATGGCAGAGGGAAGAGGAGAAACTCAAGCAGAGCACCCTATGGCCGCAAAGCCACAGATCCATGCACTGCAAGCCAATCGCCAGCAAGCCCCCAGATGCTGAGAGGAGCCAAGGGAGGTTCTCCTACGTGTCCCGGGACCACAGCCCTGTCAGCCCCCAGGGCCTCAAGACAGTCTGTCTTTATTGTTGGCAGTATTTTGTGTTGGCAGCCCTTGGCTTTCAAAACAACAACACTTCCATTGCAGAAATGTGTGAAAAACAAAATCAGCAAATACATGCATGCACAGCAGGCTTTTAGAGGAAAACCACCTCCAGCCACACACCAGGTGTAAGACACTGCCTCTTCCTAGATCTCGGGCGTCTGTTCCTGTGCTGACACATGGCACCACCACAAACCCATGTCCCCCAAACTCCTGCTCAGGGATCAGAGTGGTGTGAGCGAAGATGTCTCTACTTTCTAAAGAGGCCAAAGAGACGGGACCACAACCGGTCGTTGGTCACGGACCCAGCACACCTCCAGGCAACAAGAGCCCCTATCTGTCACACCTCTTCCCCTCTAACACCCAAACTCAGGAGTGGGCGTTTGGCAGAGTGGTCTAGAAACTGCTTGGATATCTACATGCCATATCAGAGCAGCTAGGGTCGAGTCCCAGCGCCACTCTGAATTCTGCCTTTCTGTAGAAGTCTGTCTGGGACACAGTGGCTCAAGTACTTGAGACAGCTCTCTTTCTGCCTCTCAAATACCATGAAAATACGTTTTTAAAAATAGGGGTGAGGACGGCTGTGTGGAGCAGCTAATGAACCTTACCTTGGGGAGACCGCATTGCATGTCAGAATGCCTGGCTTTAAGGCCCAGCTACAATTCCGACAGCAGGTGATAGCTCAGGAACTTGGGTCCCTGACACTAACCTGGCAGACTCAGATTGATTTTCCGGCTCCTCCCTTCAACCTGGCTCGGCTTGCTGCTGTGTGAGCATCTGGGGAAGAAACCAGCAGATGGAAGATCTCAATCTCATCTCATCTCTCTCCCCGTCTCTGCTTTTCAAATATGTGAAAATTAATTTTGAAACATCCGCCCCGACACAGGTGGTAAAACAATGAATAAAAACATCTGACCTATCATAGAAGAGAACCACTGTCTCGAACAGGAATGAGCCTAGCTCCACAGAAACATTCCATTGAACAAATACAGTGGGCTTGGGAGAACAGAACTGTCCTAGCCAGGAAGAAACATTCCATGGGAATAGACTCCATAACACTGTGAACTGACCAAGTAGCTGGTACTCACATGATCAGCCTGCTCACCAGCCCTGGCTTTGGGATCCTCCCTACATGGGGCCCACTAAGTCGTTGTATCATCAACCCTGCCTGTTGCAAGAGCTGCCTTAAAGCCACCCCAACCTAGACCCAAACGCCTGCTGTTTGTCCCTCTTCAGTGACAACACCAAGACTGTCCAGATGGTGTGTCCTACACTGCAGGGCACTCAGCCAGCTTGGCTCTGCTTCAGGCCCAGGCTGTTGGCTAACCTTCCAGAACTTCCAGAATCCTTATCCCCGGTGCCTGGGAAGCAGGAGTCCTGTCATCAGAGATGCAATCATTCAGCACGGCTGAGTGGGAGCTACCCCTCTGGCCTCTGGCCCCCACCATGACGGTCCCTCTGAGCTTGGACACTTGCCCAGGGCTGGCTCCATCAGGAAGCCAGAACTTCCTGAAGGGCTAGGTACTTAGGCTGGGCTAAATAGCCAAAGCTGAATGTTAAAGCAGACACATCAAGGTGACAGATGAGACAGGGAGTGTTGTTCTGCGCCGTGCTCATACAAGAAGCAAAGCCACACGCTCACACCATGCTGTGTTTTGGGATTTGGACTACGTCTTTATGAGTGGAAATGGTCCAGCACCTTAGAATTTGCCTGCCACCTTTTTTTTTTTCCACACCTGCAGGCTTTCTATGTTGTAGCCACAACTGGGACCTGGGGGCCTCTGCATGGACACATGGGTATGGATCTTCACCAGAGAGTCCGTGAATTCCTGGTAGGGAGATTTGGTGAACACACTCTCTTTCCAGAAGTTGAGGGTCAAGTAGCTGTGCAGGACTTGGAGATGGCATCGAAGGTGGCCTTGGTTAAGTTGCCCAGGGTGGCGCTGCACTCTTGAGCCCAAAGTGTAGCAGTTGTCAATGGCTTCTTGGGGGACAGGGACTGAGATGCTGCCAGTGCCGCTGGATGCAGGTTTGAGGTGCACCAGCACTGAGCCGCAGCACCCAGTCACCTTTCACGGCACCATTTGGAGCTTACCAATCTTGTTCCCCAGGAGCCTCTACGCACAGACACAATGGTGGCTTCAGCAAGGTATTTTAAGAAAGGCAGATGCGGCAGGGACCTGCCCCAGCAGTTAAGGCACCACTTGGCACACTGTGGCCGCTATCACCGTGCCTGGATTTCCTCCTGGTATTAGCTTCTTGTCAACATAGACCCTGGAAGGCAGCAGGTGATGCTTTAAACACGGGAGTCTCTGCTACCCACATGAAGGACTCCAACTGCATTCTAGTCTCTTGACTTTGGTCTGACCCAGCCCTGGCTGTTGTGGTCCTTTGGGAAATAACCCAGAGAGGAGAAAACCACTCTGTGTGCCAATCTGTCTCATTCCTTGAAATAACAAAATACACAGGCAGGGCAGCTAGGGGGCGCTGCAGGTAGGTCACTGCCTGGCTGCTTGTATCCTGTACCAGCGTGCCTGTCAAATCCCAGCTCAGCTGCTATTGAGCCAGCTTCCTGCTAACACATGGGGGAGGCAGCTGCTGAGGGCTCAAGTACTTGGCTCCCTGCCAGCCACGTGGGAGACTGAGATGGACTTCCAGGCTTTCAGCTTGGACCTGATCCAGCCCTGCCTTGTGTGAGCAGTTGAGAAATAAGCCAGTGCACGGAAGATTTTTCTCTATCTCCTTTCAAATAAATAAAATAAGCAAATAAGCCTTTAAAAAAAAAAAAGAAATAAAAACTGTACACACTTGGAGGTATAAGCTTCCAGCCAGGCTGGTCCACGTGAAGGCCTCCAGCTTTGGTATAGCTAACGTTGGCTGCGCACTGACAGTATCAGGGTACCACTCAGGGTACTTCCCACGATTCTCTCACACTGGGCTTACAACAACAACGTAGAGGGGATGCTATTCTTACATCTCTTTCACAGGTACAGCAATGCATGCCCAGGGAGGTTGCTTAGTTTGACCATGGCTATGCAAGTAGGTATCTCCCCCTCTGGCTTCAGCAGGAAGATTGCAGACGGGGCCTGTGTGTACCTGCTTTGCAGAGCCACAACCTGAGGCTTTCACTCTTCCAACTCCGCCCATCTGCTCCTGCTGCAGAGGGCATCACAGGCACTCCTGTGGTTCCCACAGAGGGAAGGGCCATGCTCAGCGTGCAGGGCGGAGGCAGATGTGGCAGGCCGGGTGACCTCAGGGAGGTGGGCACCGAGCCCCAGAACCCGGGCTTCACCGAGCCTGTGTCTGAAGTGCACGCAGCTACCCAAGCTCGCGCCTGCGCATCACAGGGGTTGTACTGCCGCGGCAACACTGACAGCCTGCAAAACCCAGCCTGGGATGCTTGGGTGCCCTCAAGATATTTTCAGGCTTCCTCACGGAAACTTGGGGAAAGTCAGCAAGCATAGGGAGGCAAGAGACACGGTGGTGGGATCAGACCTCACTCAGATTTAGCAGGACTCCAACACAGCACAGTGCTAACGCAGGCAGCAGGGGTGCACGCGCAGCCCCACCCCTGCAAGGGGCTCTCAGGCCCTGTGCTGCCTTGTTGAATGCCGTGTGGCTTGCCACCCTGTCTCCCTCCCCGGTTCATAAGTGTTGGGGGGCCAGCGCGCCCTGGGGTCACCGCTCCTCACTTCCAGGGGTGTCCCCGAGTTCTCCAGCTATGGCAGAGCACCCAGGCACACAGCTGGTGGCAGAGAACTTTCCAAACGATGACGAGAACCGGTTTAGAACTACTTTATTTGAAGAAGTTTTCTTCGATAGTCCTAGAGCTACACACAGAGTGAACGCTGTTACAGGGAGTGCTTCCTCAGCAGTGAGCGCTCAGGTGAATGTCTACATGTCTCATTTACATGTCGGAGCTGCACTCCAAGACTCAATGCGAAACGTAACTGTATTCATTCTATAGGTTACTCTTGTTTCCCCTACAGTGACTACTTGGTATGAACACAACGGAGATTTGGTTATAAAGTGCCCTACTCTGAAGTCTCCCCAACCCCCCAGGAAAAAAAAGTGCAGCCATTCAAATCACATTATCTTTTTCTCTACCGGTAATAAACCTATGTCAACCATCTGAGAACCCATCAACCAACCCTACAAAAGTCATTTCAGCACCCTACTTGCCCTACAAAATGGCCTGTCTTTCCCATTTACTACTTCCAAAAGGAATGGATAGAAAAAGCTTAGGTCAAGCACGAAGGAGGCTGGTACATTTAGGTGGGTGTGTACTTCACGTTGAGGTCCTACATCAACACAAGAAAATGCAAACAAATGCTCTTCCGAGAAAACTGTCTTGACCATTGTCACACAGGCAAAACCAACCCACGCGGAGTCCATCCTAGCCTGCGCGTGTTCCTGGTCCACGCGGTTCACAGAGGTGTTCTGCCAGCATACCTGCGTCACCCCAGCATCCCGCCCTGGGCCCCTGCTGCAATGGCTGTGCTGCTGGGTACTTCTCAATACATATGGGTGGAGCACACACGACACTACGAAAAGGAGCCAGAAAATCAAAATCCCACAGCGAAACACTGGAATCAGCATGGGACGGCCATATGTGCCGAAACACTGGTTCGCGGCAACCGATGGGAATTCTCGAAGCAAGGCCAGATTGGTTCAGGAGAGGGGGGAAAAAAGGCCACCAGACTGACAGCCGCACCTGTGCCTGACGACAGGAGGTGGCTGGGACACAAGCCCGTGAGCCCTTTGAAGGCGAGAGCTGTGGCTGAGGCACAACCGTCCTGTGTGGGACAGAACCCTGGGGAGTGCTTCTGGCCGCCAGGAAAGGAAACTCAGACAGCTCTCACAGCCACTGTGAGCATCCTTCCCTGCCATCTCCAAGGAGCCACAGCAGACAGGCTCCACAGTGATGCTAGTGAGAGACACTTGTGAGCCTGAGCTGACCTGGATTCTGGGCCCAAATCCTGGCACAGGGAAAAGGGATGCCACCTTCCTTCTGGATGCCATCAGCAAGGTAGGTGGGGCAGGTGTCACCCAGACCCTGTCTGCTCCCAGCTTGCTGCGTGCCTGGTTCACCAGGAAAACCAAGGCTTTTCCACCCAACTGGCCTCTTGGGCCAAATGGGGAAAGTTACACTTCTAAGAGAAAACCTGAAAATGCTGCATCCATAATGCAACTGCTTACTAAGGAGACCAAGCACTTCCTTGATCACTCTCAGACAGAACACAGACCATCTTAGTACAGTTTGATGTGGTACCTAAGGCAATTAAAATAACTTGGGGGTCTTGGCTTTAAAAATAGCAGTTCAGTTCTCTTTGGTTTACGTTCATCTTAAGCTTTCTGTTTGTTTTTTACTACTGTGCATGAGCTTGTCAGTTCTTCACTGTTCCTGTGTAAATAATCAACTCTTGCACATTCATCAGAAACCATTTCAAAGGATGTTTACAGGAGAGGCCTTGGAAAGGAGTGGTACTACCCCCCAGCCAGCCTCCACAGAATAGGAGACTCCAACCGGGGTGGGGGGTTGGGGGCTCCTAGTTGACAAGACAGAACACTCACAGCAGGCAAAGGGGCAGAAAACAGATATGGCCAAAATGTGAAGCATCACCCTGGGGCCAAGAGGAACTGTTCAATGACACATCCCTTTCTGCCACAGGTAGCGTGGTCAGCCAGATGCTGGCAACAACAAAAGAACAGAGCTAGGTTAAAACAGCTTCAAGATGTCAGTGGGGTTGATGTGCACAGCAGGAAAGATGCCATCCTAAAACCCAAGGGCCAGCTTGCACTGCACAACCCACCTGGCCCTAGCACCATTAGGGGCCCAGACTCAATTCCTTGGTGAAGTCTTGTATCCGGCAGAGAGCTATAGTATGCACCCACTGACGCGTGTGTACACACATATTAAATCTCATTTCTGAAAGAGCTTGTGGCTCGGCATAGGCCTTCACTTGGTCCAAGAATCTAGTTGCTGGCATTAACGGACCCAAAGAATGTAATCAGGAAAAGGACTGACTGGTTGACAGAAAAATCGTGTTGCATACAACCTGGTCGTGCGCAAGCTGATTTCCAACTGTCTGCCCAGTACTAACACAACTGGCTAAGGTATTCTGAATATAGACCGTATTAAGCCTTGAGGAGGTTCAGCTCGGGGTAGGTATTTGGCAGGTAAGCTGACACCCACACGCCATGTCCGAGTGCCAGGGTTAGAGACCTAGCTCCGGCTCCCAGCTTCTTGCAAACACGCACCCTGGGAGACAATGGTGAGGGCTCACGCAGCTGGGGTTTCTGCCACCCAGGTCAGAGTCCTACCTAGAGTTCCTGCCTCCTGGCTTTAGCCCAATCCAGTCCCAGCAATTGTGGACACCTGCAGGACGAAGCAGAGATCGGATATACACGTTCACCTATGCGTTCTGTCTCTCCCCTTCTTCTCTGCCTCTAGAAGGAAAAAAAAAAAAAACACTCTACAACAAAAGTTAGAACTACCTAAAATAAATTAGATTTTAATTAACGTATGTAATGAAATAGGTGAGTGGAGATTCAATTCTATTTATAAATTAAAATAAACCTATTGGTTTATACCCAGGAAAATTTCAGTTCATATTTTTTTTAAAGGCTTAGTGTTCGAGCATAAATGGATATGGCTTAGAAACCCTTACCCAGGGATCAGCGTAGACTGCCAAGCAAACTGTATGGTGAAAAGATATGTAGACCTGTATCCTCATCTAAGTTAAAGGTCGGCCTCACTTCTGAATAGAAGTGTTCCTGAAAAGTTGTGCAAATGGCAGTTCTACAACTAGACCCCTGTTTTAGACTGACTGAGGCCACAGCATACAGAAACTTTGGGGCCACCCCTCCCAGGGACAGGGAAAAGAGCTCCCCACCCACCTGTGTGGTGCCGACATCCTGGAGCTGCTGAACACAGGATCCCACTGTGATGGCTTCCTGGCGTCCACTTTCCTAAGGGACCTCCTAGAGCAAGCCTCCCCATGGTCAAAGGACATCCACCTGCTGCTCGTGCGGAAACAGGGTCACCAGCTCCCAGGTTCCCTGATTCCGCTAAAAAGTCTCAGCGAGTGACCGAGGGTATTTTTCATTCACAATATAATCCTCTCCATGTTCCTTAGCAATATGCCAAGGAATGCTGCTCTAGGCCTGGCAGAAGCCTTTACCCACTGCTATGTACAGGCCGAGCTCCGCAAGCACTTAATCCAGTTCAGAAATATCCTCAGCAGCCGTGCCATTCTGTCCAAGACACAGCCTGCCTCTCTGGAAGAAACGTCTTATGCCATTCTCACCTCAGCGCACGAGGGCAAAACACAAATGACAAAGCTCCAATCAATGCAGCCGGATGCAGAGACGAAAGTGTTGTGTTTGGGGTATTAAAAACTAAGCTTGATACATTCCACGTAACGTAATTTTTACAGGTAAAAAAAAATACTGCTTTTCTTACTTGGTGTTGCCATCCCACTGAAACTTTAGACCTGGAGTTTGAGATGGCCACAGAGTGTCAGCCCTTCACACAGCTCCCCCTTGGAACAACACGGAATGCCTGGTGGCCATGACTACGTCTGTTGCCCACTCACCTCTGGGTGGAGCATTCACAATCATAAAAAAAAAAAAAAAAAAAAAACACTGGCAAGCCAGCAGAGGATGGTCCCCCCTGAGTTCTGGGGAGGATTCCAAAGAGGTTCTTGGGCCTATGTGTCTTGAACGGTCGCAGGCAGGTCAACTATCCAAACACGGAACCCTGTTGTAAACACACTAGAAGCACGAGTGGGTGTGAGTGGGGCACAGGGGAGAGGAGGGAGGATGGCAGTGCAATGGGAGGCCCCTCAAGTAAACTGACCAATAGAGAGACCTCTCACTGAAGGGACCGAAGAGATCTCGAGCGAACACAGTGACAGTTTTCAAGTCACCTGCCCACTCACAGCCCTCTCCCTGCCTTTGGTCCTCTAGCCAGCAGACTTGGGGGTCCCACCCTTGAACGACGGGCCCCAGGGGATCGTGTCTGCATGAACGTGTCCTGGTGGACTTGCTCCCATCATTTCAGAATCAATCCTTTAAAAACTCATTGTTTTGGTCTCCATCCCTCATCCCCTCCCGACCCTCCCGCCTATGTGTTTTCAAGTAATTAGTTCAAGGAAGCTTATTTACAGCCGGTACTGAACACGTGTGACCCACACCTCCCCTTTCCAATCAACCTTCCCGGGAGATGGCACCCTGTCACCACCACAACACAATGTCAGCCCTGGTCACGCTTCTGCCTTGTTGGGCAGGTACAGCGAGGAGACCAGCAGGTTGTGGCCAAAGGCTGGGAAGCGCCGGAAGGCTTCCCAGCTGTCGGAGAAGATGTTGTACTTGAGGAAAACCCGGTGTTCCAGGCTGGTGGACAGGGTCACGTCCCTGCTCATGATGTAGATGCCGTCGTTGTGCAGCGCACACGTCAGGTTGAGCCCCGACTTGGACGTGTTCTCCTTGAGGTAGAACCACTGCCGCGTGACGGTGTTGTAGGACTGCACGGTGAGCATGTCCTCGCTCTGGCTGCCCCTGCGGTTGGGGTCCAGCTCGTGCAGGCAGCCCCCCACGATGTAGATGGTCTCCTCCACCGACACCATCTGCTGCTTGCGGATGTGCACGTCGCATGTCTCGAACAGCGTCCAGATGTCGGCCGATGGGCAGTACTGCAGGATGTTCATGTTGCGGTCTGCAATACAGGAGAGAAGCCAGGTGTGTGACACAGGCCCCTGGGCACAGCACTTTAAGCCTCAGCAGGCGCAGCGTGGCCACCAGGCAACGAAGCGATTTCAGAGAACTGGAGGCTGTGGGGTTTGGAGGACACCTGTCAGCGTTCAGCCTCTCCTACCTGCTCCTGGAGTGCATCCCTCCTAGAGATGGTCCTGGCCTAGTGAGGGGGCATGAGTGGCTGGCAACAGATGCAGCCCCATGCCACTGGCAGCTGCATGCCCTGCAGCCATGGGATCAGTGTAAAGACAGTGCCCTCATCAACAGCTGCACAGCCAGTGCCAGTCCAACACGCTCGACCAGCACCAGGGCCCCACATTTAGGGAGGCTGGAGGAAACAACGCTGACACACGTCAGGGGAAATGCGCTCTCACAGCCGCCTAGTCCCAAGCCTGGAGTTCCCATAGAAACTCCAGAGTTCTTCCTTCTGTCCTCCCTGTGGCTTGAGTGGTGGATGGCTCCTGCATGGATAAAAACCAAATGCTACAGGGAGGATGCTCTGATCGGATTTTTAATTACCAGTTGTCTTCTTTAGGCAAAAACACTTGTGGTGCTGGTTCAGGTCTGGGCTGCTCCACTTGCCACCCAGTTCCCTGCTAATGCGCCTGAGAAGCAGCAGAGGAGAGCCCAGAAGCTTGGGTCCCGTAGACCCAGATGGAGTTCCAGGCTCCTGCCTTCCTTCTGGCCCAGTCCCTGTGGTTGCGGTCAGCTGGGGAGTGGATCAGCAGATGGAAGATTGGCTCTCTGTTACTCTGCCTTTCAAACAAATAAATGAAATCTTTTTTAAAAGAGAAAAATGCTTGTAAATTTTGTAATATTTAGTTTTGTTTTTCATATTTGAATTTATTCTCTTTCCTTTCCTCCATGAAAGAATAAATGGGATATTTTAGCTTCAGTGGACAGGAAAAAAAATGCACAGAGTAACAGAAAAAGCATGCTTCTGCTCTGTTGTGGTTTAAATGAACAACCCCACAAATTAGAGGAGGCTGGCTCAGCTTGGAACCGGCACGAGAGCTGCCGGGCGACCACGACGACTCCTCTCTGGCTTCATTCTTCCCCAGCTCTTCCTCCTGCGACAGAAGGAACACACACAGCGGGCAGTGCCCAGAGAGCTGGTCACAACCGGAGTACCTCCTAGGAGGGTACAGGCAGAGCCCATGTCCTGCATGTGCCCCTGGCCGCACACCCGCACCTGTTTCGCAGGCTTCTACCCAAAGCACATCTCTGTAATTTCTCGGGATTCCACGGCTATGGTCATGCTCACACCAGCAGTCAGCCCCGGGGGAATCTGGGTAGCCAGTCCATCACAGCGCCCTTTGCAACCAAGGTAGTAAAGGAGTCGTTCCAGGGAAGCTTCCCCAGATGCAACATCCGGCTTTGTGGGTCTTAATGGTGTCTTCTCTGCTTGTTCATGAGGGCTCAGACAGTGGTTTGAGCCATGGGAACAGTCTTGCAGGGTTTGACACTCACAGCCAGTTCTGATGTTTAACCAACTCACCTTTCTTCCCTTTAGTTACTACAGTCTGCCACTGTGTATAAGTTCACTACTTTAGTGCTGGCAGAGTATCCAATTGGTTCAATAGCTTCCATAGAAATCATAAGCTATGATTTCCCAATTATAAAACTCTCGGGCCCGGCGGCGTGGCCTAGCGGCTAAAGTCCTCACCTTGAAAGCCCCGGGATCCCATATGGGCGCCGGTTCTAATCCCGGCAGCTCCACTTCCCATCCAGCTCCCTGCTTGTGGCCTGGGAAAGCAGTTGAGGACGGCCCAATGCATTGGGACACTGCACCCGCGTGGGAGACCCGGAAGAGGTTCCAGGTTCCCGGCTTCGGATCGGCGTGCATCGGCCCATTGCGGCTCACTTGGGGAGTGAATCATCGGACGGAAGATCTTCCTCTCTGTCTCTCCTCTGTATATATCTGGCTGTAATAAAAATGAATAAATCTTTAAAAAAAAAAAAAAAACTCTCGCCAGCGTAGGAACGCAGGAAGCCAAGGGCACACTGGGAATGAGTATAACGACTTCTTTCTAGAACAAATAAACTAGGGTATGTAGGAAGAACTGAAGCAGAGAGTTCTAGCGCACAAGCCACTGCCCCTGAATCCCTAAAAGGGAGCCCTCAGCCCACAGACACACAGCCCTGCGCCCAGGCCACAGTCATCCCTGCCTGGGATTTGGCACAGGGAATCAACGGAGAAATGACAGTGGGTGGCCCAAGAGAGAATGAGATACCAGGGTGCGGGGTCTCCCCTACAGATTCCTTTAGTACCCCGTTGCCGGAGGGAATGAGCCTGCTGCCCGCCACCCAGCCTCCTGGCCCACAAGAGAAGACAGACGGACAGGGGTTCTGTCTAAGCAGTTCTGATTTATTGGGGAAATTCAGATTCTTCTATAGGGTAAGGGATAGCCTCAGGCCGGGAATTTCGGGAATTCCAGGAGGGGAGAAACTAGGAGCCAATTACTAGGGGCATGACTGCGGAAGCCACTTCCCATAGGCCAGGGTAGGCGAGCGAGATGGCCCTGGTTCATGCCCAGGGCTCTGTCCTTGGCCACCATCTTGCCCGCCAGTGACCTGGACTGTTAGTCTCCATCTTATTGACTTAGTTACCTCTTTGCCCCTGAGCCCCACACCAGGGGAGGCTTGTGAAGCTACATAATACACAAGAAAGGCTTTCCAGGTCACATTTAAGAACATGTGCTCAGCCAGGGTCAAGGAAAAACTAGGAAATCTACCAGCACATATCCTTCAAGTTAAAGAGAGACTTCAACAGGGCCGGGGGAAGTCACAGATGGTGTGATAAAGTCAAAACTCAGCAGAACAGGAAGTCAGGGATGGTGTGATGATGTCAGCACTCAGCAGGATAGGGAGTGAGACAGGATGGTGTGATGACATCAGCACTCAGGACAGGAAGTCAGGGATGGTGTGATGATGTCAGCACTCAGCAGGGACAGGAAGTCAAGGACAATGTGATGACTACAGCACTCAGCAGGACAGGAAGTCGGGGACGTTGTGATGATGTCAGCACTCAGCAGGATAGGAAGTGAGAGACAGGATGGTGTAATGATGTCAGCTCTCAGGACAGGAAGTCAGGGATGGCGTGATGACATCAGCACTCGGGACAGGAAGTCAGGGATGGTGTGATGACGTCAGCACTCAGCAGGGACAAGGGACTTTCAGGTCAACATGATGACTCAGTCACAGGATGCAGCAGATGTCACCCAGTCATCTGGATTCGGGGGTCCATGGGTGAGTGTGCTCTCCTGAGAAAATCCAGAGAGAGAGCCAGCAGGAGCAGGAACCACAGAGGTGTGCAAACAGGCTTGTTACAGCTTGGTCTGAGCACTGTCCCTGTCACCAGAGGCCCAGTGTGAATGCAGAGGGAATGACTGCCACATGTCTTTTCTTCTTTTTTTTTTTTTAAGTGGACATGAACTCAGATGGGGCTCTGAGAATACCCCACGATGATGACAACATGGAGTGACAGAAAGCAGATAGAGGTGGGCACTGGTCTGGGGGTTAAGATGCTGAGATGCCAGTGCCCCCCCCCAGAGAAGCCCCTGCTTCCTACCAGTGCCACCCACGTGGCCAACCTGGACTGAACCCCAGCTCTCAGCTTGGGCCTGGCCCACCCCAATGGCTGTGGGCCACTGGGACATGAAACCAGCAGGTGGGATGCTCTTTCTCTCTCCAGCACAATACTTCCAACACATTCCTCTCTCTCTGGACACATTCCAATTTCAGGGGGATGAAGGGTAGTCCCCCAGATTTCCCCTCCTCTTCTCTGGAACCTGTGACTGGAACCAGGGTTGGAAACAGGGTCTCTACAAACACAAGTTCAAGCTCTTGAGATGAGCTCCCCCCAGTGTTGAGCCCAGGAGACAAAGGAGGACAGACGTGTGCATTGGAGGAGGCCACATGAAGACTGAGGCCAGACCGGCTTTGTCATGCTGGCTGAGGCCAGACAGGGTCCTCCCCTGAGCATCCCCAAGCTGCATGGCCTAGCTGACACCTTGTTTTCTAACTGTGAGTCACCAAAACTGAGTCAACGCATTCTTGTGTTCGTAGGCCATCAAGTTCCTGTTAAGTGTGTGGCAGTCCCAGGAAGGAAGGTAGTGCACAGCCCACCTTCCCTTCCTCCTGTCCCCCCAGGATTCTGTCAAAATTCTCTGCTGGGGCACAGAGTTGTGGCATATGAGGTAAAGACACCAACATCCCGTAAGTTTGTGTTCTAGGGGCTGCACTTCCGATCCACTGCCCTGCTACTGGTCTAGAAAAAGCAGCAGACGATGGACCTGGCAGCATGGCCTAATGGCTAAGGTCCTCGCCTTGAACGCCCCGGGATCCCATACGGGCGCCGGTTCTAATCCCAGCAGCTCCACTTCCCATCCAGCTCCCTGCTTGTGGCCTGGGAAAGCAGTCGAGGACGGCCCAATGCTTTGGGACTCTGCACCTGTTTGGGAGACCTGGAAGAGGTTCCTGGTTCCTGGTTCCTGGCTTCGGATTGGCGCATCAGCCGTTGCGCTCACTTGGGGAGTGAATCATCGACGGAAGATCTTCCTCTCTCTCTGTATCTCCTTCTCTCTGTATATCTGACTTTCCAATAAAAAAAAAAAGATTTATAAAAAAAAGAAATGTAGACATGATTAAAAAAAAAAAAAGCAGTAGACAATGGTCAGAGTGTTTTGGCTTCTTCCATCCATGATAGAAGCTCCTGGTTCCTCTGACTTCAGTCTGGCCCTGGACATTGTGGCCATCTGGGGAATAAATCAGTGGCTGGAAGATCTTTCTTCTGTCTCTCCTTCAATGTATATAACTCTTTTAAATAATAAATAAATCTTTGAAAAAAAATCTTCTGGAGCCAGTGTTATGTCATGACAGGTAAGGCCGCTCCCTGTAATGTCAGCATCCCAGTGCTAGCCTATTGAAGTCTTGGCTGCCCCACTTCATATCCAGCTCCCTTCTCAAGTCCCTGACTCCTGACTTCAGCCTAGTCCAGCCCTGGCCATTGCAGCCATTTGAGGAGTGAACCAGTGAATCGAAAATTCTCTTTCTCTTCTCCTTCTCTCTCTCTGTAACTCTGCCTTTCAAAGACAATAAATAAATCTTTTTTAAAAAATGCTGTCATATACACTGAATAAATCAACCACTCACACAAAGTCTCCGCCACACTGGCTATCAGTAGCACAGAACTATTTGGTGTTTGCTGCATCGACTCACAGCCCTGCGCACTGGGAAGTTCCACCTGTAGCCTCCACCTGGCCACCCATGTGAATGCATCAGCGGACACATGCTGGGCCCTTCACATACCTCGGGTGGTGTAGCCTCCAATGACATAAATCTTGCCCTTACACTCGCACGCAGAGAACTCGGCCAGAGGATTGGGTAAGGGTGCCACAAAATTCCAGGTGTCCTGCTCGGGATTGTAACACTCCACATTAGACACGGCCTGGCCACCCACGGCGTACAGCTTGGAATTCACGGCCACAAGCTTGAAGTTGGACCTGGAAGACAGACACGGACAGCCTGCTCAGCCCTCTGACCCCTGAGAAATGGGATGGCAGCATGAGGGCCAAGAGGGGAGCACTCTGTCAGCCAGACCTATGGAGACGATTAACTGGTCTTTCTCTGAAGCCGTGGACCATTCAGCCAGAGGACAGAAGAACAATGGGGTGATTCTTAAAATGTCACCCTTGTCCCAGGGAGTCCCCAGAAACAGCTCACTCTCTGAAGGTTAGCAGTACAGCAAGCACTAATCGTACACAGCCATAGGCCAAGAAACTAAGAGACATTGCATACACTGAATCCAATTAACACACTGACCATGTATTTACAGACCTATTTTTTGCCATAATTCCCTAAACAATAGAGTAAAACAATTTACACAGTGCTGAGGTTTTTTTTTTAAAGATTTATTTATTTTTATTACAAAGTCAGATATACAGAGAGGAGAGACAGAGAGGAAGATCTTCCGTCTGATGATTTACTCCCCAAATGAGCGCAACGGCCGATGCAGCACCAATCCAAAGCCAGGAGCAAGGAGCCTCTTCCAGGTCTCCCACGCAGGTGCAAGTTCCCAAAGCTTTGGGCCATCCTCAACAGCATTCCCAGGCCACAAGCAGGGAGCTGGATGGGAAGTGGAGCTGCCGGGATTAGAACCGGTGCCCATATGGGATCCCGGGGCGTTCAAGGCGAGGACCTTAGCCACTACGCCATGCCACCAGGTCCAGTGCTGAGTTTTGAAAGTAATGTGTGTTTAAGCAGCTGATTGGCATGCCTGCATACTGTAGCAGAGTGCAGAAAATGGAGTCCCAGCTCTGCTTCCAGTTCAGCTTCCTGCTAATGAGTCTGGGAGGCAATGGAGGATGATCCAAAGGCTTGTGGAAGACCCACATGGAATCCCTGGCTCCTAACTTCCACCTGGCCCAACTCTGGCTGCTGTGAACATCTGGAAAGTGAATCAGTGGATAGAAGATACTGCTCTTCTTCTGTCACTTTGCCATTCAAATGAATAAATATACAGTTTTTAAAAGTAACTTTAGGGCCCAGCAGGCACACAGCCTAGTGCCTCGCCTTGCGTGCACCTGAATCCCATATGGGCATGGGTTCATGTCCCAGCTGCTCCATTTCTCATCCAGCTCCCTGCCTGTGACCTAGGAAAACAGTAGAGCATGGCCCAAAGCCTTGGGATCCTGCACCTGCGTGGGAGACCCAGAAGAAGCTCCTGGCTCAGGGGCAGCTCAGTACCTGCCATTGCAATTACTTGGGAGTGAACCAGCAGATGAAAAATCTTTGTCTCTCCTTCTCTCTGTAAATCTGCCTTTCCAGTAAAAACAAAAAAATCTTAAAAAGAAAAAGTAACCTACAGATAATTACAATTATACAGGAGGATGTACATAAATCATATGCAAATCATGTGCAAATATTATCTCATTGTATAAGGGACTTGAATACCCATGTAATCATGGAGGCTCTGGAACCCATCCCCCAGATACTAACTTTGAGCCCTGTGTCCAGCAAAACATGAAACACTACCCAGAGGCTCTGGACACTTGTCAGGTATACTGAGCAATTGGTTTGCTTCTTTGTGGCACACAGGAACCGACAGGCCTTCTGGGAGCCAGAAAGGGTTGCACTGGAGATGGCGTAGACAGTCGGCTATGCTACAGGCCTCAGCCACAGTTCCCACAGCACTTGAGGCAGTGGGGTGCAGCCACATGAGGAGCCCCAGTCCCAGCCCCAGCTCTGTGGCAAGCAGCCATCGGCCTCACTCCAGCCACGTCACCTCCTCACCTCCACAATGGGGACCACATCCTTGGCAAGGTGACTGGGCACTTAAAACAAACAGTGCACGAGCAGCCATGCAGGGCGGGCTAGGGAGACACCCTAATACACCTCCTCCTTGGCTGTCTAGTGTGGTAAGTACACTAAAGCAGGCCTCCACAGGCCTGGATCTCAAGTCTGAATCTGCCATTCAATTATTTTTGTGACCACTTAACCAGGCTGAGCATCAAATTCCTGAAGAAAAGAAAAAAACACAATGCATCTGAGATCGATGGTGGGTCACACACATAATACAAGTACTGTTGCAACTTCTCAGCATTTTTTAACTGCAAAACAAAGATGTTAGATGCAGTAATTCTAGGGCCGTATCTAATTCCAACACAAGGACAACTTCAAAAATAACAATATTCTAGGAAGAATGGGAGAAGACGCCACAAACAAGAATGCATGTATATAAGGGGGAGATGAAGAAGTGCCAGCAGGCTGGCATTATGGCACAGTGCATTCAGTCATTACCCACAATGCTGGCATCCCATATAAGAGCACAGTTTGAGTCCTGGCTGCTCTATTTCTGATTCAGCGCCCTGCTAGGGCACCTGGGAAGGCAGAAGATGGCCTTCTTTGGCACTTGATGCCCACATGGAAGTCTCAGACAAAGCTCCTGTCTGGCCCAGCAGAGGGAGTGACACAACAAATGGATGATTTCTTTATCACTCTGCCTTTCAGATATAAAATAAATCTTTGAAATGTGGCAGTGAACAAGACACCCATCCTTGACCTAAGAGGTGTTCAGCACACACAGAAATGCATATAAAGCAGGAACTGTATCAGGGCTCTGGTCCCATGTGAGCAGCTCTGGGGACAGACAACCAGGGTTGGGTCAGGTCCATGACACTGAGCCCCAGTTCGCCCCCACGCCCAGCACTGGAGCTAGTATCTTCCTTCCTTATCTTTCTTCTTTCTTTTTCTTCTCCGAGAGTGACTACATAAGAGGAGGCATAGAGAGACCCAAGGTAGCGCACCTGCTCTGTGTCACCCACGACATTACATCACATAACAGAACAACAAGGAGGTCCTCAACGGTCACTGAACAGATGCTGGCACCTTGCCCTTGGACCTCTGGTCCCCGGAACCACAAACCAAATAAACCGGTGCCCTTTACAAATGAGCCAGTGTGTGGTCTTCAGTTACAGCAGCAGCAAACAGCCTGAGACAAGGGGTAACTAACAGTCACCCACTCAAGAGTCAAGACTTTGAGACGTGTTGACAATGTTTGCACCTAAGCCCATTTTTGTTTAGCTTTGTTCTATTTTTCAAGTCACACAGTCTTCACCTAGAGCCCCATACTGTCCTTGACACCCGGGTGGCCATGTAGTTTCCATGCCCACAGACCTCCCTGGTGGCAGTGCCTGGGCTGGGTTGGGCTGTTCAACCCTCCCTGCAGTCAATGGGCCTTAAAATCCAACCATGACGCTCTCTCCATGTGTGCAAATTTGAGGAGCCAGAGGAAATAATGCTGGGGTGTGAGCACCAAACCTCAGCATCCCACAGTTTGTGTTTGCTCCCCAAGGTACACAGATAGTAAATTTCATGAAATCAAAACAATTGCTAGTATTCATCCAGTGTAATCACCAGTCCTGAGCAAACATGGAGGTCCATGAACAGGCAGTCAAAAATAAACAATTCCTGTTTCTCCAGACCCCAACACGCTCAAATTCACTTGAAGGGAAGACAAAAACTGTTGGTCGCTGAATTTAAGTAACTGCTGCTCAAACACTAAAGAGGCCCACACTGTCCCCGGCCATGAGTCCTGGCATGTGCAGGGCAACCGCGGCCCCACCATTTGAGAGCTGGGGGAATCCAGGTGATTATGTACTCTCGGCGTATCTCTGCCTCAGTTTCCCCACCTAGAAGGTGGCGATCAGAGCACGAGGGCTGATGTCATGACTCCTGGGTTAAGTGACAATCTGCAGTGCCGCCATTCCCTGTTAGGAACGCTGGTTCAAGTCCCCAGCTATTCTGCTCCTGAGCCCAGCTCCCTGCTAATGTGCCTAACAGGAAGACAAACCCCTGCCATGCGGGAGACCTGGATGAAGGTCCAAGGTCCTGGCTGTCGTGGTCATCTGGGGAGTGAACTGGTGGCTGAAAGAACTCTCCGACTTTCCCTCTCTGCAACTCTGCCTTTTAAATACACAAGTAAATCTCAAAACAGAAAAGGAGGATAGGGTAGGGGAGCACAGTGACAGCAGGAAAGGAGGACCCTTGGGAAGCAGGTGCTCCCGTGTGCCACAGCCCATGCTCTGCAGCTCATGGAGGCCAGCTTATCATTTGGCAGGGCAGCAGCAGCTGGCCATGGGGTGCTCCACAGCTCCAGCCACAACGTCCCCTCTCATCCAGAAATTCTCACCACCCAGAGCCTCTTTCCAAGCTTCCAAAAACAACTCCTCTGCACTTCCCCTCCTAAACGGTGAATCCCAGCCCCCATTGCTTCCGAAAAATAGCACCTCCACTTGGTTTTCTTGATCTCCATCCCCTAGATCTTGTGTTCAGCAGGTAAAACAGATTTAAAACTTGTCGTGGCTTGATTTACTCCCAGTCAGCAGGGATGCAGACGAAAACTCAGTGCGGCAGTGACTGATCTAACTCACTGGTAAGGAACAGAATGCCCTCTGGGACAGGCGCTGTGGTGCACAGAGCAAGCACCCTAGGGACGCCGCACCCCACACTGCTCAGCTGGGATGGAGTTTCACTCCACTTCTGATCCCACTTCCTGCTAATGCCAAGGGCGGCAGTCTGATGGCTCAAAGACCCAAGTTTCTCCACCCATGTGTGAGACCCAAATGGAGTTCCTGGCTGGCGACTTCAGCCTGGCCCAGCCCGGACAGTCACAGCCATGGGGGGAGTGAACCACCAGATGGAAGATCTTTCTGTCTTCCTCTCTCTCTAGCTCTCTGCCTTTCAAATAAAAATTTTTAAACATAATTAAAAATAATCTCTCTATATTCTTAAGGCTAAGTAACGGGATACGCGCTCCACATCAGGGGGCAGCGAGCAGTTACTACCAGTAGCTCTCTCAGCCATGGGGCGCTCCAACAGGTGACTCAGCTCAACCCTATGAATATGTGGGAAGGGGCTGAGCATCCAATACCTCGGCTTCCCCTTTGGGAAATGGCATCCATCACAGAGAGGTTGTGAGGGGGAAACAGGAAGTGACAACTTAAAGGGGCACAGAGCATGAACTCACTGAGGTGCGACTCAGTGGTTCTCGAGACAGCTCATGTACAATGCCAAGACCCCTTCTTAGCTGTCCAAAGCATTCTGTGTTATCTGCGGACCACCCAGTCAATGGGCCCCCTTTTCCCCCTTGCCTGCCTTCTGCCACTACCCTAGGTACTAACCACCCCCCATTACGACTCCCAACCACCATCACTAGCCTGGAGCTAGAAGGGCAGGGAAAAATGATAGAAAAACAAGTTCTCCAGGACAGTTTTGTGGCACGGCATATTAAGCTACCACCTGCAATGCCAGCAGCCCATATGGGTGCTGGGTCGAGTACCAGCTGTTCCACTTTCAATCCAGCTCTCTGTTAGTGTGTCTGGAAAGGCAGTGGAAAATGACCCAGGTACTTAGGCTGCCTAACCCACATGGAGACACAGATGCAGCTGCAAGCTCCTGTCCTTGGCCTGGCCCAGCCCCAACAGTTGTAGTCATTTGTGGAGTAAACCACAGAGACAGAGGACTCAGCAGCCAGGTCCTTCCAGGGTCACTGGCAACAGTGCTGCAGAAAAGCCAGTAACCTCGCAGACATGGGAGCAGTGTTTGCAGGTTAAAGCCCAGTCACGTTTGCCCCACAGGGCAGTGCTGCAAACCTGGACTGTGTGCCACTTCCTGCCATTTCCAGGCACACATGTGTGACACCAGACGTCTCCTTCCTACTCACTGCCCAGCACCACTTTCTCAAGAAAGCAAAGGGCTTCATGGAACCCTCCAGTCTCACCTGCTGCGGGGAGCGGCCGACCCACACGGATTAGGGGCTTCAAGATGGCGGCTGGGCGAGTGCCAGGAGGCGGGACTTGTTCCCGCCAGTTGGGCAGGCAGGAAGTCACAAGGATAGGCTAATTCTCCCTCGCTGCGATTGCTGGCCTATCAGATAGCGCCCCGTGGACCACGTGCAGAAGTGATTGGTGGAAGAACTATATTTAAGCAGCTCGCTTTCGGCAATAAAGGTCTTTTTGGTTTGTGACATTCTGGTGGCTCTTACGTGGGGAATGGGGGAATACAGAAACGGGAAGAATTGGGAAGAAGGGTGGTGGAAAACGGGAGGAAGGGTGGTGAAGAAGCGGGTAGGAAAGCTTAGACGGGGACAGGAGCAGCGGAGAAGGGGTTTTAAAACGCAGACGCTTTTGCCAGTTTTTCCCGGACCTCCAAGAATATTCCTCGTCATTTTAGTGTCGCTGCAGGGCGGTGACAACCTACTGTGGACGACACCTGCCCACTGCACTGCCCCCACCCATCTTCCAAGTGACAGACAGTCCCCATCTGATCTGGATCGAGGGACTTGCCACATGTTGTGGTATAGCCAAAACCAGCCTATATTAGCCAACGTGCCAAGTTTCTCCTAGCACAGTACCTGTCCCAGGAGCGTCATCTGGAAGCACTCCCGCACTAGTTTCCCCATCAATCTGAATCAGCATCTACATTCTGTGCCCAGGGGGCAGGAGCCACAGAGGGCGGGTGGTGAGGTGTGGGGGAGCCTCAAGAAGCTCAGAGAACACATTACTGTGAAAAAACAAGCCCTGCGTTCCACAACTGGTTGCACCAAATCACCTCAGATTTCAATTCCATTTCCGCACACATCCCTATGTATTTCTGTTTACCTGATAATAACCCACAAGACACTGGGGGCTGCAGGGGTGGGGTGCAGTTAAGGCAGCCCAGTCCAGGAGGAATTCATGCACCTGTTCTGGAGAGAAAAAAAAATTTTTTTTAAGAAGAAAAGGAATCTGCATGAAGACGGCCTGCCTACAAGCCAAAACTTACGGACCCTGTAGATGTCAGTGGGCATCTGCGTTTCACGAGCGCACTGCCCACACACGTTGCGGAGCATGGCACCATGCCTCCATTTGCTGCCTCTGTCTCAGCGGAACCCACCTCCCGGAGCACTGGTGAGGAAGAGGGAATGGGCATCGGGCACAGCGACTTCCCTGGTGCAGAGGAGGGATCTGGTGAAACAACACCCACTGCTGCTTGCCAGCTGCTCTAGCTCGATACAAGCACGCCTCCCAATTGAGTACGTTCATCGAAATGCTAGGCTTTAAAAGCGGAACGGTGCAATCCCACGTTCACTTGGATGACAATCTAAAAATAAATTCTACAATTGTCAAAGCACCCCCACACACACATAATCTAGGTGCCCACTGGTCATGTGGCACACATCATGTTATAAGGGGGGACACGAGAGAGCACTGAACGAGTTCAAGTCCTAAATGGGGAAGGACGTGTTGCGTACTACCTGCCTGCTCCCTCCCGGCTGAGCCACAGCTCCATTAGATTCTGACTAATGGAACTTCCTTCTGCCTAAGTATTGGCATGACAACTAGAACGTCAATCCAAAAAAACGCATGAGTTATAAAGTGATGATGAGTTATAAATAGGGAGGAGCAACCTACCAAACCTCCCAAAGAACCCCAAAATGTTTATTCCAAGCTTCTAGATGGACTTTGAGATGTGCATTTACTGTAAGCAGATCAAAATACCTGGAAGAAAATGACCAATATCATTTGCACCTTTGTATATATTTGCTGCTTGATGCAATAAAACTCATTTTCATTGATGACAACAGGCGAGATTGGGCACAGTCAGGGTGGTATGGCCGTAGACCATTGATGACAACAACAACAAAGGAATTCTGCAAAACACAGGAGAACTCCCTGCACAGGCCAGGCAAGCACCCAAGGCGCTGTGGGAACAGAGTGGGAGCAGGCAGCCCAGCTGAGGGGCAGGAGGGACCACAGACAAGAGAGTTACAGAATTCATTCCCATCTGGGACAGAAAGCTGACTAGCAGTTAAGGCACGAGATTTAGGGGGAGTATGATGGTACTGCAGGTTTAAGCTTCCGCTTGGAACACTAGCGTCCCATACAGGTGCTGTTTCCAGTCCTGGCTGCTACCTCTGATCTAGCTCCCAGCTAATGCACCTACAAAAGCAACAGAAGATGGCCCAAGCTTTGGGTCCCTGCTCCCATGTGGGAGACCCAGAAAAAGTTCTGGACTCCTGGTTTTTGGCCTGTCCCAGAACTGGCCATTGCAACCATTTGAGGAGTAAACCAGCAGATGGAAGACTCGAGATATTCTCTCTCTCTCCTACATTCTCTGTAACCCTCTCCAATAAATTAAAGATCTTTTTTTAAAAAGACAGTAAAGGAGCCGGAGCCATGGCATAGCATGTTAAGCCTCTTCCTGTGGTGCTAGCATCCCACATGGGAGCCAGCTGGGAATCCTAGCTGTTCCACTTTTGATCCAGCTCCCTGTTAATATGTCAAAGTGCCTGTTAATATGTCTGGAAAAGCAGCAAAAGATGGCCCAAGTCCTAGGGTCTCAAGTGGGAGACCCGGAGGAAGCTCTAGGTTCCTGGCTTCAGATCAGTCCAGCTCCGTCCATTGTGACCATCTGGGGAATGAACCAGCAGACAGAAGATCTGTCTCTCCTCTCTGTAAATCAGCATTTCCAAGAAAAATAAAGCTTTAAAAAAAGGATATTAGATGCTCCAACATCAAAGTGCCTGGGTCCCAAATCCAGTTCCGGTGCCCGATTCCAGCTTCTTGGCAATGCAGACCAGAAAGACTGTAGGCCACAGCCCCAAAAACTGGGTTCCTGCCACCCTCGAGGAGTACCTGCCACCCCTGAGGAATACCAGCTTGTGTTCCCAGCTCCAAGACTGCTGCACCTAAGGAACTCTCCTCAAACAGCCATCTCTTCATCTCTTGTGCCTTTCTCTGCCACTCAAATGATTTTTAATGACCAATTAAAATGTATCATAAAAAACATGTTGAAAAAAAAAATCTCTAACTGCAAAATACCTAAATACCTAAGATTAACCCTAACAAAAAACTTAGCAAAATGATATGGAGACAAGGACCACAGTGTGAGCCCTATAACTGAAACGTGGATCGGTGGGTGGGGAGACACTGCATCATAACACCAAGACCCCTTCTCTATATTAGCCTACAAATATCACGTCCTCTCAGCCGAAGTTCCAATGGAACAGGACAAACCGACTGTAAAGCGAACCTAAAGCAGAAAACGTGCACCCCCCGCACCCAACAAAATAGCCAAGAGAATAAAAGCAGAGCCAAGTCGGACAACCAAGCACCTTACAAGACCGCCACAACATAAAAACGTGTCACGATGCAACAACAGGAAGTCCACTAGCTAGGAAACAGGAGAGCGAGTCTGTGAGGACTGAGTCTGCGAATCGCCATGAGAAAGACAGGGACTGGGGAGATATCTGTAAAACGCTGTGACCTCCCATCGTGCATCATGGGACGGTCACTGCTGGATGGAGAAAGCAGCGGCAGAACCTGATACCCAGTAGTTTTATATGCCCAGCTTGCAGGCGCCTTTCTTACGCATGACATAAAACCTGCAAGACAAACAAAACCTGACTACAAACAAAACCAAGCTTCCTCCTCCTCCTCCAGGAACACACGGCACACCTAGAAGAATGTAAGCCTGGTTCTTGCTGTTGCTGGTTGGCGTGTGTTTTTGAAAAGCAGAGAGGCACTTGGCTGCTATCTGCCGGTTCACTGCCCCAAACGCCTGCTGTAGCCAGGACTAGATGGGAAAGCCAGGCTGAAGTCGAAGTTGCAAGCCAAGAGTTCAACCCAGGATTTCCACGTGGGCATCAGGGACCTACCAACTGGCCCTCAGGGAACGGGCTGGGATCCAAAGCACAGCTGGGACTCAAACCCTGCCATTCTCATGTGAGACACAGCCACTCTAACTGGCAGCTTATCTACTAAGCCAAAAACCTCCCCTTTTCACTCAGAGTAAGCTGCCAATATCTTCAAATTAGGGTATTTAGGGGCTGGCATGGTGGTACGGTATGTCAAGCCACTGCTTGAGATGCTGGTAACCCACATCAGAGCACCAGTTCGAGTCCTGATTACTCCACTATTGAGCCAGCTCCCCACAAACGGGCCTGAGAGTAAATCACTGGATGGAAGATCTCTGTTTCTCCTCTCTTTCAAACAAGTAAAAATAAATAAATCATTTTTAAAAATCAGTATCCCTGGGGGGGGGGGGTGGACTGCCAAAGATTTGTGTGCAGAAAAAAAATGTTGTGAAGCAGGCACTGTGGCAGGTGCTCTGAGCTGCCGTTTTGGGTACCCACATCCCACACTGAAGTGCCTGGGTGCCCTGTGTCTGATTCAGTTTTCTGCTAATGCACACCCTGGGAGGCGGCAGAGGATGGCTCCCTGCACCCACACAGAAGGCCAGCAAGGACTTTCTGGTTTCTGGCTCAACAAGCTCTGGCTGTGAATGGTGTCTGGAGACTCTGCCTTTCAAATAAACCATAAATATAAAAAGAAAAAGAGGGTGTTAGAGGAAAACACATCACCCTGCAGTCAAGGAGGGAGTGGGAACACGCCTCTCCACTCCTACGGCCCTTCCCTTTTCTCGGGTTTCTGAGGAGGATGAAGTGTTATTTTGTATCCTCAGGAAAACTGCAGACTTTCCCAAAGAATACCATGTAGTGTGGAGGAAGTCAAGCCAGTGTGGCCCAGACAGTGCTGTGTGGGGAGCGCACAGAGCCCAGCACCTGGGTGCCAAGGACGCCACACACGGCGAGGCCTGCCCTGCAACTCCACATGGCAGGCATGAGAAAGGTGGGGCTGGAAGGCCATGACTCCACCCCTCGACCCTCACTTGTCGATTCCACCCCGGCTCCTTTCTCTGCTTCCCTACCCACCACCACACTCCTCCTGTTTCTCTCTTCAAGTCACCCACGCTCACGGCGGTGGGCATTTAGGGCAGGGAAGGGAGACGGCCGAGGTGACAGAAACACAGTGGTCCCCGTCAGCTCTGTGGAGCCAAAAGAGGGTAAAAAAGATCCAAATCAAACCTCACAGGTGTGTGTGAATATACACAGACTTTTTCTCTTGTCATTATTTCCTACAAAAAATAAAGTATTGTAATAATTTACACCACATTTCCACGGGGCTAGGAATTGCAGGTGAGATAAAGTATTGTTGGGGGCGCCTAGGGTAATGGGACGACACTGTGGGTCACACAGAAGGCTTTTATAAGGGGTTGTAGCTGGTGCAGAATTTGGTATCCGACCCCAGTATCTGGTATCCCGTGGACTGCATGGACTGCATGGAGGCTGGGCTTCAGTTTCACAGGTGACCACTGCTAGGTCCGCTTGGATCGATGGCAACGGGGAAGTGAGAGGCAGAAAAGAATGAGAAACAGACAGTGAACTTTAGTAACTGTCCAGTGACTGTGTTGCCGAGCAGTGCCCCAGTGTGGAAAGCTTCAAAGTCACTAACAATGAAAACAAAACAAGCACCCCAAGTCAGTGCCACTGGCTACTGTCCCACATGTCTTTAGAATCACCATCAGAACCTGAAAACTAAAAAAAGGAAAAATAAAAATCTGTAAAATAAAACTTAAAGAGCAAGAATACAAAAAAAGTTACCCTTCTAGGAAGACACATTTTTTTTTCCACCAGGAGTCAAAATCCTTGCTCAAGAACACCACACCTGCCCTGTGGGCCACCCAGGTTGGCTGGCGGACCTCATGCTGAGGCCTCGCTCTGCCAGAGCCAGGGTCAGCCAGGCCCCCCGAGGGTGCCAACCCTCCCCCACTCCCAGTACACCCCGAGCCAGCAGGAAGGAAGGCGTGGGCCAGGCGCCTACCTCTTCTGGTTCATGGAGGCCACTTGGAGCCACTCGTTGGTGCTGGGGTTGTAGGAATGCGCGGCGGAGATCTCCTGGCTGGTGATCCTATAGCCACCCACGATGAACAGGTAGTTGTCCAGGATGGCCGAGCCGTAGCCCCTGACGTTGACCAGGTCGGGTGGCAGGTTGTTGGCCAGCGGGAACCAACGCTCGGTCATCTCCTCATACCTGAGCATGGACGGAGGCTCCCCCTGGTAGGGGTGCGGTGCCAGGGGCCCGCCCAGGAAGTCCCCCAGGGCCACGAGGACCGGAGTCCCCGTCATGCGGGCCTCCCTTAGCCTCTGCTTGAGGCTGACGTCGCCCGGGGGCGGGGGAGGCGATGCCAGGAGGTGGAACTGGGGCTTGCAGAGCACCTCGTGGAAATGTACGGCCATAAAGCGCAGGCAGGCGTCCTGCAGGTCGGGCAGCCCGTACACCTGTGCCAGGCGGTACAGCTCCAGGCAGTTGGTGAGCCGCACCTGGGACAGCAGCAGCTGCAGGAGGGACGTGACCTGCAGGAAGGAGGCCGCCTCCACCAGCGCGGCCAGTAGGCTCGCCTCGTCCAGGTCCTCCTCGCCATCGCCCGGGCTGCCCTTGTCGCCTCGCGGGCCCAGCTGCCAACCCTCGCGGGCGCCGCCGGCGTTGATGAAGTCGAGCACGAGCCGCAGGCCCGGCGCGCTCAGGCCGCGCAGCTGCTGCACCTCGGGGCCGCCGGCCTCGGGGCGCAGGGCCTCGCGCATGCCGGAGCGGTAGAGCGCGCGGAAGTAGTCGCTCTGCTCGATGAGCTTCCTCTTGCTTACCGGGTAATAGCGGTCCTCCAGGCGGATCTGCACGACCTCCTCGGCCGACATGGCCGGGCCGCCGCCGCCGCCGCCGCCGCCACCGCACGCCGGGTCGCTCCCCGCCAGCTCTGCTCGCTCGCCGGGGCCGCGCGGGGCGCGCCGCGGGAACACGGCCGCGGCGGCGCCCGGCCTCCCCGGGCGGCCCCTCCTCCGGGGCGGCGGCTGCGACGACGGCGACTCGGTCCAGGCTCCCCCCGCCGTGGGGGCGGCCCTGCTTGCGGGGCTCCCTCAGCACCAAAAAAGGCCGGGTCGCCGCGCTCGGGCTCCCCCGGCCGCCGCCGCGTCAGGCGGGGAGGGAATCCCGGCCCGCAGCCCGCAGCCTCCACCCCCGCCTCCCTCGCACTTCCGCCCGCCGGACCCCGCCACGGGCCGCGCTGCCGCGGGTGGACCCGGCGCGTGAGGCGGCCGGGCAGGTGCGGGCCCGGGGCTGCGGCGCCCCGCGGACACGGGGGGAGCCCGGAACGGGCCGCTTTCACCTCAGCGCTGCTCGCCAGGGGCGGGAGAAGCGAGCGTAGCAGGGAAGGACTGACAGAGTTCCGGGATGGGAAAGCCAAAAAGACGCCCAACTAGGGGGTCTCCCCGCCAGGCCCGGGCCGGCGTCGTGTGGCAGAGGCGGCTCCGGCCCTGCCCGCGGCGCCCTGGTGGGCGTGGTCGTCGGGCAGCAGCCATCTTGCCCGGGAAAGGCCTGGCGGGTGGCCCAGGTGGTGCAGGGTGCACTGCTACTGGGTGCACAGCGGCCACCTTTGGGGGCCATCACCCCCTCTCTTAAGGGACCACTCGTGTCAGTGGAGTTGGCCCGCATGCCCCGTGTTTTAGGGTCGGGCTTTCTGACAGCTGTCACCTGCCTGCTTAGATTTGGGTTCCTGGGTCACTGCCAAGGGCTTCAGCAGGCCGAAGATGTGGCCACTTTGGCCCCAAGAGGTGACTCTTCCTACCGCTTCCTTTCTTTTTGCGTCTCCTCTCAGCTGTTGACAGAACCACATAAATTAAGGCCAAATCAAGAAGTATAGGGGGATAGCCATGGCAGTGGAGGCTCCGCCCACCCTAGTGGAAGCAAAAGCGTTGAGAGGAGGGGATGTTTGCTTAACCGCCAAAACGAGAATCCCAGGAGATACTGAGACATGGGAATCTTTGTCCACAGTGCCAACCAGGAAGTAGGCTCTGGACCCTAGGGAGGTACTGTGTAGGACTGCAGGGGGCCAGTGCAGCAGGCCAAGCCCTCTCCTGTGGTGGCTTCTGTCCAACCCTGGGGGCTCAGAACCTAAGCTCTCAGCCTCATTTATCCTTTTTTTTAGAGTTGACAGCAAAGAGGAGGAGCAAGATCTTTGGATCATTAGCTCAATTCTCCAATGCTGGGAAGTTGCCCTGCTGGGGCTGGGAACTTCATCTGGGTATGCTATGGCAAGGGTCCAAGTACCTGAGTCATCACCCTCTTCCTCCACGGGTGTGTACTAGCAGGCAGCTGGACTGGAAGTGGCAATGAGATTGAACCCCATGCCCTCCAGCATGGGATGTAGGCACGTTATGTAGCACCCACTCCCCAGTTGAGGTGTTTAAATTTGTTCTAATGTTGTCCTTTGACGTGGCGAAGGATATGGGACCAGGATTCAGAGGCACAGAAATTTTGTTGACTCTTTTAACAACAAAACTTGCAAACTTTTCCAAGCCAAGATTTGTGAACTGTGTAATACTAACACATTATTATTATATATGTATATATGTATATGTATACACATAATGCTTACAGTTAGCAGAAAATACATATCTGGATTTTTGTTTTTCATCTTCAGATTGGAGTTTTCTTCTTGAATGGCAATTTGTCAGCCCCCCTTCAAACCAAAGACGTCTGGCACGATGCTGGTGATTTACTGTTAGGAAGAGAGGAAGGTTCGGCTCTAGAGAAGAAAGTCATCAGTGAAAGAAGAAATTTGACCTCTGATTACATTTTTGCTTCTTACTTTGTAATTTTAACTGTTTCATAGTAAAGTGCTGGCATTTTCCATTTGCTTTATAATATACCAGGAACAAGGAACTAACATGTAAGAAACACAGAAATAATTCCAGTAGTTTCTTGCCTCCCTGGACACAAGTTAGGACAGCAAGCTGCATCTGTGCTGTGTCCTGCTCAGTTCTTTTCTGGGATCCTGTGTCACCTGACATCCTGACAGAATCCCATGCCACACACACACCTGTCACACCTCCACCCCTTCGGGCAGGGTGCAGGGGGGTAGGTGAGTGAACTGCCTCTTAGGGAAGGGCAGGTGCCAGACACTGCCCTGGGGAGGCTTGTGTTGTGAGGCAGCCCTGCCTTCTAGATGCTTGGGCGTGTGAGTGTGCTGTGCCCAGTGAGCAGCCAGGCCAGATCCTGCGGTCAGCCACGAACACAGGCCCTTAGTCTGCCCTCTTCCTCCAAAGGATTCTTTTGTTTCCCAGCTGTCACAGATAGGCTTCAGAGCGGTGTTTTCTTACCTTTTTAAAACAGAGCAAAGAATCACACTCAGTGAATGATGTGCGTTAGAAGGGCAATTTGAGGGCAGTCACATTGTTGGAGCAAGATCCCCCAAGGGATGGGGAATCTAGGGTGTCTGGCTCTGATCCCGCCAGCCGCCTGGCTCCCAGCGGTGACAGCAAGCTCAGGACCAGGAGTGTCCTAAAGGATAAAGTGTTTCCATAAGTCACACGGTAAGTTTTCTGTTAAACTGGAAATGTAAAAGCAATGGAAACTCCTTACCTAAAATACTATCTCTAGGCTTCAAGAAAATATTGCTTCCACTATCAAAACCACTTGAACCAGACCCTCGGAGCATGCCCCACATTAGGGACCTGGGGTGGGTGGGAGACTCGGTGGGGCTTCTCCCTTAATATTCCCCTTTACCTCAGATACGTGAAGGAAACAATATGGAAATAATAGTCTTACCCACTTTCCTGTAGCCCTTGAACCTTTTTACCTTAATTAACTATGTAAAGATTGTCAAAAATATAATTTAAAAAATGGAAAAAGTTTTTAAAAAAGTTACTAAAAACATATTGCTTCCTATAGTTGGAAAAATAATCAAAGCATATGGGGGTGGGGCAAAAGTCACAGCATAACAAGTAAAGCCACCTCCTATGACAAGCAGCATTCCAAAAGGGCACTGGTTTGAGTCCTGGCTGCTCCACTTCCTATGCAGTTAACGTGCCTGGGAAAGCAGTGAAGATGGCCCAAGTGCTTGGGCTGCTGTACCTACATGGGAGAACCGGAAGGAGCTGCTGCTTTCCAAATGGCGCAGCTACTGCCTCTGCAGCCATTTGGGGGAGCAAAGAGAAAATCTCAATCTTTTCCTCCCACCGCCACCCCAGAACCTCTGTAAACTCTGCTTAAAAAAAAAAAAAAAAAAGAGGAAAAACACATGGGGTGTTTCACGGTGTTTAACAGTTATTTTAATAACTGTTCAATTCAAGCTGAGAATCCTCACACAGACAAAACCTCCACAGAATTTCTGCCACCTGGCTCAGTGTTTTCCAAATAAAGTAAAAGTTCTGGTCTCCAGAATCACCAGAATAAGAGGTTTTTAAGATATGAATCTCATTTCTTTAAAAGCAATTTTAAGGTTTATATGAAAAGGAAGAGGAGAGGTGAGGAAGAGACAGGAGGGGAGATAGATTGAAGAGAGGCAGAGGAGTGATGGGAACCATTCTCTGGTTCACTCCCCAAAGAGCAACCATGGTTATCCCCTGTGTGGTGGCAGGGCACCTGGGCCACCTTCTGCCGCTTCCACAAGTGCACTGGGGCCGGGGGTGAGGGGAGGAGAGTATTAGCAAAGTCTTAGGCTAACAGCACAGTGCTGAATCTCACTTGTTAACTCTCAAGAGCACATCACTGGAAGGAAAGACAGTGTTACCACCCTGTCCCAATGCAAGGGTTCTGTGAATTTGAGCTTTGTAAGTAAATTCCTCCTCCAAGGGCAAGTTGCGAAGCTGTGGCTGATGTCTCCCTCCCCTCTGCTTCCACCTGTCCTTTTCAAAAAAACTTGGACCCAAGAAGTTACCTACTTCCAAACTGAATGCTTACGTCATCACAGCATGAGGTTTGTTGAAAGATGTTTAAGTGTACTTTTATACTGGAACTTGTTAATTCTCTAAAATGAAGTTTTGGGGTGATTCTTTGGCCTAGAGTTTAAGACCTCAATCAGAAAACCACGTGGAGCCCTAGGCTCACTTCCAGCTCCAGCTTCTACCTCCAGCGTCCTGCTAATGTGCACCCTGGGCTGCTCCAGCTGATGACTTCAGTAGGTCTCTGGCCATGAGTTCCTGCCACTCAGGTAGCCGACCTGACTTAATTATGGGCATTTGGGAGGGAACCTGCTTGCCAGGGTAGATGGAGGGGCTGTCAGCTTACCCTCTCTCCCCCCATCAAACAGAGTAAAATATGTAAGACCTTCTTTAGAAATGCACTAAAATAACACTTTGGCATTCATTTGAATATCCTGCGCCAGCAAAGTAGTTAAACAATTGTGGATTGTTTCACTACCCGCGCAGGGCACATGAAAGCTACGAGGAATCGAGTGTCACAGCAGAGAAAGGACAAGCGATGTGACCAGGAGGTCACAGGGTTAGAATGTGGTCTCTCCAGTTTATGCGCCCAGGGCTTGTCCTAACAGGAACAGCAGGAACCCTCGTCACTTTCCATCACTCCTCCACCCTTGACTTTGCCACCAGAACACCCTGCCTCTCGGAGCACACGGGACAATCAAATGAGACTGCTGGCAGGTGAGCCACTGAAATCCGCTTTTTCTAAGAACCTTGCTAGAGTTCGGCTTTATGTTCAGGCTATGCAGGTACTTATGCAAAGGCTAGGAATTAGTATTCAATTTTTGCCCAGAAAAGTAAAAAGTTTAAAGTTATTCAGCCTCAGGTGTCTTCCTCTTCAGTATGATTATTAGTGTTTTATGTTTCTAAAAGTCAAGATATGCAATAAGTAGGCTGCCTGTTGCTAGGAAACAGACCAAGAGATCAAGGTTCAAAGAATACGCACAGTCCGGGTTTCATGAGGTTAACGCAGAAGGCAGGCGAGGAACGGGCCACAGGGGAGATGCTGCCCTGCCTCTGCACCTGACCTGCACAGCTTCAGCTCTCTCACTTGTTTCAAAGTACAGCTCTTGATGCCAAAGTTATCATGAATGCATCAGATACAAAAAAAAAGACATCAGTGTCATTTCATGGGATGCAGAGCCAACGAGCTTCAGAAAAGCAAGAGGCCGCTTTCCCTGCCTGTGCTAACATTCCAGCATCACAAGGGCAGCGATTCCATTGGTAACTGGGAGCTCTGAAGCGTGCCCATGTCTCAGCAACTCCTTGCATTCCAGTCGGATGCTGTGTCTGTCTTCACTCACTTCTCGGGGCTGTCTCCTTTGCAACCTGCAACCCGGATATCAGAAAATGGATTATTCAGCTAACCCTACATGGAGCCGCTTCAGAATTCTCTCCCTTCAAGCAGGCTTCTTGTTCTTGGCTGGCTGACGCACACACTGGTCATTGTGGTGCCTCTGTCTATATTTTGAGCACAGTCCTGTGGCTGGATCTTTAATCTCCTATTAATGAAAACTTGTGACTGTCCCCCAAGAAGTGACCAGGGCCTGTAATAAACGTTTTTGCAATTATTGCCAGCTTAAAATTTCACTTTCCCTTTTTATTGACTTCTTCAGATTTTTATTTAAAAAGAAAATTTGGAAAGAAATCCTAAGGCAGGATAGAAAGTGATTATGAAGGGAGCATGCATACCGGGACTTGAAGCAGAGACGGCTCTGGAGGCCTGCAGTGTCCAGCAAGCTCCTTCAGGAACCAGCCTGGCTTCTGCAGGCCCTTATCTGAGCTCTCTGGCTCTGGGATTGTCTTCCTCAGAAAGACTCCGACTAGGATTTCCAGTCTTTGTGCTGGCTCTGAGGAGGTGCCTGTGACTTCAGTGTCACAGGAACAAGAAAGGCAGAGGATCTGTGCCTGGGAGGTGTCCAGGAACTGGGCCGCGTGGGGCCTTAACCAGGGGGCAGCTGGTGGCCTGGGAGCAGGCTCTCGGGGTGAGCCCCCCTCCCGTGCATGCCCGCCCTTGTCTAGAGCCCCTTCTTTCTCGCTGTCCCCGGCCATCCCCAAGAGATGCACGTGGCCACGGTGGCCGCAGCAGGGCTCCTGCTCCTGGCCGCTGGCGGGGCATGGGGCGCCCTCTGCTCACCCACTGTCTTCTACCGGGACTGCTGGATCCGACGCTTCCCGGGGCTCCTCATCGACCTGGAGGAGTCTCAGAAGCTGGGAGCCCAGTTGCTGCGGTACTACTCCGAGACCACGGGCCAGCGCTGCAGCAGGAGCTGCTGTCTCCACAAAGACGGTGAGTGCACACACGTGCTTGCTCAGGCAGGCTCGTAAGCCTGGCGCACAGAGAGGCCAGGGATGCCGCCGCTGGGAAGGAAGGGGGGACCAGGGAGCCTCTGGGGAATCCTGAGGGGCTGGCAGCAGCAGCCGCGACCCCATGACCCCTTGGTTTTGCTGGATGGCTGGGTGGAAGCTTAACTCAGGATGCATTTGTGATCTCAAGTCCAGGAAGAACCTTACAGTTTGCTTCCTTCCTTCTCCAAGCACCAGGGTTGCAGGTCAGATGTTGAAAATGACCAAGTTTAGGCTCTAGTGAAAGGAATCCAGGTCTACTCGTATTACTGCAGGCAGTTGGGACAAAACATGCCAAAAACCACACACACAAAAGTAAACGTATTTCCAAAGTTTCTCAAAAGCTGACAAGTTTTTTGTCCAAAAGGGTGTGGGTGTAAACATTCTCTATAACTTGGTCAGGATGTACAATTAGGAAAACAGCTCTAAGTTGCAACTGACTAAAGATTTTTTTTTTTTTTACATTTTATTTTCCTCATTTTCCCCTCAAGCTTTTAAAGCTACTTGGAAAGGAACAAAAGGAAGACAGCCCTTAAGTAATTCCCTGGGTTGCTTGATCCATGCTTTGTTTCTGTGGTTGGATAATTGCTCCCGAGCTGCCAAGTCCTCAGTGCCTTCTTGCGGACGGGATTTCCAAGGGGGAAGCTGGAGGGGCAGCTAGGAGACAGCAAACTCTGTGCCAGGAACCTCCACCTCAGCATGGGAAACGCAGGGCCACGGCACGCCTTCAAGGCTTCCGCAGGCACCGACAGGGCAAGGAAGCGAATAAAGGGAACCCCTATGGGTAATAATGGAACTTCTTGTTGCTTCTGATTCCCTGGGGATGCAGAGGCCAGACTGTCCTGGAATTTTCCCAGGGCATCAGGGGCCCAGCCTCTCCAAGCTGTGGCCCCAGCACCTGCAGTGTCCTGTACCTTGCCACGGTCTAGCGGCCCTACAGCTACTGAGTGGGCCACATGCTTCCTGCAGAGGGGCAGGAAGTCCCTCTGGGAGCCAGGGCGGAAACGCACTCAGGAACCCAAGACTCCTTTCAGTCATTCACCTGTGACGGCAGCAACTCCTTCCTCCTGAGAAACCGTCCCCGCTGCACAGGCGACTTTTTGTGGTATTTCATGTCCTTTCCACCTTACAGAAAAGCCCACAGGGAACGTGTGTGTGGGGGAAGCAGTGTTGCGCACTGTCATCCTGGACTTTGTCCTGCTGGGAGAAGACGGGATGCAGAAACAGGAGGATGTCCACAAGTCAGGGGCAGCTGCACCGAGCCACACGTCCCCCACCCCCGGAAGTCCCATGGGGACTGCCTGCCAGCGGCAAGTCTGCAGTAGCTGCAGCACCAGGCGCTGGGGCCTGGCAATCACACAATCGCCCTGTAATCCCACTTTATTAAAAAAAGTTGATGCCTTTGACCAAAGGGCATCTCATATTCCATGATTCCTGTCACACGGCATGCCTCACAGAGGATACTGGGGACTGGCACTGGGCAGATCAGACTCAGGTTGTATTGAAATAACACAAGGAGCCCCATTGCTTAGCAAATGGGAGATAGGGCCTGTTGTGATAGCCTAGCGGCTAAATCCTCACCTTGTACTCCTAGGATCCTATATGCTGGGACTGGTTCATGTCCTGACAGCTCCACTTCCCATCCAGTTTCCTGTTTGCAGCCTGGGAAAGCAGTCAAGGATGGCTCAAAACCCTGGGCCCATGAATCTACAGGAGAGATCTAGAAGCAGCTCCGGGTTTCAGATCAGCTCAGCAACGCCACAGCAGCAGCTTGAGAAGTGAACCAGCAGATGCAAGATCTTTCTGTCTCTCCTTTTCTCTATAAATCTGACTTTCCAATAAGATAAATAAATAATCTTACAAAAAAAAAAGTGGGGAGTGAGTGACATGCCCCCAGCCACTGGACTCCACAGGCTGACCTCCTGGCCTTGTCCTCTCCCTGCCTCCATTTATGGTCCCGTTGGACTTCCTGCAGTTTTTTTGCACATGGGCTGCAGCACACCACAGCTGGGGCCAAGGTCAAATTTAGGCGGCCTCTCTGGTGAACAGTCACGACTCACTACTCGTGACATCCTTCCCAATACTCCCAATTCCTCTGCAATAGCACCTGTTGTTTTTCCCTGGTGATTCCCATGGCATTCCAGGAGGGCACTACTCCTGGAGGAAGGGCCCACGTGGAATGGAAAGAGCCAACGATTACTACAGAAAACCAAGGGGTGCATTCTGGGTCAAGGCACTGTCCACATTCCTAGCAGCAGTACCCGTGGTCTGGACTGTTCCGCGGAAGTCTAAGAATAGCCCAGTGCCCCTGAGGGAAATGCAAGTTACCCAGAGCTCAGCCTACTGCTGGAATCAAGACCACACACAGGGGGCTTGCATGGTGGCGTGGCAAGTGAAGGCGCCAGCCACAGCAGCAGCATTCCGCAGGGGCATCGGTTTGAGTCCCAGCTGTTCCACTTCTAATCTAGCTCCCTGGTGATGGTCTGGGAAAGCAGCAGATGGCCCAAATGCTTGAGTTGTGGCATGCATGTGGGAGCCCAGCAGGAAGCTCCTAGATCCTGGCTTTGGACTGACCCAGGTCCACTGAGGTCATTTAGGGAGTGAACCAGCAGATGGAAGATCTCTATGTCTCTCCTTCTCTTACTCTTTCAAATAATAAACTCAAAAGACCACTTGCCTGCGTCCCTTTCACAGTCTCCTGCAACGTGGCTGTCTTCCACCATGACCCGGTTCATGACAGCGTCAACTGCCTCCACGTCCACTGCCCCACGCTGGAGAGCTGCGTCCTGCAGCCTGCACCTGGTGCCATCCTGTACAACATCACAGGCGGTAAGGCTGACCTACTTCCGGACTGTGGAGAGGGCTGGGTGACTCAAGCATAGACAATGGTGGAGCCTAGAATCTGGCTGGCAACAGCCATGTGTAAGGCCTAGATGTGTCATTTTCCAGGGAACTCAGTCTGGGAAGTTTTGGATACCAGGATCAGAAAGTCTAGGGAAATTCCCGTAAGCTGGGCATGTTCCTCAGGGAAGAGTTCATTCCAGCTGTGAACAAACTGCTGGTGACTGCGCTGAGGTTCGTCTATCCCGGGAACCTTCATAAGCAGACCATGTGGGGGATTTCTACCACAGTGGCTGAGGGTGCCACTGGGAACCCAAGAAAGCAGCTGCTTTGTGATTCATGGAGTCTGCATGCGAGGGCTCTATACAATGATTGGGAACAGGGAGTGGGAGCAGGGAGGGTGCAGCAGCTAACTGCCACCTGGGATGCCCACACCCTGTGAGGGTGCTCCCAAGCCCAGCTTCTGGCCAACACACACCCTGGGAGGCGGCAGTGGTCAGGACCCAGGAGCCACTCACAGGGGAGGGCTGGGCAGAGTTCCCAGCTGCTCCCCTTCCCAGCCAGCTCCGTGCTAATGTGCCTGGGAAAGCAGCAGGAGGCAGCCCAAGCAAGAGTTCCAGACCACTGCAGCCATTTGGGGACTAAGTCAAAGAATGTAAGATTGCTCTCACTTCTCTGTCTCTTGCCCCTCTCTGTAACTCTGCCTGTCACATCAATAAAATGCCTTATCTCAGATGTGCCTAACACGGGCCATAACTGTGTGAAAGTCCTGATGGACACAAAGCCCTCTGTTGCTATGGCTGCACTTGTTTCTAACAGAAAGTATCCTGGAGAGTCAGAATAGACTACAGTAAAGCCAATATGCTTCAGAGCCTTTTGGAAGGACAAGATGCTAGACCCTAAACTTCACTTCGCTAAGGCACAGAGGCAATATCCAAACTGTGCCAAAAGGCTTTCTCTTGGCAACGAAAAACGAAACAGGGCTACACATGCAGCCCAGTGGTTAAGAGGCTCCCATTCCTATTGAATACTTATGCTTGATTCCTCCCACTTTCTGCCAAGGCAGAGCCAGGAAGGCAGAGGTGATGGCTCAAGGACTGGGGTTTCTCCCACCCACGTGCGAGACAAGGCTGGAGTACCTGGCTCCCGGCTTCAGCCTGGCCCTGCCTGGCTGGCTGCTGTGAGCATTCGGCGACTAAACTATTGGAGGAGAGCTCTCTAGGTATCTATCTCTTTCTGTCTCTGCTTCACAAATAAATAAATTCCTTAAAATAAAATACTAAATGGAATGTCGTCTTGTTTCTCTTTCAGCTATCGACCCAGATTTGCTAGTTTTTGGCCAGTCACCACCTACATACCTGCACACGCGATCTTCCCCTAACAGCTGGGACCGACTAAGGATCCTCAAAGCCATGAACGCAGACCAACAGGAGCCCCCCAGGGCCAAGCAGATGACACTGGCAACTGAGACTCCACCATCAACCACACCTTGGGATCTGGCTGTAAACACAAGCAGTACTACTTATTCCAAGGAATTAGCCACAGATTCATGGACACAGTTCACTTCTGTTAGCACCAAGGTCAGCGGGGGGCCACCCAGCAGACAAGATATCGACAACAAGACCATCCCTCCCTCCTTTGGGCCTCCACACACAGCCCCTTCTCACACACCTGTCCCACTCCGCCTCAACAGCAGCAAACAGTCACCGAACAAGACCAAGGGGTCCAACAGCGGGAACCACACGCCCGGCAACGGAGAGGAGACGCCGCAGTGGGGTGCTGTGACTGTCACAACGTGGCGGGTCCCCGTGGCCCTGGGTAGTTCTGCCCTCTTGCTTTGCTGTTGTGCAATCTTCCTGGCATGTGGGTGCTGTCGTAGGCAGCAGGGCCGGTACAGTCCAGGCCAGAGAAAGCCAGGACTCAGGCAAAGTGAAACACATATACACTGAGGGGGAACTCCAAGGTTCCGGCACAAGTGGAGACTCGCAAGGGCATCCAGTTTAGTTTTCTGTAAGACGTGGAGGTTTGGTTAAAAAGTAAATAATCACACGGGATGCCGCCCTCTGCCAATCTCTAAGAACGGCAGATGTTTTATGAACTGGCTGCTTCTCTGTCCTTTTCGACTGCTTTCAGGGTAGTCTGCCTCCACTCGTGTTCTGAGACTCTGCTCCATGACTGTTAGCGGAGCCAGGCTGAGAGCTGCAGCTGTCACCGCTGACGATCCTAACGCCTCCTGGTGAGGTCCACTGTCACTAACCATTATACACATACAGACAGCTCATTACACTGACGGGGAGCAGGAGGCAAAAAAAGGCTCAGGATCTTGTCTAAGTCACAGTTATTCAGTAGTGAACCCAGAACTTAATTCAATGCAAGCACTCTAGTTCAAAGGTCTGTTGTCGGAATCTTCCAAGATTAAGGACCTCTGGTTTGTAATGAGCATGAAAAGAAATAAATACTTAGACAATGCAATATATCATCAGATGTATCTCCTGGTGACGAACATCACTACTATGGCTCTAAGCTTTCTTTCTGAAAGCTAAACTTTCTGATTTATTAAGCTTTCTGCTTAATAACCTTTCTCAACTTCAGTCTACTTCCTTTTCAGAAGCTGCCATGCCCTTCGGTGATGTTGTTCTCTGAGTCTGCTGGAGCTACTGGAGAATAAAGCTCAAGAAATCTGAGCTGACATCCCTCACTCATGCCCTAAGTCTTCCCAGGTATACATGAGCTGTGCCCAGACCTAATCCATTCAAATAGTTTTAAGGCTCAGCGCCTCAAAATGCAGAAAACTCATACTCTAATGATCCCATAATGCAGTCACTTCATCTCATTCCTGAGCTGTGTTAATGTGAGAGCAGACAGTCAAACACAGCTGGTAAGCATGGAGAATAGATGCGGGGAAATCTCACATACATGCGTAGTCCCACTGCTTTAGATGGTCACTTGTCCGGCTGCTTAAGAGACGCTTCTTTTTCTTTCCCCAGGATGGATAATAGCTGCAAAAAGAGATCAACTGTTTCCTCCAATATAAAAGAAACATACAGGATCTATGTTGGTGGAATATTAGCAACAAGTCAAAATCCAATCTAAAAATGTTCCCGGTAGTTACAGTGCCGCTGGAGGCACCACCATTAGGTTCCGCAGGGCCTGGTCTGACTCCTGGCTCTGCTCCTGACGCCAGCCTCTTGTGCATCCCTGTGACGCAGCAGGTGATGGCTGTTACTGTGACCCCGCCACCCGCGTGGGAGACATGGGTTGAGTTCCCAGCTTCTGGACTGGAATAGCCCTTGCTGGCTGTTGTGGGCATTTGTGGAGTCAATCAGCAAATGGAAGATCTGTCCCTTTGCCTTTCAAATAAATAAAACAAACAAAC
This sequence comes from Ochotona princeps, assembly GCF_030435755.1. Lineage (NCBI taxonomy): Eukaryota > Metazoa > Chordata > Mammalia > Lagomorpha > Ochotonidae > Ochotona > Ochotona princeps. The sequence goes on from NC_080858.1 coordinate 7,399,316, forward strand.
AAAAATGTTAAAGCTTATGTCAGTTTAAGTTACTGACTCATAATAGCAGATATCACAATTTTATCAATATCTATTCTGAACCATTGCGGGGGAGAACCCATGCTGGGTAGGGTTATATTAAGGTTTACATCATCCTAAAATCACATTTACATAAATAAATCAGTAAATCGTCTTTCCAAGTTTTTCCTTATTGCGATTTCTCAGAATTTTACCTTAAGGTTAACAGTTTCAGAGAAATGACCATAATTTCAGGAACACACCTAATTACCTTTGTGGAAAACACTTACTTCTCTTCTTCCTTACCTATTTTAAAAACATATTTTCATGTTTAAAAAGCAAATTTTTATGTCATTGAAAGGCAAAGACAAAGAGATCTCCCATCCACTAGTTCGCTCCCCAAATACACCAACAGCTAGAGCTGGGCCAGCAGTCAGGAACTAGGGTTCCATCCAGGGGCTCCCACATGGGTGGCAGAAACCCAAGCATCACCTGCTATCTCATAGGGTGAACAATCCTGGGAATCTGGAGTCAGATGGGGTAACATGGACTTGAACTCCGGGCATCTCAACTGCCAGACACCAGCCCCACACACCCCTTCAGTCTATCAGACAGACTGAACAGGCGTGGACTGCACCAGCGGCCCATGCCAGAGCCAGGCAAAAAGAAAACAACTGGGACAAGAAACGACCTTCTTACGGAAAGCCAGAGGGACCAAAGAAATTCCGAGTGGAATTCCTAATTTTATTAAGAAGCAATCACTTGGCCAGTAGTCAGGAAACCTTTTCAACATTGTAACTGGACAGATTACTGTGAAATACTAAGCTAGCAAGGAAATATATAAACAAAGAACTAGCGTGTTCCACAGTGAGGAGACGAGACGATCTAGTTTTTCAGTTCTCTGTGTGTCCCAGCAACTTCTGAGTTGCAGATTAATTTTGAAGTCAGAGAAAACTGTTGTTGAAGCAACAGTGTACCCTCGCAGCTTCATTCCAAGGACAAGCACGGCAGCATTCACCGAGTACACACTGGACTGGCAAACAGGTTATACATGGGCCTAGGCAATGACACATGTGCTCCCTGGTCACTAACTACAGCAGCCACGTTACCTGGTGCAGCAGTTGTGTGTTAATCTTATTGCTCTAAGTGTTTGCCATTTGGTGTCGTGTTGGACTTAGCCAACCTGCAAAAGGACATACCCCTCCATAGGACTGCCCACACTCCTTTGGTAAAATGTGGGTGTATTCCCCCAAATCACCTCCCAGGTCGACTCCTGGGAACTCAATGAAAGCTGTTAAGACCAACAACCATGAGTTATTACAGGAAATGATACAGATTAAAATCACCCAACGTAAGCAGCACACAGGTTTGAGGCCAGGAAGGTTCTAGATCCTTGGCTTCTGGTGTCGTCTGCCCGAGGCAGGACCTGCTGCTCCCACAGCGCCTGTGGATCAGTGTGCAGAGTGCTGCCAGCCAAAGAAAAGGCCTAAGCCTCAGCATTCAGATGACTGGGGCTCCACTAAACAGGGACAGGTGAATGACTGGTAACCCAAAGTCCCTATCCTAAATCATCTTAGCTGCCTTTTTGGCATGCCTGGCCCTATTGTCAGCTATTTCAGGGGCTGCCCCGCACACCTACAAACTAAGGCAATCCTCCTGGCATGACATGTTACCTCCCAGAGGCCAGTGCAAAGGCAAGGCCCTCTTTGGGCAACGTCAAACTTTATTACACATTCATATTGGCTCTGCTTTCACTATACCCAGTAATCACACGGGACAGATGACTCTTCAGAGGTTCCTAGGTGATCAATTCTTATCCACACTTCCTTCTTAAGCCTGTTTCCATAACAGTTTTCCTTAACTCTGCAAGTCTCTAACTGTACTGATATTTTAAATGTCTTCAAGTATGCTCTAAACATGATCAGGAAACCAGCTGGGTAGTATTTGGTATAGTAATTAAAGCATGGTTTTGGGGCCCAGTGCATGCGCCAGGATCCCATATGGGTGCCGGTTCTAATCCCGGTGGCCCCACTTCCCACCCAGCTCCCTACTTATGGCCTGGGAAAACAGTCAAGGATGGCCCAAAGCCTTGGGACCCTGCACCCACGTGGCAGACCTGGATGAAGCTCCAAGCTCCTGGCTTCGGACTGGCTCAGCTCCGGCCGTTGCAACTGCTTGGGACTGAAGCAACAGATGGAAGATCTTCCTCTCTGTCTCTCTTCTTCTGTATACCTGACTTTGTAATAAAAATAAATCTTTACAAAAAAATTGCACTTTTATCTATTTTCATTCACTATTCTGTGCTTCTGAAATACAATATAACGCTTCCTCCTTTCTGAACTTAGGCCATACTGGTGTTCTTTATAACCTATTTCCTAGATGGTACCAAGCCACAAATTTGTTTTATACTAATGTCCTAGGCAACTAGAAAAAAAAAAGGGGGGAGAACCAGGTTTCATTTGCATTTTCTAGTTCAGGCAAAACAAACTCCCAATATTTAAAAAAAAATTTTAGGGCAAAAATGACAGAGATCAACAGCCTAAGCTCTTTCACCAGCTGCCTGCTGGGCTGGGCCAGGATGGAGTCCAGAGCCAGGAACTGCATGCAGGACATCCCCTGCTTCCTCAGGAATGTACACGAGGGGGAACTGGATAGGAGGCAGAGCAGCCATGGCCTGACCCGGCACCCAATGTGGATGTGGCATCCCAAGTGGCAAGTGTGCCACAAACTCACCTCTACATCGATTTTAAAGTAATCACCAACAACACCCTTGGAAGTGTCCAAAAATGACTTATAGCTATACGGAATGGCCTTGACCACATCAGAGGTCCTCCTTTCGGCTCGCTGGCCACGATGGGCGGCTCCGCGACACCCAGAGGGATGACTCCGTGACACCCAGAGGGATGACTCCGCGACACCCAGAGGGATGACTCCGTGACACCCAGAGGGATGACTCCGTGACACCCAGAGGGATGACTCCACGACACCCAGAGGGATGACTCCACGACACCCAGAGGGATGACTCCAGGTCATGTGCACTCCTCTGCAAGTTTCAGCACAGCAAGCCAAGCCCTGGAACAGTGGAGCAGCATGCTACACAGAACTCAGTCAACTTCAAATACTCCCAAAACAGAGAAACGGAACAAGCTTTGTGTGAAAACATTCCTGGGCACTTGTTTCCAACCAGAATCGGAGCTTGTAGATGGAAAGGACAGACAGCAGTCCCACGGACAGCAACGATCTGCAAGTCAGGGGACCACGTCCTGGGCCTTGCCCCCAAGCGACCACTAAATGCCACTTGTGGAGAAGCAAATGTGGCTGGCAACAAACCAGTGGTTCCATACTTACACAGGGGCCAGTGTTATGGCACAGAGGTTCAGGTCCCACCTGCGACACGGGTATCCCATGCTAGCACTGCTACAACTTCCCCCTCCCCACTTCTCATCCAGCTCCCTGCTAATGCAGCTGGGGAAGCAGCAGCAGACGGCCCACGTGCTTCAGCCCCTGCCACTCAGGTGGAAAACCTGGATGGGGTTCTGGCTCCTGGCTTCAGGCTGGCCCAGCCCCAGCTGCCGCAGCCACTTGGGGAGTGACACAGTGAACAAAAGATCTCTGTTGCTTCCTCCCTCTCTGTAACGCTGCCTTTCAATAAATACATCTTTAGACCTTCTGATTAGTCTAAACATGCTAGCATATAAATAAGAAAACTTTGGAATAACCATCACATTGTGTATTAGCAAGGAAGGAATAATTTTAACCCTGATGTAAAACAACAGTCTTCTAATATCTTCAATTTTTTATCAAATCACACATTGATGACATGTGCTGTAAAATGAACACATCAAGCAGATTCTTCCACTTGACAATTCACGTCAGGTTTAAGAGTCTCTTCACGGACTCTTTGTACCGGGAAAGGGCCTGCTCACTGTCCCCCTCGTTCTTCAGGCTGGCCACGGAGCGTGCATACGCCTGCACGTCCTCAGTGGCCAGCAGCTCCTCTCCGACGCCCGCACTGCCCTCGGCGGCTCTCATCTGCAAAAGCGTTGCCAGGATATTTTTCTCTGAGGAGCTATTTTTCCATATATACTCTTCCATGTCTGCCTCAGTTTTCTGTTTTTCCCATTCTTCAGTTTTCTGAAAGAAAAGAAAAATGAGTTCTGAATTCTGGGGAGAAAAAAAAACATCCAAAGAGAAAGTTTGTTTGAGAGAAGTATGCAAGGTGGACATTTGGCACAATGATGAAGTGGCAGCCCATGACGCCCACATCCCGCGACACTGAACCTGATGAGCATCCCAGCCACTCCTGCCTCCAGAACAGCTTCCTGCTCAGGCCCCTCCTGGGGAACAGCAGGGGCGACCTTTCTGCCTGGCAGACAGAGTTCTAAGTTCCTGGCTTTGGACTTAACTAGCTGTGGTTGCTGCAGACATTTGGGGAGTGCAACTGATCAATAGGTAGAAGAGTTCTCTCTCTTTGTCTCTGATTTTCAAAGAAAATGAACACAACAGGGGTGGAATGCAGTAGCACAGTGGCTAAAGTCCTCACCTTGCATGCACTGGGATCCTATATGGACATCGGCTCTAATCCCAGCAGTCCTGCTTCCCATCCAACTCCCTGCTCTAGATTTTGTACATCAGCAATATCCTTCTACTGAGATCCAGATAGAAATTTTCTGAGTTTCAGTGCTATGTGCTCCACATAACCACAATTACTTTCTTCTCGATGCTACTGAGCAGTAACTTCCAACCATGTGTTACAGGGCCAAGAGCAGCACACCGTTGGACATTGAGTGCTAGAAGCCAGTACTGGACTAGACCAGGAGGTAACATCCATGTCAAGTAGGAATTCCATACTGGTGAAGGAAAAAAGACAATTTCAATTCAGTAACAACTCTGCTGCAGTAGCTCTGTAAATTCCCAAGGCTCATCTGCATTTACTGTTTTGAGCATCCTCACCAATGATTTTGTTTAAAAGGTACCAAGAGCCTTTGAAAACAGGCATTCTTCAATTCTACCTACTTAGGACAGCAAGGATGTCTTATCCTGGCATCAAAGTAACTAGTACTGAAAAAACCAAAGCTCCATGCACAAATCCAGATTACAGCTTGCCTGGATTTATGTCATGGAAGCATGGACAGAATCCAGTAAGTCAACTTTCACTGAATTTATTTATCGCTGTCAATCTCCTTCAGGGCAAATTCATTTTATAGGCTGCTGGCAAAACAAGAACCTCAAAACGAGTTGGCTTTTATTGTTCGTTATTAGCTCTTTATGCAGCAGCCCCAGAGATGTAGTTAATTCAGTCATGCTGCTGATTCAAAAAGGAACTTAATTAGCTTAAGCCAAAGGCATGGCTACAATAAATAGACTGGAAACACATTAACAGCTACTAGGAGGTTGCTCCTGAAGCCAGGAACTAGAAATTCCAGATGAATTATGACAATGACAACAACTCAAAAGAGCTAATAGGTGCTTTCACTCTTTATACTGAGCTTGAAATAAAGTCATGTTTCCCCTTCACCTATCTCTTGTCTTAAAACTGTTTTAATTGCTAATACAATGAAAATCCTGTGGGGGGCTATTTTCATAGCACATCAGGTTAAGCTGCTGCTTTTGACACTGTCATCCCGTACTGCAGTGCTGGGCCCAGTCCTGGATTTTTGCCTCCCTGCTGACGCACCTGGGAAGGCAGAAGACGGCCCTTGGGTTCCTGTCACCTGCGTGGGAGATGTGGATACAGCCCCAGGCTCTTGGCCTCACCCATTCAAACTTAGCTGCTGTAGCCACTTGGAGAGTGAGCAAGTGGATGAAGAGCAGAGGATGAGGGCGAGGCAGGGAGGGGAATGGAGAAGATGAGGGAAACGCTACCAACAGGGTGGACAACTGCTGTATGAGCACACAGAATCGCGGTGTCCTGAAGCTGGAAGGATGGTCCAAAGGCAAGAGCTGTCACTGTCACTCCACAGACAGGCTGCTACGCCTGTCTCCACACTCAGTGGAAGGGATGACACGCTGTCTCACAGCCAGTCAGCCACCACGCCTCAGCTGAGAGAGGTCGCACCACCTCTTCACCTCAGTGTGCTCTAAGGCACAGAAAAGCAATCTGTCCTTCAAACATTTTCAGTAATCTTTGTGTGTTCAAATACCCAAGACAAAATGCTATATGGAGATGCCTTGGCTGGGCACAACCTACAAAAATGTAATTTGAATGCATACTGGAAAATTTTTTGAAAAACATTTAAAATTTTGAGTTACCTAAGCATAGGTCACAATGCTAATGCTCCTGTACAGCACAGAGCGACAGAGCACATACTCAGGAAGCCAGGCCATGCCTGCTTGCCACAGCACAGAACTAACCACTACAACTGACCTGAACCATACCAGTCAAATGTTCACACAAAAGGCTATGTGTTAATTAAAATTTTAATAAGCATTTAATAAGCATTCCTACAAACATTTAGAACTTTGTTCTGTGGTTTATTTACAAATCAGAAATTCTCAAGTCACACATATAATGATTTTATTCTTCCTAAGCAGAAAAAAATGAAGTCAAACAAATTAAAAAAGGCAAAAAACCAAACCAAAACAAAAGCAACTAAGCTCCAAAGTTTCCAGCCAATATGAAAAGCTATGAATTTTAAGGTATGCTGGACATGTAAGTCCAGAGATGAACCGAGTAACCTATTTTAAATCTTCACCTTTCACCTCTGTATTCAAGCCCTTACTTCCCTTACTTAGTGCTGTTCCCAAATCATTCAACTTAGAACTTTACACACAGATATTTTGGAAGGTTAACATGATCTAAACCACAATGACGAAACCATTAAACATGCACCTGCCCTTACTTACCCAAGACTCATGGTATAGAACCGTCAGTAGATACATCGCATAGTCATAATTCTGTCTCTTCAAAGGACACCTTTGAAGAGAATAGAGAAATTAAAATTCTAAAAACTCAGTATACAGAATTTGCAAAATTACATAGACACGTTTCTCAATTATTTTTCTGCTTTTGAAAAATTCTCTTAGAAAAAGAACAATTCAGATGTTTCATTACTCAGTATTTTTACGTTACTTTTCTTTATTAAAGTATTTCTTTGCTTTTATCAATAATCTGTATATTACAACAACTTTATGCTATTTTTAATGACTATCCATCTAAATTCTCTTCACCATAGTAGTGCTAAGAACCTATTTGACAATAAGAATATACCCTCTGTGTCTGTGCGGGGACCTAACGAGTTTAGATGGGGGCCTACATGTCAGCACTGTTTCTCGCCTGGGCTGAGTTCTTGAACACTGAGCTAATCCACACAGTGCTGTACTGCTGCTGGTGTACTGAAGATGGAATAACCTAATTCAAACATCTACACACCTATGAGATGGCATGTTAATCTTTTAGAGCAATAAAACAGAGATGACAACAGAGTGGTTACCAACACACACACACACACACACACACACACACTACCTGGGAGAAAACGACATTAACAGATATTTAAAAAGCTTCAAAGGATAACATATATTCTAACACTGATTTTTCAGCTGCACAAACTAAAACCTCAACATGGAACATACATTTTCTAGTAACAGGGAAGGATTAAGACAGTACATTGGAATTCCATGCTGGGAAAGCCTGGTTCCTAAGCTGCCCCACGCCTACCCTGCAGACTCCCTTGTGTGCCACGTTCCTCTTCCCACAGATGGTATCTTGAAGTAAGACTCAGTTAATGCCCAGATTTGCAAATGCTCTGACACTGGAAAAGGCAGGCTGACGGGACACCTGAACACTCATTTTTCTCAAGTTGTTTTTTCCCCTTTAAAAAAAGTCTTGGGCCCGGCGGCGTGGCCTAGTGGCTAAAGTCCTCGCCTTGAACACCCCGGGATCTCATATGGGCGCCGGTTCTAATCCCGGCAGCTCCACTTCCCATCCAGCTCCCTGCTTGTGGCCTGGGAAAGCAGTCGAGGATGGCCCAATGCTTTGGGACCCTGTACCCACGTGGGAGACCTGGAAAAAGTTCCTGTTTCCTGACTTCGAATTGGCGTGCACCAGCCGTTGCGCTCACTTGGGGAGCAAATCATCGGAGGGAAGATCTTCCTCTCTGTCTCTCTTCCTCTGTGTATATCTGACTTTGTAATAAAATAATCTTTTAAAAAAAAAGTCTTGTGTGTTGACACAACTCAGAAACAACCACAGTGTAATTCTAGAGGAAAAATAACCATCTAGTGAAAATGTATCAGTAACTTTTCTTGGCATCAAATGAAAATAATTCATCAATTCATCTATAATAATTTAAAAACTGATTTTAGAATCATCTACTTAGGTTCTGAAATTCTGTTTACAAAAGAATCCTAACAAATTGCCCCATATATAACCTAACGATTTCATTTTGAACTTGGAAGATTTTTTACATGCTTCGACTCTATAGAAGCTGAGTTAAAGGCAGACTAAGTCTATGTTATAGAATGAGATGGTTTTCCATGCCAGTAGTGCACCCGCAAACGTGAGCAGCTCTCACACTCACTAGGCCTTCCCTAAGCACAACCCCAAAGGGTGACACGCAACAGGAGGACGAAGACCCTGTGTGTGTGTCATGACAGGCGGCAGAGTGGATGAACGGCAAAGATTAACCTGATTTTGGGGGAAAAGGCTAACACTACAAAGAAAACTGTGCTGAGCCTCGCGCGTGCGTGCGGAGCCCAACTGCAGATCCAAGCAAAGGCTGGCTCTTAAGGAATGCACGCATTCTGAACTGGAAGGAGGAGAGCAGAAAAGGCCACATGACTAATTTTAAGCTTCATTTCCTGTCTTGTTATGAAGACAATCAAATCTTAAGGTTACTGTTCACACTAAAAAACCACTAAAGTCATCAGCAAAACTTCTGTGGGGGAAATTTCAAGGTTCTTTTCTTTTTCTGCTGGGTGTTGCCCATTCCCGACTGACTGTGGCTGAGCTCACATTAAACATGGGACTATTTAATGTGGCACTTGACTCAGGACTGCACTGGGTCCCTTCTGATGCTGCTTAAGTTACTGTTTATCTTGTGACACAAGCAAAGAGGTTAGTTTCAGGCTCCTAGCGGGCAGTCAGCAACACACCCATAATCACTATCATCTAACAGACCTTCAGGGGTACTCCCGTCACTCAGTGTGGAACTGTGACTGTTCTGTAAGCACAGTGTATCCTAATATGTATTGTAATTTCTGGTATATTAAACTGAAGGGCTGGGGGACAGAACAAAATGTTGCTGTGATTTCAAATCACAAAGCCAATCAAGAGAACGAAGCATAGGCCAGGGCAGTGGCTGAGCAGCTAATCCTGTACCTGCTGTGCCAATATCCCATATGGACACTGGCACATGTCCCAACTGCTCCAATTCCAATCCAGCTCTGTTTGTGGCCTGGAAAAGCAGCAGACGATGGCCCAAGTCCCTGAGACCCTGCACCCACGGGAGAGACCTGGATAAAACTCCTGGCTCGAAGCTGTGGATCACTTCAGCTTTGGCCATGTGGGAGCGTGAACTAGCGGACAGAAGATCTCTCTGTAAATCTACCTTTCAAATAAAAACAAATCCTCTCTATATGCATAAAGAACACAACAAATGCTGGCTGCTCCAAGGATAGTAAAAACACAAACCTGACAAGCTCTAACACAGCAGGTTGGCACAGAACAGGTAACTTCTTTGAAGAAGCCACCAGCAGACTAGAAGACAGTAAAGCTGCTCGCTCTGTACCTGTCTGTCCTGATGGTGAGCACATCGGTGGTCGGGCAGTACCGTTCTCCCACAAGTTTAATCAATTTCTTCTTTGCATGGTCATCTAAATTCAAACTGGAGAGCTTAACCTTAAATAACAACATTTGGGGAAAAAAAATTACTTCATGTAATTTAATGAAATAAAACAGCTGTGTTATTTACATGAACTATAAACCCGCTAGAAAGCAAGCTTTCCTAGCTCTGTTCTGTAGTTAGTGGCTGGCACGCACGCTGATCTTACTCATGGGCAAACAGCGGAGGGAAGAGACGGAGCTCTGAAGGTGGAGCACTGGCAGCTTCCCTGAAGCCGGAAGGACAGGTCTGTGCACAGAGTGAAATCGGGGTGCTGAGGAGTAGCACGAACAGAATTCCACCCCGTTTGTGTCCCGGCTGCTCCACTTCCCTTCCAGCTCCCTGTTTATGAAATGGGAAGGCAGCCTGGGAACTTTGAACCCACATGGGAGACTCGCAAGAAGCTCCTGGCTCCTGGCTTTGGATCGGCTCAGCTCCAGCTGTTGTGGCCACTGGGGGAGTGAACCAGCTGATGGTTCTCTGCAAAATCTCAAAATTTCATATGCCTTTCCAATAAAAATAAATAAATCTTAAAAAAAAGACACTGACTATAAATAAATAAAATGAGCCGATAATGTTTATTTATTCATAGAAAAATTATGGACAATTTCATAATTTTAAGCTTTTGTTATCTTCCAAATTTTCTATGATAAACACATGTTTTTTAAGCACAAATATACCATGTATTTCTACACAATGTTTTGTAGTATTTCTTAATTTTAAAAATTTCTGAGGGCAGGCATTCACCATAGCACTTAACGCTGCTGCTTGGGTCTCCCTCACCCCATACTGCAGTGGGTGCTTTGAGCTTCAGCCACCCCGCTTCCCATGCAGCTTCCTGCCGCCGTGCTGTGTATCCTGGCGCCAGTGGATGATGACACATTTTGGGGTCCCTGCCACCCACATGCAAGACAGACTGAGCTCCTGGCTCCTGGCTTAACCCTGGCTACTGCAGGCATTTGGGGGAAGGAACCAGAGGATAAAATTACTGTCTTTTTCTAAGCACATGAAAAACTAGATTAAAAAGAAAAAAGAAAATCGCCTCTTACCCTCAAGGTTACTGTGCGTGCCTTGGGGTTGCGAATGGACGGTCCTGATGAGACATACGTAGCTGTGTCTACTTCGATTGGAAAATGCTTCTCACACTTCTCATCAGTGTCGAGTGCAGTTGGCCACTCGGTGCAGAACTCTGATTTTTTAAAAAAAAATCTCAATTATGGTTTCACAAATAAACTGAATTGTAACCCATGCACCAGATAACACCAAATGACTGAGCTCTCACAGGACACACGCATCAAAGGGAAGAGCAGGTTCTGCCCCAGAGCTTGTATGAGCATCCTTCAATCCTTTTCTCAAATAGGTGCTCCTATCTATGGAATCCAATTAGGGGGATGCTTTGGGTATTTCCGGGGTGGTGGGAAGCATGGCTTTCAGTGGAAAGAGAATGTGACAGGCACAGTGCAGCTTTGCACACACCCAGTTCCTTTCCAGCCAAGGCGAGCAGTTCACAGTGCCCCGACACTAACGCACTCCCAGATGAAGGTTTCTAAACAGCAGCTGAGAGGAGCTGAAAGCATCTCTGGAAAAGCTATTTGCAGAAAACTGAAATGTGGTTAACTATGCTTCAGAACCCGAGCTGAACAGAGCTGTAATTCATCTTTTAATATGCTTTTATTTTTTAAATTAACTTTATTTTTTATAAAGATTACACAGTTGATCAGGATGGGAGGGAACAAGGTTTAAGGAAAACTGGGAACTCATTATTTCCAGTTTTGCTATTTCTTCTTCTTGTTTCTGGGGGAAGGGGAAAGACAAAGGCGGAAGCCACACATGACTTTCCAAACGTCCCAGTACCCAGAGATGATGAAAATATTTTTAAGTCACTGACATGTTTGTGCTCAAGTTCATTAATCAACCAAGTTACTCATGTTATTTTCATTGCTCTCTTTAATGTACTACTTACATCAATTATAATCCTGTACTTCCATCTCAAATTTACAGCTAATATCAGACCTTTGGGTAAATGTTTTCTGAAATGTTATTTAATAGCTTTCATTTGATATTGCTACTGAGAGTAGCAAATATGATAAATCCCATGGCCACTGCCTCGTTACTTGCACTGCCAGTAAAAACTCTCCTGTGATACTGCTCTCTAGCTTAATCTATCAAAGATTTAGATATAAAATTGAACATCCCCTTGGATGTTCTTATTTTTCATTGGAAAGACAGAATTACAGAGAAGGGGAGACAGAGAAAGATCTTCTATCCACTGGTTCACCACCCAAGTGGCTGCAATGGCCAGAGCTGAGGCAATCCAAAGCCAGGAGCCAGGAGCTTCTTCCAGGTGTCCTACACAGCTGCTGGGTTCTAAGGTTTTACGCTGTCCTCTACTGTTTTCTCAGGCCACAAGCAGGGATTTAAAAGGGAAGTGGAGCAGCTGGGACACGAACTGACATCCATATGGGATTCTGGCACTTGCAAGACGAAGATTTAGCTATTCACCCATCGCGCCTGATCCCAGGGCCGCCTGGATTAGAACCGTTGTCCCCATGGGATCCCGGCGCATGCAAGGAGAGGACTTAAACCACTACGCTATCATGCCGAGCCCCCAGAGCCTTAATTCTAACAGGTACACAAGGTAAGACCCCTCTACCCTTAGGAGGATTCTCATAGTAACTACTTTAGTGACTTTCTTCTTTTCTTTCTTTTTCTTTTAAAGTATTTATCTGAAAGAAAGAGTTACACAGAGAGAGGAACAGTTTGATTGTCCATCCTCTGATTCATTCTGCAAGTGGTCACAATGACTAGAGCTGGGCCAGGTCAAACTGAGGAGCCAGGAGCTTCATCCTGTTTCCCATGGGGTAGCACGAACCCAAACACTTGGGCCATCTCCTGCTGTTTTCCCAGGTACATAAGCAGGGGCCAGACTGGAGGCAGAACAGCCAAGCCTTGAACTGGCACCCACGTGGTATGCTGTCAGGGCAGGCGGCAGACTTACCTATTATGCCACACTGCCAACCCCTCTGTGTGACCTCTATATGCCAATGGGGCTAACAGGCAGGAGGAATGGCCACAGCCTACCATTCGGACACAAGACAGCTTCCTGAGGAGGTGGGTCAATCTCTGAGACCTCAGTCAAAGCCCAAGTTCCCACCACCACGAAGATGGTTCTTTGCGTATTTCCACAGCATACAGGATTGTGTTCAGCCCCTACTGAAGCGAGAAAAAAACCTTAAAGGACAAGCACTAATGCCCTGTCCCCACAGGTCTAAGCAGCTGAGCTCCAGCAAGTCAATGCAGATGGATTCCAGCATGGGATCAAACAGGCCCACCAGGCTGCCCACCATGGCAACCTCACACTTGAGTCAGCAGCACAGAACAGCTCAAAGCATGGGTCTCCAAGGGTTAAACCCGCTAGGCCACAGGGATCCAGGCTTCCTCCAGAGACACAGGCCACAGGAGAGCCTGGCTGCAGCTCAAGCTCGTATAGGAGCAGTCCAGGCTGACAATCTAAAGGAGAGCGCAAGCCGCTTTGCCAAAACCCTCCCCCAGATGGACAACTTCCCTGTGCTGGGGGGCTACATCGCTCGAAGCTGCAAAGACTCCCTGATACCTAGGACTAAATAAATACACGTGTGCAAATGAAGAACAACCCATACCACTCCCTACACACCCTGGTTAAAAGCCCAATCCTAAATTACTTCGAAGGAATAAGAACACTGTGTAAATAAAAAAATTTTAGCATTAAAAGAAGAAAGTAACTGAGTGGAAATTTATTCCCAGAGTGATTTCTACAGAAGAGGATCAGACCAGGCACCTTGTAAGACAGACTCGCTCGGGGAGTCATATGGGCTCTTGGGTTTGCACTCCATTTTTCAACCGTGAATAAGTCATTTCAATCACCAGATAATAATTACAGTTCTTAAATTAAATTACCTAAATTACATGTCTAAAAAACTCAGCTGGCGGGAAAATGCATAATAGACTCCTATTACCTTTACTTATCTGATAGGTGAGGCAAAGACTAGACTTTAAGAGACCTTGGTTTTTATTTCACTTCTGACACTGATTATTAAAGTTTTGGTAAATTACCTAACTTTCCTGCATTTCAGTTTTTCCATTTGCAAGTGAGATAAAATGTCTGAGCTGACCTACTTTGGAAGAAAACTGAGAAGAGACATTTGAAAAGCCTTTGAGTTACGTGGAAGATGCAACCTAAACCCAGAGCTTGGCAGACTGTAAAGGCCTAACTAAGGAAAGACTCAACAGTCCCTGTAAGCACTGGAGAGCACAGCTCTGCCCTCCTGGTGGGCTGTGCAAGGGCCTTGCATCGGGAACCAGGATGTCACGTAGAAATGCCTCATTAAAATGGTCAGTTTCATGATTATGAACACACACAGAAGGTGAATCTAAACACATGTTTCACATGAAAAATATTTCCAAAGGAGAGAAACTGACAAGAGCGTACAAACACATTTATTTGCTAGTTTTCTAAATGATCAAAAGGTGACCCATCGTTTGTGTAAAATGGGGCACAAATCTGGAATGATGATCAATTTCAGTTCAATTCTAGGCCCCGATAAACACAGAAACACAATCTTTAGGATCAGGAAAGTATTCTCATCTGTCAACACAGGGCTACATATATGAAATTAATTCTTCTCCCTCGTTTCAAATGAGATAATTACTCCCAAGTTTCAGATCTTTTTATATCCTCTTCACCTTTTTGAGTGGAAAGGACTCCCAAAAGCTCAGGTGTAAAGATTACGTCACAGTGCTGTCTGTCCTGCAACATAACAGGACCGGACTACCTGTGGAGTGTTTCCAGGCTTCTTTCTTTCTTCCTTTTCATTTTTATTTTTTCCTCTTAACAACTATTAAGCAGAAAGAATTAGAGAGAGAAGGGGAGGGAGGGAGGAAAGCAGAAAGAGACAGAGTGAGCAAGCCATCTACTCCCTGGTGTCCCCACCAGGCCAGGCTGCATCTCCTCTGCGGGTGACAGAGACCCAAGTATTCACGTCTCCACCTGCTGTTTCCCAGAGTGCACCAGGAGCACAGCGAGATCCCACTCAGGAACTCTCTATTGTGGAACACAGGTGACTCAAAAGGCAGTGAAACCAATGTGCCAAAAACAATAGAAAAACCGACGTAACTAACTCACACTTTCCCCTACATCTTCATTCATGTGATCTCTTCTATTTGAAAGGCAGGGCTACAGGAGAAACAGAGATCCATCACGGCTAGAGGAGCCGATCCAAGACCAGAGCCAGGAGCTTCCTCCGTGCCTCCCATGTGGGTACAGGAGCCCAAAGACTTAGGTCAGCCTCAGCTGCTTTTCCAGATGATAAGCAAGGAGCTGGATCAGAAGCAGAGCAGCAGAGATGGATCAGCACCTATCTGGAATGCTGGCGCTACAGGCGGAGGATTTGCATGCAATGCCACCACGCTAGCCCTTTCATTACGTGCCTTCTATAGTTCAACAGCAGCTGCGAGCGAGGACTGCGATTTCTACTTTCATAGTGACAATTGCTTCTAAAGGAGTCTCACACACACAGATGCGACAGCTAACAAGTCACTGAAAAAACTTTGAAATGTCTTCTTTAAAAAAAAAAAAACAAAACTAAAGTGGGCACCGTGGTGCAGGAGGTTAGGCCCACGTGGCACACTGTGTCCACACGGGAGGATTCAGGATCAGCTCAGCCTCCTGCTAACAGGCACCATGGCGGAAGCAGCTGCCAGCTTAGCGCCTGGCATCCTGTCACCCCCTCAAAGCCCCAGGCCCAGTGCCTGGAGCCTTGTTTAGTTTGGCCCAGCTGTTACAGACACTTTTTGGTGAATCAAAGGATACAGAATCTGTCACACTGCCCTTCAAATAAAAATGATCGACTTTGTTACAAGAGAAAAAAGCTAACGGTTACTCAGAATGTAAGGCTGTGTATCAGACTTCATATTCTTATGTTGAAAGGCAATACAAAGTTCATGTAAGAAAACAGTCACATACCTTTAAGAACTTCACAGTGCTTTTTAATCGCTACAGGAGTCAAATGCAGAAAATTGGGGATCTAGAACAGAAAAATGTACCGGGTGAATTAAATATCAAGAAAAAAAAAGAATAAAATTCGACATTTTTTTTTAAACCAAACTTTCTGTCACAGATGTGATCAACCCCAGGTACTATCCTGCTTAAAATCCAGATTCAGTGCCAAACACTAAGTGAGGATGACACCCCAACCCGTCTTCAGACGGCCTAAGTCCATCACCTTACAAGGATCTCACAAGGACAATCACGGTGAAAACACCCTTCCCGTGGCCAGTCTACAGATGTCCAAACGAACATTCCCAGTAAAACCGCTTGCGAGACGCGGGCACTGCTCTAAGCTCTCGTGCGTAGACCAGTGCTCAGCTTATTCACCAACACTGGCGGCAGATGGCATGCATGAACCAAACACATTTGCATGTGTGTTAAAACTGACACGATCGCCAGCACTATTACAAATCCACTGGCCTTAGTCCAACACCATCGTTTCAGATTAAGTTCCATTTCATTTGAAGAAATGTGTTTTCCTCCATGTTTGCTTCTTCCATCTTTTGAAATGCTCTCATTTCCAAATGTCATCTACCTGTCTCCAGCAGCAGAGTATACTTCATTGTTTCTGTTTTTAAACTTAATCTTTCAGCAAATTTTTATTTTTGAAAATGTATTCATCCTTATTTTACTTAAAATGCAGAGAGAGAGAGAGAGAAAGGAAACAAAGTTTGAGAGTGACAAAGAGATGGATCTTGCATCTGCTGGCTCAATCCCCATGTGCTCACAACTGCAGCAGCTGCGTCGGGTCAAAGCCAGGAGCCAGGGACTCCATCCAGGTTTCCCCACGGGCAGTGGGACTCGGAGAAGTGGAGCGCTCACCCGCTGCCTTCCAGGCTGTGCATCAGCAGGAATGCCCTCTCCGGTCCGGAGAGCCAGGATACACAGCACACACCCCGTGTGGGAGATGCACGTGCCAGCAACACTACTGAGAAACTGCCACTCTGCTTCTCAAGAACTCTTACCTAGCAAAAAACCAACTTCCCACTGTATGATAATTTCCATTACACATAAAAGGAAACCATATAAGATATGCAGTTCCAGATTAAACATCTATATTTTCTTTAAAAAGCCTACAGGTCATAAAGTCATTGTAGATGCTATTAAATGAAGCATTCATTATGACCTATTCTGCTTTTAGAAACAAATAAGTTCGGGCTTGGCAGCGTGGCCTCGTGGCTAAGGTCCTCGCCTTGATCCCATATGGCCGCTGGTTCTAATCCCGGCAGCTGCACTTCCTCTCTATCTCTCCTCCTCTCAGTATATCTGACTTTGTAATAAAAATAAAATAAATCTTTAAAAAAAAAAAAAAAAAGAAACAAATAAGTTCAAGTCAGTGGACCATACCTAGGATAGTAAACAATGGTTTACCTTTCTAAAAAAGAAGCTTCACAATTCATTTACAGTTTACACCTCTCAGTTCTCAATGTAAGGTTATTTCCCCTGGAAAAACTTAACATAAAAAAGATACAACAGAAAAGGCCAGGAGGTAAGTCAAAGGATTGCTAATTACATTTCTTCCGCAGGTTCTTTAACAGGGAGCTGGACTGGAAGTAGAGCAGCCGGGACATGAACTGGTCGGGATGCCAACACTGCAGGTGGTGGCTAACCTCAGGGCACCCCAACATTGCCCCTTAACCCTGAGGATGAACTCTTTCTTGTTTGTTGGTTGGTTCTCACCATGGTTAATCAAGATACAACTCGCATTATCCCCTGGAAAAAATTTTGGATTACAATAAGACTGCTCGTGACACTCAGGGAAAAGGCGGGTGTGGGCAGGGCTCCCACAGGCACTCACTGAGGTCTGGGTCTGGGCCAGCACCCTGCTTACCTTGAGCAGTTCCAGATTTCCCTCCTTTGCCATGGGCACACCCTTTTTCACAGGGTAACCCATCCGAACAGGAAGAGGGACCACGGATGGTTTAAAAGGTGCTGCAACTGGGTAAACACTGGGCCAGTCCTGGTCAACTGCCATTTTCTCGGTCCTAGGAGGCAGCGCCTAAGAAACACACAACCGTTTAAATATAAACATATTCTTTAATTTCAAAAGAAAAAGTTGCAGTTATGAGAAACAAAAGTAGAATTGTAATTTCCGTGAAGTATACCTCCCACAAAGCTGCTGCAGTTGCAGCACACCAGCCTACCCAAGTATCTGCACAGTTCCCCAAAACTCTGGCACCATCACATCCTCTCACTACAATGTCTCTGCTTAATCAGACTTTCGGCAACATTTTTTTTTTTTACATTTTGTTGGTGCACAGATGAGTTAATAGCATGCTTTAGAACTATTTAAAATTTCTTTGGTGAAAAATGGTACATGATCGAGGATTTAAAAACTTAAAAATAAGGAATAAGCAAAATAAAAAATCAAGATCATAGAAATAAGTAAATTCAGGCTGCAGACTCAGTAAACACAAAAGCAGAACTAGTATCTGCTAAGCCCACAGAAAACTCAGACAATTACGTCGGCATACCTATTATACTGCATCATATGAAGTAGAAGACGGCTAAGGTGGAAAAA
This sequence comes from Ochotona princeps, assembly GCF_030435755.1. NCBI lineage: Eukaryota > Metazoa > Chordata > Mammalia > Lagomorpha > Ochotonidae > Ochotona > Ochotona princeps. The sequence goes on from NC_080858.1 coordinate 7,417,743, forward strand.
TCTAGCAATGTCCTTCTAAGCAATATCAAATGCATAGTACTTAAAGGTAAGCAGGTAGTATTTCTGTGAAAATCACCTCTAAATGACCGTAACTTGGTCGCATTCAATGGCCAACTAGCATGTCCTTGTTACCACTCCACGCTCATCAGCTGATCTTACGATCTGCATTCCTCTATAAACACGCCCATAAGGCACCTTGAGATGAATGTAACACCACAGACTGCATGACTGTAACAGACATCATCAAGAACAGCTCCGTCAGGTTTAAACACCTGTCTCCTGGAAGTATGCAAGTAAGCCTCTTCAAGAGGTTCTACGCAGTCAACATAACCTGAGGAGTCTCCCAGGACACCCCTGACGCCCACTAAGGAAGATCCAGCTCACGTTACAACTTCTGAATCCTCACAGACTTTCTTTACCTTTCTTCTGTGAGCCCTCTCACTTCTGGGTGTTCTTTCTGTTGTTCCTGAAAAAAAACAGTAACAGAATTTCATTAACACAGACTTTCAACACCAATCAGGATCCCATAATTCAAATGCATTTCGTGAGCATGAAACAATAACACTTTCTGTACATTGAGACACAAAAAATCTGCACAAAGTCAAAAATAGTTAAAAGGTTGGTACTACAGCCCAGTCAGTTAAGCCACCGCTTGTAATACCAACACCCCTGCAGAGCCGGCTGCAGTCCTAGTGGAACCCAGCTCCCTGCTAAAGCACCTGTGAAAGCAGCAAGGGACGACCCAGGTGTGTGGGCCCCAGCACCCACATGGGCGACCTGGATGGAGTGCCCAGCTCCTGGCTTTGGCCTGGGCCAGATCTGACTGTCGCTGCCATCTGGGGGTAGACTTGTGGATGGAAGATGCCATACCCTTCTCTATTCCTGTTCTCAAATGGAAAAAAAATAAAGTTCAGAAAATTCCATACCTAAACACATAGTTTACTATATTTGCTGCTACAGCAAACTCATCATCTAAGAAAAATTTTCATACAATATTATCTTATTTGAGGGCCCAGCATGGTGGCCTAATGGCTAAAGTCCTTGCCTTGAACATGCCAGGATCCCATATGGGCGCCGGTTCTAATCCCAGCAACCCCGCTTCCCATTCAGCTCCCTGCTTGTGGCCTGGGAAAGCAGTCAAGGACGGCCCAAAGTCTTGGGATCTTGCACCTGCGTGGGACACCCATCCAGGTTCCCGGCTCCGGATGGGCTCAGCTCCAGCCATTGCAGTCACTTGGGGAGTAAATCATCAGACAGAACATCTTGCCTGTCTCTCCTCCTCTTTATATATATTTGACTTTGCAATGAAAATAAATTTTTAAAAAATCCATCTTATTTGAAAGGCAGAGATACATAGAGAAGGAGAGAAACAGAAAGAGAAGAGATCTTCCATCTGCTAGTACACTCCTCAAACAGCCATAATGGCTGGAGCTTAGCCAATCTGAAGCAAAGCAGCCTGGAGCTGCTTTTGGGTCTTCCATATGGATGCAGGGCCCAAGGACCTGAACCATCTTCCATTGCTTTCCCAGGCCATGAGTAGGGAACTGGAGCAGAAGTGGAGCAGCCAGGACTCTAACCAGCACCCACATGGGATGCCAGTGCCACAGGCGGAAGCTTAGAGTACTATGCTATGGTGCAGGCCCGTAAAGAAATTTTCTGAAAAATCTCATTTATTTATTTGAAAAGCAGAGTGATTGACCTTCCTCTTGTCAACTCTCCAAATGACAACTGATGGGGCTGAGTCAGATTAAAGCGAGAAGCCTGGACCTCGACCTGGGGCTCCAACACGGATGGCATGGGCCTCCACCGGGGTCATCTACCACTGCTTTTCCAGGCACATCAACAGGGAGCTAGACAGGAAGTAGAGCAGTTTGGACTTGAACCTGCACTAATATGCAATACCGGCATTGCAGGCAGCTGTTGAACCTGCTATGCCTTGATGCCACCCTGTAAAGAAATATTTTCAATAGAATGTTAAAGTTCAGGAGAAGGCACAGTGGCACAATGGGTTAAACTGCTGCTTGCAGCATATGCATACCTTATGGGAATACCTGGTTCCAACCTTGACTACTCCATTTCCAATCCAGCTTCCTGCTAATACACTTGATAGCACACAGTGGCTCAAGTACCTGGGCTCATGCTACCCACAGGGAGACTGAATGAAGTTTCTGGATCCTGAATTTGGCCTGGCCCAGCCCCAGCTATTGTGGGTATTCAGAGAATTTAACAAAGGACAAAAGAGATGTTTCTCTCGCCTTTCCAAATAAATAAAGCTAAGGTTCATAACAAAATAGACTCATTTTTCTCAAGTTAAAATATCTAGTTAGATATATATTTTGAATTTTTAAAGATAATTGGTTGTGAAATGTTTTAATTATAAATACATCTGTTCTTATAGGAATTATTCTTTCTTCCTCCCCTGAAAAAAAACCTCTTCTGTTTTTCCTTCTCTGGTGTACATTAGAACTGCCGGTGTTTGCACCAATAAGAAAAATCACAGCTACTTCTAACAAGTCACATGACTAATGAAAAGTGTACATACCTTTTAAAATATTACCTCATGCCTTTCCCAATACTTTTAAATACTAAAATAACAACTATAAGGATGGAGCACTTTCACATACAAAAACTGTATTAAATACATCTCATCTCATATTTTAAAAAGAAATTTGAAATTCAGGGTATCACAGAGACAGACACACCTTTCCACCCACTGGTACTTCCCAGAAGGCCCCAAGAGTCAGCACTCACCAGGTGAAAGCCATGAGCTTCTTCCTGGGTGGCAGGGACTCAAAGGCTTGAGCCATTTTACACTGCTGTCCAGGCCACCGCAGGGAGCTGGAGGGGGGAGTGGAGCAGCTAGGGTTGCCAAGCTACACTGCAACACCAGCGCTTCGGCATCTCCTTTTAATTTTAGTCACTGAAACAAATATATTAGCCTTACTTGGAGGGCACTTTCTGTCAGGAAACTAGGGAGGAGCAAGGGGCTAAGCCGACGTCAGACTTGGTGTCCTGTCCAGTCCTGCCACCGTTTCCAAGGAAGGCTCCACAGCTGGCGAGCTTGCCCAGACCCGGCCTGCAGCCTTCTCAGGACTTGCTATGCTCTCTGCCTGGAATATACTCCCCATGCCATCTGCCTCGCTCCTGTCTCTCCTTCCATTCCTTCCTCTGACAAGTCCCTGTGCACACCACAGAGCTCATTCATCTACAATGAGCGATGCTGAATGTGGGAGACCAGGACCCAGTCGATCCTTGCTCTCCCACAATGCAGCCTGTCGCACAAGACATCCTTCTGACAGGTCACTTCCACCAACAACGGAACACGGAGAGCAGGGAAATGAACCTAGCCTGTGTGCTGGTGTGTAACGGTGCACTTCAAGTGTCAACTTGCCTCCACTACGGGATGCCCAAAGAGTTGGGAACATGTCTGGGTGCTGTGGGAGGTGTCTCCAGAGAAGACTGGCAAGGGAGAGGATGGACAAGCCGGATGGGCACCATCCCCGAGGTCTGGGACCGTGACAAAACACAAAGCCGGAGGACAGGGGATGGGCGCTCTTTGCCCTGGCGCTGGGGCCCCCTCTCCCGCCTTGGACGTCAGAACTCTGGCTTCTGCAGCCCCTGGACCCAGCACTGTGCCTCGAGCTTGCAGATGGCCCACCTGATGAGGCTGACTCTAACAGAGGGAAATCCTCCAGGGGAGAGAAAATAAACCTCAAGTTTACTCACACCTGCAGGGAGAGCAAAGAGGGGAGCCGCAGAGATGGGGAGGGGAGAAAAGCTTCGAGTGCAAGAGAACACAGAAAATCAGAGGAAATAAACAGATTCAACACGGCTGAAATTTAACAGTAGAAGAAACAACTGGGGGGGAGGGGGAGGCAATTAACAAACTTGTCAGCCACCGTGCGAGCCCGGCAGAGCGCAGGCTGTGTTTTCGTCCAGTCCGCCTGACCCCTGTGAATGGAAGTACGCCGCATCCAGTTGTGCGGGACAAAAACCCAAAGCGGAGGCCTGAGACTTGTGCTCGGCCCCCGTCAAATCCACGGGCCAGCCCCGTCAGGTGCACCTCAAAGCACGCCCTTATCCAACCACACTGCCTAGACCTCCTTATCCCACCGGATCCCTACAACAGCCTCGACATGGGTCCCTGGCTTCCAGCTCCCTCACAATGGATGACCTTCCTGCTCAAAGCCTCCCGGGCGAGTCTAAACCCACAGAACAGAACGAATGCAGACCCTTGGGGACCCCGTGCCGCCACTTTCCCTTCTCCTCACTCCCCCGTCCCTCCGTCCACGCGGGCACCGCACGCCATACATCCGCCACCCTGGCCGGCCACCTTAGCCCCCCGTCCGCTGCGTGGGAGTCTCCCCACGGGCGGCCGCACGCCTCTCTTTCGTGTTCAGGAAAAGAAAAAAAAAAAAAAAACCTGGCCGAAGAGAGAGACCCGCGGGAGCGCAGGGCACCGGGCAGGGGAGCGCCGAGGTCACCCCGCACGCGCGCTTCTCCCGCTCGCCGGGTCAGCCCCAAAGCCCCGGACGCGGCGCGGCAGGCACTCACGCGGACTAGGTTCCGCAGCAGGAGCGGTCGGCGACACGGCTGTGGAGAAGGCGCGCAGAACCTGGGCCCGCAGGTGCAGGCTGGCCCGCCACGCTAGCGCGGCGGCCGCCATGGCTGCGAGGACGGCACGCCGCAAGGGACACACGCCGCCCGGCGTGAGGGCGCGGGCCCGGGCCGCACTGCGCGTGCGCGCGCCCCTGGCCCCGCCCCTTAGGGTGGAGCGACAGGAAGCGCTCGGGCGTGGGAGCCGGAAGGAGCCCAGATGTTTGGGGTTAGCTATCAGGTCTCCGAAGACGTTGTGTAAAGAGAGCGACGACAACATGAACTTAGCCAGTGCAAAACAGATCGGCGCTAAGGGGCGAGAGGCGGTACCCGTGACGATTAGAAAGACGCTCAAGTTTTAAAACCTCCGCGTTTTAGGGGCTGTATGGAGACTGGTGTGTGTTTGGTACAGGACTGAGATGCACACGTACTGGCAACAGTCGCCGTCCGTTGGTTCTGCTGGCGGCACAAACATCCCGTTATTCCTACAAAATAGAACACAGTAAAACACTACCCAGTCACGTTGCTCTCAAGCACCGCCCCTTTCCCGGGACCTCCCTTCGGCATCCTTTACCCTCTAACCTCTAGCTCACGCCTTTCCTTAATGGCGCCCTTAATGTATGTAGCATTGATGATCCCCCTTTCCCCCCCCCATCATCATTACCGGTCAGAGAAAGAATACTCTGAGGCAGTACTTCACTTACATGTTCATGAAGGTGGGACAGCAGAAGCTGAGGGCCAGGAACCCTCCAGGTCTGTTGTGTGCGCTACAGGGTCCCGAGTATTGGTGCATCACCACTGCCTCTCAGGGGTGTATTAATTAGTAGGCTGCTGGAGTCAGAGTTGCGAACTGAACCCGGAAACTCAGCGTGGGACACGGCGGCATCCTTACCAGTGTCTTGGCTGCCAGGCCAGATACCTGCTACCTACCTTCATGTGCTCTAAATACACATTTTAATGTACGCATAGAATGTTCATCTGCCACCATTAACATAGCATGAATTGACATTTACACTTTTTAAAAAAAGATTTATTTGAAAGAGTTCTTCCATCCAATGATTAACGACCCAAGTAACTGAAAAGGCTAGGGCTGGGCCAGATATAAGCCATGAGCCAGGAGCTTCTTCCAAGTCTCCCACATGGGTGCGGGGACCCAAGTACTTGGGACACCTGCTGCTCTCAAACCGCTGCCTGTGTGAGATGCTGGCACTGCAGGCAGCAGCTCAACTTGTTAGGACACAGTATGGAGCTGGCATTTGCACCTTGAAGCCTTGAATTCACCCAGATCGCAGAAGCTGAGCTTGAGTGGTGCTGTCAGAGACCTTGCCAGCAGGGAGAAGCAACGGGCTTCTCAACCAACAGGTCGTTTTTACAGTGTGCTTCTGATGCACAGATAAGCATCGTATACGAATCCCCCATTTTCTTAACTGCAGTGCAGTGGGAAGTGGGGATCACAGCAGCCCTCTTTCTCCCCTTCCCCCAGGACTGCTATGTTTTGGAGACTGGGCTAGACATCCCTTAAGGGACCATGTGTGAAAGGCTTGGTCCCCAGGGTGGCAGTACTGGGAGGCACTAGAACTGTTGGGGGATGGGGGCCTGGTGAGAGGTGCTTGGATCTCTGGGTATGCTGTCAGAGAGAGTGCTCATGGGAAGGTGGGTACAGAAGCTGAAGAGGGCTCTCTGCAATTACACACGCGCCTCTCGGATCCTGTGAATCCTGTGAGGTAGCCCAGAATGCACTGGGATTACTGTACGTCTTCATGTCATGTGACAGACAGCAGGCCTGCACGGTAGCCCTTGTCATCTCCTGTTTCCAGAAACTCAGGACACAGGAAGGTTCTGGAAGAAATCAAATGCTGCCCTCAGAAAAGCTTAGTGCATGAGCATGGGCACCTACCAAGGCCAGCTTTGAGGGGCTCACAGAGGCTGGCACACAACCATCAAGCTGATGGAGTCAGGGGAGGACCAGACGGGCAGAAGCCATCCAGGTGAAGATGGTGCAATGGGGAGAGAGCAGGGTGCTAATTCCTGACCCCTCCCTCTGATCTGGTCCTCTCCATGGGGTGTTCTGACTGCAAGCCAGGTGGCAGGGGAGCAGGAATAAGTAGAGAAGGGAGCAGGGTGTGGGGCGGAGGGTGAGGGAGCGGTGAAGGAGGGAGGGTGAGGGAGGGCTTGAAGGGACAAGGTGATGTGAGGCTCACTCAGGAGCCCTGACTTGGGAGTGGAATCCCAAGTGGAGTGAAACCTGTCCTGTAACCCCGCCACCCCATCACTGAACCCTACTCACCTCCCTCCACCAGCAGGGACAACACAGCTCACACTTCAGAGTTCGCCCTCTCACCATTTCCAAGAAGGACACCGTGTTCGTTTGTTTTTCCCCCAAAATCAGACTCTAAACATGACTTTATTATTCTCTCTTTCCACTTTATTACTGAGTAACTGAATGAAGGGTTAAATTAGAAATCTCCTAAAACACAGCCAGTGCCTTTCTCCCCATTAACCGTGACATGAATAAATTTTGGCCCAGATAATCATGGTCAATCATTAGAAAAAAAAAAACTCATACCAGAACTGCACCCACCAATGAGCTTGCTTATTGAAATACAATGTCTGCTTTTTAAAAAGTTATTTATTCTTATTGGAAAAGCAGATTTACAGAGAAGAGACAGAGAAAGATCTTCCATCCTCTGGTTCATTCCTCAAATGTCTGTAATGGCTGCAGCTGAGCTAATCTGGAGCCAGGAACTTCTTCTGGATCTCCCACACAGCTGCTGGGTTCCAAGGTTTGGGGCTGTCCTCTACTGCTTTCCCAGGCCACAAGCAGGGAGGAGGGAGCTGGATGGAGTGTGGAGCAGGTGAGACAAGAACCTGCACCCATGTGAGATGCTGGTGCTTGAAGGTAGAGGATTAGCCAATTGAGCCATCTCACTGGCCCCAGCGTTAGTTTCTTTCCCTTTGCCAGGCCACACTCACGCAGTTCATAGGATGCTAATGTAAGCCTGGCCTACCTCCCTCAGCCCGTTGTTCTTACTCAGACAGTTCCCAAGCAGCTCTCTGATGGAGACACGCTTTTCTGTGTCAAGGACAAATCGGGCCACTGCCTCCTGTCCTGGCAGATGGCTCCTGGCCATATCACTTGTGACGCTGTCCAGGATGACCCCTCTGATGTCTCGTGGCTTCCCGGGCACACCGAAGATAATGAAGAGACCCAGACAATCCTCCCCTATCAATCTGCAGAACTCGTCCAGCTTCTCTAACCGACTTCTCTTCCCGGAGGGTTCCTCCAGCCTTGGCCCTGGGCTGGGGAGGTCGTGGAGTGTGGGTTCCACGAGAGGAAGAGCAGCCATCTGCAGTGTCTGCACGGCCAGCTGAAGCTTCACCTGCTTATCGGAGCCCCAGAAGGTCCAGACCCAGTCGGCCCCGAACAGCAAGGCCTGGTGCTTGGTCATCTTGGTGGTGGTTAGCCACTCCTCCACTCCGTTCTCCTGGCAGAAGGTGATGAAGTGGATTAAGAAGATCTCATTGAGGGTCTCGGCAGCTGGGCGGAGTTTACTCACGGGATATTCAAAGCCCAGGTACTCCTCCAGTTTCCGGGCTGCGTGGACCATGGCTCCGCTGACCACCTCACACACACGGACAGCCTCCTTGCCGTCCTTCAAGGCCAGCTGTTGTGAGGTTTTCTGCCCCATTCTGTCTGCACCTGATCGATATGACCAGGTTTTACATGGAAGTCACATTGTTAATATGCTCTCAGTCTGCTAACTCTACAGCTGACTCAGTGCAGTTAAGCTTATATATATATCTGACTCCACAAACACACACGGCCGCCCTGTTTGCCCACTGGGTGTGTCGCAGTCTCACATTTTCCTCCTTGTCTACTGAGATGGAGATAACAACTTGGAGCACAAAACACCTGTTCCTGCCCAGGTTATAGTCACTTGACTCATCTTCCAAAAGATACTTCCTCTTTCCAAAGTTAGTTAAAGTTACAACCAGGAGAACCATCTACCTCTTCCTACAAATAGTCTGCTTAAGAACTTCTTTGTGTGGACACATTCTGAACCTCACTCAAGCCTACAGGCATTCAAACTTTCAGACAGATTTGCTTATTGTTTTCCATATCAGAAACAAAAGTTCATTTGTCATCCTGGACCGAAGATGGAATAACAACAGCAAAAAATACAAGGCAATTATCAGCTGACTTTATTTCCTTTCACATGGCAACATCATCAGTGTGTAATATTTTGTAAATAAAATATATCATCAAAAATCTTTTGAACTTACTACACATCATCAGTTATGTTGTATTGTCCTGAACAATGAATATTTGGCATTTGTAACAGTCTCCTGGTATTTTCAGCCAGGTTCTGATAAAAAGGGAGCTTTTTAAACAGTGACATATATTCACAGCCAAGAAAAACCCAAAAGACAACAAGGGTCTAATATTAATACATTGGAATGGCAGAACTCAAAGGAGACGACTGAGTATCTGGTCATTCTGGTTATGTATAAATACAGTCAGTATTACAGGTTCCCTGCCCAACAGCTTGGTTACTTGCTGACAGTTTATAAGACCACAGCTCATCAACATAATTACTAAGCAAAGTCCCTTGGCATACACCAGACTGCTCACCTCCACTCCATTTGCTGGAATCCTGCCTTTCCTGGGCTTGGCTGCCAATCAGTAATTGTGTAGCACTGAGTGAAAAACAGAAGATTCTTCTGAATACTCCTAAAAATACAAAAGAAATGGAGTCATAGTGTTCGCGCAGCTTTCACACGTCCATGTGTCTTGGTGTCACGGAAGAACACCAACTACATCTTATCTGCACCAGACAGCCAACAGAGAACCATCCTGGCTGCCTCAAGAGTTCTGGAACTCTGATCCAAACAAGCTGACAAAGAGCTAGCTTGTTCAAAAATCCCCATTTGCTGATCACCCAGGAAATGTACAAGCAACGTGTGTAGGCTGATGCCAGTACTGTGATGCGCTGAACAAAGAAGGGAAATTAAAAGCTTAACACTGTCAAAGTTTTTGCTTTGCTTTTGGTTTGTTTAAAAATTATGTCTACAAACCTTGCCTGGCAGGGGGAAGAGTGACCCTGAAGGCATCCCAGCTAATAGGACATCAAATCCCATGACCATCCTCATCAGGAGCTAAGGGGATCCCAGGTCCAGCATGATGACCTTCAGCTGTCCCATGCCATCCTGCTGAGCCAACGGAGGGCTATTTTACATACACGCATTTAGGTATACAAAATACTTTTTATACATGCATCTCTATAAAAATATGCTATATACAAGCATTTAACCTGATGAATCAATTTGGTTAAAATCCAGTCATCGAAGAAGATGGAGTACTGGGATGCTTCTGGAACCAGCTGGAATATGAACATTTTGATGACTAATTTTTTGTTTTTTAAAAATGTGATCTTACTACCCATCTTCCTTATGTCACAAAATAAAACTTCTATCTATGTACTGTATATATATATATATATATTATACACACATATATTTAGAAAAATATATAAAAACAAGTAGGATGACAAGAGGCAAGTGGAGCTGTGGCTGGCATCTGGGGAGGCACACCGACTGCTTCGAGACAATCTACAGAGGAGACTGAAAGCGTGGCGGCGTGCCATTCACACATGTGACCGCATCGAGGCCTGATGTGACCTCAGCAATCCCATGCTAGTCACTGCCTCATGGCTCCTCCATCCCAGGCATGTGAACGGATGCAGACATCATGGCAAAATATGCAGTGTAAATCCAACGCCTTAAATAGAACATATCACAGGTTTTTACATTAAATAGACAAAAAACAATCCGAGCCTCATTCACCAGCGTCCCCTTGTGCAGTAACGTCATGACAACTGCGGGGCCTCTGCTTTTCATTTCTGCTCTCTGAGGGGCCAAAGTTGGACTGAATGGACACACGCAATCCACTGCCAGTTGTGCATGCCAAGGGTGCTGGAGGAATGCGGAGGGAGAAGGACCAAGGGCTCCTAATGTACAGCCCTGCGCCCGGGTCAGACATTGGAGTCTTCGTCCGTGATGCTGGTGCTGGGGGAGCAGGTGGCGAAGTCTTTAAACATGTCGTCTTCCTTGAGCATGTGCTGTAAAACACGCAGACGGGGAATCACCGAGAAGGGCCAGCAGCTCAGAGCTGCACATCCCACCCCACGCCCCAGGTGCACAGGCAGTCCTGTGGCCTTATCTGAATGACCCTGGCCGTTCACCTCACAGACTTACTGTCAGGTTGTTGATGCCCTCGGAGAACACGCCTATTTGCCTCACCGTCCCTTCTGAATCTTCCATCTGGAAGGGAAGTACGGGGAAATGAACTCACGTCTAAGAGGAAACAAGGGCCAATGGCGTTGATGCGGTAGCCGCAGCAGAGCACATGCACCAACAGCCCTTTCTCGGTGACCACAAAGCGAAGGGGACACCAAGGCGAAAGGGGTGTACCGGCACAGCTGGCCTCAGGACTCATGGTGGTATCAAAGGGTTACGGAGTATGGATGGCCATCTGTCCAGGCCTGAACTTTTCAAAAATTTTATTCATCTGAGAGGCAGAGAGAGAGGGACAGACAGAGACTAAGAGAGAACTCATTTGCTGGTTCACTCCCCAGCAGCCACCACTGGCGCAGGGACTGGGCCAGACTGAATCAGTCTGAGAGTCAGAAAGGCCGTGTCTCCCACCCAGGTGACAGGAACCCGATGAAGCTGACGACTTAGGCCATGCCTACTGCTCTCCTGAGTCTGTATGTATGGGGAGATGGAATCAAGAGGTTGAATGTGGGGACTAGGATGTGGGACATGAGTGTCTCAACGGGCGTCTTTAACCTGTAGGCCAAACACTTGCCCAGATGTTTTGCTTTAATGTTTACATTTCCTTGACACAGAGCAGGGACATCATGGGCTACTGACTTGAACAGCACAGGCTTGGAGCCAGCCTGACGGGTAAGAGGCCATAGGCAAGTTACCTATCCTCACACCTGGCCGGCTTATCTTTAAAATGAGGATAACACCACCAGTGCCATGAGGACTCACTCGACGGTTGCCGGAATGCGGTAAGCAGTCTCAGTGTTGGTTACTGCTATTGCATTCTCTTGACTTTTAGACGTCCTGCATCAGCGCATGTGCTACGTGGCGGACTGTGCAGCACCAGGAGCCAGGAGGCGTTCGTACACCGTGCCCAGGGCTAGCTCACCTGCTCTAACCGGTCCAGGTCATCCTCGTCATACAGGCGCATGTCCAGACCAGGCTTGAATCCTTTCTTAGATGTACTCCCCGACACCTGTCCCAGCTCCATGGGACAAACATACTCTTCCCCTTCTTCCTGTTTCTTCTTTCTCAGATTCCCAAAATTGCTGAAGGTCAATTTCTTTGGCTTTAAAAGAAAATCAAACAAAAACAAAAATCTGGATATTTGAGAGAACTCGCAGGACAAAATACCAATGACGATGAGTTGTTGATACAAGAAAAGTGATGTGAGAAGAAGACAGGCAGAGGGGGTACAGCACAAACAGAAAAAAAGCTGGCACATGCATGGGGTCTTTAAAAAGTTCGCAGAACATATGAAGTATGAGAAAGATACAGATTTCAAACGTTTTCTGCACTTGGATAATTTCATTTTTCTAGGGGGCTTTCTGAAGTCCCCTGCTGTTTCTCGTTAAAGCGACTTTGTGGCACCTGCAGGAGGGCTGACGTCAGCAGCATTTAAAAGAAGAAGTAGCCCTCTGAGTTGGAGGTGACCCACAAGTCCAGATGCATGAGAAACAGCCCTTCCTGGCTGTTCTATCTGGAGTCATCTCTACAGGTTCTACTCCTGACACTTGAGGCTGGTCAGAAACGAGCCAGCGCTGCTGCACCTGCCCAGAGAGGCACCATAGTGCCTTAGTTTGCTCATGTAAAAAAACAAAAAACCAGGATGATTGGGAACCAAGCCCTGGGCTCGCTACATTGGAAACATGTCAATGGCAGAAGCCAGCATCAAGCTCCTTTGCTGTTGCTAACGCCAGTCAAGCCAACCTCTTGAGCAGAAACCCTCCCAGATGAATTCTCTTACCGATGCCTAGACCTTTAACCCTCACACCACAGAACACAGAATCCCCCAGGCTAACAGTCACAACCAAAGCCTCTACTTCGGGCAGCCATGGAACAGGACAAACCAGAACCACCTTCACTTTGGCCGTGGCTGTGAGGAGGACATAATCAGGCAGCTCCATGGCATCTCGCTTCTGGCGCTGGGCCTCGGCGCCAATCAGGAGGTTGAAGTGAGTGGCCAGATGCCTCCGCAGCAAAGTCTTGTTCGGTGGGATGTTCAGTAACTGAGCCATTGTCTCCACATTGAAACGCGGCTCCAGCACCTGCAGGAGGAGTCAGACGCGATGGAGCCACACGTGCACTGTGCTCTGTCGTTCACCAAGCTCTGTCACCAAGGTTCTCTCCAATGACTACCCCTCTCCCCAAACCCCTACACCCCGACAGACAGATGGGACGTGACGTTGATTCATGTGAGTGAGCAAGCAAGTGACAGGGCTCGTTTGGAAATGCAAACTGCTGCCCATAACACATCAGGGGAGCTCTCTCTCTGGAGCTCCTTAGGCAGTACCAGCATGCACAGTCTATACCTGTCTGGGGGTTTTGCAATGTGATCACAAGACGCACTGTGGCTAGACAGTGTTCAATACCAAAGAGAAGTGGGTTTGAAGCCCATCTCGAGTGATGGCTAGACCGGAAGTACTCTGAAAGATTCACTCGAAACAACACAGCAGAGTTGGGTTAAATGATGCTAGAGTTGTGACAAACACACAGCATTTCTCTGAAATACACTTGGGACCAGAAGGGTTTCAGATTTCGGATGATTTTAAACTTCGGAATATTTGCAAATACATAATGAGCTGTTTGGATGTGGGTCCCAAGGCTAAGCATGAAATTCGATGCTTCACAGACACCTCCTACACCTTACATGAAGGTGCAGTATTTCTCATGCCATCCATGTTTGGACTGTGACCTGTCCCGTGAAGGTCAGGCATGGAATGTTCCCCTGACACTGTCACATCAGCTCTTACAGAGCTGCGCATTCTGCAGCATTCTGACTTTCAGATCAGGGACCCGGAATACCCTACTCCTGACACTAAGGAAACGAGGGGTCAGCAGTAAAGCATAAACAGGGTTTTACCATGAGCCCGCCGTGGACGCCGCTGCCTCTGAGATTGGGGGCATACTCGGCCAAGTCCACAGAGCGCAGCCACTCCATCACTCGATGGTTGGTCCACTGCTGAACCTCGGAGGGAGTGATGCTGCTCTGTGGGGACAAAGAGCCACCAGCTTCAGCCACCTGTAGGAGTCTCACTAGGAAACCTGCAAGCTCTACAACACCTGCCCCCGAGAGCAGTTACTCGACATCCCGCTGAATGTGCCAAGAAGGGAACAAGTGCTTGCCAATCCAAACTCTCAGTCTTTTACATTGATTACTCTCTCTCACACACAAACACACACCCCTTGGAGAAAGTCCCATCTACTGATTTGCTCTCTGCAACAGCGGGAGCTGACACCCTGACACCAGGTGCCAGTAACTCGATCTGGTACTCCCTCGTGGGCAGCAGGGATCTAAGGACTTAAGCTGCTGTTTACTGCTGTGTCGCAGGGTGCACACTGGCAGGGAGCTGGAGGCAGGTCTCCACCCCAGGTACTCTGACACGTGTGCAGGACTCTCGACACCCGTATCTCAACCACCAGGCCAAGCGCCTGCTCCCTACTTTTCTTTTAAGGAGTTTGTGCCAGAGTTCCTAGCTTCCTTATGCACTAAGGAAATGTTGCTTTAAGAGAGGGAGTCTTCATGGTGATGGTCTCGTGGTGTGGATTAAGGAGGCAGGGAAACACCACACACACACACACACACACCAGGGAAACACCACACACAAACACACACACACACACCAGGAAAACATTGCATACAGACACACACACACACCAGGGAAACTTCGCACACAGATACACACACACACACACACACACACACACACACACACACACACCAGGGAAACACCACACAGATACAAAAGAAGGAAGCAAAACTGAAAAACTACTTGGGTTTCAGGGCCATAGTGGTGGCCATCAAGGGCTCAGGAGTGAATGAGCTGGATCTGAGTCCCCCAGAACCCCTCGGCCTGCATTCAGTCTTGCCCACACAGCCGGACACAGGCCCATGTGCAAAGCGCATGCTCAGACACCTCCCTGTGGTGAGGGGCTGGGAGAGACGCTACCTCATCAGAGGGCCGCCTCCGCAGGCAGTTGGGCTCAAAGTTGTTGAGGCGCAGGACCTGGATGGCCCTTTTGATGCTGAGGTGGTGGAGCACGCTCACGACCTTCAGCGACAGCAAGTCGTCCTGTGGGAAAGAGCAAAGTGAGGCGCTGACTGTGCCCTCCAGCAGTGGGAGCCCCGCCAACCCCAGAACCACCCTTCCTGCTCTGAACCAACAGCTTCCCGGGGCTCAGATCAATTCCTGTTTCCATCATGCTGCATTGCGCTGGGGCATTGCTCAGGTTCACTTGTTACGTTTGTCTCCTCAAGTGTGAGAACTGTCTGCAGACAAAGCAGGCACTGGAGCACAATTCAAGGCACGGCCCCAAGTCCCTTTCACAGCACATGGCTCAGAGCCAACCGAGTTCCTCCAAGATCAGAGTGTGGCTTTGCTAAGGCAGCCCAATGGAGATGGAGGGTAACTCAGAATGCTTTTGCTATACTGTGCTCTGGCCTGACAACTGCTCTAGCCCCAGATGATCCCGCGTCTCGGCTACCCAATGTCAACCAGCACGAAGGTTTTGGTGAAAGTGAGAGTGACAAGTCACAAGTTATCAACTTTTCACACTGATCAACCCTTGCGAGGAAACTCTCCTAGGTGCCGACAGACCAAACCAATGAATTCAGAGGCAGGTCGGGGGGGCGGGGGGCAGGGGAAAGATAAGCGTCCTTGTCTACTTCCAAACACACCCAGAACATCAACAAGAAAGACGCACACCTCAGGCATGCCTTGTTGATAACACGCTTCTTAATCTACTATAGAAATGTTTGTTCAATCTGATAAATCTTCAAGGCTATTAGTTAAATAAAAATCATTGCCTGGTAATTTTCTAGGTTAATTTCTTAAAAGTAATACCTTATAAGAAGTTTAAAAATACATGTAACCGGGGCCTGGCGGCATGGCCTAGCGGCTAAAGTCCTCACCTTCAACGCCCCGGGATCCCATATGGGCGCCAGTTCTAATCCCGGCAGCTCCACTTCCCATCCAGCTCCCTGCTTGTGGCCTGGGAAAGCAGTCGAGGACGGCCCAATGCATTGGGACCCTGCACCCGCGTGGGAGACCCAGACGAGGTTCCTGGTTCCCGGCATCGGATCGGCGCGCACCGGCCCGTTGTGGCTCACTTGGGGAGTGAAACATCGGATGGAAGATCTTCCTCTCTGTCTCTCCTCCTCTGTATATCCAGCTTTCCAATAAATAAATAAATAAATAAATGTAACCATTTCAGAAATCTATTCCAAACACTTCACTGCATCTTTTTATCTATGAGGTGGTGGTTCTTGTTTTTAAGAAACCTGAGTGTATAATGATTGCAATGTAAACAGAATGCTAACCTTTGGGGAAATCTTTATATTTTGAAGATTTTTTTAAAAGGAGGGATTCTTTTACCATAGACTTAAGTCAAAACAACCTTTGTTTCGAAGCTTTTAAGCTTTCAGATTCTTAAAAAAATTGCTTTAAAAAGTGTTAGGTGTGTGGAAAAGATGCCAAAATAATACACTGTCCTAAGTATACCTTTTGCCCAACTTCTATATCTTAAATAGCCATGGTGCACTCATCAAAACCAAGCAATCTGTGTAGATAATAACGCAATTAACTAAAGTACAGACTTCATCATTAATTCTTCCACTAAAGTCCTTTGTCTGTCCCAGGATCAAATCTTCGAAGCCACAGTAAAAATAGATTTTTTTTTTCCCTTGGAATGTCTAGGGTCAATTTTCCCAAGGTAAGTTATTCCCTTTTTTGATCATATAAACTGTCTGTGTGCTTCCTGTAATGTTAAGCCTGAATTTGCTCACACTTGGAGGGAAACACACTCCCAGTTAGATAAGCAGGCAAATATTTACTGAATGTGTTCCATACGGAACAGTGAGCTATTATAAGCATTCCAACACTCTCTCTTATAAGCATTCTGAAAATAGCTTGGGTTCAAAACACTCTTCGTTTCTGCTACTTTCTAACTGTGGAAACATGGTTATCTAATCTTTCAATTCCTTTGTTTCCTTGTCTACAAATGGAGAACTGACTGACAAGGGTAAGAGTTGAGTATTAACATGAGGAGAATGCTCAAAGGCACACCGGGCACAATGTCATCTACCACATGTCCTGGGATCATCCACACAGGCTTATAGCATGTGCCCACCAAGAGAGGGACCCTGGTCCAATGCCAAGAGAAGCAAACAAACCTCAGAGCTGAGTTTCAGAGTTCTCCCTCCTCTTGTGAAGCTCATGTCAATGTATTTAATTTAACTTGCTTATTTGAGAGACAGATAGAGAAAGGGAGAGTCCCCATTTGCTGGTTCACTCTTCAAAGGCCCATAGTGCTTGGGGAGGGGGGAAGGGTGAACCCAGTAGCCAGGAGCCAGGAGCCTCATCCAGGACTCTTAAGCAGGCAGTAGCAAACCAGTCACTTGAACCACTATCATTGCTTTCCAGGATCTGAATGTACAGAAAGCTGGAATCGGGAACTGAAGCTGGGGATCGAATTCACGCACTCTGAGACGAGGCTATATCAGCCGTAAGTTCAAATGTCCGCACTTCCCAATTTCTCTGATGTTGAGAAATGCCTACATAACTTAGATGGTCCAAACTTTCCACATATTTCAAGGAGATACCCATGGTGGTTTGGTGCTTAGCCTAGCTCACAAGAGGCTTTTTAAACAAAAGTATCTTAAGGGGAGAAGAATGTATAACAAGGTTGTTCTGAGATCCATCACTCTCACTGCTGTTGAGCAGGGAACAGCCCTTCTAGCCATTGGCTGTGAAGTCAGAGGGAGAATTCTGCTGAACGGTCCTTGCATATGAGAATGCATAACCCACAGCTGCCAGGGCTTCCAAGCCCCACCTTCCACTTTAAAATATGTTTATTGAGCTGTCATTCACACTTAAAATTCACCCAGGGTGGACACTCCAATGTTTACATTTCTGAATAAACAGGACATCCACTTTCTGGCTAGCTCAGTGTAAATAAGCCTACCCGGGCACTTGAGAGCATCCCAAGGCTGTTGCAAACCCTGGCAACTTCAACTTCACAGGAAGTGCACCTGTCACCTCCTCAAAGGCGACTTCCACTAGAAGTCACGGTGAAAACATTCTAGTTAGCTTACTCCCCTAAACCCCAGAGCAAATCACTTACAATGGTCATATAATGTAGCATCCGGCCATCCACCAGCCCTTCATCAAACTGGGTCTTGTACTGGGGCAGGCCAATATCGTCCAGCCATCCTGAAGGAGAGTAAGCAGTGTTCACAAGGCCAAGGAATGAACACCTGTTCTGGTGGGCAGAGAGAAAGCAGCAGGACTTATGTTTTTTAACAGTGTAAACCTCTCTTACTCGTGACCCAGATGAAGTCCAGCTTGCCATGATTGGTCTCTTCCTCAGATCCCAGAGCTTGCAAGGCCAGCTGTAGTTTCTTTCGGTGAAGGGAATGCTTGATTCCGAGTTCCTGGGACAACAAACAGAAGAACCGACTTTACAGTTCCATCCTCACAGGTTGGATACCACCATCAAAGGATTCTGATTCCAGCATCAGAGACCCAATTCTACATGAAGTTAGAAGAGTGATTTGTTGCAATGTTGCTGAACAAATGGCCCCTAGGAAGCCAAGACCACCACTAACAGTTCAGGGATGTGGGAGACATTCCCTGGTGATTCATTTTCTTTGTGAGGCAGATATTGAGGCACCCCAGTGATGATTTCACTCTTAACTTTGTGCAAAGTGCTAACTGGGAAAAATGTGTTACATGTGAACATAAAATGTAGGACCCATCTTTTTATCTCTTTGCACAGAAGAACTGCACATGGAGAAGATAAAGCCACAGAATGATTTTAAAGAGATACAAGTTTAAGGTTATTGGGACTGAATCATTCTTTTTCATTTTAATGCCCCACAGCTTAAGGGCCCCCTAAGGAAGCATCAAGGCCAGGTCCTTCTTTGGAAGCTCGCAGGATGAAACAAGCAGGAAGCAGTCAGAAACACAGACTTTCTCAAAAGCTCTTGCTGGCTCCACCCACACCACTTTCTGTAATACAGAACAACCCTATGTTCACATTTGCTTCCCCAGCTTGTCTGTAAACAACACAGGGAAGTGATCACCTTTTCTAGATCTTGTTGAGAGGCTTGCAAAAGTGTTTGGCCAGAGGCGATCCAGTGCTTGCCAGAATTCAGGTAGGACCCCAGGCCCTGTTCCACGAGCCAGTTGCAAACTTGCTCCTTGGTCCATTTGGCAAACGGCATATCCAAGTCGCTGCAGGAAAGCAAACAGCCACACAAAGAGAGATTGAAAGCCAAGCCGTGGCTTATCATCAGTTTCGAACAAGTGCACGCTTGGTCAGTACATAAGGAAATTCCCTGGCGACACAGCTTCCTGGTTAATGCCTACTCGGGCGGCAGAAAGTGACACGGGAGTTGAAAAGTACCCTAAGACCACTTGCTTTGTGTCTCATGAAGCCACAGAACATTCGACATGCTTTCACAAGAACGTGCTCCACAGACCACGCAGCTCAACCAGCATGAGCCACTGCACCAGTTTCAGGCAGTGCTGTCAGAAGGCTGGGTACCCACCCGGAAACTGTTCACACTAAAAGAAGTGTAATCCTAACTTTAGCGGAAGTACGGTTTCTTTCCGGATGGCAAGAGAGCAGACAAGGAGATGTCACCACTGAGCACAAGGAAAAAAAAAAAAAAAAAGAAGACACCCAGGCAGAATTTCTGTCTTATTCTGTTGATACACAAAATAGTGCTGCTGTTTGGAAACAAATGTAAAGATATAGATGACTCTAAAAATGGCAAAACAAAGTCCTTCCCTGTGTACAAAGAAGACAGATGGCAAACGATACTACTGGTACCTAAGAGTTTGCTCCTGAGCCTTGACCAAAACAGCATTCTGCCCATGTGGGAGGGACTATGTTTAAAAGCCTTCCAGTCCAACCTACAAGATTCAGCACCAACGCCCTGGACCCTGCCTGTTCACCCTGGCCTTTTCTGTTTGCACATTGGCGCAGAAGTTTCAGATCTCTCCAAACCCTAATAATGAGTGTGGCAAATTTTTAGAGCACTAACAGACCAAATGTTACATCCCCTTGATAAACCCAAGAATCCCTATAGGACTTGTCTTTATGCGCCTTCAGTAGTTCTTATTATTGCCAGTAGTTCTTAATGCACATAAATTGATTTAATCCACCCTACCACCTTTTCGGATGGGTACTAATTATTATTACTTTTTTTAACATTTATTTTATTTTCCACTGGAAAGTCAGATATACAGTGAGGAGGAAGACAGAAAGGAAGATCCTCCACCCGTTGATTCACTCCCCAAGCAGCTGCAACGGCCAGAGCTGAGCCGACCGAAGCCAGGAGCCTCTTCTAGGTCTCTCACGCAGGTGCAGGGTCCCAAGGCCTTCAGCTGTCCTCGACTGCCTTTCCAGGCCATAAGCAGGGAGCTGGATGGGAAGCAGGGCTTCAGGGATTAGAACCTATCCCCATATGGGATTCCGATGCATGCAAGGCGAGGACTTTAGCAGCTAGGCTATTACGCCAGGCCCATTTGGATGGATACTAATTATGTGCATGGTGATGATGATTCTGATGATAAAAAAACCAACGCAGGGAACACGGAAGTCAGTGCTTGCGGTCACCCAGCTGGTGGAGAGTAGTAAGGCCAGAAATTAAGTCCAAGGAGTTTGATTCTAGAAGCTACTCTTAATCACTATGGAAACCCATCTTTCAAGGTTCTGCTGTCTTGGACATTTAATATAATGACTACCTCCCAAGAAACTGTTCAACCAATCTGGACAATAAGTAGCTGGACTCTATGCTTGGTATATGTTTGCAATGAAAGAATCTTGATTGAATTTGAACTGTAATACTGCATCAAGGTGGAGGAATCCACCGGGGGGAGGGGAGGGGGAGGAAGGGGGGGATACCCAGAGCCTATGAAACTGTCACATAATGCAAAATAATTAACAATAAAAAAAATATATATATAATGACTACGTAAAATTCAAGTTCCCAAAGCATTGCTGACTTATTTATTTATTTATTTATTTATTTTTATCGGAAAGGCAAATTTACAGAGAAAGGAGAGACAGAAAGACCTTTTAGTCTGCTGTTTTCACTCTCCAAGTAGCTGCAGTGGGCAGAGCTAAGTTGATCCAAAGCCAGGAGCCTCTTCTGGATCTCTCACATGGGTGCAGGATCCCAAGGTTTTGGGCCACCCTCGAATGCTTTCCCAGGCCACAAGCAGGGAGCCGGATGGGAAGTGGAGCAACTGGGACACAAATCAGCACCTATATATGATATCCCAGCAGTTGCAAGGCAAGGATTTAACCACTAGGCCACCACACCCGGGATGTAGCTGACATTTCTGCCTTGACTCCTTACTTGGCACACACAGCCCACACCTTCTGTGTATGTCTTGGTTCAAAAATTGGCTAGTTTTATCACTCTAGCAAATAATAGACCTTTCCATTAGACACAGAAACAAGCAATGCTTTTGATTGTGCAACCCAGGGACAGTGCAGCTGAGCATTCCTTATTCTAAATTTTTGCGTGCACATAATGAGATGCCTTGGGGCTGAATCCTAGGTGTAGGTATGCCATCTAGTTCTGTTTCATACACACTTTTGACAGGAAGTCTTAACAATATTTTTAGTGTTCCTGCATTTAGACTTCAACCTGTCACATGAGCTCAGGTGTGAGATTTTGTTTTCTCTTCCATTTGTAGTTTCATAATGATGGGTAAAAGTTTTTAGATTTTTAAACTAGGGCTTCTAGCGCTTTTCCCAGCATGGCAGATATTCACAAGGATTCAACACAAAATCACTTCACGGCCTTTGGCTAAGTTCAGGTGTGTGAGCATGCAACACAAGAGCCCGTTCATTTGGCTTCTTACCTGTTAGACTGTCCCAAATCTCGAGACCAACCCAGTCGGGGCCCTGCTGTTGCCCTGGTTCCCCCTCTTTTGAATTCAGGCTCGCACATGTCATCTGGGTTGAATGTAGTGGACTGACTTCTTCTAAGTCTGAAGAAGACACAACAAACGTTGCTGCGTATTAGACACAAGGGGGCCTTGGACTTGTTAATGGCAGCATTGTTAATTGGCACACACATCTTAGAAGTCTAAGTAGATATCTAGGATATGTCTTGATGGAAACGGTGACAGAAGGCAAACAGTGAATGAACCCAAACAACAATCTTGCTCCCATGAGAGAGACAGCAGAGCCCTACAATTTTGCACTCACACTCAGCCAGTGCGCCACCCATGCCTACCAGGAGCAATATGTAAGACAAGGCACACCCCACCCTCTCACTTGTACTTACTTGCCAAAGAGCTTCATGATACCTCTGGATTTCTTTTTGGAATCTGGAGACGGGGGAGACAGCTGGAAGGGACCCTGGGAATCTTTTGGCCGAGAAGCCATCCCAGCCAGATCCAGGTGCTCCGCTGCCTCTTTCTCTGTTTCAGCTATTCCAAGAACAGAATAAAGACTTGATGAATCGTGAAGTAGGGAAGAAACATGACTAGACGTCAACCTTCTCAGTTTTCACCACTTAATCTTCTGCTGCTGCTGGTCTATAAGCAGGTGTGCTAGAAAGAGCTACCTGTACACGTTAAAACAGGGAACACACATGTGTTCCACTCTACAGTCAACACCATTGAGTGCAAAGCTAATTAACTCAAAAGTGGAATCCTTTGGAGACTAAACACATGTGGCGGTGCTGCCATGTTCTTTCCTTGAGCAATGTGAATTCATAATGAAGTTAGTCTCCATCCTGCCGTAGTAGCCTGTCTCAAGCTTCAAAATCACCACCTTTGCACATCTTGCCTGTCACTGTGCCTGCCCCTCTTGCCTGGGGCAGGCTTGCTTCTCCTCCTCTACTCTACAATCCTGCTCCAGGTTCCAGGGAAGGATCTCCTGCCAGCGCAGCCAGAGATAGCTTTGCTCATTTCTAAGTAGCTGCCACCTAAGCCTCTGGATAAACTCTCTCTCTCTCTCTCTCTCTCTCTCTCTCTCTCTCTCTCTCTCCCTGTTCCTCCACCCCACCATCCAGCTTCAATGTCTTCCAGTACCCACTGCCAATTGAGCACATCCAGAGCCTCTTGGATTCCACAAATCCACTCAACTTTCCTCAGTCTTCTCTGCCTCACTTTTTCTATTTGATATTCAATTAATTTTTAACCAAATTATCTGTCACCCAAGTTCAAACCCTATGTCATTTTCTTCCTATTCCTTCCTCTCCTGTGACATTTATAACAAATCAGTCACCTAATTCTAGCAAGCCTTCAACTAAGGAAGTCCTTCCAACTTACTGTGGCCTTAGTACTGAGAGAACACTGCATTGGGTGGGCCTACGTTTTTGTGAACTACGTTCTTTTAGCCCTCCCAGCTGTCCCTCTGTGGAGCAGGACGGCCGCTGTTCTCCTGCATGTGAGGTTTTAGACTGTCTATCAAGGAGAGTCCAAGTTGCACAGACATCACAGAACAGTGCTGCGGCAGGACACACATGTGGCAGGGGCTGCCTTTCACTACAAAGCAGAGCTGTGGCTGATCAGAGGTTATGGTAAGCAGCGCAGGCCTCCTGACACTGGCAACACACTTCTGAGAAAGTGACAGGAAGAATCTGGTTCAGTGGCCCGGACAGATCAGTGCATCCGTGTAGCCAGTGCTCGGTCTAGATGCTTGCTACTAATAAAGAGAGTAGCTGCCCTTGTTGGGCCATGTGGGCAGCTCTGTTGGCATCTGTATGAGGAAGCAGCACCTGTTGCGAAGAACCTAATAGGATCTTTCCATCTCACACCACCACCAGGATGGGCACAGCTGTTCCTGAGAGTCAGGCTTCGTCGTCCTCATTCGGAAAGCGCTGTATGTTTTTCTCTTTCAATTTTGAGGGTTTTTCTCCCCCTTATTGTATCTTTCCTTACAAAGAGGAAAACTGAGCTGTCTCCTGTCTCACGCAGACCTCTGTCCTTCCTGGGGGTGACTGCTACCTCTAAAGCAGTGACAGATCAGGAAAGTGCTCCCCTAACAGAATGTCTGAAAAAATTATCATTTTCGGAGCCAGCACCATGGCTCAACTGGCCACTCCTCTGGCTGCAAGAACTGGTACTCCATAGGTGCTGGTTCAAGTTCTGGCTGCTTCACTTCTTATCCAGCTCCCTTCTTATGGCCTGGGAAAGCAGCAGGGTGGATGGGCCAAGTCCTTAGGCCCCTGCACCCATGTGGGAGATTTGAAAGAAGCTCCTGGCTTCAGATAGGCTTAGCTGTGCTGTTTGGCCATTTGGGGAGTGAATCAGTGGATATAAGATCTTTCTCTCTGTCTCTTCTTCTCTCTGTAAATCCGCCTTTCCAACAAAAATAAATACATCTTTTTTTTAAAAAAAATGATCATCTTCCGTGTCTCCTGACAGCCTCTCTGTTTTGGCAGAAAACACTTCTTTCTGGAGCTAAGGGGAGTGCTGGGCAGCCAGTGGGTGATGCTGTGCATGCCCTGTGGGTGTCTCAGCACATTCCTGCAGCATCCATGCACTCCTGCCCTGTGCCCCGAGGGATGCTGTTGCTCCCAGGGCCGCTCCCAGACATGGCTGTGGATCATTAGCACTGGGTACAGTAGCATTCAGGCCTAGAAGTACAGGCTCTTTGGCCTCCCTGGTAGCAGCAGGTATAAGCATTGCTCTGGGACAAAGAGCTTTGTGGGTTGTTTTTTGTTTTTGTGATTGCTGCTGGCTGGCTCACTTGTCTAAGAGATTGCAGATGGCAAGAGCAATGGTTAGAATGTTCTGACAGCACAGCGCTGGCGAAGGCTGGCATGCAGGGGTACGATACCTAAGGTGGGTGCACTGGCACTTCGTTTACGATCTTCAGATATCCCAACAACGCACACAATCACACGGAGCCCCAGGGAGAGAACACAGGGGTGACAGAAGGGATACCAGTCAGACTCCCAGCAAGGACGCACAGGGCAGGAAGAGCAGGGTGGCACCTGCCCCTGAGGTTCCACACAGATTCCATTGGAACTGCCCCACGCAGTTACCTACCCACCACTGAAGGACCTGCAGGGATGCCAGGGAGCAGTATGGTTTTGAGGCTTTCCGTCAATTTCAGAGAGCGAGAGAGAGAGAAGGTTGTGGGCCTGAGAATCTTCATATCAATAAATCCCATCTAAGGACCTTTTCTGCTCACCCCGCCCTCCTACAGCCTTGACCTTTTCAGCAGAGAAAGTAATGGAAACCGGCAGGGGAGGGGGGAGGACAGCCTCATCTCTCCTTGCAGAAGCAAAGGTGCTGCGACCACACTTACCCAAGTTGGGCGCGCTTGCTGTCCTCTTGCTGCTTTTGATCTTGAAGAATCCCCGGCCGAAGGACGCCCTGGCTTTGCGGGTCCCAAAGGGGTTATCGTCTGTGGGGGCCTCGGGGCGCGGAGCCTTGGGTGGCAGGCTCCCCAGCGTGTTGCTCTGTCCTGGAAGCTTGTCCTGAGAAAAGGGGCGACAAGGGCAGAAGCTGGCATGGCGGTGTGGTGACGGGGGTGTGGGCGGAATCAGGACAGGCTAAGCTGCCTTCTACGGGCTCAGTCAGTCATGAATTTACTTAACATAAAGACTACACTGACACACTGACCACCGACACCAGATGAGGGTCCAGTTCAAAAGGGCAGTCTGCCAGTTATGTCAGAAACAACAGCAATGAGAACAACCTGCTCCCCATCCATTTGAAGTCTGTGTGCTTTAGGCTGTCAATATTTAAGACAAGTGAAAGTCTTGGGTTTAAACCGTATTTGCCGTGTGCTGCCAAGGACAGGTATCACGTGACGATAACACACTGCTCACTTTCTAATCCTCACGTCACAGCTCTGGCAACAAGAGTTTATACTCAAATAACTACATCACACAGACGCTGATACAATCGATGCAGGCCCAAGCTTCCACAGGAGCAATACAGCGAGATCTGATGCAAGCTATATTCTCTTTAGAGGATGACAGAGTGACACGATCAGGCCTGAACCATTTTTGAGCTGTTTAGCTAACTGAACTGGCAACGGCAGCACCTGAGCTGTTGTGTAGTTGTTTGTTCGTTTACTAAGAGGCTTCTCTAATTTCTCTTGCCCTTTCTGGTTCGTTCTGAAGTGGAGAGAAAGGAGAGGAGATACAGGTGCACAAGCTGGTTATCTTATTCTACTTCTCTATGATTTTTGTAACTAAATTTTCATATGGCACAACCTAGTGGTATCACAACGTATGCCACAGTCCTGGTGACAGAGCCTTCACCATTTACGGACTGACAACACAACAAAAGGACGTTGACAGCCGCTGTCACTGCTGGCTGCGCCTCTCCTGTTCCAGCCACACAGGACTGAGGCACAAAGGGTCAGGATCATGAGACTACCTGCAAGAGCAACCCGTCCACCCTGACTGGCGCCACTGCAAGGTCATGCTGGACAACCAGCTAATGCCTTTAGAACATGTAACATTTTGCTTTAGGTGCATCAATCCACAGCCGGTGGGCTCAGAGGGCTTCCCTGTGCAGCCTCAGCAAGCCCAGCTAAGGCCACCGAGAACCTCAAGCAGTTATGACTGTGAGCTCCCGGTTGGTTTCGTGCTGCAGAAACTTGTTGGGGTCAGCTCCACACAACACGGAACTTCCTCCCTTGCCCTGAGCCATTGGCATTTCAGCACAGTCACCGTGCTGTGCCACCACGGTCCCCTTGGAGCACCTCAACATTTCCAGCACCGTCAGGGAAAACCCCTTCCACTGCAGCGGTTCCTCCCCATTCTCCTCCCACCACTGGCAGCCAGAAGTTTCCCTCTGCATACTCCTAGCCATGGAACTGCCTCCCAGGCCAGCTTGGTATCTGGCATCTTTCATTCAGCATGATACTTTTGAGGTTCTGACAGCTTTAGTCTACTGGAGACATTTAGGTAGTTTACAGGTCATGGATGTTGCACGCATTTTTACGTTGTTATTGGGTTACCTCTGAAGGCTTCGAAAGTGACTCTTTTTCCTGTAAGAAACAATACACAAGGTTATTACATATTCAGAATTTGTCATATACCCTTCAAGAAATTAAAAATTATATACCTATTTTGAAGCTATTCAACTTTAGTTTCACTTATGCCTTAGACATTTTTATTAAAGCCCCTGTTTGGGGTTTCATGATCGGCTTTTTACCCTTCACATTGAGACTTCTTGGTACTCATCCCTGTGCTGTCTAATAGTTTTCTGTGAAAGCAATCATAAAAGTCTTCAGAAGAGTTTTAGGTGCAAAATAGGCAAAGATGAAACTATCCCAAAATATTTTCTTCTCAGAGTAGAAGAAAAGCAGTGATCTAAAACAAAAACAAAACAAAACAAAACAAAACAGTAACAACAACAAAAACCACCCAAACCTACCCCATCCATCATCTCTTTCTTCAGATTGCCCAGGCTGCTGGATTTTTGCAGACTTGAAATTCTAAAAATAACAATAAAGAATACTTAGGATTAATCGAAAGTGGCTCCAGTGCCGCCGCTCCCCAGGGGACCATCTTGGAAAAAAAGCTACAACTGCGTGTGGACTGAATCCGCGTAATAAAAGGGAATCTGGAGTGGGGCAGTCACTTATGTGCTTAACTAAATTATAACACTGAGTTCTTTGAAAAGCAGTGGTGGTTAAGTGTCCTGCCAAGAATGCTAAATGTCAGAAACGCTGGAAAAACACTTAGCACCATCCTTGTGATGTTAATATTTGAAAATACACCAGGCTTTTCCCTGGACTGCGGCGTATCCTCCACGTGTACACCCACACGTGGGGACGCTGAGGAGCCAGGTACTGTGTATCGCTAGCTCCTCCCATAAAAATAAAGATAATGCAAGTTTTACTTTACAGTTCACAGAAGCTGCTTTGCGACAGTTTCTGCTGTTTGGCAAAGCATTTCGTCATAAATATGGAGCAAAGGAAAATAGAGCGAGTGCAGTTGCTGTTCACAATCTCACAGGGATGGCAGAGAGTGCCATAAACATTGGGGCACTTCCTCTTTCACACCATTAGTGTTCCATGATATAAAGCTGTTCTTGCTCAAAAAGTGAAGGCAGGGATGTGTGATCAGGTTAATGAAAGAGAAAGGGACAAGAGACACAAAGCGCCAAGTTTGCTCTAAGAACTGGAATAATATACAAACAAGCTTTCCTGTATATATATAGTCCCAGAGGTGTAGACCTAATAAAGTCAAAGGTGAACAGTGCGAAAAAATTCATCTTTAAGTACTGTTCTGAAAACAGACTGTTTAAATCTAATCCAGGTTATGGCTTGCATAAACATAGATATTAGGTCAGTATACTAAATTTAAAAGTGAAAAAAAAAATCATTTCTGCTTTTTCCCCCCTCCACCCCAATGTGTGTCTGCTATTCTTTTTCTGCTGGACTCACAGAAGTGAGTCAGTGTGAAAATGAATTAGAAGCACAGTACCTCAGAGGGAAACAGAGCTGCAAGCTCCCAGCCTCAGCTAAAGGCACAGGGTATTTCTGTCCGAACACCCAGTCCTTAAGCTATGTCTGTGTAACCCAGTGACCTCACGGCTCCCATGACCCTGGGGCTTTGTGTGTTTGTGTGTCACTGTGCCTCTTCTTCCTCAAGTTTCAATCAGGCTCAGTACAACAGAACTTACAAAAGACCGTCACACAGCTGAGTGTCCACAGCGTGGCCGGAGATTATCTTCCCATCACTGGCAGGCAGAAAAAAAGACATTAACCTTGTGAATGAAAGATTGTTATCTATTCTAAGGGAACAGAAGTGACAAAAGACAAAGTTTGTGCAAAGGAGACTATTTCTGATTTCTGGTTTATTCTCTCATGTTTGATTTGGCCCAGGGAAGATTAATTTGGGAAAATGGTCACCAGAATCTCTTAGTGAATGGAGAAACCACTGTAACCCTCTCCAAACTCCTCCTAGCCATCCCCGTAGAGCTTTAGGGCCCACGGCGACCATCAGCTGGCCCACCTACGACCTCGCACAGGAGATCCAGGGTTCTGAGAATCTCCAACGTGATGCCCTCCCACCAGTCCAACCCATAACTGATGTACTTCTCTTCAAAGGAAGCTTCTAGCTGGGAAGGCAGCTTGCTCTTCTCAGAAGTCTCCAAGCCCATGGGTGCTGGCAATGATGGGACTGCAACTTGCAAGGTGCTGATGTGAAACTGTAACATAATTAAGAAAACACAAAAAAACACAAATATAATTAAGAAAATCACAAATCAATGAATCCAACCACAGAGATGCATGACATGAATAAGATGATCAAATGAGCTCTTGACCAAAATCTCATATACCTTGTTTAGAATAATATTCTTTGTTAATAAAATTGCTTCAGAATATAAACACCTACATAAAAGAAACACAAATTGTAGAAAACAAGAAGATAGGGAGATAGCTGTTAAAGAAGACACTGAGGGCCTGGTACAGTATTCTAGTGGCTAAAGTCCTTGCTTTGCACATGCTAAGATTCCATACGGGGGCCAGTTCATACCCCAGCTGCCCCGCTTCCCATCCAGCTCCCTGCTTGTGGTCTGGGAAAGCAGTTAAGGATGGCCCAAAGCCTTGGGATCCTGCACCTGCGTGGGAGACCTGGAAGAAACTCCTGACTCCTCGCGCCTGGGGAGTGAATCATCGGACAGAAGATTTTCCTCTCTGCCTCTCCTCCTTCGCTCTCTATATCTGACTTTCCAGTTAAAAAAAAAAAAAAAAGAGAGACACTGAATATATTAAGTAAATTAATAATAATAAATTTTAACGACTCAAAGCCCTGGCTGGAATCTCGGCTCTCACACACGGCTTGGCAACCTTCACCTGAGCTACCTCCCCAGACACCTGCTTTTGCCTCAGTGAAACATGCAGTGTGCAGTTTCCAAGGCTGCGATGATTTGGCTCGAGACAAGGGTCACGTGCTCTTCACTTTACCTCCCACATTAGCATCAAAGGGAGCACTGGTCAAGCCTGTTCATCCCTAATGGTTAATTATATGTGAACTAGTCCAAAGGCTCTGAAGAATGCAACTGATCAAGGAGTAAATAAAACTGACTACAATTTTGCTTAATAACAATTCTACCAGCAAAATAGGAAGCATGTTTTTCCAAAGAAATGTTTTGTGTATCTAAAGGATGGAATCTGTGGACAAATTTTTTTAAAGATGTGATTTTATGTATTTATTCTTTTTAAAATTATTATTACATGAGTGGTAGAGAGAGATCAGGAGAGTGAGAAAGTTCCTACTCACTGGTTTGTTTCCTGGATGTCCTATAATACCCAGCACTGGATCATGAGGGAGCTGGGAGCCTGAAACCCAATCAAGACCTCTCACGTGGTTAGCAGCACCCCAAGGACTTGAGCCACCCCCAGGCACCTCCCAGAATCTGCGTGAGCAGGAAGCTGGAATTGGGAGGGGAGCTGGGACTGGAATCCAGGCAGCTCCAACAAGCAATATGGCTTTTTCACTCCCTGTAAGTCCATTCTAAGTTTGTGAAAGAATTTTAATAGGCTGGTTTTCAATCATTTCTGAGAACTATAAACTGTGGATCAAATAATGAACTGACAAAAACATTTTAAAATATTAACCTTAAAATATCCAGTAAGGGAACGAACAACACTGGCCTTTAAGGACTCTGCATGTCAAATCAGCGATGGTTCCTTACTTCTCTAAGTTGGCCAGGGAACACCAGTGCACACAGCTGGCTCTGAAAAGCCCCCAGGCTTCCTAAATCCTCCCACTGCCCCCACCCCCTGGCAGATGATCGGCTCCGAGAGAAATGTGCTGTACGCAGCACAGCTCAGCTGCTTAAGTAAGCAGTAAACTCCACTCCATGATGTCTGTTCAGTTACTGAGTACTGGGCTCAGCCTCTGACCCTATGAAAGGTTGCAAATGTTCATATTTTTATAAAATGGAAGATTATTGAAACTGTAAAGTATTTTTTTGTAATTTGGATCTTGATGCTTAATCCTGGGAAAGTTATTTAGCCATCATCCCAGTTTCCTAAAGTTCAAATATCTGCTCGAATTCCTAATCGTGGAGAAAAAACAACTACACCAACAGACTGAACCATTTTCTTGACTTCTTTCTTAAATTTTAAAGCTTTAACTACAACCTCAAATAATCCTCCTGGCTATTCTTAGAAAGGGTGGCCGAACATCCTTAATCTTCATCAGACCATTTTTGTTCCAAATTAAAACCCTGACATTAAACTACAGTTAAGGACTGGGCATTGTGCCTAGCCATTACAGTGTTGGTTAGGATGCCCATGTCTACACTGGAGTACCTGAGTCTGACTCCCACCCCTGGCCCTGGTCCCTGGCTCCTGGCCGCTGGCTCCCGGCTCCAATGCAGACCCTGGAAAGCAGCAGTGATGGCTTAAAAAGTGGGGTTCTTCCCACCCAGGTAGGAAATCTGGAATGGGTGGCCATCTCCCACCTTTAGTCCTGGCTTGGCCCCAACTACTGGGAGTGAACCAGCACTTGGGTGCTCTCAAAAACAACACTGCTGAAATGCACATTACAATGACATGTTTAAGGGTTTTGTGGTGAGCTGGGTGGGATATGCAACGATAGCACCCTGTCTATAAACTCAACACTTCATGAGCTGCCAAATGTAGTGTTCCTTTCCAGTATTCATTCAACATTTGGGGGAAGGGGCGGGGGTGGGGGCAGGAGTTCGGTGTGGTGGCTCAACAAGTTAACCCTTGGCCTTGCAATGCCGACATCCCATATAGGCACTGGTTCGTGTCCCAGCTGCTCTACTTCCCATCCAGATCCTTACTTATGGCTTGGGGAAGCAGTGGAGCATGACCCAAACCCTTATGACCCTGCACCCACATGGCAGACCTGGAAGAAGCTCCTGGTTCTGGATCTGCTCAGCTCCAGCTACTGTGGCCACTGGGGAGTGAACCAGTGGATGGAAGATTTTGTCTTTCCTTCTCTCTGTAAACTTGCCTTTCAAATAAAAATAAATAAATGTTTTTTAAAAACTGAACACTTAGGGGACTTCTCCCTTGAAAATAAGTCTTGCTTCTTAAGTAATTCCTCGATGTGTAACAAAGTTTCGCCTTCTCCTACTCTCAAGTGAGACATGTTAATTGCTTTCTACTTTAGTTCATCTTCATTCAACTGAAATTTCATTTTCTCCCATAATGATTAGCAACAGACGGGAAAAGTGAAACTGCTGCTGGGTTTCTGCTCACCACCTAGGATAAAATATGATCCAGGAAGTGGTTGAAGGAGGCCACGTTTCCAAACAGAAAGGACCTAAGCTATTGGATAGAACTACTTCCCACTCCAAGCCTCTCCAGACAGTAGATGATGCTCAGCTGCAGACATGGGTCCAGGACAAGGACTCAGTACTAGGGGGTGTCAAGCAAACAGACATAGGTGAGCCTGAGGGATCCTCTAGCGGGACCTCAGCCAGAGTGCACGTCAGGTAAAACAAGGGATGTAAGAGCACCTGGCTCCCCAACCCCACACACTCATTTAAGCCTCCAACATTCAGTGAGCAGATGAATCATGACGAAGGCTTCGTCCATGCTGACAGACCGGGTGGGGCTGGGGGAGGCCTCAGAAGTGATCACTCTGGGTTACATGGTGAGGGTGGGGGTGTAAATCAGGACAGCTTTGTCAGGAGGAACCTCAGCCAGGGCACAGGTGCAGCATGTTCCCTCACCTCTCTCTGCTTCCTTGTTCCACAGGAAGCCCCTTCCCATACCCTCCATCATCACCAGCCTAACAGGACCACTTGATCCTAAACTGAGAATCTCCCACCTGTGAGCCGCAAGAGGCCTTTTCCTTTCCAACAGGCTCCTCTGAGGCCTCGAGGACAAGCATGAGGAGCTGGCTGATTCAATCGGGACGTCCTGTCCTGTAGTGGCCTCAAAAGTAAGGAAAAGCTCACCATGAAGATAGCTGTGGACATGTATGGATCTAACAGAGTGGGTTCCCAGTGGATTCGGAGGACATCCCAAATGATGAAAATGTTAGAAAACGAGTAAGACTCTAAGAGTCACATAGGCAGTAGAGAACGGCTTTGGATTTCCATGGGGAGCAGAGGTGACTTGGAAGGGAAATCCAGGAGGCCGAGGGGGCCAAATGCCACGTGCCTGCTGGATTGGGGAATCATTATGGATCAGGGACAGCCGCATGCCTCCCAACATCCTCCTGGGAGTGAGTGTCTACAAAGCTGTATTACATCTGTCCCACCAATGCTGAAGGCTGGGTGTAGGGGCAGGTAAGCTCCTGGTTCTTGAGCTCTAACAGATGCGACTAAAGAAACCACAGCAGAGGAATGGACCCTGAGGGGTTCTCCTCTATGTCCATCGGATCTGAATGATGAGACTCTGGGTGGAGGCCCAGTGGAATCAGCCTCCGGAGAAGGGTTACTAGCTCTATCCAGGCCTCCCACATAAGCGGCAGGGGCCTAAGATTTTAAGCCATCTTCTGCTGCTTTTCGAGGTGCATTAGCATGAAGCTGGATTGGAAACAGCAGCTGGGATTCAAACTGGTGCTCTGATATGGGACGCCTGTGTTGCAAGTGTTGGCTTAGCCTGCTGTGCCACAATGACAGCCCTGGATATCAGGTGTTGTAGCCAGAGTGGCTTCAAACATGTCTACAGAAATTCATTCCACCCAGGGGTTCCTGCACTATTGTCACCTGTCCCAGGCTCCATGTTGCCTCTTCATAAATCTGGGTGACCTATAACTACATAGGCAAAGGGATGCTTGGTGACTTCAAGGTCAGGTCATAAAAGTTGGTGGTGCTGATTTGCGGGGTTCTCTTGGGACAGTCACCCTTAGGACCCAGGCAGTCTACTGCGAGGAAATCAAGCAGTCACATGTTCTAGGCATGGCTTATGTTCAGGTCTTGGCAAACATGAATGTGCGTGCATAGCCTTCAGATGACTCATGCCCCCCGCAGCCTCCATACGATTCCAACTGACACCAAGTGGAGCAAAGAGGAGCCGTTCCTGCGGAGCCATGCTCAAGCTGCAGATTCATCAGGAAGATTTACACGCTATCATTCAAGCCACAAAGCTTAAGGATAGTGGATCCTGGTGCCTCTGTGATGCAAAGTTAAAGACTATTCCTTTCCAGTTGCTTTTTCTAAGGCTAAGAAAGTTTTATTCATTTGTCTTTCAGTGTCACCAGCAGAGGCAACTGAAGTCCATTTATTTATATAATCTCACTTCATCCCTGCTTTATTTACTCCCTACTTACCCTTAAATAAGTAGATTTCAATCTCACATTAAAGATGATCTCTGTCTCTTAGGGATTAAATGTTTCTCCAGAATTTTAAAAGCAATTTTGACAACTACCCAAGGTACTTATAAAAGAGAGGGGTTGGAAACCCACACATTAAAAAAAGAGAAAGAAAGAAAACGATAAAGACCAATAGGACACAGGAATGTCCATAGCAACCCAAGTTGGCAACAAACCAAGAAAAGGAGCCTGTGTCCTTTTGGCTTTAGCTTTCAATGACATCAACGTGAAGAAAGCATTAAGAGTCCATAATTACCTCGTCTGGGACACTTGTGTTAAACAGCTCGCGACTGGGAGAGCCCACTGCAGGGGTAGGCGATGAGCTTTTTTCCACATCATTGAAGCCCTGAGCGTCCAGCAGTGTGGAGATGGAGCTGGAGTGGAGCAGGTCGTCGTAGTCAGTGTCTTTGACTGGAAGACAGAGCCAAAGGAGGAGCAGGATCCCATTTATACTAAACACTGACAAGTATCCAGTCCCCAAGACCCTCTGGCATCGCCTAAACACAGCAGTCCCGGGGCTTGGGAAGCAGCAGCTGGAGTGTGGAAGGCCCAAGGTTTGTTGGGACCTGCTAAGCACCCAACCAGGGCACTTGCAGAGCAAGCTGTATTCGATTCAAGCATGGCCTTGTCAGAGGGCAAGGAGGGGACTTTAGCTTATTCCATTGCCCTCCCTTGGATTTGCGTTAGAATTTTGGGTTTTATGAATTTTAGCCTGAAAGTAATTGCGTTGAGGAATGGCTGCCACAAAAAATTCATCCAGAATAGCAACACAATCATCATTGAAATATCACAGCTATGCTCTGGAAAAATCACAGGGAGGAATACATATATAACAGGCGACTTCTGATATCTCTAGATAACCCTTTTATTTACTTCTTAAGTTTTATTTAATTATCTGAGAGTAACAGCAAAAGAGAGAAGAAAAGGTAAGAGAGTGCCACTCTTACCTGCTGATTCACTCCCCAAAATCCCATGGCACTCAGGGGTGGACCAGGTGGGAGCTGGGAGCCAGGAATACCATCTGGGCTCCCCCCCTGGGTGGCAGGGACCAGATACCTGAGCCATCATCTGCCATTTCCCGGGGCTCACCTTAGCAGCAAGTGGGAGCAAGTGCCAGAAGAGCAGAGACTCGGCCCCATACAGAAATCCTAAGCAGCATTCCAGCTGTTAGGCCAAATGCCCACCTCATCTCCTGCTATTTTAAAGCAGAAAGGACAACCTGAGAGGAAAAAGCAACCAGACCCCCAGGGAGTAGCACCCTGAGAATGTCTGTACACCTCTAGATATAAAAAGGAGTAACTGGCAGGCCGCCCAAGGCTGGGTACCTATTTGTTTATTTTAAATAGTCCTCTAAATGATGCACTAAACAACAGTGCATCTCAGGACTAAATGCCAAGTCACATATTGTTTAATGAGCTTAGTCAGACCACAGCTTCATAATTTCTGTTTTGGTCAAGTTTCATTAGAATTTAAATGCCACGGGGACTGGTGCTGTGGCATAGTGGGTGAAGCCATCAACTCCCCACAGCTGCTCCACTTGTGGTCCAGCTTCCTGCTGCAGGCCTGGGAAAGCAGCAGCAGATGACCCACACACTCCTGCACGGTCGAGCTCCTGGCCCTGTCATTCCAGACACCTGAGGAATGAACCGGCGGAGGGAAGATCTATGTGTCTATCTCCCCATCTTTCTCTTTAACTCTACCTTTCAAATAAGTAACTAGATCTTAAAGGAAACGCTGTCAGGCAAAGGTGACTGAATGTATTGATTTTGTGTAACTATAAAAATTAACCACCCCACAGTGTGCAACAGTCTTTCAAAGGCAAACTCTGGTTGGCATGAGAAATGCCGGGTGATAAGAACTGCCAAGTCAGCGCGCTGATGAGCAGAGGTTCACTGGCATACTCTGGTACTCCAACATTTAATAACACACCCGACTCTGTGCACAAACGGATGCAGAGTTTTCCACCCAAAGCCTGCTTTCCCTTCTGTGTGAACTCATCAAAATTATAATTACAGAATCTGAGTGTTGAATGAGTGCCCTGGAAAACACTTGTTTATTCCTACAGGTTATCGTCGGAGCAAACTATGCTCCGGGAACAAATAGAGCCCTTTTCAAAGCTTTGGTGTTTCTGCAGGCTCTTCGAGTTTTTTTGTTTTGTTTTTTTTTTTTTTTCACATTTGCACATGGCCAGTAGGTAAACCTGCAGATAAAATAACACTAAACACAACCAAATGCACTGCTCACTTTCCTGAGGTTAACCTTACAGGGCTTACTGCTCAAAACCAAACCTCTCACCACCCCACTATTCCTGGTGGCAAATGGAAACAGCATCTG
Source organism: Ochotona princeps (assembly GCF_030435755.1). Lineage (NCBI taxonomy): Eukaryota > Metazoa > Chordata > Mammalia > Lagomorpha > Ochotonidae > Ochotona > Ochotona princeps. Next base: position 7,454,251 of record NC_080858.1, read on the forward strand.
CCTCTTCTTGGTCTGATCCTCGACACGCTGGTACGGCAGCTGAATTCCCAACTGGCTTCTCTGCAGCAGTGTGGGAGCAGCTGGTGCTATTTCCTGTGGGCCCTACACCCACTCTCTGGACCATTCTCTGCCCCCATGGTCCGTTTGTTACCCAGAGCTTCAGAACAGCATTCTGTTGATGAACAAGCTTCCTAATCTGGGAAAATGGATGCGATCCCTGGAATAAACTACTGTCAAAACCCAAGCCACTGAAAAATCAACTGAAGTTGAGAAACCTTGACAGCTACACCCTACCTTGCTTACCTTGGGCCAGTCCCACCGGGTCCTGCATTTTCTTGTACCTGTTCAGGCACTGCCGCAGGTCTTCTATTTTCCGATCCTAGGAATGAAATAAGTGACCATCTTTAGTCTCATGATTGTAAGGCAGCAAAGGCAACTGTAACACAAAGAATGAGCAGACACGAATTATTTACATTACTCAAAGAATACTTCTAAACTTTAGTAACACGGGTAGAATCTAGAGTGTTTTTCCTACGTAACATCAGACATGGAAACAAGTACCTCTACACTTAGAGCTCCTAGCCATCAGCTGCCATCTTTAAAAAAAAAAAAAAAAAAAAACAAGGTAATAAGATACAAATTAAAAAAAAAAAAAAGCAGAAAAGTCAGCTTTCATTACTCTCAGGTCCGGCTGATGCTGTGTCTAGCAGGCCCTGCACCTGCTGTCTTCATCAGCTACTACTCATCCCTGCTTGGTTTTTGCCTTCCTAGAACACTGCATCGAACTGTCTGGATGGCTCATGGGCAATCTCCTCCTCAGCTCTGCGGTACTCGGCTCACCCTGGCTTTCCCTCTACTTCTATTTGTGTCCACCTTTCCCTTCTGTTTGGATTTCGTCTGATATTCGATTTCCATGATGCCTGTTCTTCCAGCCTGCCTGGCACCTATCTCATCTTCGACCCTCTTCTCTTTCTGCATTCCCTCCACGTGCCACATGAAGGTAGCCTCCTGACCGTCTCCCCGCCCCTCAACTCCTACACCAAGCCTGGGCATGGTGGCAAGACTTGGGTTGACTTTGGAGAGATGAATGTGTGCTGATCTATGAGAAACAAGCAGTGTGGTCTCAGAGTAAGGTGTGGTTTGTCACAGAAAATGGTTAGCTCACCAACTTCAGCTTAGTCCCCACCCACCTACAACCCCCTACTCCTAAAGCTCATAGGGTACTCCTCATTCAGATCTGGAATTAATTCTACATCAATCCTAACATTTAGATACACAGCCCAATGACCAGGAAGAAATCTTTCATACATGAAAGAAGGTCCACATGACTGAAGAGGTCTAAAATTACAGTCACTATTTCCAATGCTGTATAAAGTGGTGACTTAATCACGTCCTTGTCCAAAACCCATGGACTGAGGACCCCCTAGATCGTGACCCTGGCATGCAAGGTCACCTACCACCTTGACCCAGCTCTGCATCAGTCTTGTTCACCTTCCCCCACCTGCCTCTCACGCTTCACCACGTTCCCAGCATGCACTGAGCTGTTTTGAGACTGGCTGTTGTGATATACTTTGGTCATGGGTGCTGCCCGTCTAGCCTTCATTTGCAATGACGCACCACCTCTTGCTCTGCCTAGAATGTTCTTAGATAAGTTCTCTCAGGTGCCTTGGGGAGCCTCCAAGGAACTTAGGTTGTTCTTGGCACTCCAGCAGCCATGTGAGCAGCTGGGGCGCTCTCACTCACCATCCGGGAGTTACGTTAGTTGTTGCTGTTTTTCAGGGGAGAGAAATTAAAATGAATTTCAGTGATTAAAATCATTAAAACTGTTTAGCAGGCTTCCTTATTTCTTTATGTTCAAAAACGAGAAAGGAAGGCAGAAAGAGGTTTCTTTCTGGTGGGTGTGAGGCTAAGGCAAGGAGCTGATTTCCCCGAAATAACACAGATGAAAGGCAAAACCACAGCAGGAGCCGGAGGAGCCTGCAGGGAGGCAGGAGAGAAACTGAGAGAGAAAAGCAGAAAGCCACACTCTGTGGCTTAACTTCTTCACAATCGCTCTTGTCCTGGGAGGAGTTTCCTTTATCTCTTCGCTAAGACACATGCAGGGGCAGCAGTTCTGAGTCCAAGAGTCCCTCACTACTGGACACATGGGAGGTCGGAGAAGCCAAGGAAAGCGCACCCCTGGGCAGGGGAAGCTTTGGGGTATGAGAAGGGCATCCACAGGGCAGAGAGAACCCCTGGAGTCCACAGCCTCAGGCCAAGGGAGCTACATCAGCCTGGGCCGATGCGTCATTTCCTGGTGCCTACACCCACTGTCTGCCATGTGAGGACAGCAGCAGAGGTCATGAGCACACCACAGGCCTAAGACACAGAACCGACCTGCTGGTCTCAGATTTTCTAAATTGAGAGACGGGACGATATTCTTAATGGAGCCATGGCTGCTGGTTCCCCTCCCTGTGCACCTGGTCTTTGGGGACAATGTCACGGCTGAGGATGGCACTGCCAGGATGGAGAGAGGGCGTTTGCCAATCAGTGCCAGTGATACCGGGGGCATGATCTTTCAAAGCGAGGCAGCTTAAGAAATTGCTTGGTTGTGATGAAAATGGGGCAGCAACCACATTAGATCATCAAATGCCATTTATATACCTTCTCTTCGTTCGCGGCCATCAGGGACTCCATAGCCTTCTTCATTTTCTGAACTTCGATATCTAGAAACCACACAACATCACATTAGCACGTAACCACCTCCATGGTTACCACGGACAATGACCAGAAGGTATGCGCTCTTCTCATGGAGATGCTTTCATGTAAAGATGCTAATGCACATCTGATACCCAGACTCAGTTTTGGGGGGCAATGTAGAAGACATACATCTGTTATTCTAGAAAGGAAGGTATGTGGGTGCCCACACCTCTCCCTCCCAAGCACAGCAGCATTGAAAAGAGGATGCTGGAGACGAACTCTGAGTGTCGTCATCACGCAACCACGGAGTTTCCAGGAAGAGAAGCCTTGGAAGCAGTGGGTGAAGGTGACGGACGGTTGACGTTATGACAAAAGCGGGGAAATGATGCTCAGCCATGGCCGAGGGAGGCAGCAATGTACGAGCCTGGAGCGCGTGACGTTTATGTAACTCATGCTAGGCAGTGGGCATGGGTGCCATTCAGGGGCTCGTGAGGGCTTTGCTTCATCCATAAACTTCATTTCCAACACGATCAGAAAGCAGGCCTCAAGCTACCAACGCCACGCTGGCTGACTCTCATTTCCCTCAACACTTGATATTCAATTGCAAAAGGATGTTATTTTAATTAAAAAAATAAAATATTTTAAAGAGGAAAAAAAATGACTCCAAAGCAAAGTCATAAATTCCAAATACTAAAACACAACTTAGCATGATTTTTATGATTCCTAGAGCTTTATGGCATAACTGCTACATTTTTAATGAAGATATATTCTATAGGAGTGGCCTTCTTTTTGGAAGACAAACTTACTGGACTTAGTCATTTATTATCAGGAGGAAAAGAGCCCAAGAAGGATTTATCTTTCCGTTGCAAGGAACGATCAGGCTCCAATCAGCAGTCTGGTTACCAGCCGTGGCAACACCAAGGGGCTGTGTTAGCAGCACTTCTACAGAAGGTCTCATCAACGCAAGGGCGCCGTGAGATACTGGCAAGCAAACTTGGAAACCATCTCTCAACTCTGGCGAAATCTTAAAAACAGCAGCGTTCCACGAGATGACAAGAATCATTTTTCTCCTCCGGGGTCCTAGCACTCTGATCACAGGGAGAACATCTTTGGAACTCTACTACCCCACGTACCCTCTTGTATCTCGCAGGGAAAAGAGGACTGGGTCAGGCAAAAATGTGCCCCCAAAACAACAAAACAAAACAAACAAATTTCCACTCCCTTGCCGACTCCTGGTTTTTCACCCGCTGAGGAAATGGAGGGCTTACTGATGAAGCAACTTTGTGCCACTGGCCAGAGAATGGTTTAAAACACATGCAAAGAATAGTCCGGGTGGGACTTGAGGGGATGGAAAGACTGATGGGAATACACTAAAAACCTTACTTTTTTCCTTGAGCTTCTTTTTAAAATTTTCATCTGTGCAGGAAAACCCATCGAATGGGAAGTTAGCAAACATACAATCGCAAATGTTATTGTAAAAGCACTATCATTTCACTTCCTTGTATCAAAAAAAAAAAAAAAAAAAGGATCCTAATTTGTAAAAACTGAATCCTAAGCATTACTTAGTGTCTTCCAGAACAAGACTCCTATGGGTAGTAGAGAAGGCAGCACAGAAAGCCCCAACCTGAGTCATCACCTCTTTCACTCATCCTGCCTGAACCCTAGGTTTTTGCATTATTAAAATTATGCTGATGGAGTGCCAGTGTTTTGCACATTGTACCCAAAAAAGCTAATTTTGCTCTGTCACAGTCAACACACAAAATGTGGCCAGAACACCTGGACTCACATCCAACTCATCGCTCAAGTTCAGCAGTGCTGCCCCGGTCTATCCTGTCAGGTGAGATGCCCCCCCCCGGAGATGCAGTCAGTTCCTGCTATGCCAATGTCAGATTGTCACAAAGGTTCGGAATACTGGCTCTCACTTCTTGCATTTGTGTGGTTGTGCCCTGACAATAAGCAGTTCACAGACAAGTTCCCATCCTCACATCAAAAAAGTTAGACCTATTTCTGAATGTCCTTTAGTGACACATGATTCTACATATGCTGACGGGTTTAGGGGAGGCTTCATTCTGTTTCTAAACCCCTTTGTGCTCTCTCATCTCCAGCTCAAAGGAGAGCCATGCTGAGACACAGGTGGACAGTGTCCTTCGATCCTTTGGCACCTCCTTGTATTGCAACTGGACAGACACACTTCCAAGATGCAGCCCAGACCCGGTGCAGTGCCTGGAGAGTTCCGTGGGGCCCTGGCCTACCTGGCCTGCTTGATGCTACCATTGTCCAGCCCCATCCATTTCCTCCTTGAGTGTGGGAGATTTTCCCAAGACAAGGTGACGGATGCCAGCTACGTTCTTACCTCTGTCTAGAATCTCAACTCCTTCTCCTTTCATCTTGCAAACCAATTTTTCTTGTAGCCTTTTGACTTCGGACTCCTTCTCCTCCAGTTGTTCTTGTAAAGACGCCAGCTCCTCCTACAAACAACAACGTCATTTAAAAGTAGATTAAGATCAAAAGGCAATGCTAGGCACGGGGAAGAATATGTTAGCTCTTTAAATCAATATTGAAATTGAAACAAACGAAACAGAAATCTACAAGAATTTAGACACCAACACCAGAAATTCGACAGTGGCAATGGTAAGCAGGAAGGCAGATTGTGAATTATGTCCAACTGAGAATAATTGTGCTATAATTCCAAGATTCTCTGTGAGTAGATTAAAAAACATTCTATACTACCATTAGGGCTGGGATGACCCTAACGTTCCAAGTTTAAAAATGCATCCAGGTCAATCAACAAAGACAATCGAATTAAAGACTTGGTGTCATAAAAGCAAAATAAAATACAAACTGAACAAGACATTGGAGAAATTTTCTTGGCATCTTGGAGGGCACACCTGATCCACAGATAAGCACAGAGCTTAAGCAGACATCAAGGCAGCCAGTCACAGCCGACTCGTGTGGCCAAGGGACTCACCCTTTGACTAAGTAAAAGCACGGGGTCGCCTACAACAATGGGGGAAACCCACTGAGAAGTGCAGAAAGCCACTTTTCATTAACAACAGGGCTGCGAACGATTCCATGTCCATGGTCCTACTCACTGATATTTTCATTTCTAGGTTTGGTTTGGTAAGAATTCCTGCTAGCCAATTTCGGATTGGCAGGTGGCACTGCACACAGACAGTGCCCATGCAGTTCACTGGGGTACCTCTAAGCTGGAGGTAATACCTTCAGGATCTCTAAAGCTGTGACATTTAGACCTAGGGGAGAACGGAGATCGCCAATGAGCCAAAGTTAGCCTTGGAGTTCTGACTTGGGGCAGCAGTGGATGCCCCACCCAAGGAATTTCCAAAAGGGCTGTCCTCCACTACGTGGTGGCTCCTAAGCAGCAGGTTCTATTCCTCCCATCCCAGGCTAACTGATGCACCTGACGGAGGAAAATGGCCCCTCTTGCTGACATGCAGCAAAACTGCTTCAGAGGTGAACCTGCCCGATCACCAGTGGTCTTCCAAAAGTTCACAGAACACACTGGTTAGAAAACTAGGCCTGAGTTTCCAAAAGGAAAATGCCTTTGCTCTCAAACTTAGGTGATTCTCCTTTCCACAAACTTTTGAAAAATCCTCCTAATGTTACCAGGTTTGGGCTTTAGAGAGTATGAGATTTTGACTCATTTCAATTATGATTTTTTTTCACTCATTGTTTCATGCGTGTCTGAAAACAATACTGGGGAATCACACGGCTTCTTCCGCCAGCAGCAGATGGCTTTGCAGTAAACGGGTGGGACACACACACACACACACACAGGATGAATACACACACCACAAGCACACCACCACGGCAAGACGACACAAGCCACGAGGCGACAGGCCACGGCGCCCAGCCCCGGGGGTACCACACCTTCAGGGACTCCCAGTTTTGCTCCATCCGCTGCTTTTCATACTGCATCTGACCCATTCTGATTTTCATGCTAGAAAGTTTGGCCATTAAAGACTGGTAGAGAGACAGAGGAGTGAAAGAAAACTAGAGGCAGAAAAAGACAAGCTAAGTAACCGAGAACACAGCATCAGTTTCAAAAGGAGGTGAGCTAACTGAGTGAAGCGACAGGTTCTGTCTGGACCTTGGTTTGGATTCACAAGGGGGAGTGCTTAATTTCAACCAGGTTTCCAGCTTGGGGGAAACCTTCATGCATGCACCTGCAAAATCACTTCTTTACCATATCTGATGTAGAAGGGGCATGTCTATGGCCGGTCCCAGATAAACGGCAGAGCCACCGGGGCACTAGGTTTTTACTGGTGAAACACTTACTTTGGTACACTTGAGCTTCTTTTCATACTGAAGTCTTTCATTGTCCATTTCACTGATTTTTAACCTCAAATCGTTGATTTCCTGCACTAGCCCCTGTTTGGAAGGGAACAAGAAAATACATTAGGGAAGTGTACACACAGTTATTTACCCCAAATGAGGGGCCTGGGCGCCAACAGAAAAGCAGAGCGGGTTAAGGGGCCTGTTTGCAAGGCTGGATCCCATATGGAGAACCTGCCACGCCTCCCAGACGGCTCCCTGCTAACGCACCTGCTGGCCTTTGTGCTACAGCCCCAGCCGCTCACGGGCAAAATTAGGATGACGCCCTGGCTGTTGTGGCCACCCATGAAATGAGCCAGAAGACGGAAGAGATTCCTTTCTGTGTGTGTGTGTGTGTGTGTGTGTGTGTGTGTGAGTGTGTGTTTCTCCACCTCTGTCACTCTGCCTTTTAAATAATACATATATTTTTACATGTGTGTGTAAAGAGCAGCTTAGAAACTTCAGAATTCCACAGCCCTAGGATTACAGTTACATTTATCAGAGCAGACAAATGAAAATAAATTAACAAAAGGGGCTGCAAAATTCCACGGAACATGGAATTAAAAGTTTACTTGGTGGCAAACAAAACAAAACAAAACAAACAGAAAAAAAAACCTTGAAATCTATGCACACTTTTCCTATCATCTGGACTTCAATGAACTCTTAAGAAGTCTTCTCATAAATCTTTAGGAACCAAACCATTTCATTAAGGATTGCTGTAAATTCACAATCTCTCCACCGTA